>NW_027072025.1:2588306-3882459 GCF_038088225.1 Cyrtonyx montezumae
GTTGCCCCGGTTGAAGGCCAGAAATGGAAACGTGTGTCCTCACGCCTAGAACGCAAAGAAGAGGTGGCGAAAGAAGAGGAAGATCCAGGCGAGGGGGGGTCCTCAACACCACCACCACCAAGAAAGGCAACAAAGAAAAGTGAGAGGCATGGACATAGTGATGATGAGGATGATGAGAGAGTCAAAGTTACCACGTTTCGTCGACCCATGAAAATGTCTGAGATCCAAGGCTCAAGAAAGGAGTTTATTCGACGTCCGGATGAGAGTATTGTCACTTGGTTGCTTCGGTGTTGGGACAACGGGGCCAACAGCGTGTCCCTCGACAGTAACGAAGCTCGCCAACTAGAAAACATTGCCCGTGATCCAGCTGTCGACAGAGGGATCAGCAGGTATATGGATGGAATCTGCAGCCTCTGGCAACAAATGTTAGTAGCTGTGAGGGAAAGATATCCCTACAAGAGTGACCTGGCACCTAAAGTGAAAAGATGGAAAACTATTGAGGAAGGCATCCAGTATTTGAGAGAAACAGCTGTGGTGGAAATGCTGTATGATCCCACGTTTGATCCTGACGATCGGGACCATGATCCAGAGAAAGTAAGGAGTACATCCGAAATATGTCAGAAGTTTTCAAAAACAGCACCAGAAAGGAACGCCGGTACACTAGTGACAACGTTCAACAGATATGAGGACCAAAACAGAAAACCCCCAGTTTTTGAACTGATTCTTACACTTCAAAACTTTGAACAAAAATTTCCGCCATCACACGCTTCCATTTCAGCCATATCAAGGTTAGAAGTACAGATGGAAGACGTGTTAGAGAAAGTATCCCGACTGATTGATAGGGTTGAAAAGATTGCAGCTCGAGCAAATGACATCATTAGCTTCATGACACGCGCGGCTCTGTGGAGTTACTTAGGTGAAAATGGAGAAGATATGAAGGAATGGCATCAGAAACCCACCCCTGCACTGCGAGCACGGGTGAGAGAATTACAACACAGACCAACGACCAGTGAAGTTGTTCCTGTCACTACAGGTAACCAATAGAGGGGCCCTGCCCTCAGCCAGAGGAGGGAGAGGGATAATAGAGTGTATTGGACTGTGTGGATTTGGTGGCCTGGCACATCAGAACCACAAAAATATGAGGCACTGGTGGATACTGGTGCACAGTGTACTCTAATGCCTTCGAGTTATAAAGGGACAGAACTGATCCATATCTCTGGAGTGACTGGGGGCTCTCAGGAATTGTCTGTGATGGAGGCAGAAATAAGCCTCACTGGTAAAGACTGGCAGAAGCATCCTATAGTGACCGGACAGGGGGCTCCATGCATACTCGGTATAGACTATCTCAGAAGGGGGCACTTTAAGGATCCCAAGGGGTACCGATGGGCTTTTGGAATAGCTGCTGTGGACACAGACAACATTAAGCAGCTGTCTGTTTTACCTGGCCTGTCAGAAGATCCGTCTGTTGTGGGGTTGCTCCAAGTGGAGGAGCAACAGGTGCCAATTGCTACAAAAACAGTCCACAGACGGCAGTAACGCACCAACAGGGATTCCTTGCTCCCCATTCATAATTTCATTCGTCATCTAGAGAGCCAGGGAGTGATCAGCAAAACTCACTCACCGTTTAACAGCCCCATATGGCCGGTGCGTAAAGCCAGTGGAGAATGGAAGCTGATGGTAGATTACCGTGGCCTGAATGAACTCACACCCCCACTGAGTGCTGCTGTACCAGACATGTTACAACTCCAGTATGAACTGGAGACAAAAGCAGCCAAGTGGTATGCCACCACTGACATTGCTAATGCCTTCTTTTCAATTCCTCTTGCCACAGAATGCAGGCCACAGTTTGCCTTCACCTGGAGGGGCGTCCAGTACACCTGGAACCGTTTGCCCCAGGGGTGGAAGCACAGCCCAACCATTTGCCATGGGTTGATCCAAACTGCATTGGAGCAGGGTGGTGCTCCTGAGCATCTGCAATACATTGATGACATTGTTGTATGGGGCAATACAGCAGAGGAAGTCTTTGAGAAAGGTGAGCAGATTATCCAAATTCTCCTACGAGCTGGCTTTGCTATCAAGCGAAGCAAAGTGAAAGGGCCTGCACAGGAAATTCAGTTCCTAGGTATAAAGTGGCAAGATGGACGTCGTCACATCCCAACAGATGTGATTGACAAAATTACTGCCATGTCTCCACCCACCAGTAAGACAGAGACCCAAGCTTTTCTGGGTGTAGTGGGCTTTTGGAGAATGCATGTTCCAAACTACAGTCTCATTGTGAGCCCTCTCTATCGGGTGACGCGGAAGAAGAATGATTTTGTGTGGGGCCCTGAGCAGCAGCAGGCTTTTGAACAAATTAAGCAGGAGATAGCCTGTGCCGTGGCCCTGGGGCCAGTTCGGACGGGACAGGATGTAAAGAACATCCTCTACACTGCTGCTGGAAAGGAAGGTCCCACTTGGAGTTTGTGGCAAAGAGCTCCTGGAGAGACCTGAGGCCGACCCCTTGGATTCTGGAGTCGGGCGTACAGGGGGTCTGAGGAGCGCTACATTCCAACTGAGAAGGAGATCTTAGCCGCGTACGAGGGGGTTCGAGCTGCTTCCGAAGTAATCGGTACTGAAACGCAGCTCCTCCTGGCACCTCGACTGCCAGTGCTGAGCTGGATGTTTAAAGGAACAGCAACCTCTACCCATCATGCTACTGATGCCACTTGGAGTAAGTGGACTGCACTGATTATACAGCGAGCTCGGATGGGGAACCTCAACCTTCCAGGAATCCTAGAGGTGATCATGGACTGGCCTGAAGGTAAAACGTTTGGAACAACGCCAGCTGAGGAGGTGTCACGTGCTAAAGAAGCCCCACCACATAATGAACTACCAGACAATGAAAAGAGATACGCCCTGTTCACAGATGGATAAGATAGATGGATTGTGGGTAAGCACCGCAGATGGAAGGCTGCTGTGTGGAGCCCCACACGACGAGTTGCAGAGGCCACTGAAGGAGAAGGAGAATCAAGTCAATTTGCAGAGGTAAAGGCTGTCCAGCTGGCCTTAAATATTGCTGAACGAGAGAGGTGGCCTGTGCTTTATATTTACACTGATTCATGGAAGGTGGCAAATGCTTTATGGGGGTGGTTACAGCAGTGGGAACAAAATGGTTGGCAACGGAGAGGTAAACCTATTTGGGCTGCTGAACTGTGGAAAAACATTGCTGCCCGAATAAAGAATAGGGTGGTAAAGGTGCGCCATGTAGATGCTCATGTTCCTAAGAGCCGGGCAACTGAAGAGCAGCAAAATAACCATCAGGTAGATCGAGCTGCCAAAGTTAAGGTGGCTCAAATAGACTTGGACTGGCAACACAAAAGTGAATTATTTCTAGCTCCGTGGGCCCATGAGACCTCGGGCCATCAAGGAAGAGATGCAACATATAAGTGGGCTAGAGACCGAGGGGTGGACTTAACTATGGATGTTATTGCACAGGTTATCCATGACTGTGACACATGCGCCACAATTAAACAGGCCAAGAGGATGAAACCCCTCTGGCAGGAAGGGCGATGGCAAAAGTATAAATACGGGGAGGCGTGGCAGGTTGATTATATCACCTTGCCACGATCTCGCAGTGGTAAGCGTTATGTGCTCACCATGGTAGAGGCAACTACTGGGTGGCTTGAAAGATATGCAGTATCCCATGCTACCGCCCGGAACACCATCTTAGGGCTCGAGAAACAAGTCCTATGGCGACATGGCACTCCAGAAAGAATTGAGTCTGATAATGGAACTCATTTCAAAAATTCTCTTGTAAATACTTGGGCCAAAGATCATGGCATCGAGTGGATTTATCATATCCCCTATCATGCACCAGCTTCTGGTAAAATTGAAAGGTACAATGGGTTGTTAAAAACAATGTTGAAAGCAATGGGTGGTGGAACATTTAAGCACTGGGAGAAGAATTTGTCAGAAGCCGCCTGGTTGGTCAACACCAGAGGATCCATCAATCGCGATGGTCCTGCCCAATCCAGCTCTCTACCTACTGTAGAAGGAGATAAGGTCCCTGTAGTACATGTGAAGAACATGTTGGGAAAAGCGGTTTGGGTTCTTCCAGCTTCTGGAGAGGGCAAACCTCTCCGTGGAACTGTTTTTGCTCAGGGACCTGGGTCTACCTGGTGGGTGATGCAGAAGAAAGGGGATGTTCAGTGTGTTCCACAAGGGAATATGATGTGGG
Source organism: Cyrtonyx montezumae (assembly GCF_038088225.1). Lineage (NCBI taxonomy): Eukaryota > Metazoa > Chordata > Aves > Galliformes > Odontophoridae > Cyrtonyx > Cyrtonyx montezumae. The sequence goes on from NW_027072025.1 coordinate 2,592,523, forward strand.
GAGAGCGCCCTCAGTAATTCTATTACTATGTATATATGTATATATGTAAATTGTATGTGTTTGTATTTAATGCTTGTTAATCATTGTTTCTTTATGTTTATATATATTAAGCATGATGTAATGATGTTGAATAAGGGGTGGAATGTTATGGTTTTATGATTTTTGGTACTGGTATTCCACATCATAACATCATGTAGTGCATTTGGAGTTAAGGAGTTAATGTTCCAGCTCCGTGGACCATCGATAGTTCCAGGTATGCCTGTCTCAGAAGAGAAGAAGAACTCCATTCCCCAGAGGACTTTGCGATGCTTTGCGTTCTTACGTGTTTATGCTCAGAGGGAAAGATAAAAACTGTCTGCAGTCACGGGACTCTCTCTTCCTTCGGGACCAAGCTTGGCAGTGGGTGTTTGTTGCAGCCATCCGCCTTCAGCGTTAGCGTAAGGCCTTCGGTTTATCGGACACTCTCTCTCTTGCTCATTTTATTTGATTCATTTGCCTCAATTCCAATTATATTATATTGTGTTATTTTCCTTTCTGATATCTTATTTAGTAAATTAGCTTTCCTCCTCAGATCGTTGCCGCTGTTTTGTTCCTAGGCCCATCTCCCTTCTCCTTTTTCCCTTTTTCCCCTCTCCCCCTTCCCCGGGGTGTGGGCCCATGGGTCCCCTGCCTCAATTGTCACGGTACCGGGTCAAACTGTCACGCAAACCGCTGACACGAATGCTGTGAGCTTACGTTAAGGAGGAAACTGCAGGGGAAGCACACGTGCTGAACCTCCACGGCAGCCCAGAGGAGCGCGCCCAGACAGAGCACCGCCTTGCATCCAGTGCTGAGCTCCGCCCCTCCCCTTGCTACTCCCACAGCATTAACTCCTTCACTGCTGCATGATGCTCTGATGTGGAATACCGGCATCAAAACCACAAAACCACAACATTCCACCCCTTATTCCACATCATCACATCATGCTTAACACACATCTATACATAACCAAAACAGTAATAACATAAGTTACATAGAAACATTTATATATATATATACAAATACATACACATGTAATTACAGACTGCATTCCCCTAATATCAAATTCCCTTGTGGGACACACTGGATGCCCCCATTTTTATCCATTACCCACCCGGTGCACCCTGGTCCCTGCGCAAAAACGGTTCCACGGAGGGGTTTGCCCTTTCCAGAGGCTGGAAGGACCCACACCGCTTTTCCCAACATGCTCCTCACATGTACCACAGGGACCTTATCTCCCTCTATGGTCTGTAGGGAGCTGGACTGTGTAGGACCCTCTCGGTTGACTGATCCCCTAGTGTTGACCAACCAGGTGGCTTCTGCCAGATGCTTCTCCCAGTGCTTGAATGTCCCACCACTCATTGCTCTCAACGTGGTTTTTAACAACCCGTTGTAGCGCTCGATCTTACCAGCAGCTGGTGCATGGTAGAGGATATGGTAGATCCATTCAATGCCGTGTTCTTTGGCCCAGATATCCACAAGAGAATTTTTGAAATGAGTCCCATTATCGGACTCAATTCTCTCTGGAGTGCCATGTGAGATGCCTATGGAGAGCCATGAACTTGTTTCTTGAGCCCTAAGATGGTGTTTCAGGCGGTAGCATGGGGTACTGCGTATGTCTCAAGCCACCCAGTGGTCGCCTCCACCATGGTGAGCACGTAACGCTTACCATCGCGAGTTCGTGGCAAGGTGATATAATCAACCTGCCACGCCTCCCCATATTTATACTTTTGCCATCGCCCTTCCTCCCAAAGTGGTTTCATCCTCTTGGCCTGTTTAATTGTGGCGCATGTGTCACAGTCATGGATAACCTGTGCAATAACATCCATAGTTAAGTCCACCCCTCGGTCTCTAGCCCACTTATATGTTGCATCTCTTCCTTGATGGCCTGAGGTCTCATGGGCCCACCGAGCTAAAAATAGCTCTCCTTTGTTCTGCCAGTCCAAATCGATCTGAGACACCTCAATTTTGGCAGCTTGATCTACCTGATGGTTATTTTTCTGCTCTTCAGTAGCTCGATTCTTGGGCACATCAGCATCTACATGGCGCACCTTTACACCAAACCTTTTTGTTCGGGCAGCAATGTCTTTCCACAGTTCAGCAGCCCAAATAGGTTTACCCTTCCGTTGCCAGTTGTCCTGTTCCCACTGCTGCAACCACCCCCAAAATACATTTGCCACCATCCATGAGTCAGTGTAAAGATAAAGCACAGGCCACCTCTCTCATTCAGCAATATCTAAGGCCAGCTGGACAGCCTTTACCTCCACAAATTGGCTTGATTCTCCTTCTCCTTCAGTGGCCTCTGCAACTCGTCATGTGGGGCTCAACACAGCAGCCTTCCATCTGCGATGCTTCCCAACGATATGACACGATCCATCAGTGAAGAGGGCATACGTCTTTTCATTCTATGGTAGTTCGTTATATGGTGGGGCCTCGTTAGCACGTGGTATCTCCTCTGATGGGGATGTTCCAAATTTCTTGCCTTCAGGCCAGTCCATGATCAACTCCAGGATTCCTGGACGGTTGAGGTTCCCCATCCGAGCTCGCTGTGTAATCAGTGCAATCCACTTACTCCAGGTGGCATCGGTAGCATGATGGGTGGGGGGAACCTTTCCTTTGAACATCCAATTCAGCACTGGCAGTCGAGGTGCCAGGAGGAGCTGTGTCTCAGTACCAATTACTTCAGAGGCAGCCCGAACCCCCTCGTATGCTGCCAAAATCTCCTTCTCAGTTGGAGTGTAGAACTCCTCTGAAGCCCTGTACGCTCTGCTCCAAAATCCAAGGGGTCGGCCTCGGGTCTCCCCAGAGGCTCTTTGCCATAGACTCCAAGTGGGACCTTTCTCTCCAGCAGCAGAGTAGATGATGTTTTTCACATCCTGTACCAACCGTACTGGCCCCAAGGCCACAGCACGGGCTATCTCCTGCTTAATTTGCTCAAAGGCCTGCTGCTGTTCAGGACCCCATGCAAAATTATTCTTTTTTCGAGTCACTTGATAGAGGGGGCTTACTATGAGGCTGTAGTTTGGGATGTGCATCCTCCAAAAACCTACTACACCCAGAATAGACCGTGTCTCTTTCTTGCTAGTGGGTGGTGACATACTGGTGATTTTGTCAATCACATCTCCTGGAATGTGACAACGTCCATCTTGCCATTTTACTCCCAGGAACTGAATTTCTTGGGCAGGTCCCTTCACTTTGTTCCGTTTAATAGCAAAACCAGCACCCAGAAGAATTTGGATTATTCACTCTCCTTTTTTAAAAACTTCCACTGCTGTATCAACCCACACAACAATGTCATCAATGTACTGGAGGTGCTCAGGTGCCCCACTCTGTTCCAGTGTGGTTTAAATCAACCCATGGCCAATGGTTGGGCTGTGTTTCCACCCCTGGGGCAAACGGTTCCAGGTGTACTGAACGCCCCTCCAGGTGAAGGCAAAATGTGGCCTGCATTCTGTGGCCAGAGGAATAGAAAAGAATGCATTAGCAATGTCAATAGTGGCATACCACTTGGCTTCTTTTGACTCCAGTTCATATTGCAGCTCCAACATATCTTGCACAGAAGCACTCAGGGGGGGTGTGACTTCATTCAGGCCACGGTAATCTACCGTCAGCCTCCATTCTCCACTGGCTTTACGCACTGGCCATATGGGGCTGTTAAAAGGGGAGTGAGTTTTGCTGATCACTCCCTGGCTCTCTAGCTGATGGATCAAGTTATGAATGGGGAGCAAGGAATCCCTGTTGGTGCGGTACTGCCGTCTGTGCACCATTTTTGTAGCAATTGGTAATTGCTGCTTTTTCACTTTCAGTACCCCCACAACAGACGGATCTTCTGACAGGCCAGGTAAAACAGACAGCTGCTGAATGTTGTCTGCATCTACAGCAGCTATTCCAAAAGCCCATCGGTACCCCTTGGGATCCTTGAAATGTCCCCTTCTGAGATAGTCAATACCGAGTATTCATGGAGACCCCTGTCCAGTCACTATGGGATGCTTCTGCCAGGTTTTACCGGTGAGGCTTATTTCTGCCTCCAACACAGACAGTTCCTGAGAACCCCCGTCACTCCAGAAATATGAATCAATTTTTTCCCTTTATAACTCGAGGGCATCAGAGTACACTGTGGACCAGTGTCCACCAGTGCCTTATATCTTTGTGGCTCTAATGTGCCAGGCCATCTAATCCACACAGTCCAATACACCCTATTATCCCTTTCCCTCCCCTGGCTGAGGGCTGGGCCCCTCTATTGGTTACCTGCAGTGACGGGAGCAATTTCGTTGGTGGCTGATCTCTGCTGTAGTTCTGTCACCTGTGCACGCAGTGCAGGAGTGGGTTTTTTATGCCACTTCCTCATGTCCTCTCCGTTGTCTCGTAAGAAGCTCCACATGGCCACACGTGACATGGTGTTACTGCTGTCACTTGCTCGTGCAGAGAGGCGGTTGCCTTTGGTGGCCGAGACTTTCATCAGTTTCATCAATTGCTTCATCAGATTCTTTGGGTCATGCTCGTCTTCATCAGGTGTTTCCAATACTGACACAGGTTCATCCCTATTCATCAGTAATGACAGTTCATCCAGTATAGTTTCCTGTGTCTTCTTTATCTCACCTACTTCTTCTGCTACTATAGCTGCAATGGAAGCACGTGATGGTGGAAACTGTTGTTCAAAGTTCTGGAGTGTAATAGTCAGTTCATAAACTGGGAGTCTTCTGTCTTGACCCTCGAATCTATGGAACATTGCTACCAGTGTACTTGCGTACCTCTCTGGTGCTGTTTTTGAGAGCTTGCGATATACATCAGGTGTACACCTTACTCTATCAGGATCACGGTCCTGGTGTGGATTGTTAGGGACGAATTTGGGATCATACAGCATCTCTACTACGGCTGTTTCTCTCAAAAATTGGATGCCTTTCTCCACAGTGTTCCATCTTTCCACCTTAGGCTCCAGATCATCTTTGTAAGGATATCTATCCTTTACAGCCACTAGTACTCGTTCCCAGAGGGTAGCGACACCATTCAGACATCTGCCAATTCCTCTGTCGATAGCTGGGTCTCGAGCAATGCTTCCCAGTTGGCGGGCTTCGCTGCCATCTAGGGACACGCTGCTGGCACCGCTGTCCCAACACCGCAGCAACCAGGTGACAATAGATTCACCCGAGCGCCGTACAAACTCCTATCTTGAACCTTGGATTTCAGTCATCTTTAGGGGCCGACGAGTAGTGGTAACAGTGACTCCATCATCATCGCTGTCTTCTCCATGTCTCTCACTTTTCTTAGTGGCCTTTCTAGGTGGTGGTGGTGGTGGTGCTGAGGAGGGCCCCTCGCCTGGATCTTTCTCTTCTTTCTCTGCTTCTTCTTCTTTCCGTTCTAGGCACGAGGACGGCCGTGTCCATTTCTGGCCTTCCACAGGGGCAACTGACACTGATACCGGTGCTTCCTGTGATTGGTCAGGTCTAACTTCGAGGTTTTCATTTTTGCTTTGGACCTTGGTTTGGAAACCATTTCTCTCCAGAATATCAATTATAGCTCGATAAGCACAAGCCAGACCCCAAAAAATACATTCCTTCTCAGATCGTCCTGAGTCACGTGACTCCTTACCTAAACACTCATTGAATTTCTCAGGATCCCACAGGTGCTCAAGATCAAAATTGCATAACACTGGGCGTCCCCACGCTTCTAATTTCTTTCCTAATTTTTTCCACCTTCCCTGCCATTCAACATTCTCTGGTTTTGAGGAAAGCTTCCACCACATGATGTAAATTACTGTTGCAGAGAGTGCATGCAGGAAAACAGATAACACAGTTGCCAGGCTGACATCTTGAATATAGGTAAAGACCTGAAAAGAGTAACTGGAAACCAATCCAAATGCCGCATAATCTGTCACGTTAGCCAGGGTGTTTAGGCAGAAGGTATGTAACCCCCTCAGCACACTAAAGTAGCTTTATGCACACATTACTCCGGAGCTGAACATGAAGAGCTTAAAAAGACGCCAGCATGCTATAAGGTACATGAAAAATCTTAGTCCACTTAGCTCCAGATTTACAATATAGTACCAATACTGCATTGCCCGCATTCTCCACCAATAATTGTCACGGTGTTATCCGTGACAGTGACCCAAGGGAAACCGAGAAGGGAGAGAGGAGAGAAAAAAGAAACTGTGTCAGTGGCCGCGCGGCTGCCCGAGCAGAGCCGCGCTCCGGAAGGGGGAGGGGGAAACAGCAGGAAGAGATGGGTCTACAAAAAAACAACTGCATGATCTGAGAAGGAATGGTAACTTTACTAAATCTAATAAAATTGAACAATTGAGTGAGAGAGAGATAAAATTTCCAAACCGAAAGCTGTGAGATTACGTTAAGGAGGAAACTGCAGGGAAAGCACACGTGCTGAACCTCCACGGCAGCCCAGAGGAGCGCGCCCAGACAGAGCGCCGCCTTGCATCTGGTGCGGAGCTCCGCCCCTCCCCTCTGCTGCTCCCACAGCGTTAATTGCTTCACTGCTGCATGATGCTCTGATGTGGAATACCGGCATCAAAACAACAAAACCACAACAATGGATCCTCTGGTGTTGTCCAACCAGGTGGCTTCTGACAAATTCTTCTCCCAGTGCGTAAATTTTTTGCCACCTATTGCCTTCAACATTGTTTTTAGCAACCCAATGTACCTTTCAATTTTACCAGAAGCTGGTGCATGATAGGGGATATGATAAATCCACTCGATGCCATGATCTTTGGCCCAAGTATTTACAAGAGAATTTTTGAAATGAGTCCCATTATCTGACTCAATTCTCTCTGGAGTGCCATGTCGCCATAGGACTTGTTTCTCGAGCCCTAAGATGGTGTTTCGGGCGGTAGCATGGGATAGTGCATATCTTTCAAGCCACCCAGTAGTTGCCTCTACCATGGTGAGCACATAACGCTTACCACTGCGAGATCGTGGCAAGTTGATATAACCAACCCGCCACGCCTCCCCATATTTATACTTTTGCCATCGCCCTTCCTGCCAGAGGGGTTTCATTCTCTTGGCTTGTTTAATTGTGGAGCATGTGTCACAGTCATGGATAACCTGTGCAATAACATCCATAGTTAAGTCCACCCCTCGGTCTCTAGCCCACTTATATGTTGCATCTCTTCCTTGATGGCCTGAGGTCTCATGGGCCCACCGAGATAGAAATAATTCACTCTTGTGTTGCCTGTCTAAGTCTGCTTGAGCCACCTTAACTTTGGCAGCTCGATCTACCTGATGGTTATTTTGCTGCTCTTCAGTTGCCCGGCTCTTAGGAACATGAGCATCTACATGGCGCACCTTTACAACCATATTCTTTATTCGGGCAGCAATGTTTTTCCACAGTTCAGCATCCCAAATAGGTTTACCCCTCCATAGCCAACAATTTTGTTCCCATTGCTGTAACCACCCCCAAAATACATTTGCCACCATCCATGAGTCAGTGTAAAGATAAAGCACAGGCCACCTCTCTCATTCAGCAATATCTAAGGCCAGCTGGACCGCCTTTACCTCTGCAAATTGACTTGATTCTCCTTCTCCTTCAGTGGCCTCTGCAATTCGTCGTGTGGGGCTCCACACAGCAGCCTTCCATCTGCGGTGCTTACCCACAACACGACATGATCCATCTGTGAAAAGGGCATATCTCTTTTCATTGTCTGGTAGTTCATTATATGGTGGGGCTTCTTTAGCACGTGACACCTCCTCTGCTGGTGTTGTTCCAAACATTTTACCTTCAGGCCAGTCCATGATCAACTCCAGGATTCCTGGATGGTTGAGGTTCCCCATTCAAGCTCGCTGTGTAATCAGTGCAGTCCATTTACTCCAAGTGGCATCAGTAGCATGATGGGTAGAGGGAGCTATCCCTTTGAACATCCAGCTCAGCACTGGTAGTCGAGGTGCCAGAAGGAGCTGCGTTTCAGTACCGATTACTTCGGAAACAGCTCGAACCCCCTCGTACGTGGCTAAGATCTCCTTCTCAGTTGGAGTGTAGCGCTCCTCAGACCCCCTGTACGCCCGACTGCAGAATCCAAGGGGTCGGCCTCGGGTCTCTCCAGAAGCTCTTTGCCACAAACTCCAAGTGGGACCTTCCTTTCCAGCAGCAGTGTAGAGGATGTTCTTTACATCCTGTCCCGTCAGCACTGGCCCCAGGGCCACGGCACGGGCTATCTTCTGCTTAATTTGCTCAAAAGCCTGCTGCTGCTCAGGGCCCCACACAAAATCATTCTTCTTCCACGTCACCCGATAGAGAGGGATCACAATGAGACTGTAGTTTGCAAATGCATTCTCCAAAAGCCCACTACACCCAGAAAAAGCTTAGGGTTTCTGTCTTACTGGTGGGTGGAGACATGGCAGTAATTTTGTCGATCACATCTGTTGGGATGTGACAATGTCCATCTTGCCACTTTATACCTAGGAACAGAATTTCTTGTGCAGGCCCTTTCACTTTGCTTTGCTTGATAGCAAAGCCAGCTCGTAGGAGAATTTGGATAATCTGCTCTCCTTTCTCAAAGACTTCCTCTGCTGTATTGCCCCATACAACAAAGTCATCAATGTATTGCAGATGCTCAGGAGCAACGCCCTGCTCCAATGCAGTTTGAATCAACCCATGGCAAATGGTTGGGCTGTGTTTCCACCCCTGGGGCAAACGGTTCCAGGTGTACTGAACGCCCCTCCAGGTGAAGGCAAAATGTGGCCTGCATTCTGTGGCCAGAGGAATTGAGAAAAAAGCATTAGCAATGTCAATGGTGGCATACCACTTGGCTGCTTTTGACTCCAGTTCATTCTGGATTTGTAGCATGTCTGGCACAGCAGCACTCAGGGGGGGTGTGACTTCATTCAGACCACGGTAATCTACCGTCAGCCTCCATTCTCCACTGGCTTTAGGCACTGGCCATATGGGGCTGTTAAAAGGTGAGTGAATTTTACTGATCACACCCTGGCTCCCTAGCTGACGAATCAGGTTATGAATGGGGAGCAAGGAATCCCTTTTGTTGCGGTACTGCCGTCTGTGCACCATTTTTGTAGCAATCGATACCTGTTGCTCCTCCACTTGGAGCAACCCCACAACAGACGGATCTTCTGATAGGCCAGGCAAAACAGATAGCTGCTTAATGTTGTCTGTGTCCACAGCAGCTATTCCAAAAGCCCATCGGTACCCCTTGGGATCCTTGAAGTGCCCCCTTCTGAGATAGTCTATACCGAGTATGCATGGAGCCCCCTGTCCGGTCGCTATAGGATGCTTCTGCCAGTCTTTACCAGTGAGGCTTATTTCTGCCTCCATCACAGACAATTCCTGAGAGCCCCCAGTCACTCCAGAGATATAGATCAGTTCTGTCCCTTTATAACTCGAAGGCATTAGAGTACACTGTGCACCAGTATCCACCAGTGCCTCATATTGTTGTAGTTCTGATGTGCCAGGCCACCAAATCCACACAGTCCAATACACTCTATTATCCCTCTTCCTCCTCTGGCTGAGGGCAGGGCCCTTCTATTGGTTACCTGTAGTGACAGGAAAAACTTCACTGGTTGTTGGTCAGTGCTGCAATTCTCTCAACCGTGCTTGCAGTGCAGGGGTGGGTTTTTGATGCCATTCCTTCATATCTTCTCCTTTTTCACATAAGTAATTGCACAGAGCCATGCGCGACATGAAGTGAATGCTGTCATTTGCTCGAGCAAGACTGCGTTTGCTTCTGATAGCTGCAATCTTTTCAACCCTATCAATCAGTTGGGATACTTTCTCTAACACGTCTTCCATCTGTCCTTCTAACCTTGATATGGCTGAAATGGAAGCGTGTGATGGCGGAAATTTTTGTTCAAAGATTTGAAGTGTAAGAATCAGTTCAAAAACTGGGGGTTTTCTGTCTTGGTCCTCATATCTGTTGAACCTTTTCACTAGTGTACCGGCGTACCTTTCTGGTGCTGTATTTGAAAGCTTCTGACATATTTAGGGTGTACTCCTTACTTTCTCTGGATCATGGTCCCGATCGTCAGGATCAAACGTGGGATCATACAGCATTTCCGCCACAGCTGTTTCTCTCAAATACTGGATGCCTTCCTCAATAGTTTTCCATCTTTTCACTTTAGGAGCCAGGTCACTCTTGTAGGGATATCCTTCCCTCACAGCTACTAACATTTGTTGCCAGAGGCTGCAGATTCCATCCATATACCTGCTGATCCATCAGTCGACAGCCAGATCTCGGGGAATGTTTCCTAGTTGGCGAGCTTCGTTACTATAGAGGGACACGCTGTTGGCCCCATTGTCCCAACACCGAAGCAACCAAGTGACAATACTCTCATCCTGATATCGAATAAACTCCTTACTTGAGCCTTGGATCTCAGACATTTTCATGGGTCGACGAAACGTGGTAACTTTGACTCTCTCATCATCCTCCTCATCACTATGTCCATGCCTCTCACTTTTCTTTGTTGCCTTTCTTGGTGGTGCTGGTGTTGAGGTCTCCCCCTCGCCTGGATCTTCCTCCTTTTTCGCCACCTTTTCTTTGCTTTCTAGGCGTGAGGACACACGTTTCCATTTCTGGCCTTCCACCGGGGCAACTGACTTTGATACCAGTGCTTTCTCTGGCTGGTCAGATGTGCCTGGGAGGTTTTCCTCTTTGGCCTGAGCCTCAGTTTGGACACTCTCTCTCTCCAGAACAGTATGTATACCTCGGTAAGCATAAGCCAAGCCCCAGATAAGCTGTTCCACCTCAGATCTTAATGAGCCGCAACACCCATTACTCAGATACAGGCCTAGCTCCTCAGGATTCTGCAAGTTCTCAGGAGTAAAATCCCATGGCACCGGGGGACCCCATGCTTCTAATTTCTTTCCTAAAACTCTCCACTTTCCCTGCCATTCAGCATTCCCTGTTTCTCGGAAAAGCTTCCTCCATGCGATGTAAAATTCTATTACAGAGAGTACATTCAGGAGGACTAATATCCCAAATGCTAATATAGTCCCCAAGCTGTAATCTTGAAAATTCATAAGGAACTGAGAGGAGAACCTGGACACTCATTCAAATATTGTTTGGTTTGTTAACATGGTATCGTTTGTTACATTAGCCGGGGTTCCCAGGTATCTGGTACGTGCCTCCATCACTGCTTTTAATTTGTCATACAGGGACCAGGCTCCATAGATCAGACTGGCAAGCTTAACCAAGTTCCAGTACGTTCTGAGCATTAAAAGGGAAAAAGCAATGAAATACAATCCCTGTAAGGGCACTTTTATCAGAAACAGTAAAAACATTTTTTTTTCTTTTACTCAAACAAGCTTGTAGCACCCGAAAAATTTACAAATATCCCAGAAGAACTGGCAGTACGCCTGGACTTCAAGGTCATGTTTTGCTGTACAGGACCTGCAGTACAGATAAGCTTCCTAACAAAAGACAGAGATTCACTCTAAAAGTATGTCTCGGCTAGGCTAAGGCAGCAAGTTTTGCCCCACGTCAGGCGCCAAAAATGTCACCGGTTTGTGGGACAGTTTGACCCTGTACTGTGAAAATTGAGGCAGGGGACCCACGGGCCCACACCCCGGGGAAAAGGAATGGGAACGGGAAAAAAGGAGAAGGGAGATGGGCCTAGGAACAAAACAGCGGCAACGATCTGAGGAGGAAAGCTAATTTACTAAATAGATATCAGAAAGGAAAATAACACAATATAATATAATAAAATTGGAATTGAGGCAAATGGATCAAATAAAATGAGCAAGAAAGGTAGTGTCCGATACACCGAAGGCCTTACACTAACGCTGAAGGCGGACGGCTGCAACAAACACCCACTGCCAAGCTCAGTCCTGAAGGGAAGAGGGAGTCCCATGACCACAGACAGTTTTTATCTTTCCCTCTGGGCGGAAATACGCAAAAATACAAAGCATCGAAAAGTCCTCTGGGGAATGTGGTTCTCTTCTGAGACAGCTACACCCAGAAATATCGACGATCCACAGAGCTAGAGCATTAACTCTTTAACTCCCAATACTCCACATGATGTTATGATCTGGAAAATCAACAATAAAACAAAAATCACAAAACCATAACAGAGTGGAGAGAACTGAAAGGTTGCGGTGCAAATGGGAGAGAAGCGGATCGAAATGGGAGCAAAAACAAAGTGAGTGGAATGAAATGAAAGGTTGGGGTACAATAGGAGCGGAGTGGAGCGAAATAGGAGCGGAAACAAAGAGGAGAGAAATGAAATGTTGCGGCGCAAACAGGAGCAGAGTGAAATGGGTGCGGAAAAGAAAGGAATGGATGGTACTGAAAGGTTGTGGCACAAATGGGAGCAGAGCGGAGCACAATGGGAGAGGAAAGAAAAGGAGTGGAAAAAACAGAAAGGTTGCAGAACAAATTGCAGCGGAGCTGACCGAAATGAGTGCAGAAACAAAGGGACTGGAGAGAACAGAAATGTATCAATGCAAATAGAAGCGGAGTGGAGCAAAATAGAAGAGGCAAAAAAAGAAGTGGAGAGAAATTAAAGGTTGTGGCGCATATGAAAGCAGAGCAAAATGGGAGCAGAAACAAAGGGAGAGGTGAGAACTGAAAGGTTGTAGCGCAAATGGGAGCAAAGCGGAGTGAAATGGGAGTGGAAAGAAAGGGTCTGGAGAGAACAGAAATGTAGTTGTGCAAATAGGAGAGGAGTGCAGCGAAAAAGGAGTGTTAACAAAGAGAGAGGAGAGAAATGAATGGTTGCAGTGCAAATGAGGGCAGAGAAAAATGGGAGCGGAAACAAAGGGAGAGGTGAGTACTGAAAGGTTGTGACGCAAATGGGAGCGGCGCAGAGCGAAAAGGGAGTGCAGAGAACTGAAAGATTGCAGCGCAAATGGGAGTGGAGTGGTGCCAAATAGGATCGGAAACAAAGGTAGTGGTGAGAGGTGAATTGTTCCGACAAGAATGGGAGCAATGCAAAATGCGTGTGGAGAGAAGTGAAAGGTTGCGGTGCAAATGGGAGCGGAGTGAATTGGGAGTGGAAACAAAGGGAGTGGAGAGAAGTGAAGTGTTCCGGCGCAAATGAGAATGAAATGGAAGTGGAGAGAAATAAAAGGCTGTGGTGCAAATAGGAGCAGCGCAGAGAGAAATGGGAGTGCAGAGAACTGAAAAGTTGCAGAGCAAATTGGAGCAGAGCTGAATGAAATGGAGGCAGATGCAAAGGGAATGGAGAAAACAGAAATGTAGCAGTGCAAATAGGAGTGTAGAGGAGCTAAATAGAAGCGAAAAGAAAGGGAGTGGATTGAAACGAAAGGTGGTGGCACTAATGAAAGCAGAGCAAAATGGGAGCGGTAACAAAGGGAGAGGTGAGAAATGAAAGGTTGAGGAGGAATTGGAGCAAAGCGGAGCAAAATGGGATCAGAAAGAAGGAGTGGAGAGAACTGAAAGGTTGCAGCGCAAATGGGAGTAGCATGGAACGAAATGAGGACTGAAACAAAGGGACTGGAGAGAACAGAAATGTTTTGGTACAAATAGGAGAAGAGTGAAGCAAAATAGGGGAGGAAACAAAGGGAATGGAGAGAAAAGAAAGGTTCGGCGCAAATGAGAGCAGAGAGAAATGGGAGAAAAAACAAAAGGAGAGGAAGGAACTGAAAGGTTGGAGAGCAAATGATAGCAAACCAGAGTGAAATGGGAGGGGAAATGAAAGGATTGGAGAGTACTGAAAGATTGTGGCACAAGTGGGAACAGAGTGGAACAAAATGGGAGCTGAAACAAAGGGAGTGGAGAGAAATAAAAGGTTGCAGCGCAAATCTTAGCAGAGCGAATAGGGAGGGGAAAGAAAGGGAGTGGAGAGAACTGAAAGTTTGCTGCGTAAACGGGAGCAAAGCGGAATGAAATTGGTGCGGAAACAAAGGGAAAGGAGAGAACAGAAATGTTGTGGTGCAATAGGAACGGAGTGAAGCAAAATAGGATCAGAAACAAAGGGTGTGTAGAGTAATAAAAGGTTGAGGTGCAAAAGGAAGCAGAATGAAATGGGAGTGGAAACAAAGGGAGAGGAGAGAACTGAAAGGTTGTGGCACAAATGGGAGTGGCGCAGAGCGAACTGGGAGAGCAGAGAACTGAAAGATTGTGGCGCAAATGGGAGCGTATTGGTGCCAAATGGGAGCGGAAACAAATGGAGTGGAGAGAAGTGAAATGTTCCGGAGAGAATGGGAACAGTGCAAAATGGGAGTAGAGAGTAATGAAAGGTAGCGGCAGAAATGGGTGCAAAACTGAGCGCAAATGGGAGCGGAAACAAACAGAGTGGAGAGAACTGAAAAACTTGTGGTGCAAATGGGAGCGGAGTGAAATTGGAGCAGAAACAAAAGGAGTGGAGAGATTTGAAGGGCCGCGAAGCAAAAGGGAGCATAGCGGAGTGAAATGGGAGTGGAAACAAAGGGACAGGAGGGAACAGAAATATTGCGGTGCCAATAGGAGCGGAGTGGAGCGACATGGTGACGGAAACAAAAAGAGTACAGAAAACTGAAATGTTCCGGCACAAATGAGAGTGAAATGGGAGTGGAGAGAAATGAAACGCGGCGGCGTAAACAGGAGCGGTGCGGCGCGAAATGGGTGCGGCAACAAAGGGAGTGGATAGAAATGAAAGGTTATAGTACAAATGTGAGCAGAGCGTAATGGGAGGGGAAACAAAGGGACTGGTAAGAACAGAAATGTAGCAGTGCAAATAAAAGTGGAGTGGAGCGAAATAGGAGCGAAAAGAAAGAGAGATAAGAGAAGTGAAAGATTACAGAGCAAATAGGAGCTGAGCGAAATGGAAGCAGAAATTAAAGGAATGGAGAGTACTGAAAGGTTTTGGAACAAATGGAAACTGAGCATTGCAAAATGGGAGCAGAAAGAAAGTAAGGTGAAAGAACTGAAAAGTTGCAGCGCAAATTGTAGCAGAGCGGAATGAAATGGGAGTGGAGAGAACTGAAAGGATGCAGGACAAATGGGAACAAAATGGAGTGAAATGGTAGCAAAAACAATCAGAGTGGAGAGTACCGAAAGATTGTGGCGCAAATGGGAGTGGTGCGTAGCAAAATGTAACAGAAAGAAAGTGAGTGGAGAGAACAGAAATGTTGCAGTGCAAATGGGAGCGGAGCGGAACAAAATGGGAGCAGAAATAAAGGGACTGGAGAGAACAGAAATGTTGCGGCGCAAATAGGAGTGGAGCGGAGCGAAATGGGAATGGAGAGAACTGAAAGTTTGTAGTGCAAATGGGAGCAGATTGAAAAGGGAGCAGAAATGAAAGGAATGGTTTGTACTGAAAGGTTGTGTCACAAATGGGAGCGGAGCGAAATGTGAGCAGATACAAAGGGAGAGAAAAAAAAAGAAAGGTTGTGGCACAAATAGGAACGGAATGGAGCTAAATGGGAGTGCAGAGAACTGAAAGATTGCAATGCAAATAGGAGTGGAACGGAGCGAAATAGGAGCAGAAAGAAAAGGAGTGGAGAATTGACATGTTTAGGTGAGAATAGGAGCCGAGCAAAATGGGAGTTGGGAGAAGTGAAATGTTCCAGCGAGAATGGGAGCAGAGCAAAGTAAGAGTAGAGAGAAGTGAAAGGTAGAGGCGCAAATGGGAACAAAACAGAGTGAAGTGGTAGCAAAGCAATCTGAGTGGAGAGTACTGAAAGCTTGTGGCGCAAATGGGAGTGGTGTGTAGCGAAATGTAACGGAAAGAAAGGGAGTGGAGAAAACAGAAATGTTGCGGCACCAATAGGAGCAGAGCGGAGCAAAATGGGAGCAGAAAGAAAGGGAGTGGAAAGAACTGATGGACACACGGGAGCTAAGCGGTGTGAAATGGGAGCGGAAACAATGGGAGTGGAGAGCAGTGAAATGTTCCGGCGAGAATGGGAGCAGTGAAAAATGGGAGTGGTGAGAATTGGAAGGTTGTGGTGCAAATGGGAGCAAAGTGAAATTGTAGCGGAAAGAGAGGGAGTGGAGAGAAATGAAGGGCTGCGAAGACAACTGGAGCAGAGCTGAACGAAATGGGAGGAGAAACAACGGGACTGGAGAGTACAGAAATGTAGTGGTGCAAATCAGAGCTAAGTGGAGCAAAATAGAAGCGGAAACAAAGGGAGTGGAAGAGACTGAAGGGCTGAGAAGCACATGGGAGCTAAGCGGAGCAAAATGGGATCGGAAAGAAAGGGAGTGGAGAGAAGTGAAAGGTTGCAGCACAAATGTGAGCAGAGTGAAATGGGAGGGGAAATAAAGGGAGAGGAGAGAACTGAAAGACTGAGGCACTAATAGAAGTGGAGTGGTTCGAAATGGGAGCGGAAACAAAGGGAGAGGAGAGAAGTGAAGTGTTCCGGCGAGAATGGGAGCAGTGAAAAAAGGGTGTGGAAAGAAATTAAATGTTCCGTCGAGAAAGGGAGCAGAGCAAAATGGGAGTGGAGAGAACTGGAAGGTTGCGGCGTAAATGGGAGCAAAGTGAAATGGGAGGGGAAATAAAAAGGAGGAGAGAACTGAATGGTTGTAGCACAAAAGGAAGCGACGCGGAGCCAAATGGGAGCTCAAAAAAAAGGGACTCGAGAGTACAAAAATGTAGCAATGCAAATAGGAGTGAAGTGGTGCAAAATAGGAGCAGAAACAAAGAGAGAGGAGAGAAATGAAAGGTTGCGGGGCAAATGGGAGCAGAGCAAAATGGGAGCAGAAATGAGAGGATTGGAGAGTACTGAAAGGTTGTAGCACAAATGGGAGCGAAGCGAAGTTAAATATAAGCGGAAAGATAGGGACTGGAGAGAACTGATCTATTGCAGTGCGAATTGGAGCAGAGCGGAACGAAATGGGAGTGGAGAGAACTGAAGGGTGGCAGTGCAAATGGGAGCAGAGTGAAATGGGAGTGGAAATGAAAAGAATGGACTGTAGTAAAAGGTTGTGGCACAAATGGGAGCGGAACTGAACGAAATGGGAGCGGAAAAAAAAAGGGACTGGAGAGAACAGAACTGTTGCAGCACAAATAGCAGCAGAGTGAAGCAAAAAGGGAGCAGAAACAAAGGGAGAGGAGAGAAGTGAAAGGTTGCGGCACAAATGGGAGCGGAGCGAAATGGGAACGAAAAAAATGGGAGAGAAAAGAACTGAAAGGTTGCAGCGCAAATGGGAGATGTGTGTTGCGAAATGTAATGGAAAGAAAGGGAGTGGAGAGAACAGAAATGTTGCAGAGCAAATGGGAGCGGAGCGGAACGAAATGGGAGAGGAAATAACGGGACTGCAGAGAACAGAAATGTTGCGGTGCCAATAGGAGCGGAGCGGAGCAAAATGGGAGTGGAAACAAAGGGAGAGGAGAGAAGTGAAATGTTCCGGCACAAATGGGAGCAGAGCGAAATGGGAGTGTAAACAAAGGGAGAGGAGAGAACTGAAAGACTGAGGCAAAAAGTACGAGCGGAGTGGTTTGAAATGGGAGTGGAAACAAAGGGAGTGAATTGAAATTCACTCCTGAAAATGGGAAAATGGGAGCAGATAAAAATGGGTGTGGAGAGAAGTTAAATGTAGCGTGAGAAAGGGGGTAGTGCAAAGTGGGAGTGGAGAGAACTGGAAGGTTGCGGCGCAAATGGGAGCAAAGTGAAATTGTAGCGGAAAGAATGGGAGTGGAGAGAAATGAAGGGCTGCGAAGCAAATTGGAGCAGAGCTGAACAAAATGGGAGCCGAAACAAAGGGACTGGACAGTACAGAAATGTAGCGTTGCAAATAGGAGCGGAGTGGAGCAAAATAGAGGCGGAAACAAAGGGAGTGGAGAGAAGTGAAATGTTCTGGAGAGAAAGGGAGCAGTGCAAAAAAGGCGTGGAGAGAAATGAAGGGCTACAAAGCAAATGGAAGCGGAGTGGAGCGAAATGGAAGAGGAAAGAAAGCGACTGGAGGGTCAGAAATGTTGCGGCGTAAATACTAGCGGAGTGGAGCAAAACGGGAGCGGAAACAAAGGAAATGGAGAGAACTGAAATGTTCCGGCACAAATGAGAGTGAAATGGGAGTGGTGAGAAGTGAAAGGCTGCAGCGCAAATAGGAGCAGAGTGGAACAAAATGGGAGCTGAAACAAAGGGACTGAAAAGAACAGAAATTTAGCGGTGCAAATAGGAGCTGAGTGGAGCGAAATAGGAGCGGAAACAGGGAACGGAGAGAAGTTAAAGGTTGCGGCGCAAATGGGAGCAGAGCAAAATGGGAGCGAAAATGAAAGGAATGGAGAGTACTGAAAGGTTGTGGCACAAATGGGAGCAGAGCGGAGCAGAGTAAATTGGGAACGGAAATAAATAAAGTGGAGAATACTGAGAAGTTGCAGAGCAAACTGTAGCAGAGTGGAAGAAAATGGGAGTGGAGAGAACTGAAAGGCGGCAGTGCAAATGGGAGCCGAGTGAAATGGGAGCGGAAATGAAATTAATGCAAATGGAGAGTACAGAAAGGTTGTGGCGCAAATGGGAGTGGTGCATTGCGAAATGTAACGGAAAGAAAGGGATTGGAGAGAACGGAAATGTTGCAGCGCAAATGGGAGCGAAGCGGAACGAAATGTGAGAGGAAATAAAGGGACTGCAAAGAACAGAAAGGTTGCGGTGCCAATAGGAGCAGAACAGAGCAAAATGGGAACGGAAACAAAGAGAGTGGAAAGAACTGAAGGGCTGTGAAGCACACGAGAGCTACGCAGAGTGACATGAAAGCGGAAACAAAGGAGTGGGGAGAACAGAACTGTTGCTGCGCAAATAAGAGCAGAGTGAAGTGAAATAGGTGCGGAAACAAAGGGAGTGGAGAGAAGTGAAATGTTCCGGGGCAAATGGGAGGAGAGCGAAGTGGGAGTGGAAAGTAAGGGGCTGGAGAGAACTGCAAGGTTGTGATGTAAATGGGAGTGGAATGGAACGAAATGGGAGCTGAAACAAAGGGACTGGAGAGAACGGAAATGTAGCAGTGCAAATAGGAGCGGAGTAGAGCGAAATGGAAGCGGAAAGAAAGGGAGTGGAGAGAACTGAAAGATTGCAACGGAAATATGAGTGGAGTGGTGCGAAATGGGAGTGTAATTAAAGGGAGTGGAGAGAAGTGAAATGTTGCGGCGCAAATGGGAGCAAAGTGAATTGGTAAGGAAAGAAAGGGTTTGGAGAGAAATGAAGGGCTGCGAAGAAAATGGGAGCAGAACGGAGCTAAATGTGAGTGGAAAGAAAGGGACTGGAGAGAACTGAAATGTTCCAGCACAAATAGGAGTGAAACGGGAGTGGAGAGAAGTGAAAGGCTGCCGCGCAAATAGTAGCGGCGCAGAGCGAAATGGGAGTGCAGAGAACAAAAAGGTTGCAGTGGAAGTAGGAATGTACCGGAGTGAAATGGGAGCGGAAACAAAGGGACTGAAGAGAACAGAACTGTTGCGGTGCAAATAGGAGAGGAGCGGAACACAATGGGAGGGGAAAAAAGGAGTGGAGAGAAATGAAAGGTTGCAGCACAAATGGGAGAAGAGTTGAACGAAATGGGAGCGGAAACAAAGGGACTGAAAAGAACAGAAATGTTGCGGCGCAATAGGAGCGGAGTGAAGTGAAATAGGAGCGGAAACAAAGGGAGAAGATAGAACTGAAAGGTTGCAGCGCATTAGGAGCGGAGTGGTGTGAAATGGGAGTGAAAGAAGTGAGTGAAGATATATGAAATGTTCCATCGAGAATGGGAGCAGTGCAAAATGGGTGTGGAGAGAAATTAAATTTTTCTGCAAGAATGGGAGCAGTGCAAAATGGGAGTGGAGATAAGTGCAACGTTTTGGTGCAAATGCAAATCTTGTGAAAGTGAAGCGTAAAGAAAGGGAGTGGAGAGAAATGAAGGCCTGCGAAGCAAATAGGAGTGGAGCTGAGTGAAATGGGAGTGGAAACAAAGGGACTGGAGGGAACAGATATGTTGCGGCGCAAATGGGAGTGAAATAGGAGTGGAGAGAAATTAAAGGCTGCAGCGCCAAAAGGAGCAGCGCAGAGCGAAATGGGAGCACAGAGCACTGAAAGGTTGCAGCGCAAATTGGAGCGGAGGGGAATGAAATGGTACCTGATACAATGGGACTGGAGAGAAGAGAAATTTAGCGGTGCAAATAGAAGCGGACTGGAGCAAAAGAGAAGTGGAAACAAAGGGAGTGGAGAGAAGTGAATTGCTATGGCGAAAATGGGAGCAGTGCAAAATTGGAAAGGAGGGAAGTGAAACGTTCCGGCGAGAATGGGAGCAGTGCAAAATGGGAGTGGAGAGAACTGAATAGTTGCAGTGTAAATGGGAGCGAAGCAAAAATGGAGCGGAAACAAAGGGAGTGGAGAGAACTGGAAGGGCTGCAAAGCAAATGGGAGCGGAACGGAGTGAAATGGGAGTGGAAACAAAGAAAGTGGAGATAACTGAGTGGTTGTAGCGCAAATAGGAGCAGATCGCAGTGAAATAGGAACGGAAACAAAGAAAGAGGAGAGAACTGAAAGGTGGCGGTGCAAATGGGAGTGGAGAAAAATGGGTGCGGAACAAAATGGAGGGGAGAGAACTGTAAGGTTGCATCGCAAACGAGAGCAGAGTGGAGTGAAATGGTTGTGGAAATAAAGTGAGTGGAGAGAAATGAAAGGTTGCAGTTCAACTTGGAGCGAAGCAGAGCAAAATGGGAGCAGAAACTAAGGGAGTGGAGAGAAATGAAAGGCTGTGGCGCAAATGGGAGCAGATCGGAGCGAAATGAGAGCGGAAAGAAAAGGGAGTGGATTGAACTGAAAGTTTGTGGCGCAAAGGAGAGTGGAGCAGAGCAAAATGGGAGTGTAGAGAACTGAAAGTTTGCATCGCAAAAAAGAGTGGATTGGAGTAAAACTGTTGTGGAAACAAAGGGAGTGGATACAACTGTAAGTTTGCGGTGCAAATGGGAGTGGAACGAAATGGGAGCGGAACCAACTGGAGGGAAAAGAACTGTAAGGTTGCATCAGAAATGGGAGCGTAGCGTTGCGATATGGGAGTGGAAATGAAAGAAATGGAAAGTACATAAACGTTGTGGCAGAAATGGGAGCGGGGCGGAGCGAAATGGGAGCAGAAAGAAAATGAGTGGAGAGAACTGAAAGGCTGCCGCGCAAATTGGAGGGGAGCTGTACGAAATGGGAGCGGAAACAAAGGGACTGGAGAGAACAGAAATGTAGCGGTGCAGATAGGAGCGGAGTGGAGCGCAATTGAAGCGGAATCAAAGAGAGGAGAGTAATGAAAGGTTGCAGTGTAAATGGGAGCAGAGCTAAATGGAAGCAGAAATGAAAAGAATGGAGAGTACTGAATGGTTGTGGCACAAATGGGAACAGAATTGTACTAAATGGGAGCAGAATCAAAGGGGCTGGAGTGAACAGGAATTTTAACGGTGCAAATAGGAGCGTAGCTGAGCAAAATATGATCGGAAACAAGGGGAGTGGAGAGAAGTGAAGGTTACGGCGCAAATGGGAGATGAGCGACATTGGAACGGAAAAAAAGGGAGAGGAGAGAACTGGAAGGTTGCGGCGGAAATGGGAGTGGGTTTTTGATGTCATTCCTTCATATCTTCTCCATTTTCACGTAAGTAATTCCACAGAGCCGTGTACGACATGAAGTGAATGCTGTCATTTGCTCGAGCAGGACGGCGTTTGCTTCTGAAAGCTGCAATCTTTTCAACCCTATCAATCAGTCGGGATACTTTCTCTAACACGTCTTCCATCTGTCCTTCTAACCTTGATGTGGCTGAAATGGAAGCGTGTGATGACGGAAATTTTTGTTCAAAGTTTTGAAGTGTAAGAATCAGTTCAAAAACTGGGGGTTTTCTGTCTTGGTCCTCATATCTGTTGAACGTTGTCACTAGTGTACCGGCGTACCTTTCTGGTGCTGTTTTTGAAAGCTTCTGACATATTTCGGGTGTACTCCTTACTTTCTCTGGATCATGGTCCCGATCTTCAGGATCAAACGTGGGATCATACAGCATTTCCGCCACAGCTGTTTCTCTCAAATACTGGATGCCTTCCTCAATAGTTTTCCATCTTTTCACTTTAGGTGCTAGGTCACTCTTGTAGGGATATCTTTCCCTCACAGCTACTAACATTCATTGCCAGAGGCTGGCGATTCCATCCATATACCTGCTGATCCCTCTGTCGACAGCTGGATCACAGGCAATGTTTCCTAGTTGGCGAGCTTCGTTACTGTCGAGGGACACGCTGTTGGCCCCGTTGTCCCAACACCGAAGCAACCAAGTGACAATACTCTCATCCGAACATCGAATAAACTCCTTTCTTGAGCCTTGGATCTCAGACATTTTCATGGGTCGACGAAACGTGGTAACTTTGACTCTCTCATCATCCTCCTCATCACTATGTCCATGCCTCTCACTTTTCTTTGTTGCCTTTCTTGGTGGTGCTGGTGTTGAGGTCTCCCCCTCACCTGGATCTTCCTGTTCTTTCGCAACCTTTTCTTTGCGTTCTAGGCGTGAGGACACACGTTTCCATTTCTGGCCTTCAACCGGGGCAACCAACTTTGATACCGGTGCTTTCTCTGGCTGGTCAGATGTGCCTGGGAGGTTTTCCTCTTTGGTCTGAGCCTCAGTTTGGACACTCTCTCTCTCCAGAACAGTATATATGCCTCGGTAAGCATAAGCCAAGCCCCAGATAAGCTGTTCCACCTCAGATCTTAATGAGCCGCAACACCCATTACTCAGATACAGGCCTAGCTCCTCAGGATCCTGCAAGTGTTCAGGAGTAAAATCCCATGGCACCGGGGGACCCCATGCTTCTAATTTCTTTCTTAAAACTCTCAACTTTCCCTGCAATTCAGCATTCCCTGTTTCTGGGAAAAGCTTCCTCCATGCGATGTAAAATCCTATTACAGAGAGTACATTCAGGAGGACTAATATCCCAATCGTTAACATAGTCCCTAAGCAGTAATCTTGAAAATTCATAAGGAACTGAGAGGAGAACCTGGACACCCATTCAAATATTGTTTGGTTTGTTAACATGGTATCGTTTGCTACAAAAGCCGGGGAGCCCAGGTATCTGGCAGATGCCACCATCACTGCTTTTAGTTTGTCATACAGGGACCAGGCTCCATAGATCAGACTGGCAAGCTTAACCAAGTTCCAGTACGTTTTGAGCATTAAAAGGGAAAAAGCAATGAAATATAATCCCTGTAAGGGCACTTTTAACAGAAACAGTAAAAACATTTTTTTTTCTTTTACTCAAACAAGCTGGCAGCACCCGAAAAGTTTACAAATATCCCAGAAGAACTGGCAGTACGCCGGGACTTCAAGGTCGTGTTTTGCCGTACAGGACATGCAGTACAGATAAGCTTCCTAACAAAAGACACAGATTCACTCTAAAAGTATGTCTCTGTCCGGCTAAGGCAGCTAGTTTTGCCCCACGTTGGGCGCCAAAAATGTCACCGGTTTGCAGGACAGTTTGACCCGGGTACCGTGACAATTGAGGCAGGGGACCCACGGGCCCACACCTCGGGGAAGGGGAAAGGGTAAAAAGAGAAGGGAGATGGGCCTAGGAACAAAACAGCGGCAACGTTCTGAGGAGGAAAGCTAATTTACTAAATAAGATATCAGAAAGGAAAATAACACAATATAATATAATATAATTGGAATTGAGGCAAATGAATCAAATAAAATGAGCAAGAGAGAGAGTGTCTGATAAACCGAAGGCCTTACACTAACGCTGAAGGTAGACAGCTGCAACAAACACCCACTGCCGAGCTCGGTCCCGAAGGGAAGAGGGAGTCCCGTGACCACAGACAGTTTTTATCTTTCCCTCTGGGCGGAAATATGTAAAAATGCAAAGCACCGCAAAGTCCTCTGGGGAATGTGGTTCTCTTCTGAGACAGGTACACCCAGAACTATCGACGATCCACAGAGCTGGAGCATTAACTCTTTAACTCCCAATACAGTACATGACGTTATGATGTGGAATATCAACAATACAACAAAAATCATAAAACCATAGCAAGAGAACCATAGCAAGATTGTGGCGCAAATACGAGTGGAGTGGTGCGTGATGGGAGCAAAAACAAAAGGAGTGGAGAGATGTGAAATGTTCCGGTGACAATGGGAGCAGAGCAAATTGGGTGTGGAGGTAAGTGAAATTCTCCGGCGAGAATGGGACCAGTGCAAAATGGGAGTGGAGAGAACTGGAAGGTTGCGACATAAATGGGAACAAAAGAGAGTGAAATGGTAGAGGAAAACATTGGAATGGAGAGTACTGAAAGGCTGAGGCGCAAATAGGAGCGATGCGGAGCCAAATGGGAGTGGAACGAAATGGAGTGGAGAGAACAGAAAAGTTGCAGCACGAACGAAAGCGGAGCGGAATGAAATGGAAGAGGAAACAAAGGGACTGGAGAGAACAGCAATGTTGCAGTGCAGTAGGAGCAGAGTGAAGCGAAATAGGAGCGGAAAAGAAGAGAGATGAGAGAAATGAAATGTTGCAGCGCAAATGGGAGCAGAGCGAAATGAGAGCTGAAACGAAAAGAGAGTACTGAAAGTACGAAAAGTATGCAATATGTACTGAAAGTACTGAAAGTACGCAATATGACCCGAGTGCAGCGAACTAGGAGTGGAAAAAAAGGGAGTGGATCGACATGAAATGTTTAGGCAAGAATGGGAGCAGAGCAAAATGGGAGTGGAGAGAAGTGAAAGGTAGAGGCACAAATGGCATCATAAACAAAGAGAGTGGAGAGAACTGAAAGGTTGCGAAGCAAATGGGAGCAGAGCGGAGTGAAATGGGAGTGGAATGAAAGGGAGTGGAGAGAACTGTAATGCTGCAGCGCAGACGGGAACGGAGCGGAACGAAATTGGAGCTGAATTAAAGGAAAAGGAGAATTCTTGTGGCTATTACAGAAACATGGTGGGACCTCTCCCATGACTGGAATACTGGGATTGATGGCTACAAGCTCTTCAGAAGGGATAGACAGGGAAGAAAGGGTGGTGGCATAGCTCTCTATATCAGAGAGTGTTTTGATGTTGAAGAGCTAGTGGTTGGAAATGACAAAGTAGAGTGTCTATGGATAAGGATCAGGGGGATAGTCTTTAGGAGTGACATCGTGGTGGGGGTCTGTTATAGACCACCTAGTCAGGATGAAGAAATAGATGAGGTGTTCTATAAACAACTAGTAGATGTTGCACGATGGCCAGCACTCGTTCTCATGGGGGACTTCAACTTCCCTGACATATGCTGGAAATATAATACTGCGCAGAGGAAGCAGTCCTTGAGATTTCTAGAATGTGTGGATGATTGCTTCCTGACACAGCTGGTGCAAGAGCCTACCAGGGGAGATGCCTTGCTTGATCTACTTTTCACTAAAAGGGAAGGACTAGTAGGAGATGTGAAGGTTGGAGATTGTCTTGGCCAGAGTGACCATGAAATGGTGGAGTTTGCTATTCTGGGTGACGTCAAGAGGGTGACTAGCAAAACTATTACCTTGGACTTCCGGAGGGCAGACTTTGACCTGTTCAGGACACTTGTTGCAAGGGTCCCTTGGGACTTGCTCCTGAGGGGTAAAGGGGTCCAGGAAGCCTGGATGCTCCTCAAGATGGAAATCTTAAAGGCACAGGAACAGGCTGTCTCGGAGTCCCGTAAGTCAAGCCGGAGGAAAAAAGACCAGTGTGGATGAAGCGGGATCTTATGTTGAGACACCGAAAGAAAAAGAGAGTCTATGTCCTCTGGAAGATGAGTCAGGCTACTTGGGGTGACTACAGAGAACTGGCCAAGATCTGCAGGCAGAAAATTAGAAATGCTAAAGCCCAGCTTGAAATTAGGCTGGCTACTGCTGTAAAGGAGAACAGGAAACCCTTTTACAAATATATTAACAGCAAGAGAAAAACTAAGGAAAATTTCCCTCCTTTACTCAACGAGGCAGGCAATATAACCACAGATGATAAGGAAAAGGCTGAAGTTCTCAATGCCTTCTTCACATCTGTCTTTAATAGACAGAACAGTTGTCCACAGGGTACTTGCCCTGACCTGGAAGTCCGGGACGGGGCGCATAATGCACCCCCTGTGATCCAAGCAGAGATGGTCAGAGATCTACTCCTCCATCTGAACTGCCACAAGTCCATGGAGCCAGATGGGATCCACCCAAGGGTGCTGAGGGAGCTAGCAGAGGTGATTGCCGAGCCACTTTCTGCCATCTATCAGCATTCCTGGTTATCTGGAGAGGTCCCACAAGATTGGAGGCTTGCCGATGTGACTCCCATCTACAAGAAAGGCCGTAAGGAAGACCCGGGGAACTACAGGCCTGTCAGCCTGACCTCGGTATCAGGAAAAGTTATGGAACAGATGATCTTGAGGGAAATCACATGACACGTGCATGGCAATAAAGGGATCAGACCCAGCCAGCACGGGTTCACCAGGGGCAGGTCGTGCTTGTCCAACCTCATCTCCTTCTATGACTGGGTGACCAGACAGGTAGATGAGGGAAAGGCTGTTGATGTAGTCTACCTGGACTTCAGCAAGGCCTTTGACACGGTCTCCCATAGTATTCTCCTAAGGAAACTGGCAGCCCGTGGTGTGGACAGGTTCACTCTTCTCTGGGTGAAGAACTGGCTGGAGGGCCGTGCCCAGAGGGTAGTGGTTAATGGAGTTAAGTCCAGCTGGCGTCCTGTTACGAGTGGTGTCCCCCAAGGGTCAGTTTTGGGGCCCATCTTGTTTAACATCTTTATTGATGACCTAGACGAGGGAATTGAGTGTACCCTCAGTAAGTTTGCAGATGACACAAAGTTGGGAGGATGTGTCAAACTGCCTGAGGGTAGGGAGGCCCTACAGAGGGATTTGGATAGGCTGAACAGCTGGGCTGAGCTCAATGGGATGAGGTTCAATAAGACCAAGTGCCGGGTCCTGCACTTTGGCCATAATAACCCCATGCAATGCTATAGGCTTGGGGCAGAATGGCTTGAAGAATGTAGAGAGGAAAAGGACCTGGGGGTGTTGGTTGATGCTCGGCTCAACATGAGCCGGCAGTGTGCCCAGGTGGCCAAGAAGGCCAACAGCATCCTGGCCTGTATTAGAAATAGTGTAGCCAGCAGGAGCAGGGAGGTGATCATCCCCCTGTACTCAGCTCTGGTACGGCCGCACCTCGAGTACTGTGTTCAGTTTTGGGCCCCTCACTACAAGGAGGACATTGAGGCCCTGGAGCGTGTTCAGAGAAGGGCAACAAAACTGGTGAGGGGTCTGGAGCACAAGTCTTATGAGGAGAGGCTGAGGGAGCTGGGATTGTTTAGTCTGGTGAAGAGAAGGCTCAGAGGAGACCTTATTGCACTCTACCACTTCCTGAAGGGGGGTTGTGGTGAGGAGGAGGTGGGCCTCTTCTCCCTGATATATAACGACAGGACGAGAGGGAATGGCCACAAGTTGCGCCAGGGAAGATTTAGATTGGACCTGAGGAAGCATTTCTTTTCTGAAATTGTGGTCAGGCACTGGAATGGCCTGCCTAGGGAGGTGGTTGAGGCACCATCCCTTGTGCTGTTCAAGAAGCGTTTAGATGAGGTGCTAAAGGATTTAATTTAATAGTTGGGTTGAGATAGTGATAGGAGGATGGTTGGACTAGATGATCTTATAGGTCCTTTCCAACCTTATGAACTTATGAGAGAACAGAAATGTTGTGGTGCAATAGGAGTGCAGTGAAGGGAATTGAGAGCGGAAACAAAGGGAGTGGAGAGAAGTGAAATGTTCCGGCGCAAATGGGAGTGAAATGGGAGTGAAATGGGAGTGGAGAGAAGTGATAGGCTGCGGCGTAAATTGAGCGGTGCAGAGCAAAATGGGAGTGCAGAGATGTCACGGTGTTATTCGTGACAGTGACCCAAGGGAAACCGAGAAGGGAGAGGGGAGAGAAAAAGAAACTGCGTCAGTGGCCACGCGGCTGCCCGAGCAGAGCCATGCTCAGGGGGGAGGGGGGAAAACAGCGGGAAGAGATGAGTCTACAAAAACAACGGCACGATCTGAGAAAGAACGTTAACTTTACTAAATCTAATAAAATTGAACAATTGAGAGAGAGATAAAATTTCCAAACCAAAAGCTGTGAGCTTATGTTAAGGAGGAAACTGCAAGGGAAGCACACGTGCTGAACCTCCACGGCAGCCCAGAGGAACTCGCCCAGGCACAGTGCCGCCTGGCATCTGGTGCGGAGCTCCGCACCTCTGCTGCTCCCAGCAGCATTAACTCCTTCACTGCTGCATGATGCTCTGATGTGGAATACATGCATCAAAACCACAAAACCACAACATTCAACCCCTTATTCCACATCATCACATCATGCTTAACACACATCTATACATAACCAAAACAGTAATAACATAAGTTACATAGAAACATATATATATATACATACATTTACATGTAATTACAGACTGCATTCCCCCAATATCAAATTCCCTTGTGGGACACACTGGACGTCCCCAGTTTTATCCATTACCCACCCGGTGCACCCAGGTCCCTGCGCAAAAATGGTTCCACGGAGGGGTTTGCCCTTTCCAGAGGCAGGACGGACCCACACCGCTTTACCCAACATGCTCCTCATATGTACCACAGGGACCTTATCTCCCTCTATGGACTGTAGGGAGCTGGACTGTGTAGGACCCTCTCGGTTGACTGATCCCCTAGTGTTGACCAACCAGGTGGCTTCTGCCAGATGCTTCTCCCAGTGCTTGAATATCCTGCCACCCATTGCTCTAAACGTGGTTTTTAACAACCCGTTGTAGCACTCGATCTTACAGGCAACTGGTGCATGGTAGGGGATATGGTAGATCCATTCAATGCCGTGTTCTTTGGCCCAGATATCCACAAGAGAATTTTTGAAATGAGTCCCATTATCAGACTCAATTCTCTCTGGAGTGCCATGTCGCCATAGGACTTGTTTCTCCAGCCCTAAGATGGTGTTTCAGGCGGTAGCATGGGGTATTGCGTATGTCTCAAGCCACCCAGTGGTCGCCTCCACCATGGTGAGCACATAACGCTTACCATCGCGAGTTCGGGGCAAGGTGATATAATCAACCTGCCACGCCTCCCCATATTTATACTTTTCCCGTCGCCCTTCCTGCCAGAGAGGTTTCATCCTCTTGGCCTGTTTAATTATGGCACATGTATCACAGTCATGGATAACCTGTGCAACGGCATCCATAGTTAAGTCCACCCCTCGGTCTCTAGCCCACTTATATGTTGCATCCCTTCCTTGATGGCCTGAGGTCTCATGGGCCCACCGAGCTAAAAATAGCTCTCCTTTGTTCTGCCAGTCCAAGTCTATCTGAGACACCTCAATTTTGGCAGCTCGATCTTCCTGATGGTTATTTTTCTACTCTTCAGTAGCTCGATTCTTGGGCACATGAGCATCTACATGGCGCACCTTTACACCCAACCTTTTTGTTCGGGCAGCAATGTCTTTCCACAGTTCAGCAACCCAAATAGGTTTACCTCTCCGTTGACAACCATTTTGTTCCCACTGCTGTAACCACCCCTATAAAGCATTTGCCACCATCCATGAGTCAGTGTAAATATATAGCACAGACCACCTCTCTCGTTCAGCAATATCTAAGGCCAGCTGGACAGCCTTTACCTCTGCAAATTGACTTGACTCTCCTTCTCCTTTGGTGGAGAATCCATTGGTTTTCCATCCAATCCATTTACTCTAGGTGGCATCGGTAGCATGAGGGGTGGGGGGAACTTTTCCATTGAACATCCAATTCAGCACTGGCAGTCGAGGTGCCAGGAGGAGCTGTGTCTCAGTACCAATTACTTCAGAGGCAGCCCAAACCCCCTCATATGCTGCCTAAATCTCCTTCACAGTTGGAGTGTAGCACTCCTATGAACCCCTGTACGCTCTGCTCCAAAATCCAAGGGGTCGGCCACGGGTCTCCCCAGTGGCTCTTTGCCACAGACTCCAAGTGGGACCTTTCTCTCCAGCAGCAGTGTAGAGGATGTTTTTCACATCCTGTCCCAACCGTACTGGCACCAGGGCCACAGTACGGGCTATCTCCTGCTTAATTTTCTCAAAAGCCTGCTGCTGTTCAGGACCCCATGCAAAATTATTATTTTTTTGAGTCACTTGATAGAGGGGGCTTACTATGAGGCTGTAGTTTGGGATGTGCATCCTCCAAAAACCTACTACACCCAGAAAAGACTGAGTCTCTTTCTTGCTAGGGGGTGGTGACATACTGGTGATTTTGTCAATCACATCTCCTGGAATGTGACGACGTCCATCTTGCCATTTTACTCCTAGGAACTGAATTACTTGGGCAGGTCCCTTCAATTTGTTCCGGTTAATAGCAAAACCAGCACCCAGAAGAATTTGGATTATTCGATCTCCTTTTTTAAAAACTTCCTCTGCTGTATCAACCCACAAAACAATGTCATCAATGTACTGGAGGTGCTCAGGTGCCCCTCCTTGTTCCAGTGTAGTTTGAATCAGCCCATGGCAAATGGTTGGGCTGTGTTTCCACCCCTGGGGCAAACAGTTCCAGGTGTACTGAACGCCCCTCCAGGTGAAAGCCAACTGTGTTCTGCACTCTGTGGCCAAAGGAATAGAAAAGAATGCATTAGCAATGTCAATGGTGGCATACCACTTGGCAGCTTTTGACTCCAGTTCATATTGTAGCTCCAACATATCTGGCACAGCAGCACTCAGTGGGGGTGTGACTTCATTCAGGCCACGGTAATCTACCGTCAGCCTCCATTCTCCACTGGCTTTACGCACCGGCCATATGGGGCTGTTAAAATGTGAGTGAGTTTTGCTGATCACTCCCTGTCTCTCTAGCTGACGAATCAGGTTATGAATGGGGAGCAAGGAATCCCTGTTGGTGCGGTACTGCCGTCTGTGGACTGTTTTTGTAGCAATAGGTACCTGCTGCTCTTTCACTTTCAGTACCCCCACAACAGATGGATCTTCTGACAGGCCAGGTTAAATAGACAGCTGCTGAATGTTGTCTGTGTCCACAGCAGCTATTCCAAAAGCCCATCGGTATCCCTTGGGATCCTTGAAATGTCCCCTTCTGAGATAGTCAATACCGAGTATGCATGGAGCCCCTTGTTCAGTCACTTTGGGTTGCTTATGCCAGGTTTTACTGGTGAGGCTTATTTCTGCCTCCAACACAGACAATTCCTGAGAGCCCCCAGTCACTCCAGAGATATAGATCAGTTCTGTCCCTTTATAACTCGAGGGCATTAGAGTGCACTGTGCACCAGTGTCTACCAGTGCCTTATATCTTTGTGGCTCTGTCAGCGGTTTGCGGGACAGTTTGACCCGGTACCGTGACAATTGAGGCAGGGGACCCACGGGCCCACACCCCGGGGAAGGGGAAGGGGGAAAAGGGAAAAAGGAGAAGGGAGATGGGCCCAGGAACAGAACAGCGGCAACGATCTGAGGAGGAAAGCTAATTTACTAAATAAGATATCAGAAAGGAAAATAACACAATATAATATTATATAATTGGAATTGAGGCAAATGAATCAAATAAAATGAGCAAGAGAGAGAGTGTCCGATAAACCGAAGGCCTTACGCTAACGCTGAAGGCGGACGGCTGCAACAAACACCCACTGGCGAGCTCGGTCCCGAAGGGAAGAGAGAGTCCCGTGACTGCAGACAGTTTTTATCTTTCCCTCTGAGCGTAAACACGTAAGAACGCAAAGCATTGCAAAGTCCTCTGGGGAATGGAGTTCTTCTCTTCTGAGACAGGCATACCTGGAACTATCGATGGTCCACGGAGCTGGAATATTAACTCCTAAACTCCAAATGCACTGCATGATGTTATGATGTGGAATACCAGTACCAAAATCATAAAACCATAACATTCCACCCCTTATTCAATATCATTACATCATGCTTAATATATATATACATAAAGAAACAATGATTAACAAGCATTAAATACAAACACATACAACATACATATATACATATATACATAGTAATAGAATAACTGAGGGCTCTCTCCCCACATCAAATTCCCTTGTGGTACACATTGAACATCCCCATTCTTCTGCATCACCCACCAGGTAGACCCAGGTCCCTGAGCAAAAACAGTTCCACGGAGAGGTTTGCACTCTCCAGAAGCTGGAAGAACCCAAACCGCTTTTCCCAACATGTTCTTCACATGTACTACAGGAACCTTATCTCCTTCTACAATAGGTAGAGAGCTGCATTGGGCAGGACCATCGCGATTGATGGATCCTCTGGTGTTGACCAACCAGGTGGCTTCTGACAAATTCTTCTCCCAGTGCTTAAATGTTCCACCACCCTTTGCTTTCAACATTGTTTTTAACAACCCATTGTACCTTTCAATTTTACCAGAAGCTGGTGCATGATAGGGGATATGATAAATCCACTCGATGCCATGATCTTTGGCCCAAGTATTTACAAGAGAATTTTTGAAATGAGTCCCATTATCTGACTCAATTCTCTCTGGAGTGCCGTGTCGCCATAGGACTTGTTTCTCGAGCCCTAAGATGGTGTTCCGGGCGGTAGCATGGGGTACTGCATATGTTTCAAGCCACCCAGTAGTTGCCTCTACCATGGTGAGCACATAACGCTTACCACTGCGAGATCGTGGTAAGGTGATATAATCAACCTGCCACGCCTCCCCATATTTATACTTTTGCCATCGCCCTTCCTCCCAAAGAGGTTTCATCCTCTTGGCCTGTTTAATTGTGGCGCATGTGTCACAGTCATGGATAACCTGTGCAATAACATCCATAGTTAAGTCCACCCCTCGGTCACTAGCCCATTTATATGTTGCATCTCTTCCTTGATTGCCCGAGGTCTCATGGGCCCACCGAGCTAGAAATAATTCACTTTTGTGTTGCCAGTCCAAGTCTACTTGAGCCACCTTAACTTTGGCAGCTCAATCTACCTGATGGTTATTTTGCTGTTCTTCAGTTGCCCGGCTCTTAGGAACATGAGCATCTACATGGCGCACCTTTACAACCATATTCTTTATTCGGGCAGCAATGTTTTTCCACAGTTCAGCAGCCCAAATAGGTTTACCTCTCCGTTGCCAACCATTTTGTTCCCACTGCTGTAACCACCCCCATAAAGCATTTGCCACCATCCATGAGTCAGTGTAAAGATAAAGCACTGGCCACCTCTCTCGTTCAGCAATATCTAAGGCCAGCTGGACAGCCTTTACCTCTGCAAGTGTTCAGGAGTAAAATCCCATGGCACCGGGGGACCCCATGCTTCTAATTTCTTTCCTAAAACTCTCCAATTTCCCTGCCATTCAATATTCTCTGTTTCTGGGCAAAGCTTCCTCCACACGATGTAAAATCCTATTACAAAGAGTACATTCAGGAGGACTGATATCCCAATCAATAACATAGTCCCTAAGCTGTAATCTTGAAAATCCATAAGGAACTGAGAGGAGAACCTGGACACCCATTCAAATATTGTTTGGTTTGTTAACATTGTATCGTCTGTTACATTAGCCGGGGTGCCCAGGTATCTGGTAGGTACCTCCATCACTGCTTTTAGTTTTTCATATAGGGACCAGGCTCCATAGATCAGACTGGCAAGCTTAACCAAGTTCCAGTACGTTTTGAGCTTTAAAAGGGAAAAAGCAATGAAATACAATCCCTGTAAGGGCAGTTTTAACAGAAACAGAAACAACATTTTTTTTTCTTTTACTCAAACAAGCTGGCAGCACCCGAAAAGTTTACAAATATCCTAGAAGAACTGGCAGTACGCCTGGACTTCAAGGTCGTGTTTTGCCGTACAGGACCTGCAGTACAGATAAGCTTCCTAACAAAGACAGAGATTCACTCTAAAAGTATGTCTCTGTCCGGCTAAGGCAGCTAGTTTTGCCCCACGTTGGGCGCCAAAAATGTCACCGGTTTGCAGGACAGTTTGACCCGGTACCGTGACAATTGAGGCAGGGGACCCACGGGCCCACACCCCGGGGAAGGGGAAGGGGGAAAAGGGAAAAAGGAGAAGGGAGATGGGCCCAGGAACAGAACAGCGGCAACGATCTGAGGAGGAAAGCTAATTTACTAAATAAGATATCAGAAAGGAAAATAACACAATATAATATAATATAATTGGAATTGAGGCAAATGAATCAAATAAAATGCGCAAGAGAGAGAGTGTCCGATAAACCGAAGGCCTTACGCTAACGCTGAAGGCGGACGGCTGCAACAAACACCCACTGCTGAGCTCGGTCCCGAAGGGAAGAGAGAGTCCCGTGACTGCAGACAGTTTTTATCTTTCCCTCTGAGCGTAAACACGTAAGAACGCAAAGCATCGCAAAGTCCTCTGGGGAATGGAGTTCTTCTCTTCTGAGACAGGCATACCTGGAACTATCGATGGTCCACGGAGCTGGAATATTAACTCCTTAACTCCAAATGCACTGCATGATGTTATGATGTGGAATACCAGTACCAAAATCATAAAACCATAACAGGCTCTAATGTGCCAGGCCATCTAATCCACACAGTCCAATACACTCTATTATCCCTTTCCCTCCCCTGGCTTAGGGCAGGGCCCGTCTATTGGTTACCTGCAGTGACAGGACCAATTTCATTGGTGGCTGATCTCTGCTGTAGTTCTGTCACCTGTGCACGCAGTGCAGGAGTGGGTTTTTTATGCCTCCTCTCCGTTTTCTCGTAAGAAGCTCCACATGGCCACACGTGACATGATGTTACTGCCATCATTTGCTCGTGCAGAGAGGCGGTTGCCTTTGGTGGCTGAGACTTTCATCAGTTTGATCAATTGCTTCATCAGATTCTTTGGGTCATGCTCGTCTTCATCAGGTGTTTCCAATACTGACACAGGTTCATCCCTATTCATCAGTAATGGCAGTTCATCCAGTATAGTTTTCTTTATCTCACCTACTTCTTCTGCTACTACAGCTGCAATGGAAGCACGTGATGGTGGAAACTGTTGTTAAAAGTTTTGGAGTGTAATAGTCAGTTCATAAACTGGGAGTCTTCTGTCTTGACCCTCGAATCTATGGAACATTGCTACCAGTGTACTTGCGTACCTCTCTGGTGCTGTTTTTGAGAGCTTACGATATACATCAGGTGTACACCTTACTCTATCAGGATCACAGTCCTGGTGTAGATTGTTAGGGATGAAATTGGGATCATACAGCATCTCTACTACGGCTGTTTCTCTCAAAAATTGGATGCCTTTCTCCAGGGTGTTCCATCTTTCCACTTTAGGCTCCAGATCATCTTTGTAAGGATATCTATCCTTTACAGCCACTAGTACTCGTTCCCAGAGGGTAGCGAGACTCCATTCAGACATCTGCCAATTCCTCTGTCGATAGCTGGGTCTCAAGCAATACTTCCCAGTTGGCGGGCTTCTCTGCCATCTAGGGCACGCTGCTGGCACCGTTGTCCCAACACCGCAGCAACCAGGTGACAACAGATTCACCTGAGCGCCGTACAAACTCCTTTCTTGAACCTTGTATTTCAGTCATCTTTAGGGGCCGACGAGTAGTGGTAACAGTGACTTCATCATCATCGCTGTCTTCTCCATGTCTCTCACTTTTCTTAGTGGTCTTTCTAGGTGGTGGTAGTGGTGGTGGCGGTGGTGCTGAGGAGGGCCCCTCGCCTGGATCTTCCTCTTCTTTCTCTGCTTCTTCTTCTTTCTGTTCTGGGCGCGAGGACGTCCGTGTCCATTTCTGGCCTTCCACAGGGGCAACAGACACTGATGCCGGTGCTTCCTGTGATTGGTCAGGTCTAACTTCGAGGTTTTCATTTTTGCTTTGGACCTTGGTTTGGAAACCATTTCTCTCCAGAATATCAATTATGGCTCGATAAGCACAAGCCAGACCCCAAACAATACATTCCTTCTCAGATCGTCCTGAGTCCCATGACTCCTTACCTAAACACTCACTGAATTTCTCAGGATCCCACAGGTGCTCAAGATCACAACTGCATAACACCGGGGGTCCCCACGCTTCTAATTTCTTTCCTAATTTTCTCCACCTTCCCTGCCATTCAACACTCTCTGGTTTTGAGGAAAGCTTTTTCCACATTATGTAAATTACTGTTGCAGAGAGTGCATTCAGAAAAACATATAACACAACTGCCACAACTGCCAGGCTGACATCCTGAATATAGGTAAAGACATGAAAAGAGTAACTGGAAACCAATCCAAATGCCGCATAATCTGTCACGTTAGCCAGGGTGTTTAGGCAGGAGGCATGTAACCCCCTCAGCACACTAAAGTAGCTTTATGCACACATTACTCCGGAGCTGAACATGAGGAACTTTAAAAAAAAGACGCCAGCATGCTATAAGGTACATGAAAAACCTTAGTCCACTCTGCACCAGATTAACAATGGAGTACAAATACTGCATTGCCCGCATTCTCCACCAATAATTATCACGGTGTTATCCGTGACAGTGACCCAAGGGAAACCGAGAAGGGAGAGGGGAGAGAAAAAGCAACTGTGTCAGTGGCCACATGGCCACCCTAGCAGAGCCGCGTTCCGGAAGGAGGGGGGAAAACAGCGGGAAGAGATGAGTCTAGAAAAACAATGGCATGATCTGAGAAGGAACAGTAATTTTACTAAATCTAATAAAATTGAACAATTGAGAGAGAGATAAAATTTCGAAACCAAAAGCTGTGAGCGTTGTCAGAAACAAAGATAGAGGAGAGAAATGAAAGGTTGTGGCACAAATGGAAGCGGAGCGGAGCGGAGCACAATGGGAGCGGACAGAAAGGGACTGGAGAGAAATGACAGGTTGAAGCGAAAATGAAAGCAGAGAAAAATGGGAGCGGAAACAAAGGCAGATGAGAGAACTGAAAGGTTGCGGCGCAAATGGTAGCAAAACAGATAGAAATGGGAGAAGAAATGATCAGAATGGAGAGTACTGAATGGTTCTGGCGCAAATGGGAGCGGTGCAGAGCGAAATGGGAGCACAAAAAAAAATAGAGTGGAGAGAACTGAAAGGTTGCAGCGCAAATGAGAGTGGAGTGGAGCAAAATAGGAGCGGAAAAAAGATAGTGGAGAGAAATGAAAGGTTATGGTGCAAATGTGAGTAAACCAAAACGAGAGTGGAGAGAAGTGTAACGTTGCGGTGCAAATGGTTGCGAAGTGGGGCGTAATGGGAGCGGAAACAAAGGGAGTGGAGAGAAATGAAAAGTTCCGTCGAGAATGGGAGCACTGCAAAATGGGAGTGCAGGGTAGTGAAATCTTCCATCAAGAATAGGAGCAGTGCAAAATGAGAGTTGACAGAACTGGAAGATTGTGGCACAAATGGGTGCAAAGTGGAGTGGAAAGAAAGAGAGTGGAGAGAACTGAAAGGTTGCGGCACAAATGGAAGCGGAGCGGAGCAAAATTGGAGTGGAAACAAAGGGAGTGGAGAGAACTGAATGGCTGCAGTGCAAATGGGAGCGATGTGGAGCAAAATGGGAGTGCAGAGAACTGATATGTTGCAGTGTAAATGAGAGCGGAGCAAATTGAAATGGGAGTGTAGGGAACTGAAAGGTTGCGACGCAAATGGGAGCTGAGCGAAATGGGAGCGGAACCAAAAGGAGTGGAGAGAACTGTAAGGTTGCATCAGAAATGGGAGAAAAGCAGAGTGAAATGTGAGTAGAAACAAAGGCAGTGGAGAGAACTGAAAGGTTGCGGTTCAAATGGGAGCGAAGAGGAGTGAAATAAGAGCGGAAACTAAGGGAGTGGAGAGAAATGAAAGGTTATGGTGCAAATGGGTGTGGAGCGGTAACAAAGGGAGCGGAAAGAAATGAAAGGTTGCAGCACAAATGGGAGCGAAGCGGAGCAAAATGGGAGCAGAAAAAACAGGAGTGGAGAGAACTGACAGGTTGCGATGCAAATGGGAGAGGAGCGGAATGAAATGGGATCGGAAATAATGGGAGAGAAAAGAACTGAAAGACTGCGGCGGAAATGGGATAAGAGCGGTAAAAGAGGAAGTGGAGAGAAAATAAAGGTTGTGGTGCAAATGGGAGTGTAGTGGAGCGAAATGGGAGTGCAGAGAACCGAAATTTTGTGGTGTAAATGGCAGCGGAGCAAAGAGAAATGGGAGTGGAGAGAACTGAAAGGTTGCATCGCAAATGGGAGCGGATTGGAACGAAATGGGAGTTAAACCAAAGGGAGTGGAGAGAACTGAAAGGTTGCGGTGCAAATTGGAGAGAAGCGATAATGGAGCAGAAATAAAGGGTGTGGAGAGAACTGAAATGTTGTGGTTAAAATAGGAGCAGAGTGGAGCGAAATGTGAACGGAAAGAAAGGGAGTGGAGAGGAGTGAAATTTTCCGGCACTATAAGAAGGCAGAGCAAAATGGGAGCGGAAAAATAGGGAGAGAAATGAAATGTTGCGCGCAAATGGGAGCGGAGTGGAGCGAAATGGGAATGGAAAAATGGGAGTGGAGAGAACTGAAAGGTTGCGGTGCAAATGGGAGAGAAGCAGATCGAAATGGGAGCAAAAACAAAGAGAGTGGACAGAAATGAAATGTGGGGGAGCAAATAGGAGAGGAGTGGAGCGAAATAGGAGCAGGTACAAAGAGGAGAGAAATGAAATGTTGAGGTGCAAATGGGAGCAGAGCGAAATGGGTGCGGAAAAGAAAGGAATGGAGGGTACTGAAAGGTTGTGACACAAATGGGATCAGAGGGGAGCAAAATGGGAGTGGAAAGAAAAGGAGTGGAAAGAACTGAAAAGTTGCAGAGCAAATTGGAGCAGAGCTGATGGAAATGGGAGCAGAAACAGGGACTGGAGAGAACAGAAATGTATTGGTGCAAATAGGAGCGGAGTGGAGAAAAATAGAAGCGGAAAAAAAGGAGTGGAGAGAAATTAAAGGTATTGGTGCAGATGAAAGCAGAGAAAAATGTTAGCAGAAACAAAGGGAGAGGTGAGAACTGAAAGGTTGTGGCACAAATGGGAGTGAAGGGAAGTGAAATGAGAGTGGAAAGAAAGGGTCTGGAGAGAACAGAAATGTAGCGGTGCAAATAGGAGCGGAGTGGAACGAAATGGGAGGGGAAAAACAAATAATGGGAGGGGTGCAAGAGCCTACCAGGGGAGATGCCTTGCTAGACCTACTTTTCACTAACAGGGAAGGACTAGTAGGAGATGTGAAGGTTGGAGATTGTCTTGGCCAGAGTGACCATGAAATGGTGGAGTTTGCTATTCTGGGTGACGTCAAGAGGGTGACTAGCAAAACTACTTCCTTGGACTTCCAGAGGGCAGACTTTGACCTGTTCAGGGTGCTTGTTGCAAGGGTTCCTTGGGACTTGCTCCTGAGGGGTAAAGGGATCAAGGAAGCCTGGATGCTCCTCAAGATGGAAATCTTAAAAGCACAGGAGCAGGCTGTCTCGGAGTCCCGTAAGTCAAGCCGGAGGAGAAAAAGACCAGTGTGGATGAACTGGGAACTTTTGTTGAGACTCTGAGAGAAAAAGAGAGTCTATGTCCTCTGGAAGATGGGACAGGCTACTTGGGGTGACTACAGAGAACTGGCCAAGATCTGCAGGCAGAAAAATAGAAATGCTAAAGCCCAGCTTGAACTTAGACTGGCTACTGCTGTAAAGGAGAACAGGAAACCCTTTTACAAATATATTAACAGCAAGAGAAAAACTAAGGAAAATTTCCCTCCTTTACTCAACGAGGCAGGGAATATAACCACAGATAATAAGGAAAAGGCTGAAGTTCTCAATGCCTTCTTCACATCTTTCTTTAATAGACAGAACAGTTGTCCACAGGGTACTTGCCCTGACCTGGAAGTCCGGGACGGGGCGCATAATGCACCCCCTGTGATCCAAGCAGAGACGGTCAGAGATCTTCTCCTCCATCTGGACTGCCACAAGTCCATGGGGCCAGATGGGATACACCCAAGGGTGCTGAGGGAGCTGGCAGAGGTGATTGCCGAGCCACTTTCTGCCATCTATCAGAATTCCTGGTTATCTGGAGAGGTCCCACAAGATCGGAGGCTTGCCAATGTGACTCCCATCTACAAGAAA
The DNA here is from genome assembly GCF_038088225.1 of Cyrtonyx montezumae. Classification (NCBI taxonomy): domain Eukaryota; kingdom Metazoa; phylum Chordata; class Aves; order Galliformes; family Odontophoridae; genus Cyrtonyx; species Cyrtonyx montezumae. The sequence goes on from NW_027072025.1 coordinate 2,632,336, forward strand.
GGCCGTAAGGAAGACTGGGGGAACTACAGGCCTGTCAGCCTGACCTCGGTATCAGGGAAAGTTATGGAGCAGATGATCTTGAGGGAAATCACACGACACGTGCATGGCAACAAGGGGATCAGACCCAGCCAGCACGGATTCACCAGGGGCAGGTCGTGCTTGTCCAACCTCATCTCCTTCTATGACTGGGTGACCAGACAGGTAGATGAGGGAAAGGTTGTTGATGTAGTCTACCTGGACTTCAGCAAGGCCTTCGACACGGTCTCCCACAGTATTCTCCTGAGGAAACTGGCAGCCCGTGGTGTGGACAGGTTCACTCTTCTCTGGGTGGAGAACTGGCTGGAGGCCCGTGCCCAGAGGGTAGTGGTTAATGGAGTTAAGTCCAGCTGGTGTCCTGTTATGAGTGGTGTCCCCCAAGGGTCAGTTTTGGGGCCCATCTTGTTTAATATCTTTATTGATGACCTAGATGAGGGAATTGAGTGTACGCTCAAGAAGTTTGCAGATGGTACCAAGTTGGGAGGATGTGTCAAACTGCCTGAGGGTAGGGAGGCCCTTCAGAGGGATTTGGATAGGCTGAACAGCTGGGCTGAGCTCAATGGGATGAGGTTCAATAAGACCAAGTGCCGGGTCCTGCACTTTGGCCACAAAAACCCAATACAATGCTATAGGCTTGGGGCAGAATTGCTTGAAGAAGGTAGAGAGGAAAAGGATCTGGGGGTGTTGGTTGATGCTCGGCTTAACATGAGCTGGCAGTGTGCCCAAGTGGCCAAGAAGGCCAACAGCATCCTGGCCTGTATTAGAAATAGTGTAGCCAGCAGGAGCAGGGAGGTGATCATCCCCCTGTACTCAGCTCTGGTACAGCCGCCCCTCGAGTACTGTGTTCAGTTTTGGGCCCCTCACTACAAGGAGGACATTGAGGCCCTGGAGCGTGTTCAGAGAAGGGCAACAAAACTGGTGAGGGTTCTGGAGCACAAGTCTTATGAGGAGCGGCTGAGGGAGCTGGGATTGTTTAGTCTGTAGAAGAGGAGGCTCAGAGGAGACCTTATTGCACTCTACCACTTCCTGAAGGGGGGTTGTGGTGAGGAGGGGGTGGGCCTCTTCTCCCTGATAAATAATGACAGGACGAGAGGGAATGGCCACAAGTTGCGCCGGGGAAGATGTAGATTAGACCTGAGGAAACATTTTTTTTCTGAAATTGTGGTCAGGCACTGGAATGGCCTGCCTAGGAAGGTGGTTGAGGCACCGTCCCTAGCGCTGTTCAAGAAGCGTTTAGATGAGATGCTAAAGGATTTGATTTAGTAGTTGGGTAGGGATAGTGATAGGAGGATGGTTGGACTAGATGATCTTGTAGGTCCTTTCCAACCTTATGAACCTATGAAACAAAGGGAGTGGAGAGAAATGAATGGTTGCGGCGCAAATGGGAACAAAACATAGTGAAATGGTAGAAGAAATGATCAGAATGGAGAGTACTGAAAGGTTGTGGCAGAAATGGGACCGATGCAGAGCAAAATGGGAGCGGAAAGAAAGGGAGTGGCGTGAACTGAAATGTTGCAGTGCAAATGAGAGCAAAGCAGAATGAAATGGGAGCGGAAACAAAGGGAGAGGAGTGAACAGAAATGTTGCACGGCAAATAGGAGTGGAGTGAAGCAAAAAAAAAAAAAGCAAAAACAAAGGGAGTGGAGGGAAATGAAAGGCTACGGTGCAAATGTGAGCAAACCGAAATGTTAGTGGAGAGAATTGTAACGTTGCAGCGCAAATGGGAGTGAAGTGGTGCAAAATGGGAGCGGAAACAAAGGGAGTGGAGAGAAGTGAAATGTTCCAGCGAGAATGGGAGCAGTTAAAAATGCGTGTGGAGGGAACTGAAATGTTCTGGCGAAAATTGGAGTAGTGCAAAATGGGAGTGGAGAGAACTGGAAGGTTGCGGCGCAATAGGAAGCAAACTGAAATTGAAGCGGAAAGAAAGGGAGATGAGAGAACTGAACGGCTGCGAAGCAAACGGGAGCGGAGCGGAGTGAAATGGGAGTGGAAACAAAGGGACTGGAAGGAACAGGAATGTTGCAGTGCAATTACTAGCGGAGTGGAGAGAAATGGGAGCGGAAACAATGGGAGTGGAGAGAAATGAAAGGTTACGGTGCAAACGTGAGCAAACCGAAATGGGACTGGAGAGAAGTGAAACGTTGCAGCGCAAATAAGAGAGAAGCGAAATTGGAACGGAAACAAAAGGAGAGGAGAGAACTGAAAGGCTGCAGCTCAAATGAGAGCAAAACAGAGTGAAATGGTAGAGGAAACAATCACATTTGAGAGTACTGAATGGTTGTTGCGCAAATGGGAGCAAAGCAGAGGGAAATGAGAGAAGAAAGAAAAGGAGTGGAAAGAACTGAAAGCTTGCAGTGCAAATGAGAGCAGAGTAAAATGGGAGCGGAAATGAAATAAATGGAGAGTACTGAAAGGCTGTGGCAGAAATGGGAGTGGGGCGGAGCGAAATGGAAGCAGAAAGAAAGGGAGTGGAGTGCACTGAAAGGCTGCAGTGCAAATTGGAAGGGAGCAGAACGAAATGGGAGCTCAAACAAAGGGACTGGTAAGAACAGAAATGTATCGGCGCAAATAGGAGCAGAGTGGAACAAAATAGAAGCGGAAACAAAAGGAGTGCAGAGAAAGAAAGGTTGCGGCTCAAATGAAAGCAGAGCAAAATGGGAGCAGAAACAAAGAAAGAGGTGAGAACTGAAAGGTTGTGGCGCAATTGGGAGCAAAGTGGAGTGAAATGGGAGTGGAAAGAAAGGGAGTGGAGAGAACTGAAAGGTTGTAGTGCAAATGGGAGTGGCATGGAACGAAATGGGAGCTGAAACAAAGGGACTGGAGAGAAAAGAAATGTAGCGGTTCAAATAGGAGCAGAGTGGAGCGAATTAGGAGCGCATACATGGGCAGTGGAGAGAAATGAAAGGTTGTGGCGCAAACGGTAGAAAAACAGTGAAATGGGAGCGAAAATGAAAGGATTGGAGAGGACTGAAAGGTTGCGGAACAAATGTGAGCAGAGTGAAATGGGACGGGAAACAAAGTGGGAAGAGTGAAATGAAAGATTGTGGGAAAAATGGGAGCAGAGCGGAGCGAAATGGGAGCTCAAACAAAGGGTCTGGAGAGAACGGAAATGTAGCGGTGCAAATAGGAGCGGAGTGGAGCAAAATAGGAGCAGAAATAAAGGGAGTGGAGAGAAATGAATAGTTGCGGCACAGATGTGAGCAGAGCAAAATGTGAGCAGAAACAAAGGGAGAGAAGAGAAAAGAAATGTTGTGGCACAAATGGGAGCGGCAAGGAGAAAAATGGGAGTGCAGAGAACTGAAAGATTGCGGTGCAACTAGGAGTGGAGCAGAGCGAAATTGGAGCGGAAAGAAAAAGAGGTGGAGAATTGAAATGTTTAGGCGAGAATGGGAGCAGTGCAAAATAGGAGTGGAGAGAAGTGATAGGTAAGGGCGCAAATGGCATCGGAAAAAATGGGAGTGTAGAGAATTGTAAGGTTGAAGTGCAAATGGGAGCAGAGCGAAATTGGAGCAGAAAAAAAGTTAGTGGAGAGAACTGAAGGGTTGCGAAGCAAATAGTTTCAAAGCGGACTGAAATGGGAGTGGAAACAAAGGGACTGGAGAGAACAGAACTGTTGCGGCGCAAATAGCAGCACAGTGGAGCAAAATGGGAGCGGAAACAAAGGGAGTGGAGAGAAGTGAAAGGTTGCGCTGCAAATGGGAACAAAACGGAGTGAAATGGTATCTAAAACAATCAGAGTGGAGAGTACTGAAAGGTTGTGGCGCAAATGGGAGTTGTGCGTTGCGAAATGTAACGGAAAGAAAGGGAGTGGAGAGAACAGAAATGTTGTGGCGCCAATAGGAGCAGAGCGGAGTGAAATGGGAATACAGAGAACTTAAGGTTTGCAGCGCAAATGGGAGCGGAGTGGTGCGAAATGGGAGCGGAAAGAAAGGGAGTAGAAAGAAGTGAAATGCTCTGGCTAGAATGGGATCAGTGAAATATGTGTGTGGAGAGAAGTGAAATGCTTAATCAAGAATGGGAGCAGTGCAAAATGGGAGTGGAGAGAAGTGCAAGGTTGTGGTACAAATGGGAATGGAGTGGAATTGGAGCGGAAAGAGAGAGAGTGGAGAGAAATGAAGGGCTGCTAAGCAAATTGGAGTGGAGCGGAGTTAAATGGGAGTGGAAACAAAGGGAGAGGAAGGAACAGAAATGCTGCGGTGCAAATAGGAGCGGAGTGGACCGAAATAGGAGCGGAAACAAAGGGAGAGGAGAGAAATGAAAGGTTGCGGAGCAAATGGGAGCAGAGCGAAATAGGTGAGGAAAAGAAAGGAATGGAGGGTACTAAAAGGTTGTGGCACAAATAGGAGCAGAACGGAGCAAAATAAGATTGGAAAGAAAGGGAGTGTAACTAACAGAAAGGTTGCAAAGAAAAATGGAGTGAAGCTGAACAAAATTGGAGCAGAAAAAAGGGACTGGATAGAACAGAAATGCATTGGTGCAAATAGGAGCGGAGTGGAGAAAAACAGATGCGGAAACAAAAGGAGTGGAGAGAAATGAAAAGTTGCGGCGCAAATGAAAGCAGAGCAAAATGGTAGCAGAAACAAAGGAAGAGGTGAGAACTGAAAGGTTGTGGCGCAAATGGGAGTGAAGCGGAGTGAAATGGGAGTGGAAAGAAAGGGAGTGGAGAGAACTGAACGGTTGCCGTGCAAATAGGAGCGACACGGAAAGAAATGGGAGCTGAAACAAAGGGACTGGAGAGAAAAGAAATGTTGTGGTGCAAATAGGAAAGGAGTGGAGCGAAATAGGAGCGGAAACTAAGGGAATGGAGAGAAATGAATGGTTGCGGTGCAAATGTGAGCAGAGTGAAATGTGAGCAGATACAAATGGAGAGCAGAGAAAAGAAAGGTTTTGGCACAAATGGGAGCGGCACAGAGAAAAATGGGAGTGCTGAGAAATGAAAGATTGTGGTGCAAATAGGAGTGGAGTGGAACAAAAAGGGAGTGGAAACAAAAGAAGTGGAGAAGTGAAATGTTTAGGCGAGAATGGGAGCAGAGATAAAAGGGAGTGGAGAGAATTTAAATGTTCCAACGAGAATGGGAGCAGTGCAATACAGGAGTGGAGAGAAGTGAAAGAAAGAGGCGCAAATAGCATCAAAAAAGAAGGCAGTGGAGAGAACTGTAAGGTTGCAGTGCAAATGGGAGCAGAGCGAAATTGGAGCAGAAAAAAAGGGAGTGGAGAGAACTGAAGTGTTGCGAAGCAAATGGGTGCAAAGCGGAGTGAAATGTGAGTGGAAACAAAGAGACTGGAGAGAACAGAGCTGTTGCGGTGCAAGTAGAAGCACAGTGGAGCAAAATGGGAGCGGAAACCAAGGGAGTGGAGAGAAGTGAAAGGCTGCGGCCCAAATGGGAGCAAAGCGAAATTGAAACGGAAAAAAAAGGGAGAGGAGAGAACTGAAAGGTTGCCACGCAATGGGAACAAAACAGAGTGAAATGGCAGCAAAAACAATCAGAGTGGAGAGTACTGAAAGGTTGTGGCGCAAATGGGAGTTGTGCGTTGCGAAATGTAATGGAAAGAAAGGGAGCGGAGAGAACAGAAATGTTGCGGCGCCAATAGGAGCGGAGCGGAGCGAAATGACAGCGGAAACAAAGGGAGTGGAAAGAACTGATGGGATGTGAAGCACACGGGAGCTACGCAGTGTGACATGGGAGCGGAAACAAAGGGAGTGGGGAGAACATAACTGTTGTGGCGCAAATAGGAGCACAGTGAAGAGAAATAGGTGTGGAAAAAAAGTGAGAAAAGAGAACTGAAATTTATGGGCGCAAATGGGAGCAGAGTGAAATAGGAGTGGAAAGAATGGGAGAAGAGAGAACTGAAAGGTTGCGGTGCAAATGGGAGCGGCGAAGAGAGAAATGGGAGTGCAGAGAACTGAAAAGTTACAGCGCAAATGGGTGCGGAGGGAAATGGGAGAGGAAATTAAAGGAATGGAGAGTACTGAAAGGTTGTGGCACAAATAGGAGCAGAACAGCGCAAAATGGGAGCGGAAAAAAAGTAAGTGGAGACAACTTAAAAGTTGCAGAGAAAATTGAAGAAGAGCTGAACGAAATGGGAGCAGAAACAAAGGGACTGAAGAGTACAGAAATGTAGCGGTGCAAATAGGAGCGGAGTGGAGTAAAATAGAAGCGGAAACAAAGGGAGTGGAGAGAATCGGAATGTTGCGGCGCAAATGAAAGCAAAGCAAAATGGGAGTGGAAACAAAGGGAGAGGTGAGAACTGAAAGGTAGTGGCGCAAATGGAAGCGAAGTGGAGCAAAATGGGAGCGGAAAGAAAGGGAGTGGATATAACTGAAAGGTTGCAGCGCAAATGTGAGTAGCATGGAACGAATTGGGAGCTTAAAAAAAGAAACTGGAGAGAACAGAAATGTTGTGCTGCAAATAGGAGAGGAGTAAAGCGAAATGGGAGCGAAAACAAAGGGAGAGGAGAGAACAGAAAAGTTGTGGCGCAAATGGTAGCAAAACAGAGTGAAATGGGAGCGGAAATGAAAGTATTGGAGAGTACTGAAACGTTGTGGCACAAGTGGGAGCAGAGTGGAGCGAAATGGGAGCGTAAAGGAAGGGACAGGAGAGAATTGAACGATTGCAGTGCAAATTGGAGCAGAGCGGAACGAAAAGGGAGCAGAAACAAAGGGAGTGGAGAGAAATGAAAGGCTGTTGCAAAAATATGAGCAGACCGAAATGGGAGGGGAAATAAAAAGGAGGAGAGAACTGAAATGTTGTGGCACAAATGGGAGCGGCGCAGAGCAAAATGGGAGCTCAAACAAAGGGACTCGAGAGAACAGAAATGTAGCGGTGCAAATAGGAGCGAGGTGGAGGAAAATAGGAGCGGAAACAAAGAGAGATGAGAGAAATGAAAGTTTGCGGCGCAAATTGGAGCACAGCAAAATGGGAGCAGAAATGAGAGGATTGGAGAGTACTGAAAGGTTGAAGCACAAATGGGAGCAAAGCATAGCGAAATATGAGCGGAAAGATAGGGACTGGAGAGAACTGAACTATTGCAGTGCAAATTGGAGAAGAGCAGAACAAAATGGGAGTGCATAGAACTGAAAGGTGGCAGTGCAAATGGGAGCAGAGCGAAATTTGAGCAGAAAAAAAAAGAGTGGATAGAAATGATGGGTTGCGAAGCAAATGGGTGCTCTGCGGAATGAAATGGGAACAGAAACAAAGGGACTGGAGAAAACAGAACTGTTCCGGCGCAAATAGGAGCATAGTGGAGAAAAATGGGAGTGGAAAAAAAGGGACTTTAGAGAACTGAAAGTTTGCAGCGCAAATGGGAGTCGTGTATTGCGAAAAATAACAGAAAGAAAGGGAGTGGAGAGAACAGAAATGTTGCAAATTAAATGAGAGCGGAGCGGAACAAAATGGGAGAGGAAATAAAGGGACTAAAGAGAACAGAAATGATGCGGCGCCAATAGGAGCGGAGCGGAGCGAAATGGGAGCAGAAACAAAGGGAGTGGAAAGAACTGAAGGGCTGTGAAGCACATGGGAGCGAAGCGGAGCGACATGGGAGCGGAAACAAAGGGAGTGGGGAGAACAGAACAATTGTGGCGCAAATAGAAGCAGAGTGAAGCGAAATAGGTGTGGAAACAAAGGGAGTGGAGAGCAGTGAAATGTTCCGGTGAGAATGGGAGCAGTGCAAAATGGGAGTGGAGAGAACTGGAAGGTTATGGCGCAAATGGGAGCAAAGTGAAATTGTAGCAGAAAGAAAGGGTGTGAAGAGAAATGAAGGGCTGCGAAGCAAATTGGAGCAGACCTGAACGAAATGGGAGCAGAAACAAAGGGACTGGAGAGTACAGAAATGTAGTGGTGGAAATAGGAGCGGAGTGAAAGAAAATAGAAGCGGAAACAAAGGGAGTGGAAAAGACTGAGGGGCTGTGAAGCACACGGGAGCTTAGCGGAGTAACATGGGAGCGCAAGCAAAGGGAGTGGTGAGGACAGAACTGTTGTGGCGCAAAGAGGAGTAGAGTGAAGCGAAAAAGGTGAGGAAACAAAGGGAGTGGAGAGAAGTAAAATGTTCCGGCGCAAATGGGAGCAGAGCGAAACGGGAGTGGAAACAATGGGAGAGGTGAGAACTGAAAGGTTGTGGCGCAAATACAAGCGGAGTAGTTCGAAATGGGAGCGGAAACAATGGGAGTGGAGAGAAGTGAAATGTTCCAGCTAGAAAGGGAGCAGTGCAAAATGGGAGTGGAGAGAACAGGAAGGTTGCGGCGCAAATGGGAGCAAAATGAAATTGTAGCGGAAAGAAAGGGAGTGGAGAGAAATGAAGGGCTGCGAATCAAATGGAAGCGGAGTGGAGCTAAATGGTAGAGGAAAGAAAGGGACTGGAGGCACATAAATGTTGTGGCGTAAATACTAGCGGAGTGGAGCGAAACAGGAGCGGAAACAAAGGGAGTGGAGAGAACTGATATGTTCCGGTACAAATGGGAGTGAAATGGGAGTGGAAAGAAAGGGAGTGGAGATAACTGAAAGGCTGCATCGCAAATGGGAGCATATCGGAGCGAAATGGTTGTGGAAGCAAAGGGAGTGGATAGAACTGAAAGTTTGCAGTGTAAATGGAAGCTAAGCAAAATGGGAGCAGAAACAAAGGGAGTGGAGAGAACAGAAAGTTTGCGGCGCAAATGGAAGCAAAGGAGTGAAATGGTAGCAGAAACAAAAGGACTAGAGAGAACTGAAAGGTTGCGGTGCAATGGGAGCAGAGCGGAGCAAAACGGGAACAGAAACGAAGGGAATTGAGAGAACTGAATAGTTGCGGCATAAATAGGAGCAGAGCGGAAACAACGGGAGTGAAGAGAATGGAAAGGATGCAGCGCAAATAGGAATGGATTGGAACTAAATGGATGGGGAACTAAAGGGAGTGGAGAGAACTGAAAAGTTGCGATGTAAATGGGGGCAAAGCGAAAATGGAGCAGAAGGAAAAGGCTCTGGAGAGAACAGAAATGTTGCAATGCAAATAGGAGTGGAGTGGAGAGAAATGGTTGTGGAAACAAATGGAGTGGATAGAACTAAATGTTTGCGGTTCAAATGGGAGTGGAGCTAAATCAAATAGAGAGGATAGAACTTAAAGGTTGTGGTGCAAATGGGAGTGGAGTAAAATATGACAAGAAACAAAGGGAGTGGAGAGAACGGAAAGTTTGCGGCGCAAATGGGAGCGGAAGGACAAAATAGTAGAAACTAAAGGGACTGGAGAGAACTGAAGGTAAGTGTCGCAAATGTGAGCGGAGCAAAATGGTAGCGGAACCAAATGGAGGGTAGAGAACTGCAAGGTTGCATCAAAAATGAGAGCAGAGCGGAGCGAAATGGGAGTGGAAACAAAGGGAGTTGAGAGAACTGTAAGGTTGTGGTGCAAATGGCAGGAAAGTGGATCAAAATGTTTGTGGAAAGAAAGGGAATGTAAATAGAAGTGGAGCAAAATGGGAGCAGAAACAAAGGGAATGGAGAGGACGGAAAGTTTGCGGTGCAAATGGGAGCGGAGGAGCTAAATGCTAGCAGAAACAAAGGGACTGTAGAGAACTGAAAGGCTGCGGTGCAAATGAGAGCATCGTGCAGAAAAATGAAAGCAGAAACAAAGGGACTGGAGAGAACTGAAAGGTTGCGGTGTAAATGGGAGCACAGCGGAAACAATGGGAGTGAAGAGAACTGACAGGATGCAGCACAAATAGGAACGGATCGGAACGAAAATGGAGCGGAAACAAAGGGACTGGAGACAACAGAAATGTTGCGGCGCAAATAGGAGTGGAGTGGAGCGAAATCGGAGCAGAAACAGAGGGAGTAGAGAGAACTGAAAGGTTCCGTCTGAAATGGGAGAGGAGCACAGCGAAATGGGAGTGGAAATAAAAAGAATGGAGAAAACTGAAAGGTTGCGGCTCAAGTGGGAGCGGATCTAAAAAAAATGGGAGTGGAAACAAAGGGAGTGGAGAGAACTGGACAGTTGCCGTGCAAATGGAAGTGGAGAAGAAACAAAGTGAGTGGAGAGAACTGAAATGTTGCAGCGCAAATGAGACCAGAGCCGAGCAAAATGGGAGCGGAAATGAAAGGAATGGAGAGTACGGAAAGGTTGTGGCACAAATGGGAAGCGGAGCGGAGCAAAATGGGTGTGGAAACAAAGAAGTGGGAAGAACTGAAAGATTGCAGTGCAAATAGGAACGGAGTGGATCGAAATGGGAGCGGAAACAAAATGAGTGGAGAGAAGTGAAATGTTGAGGCGAGAATGGGAGCAGAGCAAAATAGGGAGTGGAGAGAAGTGAACAGCAGAGGTGCAAATGGTACCGTAAACAAAGGGCGTGGAGAGAACTGTAAGGTTGCAGTGCAAATAGGAGCAGAGCGAAATTGGAGTAGAAGAAAAGGGAGTGGAGAGAACTGAAGGGCTGTGAAGCAAATTTTAGCTAAGCGGAGTAAAATGGGAGTGGAAACAAAGGGAATGGAGAGAATAGAACTGTTGCAGTGCAAAGAAGATCAAAGTGGAGCAAAATAAGAGCGGAAACAAAGGGAGTGGAGTGAAGGGAAATGTTCCGGCGCAAATGGGAGCGAAATGGGAGTGGAGAGTAGTGACAAGCACGGCGCAAATGGGAGCAAAACTGAGCACAAATAGGATCGGAAAAGAAAAGAGTGGTGAGAACTGAAAGGCTGCAGTGCAAATGGGAGCCGAGTGAAATAGGAGAGGAAACAAAGGGAGTGGAGAATGAGGGAGCGGACATGAAAAGAATGGAATGTACTGAAAGGTTGTGGCACAAATGGGAGCAGAACTGAATGAAATGGGAGCTGAAACAAAGGGACTGGAGAGAACAGAAATGTAGCGGTGCAAATAGGAGCGGAGTGGAGCAAAATCCGATCGGAAACACAGGGAGTGGAGAGAAACAAAATGTTGTGGTGCAAATGGGAGCAGAGCAAAATTGGAGCAGAAAAAAAGGGAGTGGAGAGAACTGAAGGGCTGCGAAGCAAATGGGAGCCAAGCAGATTTAAATGGGAGTGCAGAGAACAGAAAAATTGCGGTGCAAATAAGAGTGGAGCGGAGCGAAATGGGAGCGGAAACAAAAGGAGTGGAGAGAAGTGAAATGTTTAGGCGAGAATGGGAGCAGAGCAAAATGGGAGTGGAGATAAGTGAATGGTAGAGGCGCAAATGGCATCGTAAACAAAGAGTGGAGAGAACTGTAAGGTTGTGGTGCAAATGGGAGCTAAGCGGAGTGAACTGGTAGCGGAAACAAAAGGACAGGAGAGAACAGAGGTGTTGCGGCAAAAATAGGAGTGGAGTGGAGCGAAATGGGAGCGGAACGAAAGGAAGTGGAGAGAAGAGAAATGTTCCAGTGCGAATGGGAGCAGTGCAAAATGGGTGAGGAGGGAGGTGAAATGTTCCGGCGAGAATGGGAGCAGTGCAAAATGGGAGTGGAGAGAACTGGAAGGTTACGGCGCAAATGCGAACAAAACAGAGTGAAATGGTAGAGGAAAAGTTAGGAATGGAGAGTACTGAAAGGTTGTGGTGCAAATGGGAGTGGTGCGGAGTGAAATGGGAGTGGAAAGAAATGGAGTGGAGAGAACTGAAAGGTTGCATCACAAACAGGAGCGGAGCGGTACGAAAGAGGAGCTGAAACAAAGGGACTGGAGAGAACAGAATTGTAGCGGTGCAAATAGGAGCGGAGTGGAGAGAAAAAGGAGCAGAAAAAAAGAATGTGGAGAGAAGTGAAATGTTCCAGCGAGAATGGGAGCAGTGCAAAATGGGAGTGGAGAGAACTGAAAGCTAGCGGTGCAAATGGGAGCAAAACTGAGCGCAAATGGGATCGGAAACAAAGAGAGTGGAGAGAACTGAAAGGTTGCAGTGCAAATGGGAGCAGAGTGAAATTGGAGAGGAAACAAAGGGAGTGGAGAGAACTGAAGGGCTGCGAAGCAAATGGGAGCGGAGCACAGTGAAATGGTAATGGAAACAACGGGAGTAATATTCACAGATTCATAGGTTCATAGGTTCATAAGGTTGGAAAGGACCTACAAGATCATCTAGTCCAACCATCCTGCTATCACTATCCCTACCTAACTACTAAATCAAATCCCTTAGCACCTCATCTAAATGCTTCTTGAACAGCGCTAGGGAGAGTGCCTCAACCACCTCGTAGGCAGGCCATTCTAGTGCCTGACCACTATTTCAGAAAAAAAGTGTTTCCTCAGGTCTAATCTAAATCTTCCCCGGTGCAACTTCTGGCCATTCCCTCTCATCCTGTCATTATTTATCAGGGAGAAGAGGCCCACCCCCTCCTCACCACAACCTCCCTTCAGGAAGTGGTAGAGTGCAATAAGGTCTCATCTGAGCCTCCTCTTCACCAGACTAAACAATCCCAGCTCCCTCAGCCGCTCCTCATAAGACTTGTGCTCCAGACCCCTCACCAGTTTTGTTGCCCTTCTCTGAACACGCTCCAGGGCCTCAATGTCCTCCTTGTAGTGAGGGGCCCAAAACTGAACACAGTACTCGAGGGGCGGCTGTACCAGAGCTGAGTACAGGGGGATGATCACCTCCCTGCTCCTGCTGGCTACACTATTTCTAATACAGGCCAGGATGCTGTTGGCCTTCTTGGCCACTTGGGCACACTGCCAGCTCATGTTAAGCCGAGCATCAACCAACACCCCCAGGTCCTTTTCCTCTCTACATTCTTCAAGCAATTCTGCCCCAAGCCTATAGCATTGTATTGGGTTATTGTGGCCAAAGTGCAGGACCCGGCACTTGGTCTTATTGAACCTCATCCCATTGAGCTCAGCCCAGCTGTTCAGCCTATCCAAATCCCTCTGAAGGGCCTCCCTACCCTCAGGCAGTTTGACACATCCTCCCAACTTGGTGTCATCTGCAAACTTAATGAGAGTACACTCAATTCCCTCGTCTAGGTCATCAATAAAGATATTAAACAAGATGGGCCCCAAAACTGACCCTTGGGGGACACCACTCGTAACAGGACGCCAGCTGGACTTAACTCCATTAACCACTACCCTCTGGGCACGGCCCTCCAGCCAGTTCTCCACCCAGAGAAGAGTGAACCTGTCCACACCACGGGCTGCCAGTTTCCTCAGGGGAATACTGTGGGAGACTGTGTCGATGGCCTTGCTGAAGTCCAGGTAGACTACATCAACAGCCTTTCCCTCATCTACCTGTCTGTTCACCCAGTCATAGAAGGAGATGAAGTTGGACAAGCATGACCTGCCTTTGCTGAACCCATGCTGGCTGGGTCTGATCCCCTTGTTGCCATGCACGTGTCGTGTGATTTCCCTCAAGATCATCTGCTCCATAACTTTCCCTGATACCGAGGTCAGGCTGACAGGCCTGTAGTTCCCCGGGTCTTCCTTACGGCCTTTCTTGTAGATGGGAGTCACATCGGCAAGCCTCCAATCTTGTGGGACCTCTCCAGATAACCAGGAATTCTGATAGATGGCAGAAAGTGGCTCGGCAATCACCTCTGCCAGCTCCCTCAGCACCCTGGGGTGGATCCCATCTGGCCCCATGGACTTGTGGCAGTTCAGGTGGAGGAGTAAATCTCTGACCGTCTCTGCTTGGATCACAGGGGGTGCATTATGCGCCCCATCCCAGACTTCCAGGTCAGGGCAAGTACCCTGTGGACAAGTGTTCTGTCTATTAAAGACAGATGTGAAGAAGGCATTGAGAACCTCAGCCTTTTCCTTATCATCTGTGGTTACATTCCCTGCCTCGTTGAGTAAAGGAGGGAAATTTTCCTTAGTTTTTGTCTTGCTGTTAATATATTTGTAAAAGGGTTTCCTGTTCTCCTTTACAGCAGTAGCCAGCCTAAGTTCAAGCTGGGCTTTAGCATTTCTAACTTTCTGCCTGCAAATCTTGGCCAGTTCTCTGTAGTCACCCCAAGTAGCCTGTCCCATCTTCCAGAGGACATAGACTCTCTTTTTCTCTCGGAGTCTCAACAAAAGTTCCCAGTTCATCCACACTGGTCTTTTTCTCCTCCGGCTTGACTTACGGGACTCCGAGACAGCCTGCTCCTGTGCCTTTAAGATTTCCATCTTGAGGAGCATCCAGGCTTCCTGGACCCCTTTACCCCTCAGGAGCAAGTCCCAAGGGACCCTTGCAACAAGCACCCTGAACAGGTCAAAGTCTGCCCTCCGGAAGTCCAAGGTAGTAGTTTTGCTAGTCACCCTCTTGACGGCACCCAGAATAGCAAACTCCACCATTTCATGGTCACTCTGGCCAAGACAATCTCCAACCTTCACATCTCCTACTAGTCCTTCCCTGTTAGTGAAAAGTAGGTCTAGCAAGACATCTCCCCTGGTAGGCTCTTGCACCAGCTGTGTCAGGAAGCAATCATCCACACATTCTCGAAATCTCATGGACTGCTTCCTCTGTGCAGTATTATATTTCCAGCATATGTCAGGGAAGTTGAAGTCCCCCATGAGAACGAGTGCTGGCCATCGTGCAACATCTACTAGTTGTTTATAGAACACCTCGTCTATTTCTTCATCCTGACTTGGTGGTCTATAACAGACCCCCACCACGATGTCACTCCTAAAGTCTATCCCCCTGATCCTTATCCATAAGGACTCTACTTTATCATTTCCAACCTCAAGCTCTTCAACATCAAAACACTCTTTGATATAGAGAGCTATGCCACCACCCTTTCTTCCCTGTCTATCCCTTCTGAAGAGCTTGTAGCCATCAATCCCAGTATTCCAGTCATGGGAGAGGTCCCACCATGTTTCTGTAATAGCCACAAGGTCATAGTTAGCCTGCCTCACAATGGCTTCAAGCTCTTCTTGTTTATTGTCCATGCTGCGTGCATTGGTATAGATGCACTTCAGCTGAGATATCTGCCTCGCCCCTTTCTCCAGCACAGCCTCCTTAGGCTCTTTACTGGTGAGCCCTGTTTTATCCCCTTCCCCCATCACAGCTAGTTTAAAGCTCTCTCAATGAGTCCAGCTAGCTCCTGTGCTAGGATTCGTTTCCCCCTTTGAGATAGGTGCGTCCCATCAACAGATAACAGGCCAGGAGCCGAGTAAACTGCCCCGTGGTCAAAAAACCCCAAAGTGTCTGTCTCTACACCAACCTCTCAGCCAATTATTCATCACCTGTGCTTTCCTAGCCCATTCTGTGTCCTTCACCACCCCAGAAGGTATGGATGCAAACACCACTTGTGCTCCCACCCCTTGAACTAATCGCCTTAATCCCCTGAAATCTCTTTTCATAGTTCGCAGACTTCTCTGAGATATTTCATTGCAGTCTGCCTGAACTATGAGTAACGGGTAGTAGTCGGTGGGGCGTATCAAATCCGGGAGTCTTCTAGCAACATCCCTGATCCTGGCCCCAGGGAGACAGCACACTTCCCTGCAGTTTGGGACTGGTCTGCAAATGGGGCCCTCAGTTCCCTTTAGAAGGGAGCCACCCACTACGATCACCTTCCTTTCTTTCTTAGTAGTAGCAGTCTCAATGCATGGAGTTGACTGCCTTGCCATTGGTGACCTCCTGTGGGAATCTTCCTGCACTTCACCCCTTATCACCTCTTCAACTTCCAATGCTGCAAATCTATTGCTTAGGGGTATCTGGGGACACTGGGGAAGCAGAGGGGGAGATTGCCCACGGTACCAAGCAGGGTACCGAGCAGGGACTCTCTGCCAGCCCTCCCTATCCCTCAGATATCCCCCTTCTGCCCTACGGGGAAAGGTCAGGGAGTCCACCACCAATTGCGGGGGATCTCCCCGGTGCCTTTCTCGCTGGCACTCTAGGGAGCTACTCCACCAGTCAATCTCCCGCTCACAGTCCCTGATGGCCCTCAGTCTCTCAACCTCCTCTTTCAGTTCAACCACCACCATGCTAAGAAGATCTTCCACCTGCTCACATCTTGCACAGGAGAACTGCTTAGCACCCTCATCCAGCAGTAGCAGGCTCTGGCACTCCTTGCAACCAGAGACCTGTGTAGCCACGCTTCTAGGCAGACCTTCTGTCTGATTCGCCACAGACTTTTTAAGGCAAGCCCTCTGTCTAGTAGAGACCATGGCACAAAAAAGAATAAAAACAAATAAAGGAAAAATTGAAAGTAAATAAATAAATAATAGTTTATAAAATATATATATATATATATATGAATTGTAATAACTTAAAAATAAAAAATAATGATAATAATTGAAAATTTGTATATAAAATAAACACAAACAAACAAACAGTGGGTAGTGACACTTCGCTGCCCTCCCTGAGCCCGATTCAGCTTAGGGGTTTGGGCGAGGGCGCTGAAACCCTGGCAACGCCTACGCCTCGTTAACCTCTCGCGAGAACAGCCTAAGGGTCTGGCCGCTCTCACTCGGCTCCCGAGAGACAGGAACCTCCCGAAAACCCGCCCTGTACCTCAATCAGCCACTGCAGCTCCGGCTGTGCCGATTTCAAAGCAGTTGATCACAAGGACATTTCATGATGTGAAATGTTCCGACGCAAATGGTAGTGAAATGGGAGTGGAGAGAAGAGAAAGCCTGTGGTACAAATAGGAGTGGCACTGAGCAAAATGGGAGTGCAGAGAACTGAAGGGTTGCAGCGTAAATGGGAAGGGAGCGGAACAAAATGGGAGCTGAAACAAAGGGACTTAAGAGAACAGAAATGTAGCGGTGCAAATAGGAGCGGAGTGTAGCAAAATAGGATCAGAAACAAAGATAGAGGAGAGAAATGAAAGGTTGCGGCGCAAATGGGAGCAGAGCAAAATGGGAGCGGAAATGAAAGTAATGGAGAGCACTGAAAGGTTGTGGCAAAAATGGGAGCTTAGCAGAGCGAAATGGGAGGAGAAAGAAAGTGAAGAGAACTGAAAAGTTGCAGAGCAAATTGGAGCAGAGCGGAACAAAATGAGAGAGAAGAGAACTGAAAGGTTTCCATGCAAATGGGAGCAGAGTGAAATGGGAGCGGAAATGAAAGCAAATGAGAGTACTGAAAGGTTGCGGCGCAAACAGGAGCGGTGTGAAATGAAATGGGAGTGGAGAGAAATGAAAGCGGAGTGACATGGGAGTGGAAACAAAGAGAGTGGATAGAACAGAACTGTTGAGGCGCACCAAGGAGCAGAGTGAAGCGAAATCGGAGCGGAAACAAAGAGCGTGGGGAGAAGTGAAATGTTCCGGCGCAAATGGTATTGAAATCGGAGTGGAGAGAACTGTAAGGTGCAGCGTAAAAGATTGCAGAGTGAAACAAAATGGGTGCTGAAAAAAAAGGACTTAAGAGAAGAGAAATGTAGTATTGCAAATAGGAGCGGAGTGGAGCGAAAAAGGAGCATAAACAAAGAGAGAGGAGTGAAATGAAAGGTTGCAGCGCAAATGAAAGCAGAGAAAAATGGGAGCGGAAACATAGGGAGAGGTGAGAACTGAAAGGTTGTGGCGCAAATGGGAGCGGCGCAGAGCGAAAAGGGAGTGCAGAGAACTGAAAGATTGCAGCGCAAATGGGAGCAGTGTGGTGCCAAATGGGAGCGGAAACAAAGGTAGTGGTGAGCGGTGAAATGTTCCGTTAAGATTGGGAGCAGTGCAAAATGCGTGTGAAGAGAAGTGAAAGGTTGCGGTGCAAATGGGAGCGGAGTGAATTGGGAGTGGAAACAAAGGGAGTGGAGAGAAGTGAAGTGTTCCGGCGCAAATGGGAGTGAAATGGAAGTGGAGAGAAATCAAAGGCTGTGGTGCAAATAGGAGCAGCACAGAGAGAAATGGGAGTGCAGAAAAGTGAAAAGTTGCAGAGCAAATTGGAGCAGAGCTGAACGAAGTGGGAGCAGATACAAAGGGAATGGAGAGAACAGAAATGTAGCAGTGCAAATAGGAGTGGAGAGGAGCTAAATAGAAGCGAAAAGAAAGGGAGTGGATTGAAACGAAAGGTGGCGGCACTAATGAAAGCAGAGCAAAATGGGAGTGGAAACAAAGGGCGTGGAAAGAAATGAAGGGCTTTGAAGCACATGGGAGCTAAGCTGAGTGAAATGGGAGCAGAAACAAAGGGACAGGAGAGAATACAATTGTTGCGGCGCAAGTAGAAGCAGAATGGAGCGAAATGGGAGCGGAAACGAAGGGAGTGGAGTGAGGTGAAATGTTCCAGTGCAAGTGGGAGCGAAAGAGGAGTGGTGAGAAGGGAACGGTTGCGGCACAAATGGGAGCAAAGAGAAATAGGAACAGAAACAAAGAAAGAGGAGAGAGCTGAAAGGTTGCAGCGCAAATGGGAGCGGAGAAAAATTGGTGCGGAACCAAATGGAGGGGAGAGAACTGTAAGGTTGCATCGCAAACGAGAGCAGAGTGGAGCGAAATGGTTGTGGAAATAAAGTGAGTGGAGAGAAATGAAAGGCTGCGGCGCAAATGGGAGCAGATCAGAGCGAAATGAAAGCGGAAAGAAAAGGGAGTGGATTGAACTGAAAGGTTGCAGCGCTAAGGAGAGTGGAGCAGATAAAAATGGGAGTGTAGAGAACTGAAAGGTTGCATCGCAAACAAGAGCGGATCGGAGCAAAATGGTTGTGGAAACAAAAAGAGTGGATACAACTGTAAGTTTGCAGCGCAAATGGGAGCGGAGAAAAATGGGTGCGGAACCAAATGGAGGGGAGAGAACTGTAAGGTTGCATCGCAAACGAGAGCAGAGTGGAGCGAAATGGTTGTGGAAATAAAGTGAGTGGAGAGAAATGAAAGGTTGCAGTGCAAATTGGAGCGAAGCAGAGCAAAATGGGAGGAGAAACTAAGGGAGTGGAGAGAAATGAAATGTTATGGCGCAAATGGGAGCAAACCGATATGGCAGAGAGTAATCGGAGAAGAAAGAAAGGGAGTGGAGAGAACTGAATGGTTGCAGCGAAACGTAAGCAGAGAAAAAAGGGAGCGGAAATGAAAGAAATGGAAATTACATAAAGGTTGTGGCAGAAATGGGAGCGGGGCGGAGCAAAATGGGAGCAGAAATAAAATGAGTGGAGAGAACTGAAAGGCTGCAGCACAAATTGGAAAGGAGCTGTATGAAATGGGAGCGGAAACAAAGGGACTGGAAGGAATAGAAATGTTGCGGCACAATAGGTGCGGAGTGAAGTGAAATAGGAGAGGAAACAAAGAGAGGAGAGAAATGAAAGGTTGTGGTGCAAATGGGAGCAGAGCGAAATGGGTGCAGAAACAAATAGGGAGGAGAGAACTGAAAGGTTGTGGTGGAAATGGGAGTGGAGTGGTGCGAAATGGGAGCGGAAAGAAAGGGAGTGGAGAGAAGTAAAATGTTTTGGCGAGAATGGGAGCAGGGCAAAATGGGTGTGGAGGAAAGTGAAATGTTTCTACGAGAATGGGAGCAGTGCAAAATGGGAGTGGAGAGAAGTGAAAGGTTGCGGTGCAAATGGGAACGGAGTGGAATTGAAGCGGAAAGAAAGGGAGTGGAGGGAACTGATATGTTCCGGTACAAATGGGAGTGAAATGGGAGTGGAAAGAAAGGGAGTGGAGATAACTGAAAGGCTGCATTGCAAATGGGAGCATATCGGAGCGAAATGGTTTTGGAAGCAAAGGGAGTGGATAGAACTGAAAGTTTGCAGTGTAAATGGAAGCTAAGCAAAATGGGAGCAGAAACAAAGGGAGTGGAGAGAACAGAAAGTTTGCGGCGCAAATGGAAGCAAAGGAGTGAAATGGTAGCAGAAACAAAAGGACTAGAGAGAACTGAAAGGTTGCAGTGCAATGGGAGCAGAGCGGAGCAAAACGGGAACAGAAACGAAGGGAATTGAGAGAACTGAATAGTTGCGGCATAAATAGGAGCAGAGCGGAAACAACGGGAGTGAAGAGAATGGAAAGGATGCAGCGCAAATAGGAATGGATCGGAACTAAATGGATGGGGAACTAAAGGGAGTGGAGAGAACTGAAAAGTTGCGATGTAAATGGGCGCAAAGCAAAAATGGAGCGGAAGCAAAGGCTCTGGAGAGAACAGAAATGTTGCAATGCAAATAGGAGTGGAGTGGAGCGAAATGGTTGTGGAAACAAATGGAGTGGATAGAACTAAATGTTTGCGGTTCAAATGGGAGTGGAGCTAAATCAAATAGAGAGGATAGAACTTAAAGGTTGTGGTGCAAATGGGAGTGGAGTAAAATATGACAAGAAACAAAGGGAGTGGAGAGAACGGAAAGTTTGCGGCGCAAATGGGAGCGGAAGGACAAAATAGTAGAAACTAAAGGGACTGGAGAGAACTGAAGGTAAGTGTCGCAAATGGGAGCGGAGCGAAATGGTAGCGGAACCAAATGGAGGGTAGAGAACTGCAAGGTTGCATCAAAAATGAGAGCAGAGCGGAGCGAAATGGGAGTGGAAACAAAGGGAGTTGAGAGAACTGTAAGGTTGTGGTGCAAATGGCAGCAGAGCGGAGCGAAATGGGAGCGGAAACAAAGGGAATGGAGAAAAAAGAAAGGTTCGGCGCAAATGGGAGCAGAGCGAAATGGGAGTGGAGAGAAGTGAAACATTGCAGTGCAAATGGGAGTGAAGTGGTGCAAAATGGGAGCGGAAAGAAAGGGAGTGTAGGGAAGTGAAAAGTTCCAGCGAGAATAGGAGCAGTGAAAATTAGGTGTGGAGGGATGTGAAATGTTTTGGCGAAAATTGGAGCAGTGCAAAACGGGAGTGGAGAGAACTGAATAGTTGCGGTGTAAATGGGAGCAAAGTGAAATTGGAGCGGAAATGTCACCGGTTTGCGGTACAGTTTGACCCGGTGCCATGACAATTGAGACAGGGGACCCACGGGCCCACACCCCAGGGAAGGGGAAAGGGGAAAGGGAAAATGGAGAAGGGAGATGGGCCTAGGAACAAAACAGCGGCAACGATCTGAGGAGGAAAGCTAATTTACTAAATAAGATATCAGAAAGGAAAATAACACAATATAATATAATATAATTGGAATTGAGGCAAATGAAACAAATAAAATGAGCAAGAGAGAGAGTGTCTGATAAACCGAAGGCCTTACACTAACGCTAAAGGCAGACGGCTGCAACAAACACCCACTGCCGAGCTCGGTCCCGAAGGGAAGAGGGAGTCCCGTGACCACAGACAGTTTTTATCTTTCCCTCTGGGCGAAAATATGTAAAAATGCAAAGTATCAGAAAGTCCTCTGAAGAATGCAGTCCTTCTTCTCTTCTGAGACAGGTACACCCAGAACTATCAACGATCCACAGAGCTGGAGCATTAACTCTTTAACTCCCAATACTCCACATGATGTTATGATGTGGAATATTAATAATACAACAAAAATCATAGAACCATAACAGGAAAGAAAGGGAGTGGAGAGAAATGAATGGCTGCGAAGCAAATGGGAATGGAGCGGAGCCAAATGGGAGTGGAAAAAAAGGGCCTGGAAGGAACAGTAATGTTGCAGCGCAAATACTAGCGGAGTGGAGCAAAATGGGAGCGGAAACAATGGGAGTTGAGAGAATTGAAAGGTTATTGCGCAAATGTTAGCAAACCGAAATGGCAGAGAGAAATGGGAGAAGAAAGATAGGGAGTGGAGAGAACTGAAAGGTTGCAGCGCAAACGGAAGCAGAGCAAAATGGGAGCGGAAATGAAAGGATTGGAGAGTACATAAACGTTGTGGCAGAAATGGGAGCGGGGCAGAGCGAAATGGGAGCAGAAAGAAAATGAGTGGAGAGAACTGAAAGGCTGCAGCGCAAATGGGAGGGGAGCTGAACGAAATGGGAGTGGAAACAAAGGGACTGGAGAGAAGTGAAAGTTTTTGGCGCACCTGGGAGCAGAGCGAAAAGGAAGTGGAGAGAAGTGTATGATTTCAGCAGAAATGGGAGCAGAGCAAAATTGGAGCCAAAACATAGGGATAGGAGAGAATTTAATTGTTGCGGCACAAATGGGAGCAGAGCAAAATGGGAGTGGAAGCAAATGGATTGGAGACAAGGGAAAGGTTGCGGCACAAATGGGAGCGGAGCAGAATGAAAAGGGTGCTGAAACAAAGGGACTGGAGAGAACAGAAATGTTGCGGCGCAAAAAGGAGTGGAGTGGAACGAAATCGGAGCAGAAACAAAAGGAGTAGAGAGAACTGAAAGGTTGCAGCTAAAGTGGGAGTGGAGCCCAGAGAAATCGTAGTGGAAACAATGGGAGTAGAGAGAACTGAAAGGTTGCGGCTCAGGCGGGAGCAACGCGGAGCGAAATGGAAGTGCAGAGATCTGAAATGTTGCGACACAAATGGAAGCAGTGCTAAGCGAAATGGGAGTGGAAACAAAGGTCGTGCAGAGAACTGATATGCTGCGGTGTAAATGGGAGCGAAGCGGAACAAAATGGGAGTGCAGAGAACTGATACGTGGCAGTGTAAATGGGAGCGGAGCAAAGTGAAATGGGACTGCAGGGAACTGAAAGGTTGCAGCGCAAATGGGAGCTGAGCAAAATGGGAGCAGACCCAAAAGGAGTGGAGAGCACTGTAAGGTTGCGTCGGACATGGGAGCGGAGCGGATCGAAATGGGAGCGAAAACTAAGGGATTGGAAAGAAATTAAAGGTTGTGGTGCAAATGGGAGTGGAGTGGAAACAAAGTGAGCGGAGAGAACTGAAAGGTTGCATCGCAAATAAGAGCGGAGCGGAGCGAAATGGGAATGGAAACAAAGGGATTGGATAGAACTGAAAGTTTGCAGTGCAAATGGGAGTGGAGCAAAATCAAAGGGAGTGGATAGAACTGAAAGGTTGTGGTGCAAATGGGAGTGGAGCAAAATGGGAGAAGAAACAAAGGTAGTGGAGAGAACAGAATGTTTGCGGTGCAAATGGGAGCGGAAGAACAAAATCGTAGCAGAAAAAAAGGGACTGGAGAGAACTGCAGGGTTGTGGCGCTAATGGGATGTCATAGTTTTATGATTTTTAGTACTAGTATTCCACATCATAACATCATGTAGTGCATTTAGAGTTTAAGAGTTAATGCTCCAGCTCTGTGGATCATCGATAGTTCCAGTTATACCTGTCTCAAAAGAGAAGAACTGCATTCCCCAGAGGACTTTGTGATGCTTTGCGTTCTTACGTGTTTACGCTCAGAGGGAAAGATAAAAACTGTCTGCGGTCACGGGACACTCTCTTTCCTTGGGCATCGACTCAGCAGTTGGTGCTCGCTGCCGTCCGCCTTCAGCGTTAGTGCAAGGCCTGCGGTTTA
Organism: Cyrtonyx montezumae; assembly: GCF_038088225.1. Taxonomy (NCBI): domain Eukaryota; kingdom Metazoa; phylum Chordata; class Aves; order Galliformes; family Odontophoridae; genus Cyrtonyx; species Cyrtonyx montezumae. The sequence continues at coordinate 2,655,455 of NW_027072025.1, forward strand.
TCATACACCCTCTCTTGCTCATTTTACTTGATTTATTAGCTTTAATTCCAATTACATTGTGTTATATTGTGTTGTTTTGCTTTCCGATATCTATTTAGTAAATTAGCTTTCCTCCTCAGATCGTTACCGCTGTTTTGTTCCTAGGCCCATCTCCCTTTTCTCTTTCCCCCTTCCCCTTTCCTGGGGCGTGGGTCCGTGGGTCCCCCGCACCAATCGTCACGGAACTGGGCCGAACCTGCCCGTAAACCGTTGACATTTTTGGCACCCGAACAGGGACTAAACCAGCTGCCTTAGCCTTGCAGAGACATACTTTTAGAGCGAATCTCTGTCTCTCATTAGCAGGCTTATCTGTACTGCAGATGCTGTACGGCAAAACACGACCTTGAAGTCTGGGCGTACTGCCAGTTGTTCTGGGATATTTGTAAACTTTTTGGGTGCTGCCAGCTAGTTTCAGTAAAGGAAAAAAAAAATGCTTTCTCTTTTTAAACTGGTCTTAAAGGGACTGCATTTCATCATTTTTTCCCTTGTAATGCTCAGAACGTACTGGGACTTAATTAAGTTTGCCAGTCTGATCCATGGAGCTTGGTCTTTATATGATAAACTAAAAACACTGATGGACATACCTACCTGGCTTTTGTATACGATGTGGCATTCAGTTCTGGAGGGAGTAACTCCAGATGAAGTTGCTAACTCTATGGAACTTGTGGTTTTTAAACAGACTCCTGGCCTCTCCTTTGAATTCATTATGCGTTTTCTGAATGCTCATCCAATGCTCGTAATGATTGTGGTGTCAGTTTCCCTGAATGTACTCTTCATCATTTTACTCAGTATTTGTATTTATAATATTTTGAGAAAACCCTCCCCAGAGCCAGAGAATACTGACTGGCAGGGAGTTTGGAGGGACTTAGGAGAGACTTTAGAGAAATGGGCATCACCGGTGTCATGGAACTTTTCTCCTGAACACCTGCAAGATCCTGAGAACTTAAGCAGATATTTGAGACAGGGATGTTGCGGCTCAAACAGATCTGAGGATGCCCAAATTATTTGGGGTCTGGCTTATGCTTACCGGGCCTTATTCAATACTATCCCAGAGAGGCATAGAGTTTTTGAAATAGAGCGAGAGAGTCTCCGAGCCGAAAGGGACAGTATCCTGATCAAGAAAGAGAGTCTTTTAGCTGACAATCAGACTCTCCAGTCCAATCTAGATGCCCTCCAGGCTGAGAGAGACACCCTCCAGACTGAGAAAGACACCCTCCAGTCTCAACAAAAAGCTCTCCAATCCGAGAGAGATGCCCTCCAGACTGAGAAAGACACCCTCCAATCTCAACAAGAAGCTCTCCAATCCGAGAGAGACGCCCTCCAGACTGAGAAAGACGCCCTCCAGTCTCAACAAGAAGCCCTCCAATCTGAGAGAGACGCCCTCCAATCCAAGAGAGACGACCTCCAATCTCAGAGAGACACCCTCCAGACTGAGAGACACACCCTCCAATCCGAGAGAGATGCCCTCCAGTCTCAACAAGAAGCCCTCCAATCCGAAAGAGATGCCTTCCAGTCCAAGCGAGTCATCCTCCTGTCTGAACGGTACACCTTCAGAACTGAGCGAGGTACCTAACAGCCACAATAGCCCCTGCCCCCCAGTCAGGCGGGAGAAAGGGATAATAGAGTGTATTGGACTATGTGGATTCAAGGGCCTGGCACATCAGAACCACAAAAAAATAAGGCACTGGTGGACTCTAGGTGCACAGTACACTCTACTGCCCTCAAGTCACCAAGGGAAAGACTTAATCAATATTTCTGGGGTGACTGGGGGTTCCCAAGAGATAACCATGTTGGAGACTGAAAAAAGCCTCACTGGTAAAGACTGGCAAAAACATGCTATTGTGACTGGCCCAGGGGCTCCATGTATACTTGGAATTGATTATCTCAAATGGGGATATTTTAACGATCCCAAAGGGTATCGATGGGCCTTTGAAATAGCTGCTGTGGACGCAGACAACATTAAGCAGCTGTCTGCTTTGCCTGGCCTATCAGAAGATCCGTCTATTGTGGGGTTGCTCCAAGTGGAGGAGCAACAGGTACCGATTGCTACAAAAATGGTGCACAGACGGCAGTACCGCACCAACAGGGATTCCTTGCTCTCCATTCATAACCTGATTCATCAGCTAGAGAGCCAGGGAGTGATAGGAAAAACTCGCTCACCTTTTAACAGCCCTATATGGCCAGTGCGCAAAGCCAGTGGAGAATGGAGGCTGACGGTAGATTACCGGGGCCTGAATGAACTCACACCCTGTTATGGTTTTGTGATTTTTGTTGTATTGTTGATATTCCACATCATAACATCACGTGGAGTATTGGGAGTTAAGGAGTTAATGTTCCAGCTCCGTGGATCATCGATAGTTCTAGGTATGCCTGTCTCAGAAGAGAAGAAGAACTCCATTCCCCAGAGGACTTTGCGATGCTTTGCGTTCTTACGTGTTTACGCTCAGAGGGAAAGATAAAAACTGTCTGCGGTCACGGGACTCTCTCTCTTCCCTTCGGGACCGAGCTCGGCAGTGGGTGTTTGTTGCAGCCGTCCGCCTTCAGCGTTAGTGTAAGGCCTTCGGTTTATCGGACACTCTCTCTCTCGCTCATTTTATTTGATTCATTTGCCTCAATTCCAATTATATTATATTTTATTGTGTTATTTTTCCTTTCTGATATCTATTTAGTAAAATAGCTTTCCTCCTCAGATCGTTGCCGCTATTTTGTTCCTAGGCCCATCTCCCTTCTCCTTTTTCCCTTTCCCCTTCCCCGGGGTGTGGGCCCGTGGGTCCCCTGCCTCAATTGTCACGGTACCGTTCAAACTGTCCTGCAAACCGTGACAATTTTGGCGCCCAACGTGGGGCTCGACTAGCTGCCTTAGCCGGACAGAGACATACTTTTAGAGTGAATCTCTGTCTTTTGTTCAGAAGCTTATCTGTACTGCAGGTCCTGTACGGCAAAACACGACCTTGAAGTCCAGGCGTACTGCCAGTTCTCCTGGAATATTTGTAAACTTTTCGGGTGCTTCCAGCTTGTTTGAGTAAAAGAAAAAAAATGTTTTTACTGTTTCTGTTAAAACTGCCCTTACAGGGGTTGTATTGCATTGCTTTTTCCCTTTTAATGCTCAAAACGTATTGGAACTTGGTTAAGCTTGCCAGTCTGATCTATGGAGCCTGGTCCCTATATGACAAACTAAAAGCAGTAGTGGAGGCACCTACCAAATACCTGGGCACCCCGACTAATGTAACAAACGATACCATGTTAACAAACCAAACAATATTTGAATGGGTGTCCAGGTTCTCCTCTCAGTTCCTTATGGATTTTCAAGATTACAGCTTAGGGACTATGTTAGCATTTGGGATATTAGTCCTCCTGAATGTATCCCTTATAATGGCACTTTACACCATGTGGAGGAAGCTTCTCCCAGAAACAGAGAATGCTGAATGGCAGGGAAAGTGGAGAGTTTTAGGAAAGAAATTAGAAGCATGGGGTTCCCCGGTGCCATGGGCTTTTACTCCTGAACACTTGCAGGATCCTGAGGAGCTAGGCCTGTATCTGAGTAATGGGTGTTGCGGCTCAGAAAGATCTGAGGTGGAACAGCTTATCTGGGGCTTGGCTTATGCTTACCGAGGCATATATACTGTTCTGGAGAGAGAGAGTGTCCAAACTGAGGCTCAGGCCAAAGAGGAAAACCTCTCAGGCACATCTGACCAGCCAAAGGAAGCACCAGTATCAAAGTCAGTTGCCCCGGTGGAAGGCCAGAAATGGAAACGTGTGTCCTCACGCCTAGAACGCAAAGAAGAGGTGGCGAAAGAAGAGGAAGATCCAGGCGAGGGGGAGACCTCAACACCACCACCACCAAGAAAGGCAACAAAGAAAAGTGAGAGGCATGGACATAGTGATGATGAGGATGATGAGAGAGTCAAAGTTACCACGTTTCGTCGACCCATGAAAATGTCTGAGATCCAAGGCTCAAGAAAGGAGTTTATTCGACGTCCGGATGAGAGTATTGTCACTTGGTTGCTTCGGTGTTGGGACAACGGGGCCAACAGCGTGTCCCTCGACAGTAATGAAGCTCGCCAACTAGGAAACATTGCCCGTGACCCAGCTGTCGACAGAGGGATCAGCCGGTATATGGATGGAATCTGCAGCCTCTGGCAACGAATGTTAGTAGCTGTGAGGGAAAGATATCCCTACAAGAGTGACCTGGCACCTAAAGTGAAAAGATGGAAAACTATTGAGGAAGGCACCCAGTATTTGAGAGAAACAGCTGTGGCGGAAATGCTATATGATCCCACGTTTGATCCTGAAGATCGGGACCATGATCCAGAGAAAGTAAGGAGTACACCCGAAATATGTCAGAAGCTTTCAAAAACAGCACCAGAAAGGTACGCCGGTACACTAGTGACAACGTTCAACAGATATGAGGACCAAGACAGAAAACCCCCAGTTTTTGAACTGATTCTTACACTTCAAAACTTTGAACAAAAATTTCCGCCATCACACGCTTCCATTTCAGCCATATCAAGGTTAGAAGGACAGATGGAAGACGTGTTAGAGAAAGTATCCCGACTGATTGATAGGGTTGAAAAGATTGCAGCTTTCAGAAGCAAACGCCGTCCTGCTCGAGCAAATGACAGCACTAACTTCATGTCACGCGCGGCTCTGTGGAGTTACTTACGTGAAAATGGAGAAGATATGAAGGAATGGCATCAAAAACCCACCCCTGCACTGCGAGCACGGGTGAGAGAATTACAACACAGACCAACGACCAGTGAAGTTGTTCCTGTCACTACAGGTAACCAATAGAGGAACCCTGCCCTCAGCCAGAGGAGGGAGAGGGATAATAGAGTGTATTGGACTATGTGGATTCGGTGGCCTGGCACATCAGAACCACAAAAATAGGAGGCACTGGTGGATACTGGTGCACAGTGTACTCTAATGCCTTCGAGTTATAAAGGGACAGAACTGACCCATATCTCTGGAGTGACTGGGGTCTCTCAGGAATTGTCTTTGTTGGAGGCAGAAATAAGCCTCACTGGTAAAGACTGGCAGAAGCATCCTATAGTGACCGGACAGGGGGCTCCATGCATACTCGGTATAGACTATCTCAGAAGGGGGCACTTTAAGGATCCCAAGGGGTACCGATGGGCTTTTGGAATAGCTGCTGTGGACGCAGACAACATTAAGCAGCTATCTGTTTTGCCTGGCCTGTCAGAATATCCATCTGTTGAGGGGTTGCTCCAAGTGGAGGAGCAACAGGTACCAAATGCTACAAAAAAGGTGCACAGACGGCAGTACCGCACCAACAGGGATTCCTTGCTCCCCATTCATAACTTGATCCGTCAGCTAGAGAGCCAGGGAGTGATCAGCAAAACTCACTCACCTTTTAACAGCCCCATATGGCCGGTGCATAAAGCCAGTGGAGAATGGAAGCTGATGGTAGATTACCGTGGCCTGAATGAAGTCACACCCCCACTGAGTGCTGCTGTGCCAGACATGCTACAACTCCAGTACGAATTGGAGTCAAAAGCAGCCAAGTGGTATGCCACCATTGACATTGCTAATGCCTTCTTTTCAATTCCTCTGGCCACAGAATGCAGGCCACAGATTGCCTTCACCTGGAGGGGCGTTCTGTACACCTGGAACCGTTTGCCCCAGGGGTGGAAGCACAGCCCAACCATTTTCCATGGGTTGATCCAAACTGCATTGGAACAGGGTGGTGCTCCTGAGCATCTGCAATACATTGATGACATTGTTGTATGGGGCAATACAGCAGAGGAAGTCTTTGAGAAAGGTGAGCAGATTATCCAAATTCTCCTACGAGCTGGCTTTGCTATCAAGCGAAGCAAAGTGAAAGGGCCTGCACAGGAAATTCAGTTCCTAGGTATAAAGTGGAAAGATGGACGTCGTCACATCCCAACAGATGTGATTGACAAAATTACTGCCATGTCTCCACCCACCAGTAAGACAGAAACCCAAGCTTTTCTGGGTGTAGTGGGCTTTTGGAGAATGCATGTTCCAAACTACAGTCTCATTGTGAGCCCTCTCTATCAGGTGACGCGGAAGAAGAATGATTTTGTGTGGGGCCCTGAGCAGCAGCAGGCTTTTGAGCAAATTAAGCAGGAGATAGCCCGTGCCATGGCCCTGGGGCCAGTGCGGACGGGACAGGATGTAAAGTACATCCTCTACACTGCTGCTGGAAAGGAAGGTCCCACTTGGAGTTTGTGGCAAAGAGCTCCTGGAGAGACCCGAGGCCGACCCCTTGGATTCTGGAGTCGGGCGTACAGGGGGTCTGAGGAGCGTTACACTCCAACTGAGAAGGAGATCTTAGCCGCGTACGAGGGGGTTCGAGCTGCTTCCGAAGTAATCGGTACTGAAACGCAGCTCCTCCTGGCACCTCGACTGCCAGTGCTGAGCTGGAAGTTTAAATGAACAGCTCCCTCTACCCATCATGCTACTGATGCCACTTGGAGTAAGTGGACTGCACTGATTACACAGCGAGCTCGGATGGGGAACCTCAACCGTCCAGGAATCCTGGAGGTGATCATGGACTGACCTGAAGGTAAAACGTTTGGAACAACGCCAGCTGAGGAGGTGTCACGTGCTAAAGAAGCCCCACCATATAATGAACTATCAGACAATGAAAGGAGATATCCCCGGTTCACAGATGGATCGTGTCGCATTGTGGGTAAGCACCGCAGATGGAACTCTGCTGTGTGGAGCCCCACACGACGAGTTGCAGAGGCCACTGAAGGAGAAGGAGAATCAAGTCAATTTGCAGAGGTAAAGGCTGTCCAGCTGGCCTTAGATATTGCTGAACGAGAAAGGTGGTCTGTGCTTTATCTTTACACTGACTCATGGATGGTGGCAAATGCTTTATAGGGGTGGTTACAGCAGTGGGAACAAAATAGTTGGCAATGGAGGGGTAAACCTATTTGGGCTGCTGAACTGTGGAAAAACATTGCTGCCCGAATAAAGAATATGGTTGTAAAGGTGCGCCATGTAGATGCTCATGTTCCTAAGAGCCGGGCAACTGAAGAACAACAAAATAACCATCAGGTAGATCGAGCTGCCAAAGTTAAGGTGGCTCAAGCAGACTTGGACTGGCAACACAAGAGTGAATTATTTCTAGCTCGGTGGGCCCATGAGACCTCTGGCCATCAAGGAAGAGATGCAACATATAAGTGGGCTAGAGACCGAGGGGTGGACTTAACTATGGATGCTATTGCGCAGGTTATCCATGACTGTGATATGTGCGCCACAATTAAACAAGCCAAGAGGATGAAACCTCTTTGGGAGGAAGGGCGATGGCAAAAGTATAAATATGGGGAGGCGTTGCAGGTTGATTATATCACCTTGCCACGATCTCGCAGTGGTAAGCGTTATGTGCTCACCATGGTAGAGGCAACTACTGGGTGGCTTGAAACATATGCAGTATCCCATGCTACCGCCCGGAACACCATCTTAGGGCTCGAGAAACAAGTCCTATGGCGACATGGTACTCCAGAAAGAATTGAGTCAGATAATGGAACTCATTTCAAAAATTCTCTTGTAAATACTTGGGCCAAAGATCATGGCATCGAGTGGATTTATCATATCCCCTATCATGCACCAGCTTCTTGTAAAATTGAAAGGTACAATGGGTTGTTAAAAACAATATTGAAAGCAATGGGTGGCGGAACATTTAAGCACTGGGAGAAGAATTTGTCAGAAGCCACCTGGTTGGTCAACACTCGAGGATCCATCAATCGCGATGGTCCTGCCCAATCCAGCTCTCTACCTGCTGTAGAGGGAGATAAGGTCCCTGTAGTACATGTAAAGAACATGTTGGGAAAAGCAGTTTGGGTTCTTCCAGCTTCTGGAGAGGGCAAACCTCTCCGTGGAACTGTTTTTGCTCAGGGACCTGGGTCTACCTGGTGGGTGATGCAGAAGAATGGGGATGTTCAGTGTGTACCACAAGGGAATTTGATGTGGGGAGAGCGCCCTCAGTAATTCTATTACTATGTATATATGTATATATGTATATATGTATATATGTATGTTGTATGTGTTTGTATTTAATGTTGGTTAATCATTGTTTCTTTATGTATATATATATATTAAGTATGATGTAATGATGTTGAATAAGGGGTGGAATGTTATGGTTTTGTGATTTTTGTTGTATTGTTGATATTCCAAATCATAACATCACGTGGAGTATTGGGAGTTAAGGAGTTAATGTTCCAGCTCCATGGATCATCGATAGTTCCAGGTATGCCTGTCTCAGAAGAGAAGAAGAACTCCATTCCCCAGAGGATTTTGCGATGCTTTGCGTTCTTACGTGTTTACGCTCAGAGGGAAAGATAAAAACTGTCTGCGGTCACGGGACACTCTCTCTTCCCTTCGGGACCGAGCTCGGCAGTGGGTGTTTGTTGCAGTTGTCCGCCTTCAGCGTTAGCGTAAGGCCTTCGGTTTATCGGACACTCTCTCTCTCGCTCATTTTATTTGATTCTGTCACGGTGTTGTCCGTGACAGTAACCCAAGGGAAACCGAGAAGGGAGAGGGGAGAGAAAAAGAAACTGGGTCAGTGGCCACGCGGCCGCCCGAGCAGAGCCGCGCTCCGGGAGGGGGAGGGGGAAACGGCGGGAAGAGATGGGTCTACAAGAAAACAACGGCACGATCTGAGAAGGAACGGTAACTTTACTAAATCTAATAAAAATTGAACAATTGAAAGAGAGATAAAAATTTCCAACCCAAAAGCTATGAGCTTACGCTAAGGAGGACCTGCAGGGGAAGCACACGTGCTGAACCTCCACGGCAGCCCAGAGCAACGCGCCCAGACCGAGCGCCGCCTGCATCCGGTGCGGAGCTCCGCCCCTCCCCTCTGCTGCTCCCCCAGCATTAACTCCTTAACTGCTGCATGATGCTCTGATGTGGAATACCGGCATCAAAACCACAAAACCACAACATTCCACCCCTTATTCCACATCATCACATCATGCTTAACACACATCTATACGTAACCAAACAGTAATAACATGAGTTACATAGAAACATAGTTACATAGAAACATATATATATATACATACATACACACGTAATTACAGACTGCATTCCCCCAGCATCAAATTCCCTTGTGGGACACACTGGACGTCCCCATTTTTATCCATTACCCACCAGGTGCACCCAGGTCCCTGCGCAAAAACGGTTCCACGGAGGGGTTTGCCCTTTCCAGAGGCTGGAAGGACCCACACCGCTTTTCCCAACATGCTCCTCACATGTACCACAGGGACCTTATCTCCCTCTATGGTCTGTAGGGAGCTGGACTGTGTAGGACCCTCTCGGTTGACTGATCCCCTAGTGTTGACCAGCCAGGTGGCTTCTGCTAGATGCTTCTCCCAGTGCTTGAATGTCCCGCCACCCATTGCTCTCAACGTGGTTTTTAACAACCCGTTGTAGCGCTCGATCTTACCAGCAGCTGGTGCATGGTAGGGGATATGGTAGATCCATTCAATGCCGTGTTCTTTGGCCCAGATATCCACAAGAGAATTTTTGAAATGAGTCCCATTATCGGACTCAATTCTCTCTGGAGTGCCATGTCGCCATAGGACTTGTCTCTCGAGCCCTAAGATGGTGTTTCGGGCGGTAGCATGGGGTACTGCATATGTCTCAAGCCACCCAGTGGTCGCCTCCACCATGGTGAGCACGTAACGCTTACCATCGCGAGTTCGTGGCAAGGTGATATAATTAACCTGCCACGCCTCCCCATATTTATACTTTTCCCATCGCCCTTCCTGCCAGAGGGGTTTCATCCTCTTGGCCTGTTTAATTATGGCACATGTGTCACAGTCATGGATAACCTGTGCAACGGCATCCATAGTTAAGTCCACCCCTCGGTCTCTAGCCCACTTATAGGTCGCATCCCTTCCTTGATGGCCTGAGGTCTCATGGGCCCACCGAGCTAAAAATAGCTCTCCTTTGTTCTGCCAGTCCAAATCGATCTGAGACACCTCAATTCTGGCAGCTCAATCTACCTGATGGTTATTTCTCTGCTCTTCAGTAGCTCGATTCTTGGGCACATGAGCATCTACATGGCGCACCTTTACATCCAACCTTTTTGTTCAGGCAGCAATGTTTTTCCACAGTTCAGCAGCCCAAATAGGTTTACCCTTCCGTTGCCATTTGTCCTGTTCCCACTGCTGCAACCACCCCCATAAAGCATTTGCCACCATCCAAGAGTCAGTATAAAGATATAGCATGGGCCACCTCTCCCGTTCAGCCACATCTAAGGCCAGCTGGACAGCCTTTACCTCCGCAAATTGGCTTGACTCTCCTTCTCCTTCGGTGGCCTCTGCAACTCGTCGTGTGGGGCTCCACACAGCAGCCTTTCATCTGCGATGCTTCCCAACGATACGACACGATCCATCAGTGAAGAGGGCATACGTCTTTTCATTCTCTGGTAGTTCGTTATATGGTGGGGCCTCTTTAGCACGTGGTATCTCCTCTGATGGGGATGTTCCAAGTTTCTTGCCTTCAGGACAGTCCATGATCACCTCCAGGATTCCTGGACGGTTGAGGTTCCCCATCCGAGCTCGCTGTGTAATCAGTGCAATCCACTTACTCCAGGTGGCATCGGTAGCATGATGGGTGGGGGGAACCTTTCCTTTGAACATCCAATTCAGCACTGGCAGTCGAGGTGCCAGGAGGAGCTGTGTCTCAGTACCAATTACTTCAGAGGCAGCCCGAACCCCCTCGTATGCTGCCAAAATCTCCTTCTCAGTTGGAGTGTAGCACTTCTCTGAACCCCTGTACGCTCTGCTCCAAAATCCAAGGGGTCGGCCTCGGGTCTCCCCAGAGGCTCTTTGCCACAGACTCCAAGTGGGACCTTTCTCTCCAGCAGCAGTGTAGAGGATGTTTTTCACATCCTGTCCAAACCGAACTGGCCCCAGGGCCACAGCACGGGCTATCTCCTGCTTGATTTGCTCAAAGGCCTGCTGCTGTTCAGGACCCCATGCAAAATTATTCTTTTTCCGAGTCACTTGATAGAGGGGGCTTACTATGAGGCTGTAGTTTGGGATGTGCATCCTCCAAAAACCTACTACACCCAGAAAAGACTGTGTCTCTTTCTTGCTAGTGGGTGGTGACATACTGGTGATTTTGTCAATCACATCTCCTGGAATGTGACGACGTCCATCTTGCCATTTTACTCCTAGGAATTGAATTTCTTGGGCAGGTCCCTTCACTTTGTTCCGTTTAATAGCAAAACCAGCACCCAGAAGAATTTGGATTATTCGCTCTCCTTTTTTAAAAACTTCCTCTGCTCTATCACCCCACACAACAATGTCATCAATATACTGGAGGTGCTCAGGTGCCCCACCCTGTTCCAGTGTGGTTTGAATCAGCCCATGGCAGATGGTTGGGCTGTGTTTCCACCCCTGGGGCAAACGGTTCCAGGTGTACTGAACGCCCCTCCAGGTGAAAGCAAACTGTGGTCTGCACTCTGTGGCCAAAGGAATAGAAAAGAATGCATTGGCAATGTCAATAGTGGCATACCACTTGGCTGCTTTTGACTCCAGTTCATACTGCAGCTCCAACATATCTGGCACAGCAGCACTCAGTGGGGGTGTGACTTCATTCAGGCCACGGTAATCTACCGTCAGCCTCCATTCTCCACTGGCTTTACGCACTGGCCATATGGGGCTGTTAAAAGGTGAGTGAGTCTTGCTGATCACTCCCTGTCTCTCTAGCTGACGGATCAAGTTATGAATGGGGAGCAAGGAATCCCTGTTGGTGCGGTACTGCCGTCTGTGCACTGTTTTTGTAGCGATAGGTACCTGCTGCTCTTTCACTTTCAGTACCCCCACAACAGACGGATCTTCTGACAGGCCAGGTAAAACAGATAGCTGCTGAATGTTGTCTGCATCTACAGCAGCTATTCCAAAAGCCCATCGGTACCCCTTGGGATCCTTGAAATGTCCCCTTCTGAGATAGTCAATACCGAGTATGCATGGAGCCCCCTGTCCAGTCACTATGGGATGCTTCTGCCAGGTTTTACCGGTGAGGCTTATTTCTGCCTCCAACACAGACAGTTCCTGAGAACCCCCAGTCACTCCAGAAATATGAATCAGTTCTGTCCCTTTATAACTCGAGGGCATCAGAGTGCACTGTGCACCAGTGTCCACCAGTGCCTTATATCTTTGTGGCTCTAATGTGCCAGGCCATCTAATCCACACAGTCCAATACACTCTGTTATCCCTTTCCCTCCCCTGGCTGAGGGCAGGGCCCCTCTATTGGTTACCTGCAGTGATGGGAGCAATTTCATTGGTGGCTGATCTCTGCTGTAGTTCTCGCACCCGTGCTCGCAGTACAGGAGTGGGTTTTTTATGCCACTTCCTCATGTCCTCTCCGTTTTCTCGTAAGAAGCTCCACATGGCCACACGTGACATGATGTTACTGCTGTCATTTGCTCGTGCAGAGAGGCGGTTGCCTTTGGTTGCCGAGACTTTCAACAGTTTGATAAATTGCTTCATCAGATTCTTTGCGTCATGCTCGTCTTCATCAGGTGTTTCCAATACTGACACAGGTTCATCCCTATTCATCAGTAATGACAGTTCCTCCAGTATAGTTTTCTGTGTCTCCTTGATCTCACCTACTTCTTCTGCTACTATAGCTGCAATGGAAGCACGTGATGGTGGAAACTGTTGTTCAAAGTTTTGGAGTGTAATAGTCAATTCATAAACTGGGAGTCTTCTGTCTTGACCCTCGAATCTATGGAACATTGCTACCAGTGTACTTGCGTACCTCTCTGGTGCTGTTTTTGAGAGCTTGCGATATACATCAGGTGTGCACCTTACTCTATCAGGATCACGGTCCTGGTGTGGATTGTTAGGGACGAAATTGGGATCATACAGCATCTCTACTATGGCTGTTTCTCTCAAAAATTGGATACCTTTCTCCACGGTGTTCCATCTTTCCACCATAGGCTCCAGATCATCTTTGTAAGGGTATCTATCCTTTACAGCCACGAGTACTCGTTCCCAGAGGGTAGCGACTCCATTCAGACATCTGCCAATTCCTCTGTCGATAGCTGGGTCTCGGGCAATGCTTGCAAGTTGGCGGGCTTCGCTGCCATCTAGGGACACGCTGCTGGCACCGCTGTCCCAACACCGCAGCAACCAGGTGACAATAGATTCACCCGAGCGCCGTACAAACTCCTTTCTTGAACCTTGTATTTCAGTCATCTTTAGGGGCCGACGAGTAGTGGTAACAGTGACTCCATAATCATCGCTGTCTTCTCCATGTCTCTCACTTTTCTTAGTGGCCTTTTTAGGTGGTGGTGGTGGTGGTGCTGGTGCTGAGGAGGGCCCCTCGCCTGGATCTTCCTTTTTTTTCTCTGCTTCTTCTTCTTTCCGTTCTAGGCGCGAAGACGGCCGTGTCCATTTCTGGCCTTCCACAGGGGCAACAGACACTGATGCCGGTGCTTCCTGTGATTGGTCAGGTCTAACTTCGAGGTTTTCATTTTTGCTTTGGACCTTGGTTTGGAAACCATTTCTCTCCAGAATATCAATTATGGCTCGATAAGCACAAGCCAGACCCCAAACAATACATTCCTTCTCAGATCGTCCTGAGTCCCATGACTCCTTACCTAAACACTCACTGAATTTCTCAGGGTCCCACAGGTGCTCAAGATCAAAATTGCATAACACCGGGGGTCCCCACGCTTCTAATTTCTTTCCTAATTTTTTCCACCTAAACCTGCCATTCAACACTCTCTGGTTTTGAGGAAAGCTTCCTCCACATGATGTAAATTACTATTGCAGAGAGTGCATTCAGAAAAACAGATAACACAACTGCCACAACTGCCGGGCTGGCATCCTGAATATAGGTAAAGACCTGAAAAGAGTAATTGGAAACCGTTCCAAATGCCGCATAATCTGTCACGTTAGCCAGGGTGTTTAGGTAGGAGGCATGTAACCCCCTCAGCACACTAAAGTAGCTGTATATCCACATTACTCCGGTGATGAACGCAAGGAGCTTAAAAAGACGCCAGCATGCTGTAAGGTACATGAAAAACCTTAGTCCACTCTGCACCAGATTTACAATGGAGAGCCAATACTGCACTGCCCGCATTCTCCACCAATAATTGTCACGGTGTTGTCCGTGACAGTAACACAAGGGAAACCGAGAAGGGAGAGGGGAGAGAAAAAGAAACTGTGTCAGTGGCCACGCGGCTGCCCGAGCAGAGCCGCGCTCCGGGAGGGGGAGGGGGAAACGGCGGGAAGAGATGGGTCTACAAGAAAACAACGGCACGATCTGAGAAGGAACGGTAACTTTACTAAATCTAATAAAAATTGAACAATTGAAAGAGAGATAAAAATTTCCAACCCAAAAGCTATGAGCTTACGCTAAGGAGGACCTGCAGGGGAAGCACACGTGCTGAACCTCCACGGCAGCCCAGAGCAACGCGCCCAGACCGAGCGCCGCCTGCATCCGGTGCGGAGCTCCGCCCCTCCCCTCTGCTGCTCCCCCAGCATTAACTCCTTAACTGCTGCATGATGCTCTGATGTGGAATACCGGCATCAAAACCACAAAACCACAACAGATTCATTTGCCTCAATTCCAATTATATTATATTTTATTGTGTTATTTTTCCTTTCTGATATCTATTTAGTAAAATAGCTTTCCTCCTCAGATCGTTGCCGCTATTTTGTTCCTAGGCCCATCTCCCTTCTCCTTTTTCCCTTTCCCCTTTCCCCTTCCCCGGGGTGTGGGCCCGTGGGTCCCCTGCCTCAATTGTCACGGTACCGGGTCAAACTGTCCTGCAAACCGTGACACACCCCCACTGAGTGCTGCTGTGCCAGACATGCTACAACTCCAGTACAAACTGGAGTCAAAAGCAGCCAAGTGGTATGCCACCATTGACATTGCCAATGCCTTCTTTTCAATTCCTCTGGCCACAGAATGCAGGCCACTGTTTGCCTGCACCTGGAGGGGCGTCCAATACACCTGGAACCGTTTGCCCCAGGGGTGAAAGAACAGCCCAACTATTTGCCATGGGTTGGTCCAAACTGCATTGGAACAGGGTGGCGCTCCTGAGCATCTGCAATACATTGATGACATTGTTGTATGGGGCAATACAGCAGAGGATGTCTTTGAGAAAGGAGAGCAGATTATCCAAATTCTCCTACGAGCTGGCTTTACTATCAAGCAAAGAAAAGTGAAAGGGCCTGCACAAGAAATTCAGTTCCTAGGTATAAAGTGGAAAGATGGACGTCGTCACATCCCTACAGATGTGATTAACAAAATCACTGCCATGTCTCCCCCCACCAGTAAGACAGAAACCCAAGCTTTTCTGGGTGTAGTGGGCTTTTGGAGAATGCATTTCCAAACTACAGTCTCATTGTGAGCCCTCTCTATCGGGTGACGCGGAAGAAGAATGATTTTGTGTGGGGCCCTGAGCAGCAGCAGGCTTTTGAGCAAATTATGCAGGAGACAGCCCGTGCCGTGGCTCTGGGGCCAGTGCTGACGGGACAGTATGTAAAGAACATCCTCTACACTGCTGCTGTAAAGGAAGGTCTCACTTGGAGTTTGTGGCAAAGAGCTCCTGGAGAGACCCGAGGCCGACCCCTTGGATTCTGGAGTCGGGCGTACAGGGGGTCTGAGGAGCGCTACACTCCAACTGAGAAGGAGATCTTAGCCGCGTACGAGGGGGTTCAAGCTGCTTCTGAAGTAATCGGTACTGAAACGCAGCTCCTTCTGGCACTTCGACTGCCAGTGCTGAGCTGGATGTTCAAAGGGACAGGTCCCTCTACCCATCATGCTACTGATGCCACTTGGAGTAAATGGACTGCACTGATTACACAGCGAGCTCAGATGGGGAACTTCAACAATCCAGGAATCCTGGAGGTGATCATGGACTGGCCTGAAGGTAAAAAGTTTGGAACAACGCCAGCAGAGGAGGTGTCACGTGCTAAACAAGCCCCACCATATAATGAACTATCAGACAATGAAAGGAGATATCCCCGGTTCACAGATGGATCATGTCGCGTTGTGGGTAAGCACCGCAGTTGTAAATCTGCTGTGTGGAGCCCCACATGACGAGTTGCAGAGGCCACTGAAGGAGATAGAGAATCAAGTCACTTTGCAGAGGTAAAGGCTGTCCAGCTGGCCTTAGATATTGCTGAACGAGAGAGGTGGTCTGTGCTTTATCTTCATACTGACTCAAGGATGGTGGCAAATGCTTTTTGGGGGTGGTTACAGCAGTGGGAACAAAATGGTTGGCAACGGAGAGGTAAACCTATTTGGGCTTCTGAACTGTGCAGAGACATTGCTGCCCGAATAAAGAATATGGTTGTAAAGGTGCGCCATGTAGATGCTCATGTTCCTAAGAGCCGGGCAACTGAAGAGCAGCAAAATAACCATCAGGTAGATCGAGCTGCCAAAGTAAAGGTGGCTCAAGTAGACTTGGATTGGCAACGCAAGAATGAATTATTTTTAGCTCGATGTGCCCATGAGTCCTCGGGCCATCAAGGAAGAGATGCAACATATAAGTGGGCTAGAGACCGAGGGGTGGACTTAACTATGGATGCTATTGCACAAGTTATCCATGACTGTGATACGTGTGCCACAATTAAACAAGCCAAGAGGATGAAACCTCTTTGGGGGGAAGGGTGATGGCAAAAGTATAAATATGGGGAGGCGTGGCAGGTTGATTATATCACCTTGCAACGATCTCGCAGTGATAAGCGTTATGTGCTCATCATGTTGGAAGCAACCACTGGGTGGCTTGAAACATGCAGTACCCCATGCTACCACCCAAAACACCATCTTAGGGCTCAAGAAACAAGTCCTGTGGTGACACGGCACTCCAGAGAGAATTGAGTCAGATAATGGGACTCATTTCAAAAATTCTCTTGTAAATACTTGGGCCAAAGATCATGGCATTGAGTGGATTTATCATATCCCCTATCATGCACCAGCTTCTTGTAAAATTGAAAGGTACAATGGGTTGTTAAAAACAATATTGAAAGCAATGGGTGGCGGAACATTTAAGCACTGGGAGAAGAATTTGTCAGAAGCCAACTGGTTGGTCAACACTCGAGGATCCATCAATCGCGATGGTCCTGCCCAATCCAGCTCTCTACCTACTGTAGAGGGAGATAAGGTCCGTGTAGTACATGTAAAGAACATGTTGGGAAAAGCAGTTTGGGTTCTTCCAGCTTCTGGAGTGGGCCAACTTCTCCAAGGAACTGTTTTTGCTCAGGGACCTGGGTCCACCTGGTGGGTGATGCAGAAGAATAAGGATGTTCAATGTGTACCACAAGGGAATTTGATGTTGGGGGAGTGCAGTCGTTAATTCCATGTATATACATATATATGTTGTGTGTGTTTTTAATGCATGTTAAACATTGTTCTTCTATACATATATATCAAACAAGATGTAGTGATGTGGAATCAGGAGTGGAATGTCATGGTTTTATGATTTTTAGTACTGGTATTCCACATCATAACATCATGTAGTGCATTTAGAGTTTAAGAGTTAATGCTCCAGCTCCATGGATCATTGATAGTTCCAGGTACACCTGTCTCAGAAGAGAATAAGAACCGCAATCCCCAGAGGACTTTGTGATGCTTTGCGTTCTTACGTGTTTACGCTCAGAGGGAAAGATAAAAACTGTCTGCGGTCATGAGACACTCTCTTTCCTTGGGCATCAACTCAGCAGTGGGTTCTCGCTGCCATCCGCCTTCAGCGTTAGCGTAAGGCCTACGGTTTATCAGACACTCTCTCTTGCTCATTTTACTTGATTTATTAGCTTTAGTTCCAATTATATTGTGTTATATCGTGTTATTTAGCTTTCCGATATCTATTTAGTAAATTAGCTTTCCTCCTCAGATTGTTGCCACTGTTTTGTTCCTAGGCCCAACTCCCTTTTCTCTTTCCCCCTTCCCCTTTCCTGGGGCGTGGGCCTGTGGGTCCCCGGCACCAATCATCACAGAACTGGGCCGAACCTGCCCGTAAGCCATTGACACAGGAGCCGAGCAAAATGGGAGTGGAGAGAACTGTATGGCTGTGGTGCAAACGGGAGCAAAGCAGAGCAAAATGGGAGTGGAAATTAAGGGAGTGGAGAGAAATGAAAGGTTGCCGTGCAATTGGGAGCAGAGTGAAATGGGAGTGGAAACAGGGGGAGTGAAGTGAACTGAAAGTTTGCAGCGCAAATGAAAGCAGAGTGGAACAAAACGGGATCAGAAACAACGGGAGAGAAAAGTACTGAAAAATTGCGGTGCAAATGGGATTAGAGCGGAGAAAAAGGGAGTGGAG
This sequence comes from Cyrtonyx montezumae, assembly GCF_038088225.1. Classification (NCBI taxonomy): domain Eukaryota; kingdom Metazoa; phylum Chordata; class Aves; order Galliformes; family Odontophoridae; genus Cyrtonyx; species Cyrtonyx montezumae. The sequence continues at coordinate 2,673,777 of NW_027072025.1, forward strand.
TGATCTGAAAGGTTGCATCGCAAATGGGAGCGGATCGGAGCAAAATGGTTGTGGAAACAAACAGAGGATAGAACTGAAAGTTTACGATAAAAATGGGAGTGGAGCAAAATGGGACAAGAAACAAAGGGAGTGGAGAGAACGGAAAGCTTGTGGTGCAAAAGGGAGAGGAAGAACTAGATCATAGCAAAAATAAAGGGACTGGAAAGAACTGAAGGGGTGTAGCGCAAATGGGAGCGGAGCAAAATTAGAGCGGAACCAAATGGAGAGAAGAGATCTGTAAGGTTGCATCAGAAATGGGAGCGGAGCGAAGCAAAATGGAAGCAGAAACAAAAGGAATGGAGAGAACTGAAAGATTGCGGTGCAAACGGGTGCAGAGTGGAGCGAAATGGGAGCAGAAAAACAAGAAGTGGAGAGAACTGAAAGGCTGCAGTGCAAATGGGAGTGGAACAGTGTAAGGTAAATAACTCCCAATGATGGTACGGCCGCACCTCGAGTACTGTGTTCAGTTTTGGGCCCCTCACTGTGAAAGACAGAAACTGTTTTCTTTTGTCTCAAAGTTTGCTTCATAAGGCCTTTTCTGGTGACAAGACTCTGACTGATAACTGCCGGTTATCTGGATGGGTGTTATGGTGCCATTGTCTCTGCTTATGGTTGTAAAGATAAGCAGAAATAGGTGCAAATAGTCTTTCCCGTGGGACTACGGCTTGGAGAAGCTTACCACCACAAAGATAATGCTCCTGCATGGCAATGAAGGCAACATCCGCTGCTGGCTTATCTGTTGGGCCAGACATGTCACACACAAATAAACTCCTGAGAAATGGGGATAAAAGGCCTTCACTGAACTGAGGATTTTGGAGAAGAACTCCCAAAGAAGAAATCTTTGAGGAGAACTCCCGAAGAGACTTAGGACAGACCCTGAGGCCTGCTTGCTGCCATCTCCCATCCCCCGTGGTGACCAGACAAGTTCCTGAGATCAACGGACCTACTACGAACCTCGCTGGATCCACGGTGGTGATTATATCTCTCTTGCTTTCTGCCAAATCTCCATGCTTTTCATCTCTTTTCTATCGCACACCTTCCCTTCCCCATATCCCTAAGCAACTAGTATTTGTAATAAACTGGTTGGGCTAACATTTGACCCGTTGCGTCTTAATCTCGCCCTCGGGTATACATATACATATAAAGAACCTCGTCTCCCTCCTTTATATTGGAGCGTGACATTTTTAATGGTGTAGTCGGCAGGATACCTGACAGTGAGAGTGTTGTCCTTCCAGACATAGTCTGAATGTTTGTTTTTGTTTTGTGTGTACCTCCTGGGGCTGCGGCATCTCTCCAGGAAGATAGCTCCTAGAAACTTTTATGTGTATACCTCCTGGGTACGCACGTATGTGCCTCCTCAGGAAGATATCTCTGCATTTGTTGTTTTTAGAAATCTGAACGCTTTTGTGCGCACCTCTTAGAGAAGCAATTAGAACAGTATTAATAGGTGTTAATCGAGCTTTTGGTACCTCCTCTCCCTCAGTGTACAAGTTTTCTGGGTACTGAGAAATGAGCAACAGTGTAATCACAATGAAAGGTGAAGATGTATTATTTGACCTCTTAGAAAGGCATGGTGCCAGACCCTCGTTTACAGGGGTAGACTGGGCACGGCAGAACTGGCATAACTTGCAGAGTGTTTCAGACCGTATTAATGTTCTGCAAAAGAACGCTCATACCCGAGCTGGGAAAGGAAAGGCATTTATTTGTGCAGTATTGGGTTCAGTTCTGGTTGCAGCTGTAGAATTCCGCGACCAGCAGCTTAAAGCAGAGAGCGAAGCTTTACAAGCACTGCAGGAATCGGTTAAAGTAAGTCAGGAGCTGATAAAATCTCTGCAAAATCAAATCGCAAACCTAGAGAAGCAGTTAGAAAGGGAAAAACATAATTCTGATCTGTTGCAAATGGTCTTAAGGGAAGTGTTAACAAGTAAGGATGCTAGTGATACTAGTGCACCTCAAGAGAAAACTTATCCAAGGGAGGAATTGCAAAGTTTAAAGGCAAATATTGACAAATTAGAAGCTCCCCCAGCTCAGTTGCGTCCTTTAATAAAAACTGAGTATTCCTACGATAATGGCGAGGATTTAGATCCTCAAATGAACATTAAAGAAACCCCTTTTTCTGCTACTGAGCTAGCAAAATTGAAAAGAGATTTTGGCTGCTCTCCTAAAGAATCAGAAACAGAGTACGTATGGAGGGTCAGCCTCACGGGTGGAGACCAAATACTTCTAACCGAAAAAGAGGCTGAAGGTTATTGGGGACCAGGAGTATTTTTAACTACTGGTAACAATCGTGCTCCCTGGTCCCTCACACAGAGAGCTGCCTATTGGGCAGGTGGCCTTAACCCTCTAGAAAGGGGAGACCCCCTTGCCATTACTGGGACAGTTGATCAGTTAGTAGAAAGTGTTCAAAAGGCTGCTTGTCTGCAAATGATGTATGATAGAAAGCTGCAGCCACACCATGAATCCCCTATGATGATGCCTGTTGATCCTGAGAGAATGACCCCTCTTATCAGGGGGCTTCCTGAATCATTGAAACCTATAGGTATACAACTACAAGGAAAAATACAGGCTATGCCTCAGGGAGAAGGAATATAAAATTAACACTCGCTGGATTATTCCCTCATTTTAACCATATTAACAAGCCCCAAAAGGGCAAGCCGATGTCCTCTTTTGTTTTACAGAAGACCCCCGTTGGACCTCGACTGAACACAGAAAGGCAGACAGCTGACTTTAATCATTTGTGTTTTGGGACAAATGCTGAAGACTTGATCATACTAGAATGCTGACTATACCTCTTGATTACACTGTATTACATTGTATTTCGGTTGCATAGTATTGTGTTTCAGGTTGTTGTGGGTGTGGGTGTTGTCTTTAGGTCTGTTAAACTTCACACTTGGGTTTGAGTTTCCACAGGTTTTGCTGGCTTACTGGCTACTCCCTGTACAGTAATGCCATTCCTTTTGATCCCTTCTTCTACCTCTTTTTATCAAACTGATTATGATTTGCATGTAACTCTGCTATGGTGTTTTCAACTTCCTAATAAATTTGGAAATGAACCAAAGGACCCATCTAATGTCTGTCAGATGTGGCCACAAAAAGAAACACATTATGTTGTTTATTGTAACACCAGTCCAGGAGTTCCATCCAAAACATGGTTGTTGGAAAGTGTTTATGTTTTGTTAAGTAAGGTGTATGTTTCTGTGTACGTTTCTCTAATGTTTTATATTATGGGATATGCTAAACACACTATCCCGCGAAAGTTCTATAGATTATAACAATACTTGAACTTGCCAAACTAGTATATATCTCTCAGCATTTCAATCGCTTTTGAGATGCTCAAATGACAATTCTGTTCCTATTTAGCCTTGAAGCAACATGCAGTATTGCAGCGTGGTGAAGTTATACCTTCACTCAGCCAATTAGACTATGATCTTTGAAAACATTACATGGCAAATCCACGTATTGTTGAATTAGACTAGATATGCATTCTGAGAATTAAAATCACCAATGCAAGAAGTACTGATAATGCATTGCAAAACCAGTTAGTGCTCGGTATGTTGTTAAGGAATAGGTTGTTTGTGACAAAGTGAATAACTCTACTTGTTGTCTAAAATTGATGATAATGGTAAAGTTGTTAAACAAATTGTCCATGTTCCCGCCCAAACCTGGAAAGGCCAAGATGCTGATCTTATTTTTCCTGGCCTCTGGGTGGCCATGGGTGAAATGTATTCTATTTTAACTATTGTGTGTTGTTGCAAACCTTCTGCCTATTCCTTGAATGATTCCCTGTTTTGTTCAACTTATTCAACATGTTGTATCTTCAATGCACATTGTAACTGCCTCAACTGACGATGGTCAAGTCCAACTAATCAGAGCAACATTTGTAACTAAGCCCAAGAAATCTATTATAGCAATTTTGTAACATTTAACCCCCCATTACCTCCTCCCCTCTTTTCCCTTATGCTTGTTTTTTTTTTCTTCTTTCTCCTCTCCTTCACCACCGTGGACAGATGTTTGCACATCAGTTTCAAGCAATCTTTGAGCCACCGGGTGGTGTGAAAGACAAACTGTTTTCTTTTGTCTCAAAGTTTGTTTCATAAGGCCTTTTCTGGTGACAAGACTCTGACTGATAACTGCCGGTTATCTGGATGGGTGTTATGGTGCCATTGTCTCTGCTTATGGTTGTAAAGATAAGCAGAAATAGGTGCAAATAGTCTTTCCCGTGGGACTACGGCTTGGAGAAGCTTACCACCACAAAGATAATGCTCCTGCATGGCAATGAAGGCAACATCCGCTGCTGGCTTATCTGTTGGGCCAGACACGTCACACACAAATAAACTCCTGAGAAATGGGGATAAAAGGCCTTCACTGAACTGAGGATTTTGGAGAAGAACTCCCAAAGAAGAAATCTTTGAGGAGAACTCCCGAAGAGACTTAGGACAGACCCTGAGGCCTGCTTGCTGCCATCTCCCATCCCCCGTGGTGACCAGACAAGTTCCTGAGATCAACGGACCTACTACGAACCTCGCTGGATCCATGGTGGTGATTATATCTCTCTTGCTTTCTGCCAAATCTCCATGCTTTTCATCTCTTTTCTATCGCACACCTTCCCTTCCCCATATCCCTAAGCAACTAGTATTTGTAATAAACTGGTTGGGCTAACATTTGACCCGTTGCGTCTTAATCTCGCCCTCGGGTATACATATACATATAAAGAACCTCGTCTCCCTCCTTTATATTGGAGCGTGACACTCACTACAAGAAGGACATTGAGGCCCTGGAGCGTGTTCAGAGAAGGGCAACAAAACTGGTGAGGGGTCTGGAGCACAAGTCTTATGAGGAGCGGCTGAGGGAGCTGAGATTGTTCAGTCTGGAGAAGAGGAGGCTCAGAGGAGACCTTATTGCACTCTACCACTTCCTGAAGGGGGGTTGTGGTGAGGAGGGGGTGGGCCTCTTCTCCCTGATAAATAACAACAGGACGAGAGGGAACGGCCACAAGTTGTGCCGGGGAAGATTTAGATTAGACCTGAGGAAGTATTTCTTTTCTGAAAAAGTGGTCAGGCACTGGAATGGCCTGCATAGGGAGATGGTTGAGGCACCATCCCTAGCGCTGTTCAAGAAGCGTTTAGATGATGTGCTTAAAGGATTTGATTTAGTAGTCGGGTAGAGATAGTGATAGGAGAATGGTTGGACTAGATGATCTTATAGGTCCTTTCCAACCTTATGAACTTATGACACACCGCAAGGAGATAGTATAGGGAATGGTATATTTTAAGTTGATCTTTTTAAGTTGATCTATATAAACAGTATACAGATAATACAAAAGAGAAGATACAAAAGAGAAGATGGCTCACCTTTATGATGACAAGGCTCGCAGGGGACTCCACGTGGGAGGGATCTCCAAGAAGAGACCCTTCCCTGGTGGTGGTCAGCCCTTAAATGGGGTTTGGGAGAGGTGGAACCAGGCTCCACCCCTTCCACTCACACAGGTATATCACCTTCACCTGTGGCCCCATGGCTGACTCTGTACTCACCTCAGGTGACCAATCAGTGGTTCAGGCCATGATTCAGCAGTTTCCATACACTCCACCCCTTCACAACATGAACCACTGATCAAGTAACCATAAGGTGAGCTCCCCTTGATACAGAGACCCAATACATCGCGACGCTTACATAATTGCCTGTCGCAACGCATGTTGATGTAATCCGAGATGAGTGATGATTGGCGCATCCGTCGAACTCTTCTTTGGGCCAGTGCTCGGTGGTATCTACTGGAAGCATGTAATCACACAGTGCAGGTCCATCTTATGTGTCATCACTCCCGGTTAGACCATCACCAGATGCTGCACATGGTCTTATAACAACTCTGGAACACTGCAGTATTGTTTGGTTCCTTCTGGCGACTCATAGAATTATGGGGAGTAATACAAGTGTTTTAGAGGTACCAAGAGGGGAAGATCCGCTCTCCAGGGCAAGATACAGGCCATATTCCTGTCTTGGGTTAACACTTCAGCTTGTACAGGGGCATGCCCTGGCCGCCTGTACCAAACCCTTTGACCCGATGTCTGTGGCTGTACGACTATATCAGGCACCAAAGGGGGTGTCCTGATCTGCCACAGAGACATGATAGGGGTCCCCTTAGCAATGAAGACTGGAGCATTAACCATTATTTCAGTAGGCCATGTACCTATTACCGGAGGGGCTACCGAACCCCCCACCTCCAATAATCTCCCCCAAGGTACAAGTAGGCCACACCATCGTGGTCCTACCTACACCTTCCAGGGCCATTTTATTTTATTGGTACCCGGTTTTAGGTCCTCAGGGGCAGGGAGCAGAAGATTGTCCTCACGGCCAATCTGAGGTATCACTTCATTATCGGTGCCCGTAATTTGGATCCTAAGTGGGGAGGCCCATGTTGTTTGTAACATTTTCAAGGCACTGGGTCTGCCATCTCTAGGTCTTTCATTCAGGTCCCGCAGGGTCTCATGGAGTCTCTTTGTCCACCCCTGCAGGGACTGAGAGTCTGTCTTCAGGGCAGCACAAATGGGAGCGAAGCAGAGTAAAATGTGAGCAGAAACTAAGGGAGTGGAGAGAAATGAATGTTTGTGGTGCAAATGGGAGCATAGTGGAGCGAAATTGGAGCAGAAAAACAGGAGTGGAGAGAACTGACAGGTTGCGACGCAAATGGGAGAGAAGCAGAACGAAATGGGATCGGAAATAACGGGAGAGAAAAGAACTGAAAGATTGCGGCGGAAATGGGATAAGAGCGGTAAAAAAGGTAGTGGAGAGAAAATAATGGTTGTGATGCAAATGGGAGTGTAGCGGAGCGAAATGGGAGTGGAAACAAATGGAGTGTAGAGAAGGGCACAAATGTGGCACAAATGGGAGAAGAGCAAAATTATATGGAAGTTGAAACAAAGGGACTGGAGAGAATAGAAATGTTGCGGAGCAAATAGGAGTAAAGTGGAGCGAAATGGGAGTGGAAACAAAGGGAGTGGAGAGAACTGAAAGGTTGCGACTCAAGTGGGAGCAAGACGGAGCAAAATTGGACTGCAGAGAACTGAAATGTTGCTGTGCAAATGGGAGCGGAGCAAAGCGAAATGGGAATGTAGAGAATTTAAAGGCAGTGTCGCAAATGGGAGCAGAACGAAATGGGAGCGTAAAGAAACAAAGTGGAGAAAACTGAAACGTTGCAATGTAAATGGGAGCGTAGTGGAGCGAAATGGGAGTGGAGAGAACTGAAAGGTTGCAGTGCAAATGGGAGAGAAGCGGATAGAAATGGGAGGTGAAACAAAGGGATTGGAGAGAACAGAAATGTTGCGGCTCAAATACGATCGGAGTGGTGCGCAAATGGGAGCGAAGACAAAGGGAGTGGAGAGAAGTGAGAAGTGAAATGTTCCAGCGAGAATGGGAGCAGAGCAAAATGGGAGTGGAGAGAAGTGAAAGGTAGCGGTGCAAATGGGAACGGAGTGGAATTGGAGCGGAAAGAAAGGGAGTGGAGAGAACTGAACGGCTGCGAAGCAAATGGGAGCAGAGCGGAGTCAAATGGGAGTGGAAACAAAGTGACTGGAGGGAACAGAAATGTTGCGGCACAAATAATAGCGGAGTGGAGCCAAATGGGAGTGGAAACAAAGTAAGTTGGAAGTAGTGATATGTTCCAGCGCAAATGGGAACAAAATGACAGTGGAGAGTACTGAACGGCTGCGGCGAAAATAGGAGCTGCGCGGAGTGAAATTGGAGTGCAGAGAACTTAAAGTTTGCAGCGCAAATGTGAGTGGAGCGGAACGAAATGGGAGCTGAAACAAAGGGACTGGAGAGAACAGAAATGTACCTGTGCAAATAGGAGCAGAGTGGAGTGAAAAAGTTGCGGAAACAAAGAGAGAAGAGAGAAATTAAAGGTTGCTGCGCAAATGGAAGCAGAGCAAAATGGGAGCGGAAAAGAAAGGAATTGGATGTACTGAAAGGTTGTGGCACAAATGAAAGGAAAGAAAGGGGGAGGAGAGAACAGAAAGGATGCAGAGAAAATTGGTAAGGTGCTGAACGAAATGGAAGCAAAAACAAAGGGACTGGAGAGAACAGAAATGTTGTGGTTAAAATAGGAGCAGAGTGGAGCGAAATGTGAATGGAAAGAAAGGGAGTGGAGAGGAGTGAAATATTCCGGCACTAAAAGGGGGGGTAGAAAAAAGGGAGCGGAAAAATAGGGAGAGAATTGAAATGTTGTGCGAAAATGGGAGCGGAGTGAAACGGGAGTAGAAACAAATGGAGTGCAGAGAAGGGAAAGGTTGTGGCACAAATGAGAGCAGAACAAAATTATATGGGATCTGAAACAAAGGGACTGGAGAGAACAGAAATGTTGCGGCGCAAATAAGAGCAAAGTGGAGCAATAATGGGAGTGGAAACAAAGGGAGTGGAGAGAACTGAAAGGTTGCGGTGCAAATGGGAGAGAAGCAGAGCAAAATGTGAGAAGAATCAAATGGAGAGGAAAGAACTGAAAACTTGCGGCACAAATGGGAGCAGTGTTAAGCAAAATGGGAGTAGAAAAATGGGAGTGGAGAGAACTGAAATGTTGCAGTGCAAATGGGAGACAAGCGGATCGAAATGGGAGCAAAAATAAAGTGAGTGCACGGAAATGAAACGTGGGGTAGCAAATAGGAGTGGAGTGGAGCGAAATAGGAGCGGGAACAAAGAGGGGAGAAAGGAAATGTTGCGGCGCAAATGGAAGCAGAGCTAAATGGGTGCGGAAAAGAAAGGAATGGAGGGTACTGAAAGGTTGTGACACAAATGGGAGCAGAGCGGAGCAAAATGGGAGTGGAAAGAAAAGGAGTGGAAAGAACTGAAAAGTTGCAGAGCAAATTGGAGCAGAGCTGATGGAAATGGGAGCAGAAACAAAGGGACTGGAGAGAACAGAAATGTATCGGTGCAAATAGGAGTGGAGTGGAGAAAAATAGAAGTGGAAAAAAAAAGGAGTGGAGAGAAATTAAAGGTTGCGGCGCAAATGAAAGCAGAGCAAAATGGTAGCAGAAACAAAGGGAGAGGTGAGAAATGAAAGGTGGTGGCGCAAATGGGAGCGAAGGGAAGTGAAATGGGAGTGGAAAGAAAGGGCCTGGAGAGAACAGAAATGTAGCAGTGCAAATAGGAGCGGACTGGAACGAAATGGGAGGGGAAAAACAAAAAATGGGAGGGGTGCAAGAGCCTACCAGGGGAGATGCCTTGCTAGACCTACTATTCACTAACAGGGAAGGACTAGTAGGAGATGTGAAGGTTGGGGATTGTCTTGGCCAGAGTGACCATGAAATGGTGGAGTTTGCTATTCTGGGTGACGTCAAGAGGGTGACTAGCAAAACTACTACCTTGTACTTCCAGAGGGCAGACTTTGACCTGTTCAGGGTGCTTGTTGCAAGGGTTCCTTGGGACTTGCTCCTGAGGGGTAAAGGGGTCCAGGAAGCCTGGATGCTCCTCAAGATGGAAATCTTAAAGGCACAGGAGCAGGCTGTCCCGGAGTCCTGTAAGTCAAGCCGGAGGAGAAAAAGACCAGTGTGGATGAACTGGGAACTTTTGTTGAGACTCTGAGAGAAAAAGAGAGTCTATGTCCTCTGGAAGATGGGACAGGCTACTTGGGGTGACTACAGAAAACTGGCCAAGATTTGCAGGCAGAAAAATAGAAATGCTAAAGCCCAGCTTGAACTTAGACTGGCTACTGCTGTAAAGGAGAACAGGAAACCCTTTTACAAATATATTAACAGCAAGACAAAAACTAAGGAAAATTTCCCTCCTTTACTCAACGAGGCAGGGAATGTAACCACAGATGATAAGGAAAAGGCTGAGGTTCTCAATGCCTTCTTCACATCTGTCTTTAATAGACAGAACAGTTGTCCACAGGGTACTTGCCCTGACCTGGAAGTCCGGGACGGGGCGCATAATGTACCCCCTGTGATCCAAGCAGAGACAGTCAGAGATCTTCTCCTCCACCTGAACTGCCACAAGTCCATGGGGCCAGATGGGATACACCCAAGGGTGCTGAGGGAGCTGGCAGAGGTGATTGCCGAGCCACTTTCTGCCATCTATCAGAATTCCTGGTTATCTGGAGAGGTCCCACAAGATTGGAGGCTTGCCGATGTGACTCCCATCTACAAGAAAGGCCGTAAGGAAGACCCGGGGAACTACAGGCCTGTCAGCCTGACCTCGGTATCAGGGAAAGTTATGGAGCAGATGATCTTGAGGGAAATCACACGACACGTGCATGGCAACAAGGGGATCAGACCCAGCCAGCACGGATTCACCAAGGGCAGGTCGTGCTTGTCCAACCTCATCTCCTTCTATGACTGGGTGACCAGACAGGTAGATGAGGGAAAGGCTGTTGATGTAGTCTACCTGGACTTCAGCAAGGCCATCGACACGGTCTCCCACAGTATTCCCCTGAGGAAACTGGCAGCCCGTGGTGTGGACAGGTTCACTCTTCTCTGGGTGAAGAACTGGCTGGAGGGCCGTGCCCAGAGGGTAGTGGTTAACGGAGTTAAGTCCAGCTGTAAGAGAGTGGCGTGAACTGAAAGGTTGCAGTCCAAATGAGAGCAAAGCAGAATGAAATGGGAGCAGAAACAAAGGGAGAGGAGTGAACAGAAATGTTGAGCTGCAAATAGGAGCGGAGTAGAGCAAAAAAAAAATGTGGAAACAAAGGGAGTGGAGAGAAATGAAATGCTATGGTGCAAATGTGAGCAAACTGAAATGTTAGTGGAGATACATGTAATGTTAAAGCGCAAATGGGAGTGAAGTGGTGCAAAATGGGAGCGGAAACAAAAAGAGTGGAGAGAAGTCAAATGTTCCAGCGAGAATGGGAGCAGTGAAAAAAGCGTGTGGAGGGAACTGAAATCTTCTGGCGAAAATTGGAGTAGTGCAAAATGGGAGTGGAGAGAACTGGAAGGTTGTGGTGCAATTGGGAGAAAAGCAGAGTTAAATGGGAGAGGAAAGAAAGGGAGTGGAGAGAACTGAAAGGTTGTAGTGCAAATGGGAGTGGCACGGAATGAAATGGGAGCTGAAACAAAGGGACTGGAGAGAAAAGAAATGTAGCGGTTCAAATAGGAGCAGAGTGGAGCGAAATAGGAGCGCATACATGGGCAGTGGAGAGAAATGAAAGGTTGCGGTACAAACGGTAGAAAAACAGAGTGAAATTGGAGCGAAAATGAAAGGATTGGAGAGTACTGAAAGGTTGCGGAACAAATGTCTGCAGAGTGAAATGGGAGGGGAAACAAAGTGGGAGAAGTAAACTGAAAGATTTTGGATAAAATAGGAGCAGAACGGAGCGAAATGGGAGCTCAAACAAAGGGTCTGGAGAGAACGGAAATGTAGCGGTGCAAATAGGAGAAGAGTGGAGCAAAATAGGAGCAGAAATAAAGGGAGTGGAGAGAAATAGTTGCGGCACAGATGTGAGCAGAGCAAAATGTGAGCAGATACAAAGGAAGAGAAGAGAAAAGAAAGGTTGTGGCACAAATGGGAGCGGCACGGAGAAAAATGGGAGTGCAGAGCACTGAAAGATTGCGGTGCAAGTAGGAGTGGAGCAGAGCGAAATTGGAGCGGAAAGAAAAGGAGTGGAGAATTGAAAAGTTTAGGCGAGAATGGGAGCAGTGCAAAATAGGAGTAGAGAGAAGTGATCGGTAAAGGCGCAAATGGCATCGGAAAAAATAGGAGTGTAGAGGATTGTAAGGTTGAAGTGCAAATGGGAGCAGAGCGAAATTGGAGCAGAAAAAAAGTTAGTGGAGAGAACTGAAGGGTTGCGAAGCAAATGGGTGCAAAGTAGACTGAAATGGGAGCGGAAACAAAGAAAGTGGAGAGAAGTGAAAGGTTGCGCTGCAAATGGGAACAAAACGGAGTGAAATGGTACCTAAAACAATCAGAGTGGAGAGTACTGAAAGGTTGTGGCGCAAATGGGAGTTGTGCGTTTCGAAATGTAATGGAAAGAAAGGGAGTGGAGAGAACAGAAATGTTGCGGCGCCAATAGGAGCGGAGCGAAATGGGAGCAGAAACAAAGGGAGTGGAAAGAACTGAAGGGCTGTGAAGCACACGGGAGCTAAGCGGAGTGACTTGGGAGCAGAAAGAAAGGGAGCAGGGAGAACAGACCAGTTGTGGCACAAATAGGAGCAGAGTGAAGTGAAATAGGTGCGGAAACAAAGGGAGTGGAGAGAAGTGAAGTGTTCCCGCACAAATGGGAGCAGAGCGAAAAGGGAGTGGAAACCAAGTGAGTGAAGAGAACTGAAAGGTTGTGGTGCAAATGGGAGCAACGAAGAGCGAAATGGGAGTGAAGAGAACTGAAAGATATAGGCGCAAATAGGAGTGGCGCAGAGTGAAATGTGAGTACAGAGAACTTAAAGGTTGCAGCGCAAATGGGAGCGGAAACAAAGGGAGTAGAAAGAAGTGAAATGCTCTGGCTAGAATGGGATCAGTGAAATATGGGTGTGGAGGGAAGTTGTTATGGTTCTATGATTTTTGTTGTATTATTAATATTCCACATCATAACATCATGTGGAGTATTGGGAGTTAACGAGTTAATGCTCCAGCTCTGTGGATCGTCGATAGTTCTTAATGTACCTGTCTCAGAAGAGAAGAAGAACTGCATTCCCCAGAGGACTTAGCGATGCGTTGTATTTTTACATATTTCCGCCTAGAGGGAAAGATAAAAACTGTCTGTGGTCACGGGACTCCCTCTTCCCTTCGGGACCGAGCTCAGCAGTGGGTGTTTGTTGCAGCCGTCCGCCTTCAGCGTTAGCGTAAGGCCTTCGGTTTATCGGACACTCACTCTCTTGCTCAATTTTATTTGATCCATTTGCCTCAACTCCAATTATATTATATTATATTGTGTTATTTTCCTTTTTGATATCTATTTAGTAAATTAGCTTTCCTCCTCAGATCGTTGCCGCTGTTTTGTTCCTGGGCCCATCTCCCTCCTCCTTATTCCCTTTCCCCTTCCCTGGGGTGTGGGCCTGTGGGTCCCCTGCCTCAATTGTCACGGTACCGGGTCAAACTGTCCCGCAAACCGCTGACATTTTCGGCGCCCAAAGTGGGACAAAACTAGCTGCCTTAGCCTGACAGAGACATACTTTTAGAGTGAATCTCTGTCTTTTGTTAGGAAGCTTATCTGTACTGCAGGTCCTGTACGGCAAAACACGACCTTGAAGTCCATGCGTACTGCCAGTTCATCTGGGATATTTGTAAACTTTTCGGGTGCTGCCAGCTTGAGTAAAAGAAAAAAAATGTTTTTACTGTTTCTGTTAAAACTGCCCTTACAGGGATTGTATTTCATTGCTTTTTCCCTTTTAATGCTCAAAACGTACTGGAACTTGGTTAAGCTTGCCAGTCTGATCTATGGAGCCTGGTCCCTATATGACAAACTAAAAGCAGTGATGGAGGCACCTACCAAATACCTGGGCACCCCGACTAATGTAACAAACGATACCATGTTAACAAACCAAACAATATTTGAATGGGTGTCCAGGTTCTCCTCTCAGTTCCTTATGAATTTTCAAGACTACAGCTTAGGGACTATGGTAACAATTGGGATATCAGTCCTCCTGAATGTATCCCTTATAATGGCACTTTACACCACGTGGAGGAAGCTTTTCCCAGAAACAGAGAATGCTGAATGGCAGGGAAAGTGGAGAGTTTTAGGAAAGAAATTAGAAACATGGGGTCCCCCGGTGCCATGGGCTTTTACTCCTGAACACTTGCAGGATCCTGAGGAGCTAGGCCTGTATCTGAGTAATGGGTGTTGTGGCACAGAAAGATCTGAGGTGGAACAGCTTATCTGGGGCTTGGCTTATGCTTACCGAGGCATATATACTGTTCTGGAGAGAGAGAGTGTCCAAACTGAGGCTCAGGCCAAAGAGGAAAACCTCCCAGGCACATCTGACCAGCCAAAGGAAGCACCGGTATCAAAGTCGGTTGCCCCGGTTGAAGGCCAGAAATGGAAACGTGTGTCCTCACGCCTAGAACGCAAAGAAGAGGTGGCGAAAGAAGAGGAAGATCCAGGCGAGGGGGGGTCCTCAACACCACCACCACCACCAAGAAAGGCAACAAAGAAAAGTGAGAGGCATGGACATAGTGATGATGAGGATGATGAGAGAGTCAAAGTTACCACGTTTCGTCAACCCATGAAAATGTCTGAGATTCAAGGCTCAAGAAAGGAGTTTATTCGACGTTCGGATGAGAGTATTGTCACTTGGTTGCTTCGGTGTTGGGACAACGGGGCCAACAGCGTGTCCCTCGACAGTAATGAAGCTCACCAACTAGGAAACATTGCCCGTGACCCAGCTGTCGACAGAGGGATCAGCAGGTATATGGATGGAATCGCCAGCCTCTGGCAATGAATGTTAGTAGCTGTGAGGGAAAGATATCCCTACAAGAGTGACCTGGCACCTAAAGTGAAAAGATGGAAAACTATTGAAAAAGGCATCCAGTATTTGAGAGAAACAGCTGTGGCGGAAATGCTGTATGATCCCAAGTTTGATCCTGACGATCGAGACCATGATCCAGAGAAAGTAAGGAGTACACCCGAAATATGTCAGAAGCTTTCAAAAACAGCACCAGAAAGGTACGCCGGTACACTATTGACAACGTTCAACAGATATGAGGACCAAGACAGAAAACTCCCAGTTTTTGAACTGATTCTTACACTTCAAAACTTTGAACAAAAATTTCCGCCATCACAGGCTTCCATTTCAGCCACATCAAGTTTAGAAAGACAGATGGAAGACGTGTTAGAGAAAGTATCTCGACTGATTGATAGGGTTGAAAAGATTGCAGCTTTCAGAAGCAAACGCCGACCTGCTCGAGCAAATGACAGCACTAAGTACATGTCACGCGCGGCTCTGTGGAGTTACTTATGTGAAAATGGAGAAGATATGAAGGAATGGCATCAAAAACCCACCCCTGCACTGCGAGCACGGCTGAGAGAATTACAACACAGACCAACGACCAGTGAAGTTGTTCCTGTCACTACAGGTAACCAATAGAGGGGCCCTGCCCTTAGCCAGAGGAGGGAGAGGGATAATAGAGTGTATTGGACTGTGGATTCGTTGGCCTGGCACATCAGAACTACAAAAATATGAGGCACTGGTGAATACTGGTGCACAGTGTACTCTAACGCATTTGAGTTATAAAGGGACAGAACTGATCTATATCTCTGGAGTGACTGGGGGCTCTCAGGAATTGTCTGTGTTGGAGGCAGAAATAAGCCTCACTGGTAAAGCCTGGCAGAAGCATCCAATAGTGTCCAGACAGGGGGCTTCATGCATACCGCACCAACAGGGATTCCTTGCTCCCCATTCATAACTTGATCCGTCAGCTAGAGAGACAGGGAGTGATCAGCAAAACTCACTCCCCTTTTAACAGCCCCATATGGCCGGTGCGTAAAGCCAGTGGAGAATGGAGGCTGACGGCAGATTACGGGGGCCTGAATGAAGTCACACCCCCACTGAGTGCTGCTGTACCAGACATGTTACAACTCCCGTATGAACTGGAGTCAAAAGCAGCCATGTGGTATGCCACCATTGACATTGCTAATGCTTTTTTTTCAATTCCTCTGGCCTCAGAATGTAGGCCACTGTTTGCCTTCCCCTGGAGGGGTGTTCAGTACACCTGGAACCGTTTGCCCCAAGGGTGGAAGCACAGCCCAACCATTTGCCATGGGTTGATCCAAACTGCATTGGAGCAGGGTGGTGCTCCTGAGCATCTGCAATACATTGATGACATTGTTGTATGGGGCAATACAGCAGAGGAAGTCTTTGAGAAACGAGAGCAGATTAACCAAATTCTCCTACAAGCTGGCTTTGCTATCAAGCGAAGCAAAGTGAAAGGGCCTGCACAGGAAATTCAGTTCCTAGGTATAAAGTGGCAAGATGAGCCGGCAGTGAGCCCAGGGGGCCAAGAAGGCCAACAGCATTCTGGCCTGTATTAGAAATAGTGTAGCCAGCAGGAGCAGGGAGGTGATCATCCCCCTGTACTCAGCTCTGGTACGGCCGCACCTCGAGTACTGTGTTCAGTTTTGGGCCCCTCACTACAAGAAGGACATTGAGGCCCTGGAGCGTGTTCAGAGAAGGGCAACAAAACTGGTGAGGGGTCTGGAGCACCAGTCTTATGAGGAGCGGCTGAGGGAGCTGGGATTGTTTAGTCTGGAGAAGAGAAGGCTCAGAGGAGACCTTATTGTACTCTACCACTTCCTGAATGGGGGTTGTGGTGAGGAGGGGGTGGGCCTTTTCTCCCAGATAAATAACGACAGGACGAGAGGGAATGGCTACAAGTTGTGCCGGGGATGATTTAGATTAGACCTGAGGAAGCATTTTTTTTCTGAAATTGTGGTCAGGCACTGGAATGGCCTGCCTAGGAAGGTTGTTGAGGCACCATCCCTAGCGCTGTTCAAGAAGCGTTTAGATGAGGTGCTAAAGGAATTGATTTAGTAGTTGGGTAGAGATAGTGAAAGGAGGATGGTTGGACTAGATGATCTTATAGGTCCTTTCCAACCTTATGAATTTATGAACTTATGAACTTATAAGATGGACGTCGTCACATCCCTACAGATGTGATTAACAAAATCACTGCCATGTCTCAACCCACCAGTAAGACAGAAACCCAAGCTTTCCTGGGTGTAGTGGGCTTTTGGAGAATGCATGTTCCAAACTACAGTCTCATTGTGAGCCGTCTCTAACGGGTGACGCGGAAGAAGAATGATTTTGTGTGGGGCCCTGAGCAGCAGCAGGCTTTTGAGCAAATTAAGCAGGAGATAGCCCGTGCCGTGGCCCTGGGGCCAGTGCGGACGGGACAGGATGAAAAGAACATCCTCTACACTGCTGCTGGAAAGGAAGGTCCCACATGGAGTTGTGGCAAAGAGATCCTGGAGAGACCCGAGGCCTACCCCTTGGATTCTGCAGTTGGGCGTACAGGGGGTCTGAGGAACGCTGCACTCCAACTGAGAAGGAGATCTTAGCCGCGTACGAGGGGGTTCGAGCTGCTTCCAAAGTAATCGGTACTGAAACGCAGCTCCTCCTGGCACTTCGACTGCCAGTGCTGAGCTGGATGTTCAAAGGAACAGCTCCCTCTCCCCATCATTCTACAGATGCCAATTGGAGTAAGTGGACTGCACTGATTACACAGCGAGCTCAGATGGGGAACCTCAATCGTCCAGGAATCCTGGAGGTGATCATGGACAGGCCGGAAGGTAAAATGTTAAAATGTTTGGGACAACACCAGCAGAGGAGGTGTCACGTGCTAAAGAAGCCCCACCAGATAATGAACTACTAGACAACGAAAAGAGATACGCCCTGTTTACAGATGGATCATGTCACGTTGTGGGTAAGCACCGCAGATGGAAATCTGCTGTGTGGAGCTCCACACGACGAGTGGCAGAGGCCACTGAAGGAGAAGGAAAATCAAGTCACTTTGCAGAGGTAAAGGCTGTCCAGCTGGCCTTAGATATTGCTGAACGAGAGAGGTGGCCAGTGCTTTATCTTTACACTGACTCATGGATGGTGGCAAATGCTTTATAGGGGTGGTTACAGCAGTGGGAACAAAATGGTTGGCAACGGAGAGGTAAACCTATTTGGGCTGCTGAACTGTGCAGAGACATTGCTGCCCAAATAAAGAATATGGTTGTAAAGGTGCGCCATGTAGATGCTCATGTTCCTAAGAGCCGGGCAACTGAAGAGCAGCAAAATAACCATCAGGTAGATTGAGCTGCCAAAGTTAAGGTGGCTCAAATAGACTTGGACCGGCAACACAAAAGTGAATTATTTCTAGCCCGATGGGCCCATGAGATCTCAGGCCATCAAGGAAGAGATGCAACATATAAGTGGGCTAGAGACCGAGGGGTGGACTTAACTATGGATGTTATTGCACAGGTTTCAGGTAAATAACTCCCAGCGATGGTACTCCACAAGGAAATAGTATAGAGGATGGTAAATTTTAAGTAGTTCTATAAAAACAGTATACCAAAAATACAAAAGAGTAGATGGCTCACCTTTACAATGACAAAGCTCACAGGGAACTCCACATGGGAGAGATCTCCAAGAAGAGATCCTTCCCTGGTCGTGGTCAGCCCTTAAATGGGGTTTGGGAGAGGTGGAACCAGGCTCCACCCCTTCCACTCACACAGGTATATCACTTTCACCTGTGGCCCCATGGCTGACTCAGTACTCACCTCAGGTGGCTTCTCAGTGGTTTAGGCCGTGATTCAGCAGTTCCCATACAACAGGTTATCCATGACTGTGACACATGCGCTACAATTAAACAGGCCAAGAGGATGAAACCTCTTTGGGAGGAAGGGCGATGGCAAAAGTATAAATATGGGGAGGCGTGGCAGGTTGATTATATCACCTTGCCATGATTTCGCAGTGGTAAGCGTTACGTGCTCACCATGGTAGAGGCAACTACTGGGTGGCTTGAAACATATGCAGTACCCCATGCTACCACCTGGAACACCATCTTAGGGCTTGAGAAACAAGTCCTATGGCGACACGGCACTCCAGAGAGAATTGAGTCAGATAATGGAACTCATTTCAAAAATTCTCTTGTAAATACTTGGGCCAAAGATCATGGCATCGAGTGGATTTATCATATCCCCTATCATGCACCAGCTTCTGGTAAAATTGAAAGGTACAATGGGTTGTTAAAAACCACGTTGAAAGCAATGGGTGGCGGGACATTTAAGCACTGGGATTAGAATTTGTCAGAAGCCACCTGGTTGGTCAACACTCGAGGGTCCATCAATTGCGATGTTCCTGCCCAATCCAGCTCTCTACCAACTGTAGAGGGAGTTAAGGTCCCTGTATTACATGTGAAGAACATGTTGGGAAAAGCGGTTTGGGTTTTTCCAGCTTCTGGAGAGGGCAAACCTCTCCGTGGAACTGTTTTTGCTCAGGGACCTGGGTCCACTTGATGGGTGATGCAGAAGAATGGGGATGTTCAGTGTGTACCACAAGGGAATTTGATGTGGGGAGAGCGCTCTCAGTAATTTTATTACTATGTATATATGTATATATGTATATATGTATATTGTACGTGTTTGTATTTAATGCTTGTTAATCATTGTGTTTTTATGTATATATATATTAAGCATGATGTAATGATGTTGATTAAGGGGTGGAATGTTATGGTTCTATGATTTTTATTGTATTATTAATATTCCACATCATAACATCATGTGGAATATTGGGAGTTAAGGAGTTAATGCTCCAGCTCTGTGGATCGTTGATAGTTCTGGGTGTACCTGTCTTAGAAGAGGAAAAGAACTGCATTCCCCAGAGGACTTTGCGATGCTTTGTATTTTTACATATTTCCGCCCAGAGGGAAAGATAAAAACTGTCTGCGGTCACGTGACTCTCTCTTCCCTTCGGGACCGAGCTCGGCAGTTGGTGTTTGTTGCAGCTGTCCTCCTTCTGCATTAGCGTAAGGCCTTCAGTTTATCGGACACTCTCTGTCTTGCTCAGTTTACCGGATCAAACTGTCCCACAAACCACTGACAGAAGTGAAATGTTCCGTCAAGAATGGGAGCAGTGCAAAATGGGAGTGGAGAGAAGTGCAAGGTTGTGGTGCAAATGGGAATGGAGTGGAATTGGAGCGGAAAGAGAGGGAGTGGAGAGAAATGAAGAGCTGCGTAGGAAATTGGAGTGGAGCGGAGTTAAATGGGAGTGGAAAAAAAGGGAGTGGAGGGAACAGAAATGCTGCGGTGCAAATAGGAGCGGAGTGGACCGAAATAGGAGCGGAAACAAAGAGAGAGGAGAGAAATGAAAGGTTGCGGAGCAAATGGGAGCAGAGCAAAATGGGAGTGGAAAAGAAAGGAATGGAGAGTAATGAAACGTTTTGGCACAAATGGGAACGGCGCTAAGCAAAATGGGAGTGGAAAGACTGGGAGTGGAGATAACTGAAAGGTTTCAGCAGAAATGTGATTGGAACTGAACGAAATGGGAGCGGAAACAAAGGCAGTGGAGGGAAATGAAAGGTTGCGGCGCAAATTATAGCAAAACAGATTGAAATGGGAGCAGAAATGATAAGAATGGATAGAAATGAAAGGTTGTGGCACAAATGGGAGCGGTACGGAGAGAAATGGGAGCAGAAAGAAAGAGAGTGGAGAGAACTGAAACGTTGCTGTGGAAATGCTTGCGAAGTAAGGCGAAATGGGAGCAGAAACAAAGGAAGTGGAAAGAAGTGAAAAGTTCCTTGGAGAATATGAGCAGTGCAAAATGGGTGTGCAGGGAAGTGAAATGTTCGGGCGAGAATGGGAGCAGTGAAGAATGGGAGTAAAGAGAAATAGAAGGTTGTGGCACAAATGAAAGCAAAGTGAAATTGGAGTGGAAAGAAAGGATGTGGAGAGAACTGAAAGGTTGCAGCACAAATGGGAGCAGAACGGAACGAAATGGGAGCTGAAACAAAGGGACTGGAGAGAAGAGAAATGTAGCGGTGCAAATAGGAGCGGAGTGAAACAAAATAGGAGCGGAAAGAAGAGGAGAGGAGAGAAATGAAAGGTTGCAGTGCAAATGAAAGCAAAGCAAAATTGGAGCAGAAACAAAGGGAGAGGTGAGAACTGAAAGGTTGTGGCGCAAATGGGAGCAAAGCGAAGCAAAAAGGGTGTGGAAAGAAAGGGACTGGAGAGAACTTAAAGGTTGGGGCCCAAGTGCGAGCAACACGGAGCAAAATTGGACTGCAGAGAACTGAAATGTTGCGGTATAAATGGGAGCGAAGCAAAGCGAAATGGTAGTGTAGGGAATTAAAAGGTTGTGTCGCAAATGGGAGCGGAACGAAATGGGAGCGTAAAGAAACAAAGTGGAGAAAATCGAACTGTTGCAATGCAAATGGGAGCGGAGCGGAGCGAAATGGGAGTGTAAACGAAGGGAGTGGAGAGAACTTTAAGGTTGTGGGGCAAATGAGAGAGAAGCAAAGCTAAATGGGAGCAAAAACTAAGTGAGTGGAAAGAAAAAAAAAGTAGAGGTGCAAATGGGAGTGACGCAGAGCGAAATGTGAGCGGAAGCAAAGAAAAAGAACTGAAAACATGCGGCACAAATGGGAGCAGTGTTAAGCAAAATGGGAGTGGAAACAAAGAGAGAGAGGAGAGAACTGAAAGGTTGAGGTGCAAACGGGAGAGAAGTGCAGCGAAATGGGAGCAAAAAAAAGTGAGTGGACAGAAATGAAAGGTTGGGGTGCAAATAGGAGCGGAGTTGAGCGAAATTGGAGCGGAAACAAAGAGAGGAGAGAAATGAAAGGTTGCAGAGCAAATGGGAGCAGAGCAAAATGGGAGTGGAAAAGAAAGGAATGGAGGGTACTGAAAGGTTGTGGCACAAATGGGAGCAGAACAGAGCAAAATAAGATTGGAAAGAAAGGGAGTGGAAAGAACAGAAAGGTTGCAGAGAAAAATGGAGCGGAGCTGAATGACATTGGAGCAGAAAAAAAGGGACTGGATAGAACAGAAATGTATTGGTGCAAATAGGAGCAGAGTGGAGAAAAATAGAAGCGGAAAAAAAAGGACTGGAGAGAAATGAAAAGTTGCGGCGCAAATGAAAGCAGAGCAAAATGGTAGCAGAAACAAAGGAAGAGGAGAGAAATCAAAGGTTGCGGCGCAAATGGGAGTGAAGCGGAGTGAAATGGGAGTGGAAGGAATAGCAGTAGGGCGAACTGAAAGGTTGCATTGCAAATAAGAGCGGCACGGAAACAAATGGAAGCTGAAACAAAGGGTCTGAAGAGAAAAGAAATGTTATGGTGCAAATAGGAAAGGAGTGGAGCGAAATAGGAGCGGAAACAAAGGGAATGGAGAGAAATGAATGGTTGCGGCGCAAATGTGAGCAGAGCGAAATGTCAGCAGATACGAATGGAGAGAAGAGAAAAGAAAGGTTGTGGCGCAAATGGGAGCGGCACGGAGAAAAATGGGAATGCAGAGAACTGAAAGATTGGGGTGCAAATAAGACTGGAGCGGAACAAAATGGGAGTGGAAAAAAAAAAGGAGTGGAGAAGTGAAATGTTTAGGCACAAATGGGAGCAGAGCAAAATGGGAGCAGAAACAAAGGGAGAGGTGAGAACTGAAAGGTTTTGGCGCAAATGGGAGCGAAGCGGTGTGAAATGGGAGTGGAAAGAAAGAGAGTGGAGAGAATTGAAAGGTTGCAGCGCAAATGGCAGTGGCACGGAATGAAATGGGAGCAGAAAAAAAGAGACTGGAGAGAAAAGAAATGTTGTGGTGAAAATAGGAGAGAAGTGGAACAAAATAGGAGCGGAAACAAAGGGAGTGGAGAGAAATGAAAGACTGCGGCGCAAATGGGAGGAGAGTAAAATGGGAACAAAAACAAAGAGAAAAGAGAACTGAAAGGTTGTGGCGCAAATGGAAGCAAAACAGTGAAATGGGAGTGGAAATGAAAGGATTGGAGAGTACTGAAAGTTTGTGGCACAAATGGGTTCTGAGCGGAGCGAAATGGGAGCAAAAACAAAAAGAGTGGAGAGCAATGAAAGGCTGCGGAGCAAATTGGAGCAGAGTGGAACGCAATGGGAGTGGAAAGAAAGGGACTGCAGAGAATATAAATGTTGCGGTGCAAATAAGAGCGGAGTGGAGCAAAATAGGAGCGGAAACTAAGGGAGAGGAGAGAAATGAAAGGTTGTGGTGCAAAAGTGAGCAGAGCAAAATGGGAGCGGAAACAGATAGGGAGGAGAGAACTGAAAGGTTGTGGCGCAAATGGGAGCGGCGAGAAGTGAAATGGGAGTGCACAGAACTGAAAGATTGTGGCTCAAATAGGAGCGGAGCGGAGAAAAATTTGAGCAGAAACAAAGGGAGTGGAGGGATCTGAAGTGCTGCGTAGCAAATGGGAGCTATGCCGAATGAAATGGGAGCAGAAACAAAGGGACAGAAGAGAATAGAATTGTTGCGGTGCAAATAGAAGCGGAGTGGAGCGAAATGGGAGCAGAAACGAAGAGAATGGAGTGAAGTGAAATGTTACAGCGCAAGTGGGAGTGAAATGGGAGTGGAGAGAAGTGAAAGGTTGCAGTGCAAATGGGAGCGAAGTGAAATAGGAACGGAAACAAAGGGAGAGGAGAGAACTGAAAGTTTGCAGTGCACTAGGAGACGAGTAGTGTGAAATGGGAGTGAAAAAAGTGGAGAGAAATGAAGGCCTGCGAAGCAAATGTGAGCGGAGCAGAGTGAAATAGGAGTGGAAAAAAAGGGACTGGAGGGAACAGAAATGTTGTGGCGCAAAAGGGAATGAAATGGGATTAAAGACAGAAATGAAAAGCTGTGGTGCAAATAGGAGCGGAGTGGAGCAAAATAGGAGCGGGAAAAAAAGAGAGGAGAGACATGAAAGGTTGCGGCGCAAGTGGGAGCTGAGTGAAATTGGAGCCAAAACAAAGGGAATGAAGAGAACTGAAGGGCAGCGAAGCAAATGGGAGTGGAACCAAGTGAAATGGGAGTGGAAACAGAGGGACAAGAGAGAATTGAACTGTTGTGGCGCAAATAGGAGCAGAGTGGAGCAAAATCGGAGCAGAAACGAAGGGAGTGGAGTGAAGAGGAATGTTCCAGCTTAAGTTGGAGCGAAATGTGAGTGGAGAGAAGTGAAAGACTGTGGCGCAAGTGGGAGTGAAGAGAAATAGGAACAGAAACAAAGAGAGAGGAGAGAACTGAATGGCTGTGGCACAAAAGGTAACACAACAGAGTGAAATGGGAGTGGAAATGAAAGGACTGGAGAGTAGTGAAAGGTTTTGGCACAAATATGAGTGGAACTTAAATAAAGGGGAGCAGAAACAATGGTACTGGAGAGTACAGAAATGTAGCGGTGCAAATAGGAGCGGAGTAGAGCAAAATATAAGTGGAAACAAAGGGAGTGGAGAGAAACGAAAGGTTGCAGCGCAAATGAAAACAGAGCAAAATGGGAGCAAAAACAAAGGGAGAAGTGAGTACTGAAAGGATGATGCAAGAATGGGACAGAAGCGGAGTGAAATGGGAGCAGAAATAAAGGGAGGGGAGAGAACTGAAAGATTGCAGCACAAATGGGAGCGTAGCGGAACAAAATGGGAGCTGAAACAAAGGGACTGAAGAGAACAGAATTGTTGCGTTGCCAATGAGAGCAGAGCGGAGCAAAATTGGAGCGGAAACAAAGGGAGTGGAAAGAACTGAAGGGCCGTGAAGCACGGGGGAGCTAAGCGGAGTGACATGGGAGTGGAAACAAAGGGAGTGGAGAGAACAGAACTGTTGTGGCGCAAATAGGAGCAGAGTGAAGCAAAATAGGTGCGTAAGCAAAGGGATTGGAGAGAAGTGAAATGTTCCGGCGCAAATGGGAGCAGAGCGAAATGGGAGTGGAAACAAAGGGAGAGGAGAGAACTGAAAGGTTATGGTGCAAATGGGAGCAGCGAAGAGCGAAATGGGAGTGCAGAGAACTGAAAGACTGAAGCGCAAATACGAGCGGAGCAGTGCAAAATGGAAGCGGATACAAAGGGAGTGGAGATAAGTGAAATGTTCTGGTGAGAATGGGAGCAGTGAAATATATGTTTGGAGGGAAGTGAAATGTTCAGGCGAGAATGGGAGCAGTGCAAAATGGGAGTGGAGAAAACTGGAAGGTTGCTGCGCAAATGGGAGCAAAGTGAAATTGGAGCGGAAAGAAAGGGACTGGAGAGAAATAAAGGCCACCAAAGCAAATGGGAGCCGAGCGGAGCGAAATGGGAGTGGAAACAAAGGGACTGCGAGGAACAGAAATGTGGCGGTGTAAATAATAGCGGAGTGGAGCGAACTCGGAGCGGAAACAATGGGAGTTGACAGAAATGAAAGGTTACGGCGCAAATGTTAGCAAAATGAAATGGGAGTGGAGAGAAGTGAAACGTTGCAGCGCAAATAAGAGCGAAGCGAAATTGGAACGGAAACAAATAGAGAGGAAAGAACTGAAAGGTTGTGGCTCAAATGGGAGCAAAACTGAGTAAAATGGTAGAGGAACCAATCACATTGGAGAGTACTGAATGGTTGTGGTGAAAATGGGAGCAAAGCAGAGAAAAATGTGAGAAGATAGAAAGATAGTGGAGAGAACTGAAAGGTTGCAGCGCAAATTGGAGCAGAGCAAAATGGGAGCAAAAATGAAAGGAATGGAGAGTACTGAAAGATTGTGGCAGAAATGGGAGCGTGGAGGAGTGAAATGGGAGCAGAAAGAAAGGGATTGGAGAGAACTGAATGGCTGCAGTGCAAATTGGAGGGGAGCTGAAACAAAGGGACTGGAGAGAACAGAAATGTTGCGGCGCAATAGGAGCGGAGTGAAGTGAAATAGGAGTGGAAAAAAAAGAGAGTGGAAAGTAATGAAAGGTTGTGGTGCAAGTGGGAGGGAAGTGAAATGTGAGTAGAAACAAAGGGAGTGGAGGGATCTGAAGGGCTGCGTAGCAGATGGGAGCTAATCCGAGTGAAATGGGAGCAGAAACAAAGGGACAGAAGAGAACAGAATTGTTGCGGTGCAAATAGAAGCGGAGTGGAGCGAAATGGGAGTGAAAACGATGGGAGTGGAGTGAAGTTCATAGGTTCATAGGTTCATAAGGTTGGAAAGGACCTACAAGATCTTCTAGTCCAACCATCCACCTATCACTATCCCTACCCAACTACTAAATCAAATTCCTTAGCACCTCATCTAAATGCTTCTTGAACAGCACTAGGGATGGTGCCTCAACCACCTCCCTAGGCAGGCCATTCCAGTGCCTGACCACTCTTTCAGAAAAAAAATGTTTCCTCAGGTCTAATCTAAATCTTCCCCGGCGCAACTTCTGGCCATTCCCTCTCGTCCTGTCATTATTTATCAGGGAGAAGTGGCCCACCCCCTCCTCACCACAACCCCTCTTCTGGAGGTAGTAGAGTGCAATAAGGTCTCCTCTGAGCCTCCTCTTCTCCAGACTAAACAATCCCAGCTCCTTCAGCCGCTCCTCATAAGACTTGTGCTCCAGACCCCTCACCAGTTTTGTTGCCCTTCTCTGAACACGCTCCAGGGCCTCAATGTCCTCCTTGTAGTGAGGGGCCCAAAATTGAACAAAGTACTCGAGGTGCGGCCGTACCAGAGCTGAGTACTGGGGGATGATCACCTCCCTGCTCCTGCTGGCTACACTATTTCTAATACAGGCCAGGATGCTGTTGGCCTTCTTGGCCACCTGGGCACACTGCCGGCTCATGTTGAGCTGAGCATCAACCAACACCCCCAGGTCCTTTTTTTCTCTACATTCTTCAAGCCATTCTGCCCCAAGCCTATAGCATTGCATGGGGTTATTGTGGCCAAAGTGCAGGACCCGGCACTTGGTCTTATTGAACCTCATCCCATTGAGCTCAGCCCAGCTGTTCAGCCTATCCAAATCCCTCTGAAGGGCCTCCTTACCCTCAGGCAGTTTGACACATCCTCCCAACTTGGTGTCATCTGCAAACTTACTGAGAGTACACTCAATTCCCTCATCTAGGTCATCAATAAAGATATTAAACAAGATGGGCCCCAAAACTGACCCTTGGGGGACACCACTCGTAACAGGACGCCAGCTGGACTTAACTCCATTAACTACTACCCTCTGGGCACGGCCCTCCAGCCAGTTCTCCACCCAGAGAAGAGTGAACCTGTCCACACCAGGGGCTGCCAGTTTCCTCAGGAGAATACTGTGGGAGACCGTGTCGAAGGCCTTGCTGAAGTGCAAGTAGACTACATCAACAGCCTTTCCCTCATCTACCTGTCTGGTCACCCAGTCATAGAAGGAGATGAGGTTGGACAAGCACGACCTGCCCCTGGTGAACCCGTGCTGACTGGGTCTGATCCCTTTATTGCCATGCACGTGTCGTGTGATTTCCCTCAAGATCATCTGCTCCATAACTTTCCCTGATACCGAGGTCAGGCTGACAGGCCTGTAGTTCCCCGGGTCTTCCTTACGGCCTTTCTTGTAGATGGGAGTCACATCGGCAAGCCTCCAATCTTGTGGGACCTCTCCAGATAACCAGGAATGCTGATAGATGGCAGAAAGTGGCTCGGCAATCACCTCTGCCAGCTCCCTCAGCACCCTTGGGTGGATCCCATCTGGCCCCATGGGCTTGTGGCAGTTCAGATGGAGGAGAAGATCTCTGACCGTCTCTGCTTGGATCACAGGGTGTGCATTATGCGCCCCGTCCCGGACTTCCAGGTCAGGGCAAGTACCCTGTGGACAACTGTTCTGTCTATTAAAGACAGATGTGAAGAAGGCATTGAGAACCTCAGCCTTTTCCTTATTATCTGTGGTTATATTCCCTGCCTCGTTGAGTAAAGGAGGGAAATTTTCCTTAGTTTTTCTCTTATAAGTTCATAAGTTCATAAGGTTGGAAAGGACCTATAAGATCATCTAGTCCAACCATCCTCCTATCACTATCTCTACCCAACTACTAAATTAAGTCCTTTAGCACCTCATCTAAACGCTTCTTGAACAGCGCTAGGGATGGTGCCTCAACCACCTCCCTAGGCAGGCCATTCCAGTGCCTGACCACTCTTTCAGAAAAGAAATGCTTCTTCAGGTCTAATCTAAATCTTCCCCGGCGCAACTTGTGGCCATTCCCTCTCGTCCTGTCATTACTTATCAGGGAGAAGAGACCTACCCCCTCCTCACCACAACCCCCCTTCAGGAAGTGGTAGAGTGCAATAAGGTCTCCTCTGAGCCTCCTCTTCTCCAGACTGAACAATCCCAGCTCCCTCAGCCGCTCCTCATAAGACTTGTGCTCCAGGCCCCTCACCAGTTTTGTTGCCCTTCTCTGAACACGCTCCAGGGCCTCAATGTCCTTCTTGTAGTGAGGGGCCCAAAACTGAACACAGTACTCGAGGTGCGGCCGTACCAGAGCTGAGTACAGGGGGATGATCACCTCCCTGCTCCTGCTGGCTACACTATTTCTAATACAGGCCAGAATGCTGTTGGCCTTCTTGGCCCCCTGGGCTCACTGCCGGCTCATCTTGCCACTTTATACCTAGGAACTGAATTTCCTGTGCAGGCCCTTTCACTTTGCTTCGCTTGATAGCAAAGCCAGCTTGTAGGAGAATTTGGTTAATCTGCTCTCGTTTCTCAAAGACTTCCTCTGCTGTATTGCCCCATACAACAATGTCATCAATGTATTGCAGATGCTCAGGAGCACCACCCTGCTCCAATGCAGTTTGGATCAACCCATGGCAAATGGTTGGGCTGTGCTTCCACCCTTGGGGCAAACGGTTCCAGGTGTACTGAACACCCCTCCAGGGGAAGGCAAACAGTGGCCTACATTCTGAGGCCAGAGGAATTGAAAAAAAAGCATTAGCAATGTCAATGGTGGCATACCACATGGCTGCTTTTGACTCCAGTTCATACGGGAGTTGTAACATGTCTGGTACAGCAGCACTCAGTGGGGGTGTGACTTCATTCAGGCCCCCGTAATCTGCCGTCAGCCTCCATTCTCCACTCCGCAACCTTCCAGTTCTCTCCACTCCCATTTTTCACTGCTCCCATTCTCGCCGGAACATTTCTCTCCACACCCTTTGTTTCCACTCCCATTTCACTCTGCTCCTCTCCACTTTGCGCTGCAACCGTTCAGTTCTCTCCAGTTCCTTTTCTTTCCACTCCCATTATGCTTCCCTCCGCTCCCACTTGTGCCACAACCTTTCAGTACACTCCAATCCTTTCATTTCCACTCCCATTTCACTCTGTTTTGCTTCCATTATTGCCACAACCTTTCAGTACTCTCCTCTTCTTTTGTTTCCGCTCCCATTTCGCTCTGCTCCCATTTGCGCCGCAGCCTTTCATTTCTCTCCTTTCCCTTTGTTTCCGCTCCTATTTCGCGCCACTCCTCTCCTTTTTGCACCAAAACATTTCTGTTCTCTCCAGTCCCTTAGTTTCAGCTCCCATTTTGTTCCGCTCCGCTCCCATTTGCGCCACAACCTTCCAGTTCTCACCTCTCCTTTTGTTTCCGCTCCCATTTTGCTCTGCTTTCTTTTACGCTGCAATGTTTCAATTCTCTATACTCCCTTTTTTTCCACTTATATTTTGCTCCACTTTTCTCCTATTTGCACCGCAAAATTTCTGTACTCTTTAGTCCCTTTGTTTCTGCTCCTATTTCGTTCAGGTCTGCTAAAATTTACTCTCCAACTTTTCAGTTCTATCTACTCATTTTCTTTCCGATCCCATTTTGCTCCGGTACGCTCCCATTTGTGCCACAACCTTTCAGTACTCTCCATTTCTTTTCTTTCCGCTCCCATTTCGCTCTGCTACTATTTGCTCTGCAACCTTTCATTTCTTTCCTCTCTCTTTATTTTCGTTCTTATGTCGCTCCACTCCTCTCCTATTTGCACCGCTGCATTTCTGTTCCTTCCAGTCGCTTTGTTTCAGCTCCCATTTCGCTCTGCTCCCATTTGCGCTGCAACCTTACTTTTCTCTACATGCCCTTTCTTTCTTCTCCTATTTCGCTCCACTCCTCTCTGATTTGCACCACAACATTTCTGTTCTCTCTAGTGCCTTTGTTTCAGCTCCCATTTCGTTCTGCTCTGCTCCCTTTTGCGCTGCAAACTTTCAGTTCTCTCCTCTCCATTTTTATTCCGCTCTGCTCCAATTTGCTCTGCAACTTTTCAGTTCTTTCCTCTTATTTTTATTCCGCTCCCATTTCGTGCCGCTTCGCTTCCATTTGTGTCACAACCTTTCAGTACTCTCCATTCCTTTCATTTCCTCTCCCATTTCGCTCTGCTCTCATTTGCGTCGCAACCTTTCATTTCTCTCCTCTCTCTTTTTTTCCGCTCCTATTTTGCTTGAATACGCTCTTATTTGCATTGCTACATTTGTGTTCTCTCGGATCCATTTTTTTTCAGCTCCCATTTTGTTCTGCACTGCTCCTATTTGCATCGCAATCTTTTAGTTCTCTAAACTCCCATTTCTCTCTGCTCCACTCCCATTTCCGCCACAGACTTTCAGTTCTCTTATCTCTCGTTTATTCCCCTCCCATTTCGCTCTGCTCACATTTGTGTTGCAACCTTTCATTTCTCTCCACTCCCTTTGTTTAAACTCCCTTTTCGTTCTGCTCTACTCCAATTTGCGCTACAATCGTTCTGTTCTCTCCAGTCCCTTTCGTTCCGCTCCCATTTCACTCCGCTCCGCTCCCACTTGTGCCACAACCTTTCAGTACTCTCCAATCCGTTCATTTCTTCTCCCATTTCACTATTTTTAATACCATTTGCACCGCTTCCTTTCAGATCTCTCTTCAATCTTTGTTACCGCTCCCGTTTCGCTCTGCTTTCATTTGAGTTGAAACCTTTGGTTTCTCTCCTCCTTCTTTGTTTCCACTCCTATTTCGCTCCATTCCTCTCCTATTTGCACCGCTAAATTTCTGTTCTCTCGAGTTCCTTTGTTTGAGCTCACATTTTGCTCCGCGCTGCTCCCATTTGTGCCACAACCTTTCGGTTCTCTCCTCCTTTTTAGTTCCCCTCTCATTTCGCTCTGCTCACATTTGTGCCGCATCCTTTCAATTCTCTCAACTCCCTATGTTTCTGCTCCCATTTAGTTCTGCTCTGCACCAGTTTGCGCTGCAATCATTCAGTTCTCTCCTGTCCCTTACTTTCCGCTCCCATTTCGCTCTGCTCTGCTCCCACTTATGCCACAGCCTTTCAGTACTCTCCTATCCTCACATTTCTGCTCCCATTTCACTCTGTTTTGCTACCATTTGCGCCACAACCTTTCAGTTCTCTCCTCTCCCTTTGTTTCCGCTCCCATTTCGCACCACTCTTCTCGTATTTGCACTGCAACCTTTCATTTCTCTCCACTCCCTTTATTTCCGCTCCCATTTCGTTCTGCTCTACTCCCATTTCTGCTGCAATCTTTCATTTCTCTCCATTCCCTTTGTTTCCGCTCCTATTTTGCTCCACTCCACTGCTTTTTACGCCACAACATTTCTGTTCTCTCCAGTCCCTTTCTTTTCTCTCCCATCTCGCTCCGCTTCGCTCCCATTTGCATCACAACCTTTCAGTTCTCACCTCTCCCTTTGTTTCCTCTCCCATTTTGCTCTGCTTTCATTTGCACCGCTACATTTCTGTTCTCTCGAGTCCCTTTGTTTGAGCTCCCATTTTGCTCCATGCCACTCCCATTTGTGCCACAACCGTTCAGTTCTCTCCACTCCCTTTGTTTTTGCTCCCATTTCGTTCCGCTCTGCACCAATTTGCACTGCAATCGTTCAGTTCTCTCCTGTCCCTTTCTTTCCGCTCCCATTTCGCACAGCTTTGCTCCCATTTGTGCCACAACCTTTCAGTACTCTCCAATCCTTTCATTTCTGCTCCCATTTCACTCTGTTTTGCTACCATTTGCGCTGCAACCTTTCGTCTCCTCTACGTTTGTTTCCACTCCCATTTTGCTCTGCTCCCTTTTGCGCCGCAACCTTTCATTTCTCTCCATTCCTTTTGTTTCCGCTCCTATTTCACTCCACTCCTTTCCTTTTTGCACCACAACAATTTTGTTCCCTCCACTCTCTTTGTTTCAGCTCCCATTTCGTTCCACTACACTTCCATTTGCGCTGCAAACTTTCAGCTCACTGCTCTCCCATTTCGCTCCGTGCCGCTTGTATTTGCACTGTAGCCTTTCAGTACTCTCCACTCCCATTTTGTTCCCATTTGTGCCGGAACATTTCACTTCTCCCAACTCCCTTTGTTTCCGCTCCCATTTTACTCCACTCCGCTAGTATATGTGCCGCAACATTTTGTTCCCTACAGACCCTTTTTTTTTAGCTCCCATTTCGTTCCACGCAACTCCTATTTGCGCTGCATACTTTCAGTTCTCTGCTCTCCAATTTCACTCCGCTCCGCTCCCATTTGCTTTGTAGCCCTTCATTTCTCTACACTCCCTTTCTTTCCGCTCCAATTCCACTTTGTTCCCATTTGCACCGCAACCTTTCACTTCTCTCCACTCCCATTTGGCACTGCTCCCATTCTTGCCAGAACAATTCACTTCTATGCATTCCCTTTGTTTCCTCTCCCATTTCTCACTACTCCGCTCATATTTGCGCCACAACCTTTCAGTTCTCACCTCTCCCTTTCTTACCGTTACATTTCGCTACGCACCAATCCCTTTTGCGCTACAAGTTTTCAGTACTCTCCACTCTGATTGTTTTTGCTACTATTTCACTCCATTTTGTTCCCATTTGCGCTGCAACCTTTTACTTCTCTCCACTCCTATTTTGCACTGCTCCCATTCTCACCGGAACATTTCACTTTTCTCCGCACCCATTTTTTACTGCTCCCATTCTTGCCGGAGCATTTCACTTCTTTCTACTCCCTTTGTTTCCGCTCCCATTTCGCACAACTCCGCTCTCATTTGCGCTCCAAACCTTCAGTTCTCTGCACTCCCATTTTGCTCCGCGCCACTCCTATTTGCGCCTATATTTTTCAGTTCTCTGCACTCCCATTTCGCTCTTCGCCGCTCCCATTTGCACCACAACCTTTCCGTTCTCTCCTCTTTCTTTCTTTCCACTCCCATTTCACTCTGCTCTTATTTGCATTGGAACATTTCACTTCTCTCCACTCCCTTTGTTTCCGCACCTATTTCACTTCACTCTGCTCCTATTTGTGCCACAACAGCTCTGTTCTCCCCTCTCCCTTTCTTTCCATTCTCATGTCACTCCGCTTCGCTCCCGTGTGCTTCACAGCCCTTCAGTTCTTTCCACTCCCTTTGTTTCCGCTGCATTTCGCTCCGCTTCGCTCCTATTGGCGCTGCAACATTTCTGTTCTCTCCACTCCCTTTCTTTCCATTACATTTCGCAATGCACAACTCCCATTTGCGCCACAACCTTTCAGTACTCTCCACTCTGATTGTTTTAGATATCATTTCACTCCGTTTTGTTCCCATTTGCGCAGCAACCCTTCAGTTCTCTACACTAACTTTTTTTCTGCTCCAATTTCGCTCTGCTCCCTTTGCACTTCAACCTTACAGTTCTCTCCACACCCTTTTTTTCCGATGCCATTTGCGCCTTTACCTATCTTCTCACTCCTATTTTGCACTGCTCCCATTCTCGCCTAAACATTTAAATTCTCCACTCCTTTTCTTTCCGCTCCAATTTCGTTCTGCTCCACTCCTATGTGCACTGCAATCTTTCAGTTCTCTCCACTCCCATTTCACTCCGCTTTGCTCTCAATTGCGCCACAACCTTTCAGTTCTCATCTCTTTCTTTGTTTCTGCTCCCATTTTGCTGTGCTGTTATTTGTGCCACAACCTTTCTCTCCACTCCTTTTGTTTCCGCTTCTATTTTTTTCCACTCTGCTCCTATTTGCACCAATACATTTCTGTTCTCACCAGTCCCTTTGTTTCAGCTCCCATTTCGTTCTGCTCCCTTCCAATTTGCACTGCAGCCTTTTAGTGCACTCCACTCTGTTTCTTTCTGCTTCTATTTCGCTCTGCCCCTTACCCATTTCTGCCACAACCTTTAAGTACTCTCCATTCCTTTCATTTTTGCACCCATTTTACTCTGCTCCCATTTCCACTGCAATCTTTCAGTTCTTTACACTCCTTTTCTTTCTTCTCCCATTTCCCTCTGCTTTGCTCCCATTTGTGCAACAACCATTCAGTACTCTCCAATGTGATTGTTTCCTCTACAATTTCACTCCATTTTACTCCCATTTGAACCTTTCAGTTCTTTCCTGTCTTTTTGTTTCTGTTCCAATTTCGCTTCTCTCTTATTTGCGCTGCAACGTTTCACTTCTTTCCAGTCTCGTTTCGGTTTGCTCACATTTGCATTGTAACCTTTCATTTCTCTCCACTCCCATTGTTTCCGCTCCCATTTCTCTCCACTCCGCTAGTAATTGCACCGCAACATTCCTGTTCCTTCCAGTCCCTTTGTTTCCACTCCCATTTCACTCCGCTCCACTCCCATTTGCTTCGCAGCCGTTCAGTTCTCTCCACTCTCTTTCTTTCCGCTTCAATTTCAGTTTGTTTCCTATTGCGCCACAGCCTTCCAGTTCTCTCCACTCCCATTTTGCTCTACTCCAATTTTCGCCAGAACATTTCAGTTCTCTCCACACCCATTTTTCACTGCTCCCATTTTTGCTGGAACATTTCACTTCTCTCCACTCCCTTTGTTTCCGCTCCCATTTCGCACCACCTCACTACCATTTGCGCTGCAACGTTTCCCTTCTCTCCAGTAACATTTCGGTTTGCTCACATTTGCACCTTAACCTTTCATTTCTCTCCACTCCCTTTGTTTCTGCTTTTTTTTTTTTTTGCTCCACTCCACTCCTATTTGCAGCTCAACATTTCTGTTCACTCCTCTTTCTTTATTTCTGCTCCCATTTCATTCTGCTTTGCTCTCATTTGCACTGCAACCTTTCAGTTCACGCCACTCCCTTTCTTTCCGCTCCCATTTTGTTCTGCAGTGCTCCCATTTCTGTCACAACCTTTCAGTACTCTCCATTCTGATTATTTCTTCTATCATTTAACTGTTATGTTCCCATTTGTGCCGCAACCTTTCATTTCTCTCCACTCCCTTAGTTTCATAGGTTCATAGGTTCGTAAGGTTGGAAAAGACCTACAAGATCATCTAGTCCAACAATACTCTTTACAATATCCCTACCCAACTACTAAATCAAATCCCTTTGCACTTCATCTTGAACCTTAGCACCGCTTCTTGAACAGCGCTAGGGACGGTGCCTCAACCACCTCCCTAGGCAGGCCATTCCAGTGCCTGACCACTCTTTCAGAAAAAAAATGTTTCCTCAGGTCTAATCTAAATCTTCCCCGGCGCAACTTCTGGCCATTCCCTCTCGTCCTGTCATTATTTATCAGGGAGAAGAGGCCCACCCCCTCCTCACCACAACCCCCCTTCATAAAGTGGTAGAGTGCAATAAGGTCTCCTCTGAGCCTCCTCTTCTCCAGACTAAACAATCCCAGCTCCCTCAGCCGCTCCTCATAAGACTTGTGCTCCAGACCCCTCACCAGTTTTGTTGCCCTTCTCTGAACACGCTCCAGGGCCTCAATGTCCTTCTTGTAGTGAGGGGCCCAAAACTGAACACAGTACTCGAGGTGCGGCCGTACCAGAGCTGAGTACAGGGGGATGATCACCTCCCTGCTCCTGCTGGCTACACTATTTCTAATACAGGCCAGGATGCTGTTGGCCTTCTTAGCCACCTGGGCACACTGCCGGCTCATGTTGAGCCGAGCATCAACCAACACCCCCAGGTCCTTTTTTTCTCTACATTCTTCAAGCCATTCTGCCCCAAGCCTATAGCATTGCATGGGGTTATTGTGGCCAAAGTGCAGGACCCGGCACTTGGTCTTATTGAACCTCATCCCATTAATATGCTGTTAATATATTTGTAAAAGGGTTTCCTGTTCTCCTTTATAGCAGTAGCCAGTCTATGATCAAGCTGGGCTTTAGCATTTCTAATTTTCTGACTGCAAATCTTGGCCAGTTCTCTGTAGTCACCCCAAGTAGCCTGTCCCATCTTCCAGAGGACATAGACTCTCTTTTTCTTTCGGAGTCTCAAAAAAAGTTCCCGGTTCATCCACACTGGTCTTTTTCTCCTCCGGCTCGACTTACGGGACTCCGGGACAGCCTGCTCCTGTGCCTTTAAGATTTCCATCTTGAGGAGCATCCAGGCTTCCTGGACCCCTTTACCCCTCAGGAGCAAGTCCCAAGGGAACCTTGCAACAAGAAGTGAAATGATCCAGCGCAAGTGGGAGCAAAATGGGAGTGGAGAGAAGTGAAAGGTTGCGGCGCAAATGGGAGCGAAGTGAAATAGGAACAGAAAACAAAGGGAGAGGAGAGAACTGAATGGTTGCAGCGCATTAGGAGCAGAGTAGTGTGAAATGTAAGTGAAAAAAGGGAGTGGAGATATATGAAATATTCCGTCGAGAATGGGATCAGTGCAAAAGGAATGTGGAGAGAAGTGAAATGTTTCTGCGAGAATGGGGGCAGTGCAAAATGGGAGTTGAGAGAAGTGCAACATTGCGGTGCAAACGGGAACGCTGTGGAATTGAAGCCGAAGGAAAGGGAGTAGAAAGAAATGAAGGCCTGCGAAGCAAATGGGAGCGGAGCGGAGTGAAATAGGAGTGGAAAAAAAGGGACTGGAGGGAACAGAAATGTTGCGGCGCAAAAGGGCATGAAATGGGATTGGAGAGAAATGAAAAGCTGCAGTGCAAATAGGTGCAAAGTTGAACTAAATAGGAGCGGGAAAAAAGAGAGGAGAGACATGAAAGGTTGCGGCGCAAGTGGGAACAGAGTGAAATTGGAGCCAAAACAAAGGGAATGAAGAGAACTGAAGGGCAGCGAAGCAAATGGGAGTGGAACCGAGTGAAATGCGAGTGGAAACAAAGAGACTGGAGGGAACAGAAATGTTGCGGTGCAAATAATAGCGGAGTGGAGCGAAATGAGAGCGGAAACTAAAGGAGTGGAGAGAACTGAAATGTTCCGGCGCAAATGGGAGTGAAATGGGAGTGGAGAGAAATCAATGGCTGCGGCGCAAATGGGAGCAGAGTGAGATGGGAACAAAAACAAAGAGAAAAGAGAACTGAAGGTTGCGGCGCAAATGGAAGCAAAGCAGAGTGAAATGGGAGTGGAAATGAAAGGATTGGAGAGTACTGAGAGGTTGTGGCACAAATGGGTGCTGAGCGGAGCGAAATAGGAGCAAAAACAAAGGGAGTGGAGAGAACTGAAAAGTTGCAGAGCAAACTGGAGCAGAGTGGAACGCAATGGGATCGGAAAGAAAGGGACTGCAGAGAATATAAATGTTGCGGTGCAAATAAGAGCGGAGTGGAGCAAAATAGGAGCGGAAACTAAGGGAGAGGAGAGAAATGAAAGGTTGTGGTGCAAAAGTGAGCAGAGCAAAATGGGAGCGGAAACAGATAGGGAGGAGAGAACTGAAAGGTTGTGGCGCAAATGGGAGCGGCGCGAAGTGAAATGGGAGTGCACAGAACTGAAAGATTGTGGCGCAAATAGGAGCGGAGAGGAGCGAAATGTGAGCAGAAACAAAGGGAGTGGAAGGGTCTGAAGGGCTGCGTAGCAAATGGGAGCTATGCCGAGTGAAATGATAGCAGAAACAAAGGGACAGAAGAGAATAGAATTGTTGCGGCGCAAATAGAAGCAGAGTGGAGCGAAATGGTACCGGAAACGAAGTCATTGGAGTGAAGTGAAATGTTCCAGCGCAAGTGGGAGCGAAATGCGAGTGGAGAGAAGTGAAAAGTTGCAGCGCCAATGTGAGCGAAGTGAAATAGGAACAGAAAACAAAGGGAGAGGAGAGAACTGAAAGGTTGCAGCGCATTAGGGGAAGAGTAGTGTGAAATGGGAGTGAAAAAAGGGAGTGGAGATATATGAAATGTTCCGTCGAGAATGGGAGCAGTGCAAAAGGAATGTGGAGAGAAGTGAAATGTTTCTGCAAGAATGGGAGAGCGCAAAATGGGAGTTGAGAGAAGTGCAACGTTGCGGTGCAAATGGGAACGCTGTGGAATTGAAGCCGAAGGAAAGGGAGTAGAAAGAAATGAAGGCCTGCGAAGCAAATGGGAGCGGAGCAGAGTGAAATAGGAGTGGAAAAAAAGGGACTGGAGGGAACAGAAATGTTGCGGCGCAAAAGGGCATGAAATGGGATTGGAGAGAAATGAAAAGCTGCGGTGCAAATAGGAGCGAAGTGGAACGAAATAGGAGCAGAAAATAAGAGAAGAGAGACATGAAAGGTTGCTGCGCAAATGGGAGCTGAGTGAAATTAGAGCCAAAAAAAAGGAAATGAAGAGAACTGAAGGGCAGTGAAGCAAATGGGAGTGGAACCGAGTGAAATGGGAGTGGAAACAAAGGGACTGGAAGGAACAGAAATGTTGCGGCGCAAATACTAGCGGAGTGGAGCGAAATGGGAGCGGAAACTAAGGGAGTGGAGAGAACATAAATGTTCCGGCGCAAATGGCAGTGAAATGAGAGTGGAGAGAAATGAATGGCTGCGGAGCAAAAAGGAGCAGTGCAGAGCAAAATGGGAGTGCAGAGAAGTGAAAGGTTGCAGCGCAAATGGGAGCGGATCAAAATGAAATGGTAGCATATACAAAGATACTGGAGAGTACAGAAATGTAGCGGTGCAAATTGGAGCGGAGTGCAGCAAAATAGAAGCGGAAACAAAGGGAGTGGAGAGAAACAAAAGTTTGCGGCGCAAATGAAAGCAGAGCAAAATGGTAGCAGGAACAAAGGGAGTAGAGGGAAGTGAAATGTTCTGGCGCTAATGGGAGCGTAATGGGAGTAGAGTGAAGTAAAATGTTCCGGCGCAAATGGGAGCAGAGCGAAATTGGAATGGAAAAAAACGGAGAGGAGAGAACTGAAATGCTGTGGCGCAAATATGAACAGAACGGAGTGAAATGGCAGCAAAAACAATCAAGAGTGGAGAGTACTGAAAGGTTATGGTGCAAAGAGAACTGCGAATCAAATGGGAACGAAGCAATGTCAAATGGGTGTGCAAACAAAGGGACTGGAAGGAACAGAAACGTTGCGGCGCAAATACTTGCGGTAAGGAGCAAAATGGGAGCGGAAACAAAGGCAGTGAAGAGAACTGAAATGTTCCGGCACAAATGGCAGTGAAATGAGAGTGGAGAGAATTGAAAGGCTAACGGTGCAAATAGGAGTGGCGCGGAGCGAAATGGGAGTGCAGAGAACTGAAAGGTTACAGCAAAAATGGGAGCGGGACGGAACGAAATGAGAGCTGAAACAAAGGGACTGGAGAGAACAGAAATGTAGCGGAGCAAATTGGAGCGGAGCGGAGCGAAATAGGAGCGGAAACTAAGAGGGGACAAATGAAAGCTTGTGGTGCAAATGGGAGCAGAGTGAAATGGGAGTGGAAAAGAAAGGAATGGAGAGTACTGAAAGGTTGTAGCACAAATGGTAGCGGAGTGGAGCAAAATGGGAGTGGAAAGGAATTGAGTGGAGAGAACTAAAAAGTTGCAGAGCAAATTGGAGCAGAGCTAAACGAAATAGGAGCAGAAACAAAGTAACTGGAGAGTACAGAAATGTAGCGGTGAAAATAGGAGCGGAGTGGAGCAAAATAGAAGCGGAAACAAAGGGAGTGGAGAGAAATGAAAGGTTGCAGCACAAATGGGAGTGGAATGGAGTGAAATGGGAGCCAAAAGGAAGTGGAGAGAATTGAAAAGTTGCAGAGCAAATTGGAGCAGAGCGGAACGAAATGGGAGTGGAAAGAACTGAAAGGTGGCAGTGCAAATTGGAACAGAGTTAAATGGGAGCGGAAATGAAAGGAATTGACTGTACTGAAAGGTTTTGGCACAAATGAGAGTGAAACTGTATGAAATGGGAGCGGAATCAAAGGGACTGGTGTGAACAGAAATGTAGCGGTGCAAATAGGAGAGGAGTGGGGCAAAATAGGGTCGGAAACAAAGGGAGTGGAGAGAAGTGAAAGGTTACGGCGCAAATGGGAGCGGAGCGAAATTGGAACGGAAAAAAAGGGAGAGGAGAGAACTGAAGGGTTGTGGCACAAATGGGAACAAAACGGAGTGAAATGATAGAAAAAACAATCAGAGTGGAGAGTACTGAAAAGTTCTGGCGCAAATGAGAAGTTGTGCGTAGCAAAATGTAATGGAAAGAAAGGGAGTGGAGAGAACATAAAAGTTGCAGCGCAAATGGAAGTGGAGCGGAACGAAATGGGAACGGAAATAAAGAGACTGCAGAGAACAGAAATATAGTGGCGCCAATAGGAGCGGAGAGGAGAGAAATGGGAGCGGAAAAAAAGGGAGTGGAGAGAAGTGAAACGTTCCGTCGATAATGGGAGCAGTGCAAAATGGGAGTGGAGAGAATTAGAAGGTTGTGGTGCAAATGGGAGCAAAGTGAAATTGGAGCAGAAAGAAGGGGAGTGGAGAGAAATAAAGGCCAGCAAAGCAAATGGGAGCGGAGCGGAGCGAAATGGGAGTGGAAACAAAGGGACTGGGAGGAACAGAAATGTGGCAGCGTAAATAATAACGCAGTGGAGCGAACTCGGAGCGGAAACAATGGGAGTTGACAGAAATGAAAGGTTACGGCACAAATGTTAGGAAACCGAAATGGGAGTGGAGAGAAGTGAAATGTTGCAGCGCAAATAAGAGCGAAGCGAAATTGGAACGGAAACAAATAGAGAGGAGAGAACTGAAAGATTTTGGCTCAAATGGGAGCAAAACGGAGTGAAATGGTAGAGGAAACAATCACATTTGAGAGTACTGAATGGTTGTGGTGAAAATGGGAGCAAAGCAGAGAAATATGTGAGAAGATAGAAAAATAGTGGAGAGAAATGAAAGGTTGCAGCGCAAATGAATGCAGAGCAAAAAGGGAGCAGAAACAAAGGGAGAGGTGAGAACTGAAAGGTTGTGGCGCAAATGGGAGTGAAGCAGAGTGAAATGGGAGTGGAAAGAAAGGAATGGAGAGTACTGAAAGGTTGTAGCAGAAATGGTAGCGGAGTGGAGCAAAATGGGAGTCGAAAGGAATTGAGTGGAGAGAACTAAAAAGTTGCAGAGCAAATTGGAGCAGAGCTAAACGAAATAGGAGCAGAAACAAAGTAACTGGAGAGTACAGAAATGTAGCGGTGCAAATAGGAGCGGAGTGGAGCAAAATAGAAGCGGAAACAAAGGGAGTGGAGAGAAATGAAAGGTTGCAGCGCAAATGCAAGCAGAGCAAAATGGGAGCAGAAACAAAGGGAGAGGTACATACTGAGAGACTGACGCGTAAATTGGAGGGAAGCCGAGCGAAATGGGAGCGGAAAGAAAGGGAGTGGGGGGAACTGAAAGGTTGCAGTGCAAATGTGAGCAGAGCGGAACAAAATGGGAGCTGAAACAAAGGGACTGAAGAGAACAGAAATGTTGTGGTGGAAATAGGAGAGGTGTGGAGTGAAATAGGAGCAAAAACAAAGGGAATGGAAAGAAATGAAAGGTTGTGGAGCAAATGGGAGCAGAGTGAAAAGGGAATGGAAACAAAGGAAGAGGAGATAAATGAACAATTGAGGTGGAAATGGTAGCAAAACAGTATGAAATGGGAGCGGAAATGAAAGGATTGGAGAGTACTGAAAGGTTGTAGTGCAAATGGGAGCGAAGCGGAGCGAAATGGGAATGGAATGAAAGGGACTGGAGAGAACTGAACTATTGCAGCGCCAATTAGAGCAGTGCGGAACAAAATGGGATTGGAAACAAAAGGAGTGGAGAAAAATGAATGGTTGTGGCACAAATGTGAGCAGAGCAAAATGGGAGGGGAAACAAAGAGGGAGGAGTGAACTGAAAAATTGTGGAGGAAATGGGAGCGGCGCGGAGCGAAATGGGAGTGCAGAGAACTGAAAGATTGCTGCGCAAATAGGAGCGGAGCAGAACAAAATGGGAGCTCAGACTAAGGAAGTGGAGAGAACAGAAATGTAGCAGTGCAAATAGCTATGGAGTAGAACAAAATAGGAGCGGAAACAAAGAGAGAGGAGAGAAATGAAAGGTTGTGGCGCAAATAGGAACAAAGCAAAATGGGAGCGGAAATGAAAGGAATGGAGAGTCCGGAAAGGTTGGGACACAAATTGGAGGGGAGCGGAGCGAAATGGGAGCCAAAAGAAAGTAAGTGGAGAGAACTGAAAAGTTAAAGAGCAAATTGGAGCAGAGCGAAACAAAACGGGAGTGGAGAGAACTGACAGGTTGCAGTGAAATAAGAGCGGAGTGGAGGGGGAGCGGAAATGAAAGGAATGGAGAGTACTGAAAGGTTGTGGCAAAAATGGGAGCAGAACTGAATGAAATGGGAGTGGAAATAAAGAAACTGTAGAGAACAGAACTGTTGCAGCGCAAAAAGGAGCGGAGTGAAGCGAAATGGGAGTGGAAACAAAGGGAGTGGAATGAAGTGAAATGTTCCGGCGCAAATGGGAGCAAAACGGGAGTGGAGAGATATGAAAAGTTGCAGCGCAAATGGGAACAAAACGTAGTGAAATGGAAGCAAAAAACATCAGAGTGTAGGAGACTGAAAGGCTGTGGTGCAAATGGGAGTTGTGCATTGCAATATGTAAAGGAAAGAAAGGGAGTGGAGAGAACAGAAATGTTGCAGAACAAATGGGCGGGGAATTGTGTGAAATGGGAGTGGAAAGAAAAAAAGTGAAGAGAAATGAAAGGTTGCAGCGCAAATGGGAGCGGCACTGAGAGAAACAGGAGTGCAGAGAACTGAAAGATTGCGATGCAAATAGGAGTGTAGCGGAGCGAAATGGGAGTGAAAACAAAGTCAGTGGAGACAACTGAAGGGCTGCAGTGCAAATTGGAGCAGAGCGGAACGAAATGGGAGTGGAAAGAAAGGGACTGGAAAGAACGGAAATGTAGCGGTGCAAATAAGAGAGGGGTCAAGCAAAATAGGAGCGGAAACAAAGGGAGAGGAGAGAAGTGAAATGTTCCAGCACAAATGGGAGCAGAGCGAAATGGGAGTGGAAACAAAGGGAGAGAAGAAAACTGAAAGGTTATGGTGCAAATGGGAGCAGCGAAGAGCGAAATGAGAGTGCAGAGAACTGAAAGATTGAGGCGCAAATATGAGCAGAGCAGTGCAAAATGTAAGCAGATACAAAGGGAGTGGAGAGAAGTGAAATGCTCTGGCGAGAATGGGAGCAGTGCAAAATGGGAGTGGAGAAAACTGGAAGGTTGTGGCGCAAATGGGAGCAAAGTGAAATTGGAGCGGAAAGAAAGGGAGTGGAGAGAAATAAAGGCCAGTGAAGCAAATGGGAGCAGAGCGGAGCGAAATGGGAGTGGAAAGAACTGAAAGGTGGCAGTACAAATTGGAACAGAGTTAAATGGGAGCGGAAATGAAAGGAATGGACTGTACTGAAAGGTTTTGGCACAAATGGGAGCGAAACTGTACGAAATGGGAGCGGAATCAAAGGGACTGTTGTGAACAGAAATGTAGCGGTGCAAATAGGAGCAGAGTGGGGCAAAATAGGATCAGAAACAAAGGGAGTGGAGAGAAATGAAAGGTTGTGGCGCAAATGGGAGCAGAGCAAAATGGGAGCGTAAAAGAAAGGAATGGAGAGTCCGGAAAGGTTGTGGCACATATGGGAGCTAAGTGGAGCAAAATGAGAGTGGAAAGAGAGATAGTGGAGATAACTGAAAAGTTGAAGAGCAAATTTGAGCAAAGCGGAAAATAACAAGAGTGGAGAGAACTGACTGGTTGCAGTGAAATAAGTGCAGAGTGGAGCGGGAGCAGAAATGAAAGGAATGGAGAGTACTGAAGAGTAGTGGCACACATGGGAGCAGAACTGAACGAAATGGGAGTGGAAAAAAAGGGACTGTAGAGAACAGAACTGTTGCGGCGCAAAAAGGAGCGGAGTGAAGCGAAATGGGAGTGGGAACAAAGGGAGTGGAGTGAAGTGAAAGGTTGAGGCGCAAATGGGAGTGTAGCGAAATTGGAATGGAAAAAAAGGGAGAGGAGAGATGTGAAAGGTTGTGACGCAAATGGGAACAGAACGGAGTGAAATGGCATCAAAAACAATCAGAGTGGAGAGTACTGAAAGGCTGTAAAGCAAATGGGAATTGTGCGTTGCGATATGTAATGGAAAGTAGGGGAGTGGAAAGAACAGAAATGTTGCAGTGCAACTGGGAGTGGAGCGGAGCGAAATGGGAGAGGATATAAAGGTACTGCAGAGAACAGAAATGTTGTGATGCCAATTAGAGCGGAGAGGAGCAAAATTGGAGAAAATGGTAGTGGAAAGAAAACAAGTGGAGATAATGGAAAAGTTGCTGAACAAATTTGATCAGAGCCGAACGAAATGGGAGTGGAAAGATCAGAAAGGTTGCAGTGCAAATGGGAGCAGAGGGAAATGGGAACGGAAATGTAAGGAATGGAGAGTACTGAAAGGTTGTGGCACAAATGGGAAGGGAGCAAAGCGAAACTGGAGCAGAAAGACAGTAAGTGGAGAGAACTGAAAGGTTGTAGAGCA
Organism: Cyrtonyx montezumae; assembly: GCF_038088225.1. Taxonomy (NCBI): domain Eukaryota; kingdom Metazoa; phylum Chordata; class Aves; order Galliformes; family Odontophoridae; genus Cyrtonyx; species Cyrtonyx montezumae. The sequence continues at coordinate 2,717,651 of NW_027072025.1, forward strand.
ATTAGGAGCAGAGCGGAACGAAATGGGAGTGAAGAGTGTCACGCTCCAATATAAAGGAGGGAGACGAGGTTCTTTAGATTATGTGTATACCCAGCGTGAGATTAAGAAACAACGGTTCAGATGTTTGTCCGACCAGTTTATTACCACTATAAACCAGGGAGATGGGGAAGGCGGACACTGTTAGGGAGATGGGGAAGGGAAGGCTAGCAATAGGAAAGATAGGAAGGAAGCAAGGTGTTATGGTTTTATGATTTTGGTACTGGTATTCCACATCATGACATCATGCAGTGCATTTGGAGTTAAGGAGTTAATGTTCCAGCTCCGTGGACCATCGATAGTTCCAGGTATGCCTGTCTCAGAAGAGAAGAACTCCATTCCCCAGAGGACTTTGCGATGCTTTGCGTTCTTACGTGTTTACGCTCAGAGGGAAAGATAAAAACTGTCTGCAGTCATGGGACTCTCTCTTCCCTTCGGGACCGAGCTCGGCAGTGGGTGTTTGTTGCAGCCGTCCGCCTTCAGCGTTAGCGTAAGGCCTTTGGTTTATCGGACACTCTCTCTCTTGCTCATTTTATTTGATTCATTTGCCTCAATTCCAATTATATTATATTATATTGTGTTATTTTCCTTTCTGATATCTTATTTAGTAAATTAGCTTTCCTCCTCAGATCGTTGCCGCTGTTCTGTTCCTGGGCCCATCTCCCTTCTCCTTTTTCCCTTTCCCCCTTCCCCTTCCCCGGGGTGTGGGCCCGTGGGTCCCCTGCCTCAATTGTCACGGTACCGGGTCAAACTGTCCCGCAAACCGTTGACAATTTTTGGCGCCCAACGTGGGGCACGACTAGCTACCTTAGCCGGACAGAGACATACTTTTAGAGTGAATCTCTGTCTTTGTTAGGAAGCTTATCTGTACTGCAGGTCCTGTACGGCAAAACAGGACCTTGAAGTCCAGGCGTACTGCGAGTTCTTCTGGGATATTTGTAAACTTTTCGGGTGCTTCCAGCTTGTTTGAGTAAAAGAAAAAAAATGTTTTTACTGTTTCTGTTAAAACTGCCCTTACAGGGGTTGTATTGCATTGCTTTTTCCCTTTTAATGCTCAAAACGTATTGGAACTTGGTTAAGCTTGCCAGTCTGATCTATGGAGCCTGGTCCCTATATGACAAACTAAAAGCAGTAGTGGAGGCACCTACCAAATACCTGGGCACCCCGACTAATGTAACAAACGATACCATGTTAACAAACCAAACAATATTTGAATGGGTGTCCAGGTTCTCCTCTCAGTTCCTTATGGATTTTCAAGATTACAGCTTAGGGACTATGTTAGCATTTGGGATATTAGTCCTCCTGAATGTATCCCTTATAATGGCACTTTACACCATGTGGAGGAAGCTTCTCCCAGAAACAGAGAATGCTGAATGGCAGGGAAAGTGGAGAGTTTTAGGAAAGAAATTAGAAGCATGGGGTCCCCCGGTGCCATGGGCTTTTGCTCCTGAACACTTGCAGGATCCTGAGGAGCTAGGCCTGTATCTGAGTAATGGGCGTTGCGGCTCAGAAAGATCTGAGGTGGAACAGCTTATCTGGGGCTTGGCTTATGCTTACCGAGGCATATATACTGTTCTGGAGAGAGAGAGTGTCCAAACTGAGGCTCAGACCAAAGAGGAAAATCTCCCAAGTACATCTGACCAGCCAAAGGAAGCACCGGTATCAAAGTCAGTTGCCCCAGTAGAAGGCCAGAAATGGAAACGTGTGTCCTCACGTCTAGAACGCAAAGAAGAGGTGGCAAAAGAAGAGGAAGATCCAGGCGAGGGGGGGTCCTCAACACCACCACCACCAAGAAAGGCAACAAAGAAAAGTGAGAGGCATGGACATAGTGATGATGAGGATGATGAGAGAGTCAAAGTTACCACGTTTCGTCGACCCATGAAAATGTCTGAGATCCAAGGCTCAAGAAAGGAGTTTATTCGACGTCCGGATGAGAGTATTGTCACTTGGTTGCTTCGGTGTTGGGACAACGGGGCCAACAGCGTGTCCCTCGACAGTAACGAAGCTCGCCAACTAAAAAACATTGCCCGTGACCCAGCTGTCGACAGAGGGATCAGCCGGTATATGGATGGAATCGCCAGCCTCTGGCAACGAATGTTAGTAGCTGTGAGGGAAAGATATCCCTACAAGAGTGACCTGGCACCTAAAGTGAAAAGATGGAAAAATATTGAGGAAGGCATCCAGTATTTGAGAGAAACAGCTGTGGCGGAAATGCTGTATGATCCCACGTTTGATCCTGAAGATCGGGACCATGATCCAGAGAAAGTAAGGAGTACACCCGAAATATGTCAGAAGCTTTCAAAAACAGCACCAGAAAGGTATGCCGGTACACTAGTGACAACGTTCAACAGATATGAGGACCAAGACAGAAAACCCCCAGTTTTTGAACTGATTCTTACACTTCAAAACTTTGAACAAAAATTTCCGCCATCACACGCTTCCATTTCAGCCATATCAAGGTTAGAAGGACAGATGGAAGACGTGTTAGAGAAAGTATCCCGACTGATTGATAGGGTTGAAAAGATTGCAGCTTTCAGAAGCAAACGCCGTCCTGCTCGAGCAAATGACAGCACTAACTTCATGTCACGCGCGGCTCTGTGGAGTTACTTACGTGAAAATGGAGAAGATATGAAGGAATGGCATCAAAAACCCACCCCTGCACTGCGAGCACGGGTGAGAGAATTACAACACAGACCAACGACCAGTGAAGTTGTTCCTGTCACTACAGGTAACCAATAGAGGGGCCCTGCCCTCAGCCAGAGGAGGGAGAGGGATAATAGAGTGTATTGGACTGTGTGGATTCGGTGGCCTGGCACATCAGAACCACAAAAATAGGAGGCACTGGTGGATACTGGTGCACAGTGTACTCTAATGCCTTCGAGTTATAAAGGGACAGAACTGACCCATATCTCTGGAGTGACTGGGGTCTCTCAGGAATTGTCTGTGTTGGAGGCAGAAATAAGCCTCACTGGTAAAGACTGGCAGAAGCATCCTATAGTGACCGGACAGGGGGCTCCATGCATACTCGGTATAGACTATCTCAGAAGGGGGCACTTTAAGGATCCCAAGGGGTACCGATGGGCTTTTGGAATAGCTGCTGTGGACGCAGACAACATTCAGCAGCTGTCTATTTAACCTGGCCTGTCACAAGATCCGTCTGTTGTGAGGTTGCTACAAGTGGAGGAGCAACAGGTACCAATTGCTACAAAAACGGTGCACATAAGGCAGTACCGCACCAACAGGGATTCCTTGCTCCCCATTCATAACTTGATCCGTCAGCTAGAGAGCCAGGGAGTGATCAGCAAAACTCACTCACCGTTTAACAGCCCCATATGGCTGGAGCGTAAAGCCAGTGGAGAATGGAGGCTGTCGGTAAATTACCGTGGCCTGAATGAAGTCACACCCCCACTGAGTGCTGCTGTACCGGACATGTTACAACTCCAGTACGAACTGGAGTCAAAAGCAGCGAAGTGGTATGCCACCATTGACATTGCTAATGCCTTCTTTTCAATTCCTCTGGCCACAGAATGCAGGCCACAGATTGCCTTCACCTGGAGGGGCGTTCAGTACAACTGGAACCGTTTGCCCCAGGGGTGGAAGCACAGCCCAACCATTTTCCATGGGTTGATCCAAACTGCATTGGAGCAGGGTGGTGCTCCTGAGCATCTGCAATACATTGATGACATTGTTGTATGGGGCAATACAGCAGAGGAAGTCTTTGAGAAAGGAGAGCCGATTATCCAAATTCTCCTACGAGCTGGCTTTGCTATCAAGCGAAGCAAAGTGAAAGGGCCTGCACAGGAAATTCAGTTCCTAGGTATAAAGTGGCAAGATGGACGTCGTCACATCCCAACAGATGTGATTGACAAAATTACTGCCATGTCTCCACCCACCAGTAAGACAGAAACCCAAGCTTTTCTGGGTGTAGTGGGCTTTTGGAGAATGCATGTTCCAAACTACAGTCTCATTGTGAGCCCTCTCTATCGGGTGACGCGGAAGAAGAATGATTTTGTGTGGGGCCCTGAGCAGCAGCAGGCTTTTGAGCAAATTAAGCAGGAGATAGCCCGTGCCATGGCCCTGGGGCCAGTGCGGACGCGACAGGATGTAAAGAACATCCTCTACACTGCTGCTGGAAAGGAAGGTCCCACTTGGAGTTTGTGGCAAAGAGCTCCTGGAGAGACCCGAGGCCGACCCCTTGGATTCTGGAGTCGGGCGTACAGGGGGTCTGAGGAGCGCTACACTCCAACTGAGAAGGAGATCTTAGCCGCATACGAGGGGGTTCGAGCTGCTTCCGAAGTAATCGGTACTGAAATGCAGCTCCTCCTGGCACCTCGATTGCCAGTGCTGAGCTGGATGTTCAAAGGAACAGCTCCCTCTACCCATCATGCTACTGATGCCACTTGGAGTAAGTGGACTGCACTGATTACACAGAGAGCTTGGATGGGGAACCTCAACCGTCCAGGAATCCTGGAGGTGATCATGGACTGGTCTGAAGGTAAAACGTTTGGAACAACACCAGCTGAGGAGGTGTCACGTGCTAAAGAAGCCCCATCATACAATGAACTACCAGACAATGAAAAGAGATTCGCCCTGTTCACAGATGGATCATGTCGCATTGTGGGTAAGCACCGCAGATGGAAATCTGCTGTGTGGAGCCCCACACGACGAGTTGCAGAGGCCACTGAAGGAGAAAGAGAATCAAGTCACTTTGCAGAGGTAAAGGCTGTCCAGCTGGCCTTAGATATTGCTGAACGAGAGAGGTGGCCAGTGCTTTATCTTTACACTGACTCATGGATGGTGGCAAATGCTTTATGGGGGTGGTTACAGCAGTGGGAACAAAATGGTTGGCAACGGAGAGGTAAACCTATTTGGGCTGCTGAACTGTGGAGAGACATTGCTGACCGAATAAAGAATATGGTTGTAAAGGTGCGCCATGTAGATGCTCATGTTCCTAAGAGCCGGGCAACTGAAGAACAGCAAAATAACCATCAGGTAGATCGAGCTGCCAAAGTTAAGGTGGCTCAAGTAGACTTGGATTGGCAACACAAAAGTGAATTATTTCTAGCTTGGTGGGCCCATGAAACCTCGGGCCATCAAGGAAGAGATGCAACATATAAGTGGGCTAGAGACCGAGGGGTGGACTTAACTATGGATGTTATTGCACAGGTTATCCATGACTGTGACACATGCACCACAATTAAACAGGCTAAGAGGATGAAACCTCTTTGGGAGGAAGAGCGATGGCAAAAGTATAAATATGGGGAGGCGTGGCAGGTTGATTATATCACCGTACCACGATCTCGCAGTGGTGAGCGTTATGTGCTCACCATGGTAGAGGCAACTACTGGGTGGCTTGAAACATACGCAGTACCCCATGCTACCGCCCGGAACACCGTCTTAGGGCTGGAGAAACAAGTCCTATGGCGACACGGCACTCCAGAGAGAATTGAGTCAGATAATGGAACTCATTTCAAAAATTCTCTTGTAAATACTTGGGCCAAAGATCATGGCATCGAGTGGATTTATCATATCCCCTATCATGCACCAGCTTCTGGTAAAATTGAAAGGTACAATGGGTTGTTAAAAGCAATGTTGAAAGCAATGAGTGGTGGAACATTTAAGCACTGGGAGAAGAATTTGTCAGAAGCCACCTGGTTGGTCAACACTCGAGGATCCATCAGTCGCGATGGTCCTGCCCATTCCAGCTCTCTACCTACTGTAGAAGGAGATAAGGTCCCTGTAGTACATGTGAAGAACATGTTGGGAAAAGCGGTTTGGGTTCTTCCAGCTTTTGGAGAGGGCAAACCTCTCCGTGGAACTGTTTTTGCTCAGGGACCTGGGTCTACCTGGTGGGTGATGCAGAAGAATGGGGATGTTCATTGTTTACCACAAGGGAATTTGATGTGGGGAGAGCGCCCTCAGTAATTCTATTACTATGTATATATGTATATATGTATATATGTATATAAGTATATATGTATGTTGTATGTGTTTGTATTTAATGCTTGTTAATCATTGCTTCTTTATGTATATATATATATTAAGCATGATGTAATGATGTTGAATAAGGGGTGGAATGTTATGGTTTTATGATTTTGGTACTGGTATTCCACATCATGACATCATGCAGTGCATTTGGAGTTAAGGAGTTAATGTTCCAGCTCCGTGGACCATCGATAGTTCCAGGTATGCCTGTCTCAGAAGAGAAGAACTCCATTCCCCAGAGGACTTTGCGATGCTTTGCGTTCTTACGTGTTTACGCTCAGAGGGAAAGATAAAAACTGTCTGCAGTCATGGGACTCTCTCTTCCCTTCGGGACCGAGCTCGGCAGTGGGTGTTTGTTGCAGCCATCCGCCTTCAGCATTAGCGTAAGGCCTTCGGTTTATTGGACACTCTCTCTCTTGCTCATTTTATTTGATTCATTTGCCTCAATTCCAATTATATTATATTATATTGTGTTATTTTCCTTTCTGATATCTTATTTTGTAAATTAGCTTTCCTCCTCAGATCGTTGCCGCTGTTCTGTTCCTGGGCCCTTCTCCCTTATCCTTTTTCCCTTTCCCCCTTCCCCTTCCCCAGGGTGTGGGCCCGTGGGTCCCCCGCCTCAATTGTACCGGGTCGAACTGTCCCGCAAACCGCTGACACAAGGGCTTGTACAAAGCAGGGATAGTCACCAGCCAGGATCCCAGGGGCGGTCCGGTTGCAAGCGGCTCCGACGGTCCGAGGCCGAAGAGCAGGGGCGGCAGAAGCAGGGAGAACAGCAGCAGCGACGGGCAGCCCTGAGCAGCAAGCAGCTGTCCGTAGAAGCAGCACCGGGTCAGCACAGGAGAAGCGGCGAGGGGTCAACCCCCGGTGGGGCAGCAGCGAACAGTGATCAGCTCGTGAGGTCTCTCCAAGGAGAAGGCCTCTCCAGGAAGCAGCAGGCAGTGATCAGCTCGGGAGGTCTCTACTAAGAGAAAGCTTCTCCAAGAGGAAGCCACTCCAGAGAAAACCCTCCAACTTCGTGGCTGCAGGACCCCTCTATTTATCTCCCAGATTTCTCCAGTCTACGTGACGAGCCCTTCGAACCCCTCCTGCTTGGGCATCAGGCGGGTATCGCCTGAGATGGTTATCTCCCCCTGGAGATGAGTTCCACAAACGAGTGTTCTCCGGTCATTGAGCTGCAGCGTCAGGGGAGTATCACCTGAGATGGTTATCTTCCCCTGGAAGTGAGTTCCACAAAAGAGTGTTCAATGGCCACTGAGCTGCAGCTTAGGCTGGCCCAGGACATGCCCATCAGCTTGTCCCATAGACAAGGGATTTCACAACCCTTGCCCAGGTCAAGCTTGGACATGTTCGGACATGTTCATCAGCAACCTTTGAGGCAATGGTATAAGATATTAGTCTCTTACACCACCCCGTGACTCAAAGGTTGCTTAAAAATTGGGCACTGGTTATCCATGATGGTGAGAAAAAGATAGGAAGCAGAAGGGTAAAGGAGGGAGGGGTGTAGGGAATCAAAATGTTCATATAATTGTTACAGACGTTTTTTTAGTCTTGGTTACAATTGTTGCCCTGATATGTCTCACTTCTCCATCAGCAGAGGATGAAGTAAAGTACATAGAAGATACTACACATTGTATTAGTTGAATAAAACATGGTATCGTACAAGGAACAAACATAAGAGTTGCAATAGCACACAATATATTGAATAATATACGTTTTTCCCATGGTCCACCTGGGAGCCAGGAGAAGAGGTCAAGGTCTGGGCTTTTCCAAGTTTGAACAGGAACATGTGCTATTTTTCGTATACCGTGAGCAATTTGCTTGACAATTTTCCCATTATCATCAATCTTTAGACAACAAGTGGAATCATTTAATTTGCCACAGGCACCCCCTTCTTCAGCTAGCAGGTAGTCCAGAACAATGCGATGTTGGAGTATTGCTGCCCGTATCTGTGAGGCTTGGTCTGCAAGGAGATCAAGGGCATATGCTGTTTCATTAGTAATGATTTCAAGGACAGCTTGTAATCTGATAATACGGTTTAGGTTATAGATGGGGTCTTGAGCACCACTAACCCACTCGTTGGGTTTCCAGGTAGCTGGTCCATAATGTTTGATTATACGTTGAGGAGGCCAATCATCTTTGCCCCAAGTCTGGCCACTACCACGTGTTAGGGAGGTATCAATAGACCTCTTGTGTTGGTTAAGATCATCATATACTCGGACCCCTAATTCATTGCCATCCTTTCCTGGGAGCAAAAAGAACAGTGGGCGGATTACTCCAACATAACATACCCCCGTCCAGTTTGCAGGAAGTCGTTTATATGCATAATGACCACAAATCCAATAATGTCCCTTTAGTGCCACCGAGCCATTTTCAAAAGGTCCATTCCATCCATTGGCCAATTTATTTACATGTTCATTAGCCTGGAAGTATGTGGTGTTGAGAGGTCCAAAAGGATGTCCTGGCACATTGCAGTTCCAGCCATTACCAATAGCACTTTCATCCCTACACCACTTACATTTCCAAGCTCCAGCATCAGGTTTCCAGGTACATTTCATACCACCATCTTTGGTGAACAAAGTGTTGTTGCTGGAAGACCAAAAATGAGAAAACCCTTGTTTTTTTCCAGACCGATTGTACCATGCCCACTGATCACCCCTTATCTGTCCCCCCACATCAAGAGCCCCTTTACAATAAATCCAAGTACAATTGCTAGTTTCAACATAGATGCCACCCACCTGAGTACGATTCAAACAATACATTCCCATAGCAGGATATTGAACTGGCCATGGAGAAATATTCTTATCTTCCCAGTGGGTATTGTGGTTAGTTCCACTAAAGTTGCTTGCCAGCCATTTAGGTTCAATAGGGGTTGATACCCAGGGCCAGGTTTCAAGTCCCATGGGTCCTCCACAGATCCAACAGCTAGTGAGGTTATAGACATTTGCTACCTGCTCAGCCAGTTGGAAAAAAGAGTTTTTTATACCGTTTTCTCCGTTCTCAGATTCTAAAAGGGGATAACTGATTGTTATAGAGGTTGCAGCCCCCATAATACCCCAGATTAGCAGAAATAACATTTCACCCGAATGTTGCATAGACAATCAACAGAATACCAATAATTGAAATCAGCTGCCACTGTGTTCAGCTTGAGTCCCATGGAGGTTTTCTGAAAGACAAAAATGAGACATCGACTTGCCCAGTCGGGCTTTGTTATTATGGTCAGAAGGAGGGAATTATCCAGCGAGTGTTGATTTTATATTCCTTTCCTCTGGTGTCCTTGGTCCTCCAAGCATATCTGTTAAGAGATTCTGTTAGGGTCAGAGGTACTGACCCTACATTGGGCAGGTCAACCAACACAGGTTGGCCGGGAGAGTAAGAGGGCTCTCCTAGCTTATCTGGATTAAGAGTAACTGGCAAAAGTGATGGGGCCTTGGGATAGAAAGCGTTAAATCGAGAACAGCCATTGATTCCCCAACGATCATTGACTCTTCTGATTGCATCAGAGGTACGGGTGGACCAATTAGCCTTCTCTGGTTTTATAAATTTCTTAAGGAGGCCATTAGATCGTTCCACAATACCATTAGCTTGTGGGTAGTACTGGGTGTGAAAAACCCAACGAATTCCTTCCTATCTGGCCCATACTTGCACTACCCCTGAGGTAAAGTGGGAACCATTATCTGACTGGATGCAATCAGGTTTCGGAAGAATGCTAAACCATTTTTTTAGTGCCTTTATAGTGTTTTCCCCTGTTGCTCTAGGGAAAGATTCAGCCTGTAATAGTCCAGAGATTACTTCCACACCTACTAGCATATACTGTTTGCCTTCAGATCTACGAAAAGGTCCTATGTAATCAATCTGCCATGTTTCCCACAGGTGCTTTCCCTCCCTTAAATGAAGAGGAGCGTCCTGTAAGGGGTGTCGGTCCAGACGAGTGAGACACAAATCACAAGCGGAAATACAAGTGCGGCACTGTTCTCTGGTGACAGGCCAGCCACGGGCTTGGGCCTCATGATAGAGATCAAGAGCACCTGTATGTCCTCTTTTTACATGTAACCATTCTACAAGTCTCTCCCAGTTGTCACTATCTGGTTCTCCTTGTCTCAATGGCGCAATCCTAGCAAGTTCATCAGCTTTGTTATTCCAATGACTAACAGGGGTCCCATCCTCCTGGTGTGATGCAACCCATGCAACAGAAAACTGGCCCTTCTTAGCAATAGAGAGAATCTCCTGCCATTTTTCCTTTTGCCAGACTGGGATGCGGTTAACTTCCCAGCCATTTTTCTCCCAAAATGGCAGCCACTCTGTACAGCCTTTGAAAACAGCATATGAGTCAGTATATATATGCACAGGTGTAGTGGACTTTGATTCATGTTGGAAAACACTCCATACTGCTACTAGTTCCCCAACCTGAGCACTCCACTCACCCTCAGTGGTAATAGTGAGATCAGTCCCTATCTGTAGGGCCACAGCACGATACTTCCATACTTTTCCTTCACGCTTGGAGGAGGCATCTGTGAACCAAACATTTTGCAACTGATCTGAATAGAGGGGAGCAATTTGAATCATAGAGGGAAGGTCAGTATCGGTCATAGAGAAAATATCATCTTGTACTGTGAGCGTTTTTGGAGCACCTTCTGTGACTACAAAGATATTGCAGTAGTGTTCAATCTGAGCATACCATTTTCGGACAGAAGCTCGTTGTGCCACCCCGTCAGGTGGAGAGGTACCAGACATAACAGACTTGATAACCTTAAATGGACCTCTTAATATTATAGGCTGCTGCCATATGGTTCGCTCAGCTTCCCGCAAAGCAAGGCTAACAACAAATAGCCCCTTCTCCAATTGAGAATAACGTTTTTCTGCATCTTTAAAGCTACGGGAATAAAATCCAATAGGTCTAATGGGACCTTCTGGACCCTTTTGCCAGAGATGTATGGACAATCCTGAGTAAGCAAATCCCCATTCTATTTGTACAGGGTCAGAGGGATGGATAGGACCTAAGGACTGATAGATGATAGCCTCAAAAATTAGAAGCTGCAATGCTTCTTCATGAACTGGAGACCATTCCCAAGACACTCCCTTCCGCAATAAATCATATAATGGACGGGCAATAATGGAGAAGTCAGGAATATGTTTTCTCCAGAATACTAAAAGTCCAAGAACATGCTGTAATTCCTTTTTATTCTCTGGCATTTTAAGTTGATCTAAAGCTGAGAGGGTATCCTGTGGAATGCAGGCCATACCACCCTTCCACCAGATACCCAAAAATTTTACTTCAGCAGAAGGAAACTGAATTTTATCTGGAGGAATAGTCAAACCCAGTCTTTCTAAGTGTTTTATTATTTTGTCATGCATTGTTTTTACTGTAGTCAACTGGTCTCCTCCTATGAGTATATCATCAATGTATTGATAAATCTTAATTCCTTCTTCTAAGGGAATCTGTTCAAGTTCTTTTGCCAGAGCATGATGAGCCAGAGTGGGAGAATGCTTGAACCCCTGAGGGAGACGAGTAAAGGTATACTGCTGACCCTCCCATGTAAAGGCAAAACGGAGTTGGTCATCAGGATGCAAGGGCACCATAAAGAACATATCTTTAACATCGATGGTGGCCATAATAGGGTGAGCCTGTTCCTGGATAGCCGCTATTAATTCAGAAATGTTGGGTACTGCTGCAGTAAGTGGTCCAGTGTTGGCATTAAGCCTGCGATAATCAATAGTCAGTCTCCATTTGCCATTTGGTTTCCTTACAGGCCACACTGGAGAGTTAAAAGGGGAGTGGGTAGGTACCACAATACCTTCTTCTTTTAATTCTGCCAGAACTGGGCTGATACCACTAAGTGCTCCTAAAGGTAAAGGGTAAGGTCTAACAGAGGTAAGGTGGGAGGGTGGAAGTTGAGGTGATACTTGCAACAAGCGAATGTCTAGAGTAGGGGTGCCAAATACCCAGCTCCTTCCCTGGTCATCAGTCCAGCTTCTACCTTTCAAGACATCTAATCCTAACAAATTAAGCGGGAGAGTTCCCACTACCATGGGGACATCCTGAGACTGTTCTTCCCCAGGTAACCTTAGTCTCACTGTTGCCGTGGTTTGTGAATGTACACCTCCCATAGCATCAGCTACAAAGATTTTCCTGCAGGATAGGGCTACACCCGCACGGTCAGCATCACCCCTTTTGATAGCTGAAATTTGTGCTCCTGTACCCACCAGAAAAGTTTCTGGAACTAAATTGGGTTCAACAATGCAAGTAATTAATAGATCATTTACTTTTATTGTGAGCTTTCTAATATGCATCCATCCTTCACCTCCCCGCTCACTTGAGAGAGGTGAAGAAATTAGTTTCCCGATGGTTCCTGCAGCTCTTCTGGTGCTATGGGAGGAGCACTAGGACCTGGGGTTTTACTTTCCTCAAATCTAGTAGGCCAATCAGTCACCAGCATCTCAAGCCTATCTGTTGTCAGTCCATCCATCCATTTTCGTGGAATGCCCTTTTTCCAGCCCAGAGTCCAAAGACCATTACATTTATGATCAATGCTTCGCCTACCCGTTCTTAGTGGGCATGAAAGCTTTTCAGTCTCATTAAGCTTTGGGCTAGGTGGCCTGAGGACAAGTCTGGCTGCTGCAAGCCTTACTCCTCTTGGCTCAAATCTACTAGAGGAGGAAACCACTGGCCCATATTTTCTTCCATAATTAATTAACTCTTGGGCAACCTCCCCCCATGTCCATACTTTGCATCCTGACTGCAAATTATTAGAGGTTGCAGTTCCTTCTAACATTGCCCGGGTTCTTTCTCCCTGAGGCATAGCCTGTATCTTTCCTTGCAACTGTATGCCTATGGGTTTCAGCGATTCTGGAAGCCCCCTGATTAGAGGGGTCATTCTCTCAGGATCAACGGGCAATATCATGGGTGATTCATGGTGTAACTGTAGCTTCCTGTCATACATCATTTGGAGACAGGCAGCCTTCTGAACATTCTCTACTAGTTGATCAACAGTTCCAGTAATGGCAAGGGGGTCTCCCCTTTCTAGGGGATTAAGACCACCTGCCCAATAGGCAGCTCCCTGTGTAAGGGACCACGGAGCACGACTGTTACCAGTGGTTAAAAATACTCCTGGTCCCCAATAGCCTTCAGCCTCCTTTTCAGTTAAAAGTATCTGATCTCCACCTGTGAGGCTGACCCTCCATACGTACTCTGTTTCTGATTCTTTAGGAGAGCGGCCAAAATCTCTTTTCAATTTTGCTAGCTCAGTAGTAGAGAAAGGGATTTCTTTAATGTTCATTTGAGGATCGAAATCCTCGCTATTATCGTATGAATACTCAGTTTTTATTAAAGGACGCAACTGAGCTGGGGAGGCTAATAATTTGTCTACACTTGCCTTTATACCTTGCAATTCCTCCCTTGGATAAGTTTTCTCTTGAGGTGCACTAGTACCACTGGCATCCTTACCCGCTAACACTTCCCTTAAAGCTATTTGCAACAGATCAGAATTATGTTTTTCTCTTTCTACTTGCTCTTCTAGGTTTACAATTTGATTTTGCAGAGCTTTTATCAATTCCTGACTTACTTTAACTGATTCATGCAATGCTTGTAAAGCTTGGCTCTCTGTTTTAAGCTGCTGGTCGCGGAATTCTACAGCTGCAACCAGAGCAGAGCCCAATACCGCACAAATAAATGCCTTCCCTTTTCCAGCTCGGGTACGAGCATTCTTTTGCAGAACACTAATACGGTCAGAGACGCTCTGCACGTTAAACCAGTTCTGCCGTGCCCAGTCTACCCCTGTTAACGAGGGTTTAGCACCATGCTTTTCCAAAAGATTAAATAATACATCTTCACAACTCATTGTGGCACTGTCACACATTTTCTCAATACCCACAAAAGGTCTACACTGAGGGAGAGAGGAGGTATTCAAAAGCACAAATAACACCTCACCCCCACCCAGGGAGGCACAACACACCTATCAAGCAAAGGTAAATACTGTTCCAATCACTCCTCCCTTTTGCTGAGAGGAGCACACAAAAAGACAAAAGCTAAAAACAACACTTTCTAAGGTAAACAAACTTATTGGAGAGGTACACAGTTCCTCACTACCCAAGAGGCGCACACGAAAAAGCGTTAGTTATCAAACACCAAATGCAGAGAGGTCTTCCCGAGGAAGCATGCATGTATTTCACAAGTCCTCGAGAGGTATACACATAAACAGTAAAGTTTCAGAATTTAGAGTGGTCTTCCTGGAGAGGTGCCCACATCTAAGTTTTCAAAAATATTGCTCCTTGCATCTCCAGGAGGTACACACAGAAAAAGGTTCCAATTTCACGCTTAAGTTACCAGATTCAGAATTCGGAATGATCTTCTTGGAGAGAGACACACATTTAAATAAAAAAATATCACTCCTCACAACTCCAAGAGGCATACACAGAAAAAGGGTTCAAATTATATCTGGAAGGACAACACTCTCACGAAGGGTATCCTGCCGACTACGCCATTAGAAATGTCATGCTCCAATATAAAGGAGAGCGACGAAGGTTCATTGATTATGTATATACCCAGCGTGAGATTAAGAAACAATGGTTCAGATGTTGGTCCGACCAGTTTATTACCACTATAAACCAGGGAGATGGGGAAGGCGGACACTGTTAGGGAGATGGGGAAGGGAAGGCTAGCAATAGGAAAGATAGGAAGGAAGCAAGGGCTTGTACAAAGCAGGGATAGTCACCAGCCAGGATCCCAGGGGCGGTCCGGTTGCAAGCGGCTCCGACGGTCCGAGGCCGAAGAGCAGGGGCGGCAGAAGCAGGGAGAACAGCAGCAGCGACGGGCAGCCCTGAGCAGCAAGCAGCTGTCCGTAGAAGCAGCACCGGGTCAGCACAGGAGAAGCGGCGAGGGGTCAACCCCCGGAGGGGCAGCAGCGAACAGTGATCAGCTCGTGAGGTCTCTCCAAAGAGAAGGCCTCTCCAGGAAGCAGCAGGCAGTGATCAGCTCGGGAGGTCTCTACTAAGAGAAAGCTTCTCCAAGAGGAAGCCACTCCAGAGAAAACCCTCCAACTTCGTGGCTGCAGGACCCCTCTATTTATCTCCCAGATTTCTCCAGTCTACGTGACGAGCCCTTCGAACCCCTCCTGCTTGGGCATCAGGCGGGTATCGCCTGAGATGGTTATCTCCCCCTGGAGATGAGTTCCACAAACGAGTGTTCTCCGGTCATTGAGCTGCAGCGTCAGGGGAGTATCACCTGAGATGGTTATCTTCCCCTGGAAGTGAGTTCCACAAAAGAGTGTTCAATGGCCACTGAGCTGCAGCTTAGGCTGGCCCAGGACATGCCCATCAGCTTGTCCCATAGACAAGGGATTTCACAACCCTTGCCCAGGTCAAGCTTGGACATGTTCGGACATGTTCATCAGCAACCTTTGAGGCAATGGTATAAGATATTAGTCTCTTACAAAGAGAACTGAAAAGTGTCAGTGCAAATAAAAGCAGAGTGAAATGGGAGCAAAAATTAAGGGAATGAACTGTACTGAAAGATTGTGGCACAAATGGGAGCGGCACAGAGCGAATTGGGACTGCAGAGAACTGAGAGATTGGGGCGCAAGTGGGTGAGGAGTGGCGCCAATTGGGAGCGGAAACGAATGCAGTGGAGAGAAGTGAAATGTTGTGGTGCAAATGGGAGCGGAATGAAATTGGAGCAGAAACAAAGGGAGTGGAAAGAACTGAAGGACTGCGAAGCAAAAGGGAGTGGTGCGGAGTGAAATAGGAATGGAAACAAAGGGACAGAAGGGAACAGAAATGTTGCGGCATAAATACTAGCGGAGAGGAGTTACATGGGAGCAGAAACAAAGGGAGTGCAGAGAACTGAAATGTTTTGGCACAAATGGGAGTGAAATGGGAGTGGAGAGAAATGAAACGGTGCGGTGCAAACAGGAGCGAAGTGGAGCGAAATGGGAGTTGAAACAAAGGGACTGGAGAGAAATGAAAGGTTGCGGCACAAATGCTAGCAGAGCGAAATGAGAGGGGAACCAAAGAGGGAAGAGAGAACTGAAAGATTGCGGCGCAAATAAGAGCGGAGTGGAACAAAATGGTAGCTCAAACACAGGGACTGGAGAGAACAGAAATGTAGCAGTGCAAATAGGAGTGGAGTGCAGCGAAATAGGAGCGGAAACAAAGAGAGAGGAGAGAAATTAAAGGTTGCGGCGCAAATGAGAGCAGAGCGAAATGGAAGCAGAAATAAAAGGAATGGAGAGTACTGAAAGGTTGTGGCACAAATGGAAGCTGAGCAATGAAAAATTGGAGCGGAAAGAAATTAAGTGGAGAGAACTGAAAAGTTGCAGAGCAAATTGTAGCAGAGCAGAAGTGGGAAGAAGTGGGAGTGGAGATAACTGTAAGGATGCAGCGCAAGTGGGAGCAAAAAATGGAGTGAAATGGTAGAGGAAATGATCGCAATGGAGAGTACTGAATGGTTGTCGCAGAAATGGGAGCAAGGTGGAGTGAAATGGGAGCAGAAAGAAAAAGAGTGGAGAGAACTGAAAGGTTGCAGCGCAAATTAGAGGTGAGCTGAACAAAATGGGAGCGAAAATAACGGGAGAGAAAAGAACTGAAAGATTGCGTCGGAAATGGGATAAGAGCGATAATAAAAGTAGTGGAGAGAAAATAGAGGTTGTGGTGCAAATGGGAGCAGAGCAGAGCGAAATGGGAGAGTAAAGAAACGAAATTTTGCAGTGTAAATGGCAGCGAAGCAAAGTGAAATGAGAGTGTAAAGAACTGAAAGGTTGCATCGCAAATGGGAGCGGATCGGAACGAAATGGGAGGTAAACCAATAGGAGTGGAGAGAACTGAAAGATTGCGGTGCAAATGGGAGAGAAGCGATAATGGAGCAGATACAAAGGGTGTGGAGAGGACTGAGGTTTGCGGAGCAAATGGACGCGGAAACAAAGGGTCTGGAGAGAACAGAAACGTTGAGGTTAAAATAGGAGCGGAGTGGAGCGAAATGTGAATGAAAACAAGGTGAGTGGAGTGAAGTGAAATGTTCCGGTAAAAATGGGAGCGTAATGGGAGTGGAGAGAAGTGAAAGGTTGCGGCACAATTGGGAGCAGAGCGAAATTGGAACGGAGAAAAAAAGGAAAGGAGAAAACTGAAAGGTTGCAGCGCATAAGGGAACGAAATGGAGTGAAATGGTAGCAAAAACAATCAGAGTGGAGAGTACTGAAAGATTGTGGCGATAATGGGTGTGGTGCTTAGTGAAATTTAAGAGATTTTAGAGAAATCAGAAATGTTGCAGCACAAATGGTAGTGGAGCGGAACGAAATGTTAGCAGAAATAAAGAGACTGGAGATAACAGAAATGTTGCGGCGCAAATAGGAGCGGAGCGAAGCGAAGTGCGAGTGGAGAGAACTGAAAGGTTGCAGTGCAAATGGGAGCAGAGTGAAATGGGAGCGGAAATGAAAGAAATGGACTTTACTGAAAGGTTGTGGCGCAAATGGGAGTGGAGCTGAGCGAAATGGGATCAGAAAGAAAAGGAGTGGAGAATTGAAATTTTCTGGCGAGAATACGAGCCGGGTAAAATGGGAGTTGAGAGAAGTGAAATGTTCCAGCGAGAATGGGAGCAGTGCAAAATGGGAGTGGAGAGAATTGAAAGGTAGAGGCGCAAATGGGAACAAAACGGAGTGAAATGGTAGCAAAGGAAATCATAGTGGAGAGTACTGAAAGCTTGTGGTGGAAATGGGAGTGGTGCGTAGCGAAATGTAACGGAAAGAAAGGGAGATGAGAGAACAGAAATTTTGCAGCGCAAATGGGAGCAGAGCAGAACAAAATGGGAGCGGAAATAAAGGCACTGGAGGTAACAGAAATGTTGCGGCGCAAATAGTAGCGGAGCAGAGCGAAATGGGAGTGGAGAGAACTGAAAGGTTGCAGTGCAAATGGGAGCAGAGTGAAATGGGTGCGGAAAAGAAAGGAATGGAGTGTACTCAAAAGTTGTGGCACAAATGGGAGCGGAGCAAAATGTGAGCGGATACAAAAGGGAGAGAAAAGAAAAGTAAGGTTGTGGTGCAAATGGGAGTGGAGTGAAGAGAAATGAGAGTGCAGAGAACTGAAAGATTGTGGTGCAAATAGGAGTGGAGCAAAGCGAAATGGAAGCAGAAAGAAAAGGTGTGGTGAATTGAAATGTTTCTGCAAGAATAGGAGCCGGGTAGAATGGGAGTTGAGAGAAGTGAAATGTTCCGGCGAGAATGGGAGCTGTGCAAAATGGGAGTGGAGAGAAGTGAGAGGTAGAGACGCAAATGGGAACAAAACGGAGTGAAATGGTAGCAAAGGAAATCATAGTGGAGAGTACTGAAAGCTTGTGGTGGAAATGGGAGTGGTGCGTAGCGAAATGTAACGGAAAGAAAGGGAGTGGAGAGAATAAAAGTGTTGCAGCGCAAATGGGAGTGGAGCGGAATGAAATGGGAGTGGAAATAAAGGGACTGCAGAGAACAGAAATGTTGCGTTGCAAATGGTAGCGGAGTAGAGTGAAATGGGAGCGGAAACAAAGGGAGAGGAAAGAACAGAAGGGCTGTGAAGCACACAAGTGCTAAGCGAAGTGACATGGGAGCGAGAACAATGGGAGTGGGGAGAACAGAACTTTTGCGGCAGAAATAGGAGCAGAGTGTAGTGAAATAGTTGCGGAAACAAAGGGAGTGGAGAGAAATGAAGGGCTGCAAAGCAAATGGAAGTGGAACGGAGTGAAATGGGAGTGGAAACAAATGGACTAGAGGGAACAGAAATGTTGCGGCGCAAACACTAGCGGAGTGGAGAGAAATGGGAGAGGAAACAAAGGGAGTGGAGAGAAGTGAAATATTCTGGTGCAAATGGGAGTGAAATGAAAGAGACGTGACAGGCTGTGGCATAAATAGGAGATGCGCGGAGAGAAATGGGAGTGCAGAGAACTGTAAGTTTGCAGCAAAAATAGGAGCTGGGAGGAACGAAATGGGAGCAGAAACAAAGGGACTGGAGAGAACAGTAATGTAGCGGTGCAAATAAGAGCGGAGTGGAACAAAATAGTAGCGGAAACAAAAGGAGTGGAGAGAAATGAAAGGTTTCGGCGCAAATTAAAGCAGAGCAAAAAGGGAGCAGAAACAAAGGGAGAGGTGAGAAATGAAATGTGGCGCAAATGGGAGCGAAACGGAGCGAAATGGGAGTGGAAAGACAGGGAGTGGGGAGAACTGAAAGGTTGCAGCACAACTGGGAGCGGAATGGAATGAAATGGGAGCTGAAAAAAATGAACTGTAGAGAACAGAAACGTTGCTGCACAAATTCGAGCAGATTGGTGCAAAATGGGAGTGAAGACAAAGGGAGTGGAGAGAAGTGAAGTGTTCCATCGAGAATGGGAGCAAAGTAAAAATGGGAGTGGAAACAAAGGGAGAGGAGAGAACTGAAGGGTTGTGGTCCAAATGGGAACGGCGAAGAGTGAAATGGGAGTGCAAAGAACTGAAAGATTGCAGTGCAAATAGCGAAATGGAGCAAAATGGGAGCGGAAAGAAAGGGAGTGGAGTGAAGTGGAATGTTCCGGGGCAAATGGGAGCGAAAAGGGAGTCGAGAGTAGTGAATGGTTGTGGCGCAAATGGGAACAAAACCGAGTGAAATGGTATGAAAAACGATCAGAGTGGAGAGTACTGAAAGGTTTGGCGATAATGGGAGTGGAGCGTAGCGAAATGGAACGGAAAGTAAGGGAGTGGAGAGAACTGAAATGTTGCAGAGCATATGGGAGCGGAGTGAAGCGAAATGGGAGCGGAAACAAAAAAGAGTGGAGAGAACTGAAGGGCTGAGAAGGAAATGGGAGCTAAGCGGAGTGACATGGGAGTGGAAAAAAAGAGAGTGGATAGAACAGAACTGTTGTGGCGCAAAATGGAGCAGAGAGAAGCGAAATAGGAGCGGAAACAAAGGGAGAGGAGAAAACTGAAGGGTTGTGGTGCAAATGGGAACGGTGACGAGCGAAATGGGAGTGCAGAGATGTAACTGGTTTGCGGGACAGTTTGATCTGGTACCAGGACAATTGAAACAGGGGACCCACGGGCCCACACCCCGGGGAAGGGGAATGGGGAAAGGGAAAAAGGAGAAGGGAGATGGGCCTAGGAACAAAACAGCGGCAACGATCTGAGGAGGAAAGCTAATTTACTAAATAAGATATCAGAAAGAAAAATAACACAATATAATATAATATAATTGGAATTGAGGCAAATGGATCAAATAAAATTGAGCAAGAGAGAGAGTGTCCGATAAACCGAAGGCCTTACGCTAACGCTGAAGGCGGACGGTGGCAACAAACACCCACTGCTGAGCTCGGTCCCGAAGGGAAGAGGGAGTCCCGTGACCACAGAAAGTTTTTATCTTTCCCTCTGGGCGGAAATATGTAAAAATGCAAAGCATCGCAAAGTCCTCTGGGGAATGCAGTTCTTCTCTTCCGAGACAGGTACACCCAGAACTATCGACGATCCACAGAGCTGGAGCATTAACTCTTTAACTCCCAATACACCACATGATGTTATGATGTGGATTATCAACAATACAACAAAAATCATAAAACCATAACAAGAGAACTATAAGATTGCAGCGCAAATACGAGCCGAGTGGTGCGTGATGGGAGCAAAAACAAAAGGAGTGGAGAGATGTGAAATGTTCTGGCAAGAATGGGAGCAGTGAAAAATGGGTGTGGAGGTAAAAGAAATGTTCCAGCGAGAATTGGACCAGTGCAAAATGGGGGTGGAGAGAAATGGAAGGTTGTGGCCTAAATGGGAGCAAAGTGAAACTGGAGCGGAGAGAAAGAGAGTGGAGAGAACTGAAAGGTTGCAGCACGAACGGAAGTGGAGCGGAACAAAATGGAAGAGGAAACAAAGGGACTGGAGAGAAGAGATATGTTGCAGCGCAATAGGAGCGGAGTGAAGTTAAATAGGAGTGGAAACAAAGAGAGATGAGGGAAATGAAAGGTTGCATCGCAAATGGGAGCAGAGCGAAATGAGAGCAGAAACGAAAGTAAAGGAGAGTTCTGAAAGGTTGTGGCACAAATGGGAGCGGAGTGGAACAAAATGGGAGTGGAAACAAAGGGAATGGGGAGGACAGAAATGTTGCAGTGCAATATCAGCCGAGTGCAGCGAACTAGGTGGGGAAACAAAGAAAGTGGATAGAAGTGAAATGTTTAGGCAAGAATGGGAGCAGAGCAAAATGTAAGTGCAGAGAACTGTAAGACTGTGGTGCAAATGGCCTCATAAACAAAGAGAGGGAAGGAACTGAAAAGCTGCGAAGCAAATGGGAGCTAAGCGGAGTAAAATTGGAGCGGAAACAAATGGGCTGGAGAGAACAGAACTGTTGAGGCGCAAATGGGAGCAGAGCAAAATGGGAGCGGAAATGAGAGGATTGGAGAGTACTGAAAGGTTTTAGTGCAAATGGGAGCGAAGCGGAGCGAAATATGTGCGGACAGATAGGGACTGGAGAGAAATGAACTATTGCAGCGGAAATTGGAGCAGAGAGGAACGAAATGGGAGTGGTGAGAACTGAATGGTGGAAGTGCAAATGGGAGCAGAGTGAAATGGGAGTAGATATGAAAGGAATGGACAGTACTGAAAGGCTATGGCAGAAATGGGAGCGGAACTTAAGAAAATGGGAGCAGGAAAAAAAGGGACTGGATAGAACAAAAATGTAGTGGTTCAAACAGGAGAGGAGTGGAGCAAAATAGGATCAGAAACAAAGGGAGTGGAGAGACACCAAAGGTTGCGGTGCAAATGTGAGCAGAGCAGAGCAAAATGGGAGTGCAGAGAACTGTAAGATTGTGGAGCAAATAGGCATGGAGCGGAGCGAAATGGGAGTGAAAGCAAAATGAGTGGAGAATTGATATTTTTAGCCGAGAATGGGAGCAGAGCAAAATAAGAGTGGAGAGAAGTGAAAGGTAGAGGTGCAAATGGCTTTGGAAAAAGAGGGAGAGGAGAGAACTGTAAGGTTGCAGTGCAAATGGGAGCAGAGCGAAATTTGAGCAGAAAAGAAGGGAGTGGATAGAAATGATGGGTTGCGAAGCAAATGGGTGCTCTGCAGAATGAAATGGGAGCGGAAACAAAGGAACTGGAGAGAAGTGAAAGGTTGCGGTACAAATGGGAGCGGAGCGAAATTGGAACGGAAAAAAAGGGAGAGGAGAGAACTGAAAGGTTGCAGCGCAAATGGGAGTTGTGTGTTGCAAAAAATAATGGAAAGAAAGGGAATGGAGAGAACAGAAATGTTGCAGCTTAAATGAGAGCGGAGCGGAACGAAATGGGAGAGGAAATAAAGGGACTGAAGAGAAGAGAAATGTTGCGGTGCCAATAGGAGTGAAGCGGAGCCAAATGGGAGCTGAAACAAAGGGACTGGAGAGAACAGAAATTTAGCGGTGCAAATAAAATCTGAGTAGAGCAAAATAGGAGCAGAAACAAAGAGAGAGGAGAGAAACCTAAGGTTTCAGTTCAAATAAAAGCAGAGCGAATTGGGTGTGGAAACAAAGGGTGAGGAGAGATCTGAAAGTTTGCGGCACAAATGAAAGTAAAACAGTGAAATGGGAGCAGAAATGAAAGGATTGGAGAGTACTGAAAGGTTGTGGCACAAGTGGGAGCAAAGCGAAGCGAAATGGGAGTGGAAAGATAGGGACTGGAGAGAACAGAAGATTGCAGTGCAAATTGGAGCAGAGCAGAACGAAAAGGGATTGGAAACAAAGGGAGTGGAGAGAAATGAAAGGTTGCAGCGCAAATGTGAGCAGAGCAAAATGGGAGGGGAAACAAGGAGGGAGGAGAGAACTGAATGATTGTGGTGGAAATGAGAGAGGAGCAGAGAGAAATGGGAGTGCAAAGAACTAAAAGATTGTGGTGGAAAGGGGAGTAGAGCGGAGTGAAATGGGAGCTCAAGCAAAGGGAATGGAGAGAACACAAATGTAGCAATGCAAATAGGAGCGGATTCGATCAAAATTGGAGCAGAAACAGAGATGAGAAATGAAAGGTTGCCGCGCAAATGGGAGCAGAGGGAAATTGGAAAGGAAATGAAAGGAATGGAGAGTACTGAAAGGTTGTGGCACCAATGGGAGAGGAAAAGAGAGAAATGGGAGCGGAATATAAGTACGTGGAGAGAACTGGAAAGTTGCGGAGCACATTGGAGCAGACCGGAACAAAAATAGAGAGAAGAGAACTGAAAGGTTGCGGCGCAAATGGGAGCAGAGCAGAGGAAAATGGGAGCAGAAAGAAAGTAAGTGGAGAGAACTGAAAAGTTGCAGAGAAAATTGAAGGAGAGCGGAATGAAATGGTAGCAGAAACAAAGGGACTGGGGAGTACAGAAATGTAGCAGTGGAAATAGGAGCGGAGTGGAGCAAAATAGAAGCGTATACAAGGGGAGTGGAAAAAACTGAACGGCTGTGAAGCACACGGGAGCTAAGCGGAGTGACATGGGATCGGAAACAAAGGAAGTGGGGAGAACAGAAATGTTGTGGCACAAATAGGAGCAGAGTGAAGCAATATAGGTACAAAAACAAAGGGTGTGGAGAGAAGTGAAATGTTGTGGTGCAAATGGGAGCGGCGAAGAGCGAAATCTGAGTGCAGAGAAAAGAAAGATAGAGGTGCAAATTAGAGTGGCCCGGAGCGAAATGGGAGTGCAGAGAACTGCAAGGTTGCAGTGCAAATGGAGCAGAGAAGAACGAAATGGGAGCGGAAAGAAAGGGAGTGGAGAGAACTGAAAGGTTGCAATGCAAATACGAGCAGAGTGGTGCGAAATGGGAGTGGAAACAAAGGGAGTAGAGAGAAGTGAAATGCTCTGGGAAGAATGGGAGCTGTGAAAAATGGGTGTGGAGGGAAGTGAAATGTTCCGGCAAGAATGGGAGCAGTGCAAAATGGGAAAGAAATGGAAAGCTGTGGCGCAAATGGGAGCAAAGTAAAATTGGAGCAGAAAGGAAGGGAGTGGAGAGAAATGAAAGGGCTGCGAAGCAAATGGTAGCAGAGCGGAGTGAAATAAGAGTGGAAACAAAGGGACTGGGGGGAAGAGAAATTTTGCCGCGTAAATACTAGCAGAGTGAAGCGAAATGCGAGCGGAAACAAAGGGAGTGGAGAGAACTGAAATGTTTGGGCACAAATGGGGGTGAAATGGGAGTGAAGTGAAAGGCTGCGAAATGGAAAAGAGCAAAATGGAAGCAGAAATAAAAGGAATGGAGAGTACTGAAAGGTTGTGGCACAAATGGAAGCTGAGCAATGAAAAATGGGAGCGGAAAGAAATTAAGTGGAGAGAACTGAAAAGTTGCAGAGCAAATTGTAGCAGAGCAGAAAGAAGTGGGAGTGGTGATAACTGTAAGGATGCAGCGCAAATGGGAGCAAAAAAGGGAGAGAAATGGTAGAGGAAATGATAGCAATGGAGAGTACTGAATGGTTGTCACAGAAATGGGAGCAAGGTGGAGTGAAATGGGAACAGAAAGGAACGGGAGTGGAGAGAACTGAAAGGTTGCGGTGCAAATGGGAGTGGATCGGAACGATATGGGAAGTAAACCAAAGGGAGTGGAGAGAACTGAATGGTTGCAGTGCAAATGAGAGAGAAGCGATAATGGAGTAGATACAAAGGGTGTGTAGAGAACTGAGGTTTGCAAAGTAAATAAAAGCGGAAACAAAGGGACTGTACAGAACAGAACTGTTGCGCTGCAAATAAGAGCGGAGTGGAGCGAAATAGAAGCGGAAACAAGGGGAGTGGAGTGAAGTGAAATGTTCCGGTGGAAATGGGAGCGTAATGAGTGGAGAGAAGTGAAAGGTTGTGGCGCAATTGGGAGCAGAGCGAAGTTGGAACGGAAAAAAAGGGAGAAGATAGAACTAAAAGGTTGCAGCGCAAATGGGAACAAAATGGAGTGAAATAGTAGCAAAAACAATCAGAGTGGAGAGTACTGAAAGATTGTGGCAAAAATGGGAGTGGTGCGTAGCAAAATGCAACGGAAAGAAAGGGAGTGGAGAGAACAGAAATATTGCCGTGCAAACACTAGCAAAGAGGAGCGAAATGGGAGCGAAAACAAAGGGAGTGCAGAGAAGTGAAATGTTCTGGTGCAAATGGGAGTGAAATGGGAAAAACGAGAAGTGAAATACTGTGGCGCAAAAAGGAGCGGCGCGGAGCAAAATGGGAGTGCAGAGAACTGAAAGGTTGCCACAAAAAATGGGAGCTGGGAGGAACGAAATGGGAGCTGAAACAAAGGGACAGGAGAGAAAAGAAATGTAGCGGTGCAAATAGTAGCGGAGTTGTAAAAGACAGAAACTGTTTTTCCTTTCGTTTGTCTCAAAGCTTGCTTTGTTAGGCCTCTTCTGGTGATAAGACTCTGACTGATTAACTGCTGGTTATCTGGAGGGGTGTCATGGTGTCTCATTGTCTCTGCTTATGGTTGTAAAGATAAGCAGGAATGGGTGCAAATAGTTTTCTCCGTGGGGGTACGGCTTGGAGAAGCTGACCACCACAAATCAATGCGCCTGCATGGCAATGAAGGCAACATCCGCTCCTGGCTTATCTGTTGGGCCAGACATGTTACACAAAAAAAAACTCCTGTGAAATGGGGGATAAAAGGCCTTCACTGAACTACGGATTTTTTTTGGGAGAAGAACTTTCAGAAAAGAACTTGGGAGAAGAACTCCCAAAGAAAAGATCTTTGAGGAGAACTCCCGAAGAGACTTAGGACGGACCCTGAGGCCTGCTTGCTGCCATCTCCCATCCCCTGCGGTGACCTGACAGGTTCCTGAGATCAACGGACCTACTACGAACCTCGCTGGATCCACGGTGGTGATTATATCTCTCTTGCTTTCTGCCAAGTCTCCTTGCTTTTCATCTCTTTTCTATCGCCCACCTTCCCTTCCCCATATCCCTAAGCAACTAGTATTTGTAATAAACTGGTTGGGCTAACATTTGACCCGTTGTGTCTTAATCTCGCCCTCGGGTATACATATACATATAAAGAACCTCGTCTCCCTCCTTTATATTGGAGCGTGACATTTTTAATGGCGTAGTCGGCAGGATACCCTTTGTGAGAGTGTTGTCCTTCCAGATATAATTTGAATCCTTTTCTGTGTGTGCCTCTTGGAGTTGTGAGGAGTGATATTTTTTCATTTAAATGTGTGTACCTCTCCAAGAAGATCACTCCAAATTCTGATAACTTAACTGTGAAATTTGAATGTTTTTCTGTGTGTACCTCCTGGAGATGCAAGGAGCGATATTTTTGAAAACTTAGATGTGGGCACCTCTCCAGGAAGACCGCTCCAAATTCTGAAACTTTACTGTTTATGTGTATACCTCTCGAGGACTTGTGAAATACGTGCATGCTTCCTCGGGAAGACCTCTCTGCATTTGGTGTTTGATAACTAAAGCTTTTTCGTGTGCACCTCTTGGGTAGTGAGGAATTGTGTACCTCCTCAAGAAGTTTGTTTACCTTAGAAAGTGTTGTTTTTAGCTTTTGTCTTTTTGTGTGCTCCTCTCAGCAAAAGGGAGGAGTGATTGGAACTGTATTTACCTTTGCTTGATAGGTGTGTTGTGCCTCCCTGGGTGGGGGTGAGGTGTTAGTTGTGCTTTTGAATACCTCCTCTCTCCCTCGGTGTAGACCTTTTGTGGGTATTGAGAAAATGTGTGACAGTGCCACAATGAGTTGTGAAGATGTATTATTTGAACTTTTGGAAAAGCATGGTGCTAAACCCTCATTAACAGGGGTAGAGTGGGCACGGCAGAACTGGTATAACGTGCAGAGCGTCTCTGACCGTATTAGTGTTTTGCAAAAGAATGCTCGTACCCGAGCTGGAAAAGGAAAGGCATTTATTTGTGCGGTATTGGGTTCGGCTCTGGTTGCAGCCATAGAATTCCGCGACCAGCAGCTTAAAGCAGAGAGTGAAGCTTTACAAGCACTGCAGGAATCAGTTAAAGTAAGTCAGGAGCTGATAAAATCTCTGCAAAATCAAATTGCAAACCTAGAGAAGCAGTTAGAAAGGGAAAAACATAATTCTGATCTGTTGCAAATGGTCTTAAGGGAAGTGTTAATGGGTAAGGATGCTAGTGATACTAGTACACCTCAAGAGAAAACTTATCCAAGGGAGGAATTGCAAGGTATAAAGGCAAATATTGACAAATTAGAAGCTCCCCCAGCTCAGTTGCGTCCTTTAATAAAAACTGAGTATTCATACGATAATGGTGAGCATTTAGATCCTCAAATGAACATTAAAGAAATCCCTTTCTCTACTACTGAGCTAGCAAAATTGAAAAGAGATTTTGGCCGCTCTCCTAAAGAATCAGAAACAGAGTACGTATGGAGGGTCAGCCTCAGTGGTGGAGACCAGATACTTTTAACTGAAAAGGAGGCTGAAGTTTATTGGGGACCAGGAGTATTTTTAACGACTGGTAACAATCGTGCTCCCTGGTCCCTCACACAGAGAGCTGCCTATTGGGCAGGCGGTCTTAACCCTTTAGAAAGGGGAGACCCCCTCACCATTACTGGGACAGTTGATCAGTTAGTAGAAAGTGTTCAAAAGGCTGCTTGTCTGCAAATGATGTATGATAGAAAGCTGCAGCCACACCATGAATCCCCTATGATGATGCCTGTTGATCCTGAGAGAATGACTCCTTTAATTAGGGGGCTTCCTGAATCATTAAAACCTATAGGTATACAACTACAGGGAAAAATACAGGCTGTGCCTCAGGGAGAAAGAATTCAGGCAGCGTCAGAAGGTGCTGCAACCCCTAATCGTCTGCAGTCAGGATGCAAAGTATGGACGTGGGGGGAGGTTGCCCAAGAATTCATTAACTATGGGAGAAAATATGGACCAGTGACTTCCTCCAACAGTAAATTTGAGATAAAGGCAGTGAGGCGTGCAGTGGCCAATTCGACCCCTCCCCTATCTAACCGGGACCCCCACAGATCTAAAAGGTTCTCATTTTCAGTGAAACCAAGTGGGCGAAATATAAATCATAATCGTAATAGTTTTTGGAGGCTGGGCCGGCAGAAGGGCATTCCGCGAGAACTAATGGATGGATTGCCTACAGACAGATTAGAGAAGTTAGTTAATGGCTGGCCAAAACAAAAGTCTGAAAGAAGTGACACTCCACCTCCGAGTGCCCCCAACTTTGGAATCAGTACGGGCACTAGGACCGCAGGAAAACTAATGCTCTCGCCCCTCTCAAGTGAGTGGGGGGGAGGAGGGTGGATGTACATTAGAAAACTTACAACAAAAGGAAACGACCTGTTAAATACGCTTAGAAGTCTAGGGATGCCTGGGAAAAGGAATACCAAAGTACCACTCACAGGATTATTCCCTCATTTTAACCATATTAACAAGCCCCAAAAAGGGCAAGCCGATGTCCTCTTTTGTTTTACAGAAAACCCCCGTTGGACCTCGACTGAACACAGAAAGGCAGACAGCTGACTTTAATCATTTGTGTTTTGGGACAAATGCTGAAGACTTGATCATACTAGAACGCTGACTATACCTCTTGATTACACTGTATTACATTGTATTTCGGTTGCATAGTGTCGTGTTTCAGGTTGTTGTGGGTGTGGGCGTTGTCTTTACGTCTGTTAAACTTCACACTTGGGTTTGAGTTTTCACAGGTTTTGTGGCTTACTGGCTACTCCCTGCACAGTAATGCCGTTCCTTTTGATCCCTTCTTCTACCTCTTTTTATCAAACTGACTATGATTTGCATGTAACTCTGCTATGGTGTTTCCAACTTCCTAATAAATTTGGAAATGAACCAAAGGACCCATCTAGTGTCTGTCAGATGTGGCCACAAAAAAAGAAACCCATTATGTTGCTTATTGTAACACTAGTCCAGGAGTTCCATCCAAAACATGGTTGTTGGAAAGTGCTTATGTTTTGTTAAGTAAGGTATATGTTTCTGTGATGTTTCTGTGTATGTTTCTCTAATGTTTTATATTATGGGATATCCTAAACACACTATCCCGTGAAAGTTCTATAGATTATAACAATACTTGAACTTGCCAAACTAGTATATATCTCTCTCAGCATTTCAATCACTTTTGAGATGCTTAAATGACAATTCTGTTCATATTTAGCCTTGAAGCAACATGCAGTATTGCAGCGTGGTGAAGTTATACCTTCACTCAGCCTACTAGAAAACAAGTTTGTTCCATCTATGATCTTTGAAAACATTACATGGCAAATCCACGTATTGTTGAATTAGACGAGATATGCTTCCTGAGAATTAAAATCACCAATGCAACAAGTACTGATAATGGCATTGCAAAACCAGTTAGTGCTTGGTATGTTGTTAAGGAATAGGTTGTTTGTGACAAAGTGAATAACTCTAGTTGTTGTCTAAAATCGATGATAATGGTAAAGTTGTTAAACAGATTGTCCATGTTCCCTCCCAAACCTGGAAAGGCCTAGATGCTGATCTTATTTTTCCTGGCCTCCGGGTGGCCATGGGTGAAATGTATTCTAACTATTGTGTGTTGTTGCAAACCTTCTGTCTATTCCTTGAATGATCCCCTGTTTTATTCGACTTATTCAACATGTTGTATCTTCAATCAACTGACGATGGTCAAGTCCAACAGATCAGAGCAACATTTGTAACTAAGCCCAAGAAATCTATTATAGCAATTTTGTAACATTTAACCCCCATTACCTCCTCCCCTCTTTTCCCTTATGCTTTTTTTTTTTTTTCCTTTCTCCTCTCCTTCACCACCGTGGACAGATGTTTGCGCATCAGTTTCAAGCAATCTTTGAGCCACCGGGTGGTGTAAAAGACAGAAACTGTTTTTCCTTTCGTTTGTCTCAAAGCTTGCTTTGTTAGGCCTCTTCTGGTGATAAGACTCTGACTGATTAACTGCTGGTTATCTGGAGGGGTGTCATGGTGTCTCATTGTCTCTGCTTATGGTTGTAAAGATAAGCAGGAATGGGTGCAAATAGTTTTCTCCGTGGGGGTACGGCTTGGAGAAGCTGACCACCACAAATCAATGCGCCTGCATGGCAATGAAGGCAACATCCGCTCCTGGCTTATCTGTTGGGCCAGACATGTTACACAAAAAAAAACTCCTGTGAAATGGGGGATAAAAGGCCTTCACTGAACTACGGATTTTTTTTTGGGAGAAGAACTTTCAGAAAAGAACTTGGGAGAAGAACTCCCAAAGAAAAGATCTTTGAGGAGAACTCCCGAAGAGACTTAGGACGGACCCTGAGGCCTGCTTGCTGCCATCTCCCATCCCCTGCGGTGACCTGACAGGTTCCTGAGATCAACGGACCTACTACGAACCTCGCTGGATCCACGGTGGTGATTATATCTCTCTTGCTTTCTGCCAAGTCTCCTTGCTTTTCATCTCTTTTCTATCGCCCACCTTCCCTTCCCCATATCCCTAAGCAACTAGTATTTGTAATAAACTGGTTGGGCTAACATTTGACCCGTTGTGTCTTAATCTCGCCCTCGGGTATACATATACATATAAAGAACCTCGTCTCCCTCCTTTATATTGGAGCGTGACATTTTTAAGCATACAGTTGCAAGGAAAGATACAGGCTATGCCTCAGGGAGAAAGAACCCGGGCAATGTTAGAAGGAACTGCAACCTCTAATCATCTGCAGTCAGGATGCAAAGTATGGACATGGGGGGAGGTTGCCCAAGAGTTAATTAACTATGGAAGAAAATATGGGCCGGTGGTTTCTTCCTCCAGTAAATCTGAGCCAAGAGGAGTAAGGCTTGCAGCAGCCAGACTTGTCCTCAGGCCACCTAGCCCAATGCTTAATGAGACTGAAGGGCTTTCATGCCCACTAAGAACGGGTAGGCGAAGCATCGATCATAAACTTAATGGTCTTTGGACTCTGGGCTGGAAAAAGGGCATTCCACGAAATTTGATGGATGGATTGACAACAGATAGGCTCGAAATGCTGGTGACTGGATGGCCAACTAGATCTGAGGAAAGCAAAACCCTAGGTCCTAGTTGCCTCTCCAGCACCAGAAGAACTACCAGAGTCATCAGGAAACCTTCACCTCTCAAGTGAGCGGGGGGTGAAGGGTGAATGTTAGGAAGCTCACAACTAGCACTGAAGGGACATTATTTGATTTGTTTTCATTATGCATATAAACGACTACCTGTAAACTGGACTGGGGTATGTTATGTTGGAGTAATCCGCCCAATGTTATGCCCTTGATCTCATTGCAGATCAAGCCTCACAGACACGGGCAGAAGTACTCCAGCATTGCATTGTTCTGGACTACCTGCTAGCTGAAGAAGGGGGTGTCTGTGGCAAATTATATTATTCTACTTTTTGTCTAAAATTAATGATAATGGGATTGATGCAAACAAATTGTTCAAGGTATATGAAAAATAGCACATGTTCCTGTCCAAACTTGGAAAAGCCCAGACCTTGACCTCTTCCTGGCTCCCAGGTGGCCCAAGGCTAAACAGATTTTTATTGTGTGTTATTGCAACTCTTATGTTTGTTCCTTGTATGATACCCTGTTTTATTCAATTGTAAACTTGGACAACACGTGGTATCTTCTATGTACTGTACAACCTCCTCTGCTGATGGAGAAGTGAGACATATCAGGGCGACGATTGTAACCAAGACAAAAAAAACGTGTGTAATAATTATATGAACATTTTGATTCCCTACACCCCTCCCTCCTTTACCCTTCTGCTTCCTATCTTTTTCTCACCATCATGGATCAC
The DNA here is from genome assembly GCF_038088225.1 of Cyrtonyx montezumae. Classification (NCBI taxonomy): domain Eukaryota; kingdom Metazoa; phylum Chordata; class Aves; order Galliformes; family Odontophoridae; genus Cyrtonyx; species Cyrtonyx montezumae. The sequence goes on from NW_027072025.1 coordinate 2,749,310, forward strand.
CAGTGCCCAATTTTTACGCAACCTTTGAGTCACGGGGTGGTGTAAGAGACTAATATCTTTTACCATTGCCTCAAAGGTTGCTGATGAACATGTCCGAACATGTCCAAGTTAGTCCTGGGAAAGGGTTGTGAAATCCTTTGTCTCAGGGACAAGCTGATGGGCATGTCCTGGGGCGGCCTAAGCTGCAGCTCAGTGGCCATTGAACACTCTTTTGTGGAACTCCCCTCCAGGGGAAGATAACCATCTCAGGTGATACTCCCCTGACGCTGCAGCTCAATGACCGGAGTGCTGCAGCTCAATGACCGGAGAACACTCGTTTATGGAACTCATCTCTAGGGGGAGATAACCATCTTAGGCGATACCCGCCTGATGCCCAAGCAGGAGAGGTTCGAGGGGTTCGTCATGTAGACTGGAGAAATCTGGGAGATAAATAGAGGGGTCCTGCAGCCACGAAGTTGGAGGGTTTTCTCTGGAGTGGCTTCCTCTTGGAGAAGCTTTCTCTTAGGAGAGACCTCCCGAGCTGATCACTGCCTGCTGCTTCCTGGAGAGGCCTTCTCTTTGGAGAGACCTCACGAGCTGATCACTGTTCGCTGCTGCCCCTCCGGGGGTTGACCCCTCGCCGCTTCTCCCGTGCTGACCCCGCACCCCTCCTCCTGTGCTGACCCGGTGCTGCTTCTACGGACGACTGCTTGCTGCTCAGGGCTGCCCGTCGCTGCTGCTGTTCTCCCCGCTTCTGCCGCCCCTGCTCTTCTGCCTCGGACCGTCGGAGCCGCTTGCAACCGGACCGCCCCTGGGATCCTGGCTGGTGACTATCCCTGCTTTGTACAAGCCCTTGCTTCCTTCCTATCTTTCCTATCGCTCGCCTTCCCTTCCCCATCACCCTAACAGTGTCCGCCTTCCCCATCTCCCTGGTTTATAGTGGTAATAAACTGGTCGGACCAACATTTGAACCGTTGTTTCTTAATCTCACGCTGGGTATATACATAATCAAATGAACCTTCGTCGCCCTCCTTTATATTGGAGCGTGACATTTTTTAATGGCGTAGTCGGCAGGATAACCTCCATGACTCGCCTCACTCCTTTATATTGGAGTGTGACAGGAGTGGAGCGAAAAAGTTGCGGAAACAAAGAGAGAAGAGAGAAATTAAAAGTTGCGGCGCAAATGGAAGCAGAGCAAAATGGGAGTGAAAAGAAAGGAATGGAGAGTCCGGTAACGTTGTGGCACAAATGGGAGCAGAAAGAAAGTGGGAGGAGAGAACAGATGCAGAGAAAATTGGTAAGGTGCTGAACGAAATGGGAGCGGAAACAAAGTGACTGGAGAGAACAGAAATGTAGCGGTGCAAATAGGAGAGGACTGGAACAAAATAGGAGTGGAAACAAAAGGAGTGGAGAGAAATGGAATGTTTTGGCGCAAATGAAAGAAGAGCAAAATGGAAGCAGAAAAAAAGGGAGAGGTGAGAACTGAAAGGTTGTGGCGAAAATGGCAGTGGAACGGAACGAAATGGGAGTTGAAACAAAGGGACTGGAGAGAACAGAAATGTTGCGGAGTAAATATGAGCATAGTGGTGCAAAATGAGAGCGAAGAGAAAGGGACTGGAGAGAAGAGAAATGTTCCGTCGAGAATGTGAGCAGTGCAAAATGAGAGTTGAGAGAACTGGAAGGTTGCGGCACAAATGGGAGCAGAGCGAAATGGGAGCGGAAAAGAAAGGAATGGAGAGTAATGGAAGGTTGTGGCACAAATGGGCGTGGCGCTAAGCAAAATGGGAGTGGAAAGACTGGGAGTGGAAATAACTGAAAGTTTGCATCACAAATGTGAGTGGAACTGAACAAAATGGGAGCGGAAACAAAGGCAGAGGAGAGAACTGAAAGGTTGCAGCGCAAATGGTAGCAAAACAGATTGACATGGGAGAAGAAATGATCAGAATGGAAAGTACTGAATGGTTGTGGCGCAAATGGGAGCGGTGCGGAGCGAAATGGGAGCAGAAAGAAAGGGAGTGGAGAGAACTGAAAGGTTGCAGCGAAAACGAGAGTGGAGTGGATCAAAATAGGAGCGGAAACAAGGGGAGTGGAGAGAAATGAAAGATTGTGGCGCAAATGTGAGTAAACCAAAATGGGAGTGGAGAGAAGTGAAACGTTGTGGTGCAAATGGTTGCTAAGTGGGGCAAAATGGGAGTGGAAACAAAGAAAGTGGAGAGAAATGAAATGTTCCAGCAAGAATAGGAGCAGTGCAAAATGGAATTTGAGGGAACTGAAATATTGCAGCACAAATGGAAGCAAAACAGAGTGAAATGGGAGTGGAAATGAAATGAATATTGAGAACTGAAAGGTTGTGGCACAAATGGGAGCGGAGCGGAGCGGAGCGAAATAGGAGCGGAAACAAAGGCAGTAGAGATAAATGATAGATTGCGGCGCAAATGGCAGCAGAGCTAAGAAAAATGGGATTGGAAACAAAGGGAGTGGAGAGAACTGAATGGCTGCAGTGCAAATGGGAGCGAAGCACAGCAAAATGGGAGTGCAGAGAACTGATATGTTGCAGTGTAAATGAGAGCGGAGGTAATTGAAATGGGAGTGTAGGGAACTGAAAGGTTGCGGCGCAAATGGGAGCTGAGCAAAATGGGAACAGAACCAAAAGGAGTGGAGAAAACTGTAAGTTTGTATCAGAAATGGGAGCAAAGCGGAGTGAAATGTGACTAGAAAGAAAAGGCAGTGGAGAGAACTGAAAGGTTGCGGTTCAAAAGGGAGCGAAGCGGAGCGAAATGGGAGCGGAAACTAAGGGAGTGGAGAGAAATGAAAGGTTATGGTGTAAATGGGTGTGGAGCGGAAACAAAGGGAGTGGAGAGAACTGAAAGTTTGCAGTGCAAATTGGAGAGAAGCAATAATGGAGCAGATACAAAGGGTGAGGATAGAACTGAGGTTTGCAGAGCAAATGGAAGCAGAAACAAAAGGGTCTGGAGAGAACAGAAATGTTGTGGTTAAAATAGGAGCGAAGTGAAGCAAAATGTGAATGGAAAGAAAGGGAGTTGAGAGGCGTGAAATGTTCCGGCACTAAAAGGGGGTGGAGCAAAATGGGAGCAAAAAAATAGGGAGAGAATTGAAATGTTGCGCGCAAATGGGAGCGGAGTGGAGCGAAATGGGAGTGGAAACAAATGGAGTGTAGAGAAGGGAAAGGTTGTGGCACAAATGGGAGGAGAGCAAAATTATACGGGAGTTGAAACAAAGGGACTGGAGAGAATAGAAATGTTGCGGCGCAAATAGGAGCAAAGTGGAGCGAAATGGGAGTGGAAACAAAGGGAGTGGAGAGAACTGAAAGGTTGGGACTCAAGTGGGAGCAACACGGAGCAAAATTGGACTGCAGAGAACTGAAATGTTGCGGTGTAAATGGGAGCGGAGCAAAGCGAAATGGGAGTGTAGAGAATTTAAAGGCAGTGTCGCAAAAGGGAGCACAACGAAATAGGAGCGTAAAGAAACAAAGTGGAGAAAATTGAAATGTTGCAATGTAAATGGGAGCGGAGCGGAGCGAAATGGGAGTGGAAACAAAGGGAGTGGAGAGAACTGAAAAGTTGCGGTGCAAATGGGAGAGAAGCGGATCGAAATGGGAGCAAAAACAAAGTGAGTGGACAGAAATGAAAGGTTGGGGTGCAAATAGGAGTGGAGTGGAGAGAAATAGGAGCGGAAACAAAGAGGAGAGAAATGAAATGTTGCGGCGCAAACGGGAGCAGAGTGAAATGGGTGTGGAAAAGAAAGGAATGGAGGGTACTGAAAGGTTGTGGAACAAATGGGAGCCGAGCGGAGCAAAATGGGAGTGGAAAGAAAAGGAGTAAAAAGATCAGAAAGGTTGCAGAGCAAATTGCAGCGAAGCTGAATGAAATGGAAGCAGAAACAAAGGGACTGGAGAGAACAGAAATGTATCGGTGCAAATAGAAGCGGAGTGGAGCAAAATAAAAGTGGAAAAAAAGCAGTGGAGAGAAATGAAATGTTTCGTCGCAAATGAAAGCAGAGCAAAATGGGAGCAGAAACAAAGGGAGAGGTGAGAACTGAAAGGTTGTGGCGCAAATGGGAGCGAAGCGGAGTGAAATGGGAGTGGAAAGAAAGGGTCTGGAGAGAACAGAAATGTAGCAGTGCAAATAGGAGTGGAGTGGAACGAAATGGGAGAGGAAAAACAAAAAATGGGAGGGGTGCAAGAGCCTACCAGGGAAGATGCCTTGCTAGACCTACTTTTCACTAACAGGGAAGGACTAGTAGGAGATGTGAAGGTTGGGGATTGTCTTGGCCAGAGTGACCATGAAATGGTGGTTTGCTATTCTGGGTGACGTCAAGAGGGTGACTAGCAAAACTACTACCTTGGTCTTCCGGAGGGCAGACTTTGACCTGTTCAGGGTGCTTGTTGCAAGGGTCCCTTGGGACTTGCTCCTGAGGGGTAAAGGGGTCCAGGAAGCCTGGATGCTCCTCAAGATGGAAATCTTAAAGGCACAGGAGCAGGCTGTCCCGGAGTCCCGTAAGTCGAGCCGGAGGAGAAAAAGACCAGTGTGGATGAACCGGGAACTTTTTTTGAGACTCCGAAAGAAAAAGAGAGTCTATGTCCTCTGGAAGATGGGACAGGCTACTTGGGGTGACTACAGAGAACTGGCCAAGATTTGCAGGTAGAAAAATAGAAATGCTAAAGCCCAGCTTGAACTTAGACTGGCTACTGCTGTAAAGGAGAACAGGAAACCCTTTTACAAATATATTAACAGCAAGAGAAAAACTAAGGAAAATTTCCCTCCTTTACTCAACGAGGCAGGGAATGTAACCACAGATGATAAGGAAAAGGCTGAGGTTCTCAATGCCTTCTTCACATCTGTCTTTAATAGACAGAACAGTTGTCCACAGGGTACTTGCCCTGACCTGGAAGTCGGGGACGAGCGCATAATGCACCCCCTGTGATCCAAGCAGAGACGGTCAGAGATCTTCTCCTCCATCTGAACTGCCACAAGTTAATGGGGCCAGATGGGATCCACCCAAGGGTGCTGAGGGAGTTAGCAGAGGTGATTGCCGAGCCACTTTCGGACATCTATCAGAATTCCTGGTTATCGGGAGAGGTCCCACAAGATTGGAGGCTTGCTGATGTGACTCCCATCTACAAGAAAGGCCGTAAGGAAGACCCGGAGAACTACAGGCCTGTCAGCCTGACATCGGTATCAGGGAAAGTTATGGAGCAGATGATCTTGAGGGAAATCACACGACACGTGCATGGCAATAAAGGGATCAGACCCAGCCAGCATGGGTTCACCAAGGGCAGGTCGTGCTTGTCCAACCTCATCTCCTTCTATGACTGGGTGACCAGACAGGTAGATGAGGGAAAGGCTGTTGACGAAGTCTACCTGGACTTCAGCAAGGCCTTCGACACGGTCTCCCACAGTATTCTCCTGAGGAAACTGGCAGCCCGTGGTGTGGACAGGTTCACTCTTCTCTGGGTGGAGAACTGGCTGGAGGGCCGTGCCCAGAGGGTAGTGGTTAATGGAGTTAAGTCCAGCTGGCGTCCTGTTACGAGTGGTGTCCCCCAAGGGTCAGTTTTGGGGCCCATCTTGTTTAATATCTTTATTGATGACCTAGATGAGGGAATTGAGTGTACTCTCAGTAAGTTTGCAGATGACACCAAGTTGGGAGGATGTGTCAAACTGCCTGAGGGTAGGGAGGCCCTTCAGAGGGATTTGGATAGGCTGAACAGCTGGGCTGAGCTCAATGGGATGAGGTTCAATAAGACCAAGTGCCGGGTCCTGCACTTTGGCCACAATAACCCCATGCAATGCTATAGGCTTGGGGCAGAATGGCTTGAAGAATGCAGAGAGGAAAAGGACCTGGGGGTGTTGCTTGATGCTCGGCTTAACATGAGCTGGCAGTGTGCCCAGGTGGCCAAGGCCAACAGCATCCTGGCCTGTATTAGAAATAGTGTAGCCAGCAGGAGCAGGGAGGTGATCATCCCCCTGTACTCAGCTCTGGTACGGCCGCACCTCGAGTACTGTGTTCAGTTTTGGGCCCCTCACTACAAGAAGGACATTGAGGCCCTGGAGCGTGTTCAGAGAAGGGCAACAAAACTGGTGAGGGGTCTGGAGCACAAGTCTTATGAGGAGCGGCTGAGGGAGCTGGGATTGTTTAGTCTGGAGAAGAGGAGGCTCAGAGGAGACCTTATTGCACTCTACCACTTCCTGAAGGGGGGTTGTGGTGAGGAGGGGGTGGGCCTCTTCTCCCTGATAAATAATGACAGGACGAGAGGGAATGGCCACAAGTTGCGCCGGGGAAGATTTAGATTAGACCTGAGGAAACATTTTTTTTCTGAAAGAGTGGTCAGGCACTGGAATGGCCTGCCTAGGGAGGTGGTTGAGGCACCGTCCCTAGCGCTGTTCAAGAAGCGGTGCTAAGGTTCAAGATGAAGTGCAAAGGGATTTGATTTAGTAGTTGGGTAGGGATATTGTAAAGAGTATTGTTGGACTAGATGATCTTGTAGGTCTTTTCCAACCTTACGAACCTATGAACCTATGAAACTAAGGGAGTGGAGAGAAATGAAAGGTTGCGGCACAAATGGGAACATAACAGTTAAATGGTAGAAGAAATAATCAGAATGGAGAGTACTGAAAGGTTGTGACAGAAATGGGAGCACTGCAGAACAAAATGGGAGCGGAAAGAAAGGGAGTGGCGTGAACTGAAAGGTTGCAGTGCAAATGAGAGCAAAGCAGAATGAAATGGGAGCAGAAACAAAGAAAGAGGAGTGAACAGAAATGTTGAGCTGCAAATAGGAGTGGAGTGGAGCAAAAAAAAAAAAAGCGGAAACAAAGGGAGTGGAGAGAAATGAAAGGTTAAGGTGCAAATGTGAGCAAACCGAAATGTTACTGGAGAGAAGGGAAACGTTGCAGCGCAAATGGTAGTGAGGTGGTGCGAAATGGGAGCGGAAACAAAGGGAGTGGAGAGAAGTTAAATGTTCCAGCGAGAATGGGAGCAGTGAAAAATGGGTGTGGAGAGAACTGAAATGTTCTGGCGAAAATTGGAGTTGAGCAAAATGGGAGTGGAGAGAACTGGAAGGCTGTGGCGCAATAGGAAACAAACTGAAATTGAAGCGGAAAGAAAGAGAGTGGAGAGAACTGAACGGCTGCGAAGCAAATGGGAGTGGAGCGGAGTGAAATGGGAGTGGAAACAAAGGGACTGGAAGGAACAGGAATGTTGCGGTGCAATTACTAGCGGAGTGGAGAGAAATGGGAGCGGAAACAATGGGAGTGGAGAGAAATGAAAGGTTACAATGCAAATGTGAGCAAACCGAAACGAGACTGGAAAGAAGTGAAACGTTGCAGCGCAAATAAGAGAGAAGCGAAATTGGAACAGAAACAAAAAGACAGGAAAGAACTGAAAGGTTCAAATGGGAGTAAAATGGAGTGAAATTGTAGAGGAAACAATCACATTGGAGAGTACTGAATGGTTGTTGCGCAAATGGGAGCAAAGCAGAGGGAAATGGGAGAAGAAAGAAAAGGAGTGTAAAGAACTGAAAGATTGCAGTGGAAATGGGAGCAGAGTAAAATGGGTGCAAAAATGAAAGGAATGGAGAGTACTTAAAGGTTGTGGCAGAAATGGGTAAGGGGCAGAGCGAAATAGAAGCAGAAAGAAACAGAGTGGAGTGCACTAAAAGGCTGCAGTGCAAATTGGAAGGGAGCAGAACGAAATGGGAGCTGAAACAAAGGGACTGGTGAGAACAGAAATGTATTGGTGCAAATAGGAGCAGAGTGGAAAAAAATAGAAGCGGAAACAAAAGGAGTGGAGAGAAAGGTTGTGGCACAAATAACAGCACAGCAAAATGGGAGCAGAAACAAAGAAAGAGATGAGAACTGAAAGGTTGTGGCGCAATTGAGAGCAAAGCGGAGTGAAATGGGAGTGGAGAGAACTGAAAGATTGCAGTGCACATAGGAGTGGAGCAGAACGAAATTGGAGCGGAAAGAAAAGGAGTGGAGAATTTAAATGTTTAGGCGAGAATGGGAGCAGTGCAAAATAGGAGTGAGAAGATAGGTAAAGGCGCAAATGGCATCGGAAAAAAAGGGTGTGGAGAGAACTGTAAGGTTGAAGTGCAAAGGGAGCAGAGCGAAATTGGAGCAGAAAAAAAGTTAGTGTAGAGAACTGAAGGGTTGCTGCGCAAATGGGAACAAAACGGAGTGAAATGATATCTAAAACAATCAGAGTGGAGAGTACTGAAAGGTTGTGGCGCAAATGGGAGTTGTGCATTGCGAAATGTAATGGAAAGAAAGGGAGTGGAGAGAACAGAAATGTTGCAGCGCCAATAGGAGCGAAGCGGAGCGAAATGCAGCGGAAACAAAGGGAGTGGAAAGAACTGAAGGGCTGTGAAGCACACGGGAGCGAAGCGGAGTGACATGAGAATGGAAAGAAAGGGAGAGGGGAGAACAGAGCTGTTGTGGCACAAATAGGAGCAGAGTGAAGTGAAATAGGTGCGGAAACAAAGGGAGTGGAGAGAAGTGAAATGTTCCAATGCAAATAAGAGCAGAGTGAAATGGGAGTGGAAAGAAAGAAAGAGGAGAGAACGGAAAGGTTGTGGTGCAAATGGGAGCGGCGAAGAGCGAAATGGGAGTGCAGAGAACTGAAAAATATAGGCGCAAATAGGAGTGGCGCGGAGCAAAATGGGAGTGCAGAGAACTGAAGGTTTGGAGCGCAAATGAGAGCGGAGTTGTGCGAAATGGGAGCGGAAACAAAGGGAGTAGAAAGAAGTGAAATGCTCCGGCAAGAATGGGAGCAGTAAAAAATGGGTGCGGAGAAAAGTGAAATGTTCCGGTGAGAATGGGAGCAGTGCAAAATAGGAGTGGAGAGAAGTAAAAGGTTGCAGCGCAAATGGGAACAAAATGGAGTGAAATAGTAGCAAAAACAATCAGAGTGGAGAGTACTGAAAACTTGTAGCGCAAAAGGGATTGGTGCGTAGCGAAATGTAACGGTAAGAAAGGGAGAGGTGAGAACTGAAAGGTTGTGGCGCAAATATGAGCGGAGTAGTGAGAAATGGGAGAGGAAACAAAGGGAATGCATAGAAGTGAATTGTTCTGGCAAGAATGGGAGCAGTGCCAAATGGGAGTGGAGAGAAGTGAAAGGTTGCGGTGCAAATGGGAACAAAGTGGAATTGGAGCGGAAAGAAAGGGAGTGTAGAGAAATGAAGGGCTACAAAGCAAATGGGAGCGGAGCGGAGTGAAATTGGAGAGCAGAGAACTGAAAGTATGCAGCGCAAATAGGAGTTGCGTGGAACGAAATGGGAGCTAAAAAAAAAGGGTCTGTAGGGAACAAAATGTTGCGGCACATATACTAGCGGAGTGGAGTAAAATGGGAGCGGAAACAAAGGGAGTTGGGAGAAGTGAAATGTTCCGGCACAAATGGGAACAAAATGGGAGTGGAGAGTACTGAAAGGCTACAGTGCAAATACAAGCGGCACGGAGCGAAATGGGAGAGCAGTGAGCTGAAAGTTTGCAGCGCAAATGGAAGTGTAGTGGAACGAAATGGGAGCTGAAACAAAGAGAGTGGAGGGAACAAAATTGTTGTGGTGCAAAAAGGAAAGGAGTGGAGTGAAATAGGAGCGGAAACAAAAGGAATGGAGAGAAATGAAAGGTTGCGGCGCAAAAGGGAGCAGAGCAAAATGGGAGTGGAAACAAACGTAGAGGAGACGAAAGGTTGCAGCACAAATGGTAGCAAAACAGAGTGAAATGGGAGCAGAAATGAAAGGATTGGAGAGTACTGAAAGGTTGTGGCACAAATGGGAGCAAAGCTGTGCGAAATGGGAGCGGAAAGAAAGGGACAGGAGAGAACTGAACGATTGCAGTGCAAATTGGTGCAGAGCGGAACGAAATGGGAGCAAAAACAAAGGGAGTGGAGAGAACTGAACGGTTGTGGCACAAATGGGAGTGGCACGGAGCAAAATGGGAGCTCAAACAAAGGGACTCGAGAGAACAGAAATGTAGCGGTGCAAATGAAAGCAGAGCAAAATGGGAGAGGAAACAAAGGGAGAGGTGAGAACTGAAAGGTTGTGATGCAAATGGGAGCGAAGCGGAGCGAGATGGGAGAGAAAAGAAAGGGACTGGAGAGAACAGAAATGTTGTGGCGTAAAAAGCAGTGGAGTGGAGCAAAATAGGAGCGGAAACAAAGGGAATGGAGAGAAATGAAAGATTGCAGCAGAAATGGGAGTAGAGCAGAACGAAATGGGAGCGGAAATAAAGGGAGTGGAGAGAAATGAAAGGTTGCAGCGCAAATACGAGAAGAGTGGTGCGAAATGGGAGCGGAAACAAAGGGAGAGGAGAGAACTGAAAGGTTGTGGCGCAAATGGTAGCAAAACAGAGTGAAATGGGAGCAGAAATGTGAGGATAGGAGAGTACTGAAAGGCTGTGGCATAAGTGGGAGCAGAGCAGAGCGAAATGGGAGCGGAAAGTAAGGGACAGGAGAGAACTGAATGATTGCAGTGCAAACTGGTGCAGAGCAGAACTAAATGGGAGCAGAAACATAGGGAGTTGAGAGAATTGAAAGGATGCGGCACAAATGTGAGCAGAGCGAAATGAGAGGGGAACTAAAAAGGAGGAGAGAACCGAAAGGTTGTGGCACAAATGGGAGCAGCGCGGAGCAAAATGTGAGCTCAAACAAAGGGACTCGAGAGAACAGAAATTTAGCGGTGCAAATAGGAGAGGAATGGAGCGAAATAGGAGTGGAAACAAAGAAGGAGGAGAGAAACCAAAGGTTTCAACTCAAATGAAAGCAGAGCGAAACGGGAGCGGTAACAAAGATTGAAGAGAGATCTGAAAGGAAGCGGTGCAAATGGTATTAAAAATAGTGAAATGGGAGAAGAAATGAACGGATTGGAGAGTACTGAAAGGTTGTGGCACAAGTGGGAGCGGAGCGGAGTGAAATGGGAGCGGAACGAAAGGGACTGGAGAGAACAGAACGATTGTAGCGCAAATTGGAGTAGAGCAGAACGAAAAGGGAGTTTAAACAAAGGGAGTGGAGAGAAATGAAAGGTTGCAACACAAATGTGAGCAGAGCGAAATGGGAGGGGAATAAACGAGAGAGGAGAGAACTGAAAGTCTGTGGCGGAAATGGGAGTGGAGCAGAGAGAAATGGGAGTTTAGAGAACTAAAAGATTGCGATGCAAATAGGAGCAGTGCAGAACAAAATGGGAGCTGAAAAAAAATGGATCCGAGAGAACACAAATGTAGCAATGCAAATAAGAGCGTATTCAAGCAAAATAGGAGCGGAAAAAAAGAGAGAGGAGAGAAATGAAAGGTTGCGACGCAAATGAGAGCAGAGCGAAATGGGAGAGGAAATGAAAGGAATGGAGAGTACTGAAAGGTTGTGACACAAATGGAAGCGAAGCGGCGCGAAATGGGAGCGGAATAAAAATAAGAGGAAAGAACTGAAAAGTTGCAGAGCAAATTGGAGCAGAGCGGAATAAAAATGGAGAGGAGAGAACTGAAAGTTTGCAGCGCAAAAGGGAGCAGAGCAGAACGAAATGGGAGCTGAAACAAAGGCACTAGAGAGAACAGAAATGTTGTGGTGCAAATCAGAGAGGAGTGGAGCGAAATAGGAGAAGAAAGAAAGGGCATGTAGAGAAAAGTAAGGTTGCAGCGCAAATGGGAGCAGAGCGAAATGGGAGCTGAAACAAAGCGACTGGAAGGAACAGAAATGCAGCGGTGCAAATAGGAGAGGAGTGGAGCGACATAAGAACGAAAATAAAGAGAGAGGAAAGAAATGAAAGGTTGCAGAGCAAATAGTAGCAGAGCGAAATGGGAGCGGAAAGAAAAGAAATGGAGAGTACTGAAAGGTTGTGGCACAAATGGGAGCGTACCGGAGCAAAATGGGATCGGAAAGAAAATGAGTAGATAGAACTGAAAAGTTGGAGAGTAAATTTTAGCAGACCTGAACGAAATAGGAGCAGAAACAAAGGGACTAAAGAGTACAGAAATTTTGCGGTGCAAATAGGAGAAAAGTGGAGCAAAATATAAGTGGAAAAAAAGGGAGTATAGAGAATTGAAACATTGCAGCGTAAAAGAAAGCAGAGCAAAATGGGAGCGGAAACAAAAGGAGAGGTGAGAACTGAAAGGTTGTGGCGCAAATGGGAGCGGAGCGGAACAAAATGGGAGCTGAAACTAAGGGACTGGAGAGAATAGAAATGTTTTGGTGCAAAAAGGAGAGGAGTGGCGCGAAATAGGAGCGGAAACAAAGGGAAAGGAGAGAAATGAAAGGCTGCGGCGCAAATGGGAGCAGAGCGAAATGGGAGCGGAAACAAAAGAAGAGGAGAGTACTGAAAGGTTGTGGCAATAATGGAAGCAAAACAGAGTGAAATGGGAGTGGAAATGAAAGGATTGGAGTGTACTGAAAGGTTGTGGCACAAGTGGGAGCGGAGGGAAGCATAATGGGAGTGGAAAGAAAAGGAACTGGAGAGAACTGAACGGTTGCAGCGCAAAGTGGAGAGGAGCAGAGTGAAATGGGAGTGGAAACAAAGGGTGTGGAGAGAAATGTTCCGGCGAGAATGGGAGCAGTGAAAAATGGGAGTGGAGAGAACTGGAAGGTTGCGGCGCAAATGAGAGCAAAGTGAAATTGGAGCGGAAAGAAATGGGGTGGTAAGAAATGAAGGGCTGCGAAGCAAATGAAAGTGGAGTGGAGCGAAATGGGAGCGGAAACAAAGGGAGTGGAGTGGAGCGAAATGGGAGTGGAAACAAAGGGAGTGGAGTGAAGTGAAATGTTCCGGCGTAAATGGGAGCGAAATGGGAGTGGAAAGTAGTGAAAGGTTGCGGCGCTAATGTTAGCAAACCGAAATGGGAGCGGAGAGAAGTGAAATGTTGCAGCGCAAATGGGAGCAGAGCACAATGGAAGCGGAAATGAAAGGAATGGAGAGTACTGAAAGGTTGTGGCACAAATTGGAGTGGAGCTGAATGAAATGGGAGTGGAAACAAAGGGACTGGAGAGAACAGAATTGTGGTGGCGCAATAGGAGTGGAGTGAAGTGAAATAGGAGCAGAAACAAAGGGAATGGAGAGAACTGAAAAGTTGCGGCTCAAGTGGGAGCAAAGCGGAGCGAAATTGGAGTGCAGAGAACTGAAATATTGAGGCACAAATGAGAGCGGAGCGGATCAAAATTGGTGTGGAAACAAAGAAGTGCGAAGTACTGAAAGATTGCGGTGCAAATAGAAGTGGAGCGGACGGAAATATGAGCAGAAACAAAAGGAGTGGAGAGAAGTGAAATGTTTAGGCGAGAATGGGAGCAGAGCAAAATAGGGAGTGGAGAGAAGTGAACGGTAGATGTGCAAATGGCATCGTAAACAAAGGGCGTGGAGAGAACTGTAAGGTTGCGGCGCAAATGGCATCGTCAAGAAAGAGAGTGGAGAGAACCGAAAGATTGCGGTGCCAATACGAGCGAAGTGGTGCGAAATGGGAATGAAAACAAAGGGAGTGGAGAGAAGTGAAATGTTCCGGCGCAAATGGGAGCGAAATGGGAGTGGAAAGTAGTGAAAGGTTGCGGCGCAAATGTTAGCAAACCGAAATGGGAGCGGAGAGAAGTGAAATGTTGCAGCGCAAATGGGAGCACAGCAAAATGGAAGCAGAAATGAAAGGAATGGAGAGTACTGAAAGGTTGTGGCAGAAATGGGAGCAAGGCTAGGCGAAATGGGAGCAGAAAGAAAGGGAGTGGAGAGAACTGAAAGGCTGTAGCACAAATTGGAGCGGAGCTGAACTAAATGGGAGCAGAAACAAAGGGACTGGAGAGAACAGAATTGTTGTGGCGCAATAGGTGTGGAGTGAAGTGAAATAGGAGCAGAAACAAAGGGAATGGAGAGTAATGAAAGGTTGCGGTACAAATGGGAGCAGAGCGAAATGGGTGCGGAAACTAATAGGGAGGAGAGAACTGAAACGTGGCGCAAATGGGAGCGATGCGGAGCAAAATGGGAGTGGAAAGAAATGGAGTGGAGAGAACTGAAATGTCGTGGCACAATAGGAGTGGAGTGTAGCGAAATAGGAGCGGAAACAGAGAGATTCGAAAAATGAAAGGTTGCGGCGCAAATAGGAGCAGAGCGAAATGAGAGCAGAAAGGAAAGAAAGAAAAATTCTCAAAGAGAGAAAGGTAAGTACTGAAAGGTTGTGGCAAAAATGGGAGCGGAGCGGAGCAAACTGAAAGCAGAAATAAAGTAAGTGGTGAGAACTGAAAAGTTGCAGAGCAAATTGGAGCGGAACGGAACGAAATGGGAGTGGAAACAAAGGGAATGGAGAGGACAGAAATGTTGCGGCGCAATATGAGTCGAGTGCAGCGAACTAGGAGCGGAAACATAGGGAGTGGAGTGAAGTGAAATGTTTAGGCGAGAATGGGAGCAGAGCAAAATGGGACTGGAGAGAAGTGAAAGGCAGAGGCGCAAATGGCATCGTCAAGAAAGAGAGTGGAGAGAACTGAAAGATTGCAGTGCAAATACGAGCGAACTGGTGCGAAATGGGAACGGAAACAAAAGGAGTGGAGAGAAGTGAAATGTTCCGGCAAGAATGGGAGCAGTGCAAAATGGGTTTGGAGAGAAGTGAAATGTTTCTGCGAGAATAGGAGCAGTGCAAAATGGGAGTGGAGAGAAGTGCAAGGTTGCAATATAAATGGGAACGGAGTGGAATTGGAGCTGAAAGAACAAGAGTGGAGAGAAATGAAGGGCTGCAAAGCAAATGGGAGCGGAGTGGAGCAAAATGGGAGCGGAAACAAAGAACTGGAGAGAACAGAAATGTAGCGATTCAAATAGGAGAAGAGTGGAGCGAAATAGGAGAGGAAACAAAGGGAGTGGAGAGAAATGAAAGGTTGTAACGCAAATGGGAGAGAAGCTGAACGAAATGGGATCGGAAATAAAGGGAGAGAAATGAACTGAAAGATTGCGGCATAAAATGGGATAAGAGTGGTAAAAAAGATAGTGGAGAGAAAATAAAGGTTGTGGTGCAAATGGGTGCGGAGCGAAATGGAGGTGTAGAGAACCGAAAGATTGGATCGCAAATGGGAGCGGATCGGAACGAAATGGAAGGTAAACCAAAGGGAGTGGAGAGAACTGAAAGGTTGCAGTGCAAATGGGACAGAAGAGATAATGGAGCAGATACAAAGGGTGTGGAGAGAACTGAGACTTGCGGTGCAAATGGAAGCGGAAAAAATGCGTCTGGAGAGGACAGAAATGTTGCTGTTTAAATAGGAGCGAAGTGGAGCGATATGTGAATGGAAACAAAGGGTGTGGAGAGGAGTGAAATGTTCCGGCGCAAATGGGAACGAAATGGGAGTGGAAAGTAGTGAAAGGTTGCGGCGCTAATGTTAGCAAACCAAAATGGGAGCGAAGTGAAATGTTGCAGCGCAAATGGGAGCACAGCAAAATGGAAGCGGAAATGAAAAGAATGGAGAGTACTGAAAGGTTGTGGAAGAAATGGGAGCAAGGCTAGGCGAAATGGGAGCAGAAAGAAAGGGAGTGGAGAGAACTGAAAGGATGCGGCACTAATGGGAACAAAACAGAGTGAAATGGTAGACGAATAGGTAGGAATGGAGCGTACTGAAAGGTTTTGGTGCAAATGGGAGCGGTGCGGAGCGAAATGGGATTGGAAAGAAATGGAGTGGAGAGAACTGAAAGATTGTGGTGCAAATGGGAGCCAAATGGAGCGAAATGTGAGCAGAAAAAAAAAGGAGTGGAGAGAACTGAAAGGCTGTGGTGCAAATTGGAGCAGAGCAGGGCGAAATGGCAGTGAAGAGAACTGATATGTTGCGGTGTAAATGGCATTAGAGCTAAGCAAAGTGGGAATGTAGAGAAATGAAAAGTTCCGGCACAAATGAGAGCAAAACGAAATGGGAGCGGAAACAAATGGATTGGAAAGAACTGAAAGGTTGCATCTCAAATGGGAGCGGATCGAAGCGAAATGGCTGTGGAAGCAAAGGGAGTGTATAGAACTGAAAATTTGCACTGTAAATGGAAGCGGAGCAAAAAGGGAGCAGAAACAAATGGAATGGAGAGAACGGAAAGTTTGCGGCGCAAATGGGAGCGGAGGAGCAAAATGCTAGCAGAATAAAAAAGACTGGAGAGAACTGAAACCCTGCGGTGCAAATGGTAGCATCGTGCAGCAAAATGAAAGCAGAAACAAAGAAACTGGAGAGAACTGAAAGGTTGCGGCGGAAATGGGAGCAGAGTGGAAACAATGGGAGTGAAGAGAACTGAAACGATGCAGCGCAAATAGGAACGGATCAGAACGAAATGGGAGGGGAAACAAAGGGAGTAGAGATAACGGAAAGGTTGCAGCGCAAATGGGAGAGAAGCAAAAATGGAGCGGAAACAAAGGGACTGGAGAGAACAGAATTGTGGTGGCGCAATAGGAGTGGAGTGAAGTGAAATAGGAGCAGAAACAAAGGGAATGGAGAGAACTGAAAAGTTGCGGCTCAAGTGGGAGCAAAGCGGAGCGAAATTGGAGTGCAGAGAACTGAAATGTTGAGGCACAAATGAGAGCGGAGCGGATCAAAATTGGTGTGGAAACAAAGAAGTGCGAAGTACTGAAAGATTGCGGTGCAAATAGAAGTGGAGCGGACGGAAATATGAGCAGAAACAAAAGGAGTGGAGAGAAGTGAAATGTTTAGGCGAGAATGGGAGCAGAGCAAAATAGGGAGTGGAGAGAAGTGAACGGTAGATGTGCAAATGGCATCGTAAACAAAGGGCGTGGAGAGAACTGTAAGGTTGCGGCGCAAATGGCATCGTCAAGAGAGTGGAGAGAACTGAAAGATTGCGGTGCAAATACGAGCGAAGTGGTGCGAAGTGGGAATGAAAACAAAGGGAGTGTAGAGAAGTGAAATGTTCCGGCGCAAATGGGAGCGAAATGGGAGTGGAAAGTAGTGAAAGGTTGCGGCGCAAATGTTAGCAAACCAAAATGGGAGCGGAGAGAAGTGAAATGTTGCAGCGCAAATGGGAGCACAGCAAAATGGAAGCGGAAATGAAAGGAATGGAGAGTACTGAAAGGTTGTGGCAGAAATGGGAGCAAGGCTAGGCGAAATGGGAGCAGAAAGAAAGGGAGTGGAGAGAACTGAAAGGCTGTAGCGCAAATTGGAGCGGAGCTGAACTAAATGGGAGCAGAAACAAAGGGACTGGAGAGAACAGAATTGTTGTGGCGCAATAGGTGTGGAGTGAAGTGAAATAGGAGCAGAAACAAAGGGAATGGAGAGTAATGAAAGGTTGCGGTACAAATGGGAACAGAGCGAAATGGGTGTGGAAACTAATAGGGAGGAGAGAACTGAAACGTGGCGCAAATGGGAGCGATGCGGAGCAAAATGGGAGTGGAAAGAAATGGAGTGGAGAGAACTGAAATGTCGCGGCACAATAGGAGTGGAGTGTAGCGAAATAGGAGCGGAAACAAAGATTCGAAAAATGAAAGGTTGCGGCGCAAATAGGAGCAGAGCGAAATGAGAGCAGAAAGGAAAGAAAGAAAAATTCTCAAAGAGAGAAAGGTAAGTACTGAAAGGTTGTGGCAAAAATGGGAGCGGAGCGGAGCAAACTGAAAGCAGAAATAAAGTAAGTGGTGAGAACTGAAAAGTTGCAGAGCAAATTGGAGCGGAACGGAACGAAATGGGAGTGGAAACAAAGGGAATGGAGAGGACAGAAATGTTGCGGCGCAATATGAGTTGAATGCAGCGAACTAGGAGCGGAAACATAAGGAGTGGAGTGAAGTGAAATGTTTAGGCGAGAATGGGAGCAGAGCAAAATGGGACTGGAGAGAAGTGAAAGGCAGAGGCGCAAATGGCATCGTCAAGAAAGAGAGTGGAGAGAACTGAAAGATTGCGGTGCAAATACGAGCGAACTGGTGCGAAATGGGAACGGAAACAAAGGGAGTGGAGAGAACTGAAGGGTTGCGGTGCAAATGGGAGTGTGTTGGAGTGAAATGGGAGCAGAACAACAAGGAGTGGAGAGAACTGGATAGTTGCGGTGTAAATGGGAGCGAAGCGAATATGGAGCGGAAACTAAGGGAGTGGAGTGTCACCGGTTTGCGGGACAGTTCGACCCGGTACCGTGACAATTGAGGCAGGGGACCCACGGGCCCACACCCTGGGGAAGGGGAAGGGGGAAAAGGAAAAAAGGAGAAGGGAGATTGGCCCAGGAACAAAACAGCGGCAACGATCTGAGGAGGAAAGCTAATTTACTAAATAAGATATCAGAAAGGAAAATAACACAATATAATATAATATAATTGGAATTGAGGCAAATGAATCAAATAAAATGAGCAAGAGAGAGTGTCTGATAAACCGAAGGCCTTACGCTAACGCTGAAGGCGGACGGCTGCAACAAACACCCACTGCCAAGCTCGGTCCCGAAGGGAAGAGAGAGTCCCGTGACTGCAGACAGTTTTTATATTTCCCTCTGAGCGTAAACACGTAAGAACGCAAAGCATCGCAAAGTTCCTCTGGGGAATGTAGTTCTTCTTCTCTTCTGAGACAGGCATACCTGGAACTATCGATGGTCCACGGAGCTGGAACATTAACTCTTTAACTCTAAATGTACTACATGATGTTATGATGTGGAATACCAGTACCAAAAATCATAAAACCATGACATTCCACCCCTTATTCAACATCATTACATCATGCTTAATATATATATATACATAAACAATGATTAACAAGCATTAAATACAAACACATACAACATACATATATACATATATACATATATACATAGTAATAGAATTACTGAGGGCGCTCTCCCCACATCAAATTCCCTTGTGGTACACATTGAACATCCCCATTCTTCTGCATCACCCACCAGGTAGACCCAGGTCCCTGAGCAAAAACAGTTCCACGGAGAGGTTTGCCCTCTCCAGAAGCTGGAAGAACCCAAACCGCTTTTCCCAACATGTTCTTCACATGTACTACAGGAAGAGTGAAGAGTGGAGAGAAATGAATGGTTGCGGCGCAAATGGGAGCAGAGCTAAGCAAAATGGGAGTGGAAACAAAGGGAGTGGCGAAAACTAAATGGCTGCAGTGCTAATGGGATCGAAGCGGAGCAAAATGGGATTGCAGAGAAAAGATATATTGCGGTGTAAATGGGAGCAGAACAATGTGAAAGGGGACTGAAGTGAACTGAAAGGTTGCAGCGCAAATGGGAGCGGAGCAAAATGGGAGTGGAACCAAAATGGAGTGGAGAGATTGTAAGGTTGCATCTGAAATGGGAGCGAAGCAGAGCGAAATGGGAGCGGAAACAAAGGGTCTGGAGAGAAGAGAAATGTAGCGGTGCAAATAGGAGCGGAGTGGAGCAAAATAGTATCGGAAACAAAGGGAGTGCAGAGAAACGAAATGTTGCGGCGCAAATGAAAGCAGAGCAAAATGGGAGCAGAAACAAAGGGACAGAAGAGAAAATAAAGGTTTTGGCGCAAATGGAAGCGGCAAGGAGCAAAATGGGAGTGCAGAGAACTGAAAGATTGCAAAGCAAAGTGGAGTGGAGTGGAGCGAATTGGGAGCGGAAACAAAACGAGTGGAGAATTGATATGTTTAGGCGTGAATGGGAGTAGTGCAAAATTGGAGTGGAGAGAACTGTAAGGTTGCAGTTAAAATGGGAGCAGAACGAAATTGTAGCAGAAAAAAAGGGAGTGGAGAGAACTGTAGGGCTGCCAAGCAAATGGGAGCTAAGCGGAGTGAAATGGGAGTGGAAACAAAGGGACTGGGGAGTACAGAACTGTTGTGGAGCAAATAAGAGCAGAGTGGAGCAAAATGGGTGCGGAAACAAGGGGAGTGGAGTGAAGGCCAATGTTCCAGTGCAAATGGGTGCGTAATGGGAGTGGAGAGAAGTGAAAGGTTGCAGCGCAAATGGTAAGAAAATGGTGTGAAATGGTAGCTAAAACAATCAGAGTGGAGAGTACTGAAAGGTTGTGGCAATAATGGGTGTGGTACGTAGCGAAATGTAACGGAAAGAATGGAAGTGGAGAGAACAGTAATGTTGCAGTGCAAATGGGAGCGGACCGGAACGAAATGGGAGCGGAAATAAAGGGACTGGAGAGAACAGAAATGTTGCGGCACAAATAGGAGCGGAGCGGAGCGGATCGAAATGGGAGAGGAGAGAACTGAAAGGTTGCAGTGCAAATGAGCAGAGTGAAATGGGAGCGGAAATGAAAGGAATGGAGTGTACTGAAAGGTTGTGGCACAAATGAGAGCAAAGCGAAATGGGAGCGGAAAGATAAGGTGTGGAGAACTGAAATGTTTAGGTGAGAATAGGAGCCGAGTAAAATGGGAGTGGAGAGAAGTGAAAGGTAGAGGCGCAAATAGGAGCGGCGCGGAGCAAAATAGGAGTGCAGAGAACTGAAAGGTTGCCGCAAAAATGAGAGCTGGGAGGTACGAAATGAAAGCTGAAACAAAGGAACTGGAGAAAAGAGAAATGTAGTGGTGCAAATAGGAGCGGAATGGAGAGAAAAAGTTGCAGAAACAAAGAGAGAGGAGAGAAATGAAAGGTTGTGGCGCAAATGGGAGCAGAGCGAAATGGGAACGAAGCGGAATGAAATGGGAGTGGAAACAAAGGGACTGGAGGGAACAGAAACGTTGCCGCGCAAATACTAACAAAGTGGAGCGAAATGGGAGCGGAAACAAAGGCAGTGGAGAGAAATGAAAGGTTGCGGCGCAAATGGGAGCAGAGCTAAGCAAAATGGGAGTGGAAACAAAGGGAGTGGAGAAAACTAAATGGCTGCAGTGCTAATGGGATCGAAGCAAAGCAAAATGGGATTGCAGAGAAAAGATATATTGCGGTGTAAATGGGAGCAGAAGAAAGTGAAAGGGGACTGAAGGGAACTGAAAGGTTGCAGCGCAAATGGGAGCGGAGCAAAATGGGAGTGGAACCAAAAGGAGTGGTGAGAACTGTAAGGTTGCATCGGAAATGGGAGCGAAGCGGAGCGAAATGGGAGCGGAAACAAAGGGTCTGGAGAGAACAGAAATGTAGCGGTGCAAATAGGAGTGGAGTGGAGCGAAATGCAAGCAGAAACAAATGGAGTAGAGAGATTTGAAAGGTGGGGGCGCAAATTGGAGTGGAGCGGAGCAAAATGCGAGTGGAAAGAAAGGGAGTGGAGATAACTGAACGGTTGTGGCGCAAATGCGAGCGGAGCGCAGTGAAATGGGAGTGGAAACAAAAAAAGCGGGGAGAACTGAAAGGTTACAGTTGAAATGAAAGCGAAGCAGAGTTAAATGGGAGCAGAAACTAAGGGAGTGGAAAGAAATGAAAGGTTGCGGTTCAAATGGGACTGAAGCGGAGCGAAATGGTTGTGGAAAGTAAGGGAGTGGACAGAAATGAAAGGTTGCTGTGCAAATTGGGGGTGGAACGGAAGTAAACTGAGGGAAGAGAACTGAAAGGTTGCAGCGCAAATGGGAGCAGATCAGAGCGAAATGGGAGTGGAAACTAAGGGAGTGGAGAGAACTGAAAAGATGCAGTGCAAATGGGAGAGGAGTGAAATTGGAGCAGAAACGAATGGGAGTGGATTGAACTGAAAGTTTGCGGCACAAATGAGAGTGGAGTAGAGGGAAATGGGAGTGTAGGGGACTGAAAGGTTGCGGCGCAAATGGAACTGGAGCAAAATGAGATTGAAACAAATGGGGGGGAGGAAAGTGAAAGGTTGAATCGCAAATGAGTATGAATCGGAGCAAAATGGTTGTGGAAACAAAGGGAGTGGATTGAACTGAATGCTTGCAGTGCAAATGGGAGTGGAGCGAAATCAAAGGGAGTGGATAGAACTGAAAGGTTGTGGTGCAAATTGGAGCAGGGCAAAATGGGAGAAGAAACAAAGGGAGAGGAGAGAACGGAAAGTTTGCTGCACAAATGGGAGCAGTAGAACAAAATAGTAGCAGAAACAAAGGGACTAGAGAGAATTGAAAGGATGTGGCGCAAATGGGAGCGGAACGAAATGGTAGCGGAACCAAAGAGAGGGAAGAGAACTGTAAGGTTGCATCAGAAATGGGAGCAAAGCGGAGTGAAATGGGAGTGGAAACAAAGGGAGTGGAGAGTACTGTAAGACTGCAGTGCAAATGGGAGCAAAGCTGAGCGAAATGGGAGAGGAAACAAAGGGAGTGGATTGAAGTGAAAGTTTGCGGTGGAAATGAGAGCATAGCAGAACGAATTCGAATTGGAAACAACGGGAGAGAAAAGAACTGAAAGATTGCTACACTGATGGGATTGGAGCAGAAAAAGGGAGTGGAGAGAACTGAAGGGTTGCGGTGCAAATGGGAGTGTGTTGGAGTGAAATGGGAGCAGAACAACAAGGAGTGGAGAGAACTGGATAGTTGCGGTGTAAATGGGAGCGAAGCGAATATGGAGCGGAAACTAAGGGAGTGGAGTGTCACCGGTTTGCGGGACAGTTCGACCCGGTACCGTGACAATTGAGGCAGGGGACCCACGGGCCCACACCCTGGGGAAGGGGAAGGGGGAAAAGGAAAAAAGGAGAAGGGAGATGGGCCCAGGAACAGAACAGCGGCAACGATCTGAGGAGGAAAGCTAATTTACTAAATAAGATATCAGAAAGGATAATAACACAATATAATATAATATAATTGGAATTGAGGCAAATGAATCAAATAAAATGAGCAAGAGAGAGTGTCTGATAAACCGAAGGCCTTACGCTAACGCTGAAGGCGGACGGCTGCAACAAACACCCACTGCCAAGCTCGGTCCCGAAGGGAAGAGAGAGTCCCGTGACTGCAGACAGTTTTTATATTTCCCTCTGAGCGTAAACACGTAAGAACGCAAAGCATCGCAAAGTTCCTCTGGGGAATGTAGTTCTTCTTCTCTTCTGAGACAGGCATACCTGGAACTATCGATGGTCCACGGAGCTGGAACATTAACTCTTTAACTCTAAATGTACTACATGATGTTATGATGTGGAATACCAGTACCAAAAATCATAAAACCATGACATTCCACCCCTTTTTCAACATCATTACATCATGCTTAATATATATATATACATAAACAATGATTAACAAGCATTAAATACAAACACATACAACATACATATATACATATATACATATATACATAGTAATAGAATTACTGAGGGCGCTCTCCCCACATCAAATTCCCTTGTGGTACACATTGAACATCCCCATTCTTCTGCATCACCCACCAGGTAGACCCAGGTCCCTGAGCAAAAACAGTTCCACGGAGAGGTTTGCCCTCTCCAGAAGCTGGAAGAACCCAAACCGCTTTTCCCAACATGTTCTTCACATGTACTACAGGAACCTTATCTCCTTCTACAGTAGGTAGATAGCTGGATTGGGCAGGACCATCGCGATTGATGGATCCTCTGGTGTTGACCAACCAGGTGGCTTCAGACAAATTCTTCTCCCAGTGCTTAAATGTTCCACCACCCATTGCTTTCAACATTGTTTTTAACAACCCATTGTACCTTTCAATTTTACCAGAAGCTGGTGCATGATAGGGGATATGATAAATCCACTCGATGCCATGATCTTTGGCCCAAGTATTTACAAGAGAATTTTTGAAATGAGTTCCATTATCAGACTCAATTCTCTCTGGAGTGCCATGTCGCCATAGGACTTGTTTCTCGAGCCCTAAGATGGTGTTCCGGGCGGTAGCATGGGGTACTGCGTATGTTTCAAGCCACCCAGTAGTTGCCTCTACCATGGTGAGCACATAACACTTACCACTGCGAGATCGTGGTAAGGTGATATAATCAACCTGCCACGCCTCCCCATATTTATACTTTTGCCATCGCCCTTCCTCCCAAAGAGGTTTCATCCTCTTGGCCTGTTTAATTGTGGCGCATGTGTCACAGTCATGGATAACCTGTGCAATAACATCCATAGTTAAGTCCACCCCTCGGTCTCTAGCCCACTTATATGTTGCATCTCTTCCTTGATGGCCCAAGGTCTCATGGGCCCACCGAGCTAGAAATAATTCACTTTTGTGTTGCCAGTCCAAGTCTACTTGAGCCACCTTAACTTTGGCAGCTCGATCTACCTGATGGTTATTTTGCTGCTCTTCAGTTGCCCTGCTCTTAGGAACATGAGCATCTACATGGCGCACCTTTACAACCATATTCTTTATTCGGGCAGCAATGTTTTTCCACAGTTCAGCAGCCCAAATAGGTTTACCTCTCTGTTGCCAAACATTTTGTTCCCACTGCTGTAACCACCCCCATAAAGCATTTGCCACCATCCATGAGTCAGTGTAAAGATAAAGCACTGGCCACCTCTCTCGCTCAGCAATATCTAAGGCCAGCTGGACAGCCTTTACCTCTGCAAATTGACTTGATTCTCCTTCTCCTTCAGTGGCCTCTGCAACTCGTCGTGTGGGACTCCACACAGCAGATTTCCATCTGCGATGCTTACCCACAATGCGACACGATCCATCTGTGAACAGGGCATATCTCTTTTCATTGTCTGGTAGTTCATTATATGGTGGGGCTTCTTTAGCTGACGGATCAAATTATGAATGGGGAGCAAGGAATCCCTGTTTGTGCGGTACTGCCGTCTGTGCACCGTTTTTGTAGCAATTGGTACCTGTTGCTCCTCCACTTGTAGCAACCCCACAACAGACGGATCTTCTGACAGGCCAGGTAAAACAGATAGCTGCTTAATGTTGTCTGTGTCCACAGCAGCTATTCCAAAAGCCCATCGGTACCCCTTGGGGTCCTTAAAGTGCCCCCTTCTGAGATAGTCTATACCGAGTATGCATGGAGCCCCCTGTCCGGTCACTATCGGATGCTTCTGCCAGTCTTTACCAGTGAGGCTTATTTCTGCCTCCAACACAGACAATTCCTGAGAGCCCCCAGTCACTCCAGAGATATAAATCAGTTCTGCCCTTTTATAACTTGAAGGCATTAGAGTACACTGTTCACCAGTATCCACCAGTGCCTCCTATTTTTGTGGTTCTGATGTGCCAGGCCACCGAATCCACACAGTCCAATACACTCTATTATCCCTCTCCCTCCTCTGGCTGAGGGCAGGGCCCCTCTATTGGTTACCTGTAGTGACAGGAACAACTTCACTGGTCGTTGGTCTGTGTTGTAATTCTCTCACCCGTGCTCGCAGTGCAGGGGTGGGTTTTTGATGCCATTCCTTCATATCTTCTCCATTTTCACGTAAGTAACTCCACAGAGCCGCGCATGACATGAAGTGAGTGCTGTCATTTGCTTGAGCAGGACTGCGTTTGCTTCTGAAAGCTGCAATCTTTTCAACCCTATCAATCAGTCGGGATACTTTCTCTAACACGTCTTCCATCTGTCCTTCTAACCTTGATATGGCTGAAATGGAAGCGTGTGATGGCGGAAATTTTTGTTCAAAGTTTTGAAGTGTAGGAATCAGTTCAAAAACTGGGGGTTTTCTGTCTTTGTCCTCATATCTGTTGAACGTTGTCACTAGTGTACCGGCGTACCTTTCTGGTGCTGTTTTTGAAAGCTTCTGACATATTTCAGGTGTACTCCTTACTTTCTCTGGATCATGGTCCCTATCTTCAGGATCAAACGTGGGATCATACAGCATTTCCGCCACAGCTGTTTCTCTCAAATACTGGATGCCTTCCTCAATAGTTTTCCATCTTTTCACTTTAGGTGCCAGGTCACTCTTGTAGGGATATCTTTCCCTCACAGCTACTAACATTCGTTGCCAGAGGCTGGCGATTCCATCCATATACCTGCTGATCCCTCTGTCGACAGCTGGGTCACGGGCAATGTTTCCTAGTTGGCGAGCTTCATTACTGTCGAGGGACACGCTGTTGGCCCCGTTGTCCCAACACCGAAGCAACCAAGTGACAATACTCTCATCCGGACGTCGAATAAACTCTTTTCTTGAGCCTTGAATCTCAGACATTTTCATGGGTCGACGAAACGTGGTAACTTTGACTCTCTCATCATCCTCAGCATCACTATGTCCATGCCTCTCACTTTTCTTTGTTGCCTTTCTTGGTGGTGGTGGTGTTGAGGACCCCCCCTCGCCTGGATCTTCCTCTTCTTTCGCCACCTCTTCTTTGCGTTCTAGGTGTGAGGACACACGTTTCCATTTCTGGCCTTCTACCGGGGCAACTGACTTTGATACTGGTGCTTCCTTTGGCTGGTCAGATGTGCCTGGGACGTTTTCCTCTTTGGCCTGTGCCTCAGTTTGGACACTCTCTCTCTCTCTCTCCCGAACTGTATATATGCCTCGGTAAGCATAAGCCAAGCCCCAGATAAGCTGTTCCACCTCAGATCTTTCTGTGCCACAACACCCATTACTCAGATACAGGCCAAGCTCCTCAGGATCCTGCAAGTGTTCAGGAGTAAAATCCCATGGCACCGGGGGACCCCATGCTTCTAATTTCTTTCCTAAAACTCCCCACTTTCCCTGCCATTCAACATTCTCTGTTTCTGGGAAAAGCTTCCTCCATGCGATGTAAAATCCTACCACAGAGAGTACATTCAGGAGGACTGATATCCCAATCGTTAACATAGTCCCTAAAGTTGTAATCTTGAAAATTCATAAGGAACTGAGAGGAGAACCTGGACACCCATTCAAATATTGTTTCGTTTGTTAACATGGTATCATTTGTTACATTAGCCGGGGTGCCCAGGTATTTGGTAGGTGCCTCCATCACTGCTTTTAGTTTGTCATATAGGGACCAGGCTCCATAGATCAGACTGGCAAGCTTAACCAAGTTCCAGTACATTTTGAGCATTAAAAGGGAAAAAGCAATGAAATACAATCCCTGTAAGGGCAGTTTTAACAGAAACAGTAAAAACATTTTTTTTCTTTTACTCAAACAAGCTGGCAGCACCCGTGTAAAAGACAGAAACTGTTTTCCTTTTATTTGTCTCAAAGTTTGCTTCGTAAGGCCTTTTCTGGTGACAAGTCTCTGACTGATAACTGCCGGTTATCTGGATGGGTGTTATGGTGCCATTGTCTCTGCTTACGGTTGTAAAGATAAGCAGAAATAGGTGCAAATAGTCTTTCCCGTGGGAGTACGGCTTGGAGAAGCTTACCACCACAAAGACAATGCTCCTGCATGGCAATGAAGGCAACATCCGCTGCTGGCTTATCTGTTGGGCCAGACATGTCACACACAAATAAACTCCTGAGAAATGGGGATAAAAGGCCTTCACTGAACTAAGGATTTTGGAGAAGAACTCCCAAAGAAGAAATCTTTGAGGAGAACTCCCGAAGAGACTTAGGACGGACCCTGAGGCCTGCTTGCTGCCATCTCCCATCCCCCGCGGTGACCGGACAGGTTCCTGAGATCAACGGACCTACTACGAACCTCGCTGGATCCACGGTGGTGATTATATCTCTCTTGCTTTCTGCCAAGTCTCCTTACTTTTCATCTCTTTTCTATCGCACACCTTCCCTTCCCCATATCCCTAAGCAACTAGTATTTGTAATAAACTTGTTGGGCTAACATTTGACCCGTTGTGTCTTAATCTCACCCTCGGGTATACATATACATATAAAGAACCTCGTCTCTCTCCTTTATATTGGAGCATGACAACCCGAAAAGTTTACAAATATTCCAGGAGAACTGGCAGTACGCCTGGACTTCAAGGTCCTGTTTTGCCGTACAGGACCTGCAGTACAGATAAGCTTCCTAACAAAAGACAGAGATTCACTCTAAAAGTATGTCTCTGCCTGGCTAAGGTAGATAGTCGGGCCCCACGTTGGGTGCCAAAATTATCACCGGTTTGCGCGACAGTTCGACCCGGTACCGTGACAATTGAGGCAGGGGACCCACGGGCCCACACCCTGGGGAAGGGGAAGGGGGAAAGGGAAAAAGGAGAAGGGAGATGGGCCCAGGAACAAAACAGCGGCAACGATCTGAGGAGGAAAGCTAATTTACTAAATAAGATATCAGAAAGGAAAATAACACAATATAATATAATATAATTGGAATTGAGGCAAATGAATCAAATAAAATGAGCAAGAGAGAGTGTCTGATCTATCTAGTAGATATGGAGTGTCTACTCCATATAGTAGACCATATAGTAGACATATAGTAGACAAATAGTAGACCATATAGTAGACCATATAGTAGACCATATAGTAGACATCTCCATATAGTAGACCATATAGTAGACCATATAGTAGACATAGTCACCTCTATCTAGTAGATTGGGAGTGTTGATAAGTGAAAAGTTCTGGCGCAAATGGGAGTGGAGCGAAATGGGAGCGGAAACAAAGAGAGTGGATTGAAGTGAAAGTTTGCGGTGGAAATGAGAGCGGAGCAGAACGAATTCGAATCGGAAACAACGGGAGAGAAAAGAACTGAAAGATTGCTACACATATGGGATTGGAGCAGAAAAAGGGAGTGGAGAGAACTGAAGGGTTGCGGTGCAAATGGGAGTGTGGTGGAGTGAAATTGGAGCAGAACAACAAGGAGTGGAGAGAACCGGATAGTTGCGGTGTAAATGAGAGCGTAGCGAATATGGAGCAGAAACTAAGGGAGTGGAGAGAACTGAGTTTTGCAGAGCAAATGGGAACGGAGCGGACTGAAATGGGAGCGGAAACAAAGGGTCTGGAAAGAACGGAAATTGTGCGGTGAAAAGAGGAGCGGAGTGGAGCGCAATGCGAGTGGAAACAAAGAGAGTAGAGAGATTTAAAAGGTGGTGGTGCAAATGGGAGCAGTGCAAAAATAAAGTGGACAGAAATGCAAGTTATCGATGCAAATGGAAGCGTAGCAAAATGGGAACGGAAACATAGGGAGAGGAGAGAATTGAAATGTTGCAGCGCAAATGGGAGCAGAGCGTAGTGAAATTGGAGCGGAAACAAATGGAGTGGGGACAAGGGAAAGGTTGCAGAGCAAATGGGAGCGGAGCAGAGCTAAATGGGAGTGGAAACAAAGAGAGTGGAGAGAATTGAAAGGTTGCGGCTCAAGTGGGATCAACGCAGAGCGAAATGGGAGTGCGGAGAACTGAAATGTTGCGGCATAAATGGGAGCGGAGCTAAGCGAAATGGGAATGGAAAGAAAGGGAGTGGAGAGAACTGATAGACTGCGGTGCAAATGGGAGCGAAGCGGAGTGAAATGTGAGCAAAAACAAAGGGAGTGGAAAGAAATGAAAGGTTGCGGGGCAAATTGGCCCGAAGCAGAGTGAAATGGGAGCAGAAACCAAGGAACTGGAGAGAAGAGAAATGTAGTGGTGCAAATAGGAGCGGAGTGGAGCTAAGAAGTTGCAGAAACAAAGAGAGAGGAGAGAAATGATAGGTTGTGGCACAAAAGGGAGCAGAGCTAAGCAAAATGGGAGTGGAAACAAAGGGAGTGGAGAAAACTAAATGGCTGCAGTGCTAATGGGATCGAAGCGGAGCAAAATGGGATTGCAGAGAGAAGATATATTGCAGTGTAAATGGGAGCAGAACAAAGTGAAAAAGGACTGAAGGGAACTGAAAGGTTGCAGCGCAAATGGGAGCAGAGCAAAATGGGAGTGGAACCAAAAGGAGTGGAGAGAATTGTAAGGTTGAATCAGAAAATGGGAGTGAAGCGGAGCGAAATGGGAGCGGAAACAAAGGGTCTGGAGAGAAGAGAAATGTAGCGGTGCAAAAAGGAGCTGAGTGGAGCAAAAAATTGCGGAAACAAAGAGAGAGGAGAGAAATGAAAGGTTGCTATGCAAATGGGAGCAGAGCGAAATGGGAGCGAAGCGGAGTGAAATGGGAGTGGAAAAAAAGGGACTGGAGGGAACAGAAACGTTGCCGCGCAAATACTAATAAAGTGGAGCGAAATGGGAGCGGAAACAAAGGCAGTGGAGAGAAATGAAAGGTTGCGTCGCAAATGGGAGCGGAGCGAAGTGAAATGGGAGTGGAAAGAAAAGGACAGGAGAGAACTGAAAGGTTGCAGCACAAATGTGAGCAGAAATGAACGAAATGGGTGCGGAAAAAAACGGACTGGAGAGAACAGAATTGTAGCAGTGCAAATAGGAGCGGAGTGGAACAAAATAGTATAGAGCGTAGAATGAATACTTGTAAGAATACCTGTAAGAATAGAGCGTAGCGCAGTGGAGCGTAATGCGAGCGGAAACAAAGAGAGTAGAGAGATTTAAAAGGTGGTGGTGCAAATGGGAGCAGTGCGAAAATAAAGTGGACAGAAGTGCAAGTTATCGATGCAAATGGAAGCGTAGCAAAATGGGAACAGAAACATAGGGAGAGGAGAGAATTGAAATGTTGCGGCGCAAATGGTAGCAGAGCGTAGTGAAATTGGAGCGGAAACAAATGGAGTGGGGACAAGGGAAAGGTTGCACAGCAAATGGGAGCAGATCAGAGCAAAATGAGAGCGGAAACTAAGGGAGTGGAGAGAACTGAAAAGATGCAGTGCAAATGGGAGAGGAGTGAAATTGGAGCAGAAACGAATGGGAGTTGAATGAATTGAAAGTTTGCGGCACAAATGAGGGTGGAGTAGAGGGAAATGGGAGTGTAGGGAACTGAAAGGTTGCAGCGCAAATGGGAGTGTGGTGGAGCGAAATGGGAGAGGAAACAAATGGAGTAGGGACAAGCTAAAAGTTGCGGAGCAACTGGGAGCAGTGCGGAATGGAATTGGAGCTGAAACAAAAGGACTGGAGAAAACAGAAATGTTGAGGCGCAAATAGGAGCGGAGTAGAGCAAAATGGGATGAAAATGAAAGGTAGTAGAGTGGACTGAAAGGTTGCGGTTGAAATGGTAGAGGAGAAGTGCGAAAAGGAAGTGGAGAGAAGTGCAAGTTATCTACGCAAATAGGATCGGAGCAAAATGGGAACGGAAACATAGGGAGAGGAGAGAACTGAGATGTTGCGGCTCAAATGAGAGCAGAGTGGAGTGAAATTGGAGCGGAAACAAATGAAGTGGGGACAAGGGAAAGGTTGTGGCACGAATGGGAGCGGAGCAGAGCGAAATGGGAGTGGAAACAAAAGGAGTGGAGAGAACTGAAAGGTTGAGACTCAAGTGGGATCAACGCAGAGCGAAATGGGAGTACAGAGAACTGAAATGTTGCGGCACAAATGGGAGCGGAGCGAAGCGAAATGGGAAAGGAAACAAAGGGAGGGGAGAAAACTGATAGACTGCGGTGCAAATGGGAGTGAAGCGGAGTGAAATGTGAGCAGAAACAAAGGGAGTGGAAAGAAATGAAAGGTTGCGGTTCAAATGAGAGTGAAGCAGAGTGAAATGGGAGCAGAAACTAAGGGAATGGAAAGAAATGAAAGGTTGTGGTGCAAATGGGACCGAAGCGGAGTGAAATGGTTGTGGAGAGAAAGGGAGGAGACAGAAATGAAAGGTTGCAGTGCAAATTGGGGGTGGAACGAAAATAATGTGAGTGGAGAGAACTGAAAGGTTGCGACTAAAATGGTAGAGGAGCAGAGCGAAATGGGAGCGGAACCAAAAGGAGTGGGGAGAACTGAAAGGTTGCGGCTCAAGTGGGAGCGAAGCGGAGCAAAATGGGAGTGCAGAGAACTGATATGTTGCGGTTCAAATGGGAGCGGAGCAAAGTGAAATGGGACTATGGGGAACTGAAATGTTGCAGCGCAAATGGGAGCAGAGCGAAAAGGGAGTGGAACAAAAAGGAGTGGAGAGAACTGTAAGGTTGCATCGGAAATGGTAGCGGAGTGAAATATGAGTGGAAACAAAGGGAGTGGAGAGAACAGATAGGCTGTGTTTCAAATGGGAGTGAAGAAGAGTGAAATGGGAGCAGAAACTAAGAAAGAGGAAAGAAATGAAAGGTTGTGGTTCAAATGGGACCGAAGTGGAGTGAAATGGTTGTGGAAAGAAAGGGAGTGGACAGAAATGAAAGGTTGCAGTGCAAATTGGGGGTGGTATGGAAATAAAGTGAGTGGAGAGAACTGAAAGGTTGCAGCACAAATGGGAGCAGATCGTAGCGAATTGGGAGCCGAAACTAAGGGAGTGGAGAGAAGTGAAATGTTGCGGGGCAAATGGGAGAGGAGTGAAAGGAGCAGAAACGAATTGGAGTGGATTGAACTTAAAGATTGTGGCACAAATGAGAGTGGAGTAGAGGGAAATGGGAGTGTAGAGTACTGAAAGGTTGCGGCGCAAATGGGACTGGAGCAAAATGGGATGGAAAAAAAAGGAGGGGAGAGAAGTGAAAGGTTGCATCGCAAATGGGTGTGGATCGGAGCGAAATGGTTGTGGAAACAAAGGGAGTGGATAGAACTGAAAGGTTGTGGTGCAAATGGGAGCAGGGCAAAATGAGAGAAGAAACAAAGGGAGTGGAGAGAACGCAAAGTTTGCAGCACAAATGGAAGTAGTAGAACAAAATAGTAGCAGAAACAAATGGACTAGAGAGAATTGAAGGGATGTGGCACAAATGGGAGCGGAGCAAAATGGTAGCGGAACCAAAGAGAGGGAAAAGAACTGTAAGGTTGCATCAGAAATGGGAGCAAAGCGGAGTGAAATGGGAGTGGAAACAAAGGGAGTGGAGAGAACTGTAGAGTTGCGGCGCAAATGGGAGCAAAGTAGAGCGAAATGGGAGAGGAATCAAAGGGAGTGGATTGAAGTGTAAGTTTGCGGCGCAAATGAGAGCGGAGCAGAACGAATTGGAATCGGAAACAACGGGAGAGAAAAGAACTGAAAGTTTCCTACACAAATGGGGTTGGTGCGGAGAAAAAGGGAGTGGAGAGAACTGAAAGGTTGCGGTGAAAATAGGAGCGGAGCGAAGCAAAATGGGTGCGGAAAATAAAGAATGGAGAGAACTGAAAGGTTGCGGTGCAAATGGGAGTGTGGTGGAGCGAAATGGGAGAGGAAACAAATGGAGTGGGGACAAGGGAAAAGTTGCGGCTCAAATGGGAGCAGTGCAGAATGGAATTAGAGCTGAAACAAAAGGACTGGAGAGAACAGAAATGCTGAGGCGCAAATAGGAACGGAGTGGAGCAAAATTTGAGGAAAAACAAAGGGAGTAGAAAGATCTGAAAGGTTGCAGCTGAAATGGTAAAGGAGCAGAGCGAAATGGGAGATGAAAAAAAAGGAGTGTAGAGAACTGAAACTTGCAGCTCAAGTGGAAGCGAAGCGGAGTAAAATGGGAGCAGAAAAAAAAAAAGGATGGAGAGAACTGAAAGGCTGCGGTGCAAAAGGGAGCAGAGCGGAGCAAAATGGCAAAGAGAACTGATTTGTTGCGGTGTAAATGGGATTAGAGCAGAGAAAAAGGGAGTGGAGAGAACTGAAAAGGTCCGGCGCAAATGGGAGCAAAGTGAAATGGGAGCAAAAACAAATGCATTTGAAAGAACTGAAAGGTTGCATCGCAAATGGGAGCGGATTGGAGCGAAATGGTTGTGGAAACATAGGGAGTGGATAGAACTAAATGTTTGCGGTTCGAATGGGAGTGGAGCAAAATGAATTAGAGAGGATAGATCTTAAAGGTTGTGGTGCAAATGGAAGCGGAAGAACAAAATGGTAGCAGAAAAAAAGGGACTGGATGGAACTGAAGGTATGTGGCGCAAATGGGAGTGGAGCGAAATGGTAGCGGAACCAAATGGAGGGAAGAGAACTGTAAGGTTGCATCAAAAATAGGAGCAGAGCGGAGCAAAATGGGAGTGGAAACAAAGGGAGTGGAGAGAACTGTAAGGATGCGGTGCAAATGGGAGCAATGTAAAGCGAAATGGGAGAAGAAACAAAGGGAGTGGATTGAACTGAAAGTTTGAGGAGCAAATGAGAGCGGAGCGGAACGAATTCGAATCAGAAACAACGGGAGAGAAAAAAAATGAATGATTGCGGTGCAAATGGGATTAGAGCAGAGAAAAAGGGAGTGGAGAGAACTGAAAGGTTACGGAAAAAATGGGAGCGGAGCGCAGTGAAATGGGAGTGTAAACAAGAAAGAGGAGAGAATTGAAAGGTTGCGGCACAAATGGAAGCAGAGATAAATGGGTGCGGGACCAAATGAAGGGGAGAGAACTGTAAGGTTGCAGTGCAAATGGGAGCAAAGCGGAGCGAAATGGTTGTGGAAAGAAAGGGAGTGGACAGAAATGAAAGATTGCCATGCAAATGGGCGTGGAACGGAAATAAAGTGAGTAGAGAGAACTGAAAGTATGCAGCGCAAATGGGAGCAGATCAGAGCGAAATGGGAGCGGAAACTAAGGGAGTGGAGAGATATGAAAGGTTGCGGTGCAAATGGGAGAGGATTGAAATAGGAGCGGAAACAAAAGGGAGTGGATTGAACTGAGAGATTGCGGCACAAATGGGAGTGGAGGAGAGGGAAATGTGAATGTAGAGAAATGAAAAGCTGCGGTGTAAATGAGAGCAAAGCAGAGCAAAATGAGAGCGGAAACAATGGGAGTGGATTGAACTGAAAGTTTGTGACACATATGAGAGAAGCAGTACGAAATGGAATCGGAAACAACGGGAGAGAAAATAACTGAATAATTGTGGCGCAAATGGGATAAGAGCGTTAAAAAAGGGAGTGGAGAGAACTGAAAGGTTGCATTGCAAATGGGAGAATATGGGAGCGAAATAGTTGAGGAAGCAAAGTGAGTGGATAGAACTGAAAGTATGCATTGTAAATGGAAGCGAAGCAAAATGGGAGCAGAAAAAAAAAGGAGTGGAGAGAACGGAAAGTTTGCGGTGCATATGGGAGCAGAGCGGAGCGAAATGGCAGTGAAGAGAACTGATATGATGCGGTGGAAATGGGATTAGAGCAAAGCAAAAAGGGAGTGTTGATAAGTGAAAAGTTCTGGCGCAAATGGGAGTGGAGCGAAATGGGAGCGGAAACAAAGAGAGTGGATTGAAGTGAAAGTTTGCGGTGGAAATGAGAGCGGAGCAGAACGAATTCAAATCGGAAACAACGGGAGAGAAAAGAACTGAAAGATTGCTACACATATGGGATTGGAGCAGAAAAAGGGAGTGGAGAGAACTGAAGGGTTGCGGTGCAAATGGGAGTGTGGTGGAGTGAAATTGGAGCAGAACAACAAGGAGTGGAGAGAACCAGATAGTTGCGGTGTAAATGGGAGCGTAGCGAATATGGAGCGGAAAATAAGGGAGTGGAGAGAACTGAGTTTTGCAGAGCAAATGGGAACGGAGCGGACTGAAATGGGAGCGGAAACAAAGGGTCTGGAAAGAACGGAAATTGTGCGGTGAAAAGAGGAGCGGAGTGGAGCGCAATGCAAGCGGAAACAAAGAGAGTAGAGAGATTTAAAAGGTGGTGGTGCAAATGGGAGCAGTGCAAAAATAAAGTGGACAGAAGTGCAAGTTATCGATGCAAATGGAAGCGTAGCAAAATGGGAACGGAAACATAGGGAGAGGAGAGAATTGAAATGTTGCAGCGCAAATGGGAGCAGAGCGTAGTGAAATTGGAGCGGAAACAAATGGAGTGGGGACAAGGGAAAGGTTGCAGAGCAAATGGGAGCGGAGCAGAGCTAAATGGGAGTGGAAACAAAGAGAGTGGAGAGAATTGAAAGGTTGCGGCTCAAGTGGGATCAACGCAGAGCGAAATGGGAGTGCGGAGAACTGAAATGTTGCGGCACAAATGGGAGCGGAGCTAAGCGAAATGGGAATGGAAACAAAGGGAGTGGAGAGAACTGATAGACTGCGGTGCAAATGGGAGCGAAGCGGAGTGAAATGTGAGCAAAAACAAAGGGAGTGGAAAGAAATGAAAGGTTGCGGTTCAAATGAGAGTGAAGCAGAGTGAAATGGGAGCAGAAACTAAGGGAATGGAAAGAAATGAAAGGTTGTGGTGCAAATGGGACCGAAGCGGAGTGAAATGGTTGTGGAGAGAAAGGGAGTAGAAAGAAATGAAAGGTTGCAGTGCAAATTGGGGGTGGAACGAAAATAATGTGAGTGGAGAGAACTGAAAGGTTGCGGCTCAAGTGGGAGCGAAGCGGAGCAAAATGGGAGTGCAGAGAACTGATATTTTGCGGTTCAAATGGGAGCGGAGCAAAGTGAAATGGGACTATAGGGAACTGAAATGTTGCAGCGCAAATGGGAGCAGAGTGAAAAGGGAGTGGAACCAAAAGGAGTGGAGAGAACTGTAAGGTTGCATCGGAAATGGTAGCGGAACGGAGTGAAATGTGAGTGGAAACAAAGGGAGTGGAGAGAACTGATAGGCTGCGTTTCAAATGGGAGTGAAGAAGAGTGAAATGGGAGCAGAAACTAAGAAAGAGGAAAGAAATGAAAGGTTGTGGTTCAAATGGGACCGAAGTGGAGTGAAATGGTTGTGGAAAGAAAGGGAGTGGACAGAAATGAAAGGTTGCAGTGCAAATTGGGGGTGGTATGGAAATAAATTGAGTGGAGAGAACTGAAAGGTTGCAGCGCAAATGGGAGCAGATCGTAGCGAATTGGGAGCCGAAACTAAGGGAGTGGAGAGAAGTGAAATGTTGCGGGGCAAATGGGACTGGAGCAAAATGGGATGGAAACAAAAGGAGGGGAGAGAAGTGAAAGGTTGCATCGCAAATGGGTGTGGATCGGAGAGAAATGGTTGTGGAAACAATGGGAGTGGATAGAACTGCATGTTTGCAGTGCAAATGGGAGTGGAGCAAAATCAAAGGGAGTGGATAGAACTGAAAGGTTGTGGTGCAAATGGGAGCAGAGCAAAATGAGAGAAGAAACAAAGGGAGTGGAGAGAACGCAAAGTTTGCGGCACAAATGGAAGTTGTAGAACAAAATAGTAGCAGAAACAAAGGGACTAGAGAGTATTGAAGGGATGTGGCACAAATGGGAGTGGAGCAAAATGAGAGAAGAAACAAAGGGAGTGGAGAGAACGCAAAGTTTGCGGCACAAATGGAAGTAGTAGAACAAAATAGTAGCAGAAACAAAGGGACTAGAGAGAATTGAAGGGATGTGGCACAAATGGGAGCGGAGCGAAATGGTAGCGGAACCAAAGAGAGGGAAAAGAACTGTAAGGTTGCATCAGAAATGGGAGCAAAGCGGAGTGAAATGGGAGCGGAAAAAAAGGGACAAAAGAGAACAAAAATGTAGCGGTGCAAATAAGAGTGGAGTGGAGCAAAATATGATCCGAAACAAAGGGAGTGGAGGGAAACGAAATGTTGCGGTGCAAATGAAAGGACAGCAAAATGGGAGCGGAAACAAAGGGAGAGAAAAGAAAGTTTTTGATGCAAATGGGAGCGGCGTGGAGCAAAATCGGAGTGCAGAGAACTGAAAGATTGTGGTGCAAAGAGGAGTGGAGCAGAGCGAAATGGGACCAGAAAAAAAAAAAGTGGAGAATTGAAATGTTTAGGCGAGAATGGGAGTAGTGCAAAATGGGAGTGGAGAGAACTGTAAGGTTGCAGTGTAAATGGGAGCAGAGCGAAACTGTAGCAGAAAAAAAGTTAGTGGAAAGAACTGAAGGGCTGCCAAGCAAATGAGAGCTAAGCAGAGTGAAATGGGAGTGGAAAAAAATGGACTGGAGAGAACCGAACTGTTGCGGTGCAAATAAGGATGGAGTGGAGCGAAATGGGAACGGAAACAAGGGGAGTGGCGTGAAGTGAACTGTTCCGGTGCAAATGGGAGCGTAATGGGAGAGGAGAGAAGTGAAAGGTTGCGGCGCAATAGGGAGCAGAGCGAAGCTGGAACGAAAAAAAAGGGAGAAGAGAAAACTGAAAGGTTGCAGAGCAAATGGGAAAAAAATGGAGTGAAATGGTAGCAAAAACCATCAGAGTGGAGAGTACTGAAAGGTTGTGGCGATAATGTGTGTGGAGCGTAGAGAAATTTAACGGAAATAATGCAAGTGGAGAGAACAGTAATGTTGCAGCGCAAATGGGAGCAGAGCGAAAAAAAATGGGAGCGGAAATAAAGGAACTGAAGAGAACAGAAATGTTGCGGCATAAATAGGAGCGGAGCAGATCGCAATGTAGGAGGAGAGAACTGAAAGATTGCGGTGCAAGTAGGAGTGGAGCGGAGCGAAATGGGAGCAGAAAGAAAAGGTGTGGAGTATTGAAATGTTTAGGTGAGAATAGCAGCCGAGTAAAATGGGAGTTGAGCAAAGTGAAATGTTCCGGCAACGAATGGGAGTAGTGCAAAATGGGAGTGGAGAGAAGTGAAAGGTAGAGGCGCAAATGGGATCAAAACAGAGTGAAATGGAACCAAAAACAATCAGAGTGGAGAGTACTGAAAGCTTGCGGAGCAAATGGGAGTAGTGCGTAGCGAAATGTAACGAAAAGAAAGGGAGTGGAGAGAACAGAAATGTTGCAGTGCAAACACTAGTGGAGTAGAGCGAAATGGGAGAAAATACAAAGGGAGTGAAATGTTCTGGTGCAAATGGGAGTAAAATGGGAGAGGAGAGAAGTGAAAGGCTGTGGCGCAAATAGAAGCGACGCAGAGCAAAATGGGAGTGCAGAGAACTGAAAGGTTGCTGCAAAAATGGGAGCTGATAGGAATGGAGTGGGAGCTGAAAAAAAGGGACTGGAGAGAAGAGAAATGTAGCGGTGCAAATAGGAGCAAAGTGGAACGAAATAGGAGCGGAAACAAAGAGAGAGGAGAGAAATGAAAGGTTGCGGCGCAAATGAGAGCAGAGCGAAATGGGAGCGGAGCGGAGTGAAATGGGAGTGGACACAAAGGGACTGGGGGGAACAAAAATGTTGCAGCGCAAATACTAGCAAAGTGGAGCGAAATGGGAGCAGAAAAAAAGGGAGTGGAGAGAAATGAAACCTTACGGTGCAAATGTGAGCAAAACAAAATGGGAGTGGAGAGAATGAAACGTTGCAGCGCAAATGTTAGCGAAGCGAAATTAAACGGAAAAAAAAAGAGAGGAATGAACTGAAATGATGCGGCGCAAATGGGAGCAAAACGGAGGGAAATGGTAGAGGAAATCATCGCAATGGAGAGTACTGAAAGGTTGTCGCAGAAACGGGAGAAAGACGAAGCGAAAAGGGAGCAGAAAGAAAGGGAGTGGAGAGAACTGAAAGGCTGCAGCGCAAATTAGAGGGGAGCTGAACGAAATGGGAGTGGAAACAAACGGAGTGGAGAGAACAGAAATGATAAGGCACAAAAGGAGCGGAGAGAAGCGAAATAGGAGCGGAAAGAAAGGGTGTGGAGAGAAATGAAAGTTTGCAGCTCAAATGAGAGCATAACGAAATGGGAACCAAAACAAATCGGGAGGAGAGAACTGAGAGGTCGTAGCGCAAATGGGAGCGGCGCAGAGTAAAATGGATGTGCAGAGAACTGAAAGATTGCACCGCAAATATGAGCGGAGTGGTGCGAAATGGGAGCGGAAACAAAGTAAATGAAGAGAACTGAAATGTTCCGGAGAGAAAGGGGGCAGTAAAAAATGGATGTGGAGGGAAGTTAAATTTTTTTGCGAGAATGGGAGCAGTGCAAAATTGGAGTGGAGAGAAGTGAAAAGTTGCGGTGCAAATGAGAACGGAGTGGAATTGGAGCTGAAAGAAAGGGAGTGGAGAGAAATGAAGGGCTGCGAAGCAAATGAGAACGGAGCAGAGCTAAATGGGATCTGAAATAAAGGGACTGGAGGGAACAGAAATGTTGCGGTGCAAATACTAGCGGAGTGGAGCAAAATGGGAGCGGAAACAAAGGGAGTTGGGAGAAGTGAAATATTCCAGTGCAAATGGGAACAAAATGGGAGTGGAGAGTACTGAAATGCTGCGGCACAAATAGGAGCGGCGCGGAGTGAAATGGGAGAGCAGAGAACTGAAAGTTAGCAGCGCTAATGGGAGTGGAGTGGAACAAAATGGGAGCTAAAACAATGGGACTGCAGAGAACAGAAATCTAGCTGTGCAAATAGGAGTGGAGTGGAGCAAAAAAGTTGCGGAAACAAAGAGAGAGGAGAGAAATGAAAGGTTGCAGCGCAAATCGAAGCAGAGCAAAATGGGAGCTGAAAAGAAAGGAATGGAGAGTACTGAAAGGTTGTGGCACAAATGGGAGCATAAAGAAGGAGAGAAGGAGAGAACAGAAAGGATGCAGAGAAAATTGGAAACGTGCTGAATGAAATGGGGGCGGAAACAAAGGGAGTGGAGAGATCAGAAATGAAGCGGTGCAAATAGGAGTGGAGTGGAACAGAATAAGAGCAGAAACAAAAGGAGTGGAGAGAAATGAAAGGTTTCAGCGCAAATGAAAGCAGAGCAAAAAGGGAGCAGAAACAAAGGCAGAGGTGAGAACCGAAAGGTTGTGGAGCAAATGAGAGCGGATCGGAGCGAAATGGCTGTGGAAGCAAAGGGAGTGGATAGACCTGAAAGTTTGCATTGTAAATGGAAGCGGAGCAAAATGGGTGCAGAAACAAAGGGAATGGAGAGAACGGAAAGTTTGCGGGGCAAATAGGAGCGGAGGAGCGAAATACTAGCAGAAACAAAGGGACTGGAGAGAACTGAAAGGCTGCAGTGCAAATGGGAGAAGAGAAAAATGGGTGCGGAACAAAATGGAGGGGAGAGAACTGTAAGGTTGTGGTGCAAATGGGAGCCAAGCGGAGCTAAATGGTACTGGAAAGGAAGTGAGTGGTGAGAACTGAAAGGTTGCATTGCAAATGGGTGTGGAACAGAAATAAAGTGAGTGGAGGGAACTGAAAGGTTGCAGAGCAAATGGGAGCAGATAGGAGCGAAATGAGAGTGGAAACTAAGGCTGAGGATTGAACTGAAAGATTACGGTGCAAATGGGAGTGGAGTAGATGGAAATGGGAGTGTAGAGAAATGAAAGGCTTCGGTGAAAATGGGAGCAAAGCGTATCAAAATGGGAGCAGAAACAATGGGAGTGGATTGAACTGAAAGTTTGCGGTGCAAATGAGAGCAAAGCGGAACAAAATGGGATTGGAAACAACGGGAGAGAAAAGAACTGAATGATTGCGGCGCAAATGGGATTAGAGCGTAGAAAAAGGGAGTGGAGAAAACTGAAAGGCTGCATCGCAAATGGAGCATATCGGAGCGAAATGGTTGTGGAAGCAAAGGGATTGGATAGAACTGAAAGTTTGCAGTGTAAACAAATGCGAAGCAAAATGCGAGCTAAAAAAAAAAAAGGAGTGGAGAGAACTTAAATGCTAAAGTGCAAATGGGAGCAGAGCGGAGCGAAATGGGAGAGGATACAAAGGGAGTGGATTGAAGTGAAAGTTTGCAGCGCAAATGAGATCAATGCAGAACGAAATGGGATCGGAAACAACGGGAGAGAAAAGAACTGAATCATTGCGGCGCAAATGGGATTAGAGCGGAGAAAAAGGGAGTGGAGAGAACTGAAAGGTTGCGGTGAAAATAGAAGCGGAGCGGAGAAAAATGGGAGCGGAAAAAAAAGGAATGGAAAGAACTGAAAGGCTGCAGGGCAAATGAGAGAAAAGTGGAGCGAAATGGGAGCAGAAAAACAAGGAGTGGAGAGAACCGAAAGGCTGTGGTGCAAATGGGTGCACAGCAGGGCAAAATGGCCGTGAATAGAACTGATATGTGTCGGTGTGAATGGGATTGGAGCAAAGCGAAATGGGAGTGGAGAGAAAAGAAAAGTTCCGGCGCAAATGGGAGTGGAGCGAAATGGGAGCAGAAACACATTGATTGGAGAGAACTGAAAGGTTGCATTGCAAATGGGAGCACTGCGGAGCAAAATGGAAGCAGAAACGAAGAGAATGGAGAGAACTGAACAGTTGCAATGTAAATGGGAGCAGAGCGGAAACAGTGGGAGTGAAGAGAACTGAAAGAATGCAGCGCAAATAGGAACGGACCGCAACTACATGGGAGGGGAAACAAAGGGAGCAGAGAGAAATGAAAGGTTACGGTGTAAATGTGAGCGAAGCGAAAATGGAGCGGAAACAATGGGACTGGGGAGAACAGAAATGTTGCGGCGCAAATAGGAGTGGAGTGGAGCGAAATGGGAGTGGAAACAAAAAGAGTGGAGAGAACTGAATGGTGGCGGTTCAAATGGGAGTTAAGCCTAGTGAAATGGTAGGGGAAACTACTTGAGAGGAAAGAAATGAACGTTTGCGGTGCAAATGGGGCTGAAGCGGAGCAAAATGGGAGTGGAAAGAAAGGGAGAGGAGATAACTGAAAGGTTGTGGTGCAAATGAGAGCAGAGCGCAGTGAAAAGGAAGTGTAAACAAATAAAGAGGAGAGAACTGAAAGCTTGCGGCGCAAATGGGGCTGAAGCGGAGCAAAATGGGAGTGGAAAGAAAGGGAGAGGAGATAACTGAAAGGTTGTGGTGCAAATGGGAGCAGAGCGCAGTGAAAAGGAAGTGTAAACAAATAAAGAGGAGAGAATTGATATGTTGCGGCGCAAATGGGAGCAGAGAAAAATGGGTGTGGAAACAAATGGAGTTGAGAGAACTGTAAGGTTGCATCGCAAATGGGAGCGGAGCGGAGTGAAATGGTTTTGGAAAGAAAGGGAATGGAGAGAACTGAAAGGTTGCGGTGGAAATGGGATCGAAGTGGAGCAAAATGGGAGCGGAAACATAGGGATAGGAGAGAACTGATAAGTTGCGTGAAAAATTGGAACAGATCTGAGCGAAATGGGAGTGGAAACTAAGAGAGTGGGGACAAGGGAAAGGTTGTGGTGCAAATGGGAGCAGATCTGAGAGAAATGGGAGCGGAAACTAAGGGAGTAGAGAGATATGAAAGGTTGCGGTGCTAATGGGAGAGGAGTGAAATGGGAGCGGAAACAATAGGGAGAGGATTGAACGGAAAGTTTGCGGCGCAAATGAGAGCAATGCGGAACGAAATGGGATCGGAAACACGGGAGAGAAAAGAACTGAATGATTGCGGCGCAAATGGGATTAGAGCGGAGAAAAAGGGAGTGGAGAGAACTGCAAGGTTGCGGTGAAAATGGGAGCGGAGCAGAGAAAAATGGGAGCGGAAACAAAAGGAATGGAGAGAACTGAAATTTTGCGGTGCAAATGGGAGTGGAGTGGAGCGAAATGGGAGCAGAAAAAAAAAGGAGTGGAGAGAACTGAAAGGCTGCATTGCAAATGGGAGCAGAGAAAAATGGGTGCGGAACAAAATGGAGGGGAGAGAACTGTAAGGTTGCGGTGCAAATGGGAGCCAGGCGGAGCGAAATGGTTGTGGAAAGGAAGTGAATGGTGAGAACTGAAAGGTTGCATTGCAAATGGGAGCGGATCGGAGCAAAATGGCTGTGGAAGCAAAGGTAGTGGAGAGAACTGAAAAGTTGCGGCACAAATGTGAGCAGAGA
The DNA here is from genome assembly GCF_038088225.1 of Cyrtonyx montezumae. NCBI lineage: Eukaryota > Metazoa > Chordata > Aves > Galliformes > Odontophoridae > Cyrtonyx > Cyrtonyx montezumae. Next base: position 2,792,279 of record NW_027072025.1, read on the forward strand.
AAAATCGGTGCCGAACCAAATGGAGAGGAGAGAACTGTGAGGTTCAATCGCAAATGGGATCAAAGCGGAGCAAAATGGGAGCGGAAACATAGTTATAGGACAGGATTTATATGTTGCGGCACAAATGAGAGCAGAGAAAAAAGGGTGCGGAACAAAATGAAGGGGAGAGAACTGTATGGTTACGGTGGAAATGGGAGCCAAGCGGAGCGAAATGGTTGTGGAAAGAAAGTGAGTGGACAGAACTGAAAGATTGCAGCGCAAATGGGAGCAGATCGGAGCGAAATGCTAGCAGAAATAAAGGGATTGGAGAGAACTGAAAGGCTGTGGTACAAACTGGAGTAAAGCGGAGCAAAATGGTAGTGCTGAGAACAGATATGTGGCAGTGTAAATAGGAGCAGAGCAAAGTGAAATGGGTCTGTAGGGAACTGAAAGGTTGCAGTGCAAATGGGAGCGGTGCGAAAAGGGAGGAGAACCAAAAGGGGTGGAGAGAACTGTAAGGTTGCATCGAAAATGGGAGCGGAGCGGAACCAAATGTGAGTGGAAAAAAGAAAGCAGAGAGAATTGAATGTTTGCAGTGCAAATGGGAGTGCAGCGAAATCAAAGGGAGTGGATAAAACTGAAAGTTTGTGGTGCACATGGGAGCAGATCAAAATTGGTGAAGAAACAATGGGAGTGGAGAGAATGGAAAGTCTGCGACGCAAATGGGAGCGGAAGAACAAAATAGTAGCAGAAACAAAAGGACTAGAGAGAATTGAAGGGTTGTGGTGCAAATGGTAGCGGAGCGAAATGGTAGCGGAACCAAAGGGAGGGAAGAGAACTGTACGGATGCATCAGAAATGGGAGCAGTGTGGAGCGAAATGGGAGTGGAAACAAAGGGAGTGGAGAGAACTGTAAGGTTGCGGTGCAACTGGGAGCAAAACAAAGCAAAATGGGAGAGGAAACAAAGGGAGTGGATTGAAGTGAAAGCTTGCGGCGCAAATGAGAGAGGAGTGGAACGAATTTGAATCGGAAACAACCGGAGAGAAAAGAACTGAAAGATTCCTACAGAAATGGGATTGGAGCGGAGAAAAAAGGAAGTGGAGAGAACTGAAAGGTTGCGGTGAAAATGGGAGCGGAGCGAAGCAAAATGGGAGCGGAAACAAAAGGAATGGAGAGAACTGAAAGATTGCGGTGCAAATGGAGTTTAGTGGAGCGAAATGGGTGCAGAAATAAAAAATGGAGTGTTGAGAACTGAAAGGCTGCGGTGCCAACGGGAGTGGAGCGAAATAAGATGCAAACAATTGGAGTGGAGAGAAGTCTAAGGTTGCATTGCAAATGTGAGCGGATCAGAGAGAAATGGGAACGGAACCAAAAGGGAGTGGATTGAATTGAAAGTTTGCGGCGCATATGAGAGCAAAGCGGAACGAAATGGGATAGAAAAAAACGGGAGTAAAAAGAACTGAATGATTGCAGCGCAATTGGGATTAGAGCGGAGAAAAAGGGAGTGGAGTGAACGGAAAGGTTGCGGTGAAAATGGGAGTGGAGCGGAGAAAAATGGGAGCGGAGAAAAAAAGGAGTGGAGAGAACTTAAAGGCTGTGGTGCAAATTGGTGCACAGCAGGGCAAAAAGGCAGTGAAGAGAACTGATATGTTGTGGTGTAAATGGGATTAGAGCAAAGGAAATTGGGAGTGTAGAGAACTGAAAAGTTCCAGCACAAATGGGAGCAAAGCGAAATGGGAGCTGAAACAAATGGATTGGAAAGAACTGATGCATCGCAAATGGGAGCAGATCGGAGTGAAATGGCTGTGGAAGCAGAGGGAGTAAATAGAACTGAAAATCTGCAGAGTAAATGGAAGCGGAGCAAAATGGGAGCAGAAACAAAGGGAATAGAGAGAACAGAAAGTTTGCGGCGCAAATGGGAGCGGAGGAGCAAATTGCTAGCAGAAAGAAAGGGACTGGAGAGAACTAAAAGGCTGTGGGGCAAATAGGAGCATTGTGCAGCAAAATGAAAGCGGAAACAAAGGGACTGGAGAGAAATGAAATTTTGCGGTGCAAATGGGAGAGGAGTGAAATGGGAACGAAAACAAATGAGAGTGGATTGAACTGAAATTTTGCATTTCAAATTGGAGTGGAGTAGAGGGAAATGGGAGTGTAGAGAAGTGAAAGGTTGCGGCGCAAATGGGAGTGGAGCGAAACAAGATGCAAACAATTGGAGTGGAGAGAAGTCTAAGGTTGTATTGCAAATGTGAGCGGATCGGAGTGAAATGGGAGAGGAAACAAAGGGAGTGGAGAGAACTGTAAAGTTGCGTTGCAAATGAGAGCAAAGTGGAGCAAAATGGGAGCAGAAACAAAGGGAGTGGATTGGACTTAAAGTTTGTGGCGCAAATGAGAGCAGAGTGGAACGAAATGGAATTGTAAAAAACGGAGAGAAAAGAACTGAATGATTGCAGCGCAATTGGGATTAGAGTGGAGAAAAAGGGAGTGGAGAGAACTGAAAGGTTGCGGTGCAAATGGGAGCAGAGCAGAGAAAAATGGGAGCGGAAAAAATAGGAATGGAGAGAACTTAAAGGCTGTGGTGCAAATTGGTGCAGAGCAGGGCAAAATGGCAGTGAAGAGAACTGATATGTTGCGGTGTAAATGGGATTAGAGCAAGGCAAAGTGGGAGTGTAGAGAACTGAAAAGTTCCGGCACAAATGGGAGCAAAGCGAAATGGGAGCAGAAACAAATGGATTGGAAAGAACTGTAAGTTCATAAGTTCATAAGTTCATAAGGTTGGAAAGGACCTATAAGATCATCTAGTCCAACCATCCTCCTATCACTATCTCTACCCAACTACTAAATTAAGTCCTTTAGCACCTCATCTAAACGCTTCTTGAACAGCGCTAGGGATGGTGCCTCAACCACCTCCCTAGGCAGGCCATTCCAGTGCCTGACCACTCTTTCAGAAAAGAAATGCTTCCTCAGGTCTAATCTAAATCTTCCCTGGCGCAACTTGTGGCCATTCCCTCTCGTCCTGTCATTACTTATCAGGGAGAAGAGGCCTACCCCCTCCTCACCACAACCCCCCTTCAGGAAGTGGTAGAGTGCAATAAGGTCTCCTCTGAGCCTCCTCTTCTCCAGACTAAACAATCCCAGCTCCCTCAGCCGCTCCTCATAAGACTTGTGCTCCAGGCCCCTCACCAGTTTTGTTGCCCTTCTCTGAACACGCTCCAGGGCCTCAATGTCCTTCTTGTAGTGAGGGGCCCAAAACTGAACACAGTACTCGAGGTGCGGCCGTACCAGAGCTGAGTACAGGGGGATGATCACCTCCCTGCTCCTGCTGGCTACACTATTTCTAATACAGGCCAGGATGCTGTTGGCCTTCTTAGCCACCTGGGCACACTGCCGGCTCATGTTGAGCCGAGCATCAACCAACACCCCCAGGTCCTTTTCCTCTCTACATTCTTCAAGCCATTCTGCCCCAAGCCTATAGCATTGCATGGGGTTATTGTGGCCAAAGTGCAGGACCCGGCACTTGGTCTTATTGAACCTCATCCCATTGAGCTCAGCCCAGCTGTTCAGCCTATCCAAATCCCTCTGAAGGGCCTCCCTACCCTCAGGCAGTTTGACACATCCTCCCAGCTTTGTGTCATCTGCAAACTTACTGAGCATACACTCAATTCCCTCATCTAGGTCATCAATAAAGATATTAAACAAGATGGGCCCCAAAACTGACCCTTGGGGGACACCACTCGTTACAGGATGCCAGCTGGACTTAACTCCATTAACCACTACCCTCTGGGCACGGCCCTCCAGCCAGTTCTCCACCCAGAGAAGAGTGAACCTGTCCACACCACGGGCTGCCAGTTTCCTTAGGAGAATACTGTGGGAGACCGTGTCAAAGGCCTTGCTGAAGTCCAGGTAGACTACATCAACAGCCTTTCCCTCATCTACCTGTCTGGTCACCCAGTCATAGAAGGAGATGAGGTTGGACAAGAACGACCTGCCCCTGGTGAACCCGTGCTGGCTGGGTCTGATCCCATTATTGCCATGCACGTGTCGTGTGATCTCCCTCAATATCATCTGTTCCATAACTTTCCCTGATACCGAGGTCAGGCTGACAGGCCTGTAGTTCCCCGGGTCTTCCTTACGGCCTTTCTTGAAGATGGGAGTCACATCGGCAAGCCTCCAATCTTGTGGGACCTCTCCAGATAACCAGGAATGCTGATAGATGGCAGAAAGTGGCTCGGCAATCACCTCTGCTAGCTCCCTCAGCACCCTTGGGTGGATCCCATCTGGCCCCATGGACTTGTGGCAGTTCAGATGGAGGAGAAGATCTCTGACCGTCTCTGCTTGAATCACAGGGGGTGCATTATGCACCCCGTCCTGGACTTCCAGGTCAGGGCAAGTACCATTTGGATAACTGTCCTGTCTATTAAAGACAGATGTGAAGAAGGCATTGAGAACCTCAGCCTTTTCCTTATCATCTGTGGTTATATTGCCTGCCTCGTTGAGTAAAGGAGGGAAATTTTCCTTAGTTTTTCTCCTGCTGTTAATATATTTGTAAAAGGGTTTCCTGTTCTCCTTTACAGCAGTAGCCAGCCTAATTTCAAGCTGGGCTTTAGCATTTCTAATTTTCTGCCTGCAAGGATGCATCGCAAATGGGAGCAGATCAGAGTGAAATGGCTGTGGAAGCAAAGGGAGTAAATAGAACTGAAAATCTGCAGAGTAAATGGAAGCGGAGCAAAATGGGAGAAGAAACAAATGGAATGGAGAGAACGGAAAGTTTGTGGCGCAAATGGGAGTGGAGGTGCGAAATTCTAGCAGAAACAAAGGGACTGGAGAGAACTAAAAGGCTGTGGGGCAAATGGGAGCATCATGCAGCAAAATGAAAGCAGAAACAAAGGGACTGGAGAGATGAAATTTTGCGGCGCAAATGGGAGTGGAGTAGAGGGAAATGGGAATGTAGAGAACTGAAAGGTTGCAGCACAAATGGGAGTGGAGCGAAATAAGATGCAAACAATTGGAGTGGAGAGAAGTGAAAGGTTGCATTGCAAATGAGAGCGGATCGGAGCAAAATGGTTGTGGAAACAAAGGGAGTGGATAGAACAAAATGTTTGCGGTTCAAATGGGAGTGGAGTGAAATCAAATAGAGAGGATAGAACTTAAAGGTCGTGGTGCAAATGGGAGCAGAGCAAAATGGGAGAAGAAAGAAAGGGAGTGGAGAGAACGGATATTTTGCGACACAAATGGCAGCGGAAGAACAAAATACTAGCAGAGAAATAGGGACTAGAGAGAAAACTGAAGGTATGTGTCGCAAATGGTAGCAGAGCGAAATGGTAGCAGAAACAAATGGAGGGAAGAGAACAGTAAGGTTGAATCAATAATGGGAGCAGAGCGGAGCAAAATGGGAGTGGATACAAAGGGAGTGGAGAGATCTGTAAGGTTGTGCTGCAAATGGGAGCGGAGCAAAATGGGAGAAGGAACAAAGGGAGTGGAGAGAACGGAAATTTTGCGGCACAAATGGGAGTGAAGTAGAGGGAAATGGGAGTGAAGAGAACTGAAAGGTTGCGGCACAAATGGGAGTGGAGCAAAATAAGTTGCAAACAATTGGAGTGGAGAGAACTGTAAGGTTGTGTAGCAAATGGGAGCGTATCAAAGCGAAATGCTTGTGGAAGGAAAGGGAGTGGATAGGACTGAATTATGCAGTGTAAATGGAAGCGAAGCAAAATGGGAGCAGAAACAAAAGGGAGTGGAGAGAACAGAAAGTTTGCTACACAAATAAAAGCGGAGGAGCTAAATGGGAGCAGAAACAAAAGGACTGGAGAAAACTGAATGGTTGTGGCACAAATGGGAGCAGAGCGAAGCAAAACGGGAGCAGAAATGAAGGGAATGGGGAGAACTGAATGGTTGAGGCGTAAATGGGAGCAGAACGGAAACAATTGGAGTTAAGAGAACTGAAAGGGAACTTTCAGTGGAGAAAACTGAATGGTTGCGGCTCAAATGGGAGTTAAGCCTAGCGAAATGGTAGGGGAAACTTATTGAGAGGAAAGAAATGAAAGTTTGCTAAGCAAATGGGGCCAAAGTGGAGCGAAATGGGAGTGGAAAGAAAGGAAGTGGAGATAACTAGAAGGTTGCGGTGCAAATGGGAGAGGAGCGCAGTGAAATGAAAGTGTAAAGAAAGAAAGAGAAGAGAACTAAAATGTTTTGCTCAAATGGGAGCAGAGAAATATGGGTGCTGAACCAAATAAAGGGGAGAGGACTGCTAGTTTGCATCGCAAATGGGAGCGGACCAGAGCAAAATGGTTGAGGAAAGAAAGGAAAAGGAGAGAACTGAAAGGTTGCGGTGGAAATGGGATCTAAGTGGAGCAAAATAAGAGCGGAAACATAGGGATAGAAGAGAATTGATATGTTGCGGCGCAAACGTGAGCAGAGCGGAGAGAAATGGGAGCAGAAAAAAATGACTGGAGAGAACAGAAATGATGAGGTGCAAACAGGAGCGGAGCGCAGTGAAATGGGAGTGGAAACAACGAAAGAGGAGAGTACTGAAAAGTTGCAGCATAAATGGGAGCGGAGAAAAATGGGTGCATAACCAAATGGAGAGGAGAGAACTGTAAGGTTGCGGTGCAAATGGGAGCAAAGCAGAGCGAAATGGTTGTGGAAAGAAAGGGAGTGGACAGAAATGAAAGGTTGCCGTGCAAATAGGAGTGAAAAAGAAATACAGTGAGTGGAGAGAACTGAAAAGTTGCAGCGCAAATGGAAGCAGATTGGAGCGAAATGGGAGCGGGAACAAAAGGAGAGGAGAGTACTGAAAGGTTGTGGCAAAAATGGAAGCAAAACAGAGTGAAATGGGACCGGAAATGAAAGGATTGGAGAGTACTGAAAGGTTGTGGTACAAGTGGGAGCGGAGGGAACCATGATGGGAGTGGAAAGAAAAGGAACAGGAGAGAACTGAACGGTTGCAGCACAAAGAGAAGAAGAGCAGAGCAAAATGGGAGCAGAAATGAAAGGAATGGAGTGTACTGAAAGGATGTGGCACAAACGGGAGCGGAGCAGAACGAAATTGGAGTGGAAAAAAGGGAGTGGAGAGAACTCAAAGGTTCAGCACAAATGGGAGTGGAGTGGAACGAAATGGGAGCGGAAATAAAGGGACTGCAGAGAACAGAAATGTTGCGGAGCCAGAAGGAGTGGAGCGGAGCAAAATGGGAGTGGAAACAAAGGTAGAGGAAAGAATTGAAGAGCTGTGAAGAGCATGGGAGCTAAACGGATGGACATGGGAGCGGAAGCGAAGGGAGTGGAGAGAACTGATGGGCTGTGAAGCAAATGGGAGCTAAGCAGAGTGACATGGGAGCGGAAACAAAGAGAGAGGAAAGAACAGAACTGTTGCTGGGCAAATAGGAGTAGAGTGAAGCGAAATAGGAGCGGAAACAAAGGGAGTGGAGAGAAATGAAATGTTCCGGCGAACATGGGAGCAGATAGTAATGGGAGTGGAAACAAAGGTAGAGGAGAGAACTGAAGGTTTGTAGTGGAAATGGGAGCGGCGAAGAGCGAAATGGGAGTGCAGAGAACTGAAAGATTGCGGCGCAAATACGAGCGGAGTGGTGCGAAATGGGAGCGAAAATAAAACAGAGTGGAGAGAAGTGAAATGCTCCGGCGAGAATGGGAGCAGTGAAAAATGGGAGTGGAAAGAAGTGAAATGTCACCGCAACAACGGGAACAGTGCAAAATGGTAGTGGAGAGAACTGAAAGGTTGAGGCGCAAATGGGAGCGGTGCGGTGCGAAATGGGAGTGGAAAAAAATGGAGTGGAGAGAACTGAAAGATTGCGGTGCAAATGAAAGCGGAGTGGAGCGAAATGTGAGCAGAAAAAAAAAGGAGTGGAGAGAACTGGAAGGTTGTGGTGCAAATGGGAGCAAAGTGAAATTGCAGTGGAAAGAAGGAGAGTGGATAGAAATGAAGGACTGCGAAGCAAATGGAAGCGGACCAAAGTTAAATGGGAGTGGAAACAAAGGGACTGGAGGGAACAGAAATGTTGTGGCGTAAATAATAGCGGAGTGGAGCGAAATGGGAGCGGAAACAAAGGGACTGCAGAGAACAGAAATGTTGCGGAGCCAGAAGGAGTGGAGCGGAGCAAAATGGGAGTGGAAACAAAGGTAGAGGAAAGAATTGAAGAGCTGTGAAGAGCATGGGAGCTAAACGGACTGACATGGGAGCGGAAGCGAAGGGAGTGGAGAGAACTGATGGGCTGTGAAGCAAATGGGAGCTAAGCAGAGTGACATGGGAGCGGAAACAAAGAGAGAGGAAAGAACAGAACTGTTGCTGGGCAAATAGGAGTAGAGTGAAGCGAAATAGGAGCGGAAACAAAGGGAGTGGAGAGAAATGAAATGTTCCGGCGAACATGGGAGCAGATAGTAATGGGAGTGGAAACAAAGGTAGAGGAGAGAACTGAAGGTTTGTAGTGGAAATGGGAGCGGCGAAGAGCGAAATGGGAGTGCAGAGAACTGAAAGATTGCGGCGCAAATACGAGCGGAGTGGTGCGAAATGGGAGCGAAAATAAAACAGAGTGGAGAGAAGTGAAATGTTCCGGCGAGAATGGGAGCAGTGAAAAATGGGAGTGGAAAGAAGTGAAATGTCACCGCAACAACGGGAACAGTGCAAAATGGTAGTGGAGAGAACTGAAAGGTTGAGGCGCAAATGGGAGCGGTGCGGTGCGAAATGGGAGTGGAAAAAAATGGAGTGGAGAGAACTGAAAGATTGCGGTGCAAATTAAAGCGGAGTGGAGCGAAATGTGAGCAGAAAAAAAAAGGAGTGGAGAGAACTGGAAGGTTGCGGTGCAAATGGGAGCAAAGTGAAATTGCAGCGGAAAGAAGGAGAGTGGATAGAAATGAAGGACTGCGAAGCAAATGGAAGCGGACCAAAGTTAAATGGGAGTGGAAACAAAGGGACTGGAGGGAACAGAAATGTTGTGGCGTAAATACTAGCGGAGTGGAGCGAAATGGGAGCGGAAACAAAGGGAGTGGAGAGAACTGAAATGTTCCGGCACAAATGGGAGTGAAATGGGAGTGGAGAGAATGAAAGGCTGCTGTGCAAATGGGAGAAGAGAGAAATGGGAGCAGAAATGAAAAGAATGGAGAGTACTGAAAGGTTGTGGCAAAAATGGGAGCGGAGCAGTACGAAATGGGAATGGAAAGAAAGGGAGTGGAGAGAACTGTAGGGCTGCAAAGCAAATGGGAGCAGAGTGGAGCGAAATGGGAGCAGAAAGAAAGGGAGTTGAGTGAAGTGAAACGTTCCAGCGAGAATGGGAGCAGTGCAAAATGGGAGTGGAGAGAACTGGAAGGTTGCGGTGCAAATGAAAGCAAAGTGCAACTGCAGCGGGAAGAAGGGGAGTGGATAGAAATTAAAGGGCTGCGAAGCAAATGGAAGCGGACCGAAGTTAAATGGGAGTGGAAACAAAGGAAGTGGAGAGAACAGAAATGTTCTGGAGCAAAAGGGAGTGAAATTGGAGAGGGGAGAAGTGAAGGTCTTTGGCGCAAATAGGAGCAGGGCGGAGCGAAATGGGAGTGCAGAGAACTGAAAAGTTGAAACAAAAACGGGAGCAGAGCAGAACAAAATGGAAGCTGAAACAAAGGGACTGGATAGAACAAAAATGCAGTGGTGCAAATAGGAGCGGGGTGGAGCGAAATAGGAGCGGAAACAAAGAGAGAGGAGAGAAATGAAAGGTTGCAGCGCAAATCGTAGCAGAGCGAAATGGGAGCGGAAACCAAAAAAATGGAGAGATCTGTAAGGTTGTGGTGCAAATGGGAGCGTAGCGGAGCAAAATGGGAGTGGAAAGAAAGTGAGAAGAGAGAACTGAAAAGTTGCAGAGTAAATTTTTGCAGACCTGAACGAAATGGGAGCAGAAACAAAGGGACTGGAGAGTACAGAAATGTAGCGGTGCAAATAGGAGAGGAGTGGAGCATAATGGGAGCGGAAACAAAGGTAGTGGAGAGAACTGAAATTTTGCGGCGCAAATGAAAGCAGAGCAAAATGGGAGCGTAAACAAAAGGAGAGGTGAGAACTGAAAGGTTGTGGCGCAAATGGGAAGTAAGTGGATCGAAATGGGAGCTGAAAGAAAAGAAGTAGAGAGAACTGAAAGGTTGCAGCGCTAATGGGAGCGGAGCGGAACGAAATGGGAGCTGAAACAAAGGGACTGGAGAGAACTGAAATGTTGTGGTGCAAATAGGAGAGGAGTGGAGCAAAATAGGAGCGGAAACAAAGGGAAAGGAGAGAAATGAAAGGCTGCAGTGCAAATAAGAGCCAAGCGAAATGGGAGCGGGAACAAAAGGAGAGGAGAGTACTGAAAGGTTGTGGCAATAATGGAAGCAAAACAGAGTGAAATGGGACCAGAAATGAAAGGATTGGAGAGTACTGAAAGGTTGTGGTACAAGTGGGAGCGGAGGGTAGCATAATGGGAGTGGAAAGAAAAGGAGCTGGAGAGAACTGAACGGTTGCAGCGCCATGAGGAGAGGAGCAGAGCGAAATGGGAGTGAAAACAAAGGGTGTGGTGAGAAATGTTTTGGCGAGAATGGGAGCAGTGAAAAATGCGTGTGGAGGGAAGTGAAATGTTCCAGCGAGAATGGGAGCAGTGCAAAATGGAGAGGAAAGAACTGGAAGGATGCGGCTCAAATGGGAGCAAAGTGAAACTGGAGCGGAAAGAAATGGAGTTTAGAGCAATGAAGGGCTGCGAAGAAACTGGGAGCAGAGCGGAGCAAAATGGGAGCAAAAAGAAAGGGCCTGGAAGGAACTGAATGATTGCAGTGCAAATTGGAGCAGAGTGGAACGAAATGTGAGCGGAAACACAGGGAGTGGAGAGAAATGAAAGGTAGCGGCACAAATGTGAGCTGAGCAAAAATGGAGGGGAAACAAAGAGGGAGGGGAGAAGTGAAAGATTGTGGTGATAATGGGTACGCTGCGGAGTGAAATTGGAGTGCAGAGAACTGAAAGGTTGCAGCGCAAATAAGAGCGGGGCAGAACGAAATGGGAGTTCAAACAAAGGGACGGGAGAGAACAGAAATGTAGCAGTGCAAATAGAAGTGGAGTGGAGTAAAATAAAAGCAGAAACAATGAGAGATGAGAAAAATTAAAGGATGCAACGCAAATGGTAGATAAGCGAAATGGGAGCGGAAATGAAAGGAATGGCGTGTACTGAAAGGATGTGGCAAAAACGCGAGCGGAGCAGAATGAAATGGGAGTGGAAAGAAATGGAGAGGAGAGAACTGAAAGGTTGCAGCGCAAACAGGAGTGAAGCGGTACGAAAGGGGAGCTGAAACAAAGGGACTGGAAAGAACAGAATTGTAGCGGTGCAAATAGGAGCGGAGTAGAGACAAATAGGTGTTGAAAGAAAGTAAGTGGAGAGAAGTGAAATGTTCCAGCGAGAATGGGAGCATTGCAAAATGGGAGTGGAGAGAAGTGAAAGGTAGCGGCACAAATGGAAGGAAACATAGTGCAAATGGGATCGGAAACAAAGAGAGTGGAGAGAACTGAATGGTTGCAGTGCAAATGGGAGCACAGTGAAATGGTAATGGAAACAAAGAAAGTGATGTGAAATGTTCGGACGCAAATGGTAGTGAAATGGGAGTGGAGAGAAGAGAAAGGCTGTGGCACAAATAGGAGCGGCACGGAGCAAAATGGGAGTGCGGAGAACTGAAGGGTTGCAGTGTAAATGGGAAAGGAGTGGAAAAAATGGGAGCTGAAACAAAGGGACTGGAGGGAACAGAAATATAGCGGTGCAAATAGGAGAGGAGTGGAGCGAAATAGGATCAGAAACAAAGAGAGAGGAGAGAAATGAAAGGTTGGGGCGCAAATGGGAGCAGAGCAAAATGGGAGCGGAAATGAAAGGAATGCAGGATACTGAAAGGTTGTGGCACAAATGGGAGCTTAGCAGAGCAAAATGGGAGGTGAAAGAAAGTGGAGAGAACTGAAAATTTGCAGTGCAAATGGGAGCAGAGCAGAATGAAATGAGACAGGAGAGAACTGAAAGGTTTCCGTGCAAATGGGAGCAGAGTAAAATGGGAGCGGAAATGAAAGCAACTGAGAGTACTGTAAGGTTTTGGTGCAAATGAGAGCGGTGCGGAGCGAAATGGGAGTGGAAGGAAATGGAGTGGAGAGAACAGAAATGTTGCAGCGCAAACAGGAGCGGTGCAGAATGAAATGGGAGTGGAGAGAAATGAAAGCGGAGTGAAATGGGAGTGGAAAAAAAGAGACTAGATAAAAAAGATCTGTTGCAGTGCAAAAAGGAGCCGAGTGAAGCGAAATAGGAGCGGAAACAAAGGGAGAGGAGAAAACTGAAGGGTTGTGGTGCAAATGAGAGCAGACCATAACTGGAACAAAAAAAAAGAGGAGAGAACTGAAAAGTTGCGGCGCAAATGGGAGCGGAAAGAAATGGAGTGGAGAGAAGTGACATGTTAAGACGAGAATGGGAGCAGTGCAAAATGAGAGTAGAAAGAAGTGAAATTTTACGGCGACAATGGGAGCTGTGCAAAATAGTAGTGGAGAGAACTGAAAGGTTGCGGTGCAAATGGGAAGAAAACAGTGAAATGGTAGAAGAAAAGATCGGAATGGAGAGTACTGAAAGGTTGCAATGAAAATGGGAGTGGTGCGGAGCGAAATGGGATTGGAAAGAAATGGAGTGGAGAGAACTGAAAGATTGTGGTGCAAATGGGAGCCGAATGGAGCGAAATGTGAGCAGAAAAAAAAGGAGTGGAGAGTACTGAAAGGCTGTGGTGCAAATTGGAGCTAAACAGTGCAAAATGGCAGTGAAGAGAACTGATATGTTGCAGTGTAAATGGCATTAGAGCAAAGTGAAGTGGAAGTGTAGAGAACTGAAAAGTTCGGCACAAATGGGAGCAATGAGAAATGGGAGCAGAAAACAAATGGATTGGAAAGAACTGAAAGGTTGCATTGCAAATGGGAGCAGATCGGAGCGAAATGGTTGTGGAAGCAAAGGGATTGGATAGAACTGAAAGTTTGCAGTGTAAACAAATGCGAAGCAAAATGCGAGCTAAAAAAAAAAAGGAGTGCAGAGAACTGAAAGATTGCGGCGCAAATAGGAGCAGAGTGGTGCGAAATAGGAGCGGAAACAAAGGGAGTGGAGAGAAGTGACATGTTACGGCGAGAATGGGTGCAGTGCAAAATGGGAGTGGAAAGAAGTGAAATGTTACGGCGACAATGGGAGCAGTACAAAATGGTAGTGAAGAGAACTGGAAGGTTGCGGTGCAAATGGGAGCAAAGTGAAATTGGAGAGGAAAGAAAGGGAGTGGAGAGAACTGAAAGGCTGCGGTGCAAATGGGACAGAAGACATAATGGAGCAGATACAAAAGGTGTGGAGAGAACTAAGGTTTGCGGTGCAAATGGAAGTGGAAAGAAAGGGTCTGGAGAGAACAGAAATGTTGTGGTTAAAATAGGAGCGGAGTGGAGCAAAATGTGAACGGAAACAAAGGCAGTGGAGAGGAGTGAAATGTTTCGATATTAAAGGGGGCAGAGCAAAATGGGAGTGGAAAAATAAGGTGAGAATTCAAATGCTGTGCGCAAATGGGAGCGGAGCGGTGCAAAATGGGAGTGGAAACAAATGGAGTGGAGAGAAGATAAAGGTTGTGGCACAACTGGGAGCAGAGCAAAATTATATGGGAGCTGAAACAAAGGGACTGGAGAGAGCAGAAATGTTGCGGTGCAAATAGGAGCATAATGGGAGTGGAGAGAAGTAAAAGGTTGCGGCGCACTTGGGAGCTCATCGAAATTGGAAAGGAAAAAAAGGGAGAGGAGTAAACTGAAAGGTTGCAGCACAAATGGAAACAAAATGGAGTGAAATGGTAGCAAAAACAATCAGAGTGGAGAGTACTGAAAGCTTGTGGCGGAAATGGGTGTGGTGCGTAGCGAAATGTAACGGAAAGAATGGAAGTGGAGAGAACAGAAATGTTGCAGCGCAAATAGGAGCTGAGCGGAGCGAAAAGGGAGTGGAGAGAACTGAAAGTTTGAAGTGCAAATGGGAGCAGAGTGAAATTGGAGCGGAAATGAAAGGAATGGAGTGTACTGAAAGGTTGTGGCGCAAACGGGAGCAGAGCGAAATGTGAGCGGATACAAAGGGAGAGAAAAGAAAAGAAAGGTTGTGGCACAAATGGGAGCGGAGCGAAACAAAATGGGAGTGCAGAGAACTGAAAGATTGCAGTGCAAATAGTAGTGGAGCGGTGCGAAATGGGAGCGGAAAGAAAAGGAGTGGAGAATTAAAATGTTTAGGCAAGAATAGGAATAGAGCAAAATGGGAGTTGAGAGAATTGAAATGTTTAGGCGAGAATGGGAGCAGTGCAAAATGGGAGTGGAGAGAACTGAAAGGTAGAGGCGCAAATGGGAATGAAACAGTGAAATGGTAGCAAAAACAATCAGAGTGGAGAGTACTGAAAGCTTGTGGAGCAAATGGGAGTGGAGCATAGCGAAATGTAACGGAAAGAAAGGGTGTGGAGAGAGCAGAAATATTGCAGCGCAAATGGGAGCGGAGCGGAACGAAATGGGAGCGGAAACAAAGGGAAAGAGAACAAAAATGTTGCGGCTCAAATAGGAGCAGAGTGAAGCGAAATAGTTGTGGAAACAAAGGGAGTTGAGAGAAATGCAAGGCTGCGAAACAAATGGAAGCGGAGCTGAGCGAAATGGGAGCGAAAACAAAGAGAGTGGAGAGAACAGAAATGTTCTGGTGCAAATGGGAGTGAAATTGGAATGGAGAGAAGTGAAAGGCTGTGACGCAAATAGGAGCGGCGCGGTGCGAAATGGGAGTGCAGAGAACTGAAACGTTACAGCAAAAATGGGAGCTGGGAGGAATGAGCAGAAACAAAGGGACTGGAGAGAACAGAAATGTAGCGGTGCAAATAGGAGCAAAGTGGAACGAAATAGGGACGGAAACAAAGAGAGAGGAGAGAAATAAAAGGTTGCGGCACAAATGGGAGCAGAGCGAAATGGGAGCGAAGCGGAGTGAAATGGGAGTGGACACAAAGGGACTGGGGGGAACAAAAATGTTGCAGCGCAAATACTAGCAAAGTGGAGCGAAATGGGAGCAGAAAGAAAGGGAGTGGAGAGAAATGAAACCTTACGGTGTAAATGTGAGCAAAACAAAATGGGAGTGGAGAGAATGAAACGTTGCAGCGCAAATGTTAGCGAAGCGAAATTAAACGGAAAAAAAAAGAGAGGAAAGAACTGAAATGATGCGGCGCAAATGGGAGCAAAACGGAGGGAAATGGTAGAGGAAATCATCGCAATGGAGAGTACTGAAAGGTTGTCGCAGAAACGGGAGAAAGACGAAGCGAAAAGGGAGCAGAAAGAAAGGGAGTGGAGAGAACTGAAAGGTTACAGCGCAAATTAGAGGGGAGCTGAACGAAATGGGAGTGGAAACAAACGGAGTGGAGAGAACAGAAATGATAAGGCACAAAAGGAGCGGAGAGAAGCGAAATAGGAGCGGAAAGAAAGGGTGTGGAGAGAAATGAAAGGTTGCAGCGCAAATGAGAGCATAACGAAATGGGAACCAAAACAAATCGGGAGGAGAGAACTGAGAGGTCGTAGCGCAAATGGGAGCGGCGCAGAGTAAAATGGATGTGCAGAGAACTGAAAGATTGCAGCGCAAATATGAGCGGAGTGGTGCGAAATGGGAGCGGAAACAAAGTAAATGAAGAGAACTGAAATGTTCCAGAGAGAAAGGGGGCAGTAAAAAATGGATGTGGAGGGAAGTTAAATTTTTTTGCGAGAATGGGAGCAGTGCAAAATTGGAGTGGAGAGAAGTGAAAAGTTGCGGTGCAAATGAGAACGGAGTGGAATTGGAGCTGAAAGAAAGGGAGTGGAAAGAAATGAAGGGCTGCGAAGCAAATGAGAACGGAGCAGAGCTAAATGAGATCTGAAATAAAGGGACTGGAGGGAACAGAAATGTTGCGGTGCAAATACTAGCGGAGTGGAGCAAAATGGGAGCGGAAACAAAGGGAGTTGGGAGAAGTGAAATATTCCAGTGCAAATGGGAACAAAATGGGAGTGGAGAGTACTGAAATGCTGCGGCACAAATAGGAGCGGCGCGGAGTGAAATGGGAGAGCAGAGAACTGAAAGTTAGCAGCGCTAATGGGAGTGGAGTGGAACAAAATGGGAGCTAAAACAATGGGACTGCAGAGAACAGAAATCTAGCTGTGCAAATAGGAGTGGAGTGGAGCAAAAAAGTTGCGGAAACAAAGAGAGAGGAGAGAAATGAAAGGTTGCAGCGCAAATCGAAGCAGAGCAAAATGGGAGCTGAAAAGAAAGGAATGGAGAGTACTGAAAGGTTGTGGCACAAATGGGAGCATAAAGAAGGAGAGAAGGAGAGAACAGAAAGGATGCAGAGAAAATTGGAAACGTGCTGAATGAAATGGGGGTGGAAACAAAGGGAGTGGAGAGATCAGAAATGAAGCGGTGCAAATAGGAGTGGAGTGGAACAGAATAAGAGCAGAAACAAAAGGAGTGGAGAGAAATGAAAGGTTTCGGCGCAAATGAAAGCAGAGCAAAAAGGGAGCAGAAACAAAGGCAGAGGTGAGAACCGAAAGGTTGTGGAGCAAATGGGAGCGGATCGGAGCGAAATGGCTGTGGAAGCAAAGGGAGTGGATAGACCTGAAAGTTTGCATTGTAAATGGAAGCGGAGCAAAATGGGTGCAGAAACAAAGGGAATGGAGAGAACGGAAAGTTTGCGGGGCAAATAGGAGCGGAGGAGCGAAATACTAGCAGAAACAAAGGGACTGGAGAGAACTGAAAGGCTGCAGTGCAAATGGGAGAAGAGAAAAATGGGTGCGGAACAAAATGGAGGGGAGAGAACTGTAAGGTTGCGGTGCAAATGGGAGCCAAGCGGAGCTAAATGGTACTGGAAAGGAAGTGAGTGGTGAGAACTGAAAGGTTGCATTGCAAATGGGTGTGGAACAGAAATAAAGTGAGTGGAGGGAACTGAAAGGTTGCAGAGCAAATGGGAGCAGATAGGAGCGAAATGAGAGCGGAAACTAAGGGTGAGGATTGAACTGAAAGATTACGGTGCAAATGGGAGTGGAGTAGATGGAAATGGGAGTGTAGAGAAATGAAAGGCTTCGGTGAAAATGGGAGCAAAGCGTATCAAAATGGGAGCAGAAACAATGGGAGTGGATTGAACTGAAAGTTTGCGGTGCAAATGAGAGCAAAGCGGAACAAAATGGGATTGGAAACAACGGGAGAGAAAAGAACTGAATGATTGCGGCGCAAATGGGATTAGAGCGTAGAAAAAGGGAGTGGAGAAAACTGAAAGGCTGCATCGCAAATGGAGCATATCGGAGCGAAATAGTTGTGGAAGCAAAGGGATTGGATAGAACTGAAAGTTTGCAGTGTAAACAAATGCGAAGCAAAATGCGAGCTAAAAAAAAAAAAGGAGTGGAGATAACTTAAATGCTAAAGTGCAAATGGGAGCAGAGCGGAGCGAAATGGGAGAGGAAACAAAGGGAGTGGATTGAAGTGAAAGTTTGCAGCGCAAATGAGATCAATGCAGAACGAAATGGGATCGGATACAACGGGAGAGAAAAGAACTGAATCAACTGAAAGGTCGTAGCACAAATGGGATTAGAGCGGAGAAAAAGGGAGTGGAGAGAACTGAAAGGTTGCGGTGAAAATAGAAGCGGAGCAGAGAAAAATGGGAGCGGAAAAAAAAGGAATGGAGAGAACTGAAAGGCTGCGGGGCAAATGGGAGAAAAGTGGAGCGAAATGGGAGCAGAAAAACCAGGAGTGGAGAGAACCGAAAGGCTGTGGTGCAAATGGGTGCACAGCAGGGCAAAATGGCCGTGAATAGAACTGATATGTGTCGGTGTGAATGGGATTGGAGCAAAGCGAAATGGGTGTGGAGAGAAAAGAAAAGTTCCGGCGCAAATGGGAGTGGAGCGAAATGGGAGCAGAAACACATTGATTGGAGAGAACTGAAAGGTTGCATTGCAAATGGGAGCACTGCGGAGCAAAATGGAAGCAGAAACGAAGAGAATGGAGAGAACTGAACAGTTGCAACGTAAATGGGAGCAGAGCGGAAACAGTGGGAGTGAAGAGAACTGAAAGAATGCAGCGCAAATAGGAAAGGACCGCAACTACATGGGAGTGGAAACAAAGGGAGCAGAGAGAAATGAAAGGTTACGGTGTAAATGTGAGCGAAGCGAAAATGGAGCGGAAACAATGGGACTGGGGAGAACAGAAATGTTGCGGCGCAAATAGGAGTGGAGTGGAGCGAAATGGGAGTGGAAACAAAAAGAGTGGAGAGAACTGAATGGTGGCGGTTCAAATGGGAGTTAAGCCTAGTGAAATGGTAGGGGAAACTACTTGAGAGGAAAGAAATGAACGTTTGCGGTGCAAATGGGGCTGAAGCGGAGCAAAATGGGAGTGGAAAGAAAGGGAGAGGAGATAACTGAAAGGTTGTGGTGCAAATGAGAGCAGAGCGCAGTGAAAAGGAAGTGTAAACAAATAAAGAGGAGAGAACTGAAAGCTTGCGGCGCAAATGGGGCTGAAGCGGAGCAAAATGGGAGTGGAAAGAAAGGGAGAGGAGATAACTGAAAGGTTGTGGTGCAAATGGGAGCAGAGCGCAGTGAAAAGGAAGTGTAAACAAATAAAGAGGAGAGAATTGATATGTTGCGGCGCAAATGGGAGCAGAGAAAAATGGGTGTGGAAACAAATGGAGTTGAGAGAACTGTAAGGTTGCATCGCAAATGGGAGCGGAGCGGAGTGAAATGGTTTTGGAAAGAAAGGGAATGGAGAGAACTGAAAGGTTGCGGTGGAAATGGGATCGAAGTGGAGCAAAATGGGAGCGGAAACATAGGGATAGGAGAGAACTGATAAGTTGCGTGAAAAATTTGAACAGATCTGAGCGAAATGGGAGTGGAAACTAAGAGAGTGGGGACAAGGGAAAGGTTGTGGTGCAAATGGGAGCAGATCTGAGAGAAATGGGAGCGGAAACTAAGGGAGTAGAGAGATATGAAAGGTTGCGGTGCTAATGGGAGAGGAGTGAAATGGGAGCGGAAACAATAGGGAGAGGATTGAACGGAAAGTTTGCGGCGCAAATGAGAGCAATGCGGAACGAAATGGGATCGGAAACACGGGAGAGAAAAGAACTGAATGATTGCGGCGCAAATGGGATTAGAGCGGAGAAAAAGGGAGTGGAGAGAACTGCAAGGTTGCGGTGAAAATGGGAGCGGAGCAGAGAAAAATGGGAGCGGAAACAAAAGGAATGGAGAGAACTGAAATTTTGCGGTGCAAATGGGAGTGGAGTGGAGCGAAATGGGAGCAGAAAAAAAAAGGAGTGGAGAGAACTGAAAGGCTGCATTGCAAATGGGAGCAGAGAAAAATGGGTGCGGAACAAAATGGAGGGGAGAGAACTGTAAGGTTGCGGTGCAAATGGGAGCCAGGCGGAGCGAAATGGTTGTGGAAAGGAAGTGAATGGTGAGAACTGAAAGGTTGCATTGCAAATGGGAGCGGATCGGAGCAAAATGGCTGTGGAAGCAAAGGTAGTGGAGAGAACTGAAAAGTTGCGGCACAAATGTGAGCAGAGAAAAATCGGTGCCGAACCAAATGGAGAGGAGAGAACTGTGAGGTTCAATCGCAAATGGGATCAAAGCGGAGCAAAATGGGAGCGGAAACATAGTTATAGGAGAGGATTTATATGTTGCGGCACAAATGAGAGCAGAGAAAAAAGGGTGCGGAACAAAATGAAGGGGAGAGAACTGTATGGTTACGGTGGAAATGGGAGCCAAGCGGAGCGAAATGGTTGTGGAAAGAAAGTGAGTGGACAGAACTGAAAGATTGCAGCGCAAATGGGAGCAGATCGGAGCGAAATGCTAGCAGAAATAAAGGGATTGGAGAGAACTGAAAGGCTGTGGTACAAACTGGAGCAAAGCGGAGCAAAATGGTAGTGCTGAGAACAGATATGTGGCAGTGTAAATAGGAGCAGAGCAAAGTGAAATGGGTCTGTAGGGAACTGAAAGGTTGCAGTGCAAATGGGAGCGGTGCGAAATGGGAGGAGAACCAAAAGGGGTGGAGAGAACTGTAAGGTTGCATCGAAAATGGGAGCGGAGCGGAACCAAATGTGAGTGGAAACAAAGAAAGCAGAGAGAATTGAATGTTTGCAGTGCAAATGGGAGTGTAGCGAAATCAAAGGGAGTGGATAAAACTGAAAGTTTGTGGTGCACATGGGAGCAGATCAAAATTGGTGAAGAAACAATGGGAGTGGAGAGAATGGAAAGTCTGCGGCGCAAATGGGAGCGGAAGAACAAAATAGTAGCAGAAACAAAAGGACTAGAGAGAATTGAAGGGTTGTGGTGCAAATGGTAGCGGAGCGAAATGGTAGCGGAACCAAAGGGAGGGAAGAGAACTGTACGGATGCATCAGAAATGGGAGCAGAGTGGAGCGAAATGGGAGTGGAAACAAAGGGAGTGGAGAGAACTGTAAGGTTGCGGTGCAACTGGGAGCAAAACAAAGCAAAATGGGAGAGGAAACAAAGGGAGTGGATTGAAGTGAAAGCTTGCGGCGCAAATGAGAGAGGAGTGGAACGAATTTGAATCGGAAACAACCGGAGAGAAAAGAACTGAAAGATTCCTACACAAATGGGATTGGAGCGGAGAAAAAAGGAAGTGGAGAGAACTGAAAGGTTGCGGAGAAAATGGGAGCGGAGCGGAGAAAAATGGGAGCGGAAACAAAAGGAATGGAGAGAACTGAAAGATTGCGGTGCAAATGGAGTTTAGTGGAGCGAAATGGGTGCAGAAATAAAAAATGGAGTGTTGAGAACTGAAAGGCTGCGGTGCCAACGGGAGTGGAGCGAAATAAGATGCAAACAATTGGAGTGGAGAGAAGTCTAAGGTTGCATTGCAAATGTGAGCGGATCAGAGAGAAATGGGAACGGAACCAAAAGGGAGTGGATTGAATTGAAAGTTTGCGGCGCATATGAGAGCAAAGCGGAACGAAATGGGATAGAAAAAAACGGGAGTAAAAAGAACTGAATGATTGCAGCGCAATTGGGATTAGAGCGGAGAAAAAGGGAGTGGAGTGAACGGAAAGGTTGCGGTGAAAATGGGAGTGGAGCAGAGAAAAATGGGAGCGGAGAAAAAAAGGAGTGGAGAGAACTTAAAGGCTGTGGTGCAAATTGGTGCACAGCAGGGCAAAAAGGCAGTGAAGAGAACTGATATGTTGTGGTGTAAATGGGATTAGAGCAAAGGAAATTGGGAGTGTAGAGAACTGAAAAGTTCCAGCACAAATGGGAGCAAAGCGAAATGGGAGCTGAAACAAATGGATTGGAAAGAACTGATGCATCGCAAATGGGAGCAGATCAGAGTGAAATGGCTGTGGAAGCAGAGGGAGTAAATAGAACTGAAAATCTGCAGAGTAAATGGAAGCGGAGCAAAATGGGAGCAGAAACAAAGGGAATAGAGAGAACAGAAAGTTTGTGGCGCAAATGGGAGCGGAGGAGCGAATTGCTAGCAGAAAGAAAGGGACTGGAGAGAACTAAAAGGCTGTGGGGCAAATAGGAGCATTGTGCAGCAAAATGAAAGCGGAAACAAATAGACTGGAGAGAAATGAAATTTTGCGGCGCAAATGGGAGAGGAGTGAAATGGGAACGAAAACAAATGAGAGTGGATTGAACTGAAATTTTGCATTTCAAATTGGAGTGGAGTAGAGGGAAATGGGAGTGTAGAGAAGTGAAAGGTTGCGGCGCAAATGGGAGTGGAGCGAAACAAGATGCAAACAATTGGAGTGGAGAGAAGTCTAAGGTTGTATTGCAAATGTGAGCGGATCGGAGTGAAATGGGAGAGGAAACAAAGGGAGTGGAGAGAACTGTAAAGTTGCGTTGCAAATGAGAGCAAAGTGGAGCAAAATGGGAGCAGAAACAAAGGGAGTGGATTGGACTTAAAGTTTGTGGCGCAAATGAGAGCAGAGTGGAACGAAATGGAATTGTAAAAAACGGAGAGAAAAGAACTGAATGATTGCAGCGCAATTGGGATTAGAGTGGAGAAAAAGGGAGTGGAGAGAACTGAAAGGTTGCGGTGCAAATGGGAGCAACGCGGAGCAAAATGGGAATGCAGAGAAGTGAAACGTTGCGGAACAAGTGGGAGTGGAACACTGCGAAATGGGAGTGGAAACAAAGGGAGTGGATAGAACAAAATGTGGTTCAAATGGGAGTGGAGCGAATTGAAATAGGATAGAACTTAAAGGTTGTGGTGCAAATGGGAGCGGAGCAAAATGGGAGAAGAAACAAAGGAAGTGGAGAGAACAGAAATTTTGCGTCGCAAATGGGAGCGAAAGTACAAAATCATAGCAGAAAAAAGGACTGGGAGAACTGAAGGTATGTGGTGCAAATGGGAGAGGAGCGAAATGGTAGTGGAACCAAATGGAAAGAAGAGAACTGTAAGGTTGCATCAAAAATGAGAGCAGAGTGGAGGGAAATGGGAGTGGAAACAAAGGGAGTGGAGAGAACTGTAAGGTTGCGGTGCAAATGGGAACAAAGTGGAGCAAAATGGGAGCAGAAACAAAAGGAGAGGATTGAACTGAAAGTTTGCAACGCAAATGAGAGCGGAGCAGAACGAAATGGAATCGGAAACAATGGGAGAGAAAAGAACTGAATGATTGCGGCGCAAATGGAATTAGAGCAGTGTAAAAGGGAGTGGAGATAACGGAAAGGTTGCAGATAAAATGGGAGCAGAGCGGAGCCAAATGTTAGTGGAAACAAAATAAATGGAGAGAACTGAAAGATTGCGGTGCAAATGGGAGTTTAGTGGAGCAAAATGGGAGCGAAAACTAAGGGAGTGGGAGAACTGAATGGTTGCGGTTAAAATGGGAGCAAAGCCTAGCGAAATGGTAAGAAAACCTAATTGAGAGGAAAGAAATGAAAGTATGCGGTGCAAATGGGACCGAAGCAGAGCGAAATGGGAGTGGAAAGAAAGGGTGTGGAGATTACTGAAAGGTTGCAGCGCAAATGGGAGCGGTGCAGAATGAAATGGGAGCTGAAAAAAAAAGGGCTGGAGAGAACAGAAATGATTAGGCGCAAATAGGAGCGGAGTGCAGTGAAATGGGAGTGAAAACAATGAAAGAGGAGAGAACTGTAAGGTTGCAGAGCAAATGGGAGCAAAGCGGAGCGAAATGGTTGTGGAAAGAAAGGGAGTGGACAGAAATGAAAGGTTGCCGTGCAAATCGGAGTGGAACGGAAAAAAAGTGAGTGGAGAGAACTGAAAGGTTGCAGCGCAAATGGAAGCAGATTGGAGCGAAATGGGAGCGGAAACTAAAGGAGTGGAGAGATATGAAAGGTTGTGGTGCAAATGGGAGAGGAGTGAAATGGGAGCAGAAACAAAAGGGAGTGGATTGAACTGAATGATTGCGGTGCAAATGGGATTAGAGCGGAGAAAAAGGGAGTGTAGAGAACTGAAGGCTGCGGTGCAAATGGGAGCAAAGCGAAGCAAAATGGGAGCGAAAACAAAAGGAGTGGATTGAACTGAAAGTTTGCGGAGCAAATGAGAGCGGAGCAGAACGAAATGGAATCAGAAACAATGGAAGAGAAAAGAACTGAATGATTTCGGCGCAAATGAGAATTAGAGCAGAGAAAAAGGGAGTGGAGATAACTGAAAGGTTGCGGTGAAAATAGGAGCGGAGCGTAGCAAAATGGGAGCGGAAACAAAAGGAATGGAGAGAACTGAAAGATTGCGGTGCAAATAGGACCGAAGCAAAGCGAAATGGGAGTGGAAACAAAAGGATTGCAGATAACTGAATGGTTGTTGCGCAAATAGGAGCGGAGCGCATTGAAATGGGATTTGAAACCAAGAAAGTGGAGAGAACTGAAAAGTTGCGGCTAAAATGGGAGCGGAGAAAAATGAGTGCGGAACCAGAGGGGAGAGAACTGTAAGGTTGCATTGCAAGCAAGAGCAGAGTGGAGCGAAATGGTTGTGGAAATAAAGAGAGTGGACAGAACTGAAAGTTTGCAGTGCAAATTGGAGTGAAGCAGGAGAAAATGGGAGTGGAAACTAAGTGCGTGGACAGAAATGAAGGGCTGCGAAGCAAATGGAAGCGAAGCTGAGTGAAATGGGAGCGGAAACAGGGATTGGAGGGAACAGAAATATTCTGGTGCAAAAGGGAGTGAAATTAGAGAGGAGAGAAGTGAAGGTCTGTGGCGCAAAAAAGAGCGGCGCAGAACGAAATGGGAGTGCAGAGAACTGAAAGGTTGCCGCAAAAATGGGAGCTGGAAGGAATGAAATGGGAGCTGAAAGAAAGGGACTGGAAAGAACAGAAATGTAGCAGTGCAAATAGGAGCAGAGTGGAATGAAATAGGAGCGGAAACAAAGAGAGAGGAGAGAAATGAAAGGTTGCGGCGCAAATGGGAGAAAAGCGAAATGGCAGCGGAGCGGAGAGAAATGGGAGTGGAAACAAAGGGACTGGGGGGAACAGAAATGTTGCAGCGCAAATACTAGCAAAGTGGAGCGAAATGGGAGCAGAAAAAAAGGGAGTGGAGAGAAATGAAACGTTACGGCACAAATGTGAGCAAACAGAAATGGGAGTGGAGAGAAGTGAAATATTGCAGCGCAAATGGGAGTGAAGCAAAATTAGAACGGAAAAAAAAGAGAGGAGAGAACAGAAATGATGCAGCGCAAATGGGAGCAAAACAGAGTGAAATGGTAGAGGAAATGATCGTAATGGAGAGTACTGAATGGTTGTCACAGAAATGGGAGCAAGGCAGAGCGAAATGTATACAGAAAGAAAGGGAGTGGAGAGAACTGAAAGGCTGCAGCGCAAATTAGAGGGGAGCTGAACGAAAAGGGAGTGGAAACAAAGGCACTGGAGAGAACAGTAATGTTGCGGCACAATAGGAGCGGAGTGACGCGAAATAGGAGCGGAAACAAAGAGAGTGGAGAGTAATGAAAGGTTGCGGCGCAAATGGGAGTATAGCAAAATGGGAGCGGAAAGAAATTGGGAGGAGTGAACTGAAAGATCATGGTGCAAATGGGAGCGGCGTGCAGAGAAATGGATGTGCAGAGAACTGAAAGATTGCAGAGCAAATATGAGCGGAGTGGTGCAAAATGGGAATGGAATCAAAGGGAATGCAGAGAAGTGAAATGTTCCGGCGAGAATGGGAGCAGTGCAAAATGAGAGTGGAGAGAACTGAAAGGTTGCTGCACAAATGTGAGTGGAACTGAACGAAATGGGAGCGGAAAAAAAGAGAGAGGATAGAACTGAAAGGTTGTGGTGCAAATGGGAACGGAGTGGAATTGTAGCAGAAAGATAGTGAGTGGAGAGAAATAAAGGGCTATGAAACAAATGTGAGGGGAGCAGAGTGAAATGTGAGAGCAGAGAACTGAAAGTTTGCAGCGCAAATAGGAGTGGAGCAAAACGAAATAGGAGCTGAAACAAAGGGACTGGAGGGAACAGAAATATTTCGGAGCAAATACTAGCAGAGTGGAGCAAAATGGGAGCGGAAACAAAGGGAGTTGGAAGAAGTGAAATGTTCCGGCGCAAATGGGAGCAAAATGGGAGTGGAGAGTACTGAAAGGCTGCGGCGCAAATAGAAGTGGCGCGGATCGAAATGGGAGAGCAGTGAGCTGAAAGTTTGCAACACAAATGGAAGTGTGGTGGAATGAAATGGGAGCTGAAACATGGGAGTGGGGAGAACAGAAATGTAGCTGTGCAAATAGTAGCGGAGTGGAGTGAAAAAGTTGTGGAAACAAAGAGAGGAGAGAGAAATGAAAGGTTGCTGCGCAAATGGAAGCAGAGCGAAATGGGAGCGGAAAAGAAAGGAATGGAGAGTAATGAAAGGTTGTGCAACAAATGGGAGCGGAACGAAAAAGAGAGCAGAGAATAGAAAGGTTGCAGAGAAAATTGGAGAGGTGCTGAACGAAATGGGAGCGGAAAGAAAGGGACTGGAGAGAACCGAAATGTAGCGGTGCAAATAGGAGCGGAGTGGAACAAAATAGGAGCAGAAACAAAAGGAGTGGCGAGAAATGAAAGGTTTCGGCGCAAATGAAAGCAGAGCAAAATGGGAGCAGAAACAAAGGGAGAGGTGAGAACTGAAAGGCTGTGGCGCAAATGGGAGCGGAGCGGAGCGAAATGGGAGTGGAAAGAAAGGGAGTGGGGAGAACTGAAAAGTTGCAGCGCAAATGGGAGCGGAACGGAACGAAATATGAGCTAAAACAAAGGGACTGGAGAGAACAGAAATGTTGCGGTGCAAATAGGAGTAGAGTGGAGCGAAATAGGAGAGGACACAAAGAGAGAGGAGAGAAATGAAAGGTTGCGGCGCAAATGGGAGCAGACCGAAACCGGAGCGGAAAAGAAAAGGAGAGTACTGAAAGGTTGTGGCACAAATGGGAGCGGTGCTATGCAAAACAGGAGTGGAAAGACTGGGAGTGGAGATAACTGAAAGGTTGCAGCACAAATGTGAGTGGAACTGAACGAAATGGGAGCAGAAAAAAAGGGAGAGGAGAGAACTGAAAGGTTGCGGCGCAAATGGCAGCAATAGAGATTGAATGGGAGCAGAAATAATCAGAATAGAGACAACTGAAAGATTGCAGCGCAAACGGGAGTGGAGTGGAGCGAAGTAGGAGAGGAAACAAAGGGAGTGGAGAGAAATGAAAGGTTATGGCGCAATTGTGACTAAATCAAAATGGGAGTGGAGAGAATTTGAAACGTTGCGGCGCAAAAGGTTGTGAACTGGGGCGAAATGGGAGCGGAAACAAAGGGAGTGGATAGAAGTGAAAAGTTCCTTTGAGAATGGGAACAGAGCAAAATGGGACTTGAGAGAATTGGAAGGTTGCGTCGCAAATGGGAGCAAAGTGAAATTGGAGTGGAAAGAAAGGGAGTGTAGAGAACTGAAAGGCTGCGGCGCAAATGGGAGTGGAGCGAAATGGGACACAAACAATTGGAGTGGAGAGAAGTGAAAGGTTGCATTGCAAACAGGAACGGATCGGAGAGAAATGGTTGTGGAAAGAAAGGGAGTGGACAGAACTAAATGTTTGCGGTTCAAATGGGAGTGGAGTGAAATAAATCAGAGAGGATAGAAATTAAAGGTTGTGGTGCAAATGGGAGCGGAAGAACAAAATAGTAGCAGAATAAAATGGACTGGTGAGAACTGAAGATATGTGGCGCCAATGGGAGCAGAGCGAAATGGTAGTGGAACCAAATGGAGGGAAGAAAACTGTAAGGTTGCATCAAAAATGGGAGCAGATCGGAGCAAAATGAGAGAGGAAAAAAAGGGAGTGGAGAGAACTGTAAGGTTGCGGTGCAAATTGGAGCAAAGTGGAATGAAATGGGAGCAGAAACAAACGGAGTGGATTGAACTGAAAGTTGGCAGAGCAAATGACAGCGGAGCGGAATGAAATGGAATCTGAAACAACGGGAGAGAAAAGAACTGAATGATTGCGGCACAAATGGGTGTAGAGAAAAATTGGTGCGGAACCAAATGGAGTTGATAGAACTGTTAGGTTGCATCGCAGATGGGAGCAGATTGGAGCGAAATGGTTGTGGAAAGTAAGAGAATGGAGAGGACTGAAAGGTTGCGATGGAAATGGGATCGAAGCGGAGCAAAACGGGAGCGGAAACATAGGGTTAGGAGAGAATTGATATGTTGGGGAGTAAATGGGAGCAGAGCGGAGCGGAGCGAAATGTGAGCGGAAAGAAAGGGTATGGAGATAACTGAAAGGCTGTGGCGCAAATGGGAGCGGTGCAGAATGAAATGGGAGCTGAAAAAAAAGGACTGGAGAGAACAGAAATGATGAGGCGCAAATACAGCTGAGCGCAGTGAAATGGGAGTGGAAAATAGGAAAGAGGAGAGAACTGAAAGGTTGCAGCACAAATGGGAGCAGAGAAAAATGGGTGCAGAACCAAATGGAGGGGAGAGAACTGTAAGGTTGCGGTGCAAAGGGGAGCGAAGCGGAGCGAAATGGTTGAGGAAAGAAAGGGAGTGGACAGAAATGAAAGGTTTCTGTGCAAATGGGTGTGGAACGGAAATAAAGTGAGTGGAGAGAACTGAAAGGATGCAGCACAAATGGGAGCAAATCGAAGCGAAATAGGAGCGGAAACTAAGGGAGTGGAGAGATGTGAAAGGTTGCAGCGCAAATGGGAGTGGACGAGAGGGAAATGGGAGTGTAGAGAACTGAAAGGCTGCAATGCAAATGGGAGCAAAGCGAAGCAAAATGAGAGCGGAAGCAATGGGAGTGGATTGAACTGAATGTTTGCGGCGCATATGAGAGAAAAGCGGAACGAAATGGGATCGGAAACAACGGGAGAGAAAAAAATTGAATGATTGTGGCGCAAATGGGATTAGAGCGTATAAAAAGGGAGTGGAGAGAACTGAAAGGTTGTATCGCAAATGGGAGGATATCGGAGGGAAATGGTTGTGGAAGCAAAGGGAGTGGATAGAACAGAAAGTTTGCATTGTAAATGGAATCGAAGCAAAATGGGAGCAGAAAAAAAAGTGGAGAGAACGGAAAGTTTGTGGTACGAATGAGAGCAGAGCGGAGCGAAATGGCAGTGAAAAGGACTGATATGCTGCAGTGTAAATGGGATTTGAGCAAAGCGAAATGGGAGTGTTGAGAAGTGAAAAGTTCTGGCGCAAATGGGAGTGGAGCGAAATGGGAGTGGAAACAAATGGATTGTGGAGAACTGAAAGGTTGTATCGCAAATGGGAGCGGATTGGAGCGAAATGGTTGTGGAAGCAAAGGGAGGGGATAGAACTGAAAGGTTGCAGTGTAAATGGAAGCGGAGCAAAATGGGAGCCGAAAAAAAGGGAATGGAGGGAACGGAAATTTTGCGGCGCAAATGGGAGCGGAGGAGCGAAATGCTAGCAGAAACAACAGGACTGGAAAGAACTGAAAGGCTGCGGTGCAAACGGGAGCAAAGCGGAGTAAAATGGGAGTGCAGAGAACAGATATGTTGCGGTTTAAATGGGAGCGGAGCGAAACGGGAGCGGAACCAAAAGAAGTGGAGAGACCTGTAAGGTTGCATAGGAAATGGGAGTGGAGCGGAGCGAAATGTGAGTAGAAACAAAGGTAGTGGAGAGAACTGAAAGGTTACGGTTCAAATGGGAGTGAAGCATAGTGAAATGGGAGTGGAAACAAAGAAAGCCGGGAGAAATAAAAGGCTGTGGCGCAAATGGGAGCGGAGCGAAATGGTTGTGGAAAGAAAGGGAATGGAGAGAACTGAATAGTTGCGGTGCAAATGAGAGTCTAGCGGAGCAAAATGGGAGCGGAAACAAATTGAGTGGGGACAAGGGAAAAGTTGCGGCGCAAATGGGAGCAGTGCAGAATGGAATAGGAGCTGAAACAAAAAGACTGGAGAGAACAGATATGTAGAGGCACAAATAGGAGCAGATCTGAGCGAAATGGGAGAGGAAACTAAGGGAGTGGGGACAAGGGAAAGGTTGAGGCGCAAATGGATCGGTGCAGAATGAAATGGGAGCTGAAAATAAACGACTGGAGAGAACAGAAATGTTGAGGCACAAATAGGAGTGGAGCGCAGTAAAATGAGAGTGGAAACAATGAAGGACGAGAGAACTGAAAGACTGCGGTGGAAATGGGATCAAAGTGGAGCAAACTGGGAGCAAAAACAAAGGGAGTAGAGAGAAGTGAAATGTTGCGGCTCAAATGGGAGTGGAGCAGAGTGAAATGGGAGTGGAAACAAAGGGAGTGGAGAGAACTGATAGGCTGAAGTGCAAATGGGAGTGGAGTGGAGCAAAATGGGAGTGCAGAGAACTGATACGTTGCGGAGTAAATGGGAGCGGAGCAAATTGAAATGGGACTGCAGGGAACTGAAAGGTTGCAGCGCAAATGGGAGCGGAACGAAATGGGAGCAAAACCAAAAGGAGTGTAGAGAACTGTAAGATTGCATCGGAAATGGGAGCGGAGCATAGCGAAATGTGAGTGGAAACAAAGAAAGCGGAGAGAACTGAATGTTTGCAGTGCAAATTGGAGTGTAGCCAAATCAAAGGGAGTGGATTGAACTGAAAGGTTGTGGTGCAAATGGGAGCGGAGCAAAATGGGAGAAGAAACAAAAGGGAGTGGAGAGAATGGAAAGTTTGTGGCACAAATGGGAGTGGAAGAACAATATAGTAGCAGAAACAAAAGGACTAGAGAGAATTGAAGGGATGTGGCGCAAATGGGAGTGGGGCGAAATGGTAGCGGAACCAAAGGGAGGGAAGAGAACTGTAAGGATGCATCAGAAATGGGGGCAGAGTGGAGCGAAATGGGAGTGGAAACAAAGAGAGTGGATTGAAGTGAAAGCTTGCGGCACAAATGAGAGCAGAGTGGAACGAATTTGAATCGGAAACAACGGGAGAGAAAAGAACAGAAAGATTGCAATACAAATGGGGTTGGAGTGGAGAAAAAGGGAGTGGAGAGAACTGTAAGGTTGCGGAGCAAATGGGAGCGAAGCGGAGAAAAATGGGAGAGGAAACAAAGGGTGAGGATTGAAGTGAAAGCTTGCGGCGCAAATGACAGCGGAGCAGAATGAATTGGAATTGGAAACAATGGGAGAGAATAGAACTGAAAGATTGCTAAAGAAATGGGATTGGAGTGCAGAAAAAGGGAGTGGAGAGAACTGGAAGGCTGCGGTGCAAATGGGAGCGGAAGAACAAAATAGTAGCAGAAAAATAGGGACGGGAGAAAACTGAAGGTATGTGGCGCAAATGGGAGCGGAGTGAAATGGTAGCAGAACCAAATGGAGGGAAGAGAATTGTAATGTTGCATCAAAAATGGGAGCAGAGCAGAGCGAAATGGGAGTGGAAAGAAAGGGAGTGGATTGAATTGAAAGTTTGCGGCGTGAATGTGAGCGGAGCGGAACAAAATAGAATCAAAAACAAAGAGGGAGAAAAGAACTGAATGATTTTGACGCAAATGGGATTAGAGCAGAGAAAAAAGGGAGTGGAGAGAACTGAATGGTTGCGGTGAAAATGGGAGCAGAGCGGAGCAAAATGTTACAGGAAAAAAAATTAAATGGAGAGAACTGAAAGATTGTGGTGCAAATGGGAGTGGCGCGAAGCGAAATGAGAGTGCAGAGGACTGAAAGATTGTGGCGCAAATAGGAGCAGAGCGGAGCAAAATGGGAGCGGAAACAAAGAGAGTGGAAAAAACTAAAGGGCTGCGTAGCAAATGGGAGTTATGCCGAGTGAAATGGGAGCAGAAACAAAAGGACAGGAGAGAATAGAATTTATCTGGCGCAAGTAGAAGTGAAGTGGAGCGAAATGGGAGCAGAAACGAAAAGAGTGGAGTGAAGTGAAATGTTCCAGAGCAAGTGGGAGTGAAATGGGAGAGGAGAGAACTGAAAGGTTGCGGTTCAAATGGGAGTGAAGCAGACCAAAATGGGAGCGGAAACAAAGGGAATGGAAAGAAATGAAAGGTTGCAGCGCAAATGAGAGTGGAGCGGAGCGATATGGGTGTGAAACTAAGGGAGTGGAAAGAACTGAAAGTTTGCGGTGCAAATAGGACCGAAGCAAAGCGAAATGGGAGTGGAAACAAAGGGAGTGAAGATAACTGAATGGTTGTGGCAAAAATAGGAGCGGATCGCAGTGAAATGGGACTGGAAACAAAGAAAGATGAGAGAACTGAAAGGTTGCGGCGCAAATGGAAGCAAAGAAAAATGGGTGCGGAACCAAATGGAAGGGAGAGAACTGTAAGGTTGAATCGCAAACTGGAGCAGAGTGGAGCGAAATGGTTGTGGAAATAAAGTGAGTGGAGAGAACTGAATGTTTGCGGCGCAAATGGGTGCAAATCAGAGCGAAATGGGAGCGGAAACAAATGGGAGTGGATTGAACTGAAAGTTTACGGCGCAAATGGGAGTTGAGCAGAGCGAAATGCGAGTGTAGAGTACTGAAAGGTTGCATCGCAAATGGGAGCGGATCAGAACAGAATGGTTGTGTACACAAAGGGAGTGGATACAACAGAAAGTTTGCGGCGCAAATGGGAATGGAGCGAAATGGGAGCGAAACCAACTGGAGGGAAGAGAACTGTTAGGTTGCATCAGAAATGGGAGCGTACCAAAGCAAAATGGGAGTGGAAACAAAGGGAGTGGAGACAACTCTCAGGTTGCGGTGCAAATGGGAGCGAAGCAGAGTGAAATGGGAGCGAAAACTAAGGGAGTGCAGAGAACTGAAATGTTCCGGCGCAAATGGGAGTGTATTGAGAGTGGAGAGAAATGAAAGGCTTCAGTGCAAAAAGGAGCGGCGCAGAGCGTAATGGGAGTGGAGATAACTCTAAGTTTGCGGTGCAAATGGGAGCAGAACGGAACGAAATGGGAGCTGATATAAATGGACTGGAGAGAAGAGAAATGTAGCGGTGCAAATAGGAGCGGAGTGGTGTGAAATAGGAGCGGAAACAAAGAGAGAGGAGAGAAATGAAAGGTTGCAGCGCAAATGGGATCAGAGCGAAATGGGAGCGGAACCAAAAGGAGTAGTGAGATCTGTAAGGTTGTGGTGCAAATGGGAGGGACCGGAGTAAAATGGGAGCGGAAAGAAAGGGAGTGGAAAGAAATGAAATGTTGCAGCGAAAATGGGAGCGGCACAGAACTAAATGGGATCTGAAAGAAAGGGAATGGAGAGAAAAGAAATGTAGAAGTGCAAATAGGAGTGGAGTGGAGCGAAATAAAAGAGGAAACAAAGGGAGTGGAGAGAAATGAAAGGTTGCCGTGCAATTGGGAACGGAGCAAAATGGTAGCGGAAACAAAGGGAGTAGAGTGAAGTGAAATGTTTTGGCGCAAATGGGAGCGAAATGGAAGTGAAGTAAAATGTTCCAGCGCAAATGAGAGCAGAGCGAAATTGGAATGGAAAAAAAGGGAGAGGAGAGTACTGAAAGCTTGTGGCAGAAATGGGAGTTGTGCGTAGCAAAATGTAACAGAAAGAAAGGGAGTGGAGAGAACAGAAATGTTGCAGCGCAAATAGGAGTGGAGCGGAACGAAATGGGAGCAGAAATAAAGGGTCTGCAGAGAACTGAAAGGTTGTGGCGCCAATGGGAGCGGCGCGAGGGAAATGGGAGTGCAGAGAACTGAAAGATTGTGGCGCAAATAGGAGCGGAGCGAAGCGAAATGTGAACAAAAAAAGGGAGTTTAGAGAAGTGAATGTTTTTGGCGTACCTGGGAGCAGAGCGAAAATGAAGTGGAGAGAAGTGTATGATTTAGGCACAAATGGGAGCGGAGCAAATTTGGAGCGGAAACATAGGGATAGGAGAGAATTGAAATGTTGTGGCACAAATGGGAGTGGAGCGAAATGGGAGTGGAAGCAAATGGATTGGAGACAAGGGAAAGGTTGCGGTGCAAGTGGGAGCGGAGCGGAATGAAAAGGCAGCTGAAACAATGTGACTGGAGAGAACAGAAATGTGGAGCAAAAAGGGGTGGAGTGGAGCAAAATGGGAGCAGAAACAAAGGGAGTAGAGAGAACTGAAGAGTTGCGGCTCAAGAGGGAGCAACGCGGAGCGAAATGGAAGTGCAGAGATCCAAAATGTTGTGACACAAATGGGAGTGGTGCTATGCGAAATGGGAGTGGAAAAAAGGCAGTGCAGAGAACTGATAGGCTGCGATGTAAATGGGAGCGAAGTGGAACAAAATGGGAGTGCAGAGAACTGATACGTGGCAGTGTAAATGGGAGCGGAGCAAAGTGAAATGAGACTGTAGGGAACTGAAAGGTTGCATCTAAAATGGGAGAGGAGAGGAACGAAACATGAGTGGAAACAAACGGAGAGGAGAGAAACGAAATTTTGCAGCGCAAATGAAAGCAGAGTAAAATGGTAGCGGAAAAAAACGGAGTAGTGAAGTGAAATGTTCCGGCGCAAATGAGAGCGAAATGGGAGTGGAGTGAAGTGAAATGTTCCAGCGCAAAAGGGAGCAGAGCAAAATTGGAACGGGAAAAAAAAGAGAGGAGAGAACTGAAAGGTTCTGGTGCAAATGGGAGTTGTGCGTAGCGAAATGTGATGGAAAGAAAGGGAGTGGAGAGAACAGAAATGTTGCAGTGCAAATGGGAGTGGAGCGGAACGAAATGGGAGCAGAAATAAAGGGACTGCAGAGAACAGAAATGTTGCGGCTCCAATAGGAGCGGAGCGGAGTGAAATGGGAGCTGAAACAAATGGAGTGGAAAGAAGTGAAGGGCTGTGATCCACACAAGAGCTAAGCGGAGTGACATGGGAGCGGAAAGAATGGGAGTGGAGAGAACAGAACTGCTGGGGCTCAGAGAAGAGCAGAGTGAAGCGAAATAGGTGTGGAAACAAAGGGAGTGAGAGAACTGTAGAAGTGCAAAGCAAATGGGTGCGGATCTGTGTGAAATGAGTGTGGAAACAAAGGGACTGGAAGGAACAGAAATGTTGCGGCGCAAATACTAGCGGTATGGAGCAAAATGGGAGTGGAAACAAAGGGAGTGGAGACAACTCTAAGGTTGCAATGCAAATGGGAGCGAAGCAGAGTGAAATGGGAGCGGAAAGAAGTGAAAGGCTGCAGTGCAAAAAGGAGTGTCGCGGAGCGAAATGGGAGTGCAGAGAACTGAAAGGTTGCAGCAAATGGGAGCGAAGTGGAACAAAATGGGAGCTGAAACAAAGGGACTAGAGAGAACAGAATTGTAGCTGTGCAAATTGGAGCGGAGTGGAGCGTAATAGGAGCGGAATCTAAGAGTGGATAAATGAAAGGTTGTGGTGCAAATGGGAGTGGTGCGGAATTAAATGGGAGCGGAAACAAAGGGAGAGGAGTGAACAGAAATGCTGCGCTGCAAATAGGAGTGTAGTGGAGCAAAATAGGAGCGGAAACAAAGGGAGTGGAGAGAAATGAAAGGCTACGGCGCAAATGTGAGCAAACCAAATTGGGAATGGAGAGAAGTGAAATGTTGCAGCGCAAATGGGAGTGAAGTGATGCAAAATGGGAGCGGAAAGAAAGGGAGTATAGGGAAGTGAAAAGTTCCAGCAAGAATGAAAGCAGTGAAAAATAGGTGTGGAGGGAATTGAAATGTTCAGGCGAAAATTGGAGCAGTGCAAAATGCGGGTGGAGAGAAATGGAAGATTGCGGCACAAATGGGAGCGGAGCTAAGCAAAATGGGAGTGGAAAGAAAGGGTGTGGCGATAACTGAAAGGTTGCAGCACAAATGTGAGTGGAACTGTACGAAATGGGAGCAGAAACAAAGGTACTGGAGAGTACAGAAATGTAGCAGTGCAAATAGGAGCGGAGTGAAGCAAAATAGGATCGGAAACAAAGGGAGTGGAGAGAAACGAATGTTCGTGGTGCAAATGAAAGCAGAGCAAAATGGTAGCGGAGAAAAACGGAGTAGAGGGAAGTGAAATGTTCCCGAGCAAGTGGGAGCGAAATGGGAGTTGAGTGAAGTAAAATGTTCCGGTGCAAATGGGAACAGAGCGAAATTGGAACGGAAAAAAAGGGAGAGGAGAGAACTGAAAAGTTGTGGCGCAAATGGGAACAAAATGGAGTGAAATGGCAGCAAAAATAATCAGAGTGGAGAGTACTGAAAGGTTATGGCGCAAATGGGCGTGGTGCGTAGCGAAATGTAATGGAAAGAACGAGACTGAAGAGAACAGAAATGTCGCGGTGCCAGTGGGAGCGGAGCGCAGCGAAATGGGAGCAGAGACAAAAGGGTGTGGAAAGAACTGATGGGCTGTGAAGCAAACGGGAGCTAAGCAGAGTGACATGGGACCGGAAAGAATGGGAGTGGGGATAACAGAACTGTTGCGGCACCAATAGGACCAGAGTGAAGCGAAATAGGTGCGGAAACAAAGGAAGTGGAGTGAAGTTCTGACGCAAATAGGAAATGAGCAAAATGTTAGTGGAAACAAAAGAAGAGGAGAGAACTCAAAGGTTGTGGTGCAAATGGGAGCAGCGAAGTGCGAAATGGGAGTGCAGAGAACTGTTAGATTACTGCGCAAATACGACCACAGTGGTGAGAAATGGGAGCGGAAACAAAGGGAGTGGAGAGTAGTGTTCTGGTTAGAATGGGAGCAGTGCAAAATGGGAGGGGAGAGAACTCAATAGTTGGGGTGTAAATGGGAGCGAAGCGAAAATGGAGCGTAAACAAAGGGAGTGGAGAGAACTGAGGTTTGGGAAGCAAATGGGAGCAGAGCGAAGTAAAATGGGAGCGGAAACAAAGGGTCTGGAGAGAAGAGAAATGTTGCAGTGAAAATAGGAGCAAAGTGGAGCAAAATGGGAGCAGAAACAAAGGGAGCAGAGAGAACTGAAAGGTTGGGGCGCAAATGGGAGCAGAGTGAAAAGTAAGTGGAAACATAGGGAGAGGAGAGAATTGAAATGTTGTGGCGCAAATGGGAGCAGAGCGGAACGAGATGGGAGCAGAAACACATGGAGTGGAGACAAGGGAAAGGTTGTGGCGCAAATAAGAGCGGAGAGGAATGAAATGGGAGCTGAAACAAAGGGACTAGAGAGAACAGAAATGTTGAGGCGCAAATAGGAGCGAAGCGGAGCAATATGGGAGTGAAGAGCACTGATATGTTCTGGTGTAAATGGAAACGGAGCAAAGTGAAATGGGACTGTAGGGAACTGAAAGGTTGCATCGGAAATGGGAGAGGAGAGAAGTGAAATGTGAGTGGAACCAAAGGGAGAGGAGAGAATTGAAAGGTTGCGGTTTAAATGGGAGTGAAGCGGACCAAAATGGGAGCGGAAACAAAGGGAATGGAAAGAAATGAAAGGTTGCAGCGCAAATGAGAGTGGAGCGGAGCGATATTGGAGTGAAACTAAGGGAGTGGAAAGAACTGAAAGTTTTCGGTGCAAATAGGACCGAAGCAAAGTGAAATGGGAGTGGAAAAAAAATGAGTGAAGATAACTGAATGGTTGTGGCGAAAATAGGAGCGGATCGCAGTGAAATGGGACTGGAAACAAAGAAAGAGGAGAGAACTGAAAGGTTGCGGCGCAAATGGAAGCGAAGAAAAATGGGTGCGGAACCAAATGGAGGGGAGAGAACTGTAAGATTGCATCGCAAAGGGGAGCAGAGTGGAGTGAAATGGTTGTGGAAATAAAGTTAGTGGAGAGAACTGAAATTTGCAGCGCAAATGGGAGCGGATCGGAGCGAAATGGGAGCGGAAAAATATGGGAGTGGATTGAACTGAAAGTTTGCGGCA
Organism: Cyrtonyx montezumae; assembly: GCF_038088225.1. Lineage (NCBI taxonomy): Eukaryota > Metazoa > Chordata > Aves > Galliformes > Odontophoridae > Cyrtonyx > Cyrtonyx montezumae. The sequence goes on from NW_027072025.1 coordinate 2,829,324, forward strand.
CAAATGGGAGTGGAGCAGAGCGAAATGCGAGTGTAGAGAACTGAAAGGTTGCATCGCAAATGTGAGCGGATTGGAGCAAAATGCTTGTAGAAACAAAGGGAGTGGATACAACTGAAAGTTTGCAGTGCAAATTGGAAGCGGAGCTAAATGGGAGAAGAAAAAAAGGGAGTGGAGAGAACAGAAAGATTGCAGCGCAAATGGGAATGGAGCAAAATGGGAGCGGAACCAAAAATAGTAGTGAGATCTGTAAGGTTGTGGTGCAAATGGGAGGGACCGGAGTAAAATGGGAGCGGAAAGAAAGGGAGTGGAATGAAATGAAATGTTGCAGCGCAAATGGGAGCCACACAGAACTAAATGGGATCTGAAAGAAAGGGACTGGAGAGAAAAGAAATGTAGAAGTGCAAATAGGAGTGGAGTGGAGCGAAATAAGAGCGGAAACAAAGGGAGTGGAGAGAAATGAAAGGTTGCCGTGCAATTGGGAACGGAGCAAAATGGTAGTGGAAACAAAGGGAGTAGAGTGAAGTGAAATGTTTTGGCGCAAATGGGAGCGAAATGGGAGTGGAGTGAAGTAAAATGTTCCAGTGCAAATGAGAGCAGAGCGAAATTGGAATGGAAAAAAAGGGAGAGGAGAGTACTGAAAGCTTGTGGCAGAAATGGGAGTTGTGCATAGCAAAATGTAACAGAAAGAAAGGGAGTGGAGAGAAAAGAAATGTTGAAGCGCAAATAGGAGTGGAGCGGAACGAAATGGGAGCAGAAATAAAGGGACTGCAGAGAACTGAAAGGTTGCGGCTCAGGAGGGAGCAACGCGGAGCAAAATGTAAGTGCAGAGATCTGAAATGTTGTGACACATTGGGAGTGGTGCTATGCGAAATGGGAGTGGAAACAAAGGCAGTGCAGAGAACTGATAGGCTGCGATGTAAATGGGAGCGAAGTGGAACAAAATGGGAGTGCAGAGAACTGATACGTGGCAGTGTAAATGGGAGCGGAGCAAAGTGAAATGAGACTGTAGGGAACTGAGAGGTTGCATTGGAAACGGGAGAGGAGAGGAACGAAACGTGAGTGGAAACAAAGGGAGAGGAGAGAAACGAAAGTTTGCGGCGCAAATGAAAGCAGAGCAAAATGGTAGCAGAAAAAAAAGGAGTAGTGAAGTGAAATGTTCCGGCACAAATGAGAGCGAAATGGGAGTGGAGTGAAGTGAAATGTTCCAGCGCAAAAGGGAGCAGAGCAAAATTGGAACGGGAAAAAAAAGAGAGGATAGAACTGAAAGGTTCTGGTGCAAATGGGAGTTGTGCGTAGCGAAATGTGATGGAAAGAAAGGGAGTGGAGAGAACAGAAATGTTGCAGTGCAAATGGGAGTGGAGCGGAACGAAATGGGAGCAGAAAAAAAGGGACAGCAGAGAACAGAAATGTTGCGGCTCCAATAGGAGCGGAGCGGAGTGAAATGGGAGCTGAAACAAATGGAGTGGAAAGAAGTGAAGGGCTGTGATCCACACAAGAGCTAAGCGGAGTGACATGGGAGCGGAAAGAATGGGAGTGGAGAGAACAGAACTGCTGGGGCTCAGAGAAGAGCACAGTGAAGCGAAATAGGTGTGGAAACAAAGGGAGTGAGAGAACTGTAGAAGTGCAAAGCAAATGGGTGCGGATCTGTGTGAAATGAGTGTGGAAACAAAGGGACTGGAAGGAACAGAAATGTTGCGGCGCAAATACTAGCGGTATGGAGCAAAATGGGAGTGGAAACAAAGGGAGTGGAGACAACTCTAAGGTTGCAATGCAAATGGGAGCGAAGCAGAGTGAAATGGGAGCGGAAAGAAGTGAAAGGCTGCAGTGCAAAAAGGAGTGTCGCGGAGCGAAATGGGAGTGCAGAGAACTGAAAGGTTGCAGCAAATGGGAGCGAAGTGGAACAAAATGGGAGCTGAAACAAAGGGACTAGAGAGAACAGAATTGTAGCGGTGCAAGTTGGAGCGGAGTGGAGCATAATAGGAGCGGAATCTAAGAGTGGATAAATGAAAGGTTGCGGTGCAAATGGGAGTGGAGCGGAATTAAATGGGAGCGGAAACAAAGGGAGAGGAGTGAACAGAAATGCTGCGCTGCAAATAGGAGTGTAGTGGAGCAAAATAGGAGCGGAAACAAAGGGAGTGGAGAGAAATGAAAGGTTACGGCGCAAATGTGAGCAAACCAAAATGGGAGTGGAGAGAAGTGAAATGTTGCAGCGCAAATGGGAGTGAAGTGATGCAAAATGGGAGCAGAAAGAAAGGGAGTATAGGGAAGTGAAAAGTTCCAGCAAGAATGAAAGCAGTGAAAAATAGGTGTGGAGGGAATTGAAATGTTCAGGCGAAAATTGGAGCAGTGCAAAATGCGGGTGGAGAGAAATGGAAGATTGCGTCGCAAATGGGAGGAAAGTGAAATTGGAGCGGAAAGAAAGGAAGTGGATTGAAATGAATGGCTGCGAATCAATTGGGAACGGAGCGGAGCCAAATGGCAGCGGAAAAAAAGGGCCTGGAAGGAACTGAATTGTTCCAGCGCAAATACTAGCGGAGTGGAGCGAAATGGGAGCGTAAACAATAGGAGTGGAGAGAAATGAAAGGTTATGGCGCAAATGTTAGCAAACCGAAATGGCAGAGAGAAATGGGAGAAGAAAGAAAAGGAGTGGAGAGAACTGAAAGGCTGCAGCGCAAATTGGAGGGGAGCTGAATGAAATTGGAGCGGTAACAAAGGGACTGGAGAGAACAGAAATGTTGCGGCGCAATAGAAGCGGAGTGAAGTGAAATAGGAGCGGAAACAAATAGGGAGAAGAGAACTGAAAGGTTGTGGAGCAAATATGAGCAGAGTGGTGAGTAATGGGAGCGGAAACAAAGGGAGTGGAGAGAAATGAAAGGTTGCGGCGCAAATGGGAGCAGAGCAAAATGGTAGTGGAAACAAAGGGAGTAGAGTGAAATGAAATGTTTTGGTGTAAATAGGAGCGAAATGGAAGTGGAGTGAAGTAAAATGTTCCAGCGCAAATGAGAGCAGAGCGAAATTGGAATGGAAAAAAAGGGGGAGGAGAGTACTGAAAGCTTATGACACAAATGGGAGCTGTGCGTAGCAAAATGAAATGGAAAGAAAGGGACTGGAGAGAACAGAAATGTTGCGGAGCCAATAGAAGCAGAGCAGAGCGAAATGGATGCAGAAAAAAATAGGGAGGAGAGAACTGAAAGGTTGTGGCGCAAATGGGAGTGGCGCGAAGCGAAATGGGAGTCCAGAGGACTTAAAGATTGTGGCGCAAATAGGAGCGGAGCGGAGCAAAATGGGAGCGGAAACAAAGGGAGTGGAATGAACTGAAAGGTTGCAGCACAAATGAGAGTGGAGCGGAGCGATATGGGTGTGAAACGGTGTGAAACTAAGCGAGTGGAAAGAACTGAAAGTTTGCGGTGCAAATAGAACTGAAGCAAAGCAAAATGGGAGCGGAAACAAAGGGAGTGGAATGAACTGAAAAATTGCAGCACAAATGAGAGTGGAGGGAGCGATATGGGTGTGAAACTAAGCGAGTAGAAAGAACTGAAAGTTTGCGGTGCAAATAGGACCGAAGCAAAGCAAAATGGGAGTGGAAACAAAGGGAGTAGAGTGAAATGAAATGTTTTGGTGTAAATAGGAGCGAAATGGAAGTGGAGTGAAGTAAAATGTTCCAGCGCAAATGAGAGCAGAGCGAAATTGGAATGGAAAAAAAGGGGGAGGAGAGTACTGAAAGCTTATGACACAAATGGGAGCTGTGCGTAGCAAAATGAAATGGAAAGAAAGGGACTGGAGAGAACAGAAATGTTGCGGAGCCAATAGAAGCAGAGCAGAGCGAAATGGATGCAGAAAAAAATAGGGAGGAGAGAACTGAAAGGTTGTGGCGCAAATGGGAGTGGCGCGAAGCGAAATGGGAGTCCAGAGGACTTAAAGATTGTGGCGCAAATAGGAGCGGAGCGGAGCAAAATGGGAGCGGAAACAAAGGGAGTGGATTGAACTGAAAGGTTGCAGCACAAATGAGAGTGGAGCGGAGCGATATGGGTGTGAAACGGTGTGAAACTAAGCGAGTGGAAAGAACTGAAAGTTTGCGGTGCAAATAGAACTGAAGCAAAGCAAAATGGGAGCGGAAACAAAGGGAGTGGAATGAACTGAAAAATTGCAGCACAAATGAGAGTGGAGGGAGCGATATGGGTGTGAAACTAAGCGAGTAGAAAGAACTGAAAGTTTGCGGTGCAAATAGGACCGAAGCAAAGCAAAATGGGAGTGGAAACAAAGGGTGTGGAGATAACTGAGTGGTTGTGGCGAAAATAGGATCAGATCGCAGTAAAATTGGACTGGAAACAAAGAAAGAGGAGAGAACTGAAAGGTTGCACCGCAAATGGAAGCGAAGAAAAATGGGTGCGGAACCAAATGGACGGGAAAAGAACTGTAAGGTTGCATCACAAAGGGGAGCAGAGTGGAGCGAAATGGTTGTGGAAATAAAGTGAGTGGAGAGAACTGAAAGATTGCGGCGCAAATGGGAGCAGATCGGAGCAAAATGGGAGCGGAAACAAAAGGGAGTGGATTGAACTGAAAGTTTGCGGCACAAATGGGAGTGGAGCAGAGCGAAATGCGAGTGTAGAGAACTGAAAGATTGCATCGCAAATGGGAGCGGATCGGAGCAGAATGGTTGTGGACACAAAGGGAGTGGATACAACTGAAAGTTTGCGGTGCAAATGGGAGTGGAGCAAAATGGGAGAAGAAACAATAGGAGTGGAGATAACGGAAAGTTTGCGGCGCAAATGGGAATGGAGCGAAATGGAAGCGAAACCAACTGGAGGGAAGAGAACTGTAAGGTTGCATCAGAAATGGGAGCGTACCAAAGCAAAATGGGAGTGGAAACAAAGGGAGTGGAGACAACTCTAAGTTTGCGGTGCAAATGGGAGTGAAGCAGAGTGAAATGGGAGCGGAAACTAAGGGAGTGCAGAGAACTGAAATGTTCCAGCGCAAATTGGAGTCTATTGAGAGTGGAGAGAAATGAAAGTCTTCGGTGCAAAAAAGAGTGGTGCAGAGCAAAATGGGAGTGCAGAGAACTGAAAGGTTGCAGCGCAAATGGGTGCGGCACAGAACGAAATGGGAGCTGATACAAAGGGACTGGAGAGAAGAGAAATGTAGCGGTGCAAATAAAAGCGGACTGGAGTGAAAAAGGAGCGGAAACAAAGAGAGAGGAGAGAAATGAAAGGTTGCGGCGCAAATGGGATCAGAGCGAAATGGGAGCGGAACAAAAAAAAGTAGAGAGATCTTTAAGGTTGTGGTGCAAATGGGAGGGAAGCGGAGTAAAATGGGAGTGGAAAGAAAGGGAGTGGAATGAAATGAAATGTTGCAGCGCAAATGGGAGCGGCACAGAACTAAATGGGAGCTGATACAAAGGGACTGGAGAGAAGAGAAATGTAGCCGTGCAAATAGGAGCGGAGTGGAGTGAAATAGGAGCGGAAACAAAGAGAGAGGAGAGAAATGAAAGGTTGCGGTGCAAATGGGATCAGAGCAAAATGGGAGCGGAACCAAAAGGAGTAGAGAGATCTGTAGGGTTGTGGTGCAAATGGGAGGGAAGCGGAGTAAAATGATAGTGGAAATAAAGGGACTGGAGAGAAAAGAAATGTAGAAGTGCAAATAGGAGTGGAGTGGAGCGAAATAAAAGAGGAAACAAAGGGAGTGGAGAGAAATGAAAGGTTGCCGTGCAATTGGGCACGGAGCAAAATGGTAGTGGAAACAAAGGGAGTAGAGTGAAGTGAAATGTTTTGGCGCAAATGGGAGCAAAATGGAAGTGAAGTAAAATGTTCCAGCGCACATGAGAGCAGAGCGAAATTGGAATGGAAAAAAAGGGAGAGGAGAGTACTGAAAGCTTGTGGCAGAAATGGGAGTTGTGCATAGCAAATGTAACAGAAAGAAAGCGTTGTGGCGCCAATAGGAGCGGAGCAGAGCAAAATGGGTCCAGAAAAAAATAGGGAGGAGAGAACTGAAAGGTTGTGGCGCAGATGGGAGCGGCGCGAAGGGAATTGGGAGTGCAGAGAACTGAAAGATTGTGGCGCAAATAGGAGCGAAGCGAAGCGAAATGGGAGCGGAAACAAAGGTAGTTGAGAGAAGTGAAAGTTTTTGGCGCACCTGGGAGCAGAGCGAAAATGAAGTGGAGAGAAGTGTATGATTTAGGCACAAATGGGAGCGGAGCAAATTTGGAGCGGAAACATAGGGATAGGAGAGAATTGAAATGTTGTGGCACAAATGTGAGCGGAGCGAAATGAGAGTGGAAGCAAATGGATTGGAGACAAGGGAAAGGTTGCGGTGCAAATGGGAGCGAAGCAGAATGAAAAGGCAGCTGAAACAATGTGACTGGAGAGAACAGAAATGTTGTGGAGCAAAAAGGAGTGGAGTGGAGCGAAATGGGAGCAGAAACAAAGGGAGTAGAGAGAACTGAAAGGTTGCGACTCAGGAGGGAGCAACGCGGAGCGAAATAGAAGTGCAGAGATCCGAAATGTTGTGACACAAATGGGAGTGGTGCTATGCGAAATGGGAGTGGAAACAAAGGCAGTGCAGAGAACTGATAGGCTGCGATGTAAATGGGAGCGAAGTGGAACAAAATGGGAGTGCAGAGAACTGATACGTGGCAGTGAAAATGGGAGCGGAGCAAAGTGAAATGGGACTGTAGGGAACTGAAAGGTTGCATCAGAAATGGGAGAGGAGAGGAACGAAATGGGAGTGAAAACTAAGGGAGTGGGAAGAAATTAAAGGTTGTGGTGCAAATGGGAGTGGAGCGGAAACAGAGTGGAGAGAACCGGAAGGTTACCTTGCAAATGAGAGCGGAGCGGAGCGAAATGGGACTGGAAACAAAGGGATTGGTAGAACTGAATGTTTGCAGTGCAAAAGGAAGCGGAGCAAAATGGGAGAAGAAACAAAGGGCGTGGAGAGAACGGAATGTTTGCGGCGCAAATGGGTGCCGAAGAACAAAATCGTTGCAGAAAAAAAGGGACAGGAGAGAACTGCAGGGTTGTGGCGCTAATGGGAACGGAGTGAAATGTGAGCGGACACAAATGGAGAGAAAAGAACTGTAAGGTTGCATCAGAAATGGGAGCGGAGTGAAATGGGTGTGGAAACATATGGAGTGGAGATGACTGTAAGGCTGTGGTACAAATGGGAGCGAAGCAGAGCAAAGTGGGAGTGGAAACAAAGAGAGTGGAGAGAAATGAAAGGTTGCTGTGACATTGAGAGAGGAGTGAAATGGGAGTGGAAACAGGGGGAGTGAATGGAACTGAAAGTTTGCAGCGCAAATGAAAGCGGAGTGGAACGAAATGGGATCAAAAAAAACGGGAGGGAAATGCGCTGAAAAATTGCGGTGCAAATAGAATTAGAGCGGAGTAAAAGGGAGTGGAGAGAACTGAAAGGCTGAATCGCAAATGGGAGCGGATCGGAGGAAAATGTTTGTGGAAACAGAGAGGATAGAACAGAAAATTTGCGGTACAAATGGGAGTGGAGCAAACTCAAAGGGAGTGGATAGAACTGAAGGGTTGTGGTGCAAATGGGAGCAGAGCAAAATGGGAGAAGAAACAAAGGGAATGGAGAGAACGGAAAGTTTGCGACGCAAAAGGGAGCGGAAGAACTAGATCGTAGCAGAAAAAAAAGGGACAGGAAAGAACTGAATAGGTGTAGCGCAAATGGGAGCGGAGCAAAATGGGAGAGGAACCAAATGGAGGGAAGAGATCTGTAAGGTTGAATCAGAAATGGGAGCGGAGCGGAGCAAAATTGGAGCGGAAACAAAAGGAATGGAGAGAACTGAAAGTTTGCGATGCAAATGGGTGCGGAGTGGAGCGAAATGGGAGCAGAAAAACAAGAAGTGGAGAGAACTGAAAGGCTGCAGTGCAAATAAGAGTAGAATGGAAATGGTTTGAGTGGAGAGAACTGAAAGGTTGCCGTGCAAATGGGAGCAGATCGGAGTGAAATGGGAGCAGAAACTAAGGGAGTGGAGAGAAATGAAAGCTTGCAGTGCAAATGGGAGAGGAGTAAAATGGGAGCAGAAACAAATGGGAGTGGATAGAACTGAAAGTTTGCAGCGCAAATGGGAGTGGAGCAGAGCGAAATGGGAGTGTAGAGAACTGAAAGGCTGCAGCACAAATGGGAGTGGAGCGAAATGGGAGCAGAAACAAAGGGAGTGGAGAGAACGGTAAGTTTGTGGCACAAATTGTAGCGGCAGTAAAAATCGTAGAAGAAACAAAGAGACTGGAGAGAAGTGAAGGGTTGTGGCGCAAATGGGAGTGGAATGAATTGAGAGCAGTAAAAAAGGTAGTGGATTGAACTTGAAAGTTTGCGGCGGAAATGACAGCGGAGCGGAACAAAATGGCATCGGAAACAACGAGAGAGAAAAGAACTGAAAAATTGCGGCGCAAATGGGATTAGAGCAGAGAGAAAGGGAGTGGAGAGAACTGAAGGGTTTCGGTGAAAATGGTAGCGGAGCGGAGAAAAATGGGAGCGGAAACAAAGGGAGTGGAGAGAACGATAAGTTTGTGGCACAAATGGAGCAGAGGAGCGAAATGGTAGCAGAAAAAGAGGGACTGGAGGGAACTGAAAGGCTACGGTGCAAATGGGAGCATCGTGCAGCGAAATGAAAGCAGAAACAAAGGGAGTTGAGAGAACTGAAAGGTTGTGGCGTAAATGAGAGCGGAGCGAAGCAAAACGGGAGCAGAAACGAAGGGAATGGAGAGAACTGAATAGTTGCGGCGTAAATGGGAGCAGAGCGGAAACAATAGGAGTGAAGAGAACTGAAAGGATGCAGCGCAAATCAAAGCGGATCAGAAGGAAATGGGACGGGAACCAAAGGCAGTGGAGAGAACTGAAAGGTTGCGTTGTAAATGGGAGTGAAGCGAAAATGGAGTGGAAAAAAAAAGGATTAGAGAGAAGTGAAACATTCCGGCAAGAATGGGAGCAGTGCAAAATTGGAGTGGAGTAAACTAGAAGTTGTGTTGCAAATGGGAACAAAGTGAAATTGGAGCGGAAAAAAAAGGAGTGGAGAGAACTAAAGGGCTTTACTTTTTAATTTACTTCATAATTTTTTATAATTTTTGTAATTTTTTAATTTACTTCGTAAAGTAAATGGGAGCAAAGCAAAGTGAAATGGGTGCGAAAACAAAGCAACTGGAGAAAACAGAACTGTTGCAGCACAAATAGGAATGGAGTGGAGCAAAATTGGAGCGGAAACAAAGGGAGTGGAGTGAAGTGAAATGTTCCGGCGAAAATGGGAACGAAATGGAAGTGGAGAGTAGTGAAAGGTTGCGACGCAAATGGGAGCAGCATGAAATAGGAGTGGAAACAAAGTGAGAGGAGAGAACTGAAAGGTTGTGGTGCAAATGGGATCGGCACAGAGCGAATTGGGAGTGTTGAGAACTGAAAGATTGCGGCGCAAATGGGAGCGGAGTGGTGCCAAATGGGAGCGGAAACAAATTGAGTGGAGAGAAGTGAAATGTTCCGGAGAGAATGGGAACAGTGCAAAATGGGAGTAGAGAGAAATGAAAGGTAGCAGCGCAAATGGGAGCAAAACTGAGCACAAATGGGAGCGGAAACAAGGAAAGTGGAGAGAACTGAAAAGTTGTGGTGCAAATGGGAGCGGAATGAAATTGGAGCATAAACAAAGGGAGTGGAGAGAACTGAAGGGCTGCGAAGCAAAAGGGAGTGGAGCGGAGTGAAATGGGAATGGAAACAAAGAGACAGGGGCGGAACAGAAATGTTGCGGCATAAATGCTAGTGTAGTGGAGCAACATGGAAGCGGAAACAAAGGGAGTGGAGAGAACTGAAATGTTCCGGCACAAGTGGGAGTGAAATGGGAGTGGTGAGAAATGAAACGCTGCGGCGCAAACAGGAGCAGCGCGGAGCGAAATGGGAGTGGAAAAAAAGGAAGTGGAGAGAAATGAAAGGTTGCGTCACAAATGTTAGCAGAGAGAAATGGGAGTAGAAACAAAGAGGGAAGAGAGAACTGAAAGATTGCGGCGCAAATAAGAGCGGAGTGGAACGAAAAGGGAGCTCAAAGAAGGACTGGAGAGAACAGAAATGTAGCGGTGCAAATAGAAGCGGAGTGGAGCGAAATAGGAGCAGAAACAAAAAGAGAGAAGAGAAATGAAGGTTGCGGCGCAAATGGAAGCAGAGTGAAATGGAAGCAAAAATGAAAGGAATGGAGAGTACTGAAAGATTGTGGCACAAATGGAAGCTGAGCAATGAAAAATGGGAGCGGAAAGAAATTAAGTGGAGAGAACTGAAAAGTTGCAGAGCAACTTGTAGCAGAGCAGAATGAAATGAGAGTGGAGATAACTGAGAGGATGCAGCGCAAATGGGAACATAAAAGGGAGTGAAATGGTAGAGGAAACAATCTCAATGGAGAGTACTGAATGGTTGTCGCAGAAATGGGAGCAAGGTGGAGTGAAATGGGAGCAGAAAGAAAGGGAGTGGAGAGAACTGAAAGGTTGCATCGCAAATGGGAGCGGATCGGAACGAAATGGGACGTAAACCAAAGGGAGTGGAGAGAACTGAAAGGTTGCGGTGCTAATGAGAGAGAAGCGATAATGGAGCAGATACAAAGAGTGTGGAGAGAACTGAGGTTTGCGGAGCAAATGGAAGCGGAAACAAAGAGTCTGGAGAGAACAGAAATGTGGTTAAAATAGGAGCGGAGTGGAGTGATATGTGAATGGAAACAAGGTGAGTGGAGTGAAGTGAAATGTTCCGGCGCAAATGGGAGCGTAATGGGAGTGGAGAGAAGTGAAAGGTTGCGGCGCAATTGGGATCAGAGTGAAATTGGAACAGAAAAAAAGGGAGAGGAGAAAACTGAAAGGTTGCAGCGCAAATGGGAACAAAGTGGAGTGAAATGGTAGCAAAAACAATCAGAGTGGAGAGTACTGAAAGATTGTGGCGATAATGGGTATGGTGCTTAGCGAAATTTAACGGAAAGAATGTAAGTGGAGAAAACAGATATGTTGCAGCACAAATGGGAGCGGAGAGGAACGAAATGGGAGTGGAGAGAACTGAAAGGTTGCTGTGTAAATAGGGGCAGAGTGAAATGGGAGCGGAAATGAAAGGTATGGCATGTACTGAAAAGTTGTGGCGATAATGGGTATGGTGCTTAGCGAAATTTAACGGAAAGAATGTAAGCGGAGAAAACAGATATTTTGCAGCGCAAATGGGAGCGGAGAGGAACGAAATGGGAGTGGAGAGAACTGAAAGGTTGCTGTGTAAATAGGGGCAGAGTGAAATGGGAGCGGAAATGAAAGGTATGGCATGTACTGAAATGTTGTGGCGAAAATAGGAGCGGAGCGAAATGTGAGCGGATACAAAAGAAGAGAAAAGAAAAAAAAGGTTGTGGCGCAAATGGGAGCGGAAATGAGCAAAATGGGAGTGCAGCGAACTAAATGATTGCAGTGCAAATAGGAGTGGAACAGAGCGAAATGGGAGCAGAAAGAAAAGGAGTGGAGAATTGACATGTTTAGGCGAGAATAGGAGCAAGGTAAAATGGGAGTTGAGAAAAGTGAAATGTTCCAGCGAGAATGGGAGCAGTGCAAAATGGGAGTGGAGAGAAGTGAAAGGTAGAGGCGCAAATGGGAACAAAACGGAGTGAAATGGTAGCAAAAACAATCTGAGTGGAGAGTACTGACAGCTTGTGGCGCAAATGGGAGTGGTGCGTAGCAAAATGTAACGGAAAGAAAGGGAGTGGAGAGAACAGAAATGTTGCAGCGCAAATGGGAGTGCAGCGTAACGAAATGGGAGTGGAAATAAAGGGGCTGGAGATAACAGAAATGTTGCGGGGCAAATGAGAGCGGAGTGGAGCGAAATGGGAGCGGAAAGAAAGTGAGTGGAAAGAACAGAAGGGCTGTGAAGCACACAACAGCTAAGCGGAGTGACATGGGAGCGGGAACAATGGGAGTGGAGAGAACAGAACTGTTGCGGCGCAAATAGAAGCAGAGTGAAGCGAAATAGGTGCGGAAACAAAGGGAGTGGAGAGAAATGAAGGGCTGCAAAGCAAATGGAAGTGGAGCGGAGTCAAATGGGAGTGGAAAGAAAGGGAGTGGCAAGAACTGAATGGTTGCAGCACAAATGGGAACGGCACGGAACGAAATGGGAGCTGAAAGAAAGGGACTGGAGGGAACAGAAATGTTGCGGCGCAAACACTAGCAGAGTGGAGCGAAATGGGAGCGGAAACAAAGGGAGTAGAGAGAAGTGAAATGTTCTCGTGCAAATGGGAGTGAAATGGGAGTGAAGTGAAAGGCTGTGGCATAAATAGGAGATGCGCGGAGCGAAATGGGAGTGCAGAGAACTGAAAGGTTGCAGCAAAAATGGGAGCTGGGAGAAACGAAATGGGAACTGAAAACAAGGGATTGGAGAGAAGAGAAATGTAGTGGTGCAAATAGGAGCGGAGTGGATCTAAAAAAGATCAGAAAAAAAGGGAGCGGAGAGAAATGACAGGTTGCGAAGCAAATGGGTGCAATGCGGAACGAAATGGGAGCAGAAACAAAGTGACTGGAGAGAACAGAGCTGTTGCGGCGCAAATAGCAGCAGAGTGGAGGAAAAAGGGAGCGGAAACAAAGGGAGTGGAGAGAACTGAAACATTCCGCCACAAATGGGAGTGAAATGGGAGTGGAGAGAAGTGAAATGCTGTGGCGCAAATAGGAGCAGAGCGGAACGAAATGGGAGCTGAAACTAAGGGACTCGAGAGAACAGAAATTTAGCGGTGCAAATAGAAGCTAAGTGGAGCGAAATAGGAGCAGAAAAAAAGAGAGAGGAGAGAAACCAAAGGTTTCAACTCAAATGAAAGCAGAGCGAAACGGGAGCGGTAACAAAGGTTGAGGAGAGATCTGAAAGGATGCGGTGCAAATGGTATTAAAACAGAGTGAAATGGGAGAAGAAATGAATGGACTGGAGAGTACTGAAAGGTTGTGGCACAAGTGGGAGTGGAGCAGAGCGAAATGGCAGCGGAAAGAAAGGGACTGGAGAGAACAGATCGATTGTAGCGCAAATTGGAGCAGAGCGGAACGAAAAGGGAGTTTAAACAAAGGGAGTGGAGAGAAATGAAAGGTTGCAACACAAATGTGAGCAGAGCGAAATGGGAGTCGAAACAACGAGGGAGCAGAGAACTGAAAGACTGTGGTCAAAATGGGAGCGGAGCAGAGAGAAATGGGAGCGCAGAGAACTAAAAGATTGCGGTGCAAATATGAGCAGTGCAGAATTAAATGGGAGCTCAAACAAAGGAACTGGTGAGAACACAAATGTAGCAATGCAAATAGGAGCCGATTTGAGCAAAATAGGAGCGGAAACAAAGAGAGAAGAGAAATGAAAGGTTGCGGCGCAAATGGAAGCAGAGCGGCGCGAAATGGGAGCGGAATAAAAATAAGAGGAAAGAACTGAAAAGTTGCAGAGCAAATTGGAGCAGAGCGGAACAAAAAGGGAGAGGAGAAAACTGAAAGTTTGCAGCGCAAAAGGGAGCAGAGCGGAACGAAATGGGAGCTGAAACAAAGGGACTGGAAAGAACAGAAATGTGGTGCAAATCAGAGAGGAATGGAGCGATATAGGAGAAGAAACAAGGGGCATGTAGAGAAAAGAAAGGTTGCAGCGCAAATGGGAGCAGAGCGAAATGGGAGCAGAAACAAAGGGGTAGGAGAGAACTGAAAGGTTGCGGCACAAACGGTAGCAAAACAGAGTGAAATGGGAGTGGAAATGAAGGGATGGGAAAGTACTGAAAGGTTGTGGCACATGTGGGAGCGGAGCAAAGCGAACTGGGAGCAGAAAGAAAGGGACTGGAGAGAACTGAATGATTGCAGTGCAAATTACAGCAGAGCAGAACGAAATGAGAGAGGAAACAATGGCAGCGGAGAGAAATGAAAGGTTGCAGGGCAAATGGGAGCAGAGCGAACGCAGAGCGGAAATGAAAGGAATGGAAAGTACTGAAAGGTTGTGGCACAAATGGGAGCGTAGCGGAGCAAAATGGGAGTGGAAAGAAAGCGAGTGGAGAGAACTGAAAAATTGCAGAGCAAATTGGAGCAGAGCTGAATGAAATGGGAGCAGAAACAAAGGGACAGGAGAGTACAGAAATGAAGTAGTGCAAATAAGAGCGGAGTGGAGCAAAATAGAAGCGGAAAGATAGGGAGAGGAGAGAAGAGAAAGGTTGCGGCGCAAATGGGAGCAGAAGAGATGGGAGCGGAAACAAAGGAAGAGGAGAGAACTGAAAGATTGTGCCGGAAATCGAAGCAGCGCAGAGTGAAATGGGAGTACAGAGAACTGATGGATTGCGGCGCAAATAAGAGCGGAGCGGAACGAAATGGGAGCTCAAAGGGACTGGAGAGAACGTAAATGTAGCGGTGCAATTAGGAGCAGAGTGGAGCAAAATAGAAGCGGAATAAAAAGAAGTGGAGAGAAACAAAAACTTGCAGAGCAAATAAGACCACATCAAAATGTGAGCTGATACAAAAGGAGTGGAGATGTGAAATGTTTTGGCGAGAATGGGAGCAGAGCAAAATGGGAGTGGAGAGAATTGAAAGGTAGAGCTGCAAATGGCATTGGAAAAAAAGAGAGTGGAGAGAACTGTAAGGTTGCAGTCAAAAAAGGGAGCGGAGCGAAATTGGAGCAGAAAAAAAGGGAGTGGAAAGAACTGAAGAGTTGCAAAGCAAATGGATGCTAAGCGGAGTGAAATGGGAGCGGAAAGAAAGGGACTGGAGAGAACAGAAGTGTTGCAGCGCAAATTGGAGCGGAGTGGATCAAAATGGGAGCGGAAAAAAAGGGAGAGGTGAGAACTGAAAGGTTGTGGTGCAAATGGGAGTGAGACGGAGCGAAATGGGAGCGGAAAGAAAGGGAGTAGAGAGAACTGAAAGGTTGCAGCTCAAATGGGAGCAGTGTGGAACGAATTGGGAGCAGAATCAAAGGGACTGGAGAGAACAGAAATGTTGTGGTGCAAATAGGAGAGGAGTTGACCAAAGTAGGAGCAGAAAAAAAGGGATTTGAGAGAAATGAAAGGTTTCAGCGCAAATGGGAGCAGAGCGAAATGGGAGTGGAAACAAAGGGAGAGGAGAGAACTGAAAGGTTGCGGTGAAATGGTACTAAAACAATGAAATGGGAGTGGAAATGAAAGGATTGGAGAGTACTGAAAGGTTGTAGCGCAAATGGGAGCGAAGCGGAGTGAAATATGAGTGGAAAGATAGGGACGAGAGGGAACAGAATTATTGCAGCGCAAATTGGAGCAGAGCGGAACAAAATGGGAGCAGAAATGAAAGGAATAGAGAGTACTGAAAGGTTGTGGCACAAATTGGAGCGGAACGGAGCGGAGTAAAATGGGAGCGGAAATAAATTAAGTCGGGAATATTGAGAAGTTGCAGAGCAAATTTTAGCAGAGCGGAACAAAAAGGGAGTGGAGAGAACTGAAAGGCGGCAGTGCAAATGGAAGCCAAGTGAAATGGGAGCGGAAATGAAATGACTGGAATTGGAGAGTACAGAAAGGTTGTGGCTCAAATGGGAGTTGTGCATTGCGAAATGTAACAGAAAAAAAGGAAGTGGAGAGAACAGAAATGTTGCGGCGCCAATAGGAGTGGAGCAGAGTGAAATGGGAGCTGAAAAAAGGGACTGCAAAGAACAGAAATGTTGCGGTGCCAATAGGAGAAGAACGTAGCGAAATGGGAACAGAAACAATGGAGTGGAAAGAATTGAAGGACTGTGAAGCACATGAGAGCTACGCAGAGTGACATGAAAGTGGAAATTAAGGAGTGGGGAGAAGAGAGTGAAGTGAAATGTTTAGGCAAGAATGGGAGTAGAGCAAAATGGGAGTGAAGTGAAAGTTAGTGGCGCAAATGGCATCAGAAAAAGAGGGAGAAGAGAGAACTGAAAAGTTGGAGTGGAAATGGGAGTCGAGCGAAATTGGAGCAGAAGAAAAAGGGATTGGAGAAAACTGAAGGGTTGCGAAGCAAATGGGTGCTAAGCGGAGTGAAATGGGAGCGGAAACAATGGGACTGAAGAGAACAGAACTGTTGCGGCACAAATAGGAGCGGAGTGGAGCAAAATGGGAGCGGAAACAAAGGGAGTGGAGAGAAGTGAAAGGTTGCAACGCAAATGGGAGCGGAGCAAAATGGGAACGGAAAAAAAGGGAGAGGAGAGAACAGAAAGGTTGCGGCGCAATTGGGAACAAAACGGAGTGAAATGATAGCAAAAACAATCTGAGTGGAGAGTACTGAAAGGTTGTGGCGCAAATGAGAAGTTGTGCATAGCAAAATGTAATGGAAAGAAATGGAAATGGAGAGAACAGAAAAGTTGCAGCGCAAATGGGAGTGGAGCGGAACGAAATGGGAGCAGAAATAAAGGTACTGCAGAGAACAGAAATGATGCGGCGCCAATAGGAGCAGAACAGAGCAAAATGGGAACGGAAACAAAGGGAGTGGAAAGAACTGAAGGGCTGTGAAGCACACGAGAGCTACGCAGAGTGTCATGAAAGCAGAAACAAAGAAGTGGGGAGAACAGAACTGTTGCTGCGCAAATAAAAGCAGAGTGAAGCAAAATAGGTGTGGAAACAAAAGGAGTAGAGAGAAGTGAAATGTTCCAGCGCAAATGGGAGCAGAGAAATGTAGCGGTGAAAATTGGAGCGGAGTGGAGCAAAATAGGAGCGGAAAATAAGAGGGGATAAATGAAAGTTTGCGGCGCAAATGGGAGCGGAGCGGAATTAAATGGGAGGGGAAACAAAGGGAGAGGAGTGAACAGAAATGTTGCACTGCAAATAGGAGTGGAGTGGAGCAAAATAGGAGCGGAAACAAAGGGAGTGGAGAGAAATGAAAGGTTGCAGCGCAAATGGGAGTGAAGTTGTGCAAAATGGGAGCGGAAAGAGGGAGAGTAGGGAAGTGAAAAGTATCAGCGAGAACAGAGCAGTGAAAAATAAGTTTGAAGGGATATGAAATGTTTGTCAAGCTCCAATATAAAGGAGGGAGACAACGTTCTTTATATGTATATGTATACCCGATGGCGAGATTAAGACACGACGGGTCAAATGTTAGCCCAACCAGTTTCTTACAAATACTAGTTGCTTAGGGATATGGGGAAGGGAAGGTGTGCGATAGAAAATAGATGAAAAGCAAGGAAACTTGGCAGAAAGCAAGAGAGATATAAACACCACCGTGGATCCAGCGAGGTTCGTAGTAGGTCCGTTGATCTCAGGAACCTGTTTGGTCACCGCGGGGGATAGGAGATGGCAGCAAGCAGGCCTCAGGGACCATCCTAAGTCTCTTCGGGAGTTCTCCTCAAAGATCTTTTCTTTGGGAGTTCTTCTCCAAAAATCCTTAGTTCAGTGAAGGCCTTTTATCCCCCATTTCTCAGGAATTTGTTTTTGTAACATGTCTGGCCCAACAGATAAGCCAGCAGCATATGTTGCATTCATTGCCATGCAGGCGCATTGATTTGTGGTGGTCAGCTTCTCCAAGCCGTATTCCCACGGAGAAAACTATTTGCACCTATTCCTGCTTATCTTTACAACCGTAAGCAGCGACAATGAGGCACCATGACACCCCTCCAGATAACCGGCAGTTAATCAGTCAGAGTCTTATCACCAGAAAAGGCCTTACGAAGCAAGCTTTGAGACAAACGAAAGGAAAAACAGTTTCGGTCTTTTACAATGTTACAGCGAAAATTGGAGCAGTGCAAAATGGGGGTGGAGATAACTGGAACGTTGCGGTGCAAATGGGAGCAAAGTGAAATTGGAGCGGGAATGTCACCGGTTTGCGGGACAGTTTGACCCAGTACCGTGACAATTGAGGCAGGGGACCCACGGGCCCAGACCCCGGGGAAGGGGAAAGGGGAAAGGGAAAATGGAGAAGGGAGATGGGCCTAGGAACAAAACAGCGGCAACGATCTGAGGAGGAAAGCTAATTTACTAAATAGATATCAGAAAGGAGAAATAGCACAATATAATATAATATAATTGGAATTGAGGCAAATGAATCAAATAAAATGAGCAAGAGAGAGAGTGTCCAATAAACCGAAGGCCTTACGCTAACGCTGAAGGCGGACGGCTGCAACAAACACCCACTGCCGAGCTCGGTCCCGAAGGGAAGAGAGAGTCCCGTGACCGCAGACAGTTTTTATCTTTCCCTCTGGGCGGAAATATGTAAAAATGCAAAGCATTGCAAAGTCCTCTGGGGAATGGAGTTCTTCTTCTCTTCTGAGACAGGTACACCCAGAACTATCAATGATCAACAGAGCTGGAGAATTAACTCTTTAACTCCCAATACTCCACATGATGTTATGATGTGGAATATTAATAATACAACAAAAATCATAGAACCATAACATTCCACACCTTATTCAACATCATTACATCATGCTTAATATATATATATACATAAAAACACAATGATTAACAATCTTTAAATACAAACACATACAATTTACATGTATATATATATACATAGTAATAAAATTACTGAGGGTGCTCTCCCCACATCAAATTCCCTTGTGGTGCACACTGAACATCCCCGTTCTTCTGCATCACCCACCAGGTGGACCCAGGTCCCTGAGCAAAAACAGTTCCACGGAGAGGTTTGCCCTCTCCAGAAGCTGGAAGAACCCAAACCGCTTTTCCCAAGATGTTCTTCACATGTACTACAGGGACCTTATCTCCTTCTACAGTAGGTGGAGAGCTGGACTGGGCAGGACCATCGCAATTGATGGATGTCACGGTGTTATTCGAGACAGTGACCCAAGGGAAACCGAGAAGGGAGAGAGGAGAGAAAAAAGAAACTGTGTCAGTGGCCGCGCGGCCGCCCGAGCAGAGGCGCGCTCCGGAAGGGGAAACAGCGGGAAGAGATGGGTCTACAAGAAAACAACGGCACGATCTGAGAAGGAACAGTAACTTTACTAAATATAATAAAATTGAACAATTGAGAGAGAGAGAGATAAAATTTCCAAACCGAATTGTCATGGTTTTATGATTTTTGGTACTGGTATTCCACATCATAACATCATGTAGTGCATTTAGAGTTAAAGAGTTAATGTTCCAGCTCCGTGGACCATCGATAGTTCCAGGTATGCCTGTCTCAGAAGAGAAGAAGAACTCCATTCCCCAGAGGACTTTGCGATGCTTTGCGTTCTTACGTGTTTATGCTCAGAGGGAAAGATAAAAACTGTCTGTGGTCACGGGACTCTCTCTTCCCTTCGGGACCGAGCTCGGCAGTGGGTGTTTGTTGCAGCCGTCCGCCTTCAGCGTTAGCGTAAGGCCTTCGGTTTATCGGACACTCTCTCTCTTGCTCATTTTATTTGATTCATTTGCCTCAATTCCAATTATATTATAATGTGTTATTTTCCTTTCTGATATCTTATTTAGTAAATTAGCTTTCCTCCTCAGATCGTTGCCGCTGTTTTGTTCCTAGGCCCATCTCCCTTCTCCTTTTTCCCTTTTTCCCCCGTCCCCCTTCCCCTAGGTGTGGGCCCGTGGGTCCCCTGCCTCAATTGCCACGGGACCCGGGTCAAACTGTCCCACAAACCGGTGACATTTTTGGCGCCCGACGTGGGGCAAAACTAGCTGCCTTAGCCGGACAAAGACATACTTTTAGAGTGAATCTCTGTCTTTTGTTAGGAAGCTTATCTGTACTGCAGGTACTGTACGGCAAAACACGACCTTGAAGTCCAGGCGTACTGCCAGTTCTTCTGGGATATTTGTAAACTTTTCGGGTGCTGCCGGCTTGTTTGAGTAAAAGAAAAAAAAAATGTTTTTACTGTTTCTGTTAAAAGTGCCCTTACAGGGATTTTATTTCATTGCTTTTTCCCTTTTAATGCTCAGAACGTACTGGAACTTGGTTAAGCTTGCCAGTCTGATCTATGGAGCCTGGTCCCTATATGACAAATGAAAAGCAGTGATGGAGGCACGTACCAGATACCTGGGCACCCCGGATAATGTAACAAATGATACCATGTTAACAAACCAAACAATATTTGAATGGGTGTCCAGGTTCTCCTCTCAGTTCCTTATGAATTTTCAAGATTACAGCTTAGGGACTATGTTAACGATTGGGATATTAGTCCTCCTGAATGTACTCTCTGTTATAGGATTTTACATTGCATGGAGGAAGCTTTTCCCAGAAACAGAGAATATTGAATGGCAGGAAAAGTGGAGAGTTTTAGGAAAGAAATTAGAAGCATGGGGTCCCCCGGTGCAATGGAATTTTACTCCTGAGCACTTGCAGGATCCTGAGGAGCTAGGCCTGTATCTGAGTAATGGGTGTTGTGGCTCAGAAAGATCTGAGGTGGAACAGCTTATCTGGGGCTTGGCTTATGCTTACCGAGGCATATATACTGTTCTGGAGAGAGAGTGTCCAAACTGAGGCTCAGACCAAAGAGGAAAACCTCCCAGGCACATCTGACCAGCCAGAGAAAGCACCGGTATCAAAGTCGGTTGCCCCAGTGGAAGGCCAGAAATGGAAACGTGTGTCCTCACGCCTAGAACGCAAAGAAGAGGTGGCGAAAGAAGAGGAAGATCCAGGCGAGGGGGGGTCCTCAACACCACCACCACCACCAAGAAAGGCAACAAAGAAAAGTGAGAGGCATGGACATAGTGATGATGAGGATGATGAGAGAGTCAAAGTTACCACGTTTCGTCGACCCATGAAAATGTCTGAGATCCAAGGCTCAAGAAAGGAGTTTATTCGACGTCCGGATGAGAGCATTGTCACTTGGTTGCTTCGGTGTTGGGACAACGGGGCCAACAGCGTGTCCCTCGACAGTAACGAAGCTCGCCAACTAGGAAACATTGCCCGTGATCCAGCTGTCGACAGAGGGATCAGCAGGTATATGGATGGAATCTGCAGCCTCTGGCAACAAATGTTAGTAGCTGTGAGGGAAAGATATCCCTACAAGAGTGACCTGGCACCTAAAGTGAAAAGATGGAAAACTATTGAGGAAGGCACCCAGTATTTGAGAGAAACAGCTGTGGCGGAAATGCTGTATGATCCCACGTTTGATCCTGAAGATCGGGACCATGATCCAGAGAAAGTAAGGAGTACACCCGAAATATGTCAGAAGCTTTCAAAAAACAGCACCAGATAGGTACGCCGGTATACTAGTGAAAAGGTTCAACAGATATGAGGACCAAGACAGAAAACCCCGAGTTTTTGAACTGATTCTTACACTTCAAATCTTTGAACAAAAATTTCCGCCATCACACGCTTCCATTTCAGCCATATCAGGGTTAGAAGTACAGATGGAAGACGTGTTAGAGAAAGTATCCCGACTGATTGATAGGGTTGAAAAGATTGCAGCTCGAGCAAATGACAGCACTAGCTTCATGACACGCGTGGCTCTGTGGAGTTACTTAGGTGAAAATGGAGAAGATATGAAGGAATGGCATCAGAAACCCACCCCTGCACTGCTAGCACGGGTGAGAGAATTACAACACAGACCAACGACCAGTGAAGTTGTTCCTGTCACTACAGGTAACCAATAGAGGGGCCCTGCCCTCAGCCAGAGGAGGGAGAGGGATAATAGAGTGTATTGGACTGTGTGGATTCGGTGGACTGGCACATCAGAACCCCAAAAATATTAGGCACTGGTGGATACTGGTGCACAGTGTACTCTAATGCCTTCGAGTTATAAAGGGACAGAACTGATCCATATCTCTGGAGTGACTGGGGGCTCTCAGGAATTGTCTGTGCTGGAGGCAGAAATAAGCCTCACTGGTAAAGACTGGCAGAAGCATCCTATAGTGACCGGACAGGGGGCTCCAGGCATACTCGGTATAGACTATCTCAGAAGGGGGCACTTTAAGGATCCCAAGGGGTACCGATGGGCTTTTGGAATAGCTGCTGTGGACACAGACAAAATTAAGCAGCTGTCTGTTTTACCTGGCCTGTCAGAAGATCCGTCTGTTGTGGGGTTGCTACAAGTGGAGGAGCAACAGGTGCCAATTGCTACAAAAACGGTGCACAGACGGCAGTACCACACCAACAGGGATTCCTTGCTCCCCATTCATAATTTGATTCGTCAGCTAGAGAGCCGGGGAGTGATCAGCAAAACTCACTCACCATTTAACAGCCCCATATGGCCGGTGCGTAAAGCCAGTGCAGAATGGAAGCTGATGGTAGATTACTGTGGCCTGAATGAACTCACACCCCCACTGAGTGCTGCTGTACCGGACATGTTACAACTCCAGTATGAACTGGAGACAAAAGCAGCCAAGTGGTATGCCACCACTGACATTGCTAATGCCTTCTTTTCAATTCCTCTTGCCACAGAATGCAGGCCACAGTTTGCCTTTACCTGGAGGGCGTCCAGTACACCTGGAACCGTTTGCACCAGGGGTGGAAGCACAGTCCAACCATTTGCCATGGGTTGATCCAAACTGCATTGGAGCAGGGTGGTGCTCCTGAGCATCTGCAATACATTGATGACATTGTTGTATGGGGCAATACAGCAGAGGAAGTTTTTGAGAAAGGTGAGCAGATTATCCAAATTCTCCTACGAGCTGGCTTTGCTATCAAGCGAAGCAAAGTGAAAGGGCCTGCACAGGAAATTCTGTTCCTAGGTATAAAGTGGCAAGATGGACGTCGTCACATCCCAACAGATGTGATTGACAAAATTACTGCCATGTCTCCACCCACCAGTAAGACAGAGACCCAAGCTTTTCTGGGTGTAGTGGGCTTTTGGAGAATGCATGTTCCAAACTACAGTCTCATTGTGAGCCCTCTCTATCGGGTGACGCGGAAGAAGAATGATTTTGTGTGGGGCCCTGAGCAGCAGCAGGCTTTTGAACAAATTAAGCAGCAGATAGCCTGTGCCATGGCCCTGGGGCCAGTTTGGACGGGACAGGATGTAAAGAACATCCTCTACACTGCTGCTGGAAAGGAAGGTCCCACTTTGAGTCTATGGCAAAGAGCCTCTGGGGAGACCCGAGGCCGACCCCTTGGATTTTGGAGCAGAGCGTACAGGGCTTCAGGGGAGTGCTACACTCCAACTGAGAAGGAGATCTTAGCCGCGTACGAGGGGGTTCGAGCTGCTTCCGAAGTAATCCGTTCTGAAATGCAGCTCCTCCTGGCACCTCGACTGCCAGTGCTGAGCTGGATGTTTAAAGGAACAGCTCCCTCTACCCATCATGCTACTGATGCCACTTGGAGTAAGTGGACTGCACTGATTACACAGCGAGCTCGGATGGGGAACCTCAACCGTCCAGGAATCCGTGAGGTGATCATGGACTGGCCTGAAGGTAAAACGTTTGGAACAACGCCAGCAGAGGAGGTGTCATGTGCTAAAGAAGCCCCACCATATAATGAACTACCAGACAATGAAAAGAGATACGCCCTGTTCACAGATGGATAAGATAGATGGATTGTGGGTAAGCACCGCAGATGGAAATCTGCTGTGTGGAGCCCCACACGACGAGTTGCAGAGGCCACTGAAGGAGAAGGAGAATCAAGTCAATTTGCAGAGGGAAAGGCTGTCCAGCTGGCCTTAAATATTGCTGAACGAGAGAGGTGGCCTGTGCTTTATATTTACACTGATTCATGGATGGTGGCAAATGCTTTATGGGGTTGGTTACAGCAGTGGGAACAAAATGGTTGGCAATGGAGGGGTAAACCTATTTGGCCTGCTGAACTGTGGAAAAACATTGCTGCCCGAATAAAGAATAGGGTTGTAAAGGTGCGCCATGTAGATGCTCATGTTCCTAAGAGCCGGGCAACTGAAGAGCAGCAAAATAACCATAAGGTATATCGAGCTGCCAAAGTTAAGGTGGCTCAAGTAGACTTAGACTGGCAACACAAGAGTGAATTATTTCTAGCTCGGTGGGCCCATGAGACCTCGGGCCATCAAGGAAGAGATGCAACATATAAGTGGGCTAGAGACCGAGGGGTGGACTTAACTATGGATGTTATTGCACAGGTTATCCATGACTGTGACACATGCGCCACAATTAAACAAGCCAAGAGGATGAAACCCCTCTGGCAGGAAGGGCGATGGCAAAAGTATAAATATGGGGAGGCGTGGCGGGTTGATTATATCACCTTACCACGATCTCGCAGTGGTAAGCGTTATGTGCTCACCATGGTAGAGGCAACTACTGGGTGGCATGAAACATACGCAGTACCCCATGCTACCGCCCAGAACACCATCTTAGGCCTGAAGAAACAAGTCCTATGGCGACATGGCACTCCAGAAAGAATTGAGTCTGATAATGGAACTCATTTAAAAAATTCTCTTGTAAATACTTGGGCCAAAGATCATGGCATCGAGTGGATTTATCATATCCCCTATCATGCACCAGCTTCTGGTAAAATTGAAAGGTACAATGGATTGTTTAAAACCACATTGAAAGCAATGGGTGGTGGAACATTTAAGCACTGGGAGAAGAATTTGTCAGAAGCCGCCTGGTTGGTCAACACCAGAGGATCCATCAATCGTGATGGTCCTGCCCAATCCAGCTCTCTACCTACTGTAGAAGGAGATAAGGTCCCTGTAGTACATGTGAAGAACATGTTGGGAAAAGCGGTTTGGGTTCTTCCAGCTTCTGGAGAGGGCAAATCTCTCCGTGGAACTGTTTTTGCTCAGGGACCTGGGTCTACCTGGTGGGTGATGCAGAAGAATGGGGATGTTCAGTGTGTACCACAAGGGAATTTGATGTTGGGAGAGCGCTCTCAGTAATTCTATTACTATGTATATATGTATATATGTATGTTGTATGTGTTTGTATTTAATGCTTGTTAATCATTGTTTCTTTATGTATTTATATATTAAGCATGATGTAATGATGTTGAATAAGGGGTGGAATGTCATGGTTTTATGATTTTTGGTACTGGTATTCCACATCATAACATCATGTAGTGCATTTAGAGTTAAAGAGTTAATGTTCCAGCTCCGTGGACCATCGATAGTTCCAGGTATGCCTGTCTCAGAAGAGAAGAAGAACTCCATTCCCCAGAGGACTTTGCGATGCTTTGCGTTCTTAGTGGTTACACTCAGAGGGAAAGATAAAAACTGTCTGCAGTCACGGGACTCTCTCTTCCCTTCGGGACCGAGCTCGGCAGTGGGTGTTTGTTGCAGCCGTCCGCCTTCAGCGTTAGCGTAAGTCCTTCGGTTTATCGGACACTCTCTCTCTTGCTCATTTTATTTTATTCATTTGCCTCAATTCCAATTATATTATAATGTGTTATTTTCCTTTCTGATATCTTATTTAGTAAATTAGCTTTCCTCCTCAGATCGTTGCCGCTGTTTTGTTCCTAGGCCCATCTCCCTTCTCCTTTTTCCCTTTTTCCCCCGTCCCCCTTCCCCGGGGTGTGGGCCCATGTGTCCCCTGCCTCAATTGTCACGGTACCGGGTCAAACTGTCACGCAAACCGCTGACACGAATGCTGTGAGCTTACGTTAAGGAGGAAACTGCAGGGGAAGCACACGTGCTGAACCTCCACGGCAGCCCAGAGGAGCGTGCCCAGACAGAGCGCAGCCTTGCATCCAGTGCGGAGCTCCGCCCCTCCCCTTGCTACTCCCACAGCATTAACTCCTTCACTGCTGCATGATGCTCTGATGTGGAATACCGGCATCAAAACCACAAAACCACAACATTCCACCCCTTATTCCACATCATCACATCATGCTTAACACACATCTATACATAACCAAAACAGTAATAACATAAGTTACATAGAAACATATATATATATATATACACATACATACACATGTAATTACAGACTGCATTCCCCCAATATCAAATTTCCTAGTGGGACACACTGGACGTCCCCATTTTTATCCATTACCCACCCGGTGCACCCAGGTCCCTGCGCAAAAACGGTTCCACGGAGGGGTTTGCCCTTTCCAGAGGCTGGAAGGACCCACACCGCTTTTCCCAATATGCTCCTCACATGTACCACAGGGACCTTATCTCCCTCTATGGTCTGTAGGGAGCTGGACTGTGCAGGACCCTCTCGGTTGACTGATTCCCTAGTGTTGACCAGCCAGGTGGCTTCTGCCAGATGCTTCTCCCAGTGCTTAAATGTCCCACCACCCATTGCTCTTGTCACGCTCCAATATAAAGGAGGGAGACGAAGGTTCTTAGATTATGTATATACCCAGCGTGAGATTAAGAAGCAACGGTTCAGATGTTTGTCCGACCAGTTTACTACCACTATAAACCAGGGAGAAGGGGAAGGCGGACACTGTTAGGGTGATGGGGAAGGGAAGGCGAGCGATAGGAAAGATGGGAAGGAAGCAAGGGCTTGTACAAAGCAGGGATAGTCACCAGCCAGGATCCCAGGGGCGGTCCGGTTGCAAGCGGCTCCGACGGTCCGAAGCAGAAGAGCAGGGGCGGCAGAAGCGGGGAGAACAGCAGCAGCGACGGGCAGCCCTGAGCAGCAAGCAGTTGTCCGTAGAAGCAGCACCGGGTCAGCACGGGAGGAGGGGTGCGGGGTCAGCACGGGAGAAGCGGCGAGGGGTCAACCCCCGGAGGGGCAGCAGCGAACAGTGATCAGCTCGTGAGGTCTCTCCAAAGAGAAGGCCTCTCCAGGAAGCAGCAGGCAGTGATCAGCTCGGGAGGTCTCTCCTAAGAGAAAGCTTCTCCAAGAGAAAGCCACTCCAGAGAAAACCCTCCAACCTCGTGGCTGCAGGACCCCTCTATTTATCTCCCAGATTTCTCCAGTCTACGTGACGAACCCCTCGAACCTCTCCTGCTTGGGCATCAGGCGGGTATCGCCTAAGATGGTTATCTCCCCCTGGAGATGAGTTCCATAAACGAGTGTTCTCCGGTCATTGAGCTGCAGCACTCCGGTCATTGAGCTGCAGCTGTCAGGGGAGTATCACCTGAGATGGTTATCTTCCCTTGGAGGGGAGTTCCACAAAAGAGTGTTCAATGGCCACTGAGCTGCAGCTTAGGCCGCCCCAGGACATGCCCATCAGCTTGTCCCTGAGACAAAGGATTTCACAACCCTTTCCCAGGACTAACTTGGACATGTTCGGACATGTTCATCAGCAACCTTTGAGGCAATGGTAAAAGATATTAGTCTCTTACACCACCCCGTGACTCAAAGGTTGCTTAAAAATTGGGCACTGGTGATCCATGATGGTGAGAAAAAGATAGGAAGCAGAAGGGTAAAGGAGGGAGGGGTGTAGGGAATCAAAATGTTCATATAATTGTTACACACTTTTTTTTTTTAGTCTTGGTTACAATCGTCGCCCTGATATGTCTCACTTCTCCATCAGCAGAGGAGGTTGTACAGTACATAGAAGATACCACGTGTTGTCCAAGTTTACAATTGAATAAAACAGGGTATCATACAAGGAACAAACATAAGAGTTGCAATAACACACAATAAAAATCTGTTTAGCCTTGGGCCACCTGGGAGCCAGGAAGAGGTCAAGGTCTGGGCTTTTCCATGTTTGGACAGGAACATGTGCTATTTTTCATATACCTTGAACAATTTGTTTGCATCAATCCCATTATCATTAATTTTAGACAAAAAGTAGAATAATATAATTTGCCACAGACAACCCCTTCTTCAGCTAGCAGGTAGTCCAGAACAATGCAATGCTGGAGTACTTCTGCCCGCATCTGTGAGGCTTGGTCTGCAAGATCAAGGGCATAACATTGGGTGGATTACTCCAACATAACAGTTCAGCAGCCCAAATAGGTTTACCCTTCCGTTGCCAGTTGTCCTGTTCCCACTGCTGCAATCGAATCCACATCCAAGAGTCAGTATAAAGATATAGCATGGGCCACCTCTCCCGTTCAGCCACATATAAGGCCAGCTGGACAGCCTTTACCTCCACAAATTGGCTTGATTCTCCTTCTCCTTCAGTGGCCTCTGCAACTCGTCGTGTGGGGCTCAACACAGCAGCCTTCCATCTGCGATGCTTCCCAACGATACGACACGATCCATCATTGAAGAGGGCATACGTCTTTTCATTCTATGGTAGTTCGTTATATGGTGGGGCCTTGTTAGCACGTGGTATCTCCTCTGATGGGGATGTTCCAAATTTCTTGCCTTCAGGCCAGTCCATGATCACCTCCAGGATTCCTGGACGGTTGAGGTTCCCCATCCGAGCTCGCTGTGTAGCCAGTGCAATCCACTTACTCCAGGTGGCATCGGTAGCATGATGGGTAGGGGGAACCTTTCCTCTGAACATCCAATTCAGCACTGGTAGTCGAGGTGCCAGGAGGAGCTGTGTCTCAGTACCAATTACTTCAGAGGCAGCCCGAACCCCCTCGTATGCTGCCAAAATCTCCTTCTCAGTTGGAGTGTAGCACTCCTCTGAAGCCCTGTACGCTCTGCTCCAAAATCCAAGGGGTCGGCCTCGGGTCTCCCCAGAGGCTCTTTGCCATAGACTCCAAGTGGGACCTTTCTCTCCAGCAGCAGAGTAGATGATGTTTTTCACATCCTGTACCAACCGTACTGGCCCCAAGGCCACAGCACGGGCTATCTCCTGCTTAATTTGCTCAAAGGCCTGCTGCTGTTCAGGACCCCATGCAAAATTATTCTTTTTTTGAGTCATTTAATAGAGGGGGCTTACTATGAGGCTGTAGTTTGGGATGTGCATCCTCCAAAAACCTACTACACCCAGAAAAGACTGTGTCTCTTTCTTGCTAGTGGGTGGTGACATACTGGTGATTTTGTCAATCACATCTCCTGGAATGTGACATCGTTCATCTTGCCATTTTACTCCCAGGAACTGAATTTCTTGGGCAGGTCCCTTCACTTTGTTCCGTTTAATAGCAAAACCAGCACCCAGAAGAATTTGGATTATTCACTCTCCTTTTTTAAAAACTTCCACTGCTGTATCAAACCACACAACAATGTCATCAATGTACTGGAGGTGCTCAGGTGCCCCACTCTGTTCCAGTGTGGTTTAAATCAACCCATGGCCAATGGTTGGGCTGTGTTTCCACCCCTGGGGCAAACGGTTCCAGGTGTACTGAACGCCCCTCCAGGTGAAAGCAAACTGTGGTCTGCACTCTGTGGCCAAAGGAATAGAAAAGAATGCATTAGCAATGTCAATAGTGGCATACCACTTGGCTGCTTTTGACTCCAGTTCATATTGCATCTCCAACATATCTGGCACAGCAGCACTCAGTGGGGGTGTGACTTCATTCAGGCCACGGTAATCTACCGTCAGCCTCCATTCTCCACTGGCTTTACGCACAGGCCATATGGGGCTGTTAAAAGGGGAGTGAGTTTTGCTGATCACTCCCTGGCTCTCTAGCTGATGGATCAAGTTATGAATGGGGAGCAAGGAATCCCTGTTGGTGCGGTACTGCCGTCTGTGCAACCATTTTTGTAGCAATTGGTAATTGCTGCTCTTTCACTTTCAGTACCCCCACAACAGACGGATCTTCTGACAGGCCAGGTAAAATAGACAGCTGCTGAATGTTGTCTGCATCTACAGCAGCTATTCCAAAAGCCCATCGGTACCCCTTGGGATCCTTGAAATGTCCCCTTCTGAGATAGTCAATACCGAGTATTCATGGAGCCCCCTGTTTAGTCACTATGGGATGCTTCTGCCAGGTTTTACCGGTGAGGCTTATTTCTGCCTCAAACACAGACAGTTCCTGAGAACCCCCGTCACTCCAGAAATATGAATCAATTTTTTCCCTTTATAACTCGAGGGCATCAGAGTACACTGTGCACCAGTGTCCACCAGTGCCTTATATCTTTGTGGCTCTAATGTGCCAGGCCATCTAATCCACACAGTCCAATACACCCTATTATCCCTTTCCCTCCCCTGGCTGAGGGCTGGGCCCCTCTCTTGGTTACCTGCAGTGACGGGAGCAATTTCGTTGGTGGCTGATCTCTGCTGTAGTTCTCTCACCCGTGCTCGCAGTGCAGGAGTGGGTTTTTTATGCCACTTCCTCATGTCCTCTCCGTTGTCTCGTAAGAAGCTCCACATGGCCACACGTGACATGGTGTTACTGCTGTCACTTGCTCGTGCAGAGAGGCGGTTGCCTTTGGTGGCCGAGACTTTCATCAGTTTCATCAATTGCTTCATCAGATTCTTTGGGTCATGCTCGTCTTCATCAGGTGTTTCCAATACTGACACAGGTTCATCCCTATTCATCAGCAATGACAGTTCATCCAGTATAGTTTCCTGTGTCTTCTTTATCTCACCTACTTCTTCTGCTACTATAGCTGCAATGGAAGCACGTGATGGTGGAAACTGTTGTTCAAAGTTCTGGAGTGTAATAGTCAGTTCATAAACTGGGAGTCTTCTGTCTTGACCCTCGAATCTATGGAACATTGCTACCAGTGTACTTGCGTACCTCTCTGGTGCTGTTTTTGAGAGCTTGCAATATACATCAGGTGTACACCTTACTCTATCAGGATCACGGTCCTGGTGTGGATTGTTAGGGACGAAATTGGGATCATACAGCATCTCTACTACGGCTGTTTCTCTCAAAAATTGGATGCCTTTCTCCACGGTGTTCCATCTTTCCACCTTAGGCTCCAGATCATCTTTGTAAGGATATCTATCCTTTACAGCCACTAGTACTCGTTCCCAGAGGGTAGCGACTCCATTCAGACATCTGCCAATTCCTCTGTCGATAGCTGGGTCTCAAGCAATGCTTCCCAGTTGGTGGGCTTCGCTGCCATCTAGGGACACGCTGCTGGCACTGCTGTCCCAACCCCGCAGCAACCAGGTGACAATAGATTCACCCTAGCGCCGTACAAACTCCTTTCTTGAACCTTGTATTTCAGTCATCTTTAGGGGCCTACGAGTAGTGGTAACAGTGACTCCATCATCATCGCTGTCTTCTCCATGTCTCTCACTTTTCTTAGTGGCCTTTCTAGGTGGTGGTGGTGGTGGTGCTGAGGAGGGCCCCTCGCCTGGATCTTTCTCTTCTTTCTCTGCTTCTTCTTCTTTCCGTTCTAGGCGCGAGGACGGCCGTGTCCATTTCTGGCCTTCCACAGGGGCAACCGACACTGATACCGGTGCTTCCTGTGATTGGTCAGGTCTAACTGCCAGGTTTTCATTTTTGCTTTGGACCTTGGTTTGGAAACCATTTCTCTCCAGAATATCAATTATAGCTCGATAAGCACAAGCCAAACCCCAAACAATACATTCCTTCTCAGATCGTCCTGAGTCACGTGACTCCTTACCTAAACACTCACTGAATTTCTCAGGATCCCACAGGTGCTCAAGATCAAAACTGCATAACACCGCGGGTCCCCACGCTTCTAATTTCTTTCCTAATTTTTTCCACCTTCCCTGCCATTCAACATTCTCTGGTTTTGAGGAAAGCTTCCTCCACATGATGTAAATTACTGTTGCAGAGAGTGCATGCAGGAAAACAGATAACACAGTTGCTAGGGTGACATCTTGAATATAGGTAAAGACCTGAAAAGAGTAACTGGAAACCAATCCATATGCCGCATAATCTGTCACGTTAGCCAGGGTGTTTAGGCAGAAGGTATGTAACCCCCTCAGCACACTAAAGTAGATGTATACATACATTACTCCGGTGCTGAACATGAAGAGCTTAAAAAGACGCCAGCATGCTATAAGGTACATGAAAAATCTTAGTCCACTTAGCACCAGATTTACAGTATAGTACCAATATTGCATTGCCCGCATTCTCCACCAATAATTGTCACGGTGTTATCCGTGACAGTGACCCAAGGGAAACCGAGAAGGGAGAGAGGAGAGAAAAAAGAAACTGTGTCAGTGGCCGCGCGGCTGCCCGAGCAGAGCCGCGCTCCGGGAGGGGGAGGGGGAAACAGCGGGAAGAGATGGGTCTTCAAAAAAACAACGGCATGATCTGAGAAGGAATGGTAACTTTACTAAATCTAATAAAATTGAACAATTGAGAGAGAGAGAGATAAAATTTCCAAACCGAAAGCTGTGAGATTACGTTAAGGAGGAAACTGCAGGGGAAGCACACGTGCTGAACCTCCACGGCAGCCCAGAGGAGCGCGCCCAGACAGAGCGCCACCTCGCATCTGGTGCGGAGCTCCGCCCCTCACCTCTGCTGCTCCCACAGCATTAACTGCTTCACTGCTGCATGATGCTCTGATGTGGAATACCGGCATCAAAACCACAAAACCACAACAATGGATCCTCTGGTGTTGTCCAACCAGGTGGCTTCTGACAAATTCTTCTCCCAGTGCGTAAATTTTTTGCCACCTATTGCCTTCAACATTGTTTTTAGCAACCCAATGTACCTTTCAATTTTACCAGAAGCTGGTGCATGATAGGGGATATGATAAATCCACTCGATGCCATGATCTTTGGCCCAAGTATTTACAAGAGAATTTTTGAAATGAGTCCCATTATCTGACTCAATTCTCTCTGGAGTGCCATGTCGCCATAGGACTTGTTTCTTCAGGCCTAAGATGGTGTTTCGGGTGGTAGCATGGGGTACTGCTTATGTTTCAAGCCACCCAGTAGTTGCCTCTACCATGGTGAGCACATAACGCTTACCACTGCGAGATCGTGGCAAGGTGATATAATCAACCCGCCACGCCTCCCCATATTTATACTTTTGCCATCGCCCTTCCTGCCAGAGGGGTTTCATCCTCTTGGCTTGTTTAATTGTGGAGCATGTGTCACAGTCATGGATAACCTGTGCAATAACATCCATAGTTAAGTCCACCCCTCGGTCTCTAGCCCACTTATAGGTCGCATCTCTTCCTTGATGGCCTGAGGTCTCCTGGGCCCACCGAGCTAGAAATAATTCACTCTTGTGTTGCCTGTCTAAGTCTTCTTGAGCCACCTTAACTTTGGCAGCTCGATCTACCTGATGGTTATTTTGCTGCTCTTCAGTTGCCCGGCTCTTAGGAACATGAGCATCTACATGGCGCACCTTTACAACAATATTCTTTATTCGAGCAGCAATGTTTTTCCACAGTTCAGCATCCCAAATAGGTTTACCCCTCCATAGGCAACAATTTTGTTCCCATTGCTGTAACCACCCCCAAAATACATTTGCCACCATCCATGAGTCAGTGTAAAGATAAAGCACAGGCCACCTCTCTCATTCAGCAATATCTAAGGCCAGCTGGACAGCCTTTACCTCCACAAATTGGCTTGATTCTCCTTCTCCTTCAGTGGCCTCTGCAACTCGTCGTGTGGGGCTCAACACAGCAGCCTTCCATCTGCGGTGCTTACCCACAACACGACATGATCCATCTGTGAACAGGGCATATATCTTTTCATTGTCTGGTAGTTCATTATATGGTGGGGCTTCTTTAGCACGTGACACTTCCTCTGCTGGTGTTGTTCCAATCTTTTACCTTCAGGCCAGTCCATGATCACCTCCAGGATTCCTGGACGGTTGAGGTTCCCCATCCGAGCTCGCTGTGTAACCAGTACAGTCCATTTACTCCAAGGGACATCAGTAGCATGATGGGTAGAGGGAACTATCCCTTTGAACATCCAGCTCAGCACTGGCCGTCGAGGTGCCAGGAGGAGCTGCGTTTCAGTACCGATTACTTCGGAAGCAGCTCGAACCCCCTTGTACGTGGCTAAGATCTCCTTCTCAGTTGGAGTGTAGCGCTCCTCAAACCCCCTGTATGCCCGACTGCAGAATCCATGGTGTCGGCCTCGGGTCTCTCCAGAAGCTCTTTGCCACAAACTCCAAGTGGGACCTTCCTTTCCAGCAGCACTGTAGAGGATGTTCTTTACATCCTGTCCCGTCAGCACTGGCCCCAGGGCCACGGCACGGGCTATCTTCTGCTTAATTTGTTCAAAAGCCTGCTGCTGCTCAGGGCCCCACACAAAATCATTCTTCTTCCGCGTCACCCGATAGAGAGGGCTCACAATGAGACTGTAGTTTGGAACATGCATTCTCCAAAAGCCCACTACACCCAGAAAAGCTTGGGTTTCTGTCTTACTGGTGGGTAGAGACATGGCAGTAATTTTGTCAATCACATCTGTTGGGATGTGACAATGTCCATCTTGCCACTTTATACCTAGGAACAGAATTTCTTGTGCAGGCCCTTTCACTTTGCTTTGCTTGATAGCAAAGTCAGCTCGTAGGAGAATTTGGATAATCTGCTCTCCTTTCTCAAAGACTTCCTCTGCTGTATTGCCCCATACAACAATGTCATCAATGTATTGCAGATGCTCAGGAGCACCACCCTGCTCCAATGCAGTTTGAATCAACCCATGGCAAATGGTTGGGCTGTGTTTCCACCCCTGGGGCAAACGGTTCCAGGTGTACTGGACGCCCCTCCAGGTGAAGGCAAAATGTGGCCTGCATTCTGTGGCCAGAGGAATTGAGAAAAAAGCATTAGCAATGTCAATGGTGGCATACCACTTGGCTGCTTTTGACTCCAGTTCGTTCTGGATTTGTAGCATGTCTGGCACATAAGCAAACAGGGGGGGTGTGACTTCATTCAGACCACGGTAATCTACCGTCAGCCTCCATTCTCCACTGGCTTTACGCACTGGCCATATGGGGCTGTTAAAAGGTGAGTGAATTTTACTGATCACACCCTGGCTCTCTAGCTGACGAATCAGGTTATGAATGGGGAGCAAGGAATCCCTGTTGGTGCGTTACTGCCGTCTGTGCACCATTTTTGTAGCAATCGGTACCTGTTGCTCCTCCACTTGGAGCAACCCCACAACAGACGGATCTTCTGATAGGCCAGGCAAAACAGATAGCTGCTTAATGTTGTCAGTGTCCACAGCAGCTATTCCAAAAGCCCATCGGTACCCCTTGGGATCCTTAAAGTGCCCCCTTCTGCGATAGTCTATACCAAGTATGCATGGAGCCCCCTGTCCAGTCACTATAGGATGCTTCTGCCAGTCTTTACCAGTGAGGCTTATTTCTGCCTCCAACACAGACAATTCCTGAGAGCCCCCAGTCACTCCAGAGATATAGATCAGTTCTGTCCCTTTATAACTCGAAGGCATTAGAGTACACTGTGCACCAGTATCCACCAGTGCCTCATATTTTTGTAGTTCTGATGTGCCAGGCCAACGAATCCACAGTCCAATACACTCTATTATCCCTCTTCCTCCTCTGGCTTAGGGCAGGGCCCTTCTATTGGTTACCTGTAGTGACAGGGACAACTTCACTGGTCGTTGGTCTGTGCTGCAATTCTCTCAACCGTGCTTGCAGTGCAGGAGTGGGTTTTTTATGCCATTCCTTCATATCTCCTTTTTCACATAAGTAATTGCACAGAGACCATGCGCGACATGAAGTGAATGCTGTCATTTGCTCGAGCAAGACTGCGTTTGCTTCTGATAGCTGCAATCTTTTCAACCCTATCAATCAGTCGAGATACTTTCTCTAACACGTCTTCCATCTGTCCTTCTAACCTTGATATGGCTGAAATGGAAGCGTGTGATGGCGGAAATTTTTGTTCAAAGATTTGAAGTGTAAGAATCAGTTCAAAAACTGGGGGTTTTCTGTCTTGGTCCTCATATCTGTTGAACGTTGTCACTAGTATACCGGCGTACCTTTCTGGTGCTGTTTTTTGAAAGCTTCTGACATATTTCGGGTGTACTCCTTACTTTCTCTGGATTATGGTCCCGATCGTCAGGATCAAACGTGGGATCATACAGCATTTCCGCCACAGCTGTTTCTCTCAAATACTGGGTGCCTTCCTCAATAGTTTTCCATCTTTTCACTTTAGGTGCCAGGTCACTCTTGTAGGGATATCTTTCCCTCACAGCTACTAACATTTGTTGCCAGAGGCTGCAGATTCCATCCATATACCTGCTGATCCCTCTGTCGACAGCCAGATCTCAGGCAATGTTTCCTAGTTGGCGAGCTTCGTTACTGTCGAGGGACACGCTGTTGGCCCCATTGTCCCAACACCGAAGCAACCAAGTGACAATGCTCTCATCCGGACGTCGAATAAACTCCTTACTTGAGCCTTGAATCTCAGACATTTTCATGGGTCGACGAAACGTGGTAACTTTGACTCTCTCATCATCCTCATCATCACTATGTCCATGCCTCTCACTTTTCTTTGTTGCCTTTCTTGGTGGTGGTGGTGTTGAGGACCCCCCCTCTCCTGGATCTTCCTCCTCTTTCGCCACCTTTTCTTTGCTTTCTAGGCGTGAGGACACACGTTTCCATTTCTGGCCTTCCACCGGGGCAACTGACTTTGATACCGGTCAGATGTGCCTGGGAGGTTTTCCTCTTTGGCCTGAGCCTCAGTTTGTACACTCTCTCTCTCCAGAACAGTATGTATACCTCGGTAAGCATAAGCCAAGCCCCAGATAAGCTGTTCCACCTCAGATCTTAATGAGCCGCAACACCCATTACTCAGATACAGGCCTAGCTCCTCAGGATCCTGCAAGTTCTCAGGAGTAAAATCCCATGGCACCGGGGGACCCCATGCTTCTAATTTCTTTCCTAAACT
Organism: Cyrtonyx montezumae; assembly: GCF_038088225.1. NCBI lineage: Eukaryota > Metazoa > Chordata > Aves > Galliformes > Odontophoridae > Cyrtonyx > Cyrtonyx montezumae. The sequence goes on from NW_027072025.1 coordinate 2,865,619, forward strand.
CTCCAGTTTCCCTGCCATTCAGCATTCCCTGTTTCTGGGAAAAGCTTCCTCCATGCGATGTAAAATCCTATTACAGAGAGTACGTTCAGGAGGACTAATATCCCAAATGCTAACATAGTCCCCAAGCTGTAATCTTGAAAATTCATAAGGAACTGAGAGGAGAACCTGGACACCCATTCAAATATTGTTTGGTTTGTTAATGTGGTATCGTTTGTTACATTAGCCGGGGTTCCCAGGTATCTGGTACGTGCCTCCATCACTGCTTTTAGTTTGTCATATAGAGACCAGGCTCCATAGATCAGACTGGCAAGCTTAACCAAGTTCCAATACATTTTGAGCATTAAAAGGGAAAAAGCAATGAAATACAATCCCTGTAAGGGTACTTTTAACAGAAACAGTAAAAACATTTTTTTTTTCTTTTACTCAAACAAGATGGCAGCAACCGAAAAGTTTACAAATATCCCAGAAGAACTGGCAGTACGCCTGGACTTCAAGGTCATGTTTTGCCGTACAGGACCTGCAGTACAGATAAGCTTCCTAACAAAAGACAGAGATTCACTCTAAAAGTATGTCTCTGCCCGGCTAAGGCAGCTAGTTTTGCCCCACGTCGGGCGCCAAAAATGTCACCGGTTTGTGGGACAGTTTGACCCGGTACTGTGAAAATTGAGGCAGGGGACCCACGGGCCCACACCCCGGGGAAAAGGAATGGGAACGGGAAAAAGGAGAAGGGAGATGGGCCTAGGAACAAAACAGCGGCAACGATCTGAGGAGGAAAGCTAATTTACTAAATAGATATCAGAAAGGAAATAACACAATATAATATAATAAAATTGGAATTGAGGCAAATGGATCTAATAAAATGAGCAAGAAAGGGAGTGTCCGATACACCGAAGGCCTTGCGCTAACGCTGAAGGCGGACGGCTGCAACAAACACCCACTGCCAAGCTCAGTCCCGAAGGGAAGAGGGAGTCCCATGACCACAGACAGTTTTTAACTTTCCCTCTGGGTGGAAATACGCAAAAATGCAAAGCACCGCAAAGTCCTCTGGGGAATGTGGTTCTCTTCTGAGACAGGTACACCCAGAACTATCGACGATCCACAGAGCTGGAGCATTAACTCTTTAACTCCCAATACTCCACATGATGTTATGATCTGGAAAATCAACAATAAAACAAAAATCACAAAACCATAACAGACTGGAGAGAACTGAAAGGTTGCGGTGCAAATGGGAGAGAAGCGGATCGAAATGGGAGCAAAAACAAAGTGAGTGGAAAGAAATGAAAGGTTGGGGTGCAAAAGGAGCGGAGTGGAGCGAAATAGGAGCGGAAACAAAGAGGAGAGAAATGAAATGTTGCGGCGCAAAAAGGAGCAGAGTGAAATGGGTGCGGAAAAGAAAGGAATGGATGGTACTGAAAGGTTGTGGCACAAATGGGAGCAGAGCGGAGCACAATGGGAGAGGAAAGAAAAGGAGTGGAAAAAACAGAAAGGTTGCAGAATAAATTGCAGCGGAGCTGACCAAAATGAGTGCAGAAACAAAGGGACTGGAGAGAACAGAAATGTATCAATGCAAATAGAAGCGGAGTGGAGCAAAATAGAAGAGGAAAAAAAGGAGTGGAGAGAAATTAAAGGTTGTGGCGCATATGAAAGCAGAGCAAAATGGGAGCAGAAACAAAAGGAGAGGTGAGAACTGAAAGGTTGTAGCGCAAATGGGAGCGAAGCGGAGTGAAATGGGAGTGGAAAGAAAGGGTCTGGAGAGAACAGAAATGTAGTTGTGCAAATAGGAGAGGAGTGCAGCGAAAAACAAGTGTTGAAATGAATGGTTGCAGTGCAAATGAGGGCAGAGAAAAATGGGAGCGGAAACAAAAGGAGAGGTGAGTACTGAAAGGTTGTGACGCAAATGGGAGCGGCGCAGAGCGAAAAGGGAGTGCAGAAAACTGAAAGATTGCAGCGCAAATGGGAGTGGAGTGTTGCCAAATAGGATCGGAAACAAAGGAAGTGGTGAGAGGTGAAATGTTCCGACAAGAATGGGAGCAATGCAAAATGCGTGTGGAGAGAAGTGAAAGGTTGCGGTGCAAATGGGAGCGGAGTGAATTGGGAGTGGAAACAAAGGGAGTGGAGAGAAGTGAAGTGTTCCGGCGCAAATGAGAATGAAATGGAAGTGGAGAGAAATCAAAGGCTGTGGCGCAAATAGGAGCAGCGCAGAGAGAAATGGGAGTGCAGAGAACTGAAAAGTTGCAGAGCAAATTGGAGCAGAGCTGAATGAAATGGAGGCAGATGCAACGGGAATGGAGAGAACAGAAATGTAGCAGTGCAAATAGGAGTGTAGAGGAGCTAAATAGAAGCGCAAACAAAGGGAGTGGATTGAAACGAAAGGTGGCGGCACTAATGAAAGCAGAGCAAAATGGGAGCGGTAACAAAGGGAGAGGTGAGAAATGAAAGGTTGAGGAGGAATTGGAGCAAAGCGGAGCAAAATGGGATCAGAAAGAAAGGGAGTGGAGAGAACTGAAAGGTTGCAGCGCAAATGGGAGTAGCATGGAACGAAATGAGGACTGAAACAAAGGGAATGGAGAGAAAAGAAAGGTTCGGCGCAAATGGGAGCAGAGAGAAATGGGAGAAAAAACAAAGGGAGAGGAAGGAACTGAAAGGTTGGAGAGCAAATGATAGCAAAACAGAGTGAAATGGGATGGGGAAATGAAAGGATTGGAGAGTACTGAAAGATTGTGGCACAAGTGGGAACAGAGCGGAACAAAATGGGAGCTGAAACAAAGGGAGTGGAGAGAAATAAAAGGTTGCAGCGCAAATCTTAGCAGAGCGAATAGGGAGGGGAAAGAAAGGGAGTGGAGAGAACTGAAAGTTTGCTGCGTAAACGGGAGCAAAGCGGAATGAAATTGGAGCGGAAACAAAGGGAAAGGAGAGAACAGAAATGTTGTGGTGCAATAGGAACGGAGTGAAGCAAAATAGGATCGGAAACAAAGGGTGTGTAGAGTAATAAAATGGTTGAGGTGCAAAAGGGAGCAGAATGAAATGGGAGTGGAAACAAAGGGAGAGGAGAGAACTGAAAGGTTGAGGCGCAAATGGGAGTGGCGCAGAGCGAACTGGGAGTGCAGAGAACTGAAAGATTGCAGCGCAAATGGGAGCAGAGCGAAATGGGAGAAAAAACAAAGGGAGAGGACAGAACTGAAAAGCTAGAGAGCAAATGATAGCAAAACAGAGTGAAATGGGAGGGGAAATGAAAGGATTGGAGAGTACTGAAAGATTGTGGCACAAGTGGGAATAGAGCGGAACAAAATGGGAGCTGAAACAAAGGGAGTGGAGAGAAATAAAAGGTTGCAGCGCAAATCTTAGCAGAGCGAATAGGGAGGGGAAAGAAAGGGAGTGGAGAGAACTGAAAGTTTGCTGCATAAACGGGAGCAAAGCGGAATGAAATTGGTGCGGAAAAAAGGGAAAGGAGAGAACAGAAATGTTGTGGTGCAATAGGAACGGAGTGAAGCAAAAAAGGATCGGAAACAAAGGGTGTGTAGAGTAATAAAAGGTTGAGGTGCAAAAGGAAGCAGAATGAAATGGGAGTGGAAACAAAGGGAGAGGAGAGAACTGAAAGGTTGTGGCGCAAATGGGAGTGGCGCAGAGCGAACTGGGAGTGCAGAGAACTGAAAGATTGCAGCGCAAATGGGAGCGTATTGGTGCCAAATGGGAGCGGAAACAAATGGAGTGGAGAGAAGTGAAATGTTCCGGAGAGAATGGGAACAGTGCAAAATGGGAGTAGAGAGTAATGAAAGGTAGCAGCAGAAATGGGTGCAAAACTGAGCGCAAATGGGAGCGGAAACAAACAGAGTGGAGACAACTGAAAACTTGTGGTGCAAATGGGAGCGGAGTGAAATTGGAGCAGAAACAAAAGGAGTGGAGAGATTTGAAGGGTCGCGAAGCAAAAGGGAGCATAGTGGAGTGAAATGGGAGTGGAAACAAAGGGACAGGAGGGAACAGAAATATTGCGGCGCCAATAGGAGCGGAGTGGAGCGACATGGTGGCGGAAACAAAAAGAGTGCAGAAAACTGAAATGTTCCGGCACAAATGAGAGTGAAATGGGAGTGGAGAGAAATGAAACGCTGCGGCGCAAACAGGAGCGGTGCGGCGCGAAATGGGTTCGGCAACAAAGGGAGTGGATAGAAATGAAAGGTTATAGTACAAATGTGAGCAGAGCGTAATGGGAGGGGAAACAAAGGGACTGGTAAGAACAGAAATGTAGCGGTGCAAATAAAAGTGGAGTGGAGCGAAATAGGAGCGAAAAGAGAGATAAGAGAAGTGAAAGATTGCAGAGCAAATAGGAGCTGAGCGAAATGGAAGCAGAAATTAAAGGAATGGAGAGTACTGAAAGGTTTTGGAACAAATGGAAACTGAGCATTGCAAAATGGGAGCGGAAAGAAAGTAAGGTGAAAGAACTGAAAAGTTGCAGCGCAAATTGTAGCAGAGCGGAATGAAATGGGAGTGGAGAGAACTGAAAGGATGCAGGGCAAATGGGAACAAAATGGAGTGAAATGGTAGCAAAAACAATCAGAGTGGAGAGTACCGAAAGATTGTGGCGCAAATGGGAGTGGTGCGTAGCGAAATGTAACAGAAAGAAAGGGAGTGGAGAGAACAGAAATGTTGCAGTGCAAATGGGAGCGGAGCGGAGCGAAATGGGAATGGAGAGAACTGAAAGTTTGTAGTGCAAATGGGAGCAGATTGAAATGGGAGCAGAAATGAAAGGAATGGTTTGTACTGAAAGGTTGTGTCACAAATGGGAGCGGAGCGAAATGTGAGCAGATACAAAGGGAGAGAAAAAAAAAGAAAGGTTGTGGCACAAATAGGAACGGAATGGAGCTAAATGGGAGTGCAGAGAACTGAAAGATTGCGGTGCAAATAGGAGTGGAACGGAGCGAAATAGGAGCAGAAAGAAAAGGAGTGGAGAATTGACATGTTTAGGTGAGAATAGGAGCCGAGCAAAATGGGAGTTGGGAGAAGTGAAATGTTCCAGCGAGAATGGGAGCAGAGCAAAGTGGGAGTAGAGAGAAGTGAAAGGTAGAGGCGCAAATGGGAACAAAACAGAGTGAAGTGGTAGCAAAGCAATCTGAGTGGAGAGTACTGAAAGCTTGTGGCGCAAATGGGAGTGGTGTGTAGCGAAATGTAACGGAAAGAAAGGGAGTGGAGAAAACAGAAATGTTGCGGCACCAATAGGAGCAGAGCGGAGCAAAATGGGAGCAGAAAGAAAGGGAGTGGAAAGAACTGATGGACACACGGGAGCTAAGCGGTGTGAAATGGGAGCGGAAACAAAGGGAGTAGGGAGAACGTAACTGTTACAGCGCAAACACTAGCAGAGTGGAGAGAAATGGGAGCGGAAACAAAGGGAGTGGAGAGAAATGAAATGCTCTGATGCAAATGGGAGTGAAATGGGAGAGGAGAAAATTGAAAGGCTGTGGAGCAAATAGGAACAGCACAGAGCAAAATGGGAATGCAGAGAACTGAAAGGTTACAGAAAAAAAGGGAGCGGTAAGGAGCGAAATGGGAGCTGAAACAAAGGGACTGGAGAAAACAGAAATGTAGCGATGCAAATAGGAGTGGAGTGGAACGAAATAGGTGCGGAAACAAAAAGACAGGAGAGAAATGAAAGGTTGCGGCGCAAATGGGAGCAGAGTGAAATGGGAGCGGAGCTGAGTGAAAAGGGAGTGGAAACAAAGGGACTGAAGGGAACAGAAATGTTGCGGTGCAAATATTAGCAAAGTGTTGTGAAATTCGAGCGGAAAAAAAGGGAGAGGAGAGAAATGAAACGTTATGGCGCAATTGTGAGCAAACCGAAATGCGAGTGGAGAGAAGTGAAACGTTGCAGCGCAAATGGGAGCGAAGCGAAATTGGAAAGGAAACAAAAAGAGAGGAAAGAACTGAAAAGATGTGGCGCAAATGGGAGAAAAACGAAGTGAAATGGTAGAGGAAACAATTGCAATGGAGAGTACTGAATGGTTATTGCAGAAAAGGGAACAAGGTGGAGTGAAATGGGAGCAGAAAGAAATGGAGTGGAGAGAACTGAAAGGCTGCAGCGCAAATTAGAGGGGAGCTGAACGAAATGGGAGCGGAAACAAAGGCACTGGAGTGAACAGAAATGTTGCGGCACAATAGGAGCGGAATAAAGCGAAATAGGAGAGGAAAGTAAGGGAGTGGAGAGTACTGAAAGGTTGTGGCACAAATGAGAGCGGAAAGAAAGGGAGAGGAGAGAAAAGAAATGTTGTGGTGCAAATAGGAGCAGAGTGGAGCAAAATAGGATCGGAAAAAAAGGGAGAGGAAAGAAAGGAAAGGTTGCGGCGCAAATGTGAGCAGATCGAAATGTGAGCGGATACGAAGAGAGAGAAGAGAACTTAAATGTTGTGGCGCGAAATCGGAATGTGAGCAGATACGAAGGGAGAGAAGAGAATTTAAATGTTGTGGTGCGAATTGGAGCGGCGCGGAGCGAAAAGGGCATGCAGAGAAATGAAAGACTGAGGTGCAAATAGGAGTGGGGCGGAGTGAAATGGGAGCGGAAACAAAAGGAGTGGAGAGAACTGAAATGTTTAGGTGAGAATGGGAGCAGAGCAAAATGGGAGTGGAGAGAAGTTAAAGGTAGAGGCACAATTGGCATCGAAAAAAAGGGGGGGGGGAGATAGCTGTAAGGTTTCAGTGCAAAGTAAAGCAGAGCGAAATTGGAGCGGAAAAAGCGAGAGTGGAGTGAACTGAGGGGTGGTGAAGCAAATGGGAGGTAAACAGAGTGAAATGGGAGCGGAAACAATGGGACTGGAGAGAACAGAACTGTTGCGGCGCAAATGGGAGCGAAGCAGAGTGAAATGGGAGCAGAATGAAAGGGAGTGGAGAGAATAGTAGAGCTGCAGCGCAAATGGGAACGGAGCGGAAGGAAATTGGAGCTGAAAGAAAGGAAAAGGAGAGAACAAAAATGTTGTGGCTCAATAGGAACGGAGTGAAGCGAATTGGGAGCGGAAACAAAAGGGAGTGGAGAGAAGTGAAAGGTTGCGCTGCAAATGGGAGCGGAGCGAAATTGGAACTAAAAAAAAGGGAGAGGGGAGAACTGAAAGGTTGCCACGCAAATGGGAACAAAACAGAGTGAAATGGTATCTAAAACAATCAGAGTGGAGAGTACTGAAAGGTTGTGGCGCAAATGGGATTTGTGCATTGCGAAATGTAACAGAAAGAAAGGAAGTGGAGAGTACAGAAATGTAGCGTTGCAAATAGGAGCAGAATGGAACAAAATAGGAGCGGAAAGAAAAAGAGTGGAGAGAAATGAAAAGTTTCGGTGCAAATGAAAGCAGAGCAAAATGGGAGCAGAAACAAAGGGAGAGGTGAGAACTGAAAGGTTGTAGCGCAAATGGGAGCGAAGCGGGGCAAAATGGTAGTGGAAAGAAAGGGAGTGGAGAGAACTGAAAAGTTGCAGCGCAAATGGGAGCTGAACGGAATGAAATGGGAGCTGAAAGTAGTGGACTGGAGAGAACAGATATGTTGCAGTAAAAACAGGAGTGGAGTGGAACGAAATAGGAGCAGAATCAATTGGAGAGTAGACAACTGAAAGATTGCAGCACAAATGGGAGCAAAACAGTGAAATGGGAGCGGAAATGAAAGCAATATTTTTACGGAAAGGTTTTGGCAGAAATGGGAGAGTAGCAGAGCGAAATGGGAGTGGAAAGAAAGGGACTGGAGAGAACTGAAAGGTTATGGTATAAATGAGTGTGCAGCGGAAACAAAGGGAGTGGAAAGACCTGAAAGGTTGCAGCACAAATGGGACTGAAGCGGAGCAAAATGCGAGCAGAAACTAAGGGAGAGGAGAGAAATGAATGTTTGCGGTGCAAATGGGAGCAGAGTAGAGCGAAATGGGAGCAGAAAAAACAGGAGTGGAGTGAAATGACAGGTTGCGACGCAAATGGGAGAGGAGCGGAAAGAAATGGGATCGGAAATAACAGGAGAGAAAAGAACTGAAAGATTGCGGTGGAAATGGGATAAGAGCGGAAAAAAATAGTGGAGAGAAAGTAAAGGTTGCAATGTAAATGGGAGCGGAGCGAAGCGGAGCGAAATGGGACTGGAATCAAAAGGGGATGGAGAGAACAGAAATGTTGCGGCACAAATAGGAGCAAAGTGGAGAGAAATGGGAGTGGAAACAAAGATAGTGGAGAGAAGTTAAAGGTTGTGGGGCAAATGGGAGAGAAGCGGAGCTAAATAGGAGCAAAAACAAAGTGAGTGGAAAGAAATAAAAGGTTGAGGTGCAAATGGGAGCAACGCGGAGTGAAATGTGCGCGGAAGCAAAGGGAGAGGAAAGAACTGAAAACTTGTGGCACAAATGGGAGCAGTGCTAAGAAAAATGGGAGTGGAAACAAAGGCAGTGGAGAGAACTGCAAGGTTGCGATGCAAATGGGAGAGAAGCGGAGGGAAATGGGAACAAAAACAAAGTGAGTGGACAGAAATGAAAGGTTGGGGTGCAAATAGGAGCAGCGTGGAGCGAAAAAGGAGCGGAAAAAAAGAGGAGGGAAATGAAATGTTGCGGCGCAAATGGGAGCAGAGCGAAATGGGTGCGGAAAAGAAAGGAATGGATGGTACTGAAAGATTGTGGCAAAAATGGGGGCAGAGCAGAGCAAAAAGGGAGCGGAAAGAAAGTGAGTTCTGAGAACCTGAGAAAGTGAGAACTGAGAAGTTGCAGAACAAATTGAAGCAGAGCGGAAAGAAATGGGTGCAGAAAAAAAGGGACAGGAGAGTACAGAAATGTAGCGGTGCAAATAGAAGAGGAGTAGAGCAGAATAGAAGCGGGAACAAAAGGAGTGGAGAGAATTTGAAGGTTGCAGCGCAAATGAAAGCAGAGCAAAACTGCAGAGGAAACAAAGGGAGAGATGAGAACTGAAAGGTTGTGGCGCAAATGGGAGCGAAGTGGAGTGAAATGGGAGAAGAAAGAAAGGGAGTGGAGAAAACTGAACGATTGCAGTGCAAATTGGAGCAGAGCAGAACGAAATGGGAGCAGAAACAGACGGAGTAGAGAGAAATGAAAGGTTGCAGCACAAATGTGAGCAGAGCAAAACGGGAGGGGAAATAAAAAGGAGGAGAGAACTGTACGAGAGAGAGCTGGATGAAATGGGAGCCGAAATAAAGGGACTGGAGAGAACAGAAATGTCGCGGTTCAAACAGGAGCAAAATGGGAGCGAAATAGGATCGGAAACAAAGGGAATGGAGAGAATTGAAAAGTTGCGGCGCAAATGTGAGCAGATCGGAGCAAAATAAGAGTGCAGAGAACTGAAAGATTGCGGTGCAAATAGGCGTGGAGCAGAGCGAAATGTGAGTGGAAGCAAAAGGAGTGGAGAATAGAAATGTTTAGACGAGAATGGGAGTAGAGCAAAATAAGAGTGGAGAGAAGTGAAAGGTAGAGGTGCAAATGGCATCGGAAATAAAGGGAGTGGAGAGAACTGTAAGGTTGCAGTGCAAATGGGAGCAGAGCGAAATTTGAGCAGAAAAAAAGGGAGTGGATAGAAATGATGGGTTGCGAAGCAAATGGGTGCTATACAGAAATGAAATGGGAACAGAAACAAAGGGACTGGAGAGAACAGAACTGTTCAGGCGCAAATAGCAGCAGAGTGGAGCAAAAAGGGAGCAGAAACAAATAGAGTGGAGAGAAGTTAAAGGTTGTGGTGCAAATGGGAGCGGAGCGAAATCGGAACAGAAAAAATGGGAGAGGAAAGAACTGAAAGGTTGCAGTGCAAATGGGAGATGTGTGTTGCAAAATGTAACGGAAAGAATGGGAGTGGAGAGAACAGAAATTTTGCAGCGCAAATGGGAGCGAAGCAGAACTAAATGGGAGAGGAAAAAATGGGACTGTAGAGAACAGAAATGTTGCGGAGCCAATAGGAGCGGAGCGGAGCAAAATGTGAGAGCGAAGCGGAGCGATATCGGAGCGGAAACAAAGGGAGTGGGGAGAACAGAACTGTTGTGGCGCAAATAGGAGCCGAGTGAAGCGAAATAGGTGCGGAAACAAAGGGAGTGGTGAGAAGTGAAATGTTCCGGCGCAAATGGGAGAAAGCAAAATGGGAGTGGAAACAAAGGGAGAGGACAGAACTGAAAGACTGAGGCGCAAATACGAGCGGAGTGGTTCGAAATAGGAGCGGAAACAATGGGAGTGGTGAGCAGTGAAATGTTCCGGCGAGAATGGGAGCAGTGAAAAATGGGAGTGGTGAGAATTGGAAGGTTGTGGCGCAAATGGGAGCAAAGTGAAATTGTAGCGGAAAGAAAGGGAGTGGAGAGAAATGAAGGGCTGCGAAGCCAATTGGAGCAGAGCTGAACGAAATGGGAGGAGAAACAACGGGACTAGAGAGTACAGAAATGAAGCGGTGCAAATAAGAGCTAAGTGGAGCAAAATAGAAGCGGAAACGAAGGGAGTGGAAGAGACTGAAGGGCTGAGAAGCACACGGGAGCTAAGCAGAGCAAAATGGGATCGGAAAGAAAGGGAGTGGAGAGAAGTGAAAGGTTGCAGCACAAATGTGAGCAGAGTGAAATGGGAGGGGAAATAAAGGGAGAGGAGAGAACTGAAAGACTGAGGCACTAATAGAAGTGGAGTGGTTCGAAATGGGAGCGGAAACAAAGGGAGAGGAGAGAAGTGAAGTGTTCCGGCGAGAATGGGAGCAGTGAAAAAAGGGTGTGGAAAGAAATCAAATGTTCCGTTGAGAAAGGGAGCAGAGCAAAATGGGAGTGGAGAGAACTGGAAGGTTGCGGCACAAATGGGAGCAGAGTGAAATGGGAGGGGAAATAAAAAGGAGGAGAGAATTGAATGGTTGTAGCACAAAAGGAAGCGATGCGGAGCAAAATGGGAGCTCAAAAAAAAGGGACTCGAGAGAACAAAAATGTAGCAATGCAAATAGGAGCGAAGTGGTGCAAAATAGGAGCAGAAACAAAGAGAGAGGAGAGAAATGAAAGGTTGCGGGGCAAATGGGAGCAGAGCAAAATGGGAGCAGAAATGAGAGGATTGGAGAGTACTGAAAGGTTGTAGCACAAATGGGAGCGAAGCGAAGTTAAATATAAGCGGAAAGATAGGGACTGGAGAGAACTGATCTATTGCAGTGCGAATTGGAGCAGAGCGGAACGAAATGAGAGTGGAGAGAACTGAAGGGTGGCAGTGCAAATGGGAGCAGAGTGAAATGGGAGCGGAGATGAAAAGAATGGACTGAACTGAAAGGTTGTGGCACAAATGGGAGCGGAACTGAACGAAATGGGAGCGGAAAAAAAAAGGGACGGGAGAGAACAGAAATGTAGCAGTGCAAGCAGGAGCGGAGTGGAGCAAAATAGGATCGGAAACAAAGGGAGTGGAGAGACACGAAAGGTTGCTGCGCAAATGTGAGCAGAGCGGAGCAAAATAAGAGTGCAGAGAACTGTAAGATTGCGGTGCAAATAGGCGTGGAGCGGAGCAAAATGTGAGTGGAAGCAAAAGGAGTGGAGAATAGAAATGTTTAGGCGATAATGGGAGCAGAGCAAAATAAGAGTGGAGAGAAGTGAAAGGTAGAGGTGCAAATGACATCGGAAAAAAAGGGAGTGGATTGAACTGTAAGGTTGCAGTGCAAATGGGAGCAGAGCGAAATTTGAGCAGAAAAAAAAGGAGTGGAAAGAAATGATGGGTTGCGAAGCAAATGGGTGCTATACAGAAATGAAATGGGAACAGAAACAAAGGGACTGGAGAGAACAGAAGTGTTGCAGCGCAAATAGCAGCAGAGTGAAGCAAAAAGGGAACAGAAAAAAAGGGAGAGGAGAGAAGTGAAAGGTTGCGGCACAAATGGGAGCGGAGCGAAATTGGAACAAAAAAAATGGGAGAGAAAAGAACTGAAAGGTTGCAGCGCAAATGGGAGATGTGTGTTGCGAAATGTAATGGAAAGAAAGGGAGTGGAGAGAACAGAAATGTTGCAGAGCAAATGGGAGCGGAGCGGAACGAAATGGGAGAGGAAATAACGGGACTGCAGAGAACAGAAATGTTGCGGTGCCAATAGGAGCGGAGCGGAGCAAAATGGGAGTGGAAACAAAGGGAGAGGAGAGAAGTGAAATGTTCCGGCACAAATGGGAGCAGAGCAAAATGGGTTTGGAAACAAAGGGAGAGGAGGGAACTGAAAGACTGAGGCAAAAAATACGAGCGGAGTGGTTTGAAATGGGAGTGGAAACAAAGGGAGTGAATTGAAATTCACTCCCGAAAATGGGAAAATGGGAGCAGTGAAAAATCGGTGTGGAGGGAAGTTAAATGTAGCGTAAGAAAGGGAGCAGTGCAAAGTGGGAGTGGAGAGAACTGGAACGTTGCGGCGCAAATGGGAGCAAAGTGAAATTGTAGCGGAAAGAATGGGAGTGGAGAGAAATGAAGGGCTGCAAAGCAAATTGCAGCAGAGCTGAAGAAAATGGGAGCCGAAACAAAGGGACTGGACAGTACAGAAATGTAGCGTTGCAAATAGGAGAGGAGTGGAGCAAAATAGAAGCGGAAACAAAGGGAGTGGAGAGAAGTGAAATGTTCTGGTGAGAAAGGGAGCAGTGCAAAAAGGGCGTGGAGAGATGAAGGGCTAGAAAGCAAATGGAAGCGGAGTGGAGCGAAATGGAAGAGGAAAGAAAGCGACTGGAGGGTCAGAAATGTTGCGGCGTAAATACTAGCGGAGTGGAGCAAAATGGGAGCGGAAACAAAGGAAATGGAGAGAACTGAAATGTTCCGGCACAAATGAGAGTGAAATGGGAGTGGTGAGAAGTGAAAGGCTGCAGCGCAAATAGGAGCAGAGCGGAACAAAATGGGAGCTGAAACAAAGGGACTGGAAAGAACAGAAATTTAGCGGTGCAAATAGGAGCTGAGTGGAGCGAAATAGGAGCGGAAACAGAGGGAATGGAAAGAAGTTAAAGGTTGCGGCGCAAATGGGAGCAGAGCAAAATGGGAGCGAAAATGAAAGGAATGGAGAGTACTGAAAGGTTGTGGCACAAATGGGAGCAGAGCGGAGCGGAGGAAATTGGTAACGGAAATAAATAAAGTGGAGAATACTGAGAAGTTGCAGAGCAAACTGTAGCAGAGCGAAAGAAAATGGGAGTGGAGAGAACTGAAAGGCAACAGTGCAAATGGGAGCCGAGTGAAATGGGAGCGGAAATGAAATTAATGCAAATGGAGAGTACAGAAAGGCTGTGGCGCAAATGGGAGTGGTGTATTGCGAAATTTAACAGAAAGAAAGGGATTGGAGAGAACAGAAATGTTGCAGCGCAAATGGGAGCGAAGCGGAACGAAATGTGAGAGGAAATAAACGGACTGCAAAGAACAGAAAGGTTGCGGTGCCAATAGGAGCAGAACAGAGCAAAATGGGAACGGAAACAAAGAGAGTGGAAAGAACTGAAGGGCTGTGAAGCACACGAGAGCTACGCAGAGTGACATGAAAGCAGAAACAAAGGAGTGGGGAGAAAAGAACTGTTGCTGCGCAAATAAGAGCAGAGTGAAGTGAAATAGGTGCGGAAACAAAGGGAGTGGAGAGAAGTGAAATGTTCCGGCGCAAATGGGAGGAGAGCGAAGTGGGAGTGGAAAGTAAGGGGCTGGAGAGAACTGAAAGGTTGTGATGCAAATGGGAGTGGAATGGAACGAAATGGGAGCTGAAACAAAGGGACTGGAGAGAACAGAAATGTAGCAGTGCAAATAGGAGCGGAGTAGAGCGAAATGGAAGCGGAAAGAAAGGGAGTGGAGAGAACTGAAAGATTGCAACGGAAATATGAGTGGAGTGGTGTGAAATGGGAGTGTAATTAAAGGGAGTGGAGAGAAGTGAAATGTTCCGGCGAGAAAGGAAGCAATGCAAAATGGGAGTGGAGAGAAGTGGAAGGTTGCGGCGCAAATGGGAGCAAAGTGAATTGGAGAGGAAAGAAAGGGTTTGGAGAGAAATGAAGGGCTGCGAAGAAAATGGGAGCAGAACGGAGCTAAATGTGAGTGGAAAGAAAGGGACTGGAGAGAACTGAAATGTTCCAGCACAAATAGGAGTGAAACGGGAGTGGAGAGAAGTGAAAGGCTGCCGCGCAAATAGTAGCAGCGCAGAGCGAAATGGGAGTGCAGAGAACAGAAAGGTTGCAGTGGAAATAGGAATGTACCGGAGTGAAATGGGAGCGGAAACAAAGGGACTGAAGAGAACAGAACTGTTGCAGTGCAAATAGGAGAGGAGCGGAACACAATGGGAGGGGAAAAAAGGAGTGGAGAGAAATGAAAGGTTGCGGCACAAATGGGAGCGGCGCAGAGCGAAATGGGAGTGCAGAGAACAGAAAGGTTGCAGCGCAGATGGGAGAAGAGTTGAACGAAATGGGAGCGGAAACAAAGGGACTGAAAAGAACAGAAATGTTGCGGCGCCATAGGAGCGGAGTGAAGTGAAATAGGAGCGGAAACAAAGGGAGAAGATAGAACTGAAAGGTTGCAGCGCATTAGGAGCGGAGTGGTGTGAAATGGGAGTGAAAGAAGGGAGTGAAGATATATGAAATGTTCCATCGAGAATGGGAGCAGTGCAAAATGGGTGTGGAGAGAAATTAAATTTTTCTGCAAGAATGGGAGCAGTGCAAAATGGGAGTGGAGATAAGTGCAACGTTTTGGTGCAAAAGCAAATCTTGTGAAAGTGAAGCGTAAAGAAAGGGAGTGGAGAGAAATGAAGGCCTGCGAAGCAAATAGGAGCGGAGCTGAGTGAAATGGGAGTGGAAACAAAGGGACTGGAGGGAACAGATATGTTGCGGCGCAAATGGGAATGAAATAAGAGTGGAGAGAAATTAAAGGATGCAGCGCCAAATGGAGCAGCGCAGAGCGAAAAGGGAGCACAGAGCACTGAAAGGTTGCAGCGCAAATTGGAGCGGAGGGGAATGAAATGGTAGCTGATACAATGGGAGTGGAGAGAAGAGAAATTTAGCGGTGCAAATAGAAGCGGACTGGAGCAAAAGAGAAGTGGAAACAAAGGGAGTGGAGAGAAGTGAATTGCTATGGCGAAAATGGGAGCAGTGCAAAATTGGAAAGGAGGGAAGTGAAACGTTCCGGCGAGAATGGGAGCAGTGCAAAATGGGAGTGGAGAGAACTGAATAGTTGCAGTGTAAATGGGAGCGAAGCAAAAATGGAGCGGAAACAAAGGGAGTGGAGAGAACTGGAAGGGCTGCGAAGCAAATGGGAGCGGAACGGAGTGAAATGGGAGTGGAAACAAAGAAAGTGGAGATAACTGAGTGGTTGTAGCGCAAATAGGAGCAGATCGCAGTGAAATAGGAACGGAAAAAAAGAAAGAGGAGAGAACTGAAAGGTGGCGGTGCAAATAGAAGTGGAGAAAAATGGATGCGGAACAAAATGGAGGGGAGAGAACTGTGAGGTTGCATCGCAAACGAGAGCAGAGTGGAGTGAAATGGTTGTGGAAATAAAGTGAGTGGAGAGAAATGAAAGGTTGCAGTTCAACTTGGAGCGAAGCAGAGCAAAATGGGAGCAGAAACTAAGGGAGTGGTGAGAAATGAAAGATTGCGGCGCAAATGGGAGCAGATCGGAGCGAAATGAGAGCAGAAAGAAAAGGGAGTGGATTGAACTGAAAGTTTGCGGCGCAAAGGAGAGTGGAGCAGAGCAAAATGGGAGTGTAGAGAACTGAAAGTTTGCATCGCAAAAAAGAGTGGATTGGAGCAAAACTGTTGTGGAAACAAAGGGAGTGGATACAACTGTAAGTGTGCGGTGCAAATGGGAGTGGAGCGAAATGGGAGAAGAAAGAAAGGGAGTGGAGAGAACGGAAAGTTTGCGGCACAAATGGGAATGGAACGAAATGGGAGCGGAACCAACTAGAGGGGAAAGAACTGTAAGGTTGCATCAGAAATGGGAGCGTAGCATAGCGATATGGGAGTGGAAATGAAAGAAATGGAAAGTACATAAAGGTTGTGGCAGAAATGGGAGCGGGGCGGAGCGAAATGGGAGCAGAAAGAAAATGAGTGGAGAGAACTGAAAGGCTGCCGCGCAAATTGGAGGGGAGCTGTACGAAATGGGAGCGGAAACAAAGGTACTGGAGAGAACAGAAATGTAGCGGTGCAGATAGGAGCGGAGTGGAGCGAAATTGAAGCGGAATCAAAGAGAGGAGAGTAATGAAAGGTTGCAGTGTAAATGGGAGCAGAGCTAAATGGAAGCAGAAATGAAAAGAATGGAGAGTACTGAATGGTTGTGGCACAAATGGGAACAGAATTGTACTAAATGGGAGCAGAATCAAAGGGGCTGGAGTGAACAGGAATTTAACGGTGCAAATAGGAGCGTAGCTGAGCAAAATATGATCAGAAACAAGGGGAGTGGAGAGAAGTGAAGGTTACGGCGCAAATGGGAGATGAGCGACATTGGAACAGAAAAAAAGGGAGAGGAGAGAACTGGAAGGTTGCGGCGGAAATGGGAGTGGGTTTTTGATGTCATTCCTTCATATCTTCTCCATTTTCACGTAAGTAATTCCACAGAGCCGTGTGCGACATGAAGTGAATGCTGTCATTTGCTCGAGCAGGACGGCGTTTGCTTCTGAAAGCTGCAATCTTTTCAACCCTATCAATCAGTCGGGATACTTTCTCTAACACGTCTTCCATCTGTCCTTCTAACCTTGATGTGGCTGAAATGGAAGCGTGTGATGACGGAAATTTTTGTTCAAAGTTTTGAAGTGTAAGAATCAGTTCAAAAACTGGGGGTTTTCTGTCTTGGTCCTCATATCTGTTGAACGTTGTCACTAGTGTACCGGCGTACCTTTCTGGTGCTGTTTTTGAAAGCTTCTGACATATTTCGGGTGTACTCCTTACTTTCTCTGGATCATGGTCCCGATCTTCAGGATCAAACGTGGGATCATACAGCATTTCCGCCACAGCTGTTTCTCTCAAATACTGGATGCCTTCCTCAATAGTTTTCCATCTTTTCACTTTAGGTGCTAGGTCACTCTTGTAGGGATATCTTTCCCTCACAGCTACTAACATTCGTTGCCAGAGGCTGGCGATTCCATCCATATACCTGCTGATCCCTCTGTCGAAAGCTGGATCACAGGCAATGTTTCCTAGTTGGCAAGCTTCGTTACTATAGAGGGACACGCTGTTGGCCCCGTTGTCCCAACACCGAAGCAACCAAGTGACAATACTCTCATCCTGATATCGAATAAACTCCTTTCTTGAGCCTTGGATCTCAGACATTTTCATGGGTCGACGAAACGTGGTAACTTTGACTCTCTCATCATCCTCATCATCACTATGTCCATGCCTCTCACTTTTCTTTGTTGCCTTTCTTGGTGGTGGTGGATTTGAGGTCTCCCCCTCACCCGGACCTTCCTCTTCTTTCGCAACCTTTTCTTTGTGTTCTATGCGTGAGGACACACGTTTTCCATTTCTGGCCTTCCACCGGGGCAACCGACTTTGATACCGGTGCTTTCTCTGGATGGTCAGATGTGCCTGGGAGGTTTTCCTCTTTGGTCTGAGCCTCAGTTTGGACACTCTCTCTCTCCAGAACAGTATATATACCTCGATTAGCATAAGCCAAGCCCCAGATAAGCTGTTCCACCTCAGATCTTAATGAGCCGCAACACCCATTACTCAGATACAGGCCTAGCTCCTCAGGATCCTGCAAGTGTTCAGGAGTAAAATCCCATGGCACCGGGGGACCCCATGCTTCTAATTTCTTTCTTAAAACTCTCAACTTTCCCTGCAATTCAGCATTCTCTGTTTCTGGGAAAAGCTTCCTCCATGCGATGTAAAATCCTATTACAAAGAGTACATTCAGGAGGACTAATATCCCAATCGTTAACATAGTCCCTAAGCAGTAATCTTGAAAATTCATAAGGAACTGAGAGGAGAACCTGGACACCCATTCAAATATTGTTTGGTTTGTTAACATGGTATCGTTTGCTACATTAGCCGGGGAGCCCAGGTATCTGGTAGATGCCACCATCACTGCTTTTAGTTTGTCATACAGGGACCAGGCTCCATAGATCAGACTGGCAAGCTTAACCAAGTTCCAGTACGTTTTGAGCATTAAAAGGGAAAAAGTAATGAAATAAAATCCCTGTAAGGGCACTTTTAACAGAAACAGTAAAAACATTTTTTTTCTTTTACTCAAACAAGCTGGCAGCACCCGAAAAGTTTACAAATATCCCAGAAGAACTGGCAGTACGCCTGGACTTCAAGGTCGTGTTTTGCCGTACAGGACCTGCAGTACAGATAAGCTTCCTAACAAAAGACAGAGATTCACTCTAAAAGTTTGTCTCGGCCTGGCTAAGGCAGCTAGTTTTGCCCCACGTTGGGCGCCAAAACTGTCACCGGTTTGCGGGACAGTTTGACCCGGTACCATGACAATTGAGGCAGGGGACCCACGGGCCCACACCTTAGGGAAGGGGAAAGGGTAAAAGGAGAAGGGAGATGGGCCTAGGAACAAAACAGCGGCAACGATCTGAGGAGGAA
Organism: Cyrtonyx montezumae; assembly: GCF_038088225.1. Lineage (NCBI taxonomy): Eukaryota > Metazoa > Chordata > Aves > Galliformes > Odontophoridae > Cyrtonyx > Cyrtonyx montezumae. Next base: position 2,884,051 of record NW_027072025.1, read on the forward strand.
AGCTAATTTACTAAATAAGATATCAGAAAGGAAAATAACACAATATAATATAATATAATTGGAATTGAGGCGAATGAAACAAATAAAATGAGCAAGAGAGAGAGTGTCTGATAAACCGAAGGCCTTACACTAACGCTGAAGGTAGACAGCTGCAACAAACACCCACTGCCGAGCTCGGTCCCGAAGGGAAGAGGGAGTCCCGTGACCACAGAAAGTTTTTATCTTTCCCTCTGGGCGGAAATATGTAAAAATGCAAAGCACCGCAAAGTCCTCTGGGGAATGTGGTTCTCTTCTGAGACAGGTACACCCAGAACTATCGACGATCCACAGAGCTGGAGCATTAACTCTTTAACTCCCAATACAGTACATGACGTTATGATGTGGAATATCAACAATACAACAAAAATCATAAAACCATAGCAAGAGAACCATAGCAAGATTGCGGCGCAAATACGAGTGGAGTGGTGCGTGATGGGAGCAAAAACAAAAGGAGTGGAGAGATGTGAAATGTTCCGGTGACAATGGGAGCAGAGCAAATTGGGTGTGGAGGTAAGTGAAATTTTCCGGCGAGAATGGGACCAGTGCAAAATGGAAGTGGAGAGAACTGGAAGGTTCCGGCATAAATGGGAACAAAAGAGAGTGAAATGGTAGAGGAAAACATCGGAATGGAGAGTACTGAAAGGCTGAGGCGCAAATAGGAGCGATGCGGAGCCAAATGGGAGTGGAACGAAATGGAGTGGAGAGAACAGAAAAGTTGCAGCACGAACGGAAGCGGAGCGGAACGAAATGGAAGAGGAAACAAAGAGACTGGAGAGAACAGCAATGTTGCAGCGCAGTAGGAGCAGAGTGAAGCGAAATAGGAGCGGAAAAGAAGAGAGATGAGAGAAATGAAGTGTTGCAGCGCAAATGGGAGCAGAGCGAAATGAGAGCTGAAACGAAAAGAGAGTACTGAAAGTACGCAAAGTATGCAATATGTACTGAAAGTACTGAAAGTACGCAATATGACCCGAGTGCAGCGAACTAGGAGTGGAAAAAAAGGGAGTGGATCGACGTGAAATGTTTAGGCAAGAATGGGAGCAGAGCAAAATGGGAGTGGAGGGAAGTGAAAGGTAGAGGCACAAATGGCATCATAAACAAAGAGAGTGGAGAGAACTGAAAGGTTGCGAAGCAAATGGGAGCAGAGCGGAGTGAAATGGGAGCGGAATGAAAGGGAGTGGAGAGAACTGTAATGCTGCAGCGCAGACGGGAACAGAGCAGAACAAAATTGGAGCTGAATTAAAGGAAAAGGAGAATTCTTGTGGCTATTACAGAAACATGGTGGGACCTCTCCCATGACTGGAATACTGGGATTGATGGCTACAAGCTCTTCAGAAGGGATAGACAGGGAAGAAAGGGTGGTGGCATAGCTCTCTATATCAGAGAGTGTTTTGATGTTGAAGAGCTAGTGGTTGGAAATGACAAAGTAGAGTGTCTATGGATAAGGATCAGGGGGATAGTCTTTAGGAGTGACATCGTGGTGGGTGTCTGTTATAGACCACCTAGTCAGGATGAAGAAATAGACGAGGTATTCTATAAACAACTCGTAGATGTTGCACGATGGCCAGCACTCGTTCTCATGCGGGACTTCAACTTCCCTGATATATGCTGGAAATACAATACTGCGCAGAGGAAGCAGTCCTTGAGATTTCTAGAATGTGTGGATGATTACTTCCTGACACAGCTGGTGCAAGAGCCTACCAGGGGAGATGCCTTGCTTGATCTACTTTTCACTAACAGGGAAGGACTAGTAGGAGATGTGAAGGTTGGAGATTGTCTTGGCCAGAGTGACCATGAAATGGTGGAGTTTGCTATTCTGGGTGACGTCAAGAGGGTGACTAGCAAAACTATTACCTTGGACTTCCAGAGGGCAGACTTTGACCTGTTCAGAGTGCTTGTTGCAAGGGTCCCTTGGGACTTGCTCCTGAGGGGTAAAGGGGTCCAGGAAGCCTGGATGCTCCTCAAGATGGAAATCTTAAAGGCACAGGAGCAGGCAGTCCCGGAGTCCCGTAAGTCAAGCCGGAGGAGAAAAAGACCAGTGTGGATGAAGCGGGATCTTTTGTTGAAACACCGAGAGAAAAAGAGAGTCTATGTCCTCTGGAAGATGAGTCAGGCTACTTGGGGTGACTACAGAGAACTGGCCAAGATCTGCAGGCAGAAAGTTAGAAATGCTAAAGCCCAGCTTGAAATTAGGCTGGCTACTGCTGTAAAGGAGAACAGGAAACCCTTTTACAAATATATTAACAGCAGGAGAAAAACTAAGGAAAATTTCCCTCCTTTACTCAACAAGGCAGGCAATATAACCACAGATGATAAGGAAAAGGCTGAGGTTCTCAATGCCTTCTTCACATCTGTCTTTAATAGACAGAACAGTTGTCCACAGGGTACTTGCCCTGACCTGGAAGTCCGGGACGGGGCGCATAATGCACCCCCTGTGATCCAAGCAGAGATGGTCAGAGATCTACTCCTCCATCTGAACTGCCACAAGTCCATGGGGCCAGATGGGATCCACCCAAGGGTGCTGAGGGAGCTGGCAGAGGTGATTGCCGAGCCACTTTCTGCCATCTATCAGAATTCCTGGTTATCTGGAGAGGTCCCACAAGATTGGAGGCTTGCCAATGTGACTCCCATCTACAAGAAAGGCCGTAAGGAAGACTCGGGGAACTACAGGCCTGTCAGCCTGACCTCGGTATCAGGGAAAGTTATAGAGCAGATGATCTTGAGGGAAATCACACGACACGTGCATGGCAACAAGGGGATCAGACCCAGCCAGCACGGATTCACCAAGGGCAGGTCGTGCTTGTCCAACTTCATCTCCTTCTATGACTGGGTGACCAGACAGGTAGATGAGGGAAAGGCTGTTGATGTAGTCTACCTGGACTTCAGCAAGGCCTTTGACACGGTCTCCCATAGTATTCTCCTAAGGAAAATGGCAGCCCGTGGTGTGGACAGGTTCACTCTTCTCTGGGTGGAGAACTGGCTGGAGGGCCGTGCCCAGAGGGTAGTGGTTAATGGAGTTAAGTCCAGCTGGCGTCCTGTTACAAGTGGTGTCCCCCAAGGGTCAGTTTTGGGGCCCATCTTGTTTAATATCTTTATTGATGACCTAGACGAGGGAATTGAGTGTACCCTCAGTAAGTTTGCAGATGGTACCAAATTGGGAGGATGTGTCAAACTGCCTGAGGGTAGGGAGGCCCTACAGAGGGATCTGGATAGGCTGAACAGCTGGGCTGAGCTCAATGGGATGAGGTTCAATAAGACCAAGTGCCGGGTCCTGCACTTTGGCCACAATAACCCCATGCAATGCTATAGGCTTGGGGCTGAATGGCTTGAAGAATGTAGAGAGGAAAAGGATCTGGGGGTGTTGGTTGATGCTCGGCTCAACATGAGCCGGCAGTGTGCCCAGGTGGCCAAGAAGGCCAAAAGCATCCTGGCCTGTATTAGAAATAGTGTAGCCAGCAGGAGCAGGGAGGTGATCATCCCCCTGTACTCAGCTCTGGTACGGCCGCACCTCGAGTACTGTGTTCAGTTTTGGGCCCCTAACTACAAGAAGGACATTGAGGCCCTGGAGCGTGTTCAGAGAAGGGCAACAAAACTGGTGAGGGGTCTGGAGCACAAGTCTTATGAGGAGCGGCTGAGGGAGCTGGGATTGTTTAGTCTGGAGAAGAGGAGGCTCAGAGGAGACCTTATTGCACTCTACCACTTCCTGAAGGGGGGTTGTGGTGACGAGGGGGTGGGCCTCTTCTCCCTGATAAATGGCGTAAATTGAGCGGTGCAGAGCAAAATGGGAGTGCAGAGATGTCACGGTGTTATTCGTGACAGTGACCCAAGGGAAACCGAGAAGGGAGAGGGGAGAGAAAAAGAAACTGCGTCAGTGGCCACGCGGCTGCCCGAGCAGAGGCATGCTCAGGGGGGAGGGGGGAAAACAGCGGGAAGAGATGAGTCTACAAAAACAACGGCACGATCTGAGAAAGAATGGTAACTTTACTAAATCTAATAAAATTGAACAATTGAGAGAGAGATAAAATTTCCAAACCAAAAGCTGTGAGCTTATGTTAAGGAGGAAACTGCAGGGGAAGCACACGTGCTGAACCTCCACGGCAGCCCAGAGGAACGCGCCCAGGCAGAGTGCCGCCTGGCATCTGGTGCGGAGCTCCGCCCCTCTGCTGCTCCCAGCAGCATTAACTCCTTCACTGCTGCATGATGCTCTGATGTGGAATACATGCATCAAAACCACAAAACCACTACATTCAACCCCTTATTCCACATCATCACATCATGCTTAACACACATCTATACATAACCAAAACAGTAATAACATAAGTTACATAGAAACATATATATATATACATACATTTACATGTAATTACAGACTGCATTCCCCCAATATCAAATTCCCTTGTGGGACACACTGGACGTCCCCAGTTTTATCCATTACCCACCTGGTGCACCCAGGTCCCTGCGCAAAAACGGTTCCACGGAGGGGTTTGCCCTTTCCAGAGGCTGGACGGACCCACACCGCTTTACCCAACATGCTCCTCACATGTACCACAGGGACCTTATCTCCCTCTATGGTCTGTAGGGAGCTGGACTGTGTAGGACCCTCTCGGTTGACTGATCCCCTAGTGTTGACCAACCAGGTGGCTTCTGCCAGATGCTTCTCCCAGTGCTTGAATATCCCGCCACCCATTGCTCTAAACATGGTTTTTAACAACCCGTTGTAGCACTCGATCTTACAGGCAGCTGGTGCATGGTAGGGGATATGGTAGATCCATTCAATGCCGTGTTCTTTGGCCCAGATATCCACAAGAGAATTTTTGAAATGGGTCCCATTATCGGACTCAATTCTCTCTGGAGTGCCATGTCGCCATAGGACTTGTTTCTCCAGCCCTAAGATGGTGTTTCGGGCGGTAGCATGGGGTACTGCGTATGTCTCAAGCCACCCAGTGGTCGCCTCCACCATGGTGAGCACATAACGCTTACCATCGCGAGTTCGTGGCAAGGTGATATAATCAACCTGCCACGCCTCCCCATATTTATACTTTTCCCATCGCCCTTCCTGCCAGAGAGGTTTCATCCTCTTGGCCTGTTTAATTATGGCACATGTATCACAGTCATGGATAACCTGTGCAACGGCATCCATAGTTAAGTTCACTCCTCGGTCTCTAGCCCACTTATAGGTTGCATCCCTTCCTTGATGGCCTGAGGTCTCATGGGCCCACCAAGCTAAAAATAGCTCTCCTTTGTTCTGCCAGTCCAAGTCTATCTGAGACACCTCAATTTTGGCAGCTCGATCTTCCTGATGGTTATTTTTCTACTCTTCAGTAGCTCGATTCTTGGGCACATGAGCATCTACATGGCGCACCTTTACACCCAACCTTTTTGTTCGGGCAGCAATGTCTTTCCACAGTTCAGCAGCCCAAATAGGTTTACCTCTCCGTTGACAACCATTTTGTTCCCACTGCTGTAACCACCCCTATAAAGCATTTGCCACCATCCATGAGTCAGTGTAAACATATAGCACAGACCACCTCTCTCATTCAGCAATATCTAAGGCCAGCTGGACAGCATTTACCTCTGCAAATTCACTTGACTCTCCTTCTCCTTTGGTGGAGAATCCATTGGTTTTCCATCCAATCCATTTACTCCAGGTGGCATCGGTAGCATGATGGGTGGGGGGAACCTTTCCTTTGAACATCCAATTCAGCACTGTTAGTCGAGATGCCAGGAGGAGCTGTGTCTCAGTACCAATTACTTCAGAGGCAGCCCAAACCCCCTCATATGCTGCCTAAATCTCCTTCTCAGTTGGAGTGTAGCACTCCTATGAACCCCTGTACGCTCTGCTCCAAAATCCAAGGGGTCGGCCACGGGTCTCCCCAGTGGCTCTTTGCCACAGACTCCAAGTGGGACCTTTCTCTCCAGCAGCAGTGTAGAGGATGTTTTTTACATCCTGTCCCAACCGTACTGGCACCAGGGCCACAGTACGGGCTATCTCCTGCTTAATTTTCTCAAAAGCCTGCTGCTGTTCAGGACCCCATGCAAAATTATTATTTTTTTGAGTCACTTGATAGAGGGGGCTTACTATGAGGCTGTAGTTTGGGATGTGCATCCTCCAAAAACCTACTACACCCAGAAAAGACTGTGTCTCTTTCTTGCTAGTGGGTGGTGACATACTGGTGATTTTGTCAATCACATCTCCTGGAATGTGACGACGTACATCTTGCCATTTTACTCCTAGGAACTGAATTTCTTGGGCAGGTCCCTTCACTTTGTTCCGGTTAATAGCAAAACCAGCACCCAGAAGAATTTGGATTATTCGATCTCCTTTTTTAAAAACTTCCACTGCTGTATCAACCCACACAACAATGTCATCAATGTACTGGAGGTGCTCAGGTGCCCCTCCTTGTTCCAGTGTAGTTTGAATCAGCCCATGGCAAATGGTTGGGCTGTGTTTCCACCCCTGGTGCAAACAGTTCCAGGTGTACTGAACGCCCCTCCAGGTGAAAGACAACTGTGTTCTGCACTCTGTGGCCAAAGGAATAGAAAAGAATGCATTGGCAATGTCAATGGTGGCATACCACTTGGCAGCTTTTGACTCCAGTTCATATTGCAGCTCCAACATATCTGGCACAGCAGCACTCAGTGGGGGTGTGAGTTCATTCAGGCCACGGTAATCTACCGTCAGCCTCAATTCTCCACTGGCTTTACGCACCGGCCATATGGGGCTGTTAAAAGGGGAGTGAGTTTTGCTGATCACTCCCTGTCTCTCTAGCTGACGAATCAGGTTATGAATGGAGAGCAAGGAATCCCTGTTGGTGCGGTACTGCCGTCTGTGGACTGTTTTTGTAGCAATAGGTACCTGCTGCTCTTTCACTTTCAATACCCCCACAACAGATGGATCTTCTGACAGGCCAGGTAAAATAGACAGCTGCTGAATGTTGTCTGTGTCCACAGCAGCTATTCCAAAAGCCCATCGGTATCCCTTGGGATCCTTGAAATGTCCCCTTCTGAGATAGTCAATACCGAGTATGCATGGAGCCCCCTGTTCAGTCACTTTGGGTTGCTTATGCCAGGTTTTACTGGTGAGGCTTATTTCTGCCTCCAACACAGACAGTTCCTGAGAACCCCCAGTCACTCCAGAAATATGAATCAGTTCTGTCCCTTTATAACTCGAGGGCATTAGAGTGCACTGTGCACCAGTGTCTACCAGTGCCTTATATCTTTGTGGCTCTAATGTGCCAGGCCATTTAATCCACACAGTCCAATACACTCTATTATCCCTTTCCCTCCCCTGGCTGAGGGCAGGGCCCCTCTATTGGTTACCTGCAGTGACAGGACCAATTTCATTGGTGGCTGATCTCTGCTGTAGTTCTCTCACCCGTGCTCGCAGTGCAGGAGTGGGTTTTTTATGCCTCCTTTCCGTTTTCTTGTAAGAAGCTCCACATGGCCACACGTGACATGATGTTACTGATGTCATTTGCTCGTGCAGAGAGGCGGTTGCCTTTGGTGGCTGAGACTTTCATCAGTTTGATCAATTGCTTCATCAGATTCTTTGGGTCATGCTCGTCTTCATCAGGTGTTTCCAATACTGACACAGGTTCATCCCTATTCATCAGTAATGGCAGTTCATCCAGTATAGTTTTCTTTATCTCACCTACTTCTTCTGCTACTACAGCTGCAATGGAAGCACGTGATGGTGGAAACTGTTGTTAAAAGTTTTGGAGTGTAATAGTCAGTTCATAAACTGGGAGTCTTCTGTCTTGACCCTCGAATCTATGGAACATTGCTACCAGTGTACTTACGTAACTCTCTGGTGCTGTTTTTGAGAGCTTACGATATACATCAGGTGTACACCTTACTCTATCAGGATCACAGTCCTGGTGTGGAATGTTAGGGATGAAATTGGGATCATACAGCATCTCTACTACGGCTGTTTCTCTCAAAAATTGGATGCCTTTCTCCACAGTGTTCCATCTTTCCACTTTAGGCACCAGATCATCTTTGTAAGGATATCTATCCTTTACAGTCTCTAGTACTCGTTCCCAGAGGGTAGCGAGACTCCATTCAGACATCTGCCAATTCCTCTGTCGATAGCTGGGTCTCAAGCAATGCTTCCCAGTTGGCAGGCTTCTCTGCCATCTAGGGCACGCTGCTGGCACCGTTGTCCCAACACCGCAGCAACCAGGTGACAACAGATTCACCTGAGCGCCGTACAAACTCCTTTCTTGAACCTTGTATTTAAGTCATCTTTAGGGGCCTACAAGTAGTGTTAACAGTGACTTCATCATCATCGCTGTCTTCTCCATGTCTCTCACTTTTCTTAGTGGTCTTTCTAGGTGGTGGTAGTGGTGGTGGCGGTGGTGCTGAGGAGGGCCCCTCGCCTGGATCTTCCTCTTCTTTCTCTGCTTCTTCTTCTTTCTGTTCTGGGCACGAGGACGTCCGTGTCCATTTCTGGCCTTCCACAGGGGCAACAGACACTGATGCCGGTGCTTCCTGTGATTGGTCAGGTCTAACTTCGAGGTTTTCATTTTTTCTTTGGACCTTGGTTTGGAAACCATTTCTCTCCATAATATCAATTATGGCTCGATAAGCACAAGCCAGACCCCAAACAATACATTCCTTCTCAGATCGTCCTGAGTCCCATGACTCCTTACCTAAACACTCACTGAATTTCTCAGGATCCCACAGGTGCTCAGGATCAAAACTGCATAACACCGGGGGTCCCCACGCTTCTAATTTCTTTCCTAATTTTTTCCACCTTCCCTGCCATTCAACACTCTCTGGTTTTGAGGAAAGCTTTTTCCACATGATGTAAATTACTGTTGCAGAGAGTGCATTCAGAAAAACAGATAACACAACTGCCACAACTGCCAGGCTGACATCCTGAATATAGGTAAAGACATGAAAAGAGTAACTGGAAACCAATCCAAATGCCGCATAATCTGTCACGTTAGTCAGGGTGTTTAGGCAGGAGGCATGTAACCCCCTCAGCACACTAAAGTAGCTTTATGCACACATTACTCCGGAGCTGAACATGAGGAACTTTAAAAAAAAGACGCCAGCATGCTATAAGGTACATGAAAAATCTTAGTCCACTTAGCACCAGATTAACAATGGAGTACAAATACTGCATTGCCCGCATTCTCCACCAATAATTATCACGGTGTTATCCGTGACAGTGACCCAAGGGAAACCGAGAAGGGAGAGGGGAGAGAAAAAGCAACTGCGTCAGTGGCCACATGGCCGCCCTAGCAGAGCCGCGTTCCGGAAGGAGGGGGGAAAACAGCGGGAAGAGATGAGTCTAGAAAAACAATGGCATGATCTGAGAAGGAACGGTAATTTTACTAAATCTAATAAAATTGAACAATTGAGAGAGAGATAAAATTTCGAAACCAAAAGCTGTGAGCGTTGTCAGAAACAAAGATAGAGGAGAGAAATGAAAGGTTGTGGCACAAATGGAAGCGGAGCGGAGCGGAGCACAATGGGAGCGGACAGAAAGGGAGTGGAGAGAAATGACAGGTTGAAGCGCAAATGAAAGAAGAGAAAAATGGGAGCGGAAACAAAGGCAGAGGAGAGAACTGAAAGGTTGCAGCGCAAATGGTAGCAAAACAGATAGAAATGGGAGAAGAAATGATCAGAATGGAGAGTACTGAATGGTTGTGGCGCAAATGGGAGCGGTGCAGAGCGAAATGGGAGCACAAAGTAATAGAGTGGAGAGAACTGAAAGGTTGCAGCGCAAATGAGAGTGGAGTGGAGCAAAATAGGAGCGGAAAAAAGATAGTGGAGAGAAATGAAAGCTTATGGTGCAAATGTGAATAAACCAAAACGAGAGTGGAGAGAAGTGTAACGTTGCGGTGCAAATGGTTGCGAAGTGGGGCGTAATGGGAGCGGAAACAAAGGGAGTGGAGAGAAATGAAAAGTTCCGTCGAGAATGGGAGCACTGCAAAATGGGTGTGCAGGGTAGTGAAATATTCCATCAAGAATAGGAGCAGTGCAAAATGGGAGTTGACAGAACTGGAAGATTGTAACACAAATGGGTGCAAAGTGAAATTGGAGTGGAAAGAAAGAGAGTGGAGGGAACTGAAAGGTTGCGGCACAAATGGAAGCGGAGCGGAGCAAAATTGGAGTGGAAACAAAGGCAGTGGAGAGAAATGATAGGTTGCGGCGCAAATGGGAGCAGAGCAAAGAAAAATGGGATTGGAAACAAAGGGAGTGGAGAGAACTGAATGGCTGCAGTGCAAATGGGAGCGATGCGGAGCAAAATGGGAGTGCAGAGAACTGATATGTTGCAGTGTAAATGAGAGCGGAGCAAATTGAAATGGGAGTGTAGGGAACTGAAAGTTTGCGACGCAAATGGGAGCTGAGCGAAATGGGAGCGGAACCAAAAGGAGTGGAGAGAACTGTAAGGTTGCATCAGAAATGGGAGCAAAGCGGAGTGAAATGTGACTAGAAACAAAGGCAGTGGAGAGAACTGAAAGGTTGCAGTTCAAATGGGAGCGAAGCGGAGTGAAATAAGAGTGCAAACTAAGTAAGTGGAGAGAAATGAAAGGTAATGGTGCAAATGGGTGTGGAGCGGAAACAAAGGGAGCGGAAAGACATGAAAGGTTGCAGCACAAATGGGAGCGAAGCGGAGCGAAATGGGAGCAGAAAAAACAGGAGTGGAGAGAACTGACAGGTTGCGATGCAAATGGGAGAGGAGCGGAACGAAATGGGATCGTAAATAACGGGAGAGAAAAGAACTGAAAGACTGCGGCGGAAATGGGATAAGAGCGGTAAAAGAGGAAGTGGAGAGAAAATAAAGGTTGTGGTGCAAATGGGAGTGTAGCGGAGCAAAATGGGAGTGCAGAGAACCGAAATATTGTGGTGTAAATGGCAGCGGAGCAAAGAGAAATGGGAGTGGAGAGAACTGAAAGGTTGCATCGCAAATGGGAGCGGATCGGAACGAAATGGGAGGTAAACCAAAGGGAGTGGAGAGAACTGAAAGGTTGTGGTGCAAATGGGAGAGAAGCGATAATGGAGCAGAAACAAAGGGTGTGGAGAGAACTGAAATGTTGTGGTTAAAATAGGAGCAGAGTGGAGCGAAATGTGAACGGAAAGAAAGGGAGTGGAGAGGAGTGAAATTTTCCGGCACTATAAGAAGGCGAAGCAAAATGGGAGCGGAAAAATAGGGAGAGAATTGAAATGTTGCGTGCAAATGGGAGCGGAGTGGAGCGAAATGGGAGTGGAAACAAATGGAGTGTAGAGAAGGGCACAAATGTGGCACAAATGGGAGCAAAGCAAAATTATATGGGAGTTGAAACAAAAGGACTTGAGAGAATAGAAATGTAGCGGCGCAAATAGGAGTAAAGTGGAGCGAAATGGGAGTGGAAAAATGGGAGTGGAAGGAACTGAAAGGTTGCGGTGCAAATGGGAGAGAAGCGGATCGAAATGGGAGCAAAAACAAAGAGAGTGGACAGAAATGAAATGTGGGGGAGCAAATAGGAGCGGAGTGGAGCGAAATAGGAGCAGGAACAAAGAGGAGAGAAATGAAATGTTGAGGTGCAAATGGTAGCAGAGCGAAATGGGTGCAGAAAAGAAAGGAATGGAGGGTACTGAAAGGTTGTGACACAAATGGGATCAGAGTGGAGCAAAATGGGAGTGGAAAGAAAAGGAGTGGAAAGAACTGAAAAGTTGCAGAGCAAATTGGAGCAGAGCTGATGGAAATGGGAGCAGAAACAAAGGGACTGGAGAGAACAGAAATGAATTGGTGCAAATAGGAGCGGAGTGGAGAAAAATAGAAGCGGAAAAAAAGGAGTGGAGAGAAATTAAAGGTATTGGTGCAAATGAAAGCAGAGAAAAAAGTTAGCAGAAACAAAGGAAGAGGTGAGAACTGAAAGGTTGTGGCACAAATGGGAGCGACGGGAAGTGAAATGAGAGTGGAAAGAAAGGGTCTGGAGAGAACAGAAATGTAGCGGTGCAAATAGGAGCGGAGTGGAACGAAATGGGAGGGGAAAAACAAAAAATGGGAGGGGTGCAAGAGCCTACCAGGGAAGATGCCTTGCTAGACCTACTTTTCACTAACAGGGAAGGACTAGTAGGAGATGTGAAGGTTGGAGATTGTCTTGGCCAGAGTGACCATGAAATGGTGGAGTTTGCTATTCTGGGTGACGTCAAGAGGGTGACTAGCAAAACTACTACCTTGGACTTCCGGAGGGCAGACTTTGACCTGTTCAGGGTGCTTGTTGCAAGGGTCCCTTGGGACTTGCTCCTGAGGGGTAAAGGGGTCCAGGAAGCCTGGATGCTCCTCAAGATGGAAATCTTAAAGGCACAGGAGCAGGCAGTCCCGGAGTCCCGTAAGTCGAGCCGGAGGAGAAAAAGACCAGTGTGGATGAAGCGGGATCTTTTGTTGAGACACCGAGAGAAAAAGAGAGTCTATGTCCTCTGGAAGATGAGTCAGGCTACTTGGGGTGACTACAGAGAACTGGCCAAGATCTGCAGGCAGAAAGTTAGAAATGCTAAAGCCCAGCTTGAAATTAGGCTGGCTACTGCTGTAAAGGAGAACAGGAAACCCTTTTACAAATATATTAACAGCAAGAGAAAAACTAAGGAAAATTTCCCTCCTTTACTCAACAAGGCAGGCAATATAACCACAGATGATAAGGAAAAGGCTGAGGTTCTCAATGCCTTCTTCACATCTGTCTTTAATAGACAGAACAGTTGTCCACAGGGTACTTGCCCTGACCTGGAAGTCCGGGACGGGGCGCATAATGCACCCCCTGTGATCCAAGCAGAGACAGTCAGAAATCTTCTCCTACACCTTAACTGCCACAAGTCCTTGGGGCCAGATGGGATACACCCAAGGGTGCTGAGGGAGCTGGCAGAGGTGATTGCCGAGCCACTTTCTGCCATCTATCAGAATTCCTGGTTATCTGGAGAGGTCCCACAAGATTGGAGGCTTGCCAATGTGACTCCCATCTACAAGAAAGGCCGTAAGGAAGACCCGGGGAACTACAGGCCTGTCAGCCTGACCTTGGTATCAGGGAAAGTTATAGAGCAGATGATCTTGAGGGAAATCACACGACACGTGCATGGCAACAAGGGGATCAGACCCAGCCAGCACGGATTCACCAAGGGCAGGTCGTGCTTGTCCAACTTCATCTCCTTCTATGACTGGGTGACCAGACAGGTAGATGAGGTAAAGGCTGTTGATGTAGTCTACCTGGACTTCAGCAAGGCCTTCGACATGGTCTCCCATGGTATTCTCCTGAGGAAACTGGCAGCCCGTGGTGTGGACAGGTTCACTCTTCTCTGCGTGGAGAACTGGCTGGAGGGCCGTGCCCAGAGGGTAGTGGTTAATGGAGTTAAGTCCAGCTGGCGTCCTGTTATGAGTGGTGTCCCCCAAGGGTCAGTTTTGGGGCCCATCTTGTTTAATATCTTTATTGATGACCTAGATGAGGGAATTGAGTGTACCCTCAGTAAGTTTGCAGATGGTACCAAATTGGGAGGATGTGTCAAACTGCCTGAGGGTAGGGAGGCCCTAGAGAGGGATCTGGATAGGCTGAAGAGCTGGGCTGAGCTCAATGGGATGAGGTTCAATAAGACCAAGTGCCGGGTTCTGCACTTTGGCCACAATAACCCCATGCAATGCTATAGGCTTGGGGCAGAATTGCTTGAAGAATGTAGAGAGGAAAAGGACCTGGGGGTGTTGGTTGATGCTCGGCTTAACATGAGCCGGCAGTGTGCCCAGGTGGCCAAGAAGGCCAACAGCATCCTGGCCTGTATTAGAAATAGTGTAGCCAGCAGGAGCAGGGAGGTGATCATCCCCCTGTACTCAGCTCTGGTACGGCCGCACCTCGAGTACTGTGTTCAGTTTTGGGCCCCTCACTACAAGGAGGACATTGAGGCCCTGGAGCGTGTTCAGAGAAGGGCAACAAAACTGGTGAGGGGTCTGGAGCACAAGTCTTATGAGGAGCGGCTGAGGGAGCTGGGATTGTTTAGTCTGGAGAAGAGGAGGCTCAGAGGAGACCTTATTGCACACTACCACTTCCTGAAGGGGGGTTGTGGTGAGGAGGGGGTGGGCCTCTTCTCCCTGATAAATAATGACAGGACGAGAGGGAATGGCCAGAAGTTGCGCCGGGGAAGATTTAGATTAGACCTGAGGAAACATTTTTTTTCTGAAAGAGTGGTCAGGCACTGGAATGGCCTGCCTAGGGAGGTGGTTGAGGCACCGTCCCTAGCGATGTTCAAGAAGCGTTTAGATGAGGTGCTAAGGGATTTGACTTAGTAGTTGGGTAGGGATAGTGATAGGAGGATGGTTGGACTAGATGATCTTGTAGGTCCTTTCCAACCTTATGAACCTATGAACCTATGAAACAAAGGGAGTGGAGAGAATTGAATGGTTGCGGCGCAAATGGGAACAAAACAGTGAAATGGTAGAAGAAATGATCAGAATGGAGAATACTGAAAGGTTGTGGCAGAAATGGGACCGATGCGGAGCAAAATGGGAGCGGAAAGAAAGGGAGTGGTGTGAACTGAAAGGTTGCAGTGCAAATGAGAGCAAAGCAGAATGAAATGGGAGCGGAAACAAAGGGAGAGGAGTGAACAGAAATGTTGCGCTGCAAATAGGAGTGGAGTGAAGCAAAAAAAAAAAAAAGCAAAAACAAAGGGAGTGGAGGGAAATGAAAGGCTACGGTGCAAATGTGAGCAAACCGAAATGTTAGTGGAGAGAAGTGTAACGTTGCAGCGCAAATTGGAATAAAGTGGTGCAAAATGGGAGCGGAAACAAAGGGAGTGGAGAGAAGTGAAATGTTCCAGCGAGAATGGGAGCAGTGAAAAATGCGTGTGGAGGGAACTGAAATGTTCTGGCGAAAATTGGAGCAGTGCAAAATGGGAGTGGAGAGAACTGGAAGGTTGCGGCGCAATAGGAAGCAAACTGAAATTGAAGCGGAAAGAAAGGGAGATGAGAGAACTGAACTGCTGCGAAGCAAACGGGAGCGGAGCAGAGTGAAATGGAAGTGGAAACAAAGGGACTGGAAGGAACAGGAATGTTGCAGTGCAATTACTAGCGGAGTGGAGAGAAATGGGAGCGGAAACAATGGGAGTGGAGAGAAATGAAAGGTTACGGTGCAAACGTGAGCAAACCGAAATGGGACTGGAGAGAAGTGAAACGTTGCAGCGCAAATAAGAGAGAAGCGAAATTGGAACGGAAACAAAAGGAGAGGAGAGAACTGAAAGGCTGCAGCTCAAATGAGAGCAAAACAGACTGAAATGGTAGAGGAAACAATCACATTTAAGAGTACTGAATGGTTGTTGCGCAAATGGGAGCAAAGCAGAGGGAAATGAGAGAAGAAAGAAAAGGAGTGGAAGGAAGTGAAAGCTTGCAGCGCAAATGGGATCAGAGTAAAATGGGAGCGGAAATGAAATAAATGGAGAGTACTGAAAGGCTGTGGCAGAAATGGGAGTGGGGCGGAGCGAAATGGAAGCAGAAAGAAAGGGAGTGGAGTGCACTGAAAGGCTGCAGCGCAAATTGGAAGGGAGCAGAACGAAATGGGAGCTCAAACAAAGGGACTGGTAAGAGCAGAAATGTATCGGTGCAAATAGGAGTAGAGTGGAACAAAATAGAAGCAGAAACAAAAGGAGTGGAGAGAAAGAAAGGTTGCGGCGCAAATGAAAGCAGAGCAAAATGGGAGCAGAAACAAAGAAAGAGGTGAGAACTGAAAGGTTGTGGCGCAATTGGGAGCAAATTGGAGTGAAATGGGAGTGGAAAGAAAGGGAGTGGAGAGAACTGAAAGGTTGTAGTGCAAATGGGAGTGGCACGGAACGAAATGGGAGCTGAAACAAAGGGACTGGAGAGAAAAGAAATGTAGCGGTTCAAATAGGAGCAGAGTGGAGCGAATTAGGAGCGCATACATGGGCAGTGGAGAGAAATGAAAGGTTGTGGCGCAAACGGTAGAAAAACAGTGAAATGGGAGCGAAAATGAAAGGATTGGAGAGGACTGAAAGGTTGCGGAACAAATGTGAGCAGAGTGAAATGGGACGGGAAACAAAGTGGGAAGAGTGAAATGAAAGATTGTGGGAAAAATGGGAGCAGAGCAGAGCGAAATGGGAGCTCAAACAAAGGGTCTGGAGAGAACGGAAATGTAGCGGTGCAAATAGGAGCGGAGTGGAGCAAAATAGGAGCAGAAATAAAGGGAGTGGAGAGAAATGAATAGTTGCGGCACAGATGTGAGCAGAGCAAAATGTGAGCAGAAACAAAGGGAGAGAAGAGAAAAGAAAGGTTGTGGCACAAATGGGAGCGGCAAGGAGAAAAATGGGAGTGCAGAGAACTGAAAGATTGCGGTGCAAGTAGGAGTGGAGCAGAGCGAAATTGGAGCGGAAAGAAAAAGAGGTGGAGAATTGAAATGTTTAGGCGAGAATGGGAGCAGTGCAAAATAGGAGTGGAGAGAAGTGATAGGTAAAGGCGCAAATGGCATCGGAAAAAATGGGAGTGTAGAGAATTGTAAGGTTGAAGTGCAAATGGGAGCAGAGCGAAATTGGAGCAGAAAAAAAGTTAGTGGAGAGAACTGAAGGGTTGTGAAGCAAATAGGTGCAAAGCGGACTGAAATGGGAGTGGAAACAAAGGGACTGGAGTGAACAGAACTGTTGCGGCGCAAATAGCAGCACAGTGGAGCAAAATGGGAGCGGAAACAAAGGGAGTGGAGAGAAGTTAAAGGTTGCGCTGCAAATGGGAACAAAACGGAGTGAAATGGTATCTAAAACAGAGTGGAGAGTACTGAAAGGTTGTGGCGCAAATGGGAGTTGTGCGTTGCAAAATGTAATGGAAAGAAAGGGAGTGGAGAGAACAGAAATGTTGCGGCGCCAATAGGAGCAGAGCGGAGTGAAATGGGAATACAGAGAACTTAAGGTTTGCAGCGCAAATGGGAGCGGAGTGGTGCAAAATGGGAGCGGAAAGAAAGGGAGTAGAAAGAAGTGAAATGCTCCGGCTAGAATGGGATCAGTGAAATATGTGTGTGGAGAGAAGTGAAATGCTTAATCAAGAATGGGAGCAGTGCAAAATCAGAGTGGAGAGAAGTGCAAGGTTGTGGTGCAAATGGGAATGGAGTGGAATTGGAGCGGAAAGAGAGGGAGTGGAGAGAAATGAAGGGCTGCTAAGCAAATTGGAGTGGAGCGGAGTTAAATTGGAGTGGAAACAAAGGGAGAGGAGGGAACAGAAATGCTGCGGTGCAAATAGGAGCGGAGTGGACCGAAATAGGAGCGGAAACAAAGGGAGAGGAGAGAAATGAAAGGTTGCGGAGCAAATGGGAGCAGAGCGAAATAGGTGAGGAAAAGAAAGGAATGGAGGGTACTAAAAGATTGTGGCACAAATGGGAGCAGAACGGAGCAAAATAAGATTGGAAAGAAAGGGAGTGTAACTAACAGAAAGGTTGCAAAGAAAAATGGAGTGGAGCTTAACAAAATTGGAGCAGAAAAAAAGGGACTGGATAGAACAGAAATGCATTGGTGCAAATAGGAGCAGAGTGGAGAAAAAATAGAAGCGGAAACAAACGGAGTGGAGAGAAATGAAAAGTTGCAGCGCAAATGAAAGCAGAGCAAAATGGTAGCAGAAACAAAGGAAGAGGTGAGAACTGAAAGGTTGTGGCGCAAATGGGAGTGAAGCGGAGTGAAATGGGAGTGGAAAGAAAGGGAGTGGAGAGAACTGAACGGTTGCAGTGCAAATAGGAGCGACACGGAAAGAAATGGGAGCTGAAACAAAGGGACTGGAGAGAAAAGAAATGTGGTGCAAATAGGAAAGGAGTGGAACGAAATAGGAGCGGAAACTAAGGGAATGGAGAGTAATGAATGGTTGTGGCGCAAATGTGAGCAGAGCGAAATGTGAGCAGATACAAATGGAGAGCAGAGAAAAGAAAGGTTGTGGCACAAATGGGAGCGGCACGGAGAAAAATGGGAGTGCAGAGAAATGAAAGATTGTGGTGCAAATAGGAGTGGAGTGGAACAAAATGGGAGTGGAAACAAAAGAAGTGGAGAAGTGAAATGTTTAGGCGAGAATGGGAGCAGAGAAAAAAGGGAGTGGAGAGAATTTAAATGTTCCAACGAGAATGGGAGCAGTGCAATACAGGAGTGGAGAGAAGTGAAAGAAAGAGGCGCAAATAGAATCAAAAAAGAAGGCAGTGGAGAGAACTGTAAGGTTGCAGTGCAAATGGGAGCAGAGCAAAATTGCAGCAGAAAAAAAGGGAGTGGAGAGAACTGAAGTGTTGCGAAGCAAATGGGTGCAAAGCGGAGTGAAATGTGAGTGGAAACAAAGAGACTGGAGAGAACAGAGCTGTTGCGGCGCAAGTAGCAGCACAGTGGAGCAAAATGGGAGCGGAAAACAAGGGAGTGGAAAGAAGTGAAAGGCTGCGGCCCAAATGGGAGCAAAGCGAAATTGAAACGGAAAAAAAAGGGAGAGGAGAGAACTGAAAGGTTGCCACGCAATGGGAACAAAACAGAGTGAAATGGCAGCAAAAACAATCAGAGTGGAGAGTACTGAAAGGTTGTGGCGCAAATGGGAGTTGTGCGTTGCGAAATGTAATGGAAAGAAAGGGAGTGGAGAGAACAGAAATGTTGCGGCGCCAATAGGAGCAGAGCGGAGCAAAATGACAGCGGAAACAAAGGGAGTGGAAAGAACTGATGGATGTGAAGCACACGGGAGCTAAGCGGTGTGACATGGGAGCGGAAACAAAGGGAGTGGGGAGAACATAACTGTTGTGGCGCAAATAGGAGCACAGTGAAGAGAAATAGGTGTGGAAACAAAGTGAGAAAAGAGAACTGAAATGTATGGGCGCAAATGGGAGCAGAGTGAAATAGGAGTGGAAAGAAAGGGAGAAGAGAGAACTGAAAGGTTGCGGTGCAAATGGGAGCGGCGAAGAGAGAAATGGGAGTGCAGAGAACTGAAAGGTTGCAGCGCAAATGGGTGCGGAGCAGAACGAAATGGGAGCAGAAAGAATGGGAGTTGACAGAACTGAAAGGTTGCAGCGCAAATGGGAGCAGAGGGAAATGGGAGAGGAAATGAAAGGAATGGAGAGTACTGAAAGGTTGTGGCACAAATTGGAGCAGAACAGCGCAAAATGGGAGCGGAAAAAAAAGTAAGTGGAGACAACTTAAAAGTTGCAGAGAAAATTGAAGAAGAGCTGAACGAAATGGGAGCAGAAACAAAGGGACTGAAGAGTACAGAAATGTAGCGGTGCAAATAGGAGTGGAGTGGAGTAAAATAGAAGCGGAAACAAAGGGAGTGGAGAGAATTGGAATGTTGCGGTGCAAATGAAAGCAAAGCAAAATGGGAGTGGAAACAAAGGGAGAGGTGAGAACTGAAAGGTAGTGGCGCAAATGGAAGCGAAGTGGAGCAAAATGGGAGCGGAAAGAAAGGGAGTGGAGATAACTGAAAGGTTGCAGCGCAAATGTGAGTAGCATGGAACGAATTGGGAGCTTAAAAAAAGAAACTGGAGAGAACAGAAATGTTGTGCGGCAAATAGGAGAGGAGTAAAGAGAAATGGGAGCGAAAACAAAGGGAGAGGAGAGAACAGAAAAGTTGTGGCGCAAATGGTAGCAAAACAGAGTGAAATGGGAGCGGAAATGAAAGTATTGGAGAGTACTGAAACGTTGTGGCACAAGTGGGAGCAGAGCGGAGCGAAATGGGAGCGTAAAGGAAGGGACAGGAGAGAATTGAACGATTGCAGTGCAAATTGGAGCAGAGCGGAACGAAAAGGGAGCAGAAACAAAGGGAGTGGAGAGAAATGAAAGGTTGTTGCAAAAATATGAGCAGACCGAAATGGGAGGGGAAATAAAAAGGAGGAGAGAACTGAAATGTTGTGGCACAAATGGGAGCGGCGCAGAGCAAAATGGGAGCTCAAACAAAGGGACTCGAGAGAACAGAAATGTAGCGGTGCAAATAGGAGCGAGGTGGAGGAAAATAGGAGCGGAAACAAAGAGAGATGAGAGAAATGAAAGTCTGCGGCGCAAATTGGAGCAAAGCAAAATGGGAGCGGAAATGAGAGGATTGGAGAGTACTGAAAGGTTGAAGCACAAATGGGAGCGAAGCATAGGGAAATATGAGCGGAAAGATAGGGACTGGAGAGAACTGAACTACTGCAGTGCAAATTGGAGAAGAGCAGAACAAAATGGGAGTGCAGAGAACTGAAAGGTGGCAGTGCAAATCGGAGCAGAGCGAAATGGGAGCGGAGATGAAAAGAATGGAATGTACTGAAAGGTTGTGGCACAAATGGGAGCAGAAATGAATGAAATGGGAGCGGAAACAAAGGGACTGGAGAGAACAGAAATGTAGCGGTGCAAAGAGGAGCGGTGTGGAGCAAAATAGGATTGGAAACAAAGGGTGTGGAGAGACACGAAAGGTTGCGGCGCAAATGTGAGCAGAGCGGAGCAAAATGGAACTGCAGAGAACTGTAAGATTGCGGTACAAATAGGCGTGGAGCGGAGCGAAATGAGAATGGAAGCAAAAGGAGAGGAGAATTGAAATGTTTAGATGACAATGGGAGAAGAGCAAAATAGGAGTGGAAAGAAGTAAAAGGTAGAGGTGCAAATGGTATCGGAAAAAAAGGGAGTGGAGAGAACTATAAGGTTGCAGTGCAAATGGGAGCAGAGCGAAATTTGAGCAGAAAAAAAGGGAGTGGATAGAAATGATGGGCTGCGAAGCAAATGGGTGCTCTGCGGAATGAATGGGAACAGAAACAAAGGGACTGGAGAAAACAGAACTGTTCCGGCGCAAATAGGAGCATAGTGGAGAAAAATGGGAGCGGAAAAAAGGGACTTTAGAGAACTGAAAGATTGCAGCGCAAATGGGAGTCGTGTATTGCAAAAAATAACAGAAAGAAAGGGAGTGGAGAGAACAGAAATGTTGCAACTTAAATGAGAGCAGAGCGGAACAAAATGGGAGAGGAAATAAAGGGACTAAAGAGAACAGAAATGATGCGGCGCCAATAGGAGCGGAGCGGAGCGAAATGGGAGCGGAAACAAAGGGAGTGGAAAGAACTGAAGGGCTGTGAAGCACACGGGAGCGAAGCGGAGCGACATGGGAGCGGAAACAAAGGGAGTGGGGAGAACAGAACTATTGTGGCGCAAATAGAAGCAGAGTGAAGCGAAATAGGTGTGGAAACAAAGGGAGTGGAGAGCAGTGAAATGTTCCGGTGAGAATGGGAGCAGTGCAAAATGGGAGTGGAGAGAACTGGAAGGTTATGGCGCAAATGGGAGCAAAGTGAAATTGTAGCAGAAAGAAAGGGTGTGGAGAGAAATGAAGGGCTGCGAAGCAAATTGGAGCAGACCTGAACGAAATGGGAGCAGAAACAAAGGGACTGGAGAGTACAGAAATGTAGTGGTGGAAATAGGAGCGGAGTGAAACAAAATAGAAGCGGAAACAAAGGGAGTGGAAAAGACTGAGGGGCTGTGAAGCACACGGGAGCTTAGCAGAGTAACATGGGAGCGCAAGCAAAGGGAGTGGTGAGGACAGAACTGTTGTGGCGCAAAGAGGAGTAGAGTGAAGCGAAAAAGGTGAGGAAACAAAGGGAGTGGAGAGAAGTAAAATGTTCCGGCGCAAATGGGAGCAGAGCGAAACGGCAGTGGAAACAATGGGAGAGGTGAGAACTGAAAGGTTGTGGCGCAAATACAAGCGGAGTAGTTCGAAATGGGAGCGGAAACAATGGGAGTGGAGAGAAGTGAAATGTTCCAGCTAGAAAGGGAGCAGTGCAAAATGGGAGTGGAGAGAACAGGAAGGTTGTGGCGCAAATGGGAGCAAAATGAAATTGTAGCGGAAAGAAAGGGAGTGGAGAGAAATGAAGGGCTGCGAAGCAAATGGAAGCGGAGTGGAGCTAAATGGTAGAGGAAGGAAAGAGACTGGAGGGACATAAATGTTGTGGCGTAAATACTAGCGGAGTGGAGCGAAACAGGAGCGGAAACAAAGGGAGTGGAGAGAACTGATATGTTCCGGTACAAATGGGAGTGAAATGGGACTGGAAAGAAAGGGAGTGGAGATAACTGAAAGGCTGCATCGCAAATGGGAGCATATCGGAGCGAAATGGTTGTGGAAGCAAAGGGAGTGGATAGAACTGAAAGTTTGCAGTGTAAATGGAAGCTAAGCAAAATGGGAGCAGAAACAAAGGGAGTGGAGAGAACAGAAAGTTTGCGGCGCAAATGGGAGCAAAGGAGTGAAATGGTAGCAGAAACAAAAGGACTAGAGAGAACTGAAAGGTTGCGGTGCAATGGGAGCAGAGCGGAGCAAAACGGGAACAGAAATGAAGGGAATGGAGAGAACTGAATAGTTGCGGCATAAATAGGAGCAGAGCGGAAACAACGGGAGTGAAGAGAATGGAAAGGATGCAGCGCAAATAGGAATGGATCGGAACTAAATGTATGGGGAACTAAAGGGAGTGAAGAGAACTGAAAGGTTGCGGTGTAAATGGGTGTAAAGCGAAAATGGAGCGGAAGCAAAGGCTCTGGAGAGAACAGAAATGTTGCAATGCAAATAGGAGTGGAGTGGAGCGAAATGGTTGTGGAAACAAATGGAGTGGATAGAACTAAATGTTTGCGGTTCAAATGGGAGTGGAGCTAAATCAAATAGAAAGGATAGAACTTAAAGGTTGTGGTGCAAATGGGAGTGGAGTAAAATATGACAAGAAACAAAGGGAGTGGAGAGAACGGAAAGTTTGCGGCGCAAATGGGAGCGGAAGGACAAAATAGTAGAAAATAAAGGGACTGGAGAGAACTGAAGGTAAGTGTCGCAAATGGGAGCGGAGCGAAATGGTAGCGGAACCAAATGGAGGGTAGAGAACTGCAAGGTTGCATCAAAAATGAGAGCAGAGCGGAGCGAAATGGGAGTGGAAACAAAGGGAGTTGAGAGAACTGTAAGGTTGTGGTGCAAATGGCAGCAAAGTGGATCAAAATGGCTGTGGAAAGAAAGGGAATGTAAATAGAAGTGGAGCAAAATGGGAGCAGAAACAAAGGGAATGGAGAGGACGGAAAGTTTGCGGCGCAAATGGGAGCGGAGGAGCTAAATGCTAGCAGAAACAAAGGGACTGTAGAGAACGGAAAGGCTGCAGTGCAAATGAGAGCATCATGCAGAAAAATGAAAGCAGAAACAAAGGGACTGGAGAGAACTGAAAGGTTGCGGTGTAAATGGGAGCACAGCGGAAACAATGGGAGTGAAGAGAACTGACAGGATGCAGCACAAATAGGAACGGATCGGAACAAAATAGGAGGGGAAACAAAGGGAGTGGAGATAACTGAAAGATTGCTGTGTAAATGGGAGCGAAGCGAAAATGGAGCGGAAACAAAGGGACTGGAGACAACAGAAATGTTGCGGCGCAAATAGGAGTGGAGTGGAGCGAAATGGGAGCGGAAACAAAGGGAGTAGAGAGAACTGAAATGTTCCGTCTGAAATGGGAGACGAGCACAGCGAAATGGGAGTGGAAATGAAAAGAATGGAGAAAACTGAAAGGTTGCGGCTCAAGTGGGAGCGGATCTAAAAAAAATGGGAGTGGAAACAAAGGGAGTGGAGAGAACTGGACGGTTGCCGTGCAAATGGGAGTGGAGCAGAAACAAAGTGAGTGGAGAGAACTGAAATGTTGCAGCGCAAATGAGAGCAGAGCCGAGCGAAATGGGAGCGGAAATGAAAGGAATGGAGAGTACGGAAAGGTTGTGGCACAAATGGGAAGCGGAGCGGAGCAAAATGGGTGTGGAAACAAAGAAGTGGGAAGAACTGAAAGATTGCAGTGCAAATAGGAACGGAGTGGATCGAAATGGGAGCGGAAACAAAATGAGTGGAGAGAAGTGAAATGTTGAGGCGAGAATGGGAGCAGAGCAAAATAGGGAGTGGAGAGATGTGAACAGCAGAGGTGCAAATGGCACCGTAAACAAAGGGCGTGGAGAGAACTGTAAGGTTGCGGTGCAAATAGGAGCAGAGCGAAATTGGAGTAGAAGAAAAGGGAGTGGAGAGAACTGAAGGGCTGTGAAGCAAATTTTAGCTAAGCGGAGTGAAATGGGAGTGGAAACAAAGGGAATGGAGAGAATAGAACTGTTGCAGTGCAAAGAAGATCAAAGTGGAGCAAAATAAGAGCGGAAACAAAGGGAGTGGAGTGAAGGGAAATGTTCCGGCGCAAATGGGAGCGAAATGGGAGTGGAGAGTAGTGAAAAGCACGGCGCAAATGGGAGCAAAACTGAGCACAAATAGGATCGGAAAAGAAAAGAGTGGTGAGAACTGAAAGGCTGCAGTGCAAATGGGAGCCGAGTGAAATAGGAGAGGAAACAAAGGGAGTGGAGAATGAGGGAGCGGACATGAAAAGAATGGAATGTACTGAAAGGTTGTGGCACAAATGGGAGCAGAACTGAATGAAATGGGAGCTGAAACAAAGGGACTGGAGAGAACAGAAATGTAGCGGTGCAAATAGGAGCGGAGTGGAGCAAAATCCGATCAGAAACACAGGGAGTGGAGAGAAACAAAATGTTGTGGTGCAAATGGGAGCAGAGCAAAATTGGAGCAGAAAAAAAGGGAGTGGAGAGAACTGAAGGGCTGCGAAGCAAATGGGAGCCAAGCAGATTTAAATGGGAGTGCAGAGAACAGAAAAATTGCGGTGCAAATAAGAGTGGAGCGGAGCGAAATGGGAGCGGAAACAAAAGGAGTGGAGAGAAGTGAAATGTTTAGGTGAGAATGGGAGCAGAGCAAAATGGGAGTGGAGATAAGTGAATGGTAGAGGCGCAAATGGCACCGTAACCAAAGAGTGGAGAGAACTGTAAGGTTGTGGTGCAAATGGGAGCTAAGCGGAGTGAACTGGGAGCGGAAACAAAAGGACAGGAGAGAACAGAGGTGTTGCCGCAAAAATAGGAGTGGAGTGGAGCGAAATGGGAGCGGAACGAAAGGAAGTAGAGAGAAGGGAAATGTTCCAGTGAGAATGGGAGCAGTGCAAAATGGGTGAGGAGG
This sequence comes from Cyrtonyx montezumae, assembly GCF_038088225.1. Lineage (NCBI taxonomy): Eukaryota > Metazoa > Chordata > Aves > Galliformes > Odontophoridae > Cyrtonyx > Cyrtonyx montezumae. Next base: position 2,909,021 of record NW_027072025.1, read on the forward strand.
GAGGTGAAATGTTCCAGTGAGAATAAGAGCAGTGCAAAATGGGAGTGGAGAGAACTGGAAGGTTACGGCGCAAATGGGAACAAAACAGAGTGAAATGGTAGAGGAAAAGTTAGGAATGGAGAGTACTGAAAGGTTGTGGTGCAAATGGGAGCAGTGCGGAGTGAAATGGGAGTGGAAAGAAATGGAGTGGAGAGAACTGAAAGGTTGCATCACAAACAGGAGCGGAGCGGTACGAAAGAGGAGCTGAAACAAAGGGACTGGAAAGAACAGAATTGTAGCGGTGCAAATAGGAGCGGAGTGGAGAGAAATAGGAGCAGAAAAAAAGAATGTGGAGAGAAGTGAAATGTTCCAGCGAGAATGGGAGCAGTGCAAAATGGGAGTGGAGAGAATTGAAAGCTAGCGGCGCAAATGGGAGCAAAACTGAGCACAAATGGGATCGGAAACAAAGAGAGTGGAGAGAACTGAAAGGTTGCAGTGCAAATGGGAGCAGAGTGAAATTGGAGAGGAAACAAAGGGAGTGGAGAGAACTGAAGGGCTGCGAAGCAAATGGGAGCGGAGCACAGTAAAATGGTAATGGAAACAACGGGAGTAATATTCACAGGTTCATAGGTTCATAGGTTCATAAGGTTGGAAAGGACCTACAAGATCATCTAGTCCAACCATCCTCCTATCACTATCCCTACCTAACTACTAAATCAAATCCCTTAGCACCTCATCTAAATGCTTCTTGAACAGCGCTAGGGACTGTGCCTCAACCACCTCGTAGGCAGGCCATTCTAGTGCCTGACCACTATTTCAGAAAAAAAGTGTTTCCTCAGGCCTAACCTAAATCTTCCCCGGTGCAACTTCTGGCCATTCCCTCTCATCCTGTCATTATTTATCAGGGAGAAGAGGCCCACCCCCTCCTCACCACAACCTCCCTTCAGGAAGTGGTAGAGTGCAATAAGGTCTCATCTGAGCCTCCTCTTCACCAGACTAAACAATCCCAGCTCCCTCAGCCGCTCCTCATAAGACTTGTGCTCCAGACCCCTCACCAGTTTTGTTGCCCTTCTCTGAACACGCTCCAGGGCCTCAATGTCCTTCTTGTAGTTAGGGGCCCAAAACTGAACACAGTACTCGAGGTGCGGCCGTACCAGAGCTGAGTACAGGGGGATGATCACCTCCCTGCTCCTGCTGGCTACACTATTTCTAATACAGGCCAGGATGCTGTTGGCCTTCTTGGCCACCTGGGCACACTGCCGGCTCATGTTAAACCGAGCATCAACCAACAACCCCAGGTCCTTTTCCTCTCTACATTCTTCAAGCCATTCTGCCCCAAGCCTATAGCATTGCATGGGTTTATTGTGGCCAAAGTGCAGGACCTGGCACTTGGTCTTATTGAACCTCATCCCATTGAGCTCAGCCCAGCTGTTCAGCCTATCCAAATCCCTCTGAAGGGCCACCCTACCCTCAGGCAGTTTGACACATCCTCCCAACTTGGTGTCATCTGCAGACTTACTGAGGGTACACTCAATTCCCTCATCTAGGTCATCAATAAAGATATTAAACAAGATGGGCTCCAAAACTGACCCTTGGGGGACACCACTCGTAACAGGACGCCAGCTGGACTTAACTCCATTAACCACTACCCTCTGGGCACGGCCCTCCAGCCAGTTCTCCACCCAGAGAAGAGTGAACCTGTCCACACCACGGGCTGCCAGTTTCCTCAGGGGAATACTGTGGGAGACCGTGTCAATGGCCTTGCTGAAGTCCAGGTAGACTACATCAACAGCCTTTACCTCATCTACCTGTCTGTTCACCCAGTCATAGAAGGAGATGAAGTTGGACAAGCACGACCTGCCCTTTGCTGAACCCATGCTGACTGGGTCTGATCCCCTTGTTGCCATGCACATGTCGTGTGATTTCCCTCAAGATCATCTGCTCCATAACTTTCCCTGATTCCGAGGTCAGGCTGACAGGCCTGTAGTTCCCCAGGTCTTCCTTACGGCCTTTCTTGTAGATGGGAGTCACATCGGCAAGCCTCCAATCTTGTGGGACCTCTCCAGATAACCAGGAATTCTGATAGATGGCAGAAAGTGGCTCGGCAATCACCTCTGCCAGCTCCCTCAGCACCCTGGGGTGGATCCCATCTGGCCCCATGGACTTGTGGCAGTTCAGATGGAGGAGTAAATCTCTGACCGTCTCTGCTTGGATTACAGGGGGTGCATTATGCGCCCCGTCCCAGACTTCCAGGTCAGAGCAAGTACCCTGTGGACAACTGTTCTGTCTATTAAAGACAGATGTGAAGAAGGCATTGAGAACCTCAGCCTTTTCCTTATCATCTGTGGTTACATTCCCTGCCTCGTTGAGTAAAGGAGGGAAATTTTCCTTAGTTTTTCTCTTGCTGTTAATATATTTGTAAAAGGGTTTCCTGTTCTCCTTTACAGCAGTAGCCAGTCTAAGTTCAAGCTGGGCTTTAGCATTTCTATTTTTCTGCCTGCAGATCTTGGCCAGTTCTCTGTAGTCACCCCAAGCAGTCTGTCCCATCTTCCAGAGGACATAGACTCTCTTTTTCTCTCGGAGTCTCAACAAAAGTTCACAGTTCATCCACACTGGTCTTTTTTCCTCCGGCTTGACTTACGGGACTCCGAGACAGCCTGTTCCTGTGCTTTTAAGATTTCCATCTTGAGGAGCATCCAGGCTTCCTGGACCCCTTTACCCCTCAGGAGCAAGTCCCAAGGGACCCTTGCAACAAGCACCCTGAACAGGTCAAAGTCTGCCCTCCGGAAGTCCAAGGTAGTAGTTTTGCTAGTCACCCTCTTGACGTCACCCAGAATAGCAAACTCCACCATTTCATGGTCACTCTGGCCAAGACAATCTCCAACCTTCACATCTCCTACTAGTCCTTCCCTGTTAGTGAAAAGTAGGTCTAGCAAGGCATCTCCCCTGGTAGGCTCTTGCACCAGCTGTGTCAGGAAGCAATCATCCACACATTCTCGAAATCTCATGGACTGCTTCCTCTGCGCAGTATTATATTTGCAGCATATGTCAGGGAAGTTGAAGTCCCCCATGAGAACGAGTGCTGGCCATCGTGCAACATCTACTCGTTGTTTATAGAACACCTCGTCTATTTCTTCATCCTGACTTGGTGGTCTATAACAGACCCCCACCACGATGTCACTCCTAAAGACCATCCCCCTGATCCTTATCCATAGACACTCTACTTTGTCATTTCCAACCTCAAGCTCTTCAACATCAAAACACTCTTTGATATAGAGAGCTATTCCACCACCCTTTCTTCCCTGTCTATCCCTTCTGAAGAGCTGGTAGCCATCAATCCCAGTATTCCAGTCATGGGAGAGGTCCCACCATGTTTCTGTAATAGCCACAAGGTCATAGTTAGCCTGCCTCACAATGGCTTCAAGCTCTTCTTGTTTATTGCCCATGCTGCGTGCATTGGTATAGATGCACTTCAGCTGAGATATCTGCCTCACCCCTTTCTCCAGCACAGCCTCCTTAGGCTCTTTACTGTTGAGCCCTGTTTTATCCCCTTCCCCCATCACAGCTAGTTTAAAGATCTCTCAATGAGTCCAGCTAGCTCCTGTGCTAGGATTCGTTTCCCCCTTTGAGATAGGTGCGTCCCATCAACAGATAACAGGCCAGGAGCCGAGTAAACTGCCCCGTGGTCAAAAAACCCCAAAGTGTCTGTCTCTACACCAACCTCTCAGCCAATTATCCATCACCTGTGCTTTCCTAGCCCTTTCTGTTTCCTTCACCACCCCAGAAGGTATGGATGCAAACACCACTTGTGCTCCCACCCCTTGAACTAATCGCCTTAATCCCCTGAAATCTCTTTTCATAGTTCGCAGACTTCTCTGAGATATTTCATTGCAGTCTGCCTGAACTATGAGTAACGGGTAGTAGTCGGTGGGGCGTATCAAATCTGGGAGTCTTCTAGCAACATCCCTGATCCTGGCCCCAGGGAGACAGCACACTTCCCTGCAGTTTGGGTCTGGTCTGCAAATGGGGCCCTCAGTTCCCTTTAGAAGGGAGCCACCCACTACAATCACCTTCCTTTCTTTCTTAGTAGTAGCAGTCTCAATGCATGGAGTTGACTGCCTTGCCATTGGTGACCTCCTGCGGGAATCTTCCTGCACTTCACCCCTTATCACCTCTTCAACTTCCAATGCTGCAAATCTATTGCTTAGGGGTATCTGGGGACACTGGGGAGGCAGAGGGGGAGATTGCCCACGGTACCAAGCAGGGTACCGAGCAGGGACTCTCTGCCAGCCCTCCCTATCCCTCAGATATCCCCCTTCTGCCCTACGGGGACAGGTCAGGGAGTCCACCACCAATTGCGGGGGATCTCCCCGGTGCCTTTCTCGCTGGCACTCTAGGGAGCTACTCCACCAGTCAATCTCCCGCTCACAGTCCCTGATGGCCCTCAGTCTCTCAACCTCCTCTTTCAGTTCAACCACCACCATGCTAAGCAGATCTTCCACCTGCTCACACCTTGCACAGGAGAACTGCTTAGCACCCTCATCCAGCAGTAGCAGGCTCTGGCACTCCTTGCTACCAGAGACCTGTGTAGCCACGCTTCTAGGCAGACCTTCTGTCTGATTCGCCACAGACTTTTTAAGGCAAGCCCTCTGTCTAGTAGAGACCATGGCACAAAAAAGAATAAAAACAAATAAAGGAAAAATTGAAAGTAAATAAATAAATAAATAAATAATAGTTTATTATATATATATATGAATTGTAATAACTTAAAAATAAAAAAATAATGATAATAATTAAAAATTTATATATAAAATAAACACAAACAAACAAACAGTGGGTAGTGACACTTCGCTGCCCTCCCTGAGCCCGATTCAGCTTAGGGGTTTGGGTGAGGGCGCTGAAACCCTGGCAACGCCTATGCCTCATTAACCTCTCGCGAGAACAGCCTAAGGGTCTGGCCGCTCTCACTCGGCTCCCAAGAGACAGGAACCTCCCGAAAACCCGCCCTGTACCTCAATCAGCCACTGCAGCTCCGGCTGTGCCGATTTCAAAGCAGTTGATCACGAGGACATTTCATGATGTGAAATGCTCCAACGCAAATGGTAGTGAAATGGGAGTGGAGAGCAGAGAAAGCCTGTGGTACAAATAGGAGCGGCACGGAGCAAAATGGGAGTGCAGAGAACTGAAGGGTTGCAGCGTAAATGGGAAAGGAGCAGAACAAAATGGGAGCTGAAACAAAGGGACTTAAGAGAACAGAAATGTAGCGGTGCAAATAGGAGCGGAGTGTAGCGAAATAGGATCAGAAACAAAGATAGAGGAGAGAAATGAAAGGTTGCGGCGCAAATGGGAGCAGAGCAAAATGGGAGCGGAAATGAAAGTAATGGAGAGTACTGAAAGGTTGTGGCAAAAATGGGAGCTTAGCAGAGTGAAATGGGAGGAGAAAGAAAGTGAAGAGAACTGAAAAGTTGCAGAGCAAATTGGAGCAGAGCGGAACAAAATGAGAGAGGAGAGAACTGAAAGGTTTCCATGCAAATGGGAGCAGAGTGAAATGGCAGCGGAAATGAAAGCAATTGAGAGTACTGAAAGGTTGTGGTGCAAATAGGAGCGGTGCGGAGCGAAATGGGAGTGGAAAGAAATAGAGTGGAGAGAACTGAAAGGTTGCAGCGCAAACAGGAGCGGTGTGGAATGAAATGGGAGTGGAGAGAAATGAAAGCGGAGTGACATGGGAGTGGAAACAAAGAGAGTGGATAGAACAGAACTGTTGAGGCGCACCAAGGAGCAGAGTGAAGCGAAATAGGAGCGGAAACAGAGTGGAGAGAAGTCAAGGGCTGCGAAGCAAATGGGTGCTAAGCGGAGTAAAATAGGAGTAAAAACAAAGGGAGTGGAGTGAAGTGAAATGTTCCAGAGCAAATGGGAGCGAAATGGGAGTGGAGAGTAGTGAAAGGTTGCAGCGTTAATGGGAGCTGAGCAAATTTATAACGGAAAAAAAGGGAGAGGAGAGAACTGAAGGGCTGCAGAAGCAAATGGGAGCTAAGCGGAATCAAATGGGAGCATAAACAATGAGACTGGAGAGAACAGAACTGTTGCAGCGCAAATGGGAGCAGAGCAGAGTGAAATGGGAGCGGAGATATAGGGACAGGAGGGAACAAATATGTAGCGGTGCAAATGGGAGAGGAGTGGAACGAAATGGGAGCGAAAACAAAGGGAGTGGGGAGAAGTGAAATGTTCCGGCGCAAATGGTATTGAAATCGGAGTGGAGAGAACTGTAAGGTTGCAGCGTAAAAGAGAGCAGAGTGGAACAAAATGGGTGCTGAAAAAAAAGGACTAAAGAGAAGAGAAATGTAGTATTGCAAATAGGAGTGGAGTGGAGCGAAAAAAGAGCATAAACAAAGAGAGAGGAGTGAAATGAAAGGTTGCAGCGCAAATGAAAGCAGAGAAAAATGGGAGCGGAAACAAAGGGAGAGGTGAGAACTGAAAGGTTGTGGCGCAAATGGGAGTGGCGCAGAGCGAAAAGGGAGTGCAGAGAACTGAAAGATTGCAGCGCAAATGAAAGCAGAGTGGTGCCAAATGGGAGCGGAAACAAAGGTAGTGGTGAGCGGTGAAATGTTCCATCAAGATTGGGAGCAGTGCAAAATGCGTGTGGAGAGAAGTGAAAGGTTGCGGTGCAAATGGGAGCGGAGTGAATTGGGAGTGGAAACAAAGGGAGTGGAGAGAAGTGAAGTGTTCCGGCGCAAATGGGAGTGAAATGGAAGTGGAGAGAAATCAAAGGCTGTGGTGCAAATAGAAGCAGCACAGAGAGAAATGGGAGTGCAGAAAAGTGAAAAGTTGCAGAGCAAATTGGAGCAGAGCTGAACGAAGTGGGAGCAGATACAAAGGGAATGGAGAGAACAGAAATGTAGCAGTGCAAATAGGAGTGCAGAGGAGCTAAATAGAAGCGAAAACAAAGGGAGTGGATTGAAACGAAAGGTGGCGGCAAAATGGGAGCGGAAACAAACGGAGAGGTGAGAAATGAAAGGTTGAGGCGGAATTGGAGCGAAGTGGAGTGAAATGGGAGCGGAAAGAAAAGGAGTGGAGAGAACAGAAATGTTTTGGCGAAAATAGGAGAGGAGTGGAGCAAAATAGGAGCGGAAACAAAGGGAATGGAGAGAAAAGAAAGGTTCGATGCAAATGGGAGCAGAGCGAAATGGGAGTGGAGAGAAGTGAAACATTGCAGTGCAAATGGGAGTGAAGTGGTGCAAAATGGGAGCGGAAAGAAAGGGAGTGTAGGGAAGTGAAAAGTTCCAGCGAGAATGGGAGCAGTGAAAATTAGGTGTGGAGGGATGTGAAATGTTTTGGCGAAAATTGGAGCAGTGCAAAATGGGAGTGGAGAGAACTGAATAGTTGCGGTGTAAATGGGAGCAAAGTGAAATTGGAGCGGAAATGTCACCGGTTTGCGGTACAGTTTGACCCGGTACCATGACAATTGAGGCAGGGGACCCACGGGCCCACACCCCGGGGAAGGGGAAAGGGGAAAGGGAAAATGGAGAAGGGAGATGGGCCTAGGAACAAAACAGCGGCAACGATCTGAGGAGGAAAGCTAATTTACTAAATAAGATATCAGAAAGGAAAATAACACAATATAATATAATATAATTGGAATTGAGGCAAATGAAACAAATAAAATGAGTGAGAGTTTTCTTGTAAGAAGCTCCACATGGCCACATGTGACATGATGTTACTGCTGTCATTTGCTCGTGCAGAGAGGCGGTTGCCTTTGGTGGCCGAGACTTTCATCAGTTTGATCAATTGCTTCATCAGATTCTTTGGGTCATGCTCGTCTTCATCAGGTGTTTCCAATACTGACACAGGTTCATCCCTATTCATCAGTAATGACAGTTCGTCCAGTATAGTTTTCTTTATCTCACCTACTTCTTCTGCTACTACAGCTGCAATGGAAGCACGTGATGGTGGAAACTGTTGTTAAAAGTTTTGGAGTGTAATTGTCAGTTCATAAACTGGGAGTCTTCTGTCTTGACCCTTGAATCTATGGAACATTGCTACCAGTGTACTTGCGTACCTCTCTGGTGCTGTTTTGAGAGCTTACGATATACATCAGGTGTACACCTTACTCTATCAGGATCACGGTACTGGCGTGGATTGTTAGGGACGAAATTGGGATCATACAGCATCTCTACTACGGCTGTTTCTCTCAAAAATTGGATGCCTTTCTCCACAGTGTTCCATCTTTCCACTTTAGGCACCAGATCATCTTTGTAAGGATATCTATCCTTTACAGCCTCTAGTACTCGTTCCCAGAGGGTAGCGAGACTCCATTCAGACATCTGCCAATTCCTCTGTCGATAGCTGGGTCTCAAGCAATGCTTCCCAGTTGGCGGGCTTCTCTGCCGTCTAGGGCACGCTGCTGGCACCGTTGTCCCAACACCGCAGCAACCAGGTGACAACAGATTCACCTGAGCGCCGTACAAACTCCTTTCTTGAACCTTGTATTTCAGTCATCTTTAGGGGCCTACGAGTAGTGTTAACAGTGACTTCATCATCATCGCTGTCTTCTCCATGTCTCTCACTTTTCTTAGTGGTCTTTCTAGGTGGTGGTAGTGGTGGTGGCGGTGGTGCTGAGGAGGGCCCCTCGCCTGGATCTTCCTCTTCTTTCTCTGCTTCTTCTTCTTTCCATTCTAGGCACGAGGACATCCGTGTCCATTTCTGGCCTTCCACAGGGGCAACTGACACTGATACTGGTGCTTCCTGTGATTGGTCAGGTCTAACTTCGAGGTTTTCATTTTTTCTTTGGACCTTGGTTTGGAAACCATTTCTCTCCAGAATATCAATTATAGCTCGATAAGCACAAGCCAGACCCCAAACAATACATTCCTTCTCAGATCGTCCTGAGTCCCATGACTCCTTACCTAAACACTCACTGAATTTCTCAGGATCCCACAGGTGCTCAAGATCAAAACTGCATAACACCGGGGGTCCCCACGCTTCTAATTTCTTTCCTAATTTTTTCCACCTTCCCTGCCATTCAACACTCTCTAGTTTTGAGGAAAGCTTCCTCCACATGATGTGAATTACTGTTGCAGAGAGTGCATTCAGAAAAACAGATAACACAACTGCCACAACTGCCAGGCTGACATCCTGAATATAGGTAAAGACTTGAAAAGAGTAACTGGAAACCAATCCAAATGCCGCATAATCTGTCACATTAGTCAGGGTGTTTAGGCAGGAGGCATGTAACCCCCTCAGCACACTAAAGTAGCTTTATGCACACATTACTCCGGAGCTGAACATGAGGAACTTTAAAAAAAAAGACGCCAGCATGCTATAAGGTACATGAAAAATCTTAGTCCACTTAGCACCAGATTAACAATGGAGTACAAATACTGCATTGCCCGCATTCTCCACCAATAATTATCACGGTGTTACCCGTTACAGTGACCCAAGGGAAACCGAGAAGGGAGAGAAAAAGCAACTGCGTCAGTGGCCACATGGCCGCCCTAGCAGAGCCGCGTTCCGGAAGGAGGGGGGAAAACAGCGGGAAGAGATGAGTCTAAAAAAACAATGGCACGATCTGAGAAGGAATGGTAACTTTACTAAATCTAATAAAATTGAACAATTGAGAGAGAGATAAAATTTTGAAACCAAAAGCTGTGAGCTTACGTTAAGGAGAAAACTGCAGGAGAAGCACACGTGCTGAACCTCCACGGCAGCCCAGAGGAACGCGCCCAGGCAGAGCACTGCCTAAAATCCGGTGCGGAGCTCCGCCCTTCTCTGCTGCTCCCAGCAGCATTAACTCCTTCACTGCTGCATGCTGCTCTGATGTGGAATGCAGGCATCAAAAACACAAAACCACAACAAGAGAACTGTAAGTTTGCAGCTTAAATGGGAGCAGAGTGGAACAAAATGGGTGCAGAAACAAAAGGACTTATGAGAAGAGAAATTTAGCAGAGCAAATAGGAGCAGAGTGTAGCGAAATAAGAGCGGAAAGAAAGAGAGAGGAGTGAAATGAATGGTTGCGGCGCAAATGGGAGCAGAGCGAAATGTGAGTGGAAATGAAGGGAATGGAGAGTACTGAAAGGTTGTGGCACAAATGGGAGCGGAGCGGAGCGGAGCACAATGGGAGCGGACAGAAAGGGAGTGGAGAGAAATGACAGGTTGAAGCGCAAATGAAAGAAGAGAAAAATGGGAGCGGAAACAAAGGCAGATGAGAGAACTGAAAGGTTGCGGCGCAAATGGTAGCAAAACAGATAGAAATGGGAGAAGAAATGATCAGAATGGAGAGTACTGAATGGTTGTGGCGCAAATGGGAGCGGTGCAGAGCGAAATGGGAGCACAAAGTAATAGAGTGGAGAGAACTGAAAGGTTGCAGCGCAAATGAGAGTGGAGTGGAGCAAAATAGGAGCGGAAAAAAGATAGTGGAGAGAAATGAAAGCTTATGGTGCAAATGTGAGTAAACCAAAACGGGAGTGGAGAGAAGTGTAACGTTGCGGTGCAAATGGTTGCGAAGTGGGGCGTAATGGGAGTGGAAACAAAGGGAGTGGAGAGAAATGAAAAGTTCCGTCGAGAATGGGAGAACTGCAAAATGGGTGTGCAGGGTAGTGAAATCTTCCATCAAGAATAGGAGCAGTGCAAAATGGGAGTTGACAGAACTGGAAGATTGTGGCACAAATGGGTGCAAAGTGAAAATGGAGTGGAAAGAAAGAGAGTGGAGAGAACTGAAAGGTTGCGGCACAAATGGAAGCGGAGCGGAGCAAAATTGGAGTGGAAACAAAGGGAGTGGAGAGAACTGAATGGCTGCAGTGCAAATGGGAGCGATGCGGAGCAAAATGGGAGTGCAGAGAACTGATATGTTGCAGTGTAAATGAGAGCGGAGCAAAATGAAATGGGAGTGTAGGGAACTGAAAGGTTGTGACGCAAATGGGAGCTGAGCGAAATGGGAGTGGAACTAAAAGGAGTGGAGAGAACTGTAAGTTTGTATCAGAAATGGGAGCAAAGCGGAGTGAAATGTGACTAGAAACAAAGGCAGTGGAGAGAACTGAAAGGTTGCGGTTCAAATGGGAGCGAAGCGGAGTGAAATAAGAGCGGAAACTAAGGGAGTGGAGAGAAATGAAAGGTTATGGTGCAAATGGGTGTGGAGCGGAAACAAAGGGAGTGGAAAGAAATGAAAGGTTGCAGCACAAATGGGAGCGAAGCGGAGCGAAATGGGAGCAGAAAAAACAGGAGTGGAGAGAACTGACAGGTTGCGATGCAAATGGGAGAGGAGCGGAACGAAATGGGATCGTAAATAACGGGAGAGAAAAGAACTGAAAGACTGCAACGGAAATGGGATAAGAGCGGTAAAAGAGGAAGTGGAGAGAAAATAAAGGTTGTGGTGCAAATGGGAGTGTAGCGGAGCAAAATGGGAGTGCAGAGAACCGAAATTTTGTGGTGTATATGGCAGTGGAGCAAAGAGAAATGGGAGTGGAGAGAACTGAAAGGTTGCATCGCAAATGGGAGCGGATTGGAACGAAATGGGAGTTATACCAAAGGGAGTGGAGAGAACTGAAAGGTTGCGGTGCAAATGGGAGAGAAGCGATAATGGAGCAGAAACAAAGGGTGTGGAGAGAACTGAAATGTTGTGGTTAAAATAGGAGCAGAGTGGAGCGAAATGTGAACGGAAAGAAAGGGAGTGGAGAGGAGTGAAATTTTCCGGCAATATAAGAAGGCGGAGAAAATGGGAGCGGAAAAATAGGGAGAGAATTGAAATGTTGCGTGCAAATGGGAGCGGAGTGGAGCGAAATGGGAGTGGAAACAAATAGAGTGTAGAGAAGGGCACAAATGTGGCACAAATGGGAGCAAAGCAAAATTATATGGGAGTTGAAACAAAGGGACTTGAGAGAATAGAAATGTTGCGGCGCAAATAGGAGTAAAGTGGAGCGAAATGGGAGTGGAAAAATGGGAGTGGAGAGAACTGAAAGGTTGCGGTGCAAATGGGAGAGAAGCGGATTGAAATGGGAGTAAAAATATAGAGAGTGGACAGAAATGAAATGTGGGGGAGCAAATAGGAGCGGAGTGGAGCAAAATAGGAGCGGGAACAAAGAGGAGAGAAATGAAATGTTGAGGTGCAAATGGGAGCAGAGCGAAATGGGTGCGGAAAAGAAAGGAATGGAGGGTACTGAAAGGTTGTGACAAAAATGGGAGCAGAGCGGAGCAAAATGGGAGTGGAAAGAAAAGGAGTGGAAAGTACTGAAAAGTTGCAGAGCAAATTGGAGCAGAGCTGATGGAAATGGGAGCAGAAACAAAGGGAGTGGAGAGAACAGAAATGTATCGGTGCAAATAGGAGCGGAGTGTTGAAAAATAGAAGCGGAAAAAAAGGAGTGGAGAGAAATTAAAGGTATTGGTGCAAATGAAAGCAGAGCAAAATGGTAGCAGAAACAAAGGGAGAGGTGAGAACTGAAAGGTTGTGGCGCAAATGGGAGCGAAGGGAAGTGAAATGAGAGTGGAAAGAAAGGGTCTGGAGAGAACAGAAATGTAGCGGTGCAAATAGGAGCGGAGTGGAACGAAATGGGAGGGGAAAAACAAAAAATGGGAGGGGTTCAAGAGCCTACCAGGGGAGATGCCTTGCTAGACCTACTTTTCACTAACAGGGAAGGACTAGTAGGAGATGTGAAGGTTGGAGATTGTCTTGGCCAGAGTGACCATGAAATGGTGGAGTTTGCTATTCTGGGTGACGTCAAGAGGGTGACTAGCAAAACTACTACCTTGTACTTCCGGAGGGCAGACTTTGACCTGTTCAGGGTGCTTGTTGCAAGGGTCCCTTGGGACTTGCTCCTGAGGGGTAAAGGGGTCCAGGAAGCCTGGATGCTCCTCAAGATGGAAATCTTAAAGGCACAGGAGCAGGCTGTCTCGGAGTCCCGTAAGTCAATCCGGAGGAGAAAAAGACCAGTGTGGATGAACTGGGAACTTCTGTTGAGACTCCGAGAGAAAAAGAGAGTCTAAGTCCTCTGGAAGATGGGCCAGGCTACTTGGGGTGACTACAGAGAACTGGCCAAGATTTGCAGGCAGAAAGTTAGAAATGCTAAAGCCCAGCTTGAACTTAGACTGGCTACTGCTGTAAAGGAGAACAGGAAACCCTTTTACAAATATATTAACAGCAAGAGAAAAACTAAGGAAAATTTCCCTCCTTTACTCAACGAGGCAGGGAATATAACCACAGATAATAAGGAAAAGGCTGAAGTTCTCAATGCCTTCTTCACATCTGTCTTTAATAGACAGAACAGTTGTCCACAGGGTACTTGCCCTGACCTGGAAGTCCGGGACGGGGCGCATAATGCACCCCATGTGATCCAAGCAGAGATGGTCAGAGATCTTCTCCTCCATCTGGACTGCCACAAGTCCATGGGGCCAGATGGGATCCACCCAAGGGTGCTGAGGGAGCTGGCAGAGGTGATTGCCGAGCCACTTTCTGCCATCTATCAGAATTCCTGGTTATCTGGAGAGGTCCCACAAGATTGGAGGCTTGCCGATGTGACTCCCATCTACAAGAAAGGCCGTAAGGAAGACCCGGGGAACTACAGGCCTGTCAGCCTGACCTCGGTATCAGGGAAAGTTATGGAGCAGATGATCTTGAGGGAAATCACACGACACGTGCATGGCAACAAGGGGATCAGACCCAGCCAGCACGGATTCACCAGGGGCAGGTCGTGCTTGTCCAACCTCATCTCCTTCTATGACTGGGTGACCAGACAGGTAGATGAGGGAAAGGTTGTTGATGTAGTCTACCTGGACTTCAGCAAGGCCTTCGACACGGTCTCCCATGGAATTCTCCTGAGGAAACTGGCAGCCCGTGGTGTGGACAGGTTCACTCTTCTCTGGGTGGAGAACTGGCTGGAGGGCTGTTCCCAGAGGGTAGTGGTTAATGGAGTTAAGTCCAGCTGGTGTCCTGTTATGAGTGGTGTCCCCCAAGGGACAGTTTTGGGGCCCATCTTGTTTAATATCTTTATTGATGACCTAGATGAGGGAATTGAGTGTACCCTCAGTAAGTTTGCAGATGGTACCAAGTTGGGAGGATGTGTCAAACTGCCTGAGGGTAGGGAGGCCCTTCAGAGGGATTTGGATAGGCTGAACAGCTGGGCTGAGCTCAATGGGATGAGGTTCAATAAGACCAAGTGCCGGGTCCTGCACTTTGGCCACAATAACCCAATACAATGCTATAGGCTTGGGGCAGAATTGCTTGAAGAATGTAGAGAGGAAAAGGACCTGGGGGTGTTGGTTGATGCTCGGCTTAACATGAGCTGGCAGTGTGCCCAAGTGGCCAAGAAGGCCAACAGCATCCTGGCCTGTATTAGAAATAGTGTAGCCAGCAGGAGCAGGGAGGTGATCATCCCCCTGTACTCAGCTCTGGCACGGCCGCACCTCGAGTACTGTGTTCAGTTTTGGGCCCCTCACTACAAGGAGGACATTGAGGCCCTGGAGCGTGTTCAGAGAAGGGCAACAAAACTGGTGAGGGGTCTGGAGCACAAGTCTTATGAGGAGCGGCTGAGGGAGCTGGGATTGTTTAGTCTGGAGAAGAGGAGGCTCAGAGGAGACCTTATTGCACACTACCACTTCCTGAATGGGGGTTGTGGTGAGGAGGGGGTGGGCCTCTTCTCCCTGATAAATAATGACAGGACAAGAGGGAATGGCCACAAGTTGCGCCGGGGAAGATTTAGATTAGACTTGAGGAAACATTTTTTTTCTGAAATTGTGGTCAGGCACTGGAATGGCCTGCCTAGGGAGGTGGTTGAGGCACCGTCCCTAGCGCTGTTCAAGAAGCGTTTAGATGAGATGCTAAGGGATTTGATTTAGTAGTTGGGTAGGGATAGTGATAGGAGGATGGTTGGACTAGATGATCTTGTAGGTCCTTTCCGAACTTATGAACCTATGAACCTATGAAACAAAGGGAGTGGAGAGAAATGAATGGTTGCGGCGCAAATGGGAACAATACATAGTGAAATGGTAGAAGAAATGATCAGAATGGAGAGTACTGAAAGGTTGTGACAGAAATGGGACCGATGCGGAGCAAAATGGGAGCGAAAAGAAAGGGAGTGGCGTGAACTGAAAGGTTGCAGTGCAAATGAGAGCAAAGCAGAATGAAATTCTGCCTAGAAGTGTGGCTACACAGGTCTCTGGTTGCAAGGAGTGTCAGACCCTGCTACTACTAGATGAGGGTGCTAAGCAGTTCTCCTGTGCAAGGTGTGAGCAGGTGGAAGATCTGCTTAACATGGTGGTTGAATTGAAGGAGGAGGTTGAGAGACTGAGGGCCATCAGGGACTGTGAGAGGGAGATTGACTGGTGGAGTAACTCCCTAGAGTGCCAGAGAGAAAGGTACCAGGGAGATCCCCCACAGTTTCTGGTGGACTCCCTGACCTGTCCCCGTAGGGCAGAAGGGGGATATCTGAGGGATGGGGAGGGCTGGCAGAGAGTCCCTACTCGGTGCCGTGGGCGATCTCCCCCTCTGCCTCCCCAGTGCCGCCAGATACCCCTAAGCAATAGGTTTGCAGCTTTGGAAGTTGAAGAGGTGATAAGGGGTGAAGTGCAGGAAGATTCCCGCAGGAGGTCACCAATGGCAAGGCAGTCACCTCCGTGCATTGAGACTGCCGCTACTAAGAAAGAAAGGAAGGTGATCGTAGTGGGTGGCTCCCTTCTAAAGGGAACTGAGGGCCCCATTTGCAGACCAGACCCAAACCGCAGGGAAGTGTGCTGTCTCCCTGGGGCTCGAATCAGGGACATTACTAGAAGACTCCCGGACTTGATTCGCCCCACCGACTACTACCCATTACTAGTAGTTCAGGCAGACTGCAATGAAATATCTCAGAGAAGTCTGCGAACTATGAAAAGAGATTTTAGGGGATTAGGGCGATTAGTTCAAGGGGTGGGAGCACAAGTGGTGTTTGCTTCCATACCTTCTGGGGCGGTGAAGGACACAGAATGGGCTAGGAAAACACAAGTGATGAATAACTGGCTGAGAGGTTGGTGTAGAGATAGACACTTTGGGTTTTTTGACCATGGGACAGTTTACTCGGCTCCTGGCCTGTTATCTGTTGATGGGACACACCTATCCCAAAGGGGGAAACGAATCCTAGCACAGGAGCTAGCTGGACTCATTGAGAGAGCTTTAAACTAGCTGTGACGGGGGAAGGGGATAAAACAGGGCTCTCCAGTAAAGCGCCTAAGGAGGCTGTGCTGGAAAAAGGGGTGAGGCAGATATCTCAGCTGAAGTGCATCTATACCAATGCACGCAGCATGGGCAATAAACAAGAAGAGCTGGAAGCCATTGTGAGACAGGCTAACTATGACCTTGTAGCTATTACAGAAACATGGTGGGACCTCTCCCATGACTGGAATACTGGGATTGATGGCTACAAGCTCTTCAGAAGGGATAGACAGGGAAGAAAGGGTGGTGGCATAGCTCTCTATATCAAAGAGTGTTTTGATGTTGAAGAACTAGTGGTTGGAAATGACAAAGTAGAGTGTCTATGGATTAGGATCAGGGGGATAGTCCTTAGGAGTGACATCGTGGTGGGGGTCTGTTACAGACCACCTAGTCAGGATGAAGAAATAGATGAGATGTTCTATAAACAACTCGTAGATGTTGCACGATGGCCAGCACTCGTTCTCATGGGGGACTTCAACTTCCCTGATATATGCTGGAAATACAATACTGCGCAGAGGAAGCAGTCCTTGAGATTTCTAGAATGTGTGGATGATTGCTTCCTGACTCAGCTGGTGCAAGAGCCTACCAGGGGAGATGCCTTGCTTGACCTACTTTTCACTAACAGGGAAGGACTAGTAGGGGATGTGAAGGTTGGAGATTGTCTTGGCCAGAGTGACCATGAAATGGTGGAGTTTGCTATTCTGGGTGCCGTCAAGAGGGTGACTAGCAAAACTATTACCTTGGACTTCCAGAGGGCAGACTTTGACCTGTTCAGGACACTTGTTGCAAGGGTCCCTTGGGACTTGCTCCTGAAGGGTAAAGGGGTCCAGGAAGCCTGGATGCTCTTCAAGATGGAAATCTTAAAGGCACAGGAGCAGGCAGTCCCGGAGTCCTGTAAGTCAAGCCGGAGGAGCAAAAGACCAGTGTGGATGAACCGGGATCTTTTGTTGAGACTCCGAGAGAAAAGGAGAGTCTATGTCCTCTGGAAGATGGGTCAGGCTACTTGGGGTGACTACAAAGAACTGGCCAAGATCTGCAGGCAGAAAATTAGAAATGCTAAAGCCCAGCTTGAAATTAGGCTGGCTACTGCTGTAAAGGAGAACAGGAAACCCTTTTACAAATATATTAACAGCAGGAGAAAAACTAAGGAAAATTTCCCTCCTTTACTCAACGAGGCAGGCAATATAACCACAGATGATAAGGAAAAGGCTGAGGTTCTCAATGCCTTCTTCACATCTGTCTTTAATAGACAGGACAGTTATCCAAATGGTACTTGCCCTGACCTGGAAGTCTGGGACGGGGTGCATAATGCACCCCCTGTGATTCAAGCAGAGACGGTCAGAGATCTTCTCCTCCATCTGAACTCCCACAAGTCCATGGGGCCAGATGGGATCCACCCAAGGGTGCTGAGGGAGCTAGCAGAGGTGATTGCCAAGCCACTTTCTGCCATCTATCAGCATTCCTGGTTATCTGGAGAGGTCCCACAAGATTGGAGGCTTGCCGATGTGACTCCCATCTTCAAGAAAGGCCGTAAGGAAGACCCGGGGAACTACAGGCCTGTCAGCCTGACCTCGGTATCAGGGAAAGTTATGGAACAGATGTTATTGAGGGAGATCACACGACACGTGCATGGCAATAAAGGGATCAGACCCAGCCAGCACGGGTTCACCAGGGGCAGGTCGTGCTTGTCCAACCTCATCTCCTTCTATGACTGGGTGACCAGACAGGTAGATGAGGGAAAGGCTGTTGATGTAGTCTACCTGGACTTCAGCAAGGCCTTTGACACGGTCTCCCACAGTATTCTCCTAAGGAAACTGGCAGCCCGTGGTGTGGACAGGTTCACTCTTCTCTGGGTGGAGAACTGGCTGGAGGGCCGTGCCCAGAGGGTAGTGGTTAATGGAGTTAAGTCCAGCTGGCGTCCTGTTACGAGTGGTGTCCCCCAAGGGTCAGTTTTGGGGCCCATCTTGTTTAATATCTTTATTGATGACCTAGACGAGGGAATTGAGTGTACCCTCAGTAAGTTTGCAGATGACACAAAGCTGGGAGGATGTGTCAAACTGCCTGAGGGTAGGGAGGCCCTTCAGAGGGATTTGGATAGGCTGAACAGCTGGGCTGAGCAAAATGGGATGAGGTTCAATAAGACCAAGTGCCGGGTCCTGCACTTTGGCCACAATAACCCCATGCAATGCTATAGGCTTGGGGCAGAATGGCTTGAAGAATGTGGAGAGGAAAAGGACCTGGGGGTGTTGGTTGATGCTCGGCTTAACATGAGCCGGCAGTGTGCCCAAGTGGCCAAGAAGGCCAACAGCATCCTGGCCTGTATTAGAAATAGTGTAGCCAGCAGGAGCAGGGAGGTGATCATCCCCCTGTACTCAGCTCTGGTACGGCCGCACCTCGAGTACTGTGTTCAGTTTTGGGCCCCTCACTACAAGAAGGACATTGAGGCCCTGGAGCGTGTTCAGAGAAGGGCAACAAAACTGGTGAGGGGCCTGGAGCACAAGTCTTATGAGGAGCGGCTGAGGGAGCTGGGATTGTTTAGTCTGGAGAAGAGGAGGCTCAGAGGAGACCTTATTGCACACTACCACTTCCTGAATGGGGGTTGTGGTGAGGAGGGGGTGGGCCTCTTCTCCCTGATAAATAATGACAGGACAAGAGGGAATGGCCACAAGTTGCGCCGGGGAAGATTTAGATTAGACTTGAGGAAACATTTTTTTTCTGAAATTGTGGTCAGGCACTGGAATGGCCTGCCTAGGGAGGTGGTTGAGGCACCATCCCTAGCGCTGTTCAAGAAGCGTTTAGATGAGGTGCTAAAGGACTTAATTTAGTAGTTGGGTAGAGATAGTGATAGGAGGATGGTTGGACTAGATGATCTTATAGGTCCTTTCCAACCTTATGAACTTATGAACTTATGAACTTATAAATGGGAGCGGAAACAAAGGGAGAGGAGTGAACAGAAATGTTGCACGGCAAATAGGAGTGGAGTGAAGCAAAAAAAAAAAAAGCAAAAACAAAGGGAGTGGAGGGAAATGAAAGGCTACGGTGCAAATGTGAGCAAACCGAAATGTTAGTGGAGAGAAGTGTAACGTTGCAGCGCAAATGGGAGTGAAGTGGTGCAAAATGGGAGCGGAAACAAAGGGAGTGGAGAGAAGTGAAATGTTCCAGCGAGAATGGGAGCAGTGAAAAATGCGTGTGGAGGGAACTGAAATGTTCTGGCGAAAATTGGAGCAGTGCAAAATGGGAGTGGAGAGAACTGGAAGGTTGCGGCGCAATAGGAAGCAAACTGAAATTGAAGCGGGAAGAAAGGGAGATGAGAGAACTGAACGGCTGCGAAGCAAACGGGAGCGGAGCAGAGTGAAATGGGAGTGGAAACAAAGGGACTGGAAGGAACAGGAATGTTGCAGTGCAATTACTAGCGGAGTGGAGAGAAATGGGAGCGGAAACAATGGGAGTGGAGAGAAATGAAAGGTTACGGTGCAAACGTGAGCAAACCGAAATGGGACTGGAGAGAAGTGAAACGTTGCAGCGCAAATAAGAGAGAAGCGAAATTGGAACGGAAACAAAAGGAGAGGAGAGAACTGAAAGGCTGCAGCTCAAATGAGAGCAAAACAGACTGAAATGGTAGAGGAAACAATCACATTTAAGAGTACTGAATGGTTGTTGCGCAAATGGGAGCAAAGCAGAGGGAAATGAGAGAAGAAAGAAAAGGAGTGGAAGGAAGTGAAAGCTTGCAGCGCAAATGAGAGCAGAGTAAAATGGGAGCGGAAATGAAATAAATGGAGAGTACTGAAAGGCTGTGGCAGAAATGGGAGTGGGGCGGAGCGAAATGGAAGCAGAAAGAAAGGGAGTGGAGTGCACTGAAAGGCTGCAGCGCAAATTGGAAGGGAGCAGAACAAAATGGGAGCTCAAACAAAGGGACAGGTAAGAACAGAAATGTATCGGCGCAAATAGGAGCAGAGTGGAACAAAATAGAAGCAGAAACAAAAGGAGTGGAGAGAAAGAAAGGTTGCGGCGCAAATGAAAGCAGAGCAAAATGGGAGCAGAAACAAAGGAAGAGGTGAGAACTGAAAGGTTGTGGTGCAATTGGGAGCAAAGTGGAGTGAAATGGGAGTGGAAAGAAAGGGAGTGGAGAGAACTGAAAGGTTGTAGTGCAAATGGGAGTGGCACGGAACGAAATGGGAGCTGAAACAAAGGGACTGGAGAGAAATAAAATGTAGCGGTTCAAATAGGAGCAGAGTGGAGCGAATTAGGAGCGCATACATGGGCAGTGGAGAGAAATGAAAGGTTGTGGCGCAAACGGTAGAAAAACAGTGAAATGGGAGCGAAAATGAAAGGATTGGAGAGGACTGAAAGGTTGCGGAACAAATGTGAGCAGAGTGAAACGGGACGGGAAACAAAGTGGGAAGAGTGAAATGAAAGATTGTGGGAAAAATGGGAGCAGAGCGGAGCGAAATGGGAGCTCAAACAAAGGGTCTGGAGAGAACGGAAATGTAGCGGTGCAAATAGGAGCGGAGTGGAGCAAAATAGGAGCAGAAATAAAGGGAGTGGAGAGAAATGAATAGTTGTGGCACAGATGTGAGCAGAGCAAAATGTGAGCAGATACAAAGGGAGAGAAGAGAAAAGAAAGGTTGTGGCACAAATGGGAGCGGCAAGGAGAAAAATGGGAGTGCAGAGAACTGAAAGATTGCGGTGCAAGTAGGAGTGAGCAGAGCGAAACTGGAGCGGAAAGAAAAAGAGGTGGAGAATTGAAATGTTTAGGCGAGAATGGGAGCAGTGCAAAATAGGAGTGGAGAGAAGTGATAGGTAAAGGTGCAAATGGCATCGGAAAAAATGGGAGTGTAGAGAATTGTAAGGTTGAAGTGCAAATGGGAGCAGAGCGAAATTGGAGCAGAAAAAAAGTTAGTGGAGAGAACTGAAGGGTTGCGAAGCAAATAGGTGCAAAGCGGACTGAAATGGGAGCAGAAACAAAGGGACTGGAGAGAACAGAACTGTTGCGGCGCAAATAGCAGCTCAGTGGAGCAAAATGGGAGCGGAAACAAAGGGAGTGGAGAGAAGTGAAAGGTTGCGCTGCAAATGGGAACAAAACGGAGTGAAATGGTATCTAAAACAAACAGAGTGGAGAGTACTGAAAGGTTGTGGCGCAAATGGGAGTTGTGCGTTGCGAAATGTAACGGAAAGAAAGGGAGTGGAGAGAACAGAAATGTTGTGGCGCCAATAGGAGCAGAGCGGAGTGAAATGGGAATACAGAGAACTTAAGGTTTGCAGCGCAAATGAGAGTGGAGTGGTGCGAAATGGGAGCGGAAAGAAAGGGAGTAGAAAGAAGTGAAATGCTCCGGCTAGAATGGGATCAGTGAAATATGTGTGTGGAGAGAAGTGAAATGCTTAATCAAGAATGGGAGCAGTGCAAAATCAGAGTGGAGAGAAGTGCAAGGTTGTGGTACAAATGGGAATGGAGTGGAATTGGAGCGGAAAGAGAGGGAGTGGAGAGAAATGAAGGGCTGCTAAGCAAATTGGAGTGGAGCGGAGTTAAATGGGAGTGTAAACAAAGGGAGAGGAGGGAACAGAAATGCTGCAGTGCAAATAGGAGCGGAGTGGACCGAAATAGGAGCGGAAACAAAGGGAGAGGAGAGAAATGAAAGGTTGCGGAGCAAATGGGAGCAGAGCGAAATAGGTGAGGAAAAGAAAGGAATGGAGGGTACTAAAAGATTGTGGCACAAATGGGAGCAGAACGGAGCAAAATAAGACTGGAAAGAAAGGGAGTGTAACTAACAGAAAGGTTGCAAAGAAAAATGGAGTGGAGCTGAACAAAATTGGAGCAGAAAAAAAGGGACTGGATAGAACAGAAATGCATTGGTGCAAATAGGAGCGGAGTGGAGAAAAAATAGAAGCGGAAACAAACGGAGTGGAGAGAAATGAAAAGTTGCAGCGCAAATGAAAGCAGAGCAAAATGGTAGCAGAAACAAAGGAAGAGGTGAGAACTGAAAGGTTGTGGTGCAAATGGGAGTGAAGCGGAGTGAAATGGGAGTGGAAAGAAAGGGAGTGGAGAGAACTGAACGGTTGCAGTGCAAATAGGAGCGACACGGAAAGAAATGGGAGCTGAAACAAAGGGACTGGAGAGAAAAGAAATGTTGTGGTGCAAATAGGAAAGGAGTGGAGCGAAATAGGAGCGGAAACTAAGGGAATGGAGAGAAATGAATGGTTGCGGTGCAAATGTGAGCAGAGCGAAATGTGAGCAGATACAAATGGAGAGCAGAGAAAAGAAAGGTTGTGGCACAAATGGGAGCGGCACGGAGAAAAATGGGAGTGCAGAGAAATGAAAGATTGTGGTGCAAATAGGAGTGGAGTGGAACAAAATGGGATTGGAAACAAAAGAAGTGGAGAAGTGAAATGTTTAGGCGAGAATGGGAGCAGAGATAAAAGGGAGTGGAGAGAATTTAAATGTTCCAACGAGAATGGGAGCAGTGCAATACAGGAGTGGAGAGAAGTGAAAGAAAGAGGCGCAAATAGCATCAAAAAAGAAGGCAGTGGAGAGAACTGTAAGGTTGCAGTGCAAATGGGAGCAGAGCGAAATTGGAGCAGAAAAAAAGGGAGTGGAGAGAACTGAAGTGTTGCGAAGCAAATGGGTGCAAAGCGGAGTGAAATGTGAGTGGAAACAAAGAGACTGGAGAGAACAGAGCTGTTGCGGTGCAAGTAGAAGCACAGTGGAGCAAAATGGGAGCGGAAACCAAGGGAGTGGAGAGAAGTGAAAGGCTGCGGCCCAAATAGGAGCAAAGCAAAATTGAAACGGAAAAAAAAGGGAGAGGAGAGAACTGAAAGGTTGCCACGCAATGGGAACAAAACAGAGTGAAATGGCAGCAAAAACAATCAGAGTGGAGAGTACTGAAAGGTTGTGGAGCAAATGGGAGTTGTGCGTTGCGAAATGTAATGGAAAGAAAGGGAGTGGAGAGAACAGAAATGTTGCGGCGCCAATAGGAGCGGAGCGGAGCGAAATGACAGCGGAAACAAAGGGAGTGGAACGAACTGATGGGATGTGAAGCACACGGGAGCTAAGCGGTGTGACATGGGAGCGGAAACAAAGGGAGTGGGGAGAACATAACTGTTGTGGCGCAAATAGGAGCACAGTGAAGAGAAATAGGTGTGGAAACAAAGTGAGAAAAGAGAACTGAAATGTATGGGCGCAAATGGGAGCAGAGTGAAATAGGAGTGGAAAGAAAGGGAGAAGAGAGAACTGAAAGGTTGCGGTGCAAATGGGAGCGGCGAAGAGAGAAATGGGAGTGCAGAGAACAGAAAGGTTACAGCGCAAATGGGTGCGGAGGGAAATGGGAGAGGAAATTAAAGGAATGGAGAGTACTGAAAGGTTGTGGCACAAATTGGAGCGGAACAGCGCAAAATGGGAGCGGAAAAAAAAGTAAGTGGAGACAACTTAAAAGTTGCAGAGAAAATTGAAGAAGAGCTGAACGAAATGGGAGCAGAAACAAAGGGACTGAAGAGTACAGAAATGTAGCGGTGCAAATAGGAGCGGAGTGGAGTAAAATAGAAGCGGAAACAAAGGGAGTGGAGAGAATTGGAATGTTGCGGTGCAAATGAAAGCAAAGCAAAATGGGAGTGGAAACAAAGGGAGAGGTGAGAACTGAAAGGTAGTGGCGCAAATGGAAGCGAAGTGGAGCAAAATGGGAGCGGAAAGAAAGGGAGTGGAGATAACTGAAAGGTTGCAGCGCAAATGTGAGTAGCATGGAACGAATTGGGAGCTTAAAAAAAGAAACTGGAGAGAACAGAAATGTTGTGCGGCAAATAGGAGAGGAGTAAAGCGAAATGGGAGCGAAAACAAAGGGAGAGGATAGAACAGAAAAGTTGTGGCGCAAATGGTAGCAAAACAGACTGAAATGGGAGGGGAAATGAAAGTATTGGAGAGTATTGAAACGTTGTGGCACAAGTGGGAGCAGAGCGGAGCGAAATGGGAGCGTAAAGGAAGGGACAGGAGAGAATTGAACGATTGCAGTGCAAATTGGAGCAGAGCGGAACTAAAAAGGGAGCAGAAACAAAGGGAGTGGAGAGAAATGGAAGGTTGTTGCAAAAATATGAGCAGACCAAAATGGGAGGGGAAATAAAAAGGAGGAGAGAACTGAAATGTTGTGGCACAAATGGGAGCGGCGCAGAGCAAAACGGGAGCTCAAACAAAGGGACTCGAGAGAACAGAAATGTAGCGGTGCAAATAGGAGCGAGGTGGAGGAAAATAGGAGCGGAAACAAAGAGAGATGAGAGAAATGAAAGTTTGCGGCGCAAATTGGAGCAGAGCAAAATGGGAGCGGAAATGAGAGGATTGGAGAGTACTGAAAGGTTGAAGCACAAATGGGAGCGAAGCATAGCGAAATATGAGCGGAAAGATAGGGACTGGAGAGAACTGAACTATTGCAGTGCAAATTGGAGAAGAGCAGAACAAAATGGGAGGGCATAGAACTGAAGGGTGGCAGTGCAAATGGGAGCAGAGCGAAATTTGAGCAGAAAATAAGGGAGTGGATAGAAATGATGGGTTGCGAAGCAAATGGGTGCTCTGCGGAATGAAAAGGGAACAGAAACAAAGAGACTGGAGAAAACAGAACTGTTCCGGCGCAAATAGGAGCATAGTGGAGAAAAATGGGAGCGGAAAAAAAGGGACTTTAGAGAACTGAAAGTTTGCAGCGCAAATGGGAGTCGTGTATTGCAAAAAATAACAGAAAGAAAGGGAGTGGAGAGAACAGAAATGTTGCAACTTAAATGAGAGCAGAGCGGAACAAAATGGGAGAGGAAATAAAGGGACTAAAGAGAACAGAAATGATGCAGCGCCAATAGGAGCGGAGCGGAGCGAAATGGGAGCGGAAACAAAGGGAGTGGAAAGAACTGAAGGGCTGTGAAGCACACGGGAGCGAAGCGGAGCGACATGGGAGCGGAAACAAAGGGAGTGGGGAGAACAGAACTATTGTGGCGCAAATAGAAGCAGAGTGAAGCGAAATAGGTGTGGAAACAAAGGGAGTGGAGAGCAGTGAAATGTTCCGGTGAGAATGGGAGCAGTGCAAAATGGGAGTGGAGAGAACTGGAAGGTTATGGCGCAAATGGGAGCAAAGTGAAATTGTAGCAGAAAGAAAGGGTGTGGAGAGAAATGAAGGGCTGCGAAGCAAATTGGAGCAGACCTGAACGAAATGGGAGCAGAAACAAAGGGACTGGAGAGTACAGAAATGTAGTGGTGGAAATAGGAGCGGAGTGAAACAAAATAGAAGCGGAAACAAAGGGAGTGGAAAAGACTGAGGGGCTGTGAAGCACACGGGAGCTTAGCGGAGTAACATGGGAGCGCAAGCAAAGGGAGTGGTGAGGACAGAACTGTTGTGGCGCAAAGAGGAGTAGAGTGAAGCGAAAAAGGTGAGGAAACAAAGGGAGTGGAGAGAAGTAAAATGTTCCGGCGCAAATGGGAGCAGAGCGAAACGGGAGTGGAAACAATGGGAGAGGTGAGAACTGAAAGGTTGTGGCGCAAATACAAGCGGAGTAGTTCGAAATGGGAGCGGAAACAATGGGAGTGGAGAGAAGTGAAATGTTCCAGCTAGAAAGGGAGCAGTGCGAAATGGGAGTGGAGAGAACAGGAAGGTTGTGGCGCAAATGGGAGCAAAATGAAATTGTAGCGGAAAGAAAGGGAGTGGAGAGAAATGAAGGGCTGCGAATCATATGGAAGCGGAGTGGAGCTAAATGGTAGAGGAAAGAAAGGGACTGGAGGGACATAAAAGTTGCGGCGTAAATACTAGCGGAGTGGAGCGAAACAGGAGCGGAAACAAAGGGAGTGGAGAGAACTGATATGTTCCGGTACAAATGGGAGTGAAATGGGAGTGGAAAGAAAGGGAGTGGAGATAACTGAAAGGCTGCATCGCAAATGGGAGCATATCAGAGAGAAATGGTTGTGGAAGCAAAGGGAGTGGAGAACTGAAAGTTTGCAGTGTAAATGGAAGCTAAGCAAAATGGGAGCAGAAACAAAGGGAGTGGAGAGAACAGAAAGTTTGCGGCGCAAATGGGAGCAAAGGAGTGAAATGGTAGCAGAAACAAAAGGACTAGAGAGAACTGAAAAGTTGCGGTGCAATGGGAGCAGAGCGGAGCAAAACGGGAACAGAAACGAAGGGAATGGAGAGAACTGAATAGTTGCAGCATAAATAGGAGCAGAGCGGAAACAACGGGAGTGAAGAGAATGGAAAGGATGCAGCGCAAATAGGAATGGATCGGAACTAAATGGATGGGGAACTAAAGAGAGTGGAGAGAACTGAAAAGTTGCGATGTAAATGGGCGCAAAGCGAAAATGGAGCGGAAGCAAAGGCTCTGGAGAGAACAGAAATGTTGCAATGCAAATAGGAGTGGAGTGGAGTGAAACGGTTGTGGAAACAAATGGAGTGGATAGAACTAAATGTTTGCGGTTCAAATGGGAGTGGAGCTAAATCAAATAGAGAGGATAGAACTTAAAGGTTGTGGTGCAAATGGGAGTGGAGTAAAATATGACAAGAAACAAAGGGAGTGGAGAGAACGGAAAGTTTGCGGCGCAAATGGGAGCGGAAGGACAAAATAGTAGAAAATAAAGGGACTGGAGAGAACTGAAGGTAAGTGTCGCAAATGGGAGCGGAGCGAAATGGTAGCGGAACCAAATGGAGGGTAGAGAACTGCAAGGTTGCATCAAAAATGAGAGCAGAGCGGAGAAAAATGGGAGTGGAAACAATGGGAGTTGAGAGAACTGTAAGGTTGTGGTGAAAATGGCAGCAACGTGGAGCAAAATGGTTGTGGAAAGAAAGGGAATGTAAATAGAAGTGGAGCAAAATGGGAGCAGAAACAAAGGGAATGGAGAGGACGGAAAGTTTGCGGCGCAAATGGGAGCGGAGGAGCTAAATGCTAGCAGAAACAAAGGGACTGTAGAGAACAGAAAGGCTGCGGTGCAAATGAGAGCATCGTGCAGAAAAATGAAAGCAGAAACAAAGGGACTGGAGAGAACTGAAAGGTTGCGGTGTAAATGGGAGCACAGCGGAAACAATGGGAGTGAAGAGAACTGACAGGATGCAGCACAAATAGGAATGGATCGGAACGAAAATGGAGCGGAAACAAAGGGACTGGAGACAACAGAAATGTTGCGGCGCAAATAGGAGTGGAGTGGAGCGAAATCGGAGCAGAAACAAAGGGAGTGGAGAGAACTGAAAGGTTCCGTCTGAAATGGGAGAGGAGCACAGCGAAATGGGAGTGGAAATAAAAAGAATGGAGAAAACTGAAAGGTTGCGGCTCAAGTGGGAGCGGATCTAAAAAAAATGGGAGTGGAAACAAAGGGAGTGGAGAGAACTGGACGGTTGCCGTGCAAATGGGAGTGGAGAAGAAACAAAGTGAGTGTAGAGAACTGAAATGTTGCAGTGCAAATGAGAGCAGAGCCGAGCGAAATGGGAGCGGAAATGAAAGGAATGGAGAGTACGGAAAGGTTGTGGCACAAATGGGAAGCGGAGCGGAGCAAAATGGGTGTGGAAACAAAGAAGTGGGAAGAACTGAAAGATTGCAGTGCAAATAGGAACGGAGTGGATCGAAATGGAGCGGAAACAAAATGAGTGGAGAGAAGTGAAATGTTGAGGCGAAAATGGGAGCAGAGCAAAATAGGGAGTGGAGAGAAGTGAACAGCAGAGGTGCAAATGGCACCGTAAACAAAGGGCGTGGAGAGAACTGTAAGGTTGCGGTGCAAATAGGAGCAGAGCGAAATTGGAGTAGAAGAAAAGGGAGTGGAGAGAACTGAAGGGCTGTGAAGCAAATTTTAGCTAAGCGGAGTGAAATGGGAGTGGAAACAAAGGGAATGGAGAGAATAGAACTGTTGCAGTGCAAAGAAGATCAAAGTAGAGCAAAATAAGAGCGGAAACAAAGGGAGTGGAGTGAAGGGAAATGTTCCGGCGCAAATGGGAGCGAAATGGGAGTGGAGAGTAGTGAAAAGCACGGCACAAATGGGAGCAAAACTGAGCACAAATAGGATCGGAAAAGAAAAGAGTGGTGAGAACTGAAAGGCTGCAGTGCAAATGGGAGCCGAGTGAAATAGGAGAGGAAACAAAGGGAGTGGAGAATGAGGGAGCGGACATGAAAAGAATGGAATGTACTGAAAGGTTGTGGCACAAATGGGAGCAGAACTGAATGAAATGGGAGCTGAAACAAAGGGACTGGAGAGAACAGAAATGTAGCGGTGCAAATAGGAGCGGAGTGGAGCAAAATCCGATCGGAAACACAGGGAGTGGAGAGAAACAAAATGTTGTGGTGCAAATGGGAGCAGAGCAAAATTGGAGCAGAAAAAAAGGGAGTGGAGAGAACTGAAGGGGTGCGAAGCAAATGGGAGCTAAGCAGATTTAAATGGGAGTGCAGAGAACAGAAAAATTGCGGTGCAAATAAGAGTGGAGCGGAGCGAAATGGGAGCGGAAACAAAAGGAGTGGAGAGAAGTGAAATGTTTAGGTGAGAATGGGAGCAGAGCAAAATGGGAGTGGAGAT
Organism: Cyrtonyx montezumae; assembly: GCF_038088225.1. Lineage (NCBI taxonomy): Eukaryota > Metazoa > Chordata > Aves > Galliformes > Odontophoridae > Cyrtonyx > Cyrtonyx montezumae. The sequence goes on from NW_027072025.1 coordinate 2,937,670, forward strand.
AAGTGAATGGTAGAGGCACAAATGGCATCGTAAACAAAGAGTGGAGAGAACTGTAAGGTTGTGGTGCAAATGGGAGTGGTGCGGAGTGAAATGGGAGTGGAAAGAATTTGAGTGGAGAGAACTGAAAGGTTGCATCACAAACAGGAGCGGAGCGGTACGAAAGAGGAGCTGAAACAAAGGGACTGGAGAGAACAGAATTGTAGCGGTGCAAATAGGAGCGGAGTGGAGAGAAATAGGAGCAGAAAAAAAGAATGTGGAGAGAAGTGAAATGTTCCAGCGAGAATGGGAGCAGTGCAAAATGGGAGTGGAGAGAATTGAAAGCTAGCGGCGCAAATGGGAGCAAAACTGAGCGCAAATGGGATCGGAAACAAAGAGAGTGGAGAGGACTGAAAGGTTGCAGTGCAAATGGGAGCAGAGTGAAATTGGAGAGGAAACAAAGGGAGTGGAAAGAACTGAAGGGCTGCGAAGCAAATGGGAGCGGAGCACAGTGAAATGGTAATGAAAACAATTGGAGTAATATTCACAGGTTCATAGGTTCATAGGTTCATAAGGTTGGAAAGGACCTACAAGATCATCTAGTCCAACCATCCTCCTATCACTATCCCTACCTAACTACTAAATCAAATCCCTTAGCACCTCATCTAAATGCTTCTTGAACAGCGCTAGGGACTGTGCCTCAACCACCTCGTAGGCAGGCCATTCTAGTGCCTGACCACTATTTCAGAAAAAAAGTGTTTCCTCAGGTCTAATCTAAATCTTCCCCGGTGCAACTTCTGGCCATTCCCTCTCATCCTGTCATTATTTATCAGGGAGAAGAGGCCCACCCCCTCCTCACCACAACCTCCCTTCAGGAAGTGGTAGAGTGCAATAAGGTCTCATCTGAGCCTCCTCTTCACCAGACTAAACAATCCCAGCTCCCTCAGCCGCTCCTCATAAGACTTGTGCTCCAGACCCCTCACCAGTTTTGTTGCCCTTCTCTGAACACGCTCCAGGGCCTCAATGTCCTTCTTGTAGTGAGGGGCCCAAAACTGAACACAGTACTCGAGGGGCGGCTGTACCAGAGCTGAGTACAGGGGGATGATCACCTCCCTGCTCCTGCTGGCTACACTATTTCTAATACAGGCCAGGATGCTTTTGGCCTTCTTGGCCGCTTGGGCACACTGCCGGCTCATGTTAAACCGAGCATCAACCAACACCCCCAGGTCCTTTTCCTCTCTACATTCTTCAAGCCATTCTGCCCCAAGCCTATAGCATTGCATGGGTTTATTGTGGCCAAAGTGCAGGACCCGGCACTTGGTCTTATTGAACCTCATCCCATTGAGCTCAGCCCAGCTGTTCAGCCTATCCAAATCCCTCTGAAGGGCCTCCCTACCCTCAGGCAGTTTGACACATCCTCCCAACTTGGTGTCATCTGCAAACTTACTGAGAGTACACTCAATTCCCTCATCTAGGTCATCAATAAAGATATTAAACAAGATGGGCCCCAAAACTGACCCTTGGGGGACACCACTCGTAACAGGACGCCAGCTGGACTTAACTCCATTAACCACTACCCTCTGGGCACGGCCCTCCAGCCAGTTCTCCACCCAGAGAAGAGTGAACCTGTCCACACCATGGGCTGCCAGTTTCCTCAGGAGAATTCCATGGGAGACCGTGTCGATGGCCTTGCTGAAGTCCAGGTAGACTACATCAACAACCTTTCCCTCATCTACCTGTCTGGTCACCCAGTCATAGAAGGAGATGAAGTTGGACAAGCATGACCTGCCCTTGCTGAACCCATGCTGGCTGGGTCTGATCCCCTTGTTGCCATGCACGTGTCGTGTGATTTCCCTCAAGATCATCTGCTCCATAACTTTCCCTGATACCGAGGTCAGGCTGACAGGCCTGTAGTTCCCCGGGTTTCCTTACGGCCTTTCTTGTAGATGGGAGTCACATCGGCAAGCCTCCAATCTTGTGGGACCTCTCCAGATAACCAGGAATTCTGATAGATGGCAGAAAGTGGCTCGGCAATCACCTCTGCCAGCTCCCTCAGCACCCTGGGGTGGATCCCATATGGCCCCATGGACCTGTGGCAGTTCAGGTGGAGGAGTAAATCTCTGACCGTCTCTGCTTGGATCACAGGGGGTGCATTATGCGCCCCGTCCCGGACTTCCAGGTCAGGGCAAGTACCCTGTGGACAACTGTTCTGTCTATTAAAGACAGATGTGAAGAAGGCATTGAGAACCTCAGCCTTTTCCTTATCATCTGTGGTTACATTCCCTGCCTCGTTGAGTAAAGGAGGGAAATTTTCCTTAGTTTTTCTCTTGCTGTTAATATATTTGTAAAAGGGTTTCCTGTTCTCCTTTACAGCAGTAGCCAGTCTAAGTTCAAGCTGGGCTTTAGCATTTCTAACTTTCTGCCTGCAAATCTTGGCCAGTTCTCTGTAGTCACCCCAAGTAGCCTGTCCCATCTTCCAGAGGACTTAGACTCTCTTTTTCTCTCGGAGTCTCAACAAAAGTTCCCAGTTCATCCACACTGGATGGAATAGAATGAAGAAATGGAGTGGAGAGAACTGAAAGGTTGCAGCGCAAACAGGAGCGGTGTGGAATGAAATGGGCGTGGAGAGAAATGAAAGCGGAGTGACATGGGAGTGGAAACAAAGAGAGTGGATAGAACAGAACTGTTGAGGCGCACCAAGGAGCAGAGTAAAGCGAAATAGGAGCGGAAACAAAGAGAGTGGGGAGAAGTGAAATGTTCCGGCGCAAATGGTATTGAAATCGGAGTGGAGAGAACTGTAAGGTTGCAGCGTAAAAGAGAGCAGAGTGAAACAAAATGGGTGCTGAAAAAAAAGGACATAAGAGAAGAGAGATGTAGCATTGCAAATAGGAGCGGAGTGGAGCGAAAAAGGAGCATAAACAAAGAGAGAGGAGTGAAATGAAAGGTTGCAGTGCAAATGAAAGCAGAGAAAAATGGGAGCGGAAACAAAGGGAGAGGTGAGAACTGAAAGGTTGTGGCGCAAATGGGAGCGGCGCAGAGCGAAAAGGGAGTGCAGAGAACTGAAAGATTGCAGCGCAAATGAAAGCAGAGTGGTGCCAAATGGGAGCGGAAACAAAGGTAGTGGTGAGCGGTGAAATGTTCCATTAAGATTGGGAGCAGTGCAAAATGCGTGTGGAGAGAAGTGAAAGGTTGTGGTGCAAATGGGAGCGGAGTGAATTGGGAGTGGAAACAAAGGGAGTGGAGAGAAGTGAAGTGTTCCGGCGCAAATGGGAGTGAAATGGAAGTGGAGAGAAATCAAAGGCTGTGGTGCAAATAGGAGCAGCGCAGAGAGAAATGGGAGTGCAGAAAAGTGAAAAGTTGCAGAGCAAATTGGAGCAGAGCTGAACGAAGTGGGAGCATATACAAAGGGAATGGAGAGAACAGAAATGTAGCAGTGTGTCACGCTCCAATATAAAGGAGGGAGACGAGGTTCTTTATATGTATATGTATACCCGAGGGCGAGATTAAGACACAACGGGTCAAATGTTAGCCCAACCAGTTTATTACAAATACTAGTCGCTTAGGGATATGGGGAAGGGAAGGTGTGCGATAGAAAAGAGATGAAAAGCAAGAAAACTTGGCAGAAAGCAAGAGAGATATAATCACCACCGTGGATCCAGCGAGGTTCGTAGTAGGTCCGTTGATCTCAGGAACCAGTCTGGTCACCGCGGGGGATGGGAGATGGCAGCAAGCAGGCCTCAGGGTCCGTCCTAAGTCTCTTCGGGAGTTCTCCTCCAAGAATTCTTCTTTGGGAGTTCTCCTCCAAAAAATCCGTAGTTCAGTGAAGGCCTTTTATCCCCCATTTCTCAGGAGTTTTTTTTTGTAACATGTCTGGCCCAACAGATAAGCCAGCAGCAGATGTGGCCTTCATTGCCATGCAGGCGCATTGATTTGTGGTGGTCAGCTTCTCCAAGCCGTACCCCCACGAAGAAAACTATTTGCACCTATTCCTGCTTATCTTTACAGCCGTAAGCAGAGACAATGAGGCACCATGACACCCCTCCAGATAACCAGCAGTTAATCAGTCAGAGTCTTATCACCAGAAGAGGCCTAACAAAGCAAGCTTTGAGACAAACGAAAGGAAAAACAGTTTCTGTCTTTTACACAGTGCAAATAGGAGTGCAGAGGAGCTAAATAGAAGCGAAAACAAAGGGAGTGGATTGAAACGAAAGGTGGCGGCACTAATGAAAGCAGAGCAAAATGGGAGCGGAAACAAAGGGAGTGGAAAGAACTGAAGGGCTGTGAAGCACATGGGAGCTAAGCTGAGTGAAATGGGAGCAGAAACAAAGGGACAGGAGAGAATACAATTGTTGCGGCGCAAGTAGAAGCAGAGTGGAGCGAAATGGGAGCGGAAACGAAAGGAGTGGAGTGAGGTGAAATGTTCCAGCGCAAGTGGGAGCGAAAGAGGAGTGGTGAGAAGGGAACGGTTGCGGCACAAATGGGAGCAAAGAGAAATAGGAACGGAAACAAAGAAAGAGGAGAGAACTGAAAGGTTGCAGCGCAAATGGGAGCGGAGAAAAATTGGTGCGGAACCAAATGGAGGGGAGAGAACTGTAAGGTTGCATCGCAAACGAGAGCAGAGTGGAGCGAAATGGTTGTGGAAATAAAGTGAGTGGAGAGAAATGAAAGGCTGCGGCGCAAATGGGAGCAGATCAGAGCGAAATGAGAGCGGAAAGAAAAGGGAGTGGATTGAACTGAAAGGTTGCAGCGCTAAGGAGAGTGGAGCAGATCAAAATGGGAGTGTAGAGAACTGAAAGGTTGCATCGCAAACAAGAGCGGATCGGAGCAAAATGGTTGTGGAAACAAAGGGAGTGGATACAACTGTAAGTTTGCAGCGCAAATGGGAGCGGAGAAAAATGGGTGCGGAACCAAATGGAGGGGAGAGAACTGTAAGGTTGCATCGCAAACGAGAGCAGAGTGGAGCGAAATGGTTGTGGAAATAAAGTGAGTGGAGAGAAATGAAAGGTTGCAGTGCAAATTGGAGCGAAGCAGAGCAAAATGGGAGGAGAAACTAAGGGAGTGGAGAGAAATGAAATGTTATGGCGCAAATGGGAGCAAACCGATATGGCAGAGAGTAATCGGAGAAGAAAGAAAGGGAGTGGAGAGAAATGAATGGTTGCAGCGAAACGGGAGCAGAGAAAAAAGGGAGCGGAAATGAAAGAAATGGAAATTACATAAAGGTTGTGGCAGAAATGGGAGCAGGGCGGAGCAAAATGGGAGCAGAAATTAAATGAGTGGAGAGAACTGAAAGGCTGCAGAACAAATTGGAAAGGAGCTGTATGAAATGGGAGCGGAAACGAAGGGACTGGAAGGAATAGAAATGTTGCGGCGCAATAGGTGAAGAGTGAAGTGAAATAGGAGCGGAAACAAAGAGAGGAGAGAACTGAAAGGTTGTGGTGCAAATGGGAGTGGAGTGGTGCGAAATGGGAGCGGAAAGAAAGGGAGTGGAGAGAAGTGAAATGTTTTGGCGAGAATGGGAGCAGGGCAAAATGGGTGTGGAGGAAAGTGAAATGTTTCTACGAGAATGGGAGCAGTGCAAAATGGGAGTGGAGAGAAGTGAAAGGTTGCGGTGCAAATGGGAACGGAGTGGAATTGAAGCGGAAAGAAAGGGAGTGGAGGGAAATGAAAGGTTGCAGTGCAAATTGGAGCAGAGCGGAACGAAACGGGAGCGGAAAGAAGGAATGGAGAGAACAGAAATGTTGGGGTGCAAATAAGAGCGGAGTGGAGCAAACTGGGAGTGGAAACAAAGGGAGAGGAGAGAAATGAAAGGTTGTGGCGAAAAAGTGAGCGGTGCGAAGCGAAAAGGGAGTCCAGGGAACTGAAAGATTGTGGCGCAAATAGCAGCAGAGCGGAGCGAAATGGGAGCGGAAACAAAGGGAGTGGAGGAAACTGAAGGGCTGTGAAGCACATGGGAGCTAAGCCGAGTGACATGGGAGTGGAAAGAATGGGAGTGGGGAGAACAGAACTGCTGTGGCGCGAAGAGGAGAAGAGTGAAGCAAAATAGGTGCGGAAACAAAGGGAGAGGTGGGAACTGAAAGGTTGTGGTGCAAATGGGAACGAAGTGGAGTAAAATGGGAGTGGAAAGAAAGGGAGTAGAGAGAAATGAAAGGTTGCTGCGCAAATGAGAGCGGCACGGATCGAAATGGGAGCTGAAAGAAAGGGACTGGAGAGAAAAGAAATGTGCAAATAGGAGAGGAGTGCAGCGAAATGGGAGCAAAAACAAAGGGAGTGGAGAGAAATGAAAGGTTGTGGAGCATATGGGCGCAGAGCAAAATGGTAGTGGAAACAGAGGGAGTAGAATGAAGTGAAATGTTTTGACGCATATGGGAGCGAAATGGTAGTGGAGTGAGTTAAAATGTTCCAGTGCAAATGAGAGCAGAGCAAAATTGGAGCGGAAAAAAAGGGAGTGGAGAGAACTGAAGGGCTGCGAAGCAAATGGGTGCTAAGCGGAGTAAAATGGGAGCAAAAACAAAAGGGAGTGGAGTGAAGTGAAATGTTCCGGCGCAAATAGGAGCGAAATGGGAGTGGAGAGTAATGAAAGGTTGCAGCGTTAATGGGAGCGGAGCGAATTTATAACGGAAAAAAAGGGAGAGGAGAGAACTGAAGGGCTGCAGAAGCAAATGGGAGCTAAGCGAAGTCAAATGGGAGCAAAAACAATGAGACTGGAGAGAACAGAACTGTTGCAGCGCAAATGGGAGCAGAGCAGAGTGAAATGGGAGTGGAAATATAGGGACAGGAGGGAACAAATATGTTGCGGTGCAAATGGGAGAGGAGTGGAGCGAAATGGGAGCGAAAACAAAGGGAGTGGGGAGAAGTGAAATGTTCCGGCGCAAATGGTATTGAAATCGGAGTGGAGAGAACTGTAAGGTTGCAGCGTAAAAGAGAGCAGAGTGGAACAAAATGGGTGCTGAAAAAAAAGGACTTAAGAGAAGAGAAATGTAGTATTGCAAATAGGAGTGGAGTGGAGCGAAAAAAGAGCATAAACAAAGAGAGAGGAGTGAAATGAAAGGTTGCAGCGCAAATGAAAGCAGAGAAAAATGGGAGCGGAAACAAAGGGAGAGGTGAGAACTGAAAGGTTGTGGCGCAAATGGGAGCGGCGCAGAGCGAAAAGGGAGTGCAGAGAACTGAAAGATTGCAGCGCAAATGAGAGCAGAGTGGTGCCAAATGGGAGTGGAAACAAAGGTAGTGGTGAGCGGTGAAATGTTCCATCAAGATTCGGAGCAGTGCAAAATGCGTGTGGAGAGAAGTGAAAGGTTGCGGTGCAAATGGGAGCGGAGTGAATTGGGAGTGGAAACAAAGGGAGTGGAGAGAAGTGAAGTGTTCCGGCGCAAATGGGAGTGAAATGGAAGTGGAGAGAAATCAAAGGCTGTGGTGCAAATAGGAGCAGCACAGAGAGAAAAGGGAGTGCAGAAAAGTGAAAAGTTGCAGAGCAAATTGGAGCAGAGCTGAATGAAGTGGGAGCATATACAAAGGGAATGGAGAGAACAGAAATGTAGCAGTGCAAATAGGAGTGCAGAGGAGCTAAATAGAAGCGAAAACAAAGGGAGTGGATTGAAACGAAAGGTGGCAGCACTAATGAAAGCAGAGCAAAATGGGAGCGGAAACAAAGGGAGAGGTGAGAAATGAAAGGTTGAGGCGGAATTGGAGCAAAGTGGAGCAAAATAGGAGCGGAAACATAGGGAATGGAGAGAAAAGAAAGGTTCGGCGCAAATGGGAGCAGAGCGAAATGGGAGTGGAGAGAAGTGAAACATTGCAGTGTAAATGGGAGTGAAGTGGTGCAAAATGGGAGTGGAAAGAAAGGGAGTGTAGGGAAGTGAAAAGTTCCAGCGAGAATGGGAGCAGTGAAAATTAGGTGTGGAGGGATGTGAAATGATTTGGCGAAAATTGGAGCTGTGCAAAACGGGAGTGGAGAGAACTGAATAGTTGCGGTGTAAATGGGAGCAAAGTGAAATTGGAGCGGAAATGTCACCGGTTTGTGGTACAGTTTGACCCGGTACCATGACAATTGAGACAGGGGACCCACGGGCCCACACCCCAGGGAAGGGGAAAGGGGAAAGGGAAAATGGAGAAGGTAGATGGGCCTAGGAACAAAACAGCGGCAACGATCTGAGGAGGAAAGCTAATTTACTAAATAAGATATCAGAAAGGAAAATAACACAATATAATATAATATAATTGGAATTGAGGCAAATGAAACAAATAAAATGAGTGAGAGAGAGAGTGTCTGATAAACCGAAGGCCTTACACTAACGCTAAAGGCAGACGGCTGCAACAAACACCCACTGCCGAGCTTGGTCCCGAAGGGAAGAGGGAGTCCCGTGACCACAGACAGTTTTTATCTTTCCCTCTGGGCGAAAATATGTAAAAATGCAAAGTATCAGAAAGTCCTCTGAAGAATGCAGTCCTTCTTCTCTTCTGAGACAGGTACACCCAGAACTATCAACGATCCACAGAGCTGGAGCATTAACTCTTTAACTCCCAATACTCCACATGATGTTATGATGTGGAATATTAATAATACAACAAAAATCATAGAACCATAACAGGAAAGAAAGGGAGTGGAGAGAAATGAATGGCTGCGAAGCAAATGGGAATGGAGCGGAGCCAAATGGGAGTGGAAAAAAAGGGCCTGGAAGGAACAGTAATGTTGCAGCGCAAATACTAGCGGAGTGGAGTAAAATGGGAGCGGAAACAATGGGAGTTGAGAGAATTGAAAGGTTATTGCGCAAATGTTAGCAAACCGAAATGGCAGAGAGAAATGGGAGAAGAAAGATAGGGAGTGGAGAGAACTGAAAGGTTGCAGCGCAAACGGAAGCAGAGCAAAATGGGAGCGGAAATGAAAGGATTGGAGAGTACATAAACGTTGTGGCAGAAATGGGAGCGGGGCAGAGCGAAATGGGAGCAGAAAGAAAATGAGTGGAGAGAACTGAAAGGCTGCAGCGCAAATGGGAGGGGAGCTAAACGAAATGGGAGTGGAAACAAAGGGACTGGAGAGAAGTGAAAGTTTTTGGCGCACCTGGGAGCAGAGCGAAAAGGAAGTGGAGAGAAGTGTATGATTTCAGCAGAAATGGGAGCGGAGCAAAATTGGAGCCAAAACATAGGGATAGGAGAGAATGTAATTGTTGCGGCACAAATGGGAGCAGAGCAAAATGGGAGTGGAAGCAAATGGATTGGAGACAAGGGAAAGGTTGCGGCACAAAAGGGAGTGGAGCAGAATGAAAAGGGAGCTGAAACAAAGGGACTGGAGAGAACAGAAATGTTGCGGCGCAAAAAGGAGTGGAGTGGAACGAAATCGGAGCAGAAACAAAAGGAGTAGAGAGAACTGAAAGGTTGCAGCTAAAGTGGGAGTGGAGCCCAGAGAAATCGTAGTGGAAACAATGGGAGTAGAGAGAACTGAAAGTTTGCGGCTCAGACGGGAGCAACGCGGAGCGAAATGGAAGTGCAGAGATCTGAAATGTTGCGACACAAATGGAAGCAGTGCTAAGCGAAATGGGAGTGGAAACAAAGGTCGTGCAGAGAACTGATATGCTGCGGTGTAAATGGGAGCGAAGCGGAACAAAATGGGAGTGCAGAGAACTGATACGTGGCAGTGTAAATGGGAGCGGAGCAAAGTTAAATGGGACTGCAGGGAACTGAAAGGTTGCAGCGCAAATGGGAGCTGAGCAAAATGGGAGCAGACCCAAAAGGAGTGGAGAGCACTGTAAGGTTGCGTCGGACATGGGAGCGGAGCGGATCGAAATGGGAGCGAAAACTAAGGGATTGGAAAGAAATTAAAGGTTGTGGTGCAAATGGGAGTGGAGTGGAAACAAAGTGAGTGGAGAGAACTGAAAGGTTGCATCGCAAATGAGAGCGGAGCGGAGCGAAATGGGAATGGAAACAAAGGGATTGGATAGAACTGAAAGTTTGCAGTGCAAATGGGAGTGGAGCAAAATCAAAGGGAGTGGATAGAACTGAAAGGTTGTGGTGCAAATGGGAGTGGAGCAAAATGGGAGAAGAAACAAAGGTAGTGGAGAGAACAGAATGTTTGCGGTGCAAATGGGAGCGGAAGAACAAAATCATAGCAGAAAAAAAGGGACTGGAGAGAACTGAAGGGTTGTGGCGCTAATGGGATGTCATAGTTTTATGATTTTTAGTACTGGTATCCCACATCATAACATCATGTAGTGCATTTAGAGTTTAAGAGTTAATGCTCCAGCTCCGTGGATCATCGATAGTTCCAGTTATACCTGTCTCAGAAGAGAAGAACTGCATTCCCCAGAGGACTTTGTGATGCTTTGCGTTCTTACGTGTTTACGCTCAGAGGGAAAGATAAAAACTGTCTGCGGTCACGGGACACTCTCTTTCCTTGGGCATCGACTCAGCAGTGGGTGCTCGCTGCCGTCCGCCTTCAGTGTTAGTGCAAGGCCTGCGGTTTATCATACACCCTCTCTTGCTCATTTTACTTGATTTATTAGCTTTAATTCCAATTACATTGTGTTATATTGTGTTGTTTTGCTTTCCGATATCTATTTATTAAATTAGCTTTCCTCCTCAGATCGTTGCCGCTGTTTTGTTCCTAGGCCCATCTCCCTTTTCTCTTTCCCCCTTCCCCTTTCCTGGGGCGTGGGTCCGTGGGTCCCCCGCACCAATCGTCACGGAACTGGGCCGAACCTGCCCGTAAACCGTTGACATTTTTGGCACCCGAACAGGGACTAAACCAGCTGCCTTAGCCTTGCAGAGACATACTTTTAGAGCGAATCTCTGTCTCTCATTAGCAGGCTTATCTGTACTGCAGATGCTGTACGGCAAAACACGACCTTGAAGTCTGGGCGTACTGCCAGTTGTCCTGGGATATTTGTAAACTTTTTGGGTGCTGCCAGCTAGTTTCAGTAAAGGAAAAAAAAATGCTTTCTCTTTTTAAACTGGTCTTAAAGGGACTGCATTTCATCGGTTTTTCCCTTGTAATGCTCAGAACGTACTGGGACTTAATTAAGTTTGCCAGTCTGATCCATGGAGCTTGGTCTCTATATGATAAACTAAAAACACTGATGGACATACCTACCTGGCTTTTGTATACAATGTGGCATTCAGTTCTGGAGGGAGTAACTCCAGATGAAGTTGCTAACTCTATGGAACTTGTGGTTTTTAAACAGACTCCTGGCCTCTCCTTTGAATTCATTATGCGTTTTCTGAATGCTCATCCAATGCTCGTAATGATTGTGGTGTCAGTTTCCCTGAATGTACTCTTCATCATTTTACTCAGTATTTGTATTTATAATATTTTGAGAAAACCCTCCCCAGAGCCAGAGAATACTGACTGGCAGGGAGTTTGGAGGGACTTAGGAGAGACTTTAGAGAAATGGGCATCACCGGTGTCATGGAACTTTTCTCCTGAACACCTGCAAGATCCTGAGAACTTAAGCAGATATTTGAGACAGGGATGTTGCGGCTCAAACAGATCTGAGGATGCCCAAATTATTTGGGGTCTGGCTTATGCTTACCGGGCCTTATTCAATACTATCCCAGAGAGGCATAGAGTTTTTGAAATAGAGCGAGAGAGTCTCCGAGCCGAAAGGGACAGTATCCTGATCAAGAAAGAGAGTCTTTTAGCTGACAATCAGACTCTCCAGTCCAATCTAGATGCCCTCCAGGCTGAGAGAGACACCCTCCAGACTGAGAAAGACACCCTCCAGTCTCAACAAAAAGCTCTCCAATCCGAGAGAGATGCCCTCCAGACTGAGAAAGACACCCTCCAATCTCAACAAGAAGCTCTCCAATCCGAGAGAGACGCCCTCCAGACTGAGAAAGACACCCTCCAGTCTCTACAAGAAGCCCTCCAATCTAAGAGAGACGCCCTCCAATCCAAGAGAGACGACCTCCAATCTCAGAGAGACACCCTCCAGACTGAGAGACACACCCTCCAATCCGAGAGAGATGCCCTCCAGTCTCAACAAGAAGCCCTCCAATCCGAAAGAGATGCCTTCCAGTCCAAGCGAGTCATCCTCCTGTCTGAACGGTACACCTTCAGAACTGAGCGAGGTACCTAACAGCCACAATAGCCCCTGCCCCCCAGTCAGGCGGGAGAAAGGGATAATAGAGTGTATTGGACTATGTGGATTCAATGGCCTGGCACATCAGAACCACAAAAAAATAAGGCACTGGTGGACTCTAAGGTGCACAGTACACTCTACTGCCCTCAAGTCACCACGGGACAGACTTAATCTATATTTCTGGGGTGACTGGGGGTTCCCAAGAGTTAACCATGTTGGAGGCTGAAAAAAGCCTCACTGGTAAAGACTGGCAAAAACATGCTATTGTGACTGGCCCAGGGGCTCCATGTATACTTGGAATTGATTATCACAAATGGGGATATTTTAAGGATCCCAAAGGGTATCGATGGGCCTTTGAAATAGCTGCTCTGGATGCAGAAAACATTAAGCAGCTGTCTGCTTTGACTGGCCTATCAGAAGATCCGTCTATTGTGGGGTTGCTCCAAGTGGAGGAGCAACAGGTACAAATTGCTACAAAAATGGTGCACAGACGGCAGTACCGCACCAACAGGGATTCCTTGCTCCCCATTCATAACCTGATTCGTCAGCTAGAGAGCCAGGGAGTGATAGGTAAAACTCGCTCACCTTTTAACAGCCCCATATGGCCAGTGCGCAAAGCCAGTGGAGAATGGAGGCTGACGGCAGATTACCAGGGCCTGAATGAACTCACACCCTGTTATGGTTTTGCGATTTTTGTTGTATTGTTGATATTCCACATCATAACATCACGTGGAGTATTGGGAGTTAAGGAGTTAATGTTCCAGCTCCGTGGATCATCGATAGTTCCAGGTATGCCTGTCTCAGAAGAGAAGAAGAACTCCATTCCCCAGAGGACTTTGCGATGCTTTGCGTTCTTACATGTTTACGCTCAGAGGGAAAGATAAAAACTGTCTGCGGTCACGGGACTCTCTCTCTTCCCTTCGGGACCGAGCTCGGCAGTGGGTGTTTGTTGCAGCCGTCCGCCTTCAGCGTTAGCGTAAGGCCTTCGGTTTATCGGACACTCTCTCTCTTGCTCATTTTATTTGATTCATTTGCCTCAATTCCAATTATATTATATTTTATTGTGTTATTTTTCCTTTCTGATATCTATTTAGTAAAATAGCTTTCCTCCTCAGATCGTTGCCGCTATTTTGTTCCTAGGCCCATCTCCCTTCTCCTTTTTCCCTTTCCCCTTTCCCCTTCCCCGGGGTGTGGGCCCGTGGGTCCCCTGCCTCAATTGTCACGGTACCAGGTCAAACTGTCCTGCAAACCGTGACACACCCCCACTGAGTGCTGCTGTGCCAGACATGCTACAACTCCAGTACGAACTGGAGTCAAAAGCAGCCAAGTGGTATGCCACCATTGACATTGCTAATGCCTTCTTTTCAATTCCTCTGGCCACAGAATGCAGGCCACAGTTTGCCTGCACCTGGAGGGGCGTCCAGTACACCTGGAACCGTTTGCCCCAGGGGTGAAAGCACAGCCCAACTATTTGCCATGGGTTGGTCCAAACTGCATTGGAATAGGGTGGCGCTCCTGAGCATCTGCAATACATTGATGACATTGTTGTATGGGGCAATACAGCAGAGGATGTCTTTGAGAAAGGAGAGCAGATTATCCAAATTCTCCTACGAGCTGGCTTTGCTATCAAGCAAAGAAAAGTGAAAAGGCCTGCACAAGAAATTCAGTTCCTGTAAGAGACTAATATCTTTTACCATTGCCTCAATGGTTGCTGATGAACATGTCCGAACATGTCCAAGTTAGTCCTGGGAAAGGGTTGTGAAATCCTTTGTCTCAGGGACAAGCTGATGGGCATGTCCTGGGGCGGCCTAAGCTGCAGCTCAGTGGCCATTGAACACTCTTTTGTGGAACTCCCCTCCAAGGGAAGATAACCATCTCAGGTGATACTCCCCTGACGCTGCAGCTCAATGACCGGAGTGCTGCAGCTCAATGACCGGAGAACACTCGTTTATGGAACTCATCTCCAGGGGGAGATAACCATCTTAGGCGATACCCGCCTGATGCCCAAGCAGGAGAGGTTCGAGGGGTTCGTCACGTAGACTGGAGAAATCTGGGAGATAAATAGAGGGGTCCTGCAGCCACGAAGTTGGAGGGTTTTCTCTGGAGTGGCTTCCTCTTGGAGAAGCTTTCTCTTAGGAGAGACCTCCCGAGCTGATCACTGCCTGCTGCTTCCTGGAGAGGCCTTCTCTTTGGAGAGACCTCACGAGCTGATCACTGTTCGCTGCTGCCCCTCCGGGGGTTGACCCCTCGCCGCTTCTCCCGTGCTGACCCCGCACCCCTCCTCCTGTGCTGACCCGGTGCTGCTTCTACGGACGACTGCTTGCTGCTCAGGGCTGCCCGTCGCTGCTGCTGTTCTCCCCGCTTCTGCCGCCCCTGCTCTTCTGCCTCGGACCGTCGGAGCCGCTTGCAACCGGACCGCCCCTGGGACCCTGGCTGGTGACTATCCCTGCTTTGTACAAGCCCTTGCTTCCTTCCTATCTTTCCTATCGCTCGCCTTCCCTTCCCCATCACCCTAACAGTGTCCGCCTTCCCCTTCTCCCTGGTTTATAGTGGTAATAAACTGGTCGGACCAACATTTGAACCGTTGTTTCTTAATCTCATGCTGGGTATATACATAATCAAATGAACCTTCGTCGCCCTCCTTTATATTGGAGCGTGACATTTTTAATGGCGTAGTCGGCAGGATACCCTTCGTGAGAGTGTTGTCCTTCCAGATATAATTTGAACCTTTTTTTCTGTGTGTGCCTCTTGGAGTTGTGAGGAGTGATATTTTTTCATTTAAATGTGTGTACCTCTCCAAGAAGATCACTCCGAATTCTGATAACTTAACTGTGAAATTTGAATGTTTTCCTGTGTGTACCTCCTGGAGATGCAAGGAGCGATATTTTTGAAAACTTAGATGTGGGCACCTCTCCAGGAAGACCGCTCCAAATTCTGAAACTTTACTGTTTATGTGTATACCTCTCGAGGACTTGTGAAATACGTGCATGCTTCCTCGGGAAGACCTCTCTGCATTTGGTGTTTGATAACTAAAGCTTTTTCGTGTGCGCCTCTTGGGTAGTGAGGAATGGTGTACCTCCTCAAGAAGTTTGTTTACCTTAGAAAGTGTTGTTTTTAGCTTTTGTCTTTTTGTGTGCTCCTCTCAGCAAAAGGGAGGAGTGATTGGAACAGTATTTACCCTTGCTTAATAGGTGTGTTGTGCCTCCCTGGGTGGGGGTGAGGTGTTAGTTGTGCTTTTGAATACCTCCTCTCTCCCTCGGTGTAGACCTTTTGTGAAAATGTGTGACAGTGCCACAATGGGTTGTGAAGGTGTATTATTTGAACTTATGGAAAAGCATGGTGCTAAACCCTCGTTAACAGGGGTAGAGTGGGCACGGCAGAACTGGTATAACGTGCAGAGCGTCTCTGACCGTATTAGTGCTCTGCAAAAGAATGCTCGTACCCGAGCTGGAAAAGGGAAGGTATTTATTTGTGCGGTATTGGGCTCTGCTCTGGTTGCAGCTGTAGAATTCCGCGACCAGCAGCTTAAAGCAGAGAGCCAAGCTTTACAAGCATTGCATGAATCAGTTAAAGTAAGTCAGGAATTGATAAAAGCTCTGCAAAATCAAATTGTAAACCTAGAAGAGCAAGTAGAAAGAGAAAAACATAATTCCGATCTGTTGCAAATAGCTTTAAGGGAAGTGTTAACGAGTAAGGATGCCAGTGGTGCTAGTGCATCTCAAGAAAAAACATATCCAAGGGAGGAACTGCAAGGTATAATGGCAAGTGTAGACAAGTTAGAAGCCTCCCCAGCTCAGTTGCGTCCTTTAATAAAAACTGAGTATTCATACGATAATAGCGAGGATTTAGATCCTCAAATGAACGTTAAAGAAATCCCTTTCTCTACTACTGAGCTAGCAAAATTGAAAAGAGATTTTGGCCGCTCTCCTAAAGAATCAGAAACAGAGTACGTATGGAGGGTCAGCCTCACAGGTGGAGATCAGATACTTTTAACTGAAAAGGAGGCTGAAGGTTATTGGGGACCAGGAGTATTTTTAACTACTGGTAACAATCGTGCTCCTTGGTCCCTTACACAGAGAGCTGCCTATTGGGCAGGTGGTCTTAATCCCCTAGAAAGGGGAGACCCCCTTGCCATTACTGGAACTGTTGATCAACTAGTAGAGAATGTTCAGAAGGCTGCCTGTCTCCAAATGATGTATGACAGGAAGTTGCAGTTACACCATGAATCTCCCATGATGTTGCCTGTTGATCCTGAGAGAATGACCCCTCTAATCAGGGGGCTTCCAGAATCACTGAAACCCATAGGCATACAGTTGCAAGGAAAGATACAGGCTATGCCTCAGGGAGAAAGAACCCGGGCAATGTTAGAAGGAACTGCAACTTCTAATAATTTGCAGTCAGGATGCAAAGTATGGACATGGGGGGAGGTTGCCCAAGAGTTAATTAATTATGGAAGAAAATATGGGCCAGTGGTTTCTTCCTCCAGTAAATTTGAGCCAAGAGGAGTAAGGCTTGCAGCAGCCAGACTTGTCCTCAGGCCACCTAGCCCAAAGCTTAATGAGACTGAAAAGCTTTCATGCCCACTAAGAACGGGTAGGCGAAGCATTGATCATAAACGTAATGGTCTTTGGACTCTGGGCTGGAAAAAGGGCATTCCACGAAAATTGATGGATGGACTGACAACAGATAGGCTTGAGATGCTGGTGACTGATTGGCCTACTAGATTTGAGGGAAGTAAAACCCCAGATCCTAGTGCTCCTCCCATAGCACCAGAAGAGCTGCAGGAACCATCGGGAAACTAATTTCTTCACCTCTCTCAAGTGAGCGGGGAGGTGAAGGATGGATGCATATTAGAAAGCTCACAATAAAAGGAAATGATCTATTAATTACTTGCATTGTTGAACCCAATTTAGTTCCAGTAACTTTTCTGGTGGATACAGGAGCACAAATTTCAGCTATCAAAAGGGGTGATGCTGACCGTGCGGGTGTAGCCCTGTCCTGCAGGAAAATCTTTGTAGCTGATGCTATGGGAGGTGTACATTCACAAACCACGGCAACAGTGAGACTAAGGTTACCTGGGGAAGAACAGTCTCAGGATGTCCCCATGGTAGTGGGAACTCTCCCGCATAATTTGTTAGGATTAGATGTCTTGAAAGGTAGAAGCTGGACTGATGACCAGGGAAGGAGCTGGGTATTTGGCACCCCCACTCTAGACATTCGCTTGTTGCAAGTAGCACCTCAACTTCCACCCTCTCACCTTACCTCTGTTAGACCTTACCCTTTACCTTTAGGAGCACGTAGTGGTATCAGCCCAGTTCTGGCAGAATTAAAAGAAGAAGGTATTGTGGTACCTACCCACTCCCCTTTTAACTCTCCAGTGTGGCCTGTAAGGAAACCAAATGGCAAATGGAGACTGACTATTGATTATCGCAGGCTTAATGCCAACACTGGACCACTTACTGCAGCAGTACCCAACATTTCTGAATTAATAGCGGCTATCCAGGAACAGGCTCACCCTATTATGGCCACCATTGATGTTAAAGATATGTTCTTTATGGTGCCCTTGCATCCTGATGACCAACTCCGTTTTGCCTTCACATGGGAGGGTCAGCAGTATACCTTTACTCGCCTCCCTCAGGGGTTCAAGCATTCTCCCACTCTGGCTCATCATGCTCTGGCAAAAGAACTTGAACAGATTCCCTTAGAAGAAGGAATTAAGATTTATCAATACATTGATGATATACTCATAGGAGGAGACCAGCTGACTACAGTAAAAACAATGCATGACAAAATAATAAAACACTTAGAAGGACTGGGTTTGACTATTCCTCCAGATAAAATCCAGTTTCCTTCTGCTGAAGTAAAATTTTTGGGTATCTGGTGGAAGGGTGGTATGGCCTGCATTCCACAGGATACCCTCTCAGCTTTAGATCAACTTAAAATGCCAGAGAATAAAAAGGAATTACAGCATGTTCTTGGACTTTTAGTATTCTGGAGAAAACATATTCCTGACTTCTCCATTATTGCCCGTCCATTATATGATTTATTGCGGAAAAGAGTGTCTTGGGAATGGTCTCCAGTTCATGAAGAAGCCTTGCAGCTTCTAATTTTTGAGGCTATCACCTATCAGTCCTTAGGTCCTATCCATCCCTCTGACCCTGTACAAATAGAATGGGGATTTGCTTACTCAGGATTGTCCATACATCTCTGGCAAAAGGGTCCAGAAGGTCCCATTAGACCTATTGGATTTTATTCCCGTAGCTTTAAAGATGCAGAAAAACGTTATTCTCAATTGGAGAAGGGGCTATTTGTTGTTAGCCTGGCTTTGCGGGAAGCTGAGCGAACCATACGGCAGCAGCCTATAATATTAAGAGGTCCATTTAAGGTTATCAAGTCTGTTATGTCTGGCACCTCTCCACCTGACGGGGTGGCACAACGAGCTTCTGTCCGAAAATGGTATGCTCAGATTGAACACTACTGCAATATCTTTGTAGTTACAGAAGGTGCTCCAAAAACGCTCACAATACAAGATGATATTTTCTCTATGACCGATACTGATCTTCCCTCTATGATTCAAATTGCTCCCCCCTATTCAGATCAGTTGCAGAATGTTTGGTTCACAGATGCCTCCTCCAAGCGTGAAGGAAAATTATGGAAGTATCGTGCTGTGGCCCTACAGATAGGGACTGATCTCACTATTACCACTGAGGGTGAGGGGAGTGCTCAGGTTGGGGAACTAGTAGCAGTATGGAGTGTGTTCCAACATGAATCAAAGTCCACTACACCTGTGCATATATATACTGACTCATATGCTGTTTTCAAAGGCTGTACAGAGTGGCTGCCATTTTGGGAGAAAAATGGCTGGGAAGTTAACCGCATCCCAGTCTGGCAAAAGGAAAAATGGCAGGAGATTCTCTCTATTGCTAAGAAGGGCCAGTTTTCTGTTGCATGGGTTGCATCACACCAGGAGGATGGGACCCCTGTTAGTCATTGGAATAACAAAGCTGATGAACTTGCTAGGATTGCGCCATTGAGACAGGGAGAACCAGATAGTGACAACTGGGAGAGACTTGTAGAATGGTTACATGTAAAAAGAGGACATACAGGTGCTCTTGATCTCTATCATGAGGCCCAAGCCCGTGGCTGGCCTGTCACCAGAGAACAGTGCCGCACTTGTATCTCCGCTTGTGATTTGTGTCGCACTCGTCTGGACCGACACCCCTTACAGGACGCTCCTCTTCATTTAAGGGAGGGAAAGCACCTGTGGGAAACGTGGCAGATTGATTACATTGGTCCTTTTCGTAGATCTGAAGGCAAACAGTATATGCTAGTAGGTGTGGAAGTAATCTCCGGACTATTACAGGCTGAATCTTTCCCTAGAGCAACAGGGGAAAACACTGTAAAGGCACTAAAGAAATGGTTTAGCATTCTTCCGAAACCTGATTGCATCCAGTCAGATAATGGTTCCCACTTTACCTCAGGGGTAGTGCAAGAATGGGCCAGAGAGGAAGGAATTCGTTGGGTTTTTCACACCCCGTACTACCCACAAGCTAATGGTATTGTGGAACGATCTAATGGCCTCCTTAAAAAATTTATAAAACCAGAGAAGGCTAATTGGTCCACCCGTACCTCTGATGCAATCAGAAGAGTCAATGATCGTTGGGGAATCAATGGCTGTCCTCGATTTAACGCTTTCTATCCCAAGGCCCCATCACTTTTGCCAATTACTCTTAATCCAGATAAGCTAGGAGAGCCCTCTTACTCTCCCGGCCAACCTGTGTTGGTCGACCTGCCCAATGTAGGGTCAGTACCTCTGACCCTAACAGAATCTCTTAACAAATATGCTTGGAGGGCCAAGGACACCAGGGGAAAGGAATATAAAATCAACACTCGCTGGATAATTCCCTCCTTCTGATCATAATAACAAAGCCCGACTGGGCAAGTCGATGTCTCATTTTTGTTTTTCAGAAGACCTCCGTGGGACTCAAGCTGAACACAGTGGCAGCTGATTTCAATTATTGGTATTCTGTTGATTGTCTATGCAACATTCGGGTGAAATGTTATTTCTGCTAATCTGGGGTATTATGGGGGCTGCAACCTCTATAACAATCAGTTATCCCCTTCTAGAATCTGAGAATGGAGAAAACGGTATAAAAAACTCTTTTTTCCAACTGGCTGAGCAGGTAGCAAATGTCTATAACCTCACTAGCTGTTGGGTCTGTGGAGGACCCATGGGACTTGAAACCTGGCCCTGGGTATCAACCCCTATTGAACCTAAATGGCTGGCAAGCAACTTTAGTGGAACTAACCACAATACCCACTGGGAAGATAAGAATATTTCTCCATGGCCAGTTCAATATCCTGCTATGGGAATGTATTGTTTGAATCGTACTCAGGTGGGTGGCATCTATGTCGGGACTAGCAATTGTACTTGGATTTATCGTAAAGGGGCTCCTGATGTGGGGGGACAGATAAGGGGTGATCAGTGGGCATGGTACAATCAGTCTGGAAAAAGACAAGGGTTTTCTCATTTTTGGTCTTCCACCAACAACACTTTGTTCACCAAAGATGGTGGTATGAAATGTACCTGGAAATCTGATGCTGGAGCTTGGAAATGTAAGTGGTGTAGGGATGAAAGTGCTATTGGTAATGGTTGGAACTGCAATGTGCCAGGACATCCTTTTGGACCTCTCAACACCACATACTTCCAGGCTAATGAACATGTAAATAAATTGGCCAATGGATGGAATGGACCTTTTGAAAATGGCTCGGTGGCACTAAAGGGACATTATTGGATTTGTGGTCATTATGCATATAAACGACTTCCTGCAAACTGGACGGGGGTATGTTATGTTGGAGTAATCCGCCCACTGTTCTTTTTGCTCCCAGGAAAGGATGGCAATGAATTAGGGGTCAGAGTATATGATGATCTTAACGGACACAAGAGGTCTATTGATACCTCCCTAACACGTGGTAGTGGCCAGACTTGGGGCAAAGATGACTGGCCTCCTCAACGTATAATCAAACATTATGGACCAGCTACCTGGAACCCCAATGAGTGGATTAGTGGTGCTCGAGAGCCCATCTATAACCTAAACCGTATTATCAGATTACAAGCTGTCCTTGAAATCATTACTAATGAAACAGCATATGCCCTTGATCTCCTTGCAGACCAAGCCTCACAGATGCGGGCAGCAATACTCCAAAATCGCATTGTTCTGGACTACCTGCTAGCTGAAGAAGGGGGTGTCTGTGGCAAATTAAATGATTCTACTTGTTGTCTAAAGATTGATGATAATGGGAAAATTGTCAAGCAAATTGCTCACGGTATACGAAAAATAGCACATGTTCCTGTTCAAACTTGGAAAAGCCCAGACCTTGACCTCTTCTCCTGGCTCCCAGGTGGACCATGGGTAAAACGTATTTTATTCTATATATTGTGTGCTATTGCAACTCTTATGTTTGTTCCTTGTATGATACCATGTTTTATTCAACTAATACAACGTGTAGTATCTTCTATGTACTTTACTTCCTCCTCTGCTGATGGAGAAGTGAGACATATCAGGGCAACAATTGTAACCAAGACTAAAAAAACGTGTGTAACAATTATATGAACATTTTGATTCCCTACACCCCTCCCTCCTTTACCCTTCTGCTTCCTATCTTTTTCTCACCATCATGGATCACCAGTGCCCAATTTTTAAGCAACCTTTGAGTCACGGGGTGGTGTAAGAGACTAATATCTTTTACCATTGCCTCAATGGTTGCTGATGAACATGTCCGAACATGTCCAAGTTAGTCCTGGGAAAGGGTTGTGAAATCCTTTGTCTCAGGGACAAGCTGATGGGCATGTCCTGGGGCGGCCTAAGCTGCAGCTCAGTGGCCATTGAACACTCTTTTGTGGAACTCCCCTCCAAGGGAAGATAACCATCTCAGGTGATACTCCCCTGACGCTGCAGCTCAATGACCAGAGAACACTCGTTTATGGAACTCATCTCCAGGGGGAGATAACCATCTTAGGCGATACCCGCCTGATGCCCAAGCAGGAGAGGTTCGAGGGGTTCGTCACGTAGACTGGAGAAATCTGGGAGATAAATAGAGGGGTCCTGCAGCCACGAAGTTGGAGGGTTTTCTCTGGAGTGGCTTCCTCTTGGAGAAGCTTTCTCTTAGGAGAGACCTCCCGAGCTGATCACTGCCTGCTGCTTCCTGGAGAGGCCTTCTCTTTGGAGAGACCTCACGAGCTGATCACTGTTCGCTGCTGCCCCTCCGGGGGTTGACCCCTCGCCGCTTCTCCCGTGCTGACCCCGCACCCCTCCTCCTGTGCTGACCCGGTGCTGCTTCTACGGACGACTGCTTGCTGCTCAGGGCTGCCCGTCGCTGCTGCTGTTCTCCCCGCTTCTGCCGCCCCTGCTCTTCTGCCTCGGACCGTCGGAGCCGCTTGCAACCGGACCGCCCCTGGGACCCTGGCTGGTGACTATCCCTGCTTTGTACAAGCCCTTGCTTCCTTCCTATCTTTCCTATCGCTCGCCTTCCCTTCCCCATCACCCTAACAGTGTCCGCCTTCCCCTTCTCCCTGGTTTATAGTGGTAATAAACTGGTCGGACCAACATTTGAACCGTTGTTTCTTAATCTCACGCTGGGTATATACATAATCAAATGAACCTTCGTCGCCCTCCTTTATATTGGAGCGTGACAGTTCCTAGGTATAAAGTGGCAAGATGGACGTCGTCACATCCCTACAGATGTGATTAACAAAATCACTGCCATGTCTCAACCCACCAGTAAGACAGAAACCCAAGCTTTTCTGGGTGTAGTGGGCTTTTGGAGAATGCATTTCCAAACTACAGTCTCATTGTGAGCCCTCTCTATCGGATGACGCGGAAGAAGAATGATTTTGTGTGGGGCCCTGAGCAGCAGCAGGCTTTTGAGCAAATTATGCAGGAGATAGCCCGTGCCGTGGCCCTGGGGCCAGTGCTGACGGGACAGGATGTAAAGAACATCCTCTACACTGCTGCTGGAAAGGAAGGTCTCACTTGGAGTTTGTGGCAAAGAGCTCCTGGAGAGACCCGAGGCCGACCCCTTGGATTCTGCAGTCGGGCGTACAGGGGGTCTGAGGAGCGCTACACTCCAACTGAGAAGGAGATCTTAGCCGCATACGAGGGGGTTCGAGCTGCTTCCGAAGTAATCGGTACTGAAACGCAGCTCCTTCTGGCACTTCGACTGCCAGTGCTGAGCTGGATGTTCAAAGGGACAGCTCCCTCTACCCATCATGCTACTGATGCCACTTGGAGTAAGTGGACTGCACTGATTACACAGCGAGCTCAGATGGGGAACTTCAACAATCCAGGAATCCTGGAGGTGATCATGGACTGGCCTGAAGGTAAAAAGTTTGGAACAACGCCAGCAGAGGAGGTGTCACGTGCTAAACAAGCCCCACCATATAATGAACTATCAGACAATGAAAGGAGATATGCCCGGTTCACAGATGGATCATGTCGCGTTGTGGGTAAGCACCGCAGTTGTAAATCTGCTGTGTGGAGCCCCACATGATGAGTTGCAGAGGCCACTGAAGGAGAAAGAGAATCAAGTCACTTTGCAGAGGTAAAGGCTGTCCAGGTGGCCTTAGATATTTCTGAACGAGAGAGGTGGTCTGTGCTTTATCTTTATACTGACTCAAGGATGGTGGCAAATGCTTTTTGGGGGTGGTTAAAGCAGTGGGAACAAAATGGTTGGCAACGGAGAGGTAAACCTATTTGGGCTGCTGAACTGTGCAGAGACATTGCTGCCCGAATAAAGAATATGGTTGTAAAGGTGCGCCATGTAGATGCTCATGTGCCCAAGAATTGAGCTACTGAAGAGCAGCAAAATAACCATCAGGTAGATCGAGCTGCCAAAGTTAAGGTGGCTCAAGTAGACTTGGATTGGCAACACAAGAGTGAATTATTTTTAGCTCGATGTGCCCATGAGTCCTCGGGCCATCAAGGAAGAGATGCAACATATAAGTGGGCTAGAGACCGAGGGGTGGACTTAACTATGGATGCTATTGCACAAGTTATCCATGAATGTGACACATGTGCCACAATTAAACAAGCCAAGAGGATGAAACCTCTTTGGGGGGAAGGGTGATGGCAAAAGTATAAATATGGGGAGGCGTGGCAGGTTGATTATATCACCTTGCCACGATCTCGCAGTGGTAAGCGTTATGTGCTCATCATGTTGGAAGCAACCACTGGGTGGCTTGAAACATGCAGTACCCCATGCTACCACCCAAAACACCATCTTAGGGCTCAAGAAACAAGTCCTGTGGCGACACGGCACTCCAGAGAGAATTGAGTCAGATAATGGGACTCATTTCAAAAATTCTCTTGTAAATACTTGGGCCAAAGATCATGGCATTGAATGGATTTATCATATCCCCTATCATGCACCAGCTTCTGGTAAAATTGAAAGGTACAATGGGTTGTTAAAAACCACGTAGAAATCAATGGATGGCAGAACATTTAAGCACAGGGAGAAGCATTTGGCAGAAGCCAACTGGTTGGTCAACACTCGAAGGATCTATCAATCGCGATGGTCCTGCGCAATCCAGCTCTCTACCTACTGTAGAGGGAGATAAGGTCCGTGTAGTACATGTAAAGAACATGTTGGGAAAAGCAGTTTGGGTTCTTCCAGCTTCTGGAGAGGGCCAACTTCTCCAAGGAACTGTTTTTGCTCAGGGACCTGGGTCCACCTGGTGGGTGATGCAGAAGAATAAGGATGTTTAAAGTGCACCACAAGGGAATTTGATGTTGGGGGAGTGCAGTCGTTAATTCCATGTATATACATATATATGTTGTGTGTGTTTTTAAAGCATGTTAAACATTGTTCTTCTATACATATATATCAAACATGATCTAGTGATGTGGAATAAGGGGTGGAATGTCATGGTTTTATGATTTTTATTACTGGTATTCCACATCATAACATCATGTAGTGCATTTAGAGTTTAAGAGTTAATGCTCCAGCTCCATGGATCATTGATAGTTCCAGGTATACCTGTCTCAGAAGAGAATAAGAAACGTAATCCCCAGAGGACTTTGTGATGCTTTGCGTTCTTACGTGTTTACGCTCAGAGGGAAAGATAAAAACTGTCTGCGGTCACGAGACACTCTCTTTCCTTGGGCATCAACTCAGCAGTGGGTGCTCGCTGCCATCCGCCTTCAGCGTTAGCGAAAGGCCTACGGTTTATCATACACTCTCTCTTGCTCATTATACTTGATTTATTAGCTTTAGTTCCAATTATATTGTGTTATATCGTGTTATTTTGCTTTCCGATATCTATTTAGTAAATTAGCTTTCCTCCTCAGATTGTTGCCACTGTTTTGTTCCTAGGCCCATCTCCCTTTTCTCTTTCCCCCTTCCCCTTTCCTCGGGCGTGGGCCTGTGGGTCCCCCGCACCAATCATCACAGAACTGGGCCGAACCTGCCCGTAAACTGTTGACACAGGAGCCGAGCAAAATGGGAGTGGAAACATAGGGAGTGGAGAGAACTGTATGGCTGTGGTGCAAACGGGAGCAAAGCAGAGCAAAATGGGAGTGGAAATTAAGGGAGTGGAGAGAAATGAAAGGTTGCCGTGCAATTGGGAGCAGAGTGAAATGGGAGTGGAAACAGGGGGAGTGAAGTGAACTGAAAGTTTGCAGCGCAAATGAAAGCAGAGTGGAACAAAACGGGATCAGAAACAACGGGAGAGAAAAGTACTGAAAAATTGCGGTGCAAATGGGATTAGAGCGGAGAAAAAGGGAGTGGAGTGATCTGAAAGGTTGCATCGCAAATGGGAGCGGATCGGAGCAAAATGGTTGTGGAAACAAACAGAGGATAGAACTGAAAGTTTACGATAAAAATGGGAGTGGAGCAAAATGGGACAAGAAACAAAGGGAGTGGAGAGAACGGAAAGCTTGCGGTGCAAAAGGGAGAGGAAGAACTAGATCATAGCAAAAATAAAGGGACTGGAAAGAACTGAAGGGGTGTAGCGCAAATGGGAGCGGAGCAAAATTAGAGCGGAACCAAATGGAGAGAAGAGATCTGTAAGGTTGCATCAGAAATGGGAGCGGAGCGAAGCAAAATGGAAGCAGAAACAAAAGGAATGGAGAGAACTGAAAGATTGCGGTGCAA
Source organism: Cyrtonyx montezumae (assembly GCF_038088225.1). Taxonomy (NCBI): domain Eukaryota; kingdom Metazoa; phylum Chordata; class Aves; order Galliformes; family Odontophoridae; genus Cyrtonyx; species Cyrtonyx montezumae. The sequence continues at coordinate 2,963,865 of NW_027072025.1, forward strand.
ACGGGTGCAGAGTGGAGCGAAATGGGAGCAGAAAAACAAGAAGTGGAGAGAACTGAAAGGCTGCAGTGCAAATGGGAGTGGAACAGTGTAAGGTAAATAACTCCCAATGATGGTACGGCCGCACCTCGAGTACTGTGTTCAGTTTTGGGCCCCTCACTGTGAAAGACAGAAACTGTTTTCTTTTGTCTCAAAGTTTGCTTCGTAAGGCCTTTTCTGGTGACAAGACTCTGACTGATAACTGCCGGTTATCTGGATGGGTGTTATGGTGCCATTGTCTCTGCTTATGGTTGTAAAGATAAGCAGAAATAGGTGCAAATAGTCTTTCCCGTGGGACTACGGCTTGGAGAAGCTTACCACCACAAAGAAAGTGTTCAAAAAGCTGCTTGTCTGCAAATGATGTATGATAGAAAGCTGCAGCCACACCATGAATCCCCTAAGATGATGCCTGTTGATCCTGAGAGAATGACCCCTCTTATCAGGGGGCTTCCTGAATCATTGAAACCTATAGGTATACAACTACAAGGAAAAATACAGGCTATGCCTCAGGGAGAAGGAATATAAAATTAACACTCGCTGGATTATTCCCTCATTTTAACCATATTAACAAGCCCCAAAAGGGCAAGCCGATGTCCTCTTTTGTTTTACAGAAGACCCCCGTTGGACCTCGACTGAACACAGAAAGGCAGACAGCTGACTTTAATCATTTGTGTTTTGGGACAAATGCTGAAGACTTGATCATACTAGAATGCTGACTATACCTCTTGATTACACTGTATTACATTGTATTTCGGTTGCATAGTATTGTGTTTCAGGTTGTTGTGGGTGTGGGTGTTGTCTTTAGGTCTGTTAAACTTCACACTTGGGTTTGAGTTTCCACAGGTTTTGCTGGCTTACTGGCTACTCCCTGTACAGTAATGCCATTCCTTTTGATCCCTTCTTCTACCTCTTTTTATCAAACTGATTATGATTTGCATGTAACTCTGCTATGGTGTTTTCAACTTCCTAATAAATTTGGAAATGAACCAAAGGACCCATCTAATGTCTGTCAGATGTGGCCACAAAAAGAAACACATTATGTTGTTTATTGTAACACCAGTCCAGGAGTTCCATCCAAAACATGGTTGTTGGAAAGTGTTTATGTTTTGTTAAGTAAGGTGTATGTTTCTGTGTACGTTTCTCTAATGTTTTATATTATGGGATATGCTAAACACACTATCCCGCGAAAGTTCTATAGATTATAACAATACTTGAACTTGCCAAACTAGTATATATCTCTCAGCATTTCAATCGCTTTTGAGATGCTCAAATGACAATTCTGTTCCTATTTAGCCTTGAAGCAACATGCAGTATTGCAGCGTGGTGAAGTTATACCTTCACTCAGCCAATTAGACTATGATCTTTGAAAACATTACATGGCAAATCCACGTATTGTTGAATTAGACTAGATATGCATTCTGAGAATTAAAATCACCAATGCAAGAAGTACTGATAATGCATTGCAAAACCAGTTAGTGCTCGGTATGTTGTTAAGGAATAGGTTGTTTGTGACAAAGTGAATAACTCTACTTGTTGTCTAAAATTGATGATAATGGTAAAGTTGTTAAACAAATTGTCCATGTTCCCGCCCAAACCTGGAAAGGCCAAGATGCTGATCTTATTTTTCCTGGCCTCTGGGTGGCCATGGGTGAAATGTATTCTATTTTAACTATTGTGTGTTGTTGCAAACCTTCTGCCTATTCCTTGAATGATTCCCTGTTTTGTTCAACTTATTCAACATGTTGTATCTTCAATGCACATTGTAACTGCCTCAACTGACCATGGTCAAGTCCAACAGATCAGAGCAACATTTGTAACTAAGCCCAAGAAATCTATTATAGCAATTTTGTAACATTTAACCCCCCATTACCTCCTCCCCTCTTTTCCCTTATGCTTGTTTTTTTTTTTTCTTCTTTCTCCTCTCCTTCACCACCGTGGACAGATGTTTGCACATCAGTTTCAAGCAATCTTTGAGCCACCGGGTGGTGTGAAAGACAGAAACTGTTTTCTTTTGCCTCAAAGTTTGCTTCATAAGGCCTTTTCTGGTGACAAGACTCTGACTGATAACTGCCGGTTATCTGGATGGGTGTTATGGTGCCATTGTCTCTGCTTATGGTTGTAAAGATAAGCAGAAATAGGTGCAAATAGTCTTTCCCGTGGGACTACGGCTTGGAGAAGCTTACCACCACAAAGATAATGCTCCTGCATGGCAATGAAGGCAACATCCGCTGCTGGCTTATCTGTTGGGCCAGACACGTCACACACAAATAAACTCCTGAGAAATGGGGATAAAAGGCCTTCACTGAACTGAGGATTTTGGAGAAGAACTCCCAAAGAAGAAATCTTTGAGGAGAACTCCCGAAGAGACTTAGGACAGACCCTGAGGCCTGCTTGCTGCCATCTCCCATCCCCCGTGGTGACCAGACAAGTTCCTGAGATCAACGGACCTACTACGAACCTCGCTGGATCCATGGTGGTGATTATATCTCTCTTGCTTTCTGCCAAATCTCCATGCTTTTCATCTCTTTTCTATCACACACCTTCCCTTCCCCATATCCCTAAGCAACTAGTATTTGTAATAAACTGGTTGGGCTAACATTTGACCCGTTGCGTCTTAATCTCGCCCTCGGGTATACATATACATATAAAGAACCTCGTCTCCCTCCTTTATATTGGAGCGTGACACTCACTACAAGAAGGACATTGAGGCCCTGGAGCGTGTTCAGAGAAGGGCAACAAAACTGGTGAGGGGTCTGGAGCACAAGTCTTATGAGGAGCGGCTGAGGGAGCTGAGATTGTTCAGTCTGGAGAAGAGGAGGCTCAGAGGAGACCTTATTGCACTCTACCACTTCCTGAAGGGGGGTTGTGGTGAGGAGGGGGTGGGCCTCTTCTCCCTGATAAATAACAACAGGACGAGAGGGAACGGCCACAAGTTGTGCCGGGGAAGATTTAGATTAGACCTGAGGAAGTATTTCTTTTCTGAAAAAGTGGTCAGGCACTGGAATGGCCTGCATAGGGAGATGGTTGAGGCACCATCCCTAGCGCTGTTCAAGAAGCGTTTAGATGATGTGCTTAAAGGATTTGATTTAGTAGTCGGGTAGAGATAGTGATAGGAGAATGGTTGGACTAGATGATCTTATAGGTCCTTTCCAACCTTATGAACTTATGACACACCGCAAGGAGATAGTATAGGGAATGGTATATTTTAAGTTGATCTTTTTAAGTTGATCTATATAAACAGTATACAGATAATACAAAAGAGAAGATACAAAAGAGAAGATGGCTCACCTTTATGATGACAAGGCTCGCAGGGGACTCCACGTGGGAGGGATCTCCAAGAAGAGACCCTTCCCTGGTGGTGGTCAGCCCTTAAATGGGGTTTGGGAGAGGTGGAACCAGGCTCCACCCCTTCCACTCACACAGGTATATCACCTTCACCTGTGGCCCCATGGCTGACTCTGTACTCACCTCAGGTGACCAATCAGTGGTTCAGGCCATGATTCAGCAGTTTCCATACACTCCACCCCTTCACAACATGAACCACTGATCAAGTAACCATAAGGTGAGCTCCCCTTGATACAGAGACCCAATACATCGCGACGCTTACATAATTGCCTGTCGCAACGCATGTTGATGTAATCCGAGATGAGTGATGATTGGCGCATCCGTCGAACTCTTCTTTGGGCCAGTGCTCGGTGGTATCTACTGGAAGCATGTAATCACACAGTGCAGGTCCATCTTATGTGTCATCACTCCCGGTTAGACCATCACCAGATGCTGCACATGGTCTTATAACAACTCTGGAACACTGCAGTATTGTTTGGTTCCTTCTGGCGACTCATAGAATTATGGGGAGTAATACAAGTGTTTTAGAGGTACCAAGAGGGGAAGATCCGCTCTCCAGGGCAAGATACAGGCCATATTCCTGTCTTGGGTTAACACTTCAGCTTGTACAGGGGCATGCCCTGGCCGCCTGTACCAAACCCTTTGACCCGATGTCTGTGGCTGTACGACTATATCAGGCACCAAAGGGGGTGTCCTGATCTGCCACAGAGACATGATAGGGGTCCCCTTAGCAATGAAGACTGGAGCATTAACCATTATTTCAGTAGGCCATGTACCTATTACCGGAGGGGCTACCGAACCCCCCACCTCCAATAATCTCCCCCAAGGTACAAGTAGGCCACACCATCGTGGTCCTACCTACACCTTCCAGGGCCATTTTATTTTATTGGTACCCGGTTTTAGGTCCTCAGGGGCAGGGAGCAGAAGATTGTCCTCACGGCCAATCTGAGGTATCACTTCATTATCGGTGCCCGTAATTTGGATCCTAAGTGGGGAGGCCCATGTTGTTTGTAACATTTTCAAGGCACTGGGTCTGCCATCTCTAGGTCTTTCATTCAGGTCCCGCAGGGTCTCATGGAGTCTCTTTGTCCACCCCTGCAGGGACTGAGAGTCTGTCTTCAGGGCAGCACAAATGGGAGCGAAGCAGAGTAAAATGTGAGCAGAAACTAAGGGAGTGGAGAGAAATGAATGTTTGTGGTGCAAATGGGAGCATAGTGGAGCGAAATTGGAGCAGAAAAACAGGAGTGGAGAGAACTGACAGGTTGCGACGCAAATGGGAGAGAAGCAGAACGAAATGGGATCGGAAATAACGGGAGAGAAAAGAACTGAAAGATTGCGGCGGAAATGGGATAAGAGCGGTAAAAAAGGTAGTGGAGAGAAAATAATGGTTGTGATGCAAATGGGAGTGTAGCGGAGCGAAATGGGAGTGGAAACAAATGGAGTGTAGAGAAGGGCACAAATGTGGCACTAATGGGAGAAGAGCAAAATTATATGGAAGTTGAAACAAAGGGACTGGAGAGAATAGAAATGTTGCGGAGCAAATAGGAGTAAAGTGGAGCGAAATGGGAGTGGAAACAAAGGGAGTGGAGAGAACTGAAAGGTTGCGACTCAAGTGGGAGCAAGACGGAGCAAAATTGGACTGCAGAGAACTGAAATGTTGCTGTGCAAATGGGAGCGGAGCAAAGCGAAATGGGAATGTAGAGAATTTAAAGGCAGTGTCGCAAATGGGAGCAGAACGAAATGGGAGCGTAAAGAAACAAAGTGGAGAAAACTGAAACGTTGCAATGTAAATGGGAGCGTAGTGGAGCGAAATGGGAGTGGAGAGAACTGAAAGGTTGCAGTGCAAATGGGAGAGAAGCGGATAGAAATGGGAGGTGAAACAAAGGGATTGGAGAGAACAGAAATGTTGCGGCTCAAATACGATCGGAGTGGTGCGCAAATGGGAGCGAAGACAAAGGGAGTGGAGAGAAGTGAGAAGTGAAATGTTCCAGCGAGAATGGGAGCAGAGCAAAATGGGAGTGGAGAGAAGTGAAAGGTAGCGGTGCAAATGGGAACGGAGTGGAATTGGAGCGGAAAGAAAGGGAGTGGAGAGAACTGAACGGCTGCGAAGCAAATGGGAGCAGAGCGGAGTCAAATGGGAGTGGAAACAAAGTGACTGGAGGGAACAGAAATGTTGCGGCACAAATAATAGCGGAGTGGAGCCAAATGGGAGTGGAAACAAAGTAAGTTGGAAGTAGTGATATGTTCCAGCGCAAATGGGAACAAAATGACAGTGGAGAGTACTGAACGGCTGCGGCGAAAATAGGAGCTGCGCGGAGTGAAATTGGAGTGCAGAGAACTTAAAGTTTGCAGCGCAAATGTGAGTGGAGCGGAACGAAATGGGAGCTGAAACAAAGGGACTGGAGAGAACAGAAATGTACCTGTGCAAATAGGAGCAGAGTGGAGTGAAAAAGTTGCGGAAACAAAGAGAGAAGAGAGAAATTAAAGGTTGCTGCGCAAATGGAAGCAGAGCAAAATGGGAGCGGAAAAGAAAGGAATTGGATGTACTGAAAGGTTGTGGCACAAATGAAAGGAAAGAAAGGGGGAGGAGAGAACAGAAAGGATGCAGAGAAAATTGGTAAGGTGCTGAACGAAATGGAAGCAAAAACAAAGGGACTGGAGAGAACAGAAATGTTGTGGTTAAAATAGGAGCAGAGTGGAGCGAAATGTGAATGGAAAGAAAGGGAGTGGAGAGGAGTGAAATATTCCGGCACTAAAAGGGGGGGTAGAAAAAAGGGAGCGGAAAAATAGGGAGAGAATTGAAATGTTGTGCGAAAATGGGAGCGGAGTGAAACGGGAGTAGAAACAAATGGAGTGCAGAGAAGGGAAAGGTTGTGGCACAAATGAGAGCAGAACAAAATTATATGGGATCTGAAACAAAGGGACTGGAGAGAACAGAAATGTTGCGGCGCAAATAAGAGCAAAGTGGAGCAATAATGGGAGTGGAAACAAAGGGAGTGGAGAGAACTGAAAGGTTGCGGTGCAAATGGGAGAGAAGCAGAGCAAAATGTGAGAAGAATCAAATGGAGAGGAAAGAACTGAAAACTTGCGGCACAAATGGGAGCAGTGTTAAGCAAAATGGGAGTAGAAAAATGGGAGTGGAGAGAACTGAAATGTTGCAGTGCAAATGGGAGACAAGCGGATCGAAATGGGAGCAAAAATAAAGTGAGTGCACGGAAATGAAACGTGGGGTAGCAAATAGGAGTGGAGTGGAGCGAAATAGGAGCGGGAACAAAGAGGGGAGAAAGGAAATGTTGCGGCGCAAATGGAAGCAGAGCTAAATGGGTGCGGAAAAGAAAGGAATGGAGGGTACTGAAAGGTTGTGACACAAATGGGAGCAGAGCGGAGCAAAATGGGAGTGGAAAGAAAAGGAGTGGAAAGAACTGAAAAGTTGCAGAGCAAATTGGAGCAGAGCTGATGGAAATGGGAGCAGAAACAAAGGGACTGGAGAGAACAGAAATGTATCGGTGCAAATAGGAGTGGAGTGGAGAAAAATAGAAGTGGAAAAAAAAAGGAGTGGAGAGAAATTAAAGGTTGCGGCGCAAATGAAAGCAGAGCAAAATGGTAGCAGAAACAAAGGGAGAGGTGAGAAATGAAAGGTGGTGGCGCAAATGGGAGCGAAGGGAAGTGAAATGGGAGTGGAAAGAAAGGGCCTGGAGAGAACAGAAATGTAGCAGTGCAAATAGGAGCGGACTGGAACGAAATGGGAGGGGAAAAACAAAAAATGGGAGGGGTGCAAGAGCCTACCAGGGGAGATGCCTTGCTAGACCTACTATTCACTAACAGGGAAGGACTAGTAGGAGATGTGAAGGTTGGGGATTGTCTTGGCCAGAGTGACCATGAAATGGTGGAGTTTGCTATTCTGGGTGACGTCAAGAGGGTGACTAGCAAAACTACTACCTTGTACTTCCAGAGGGCAGACTTTGACCTGTTCAGGGTGCTTGTTGCAAGGGTTCCTTGGGACTTGCTCCTGAGGGGTAAAGGGGTCCAGGAAGCCTGGATGCTCCTCAAGATGGAAATCTTAAAGGCACAGGAGCAGGCTGTCCCGGAGTCCTGTAAGTCAAGCCGGAGGAGAAAAAGACCAGTGTGGATGAACTGGGAAGTTTTGTTGAGACTCTGAGAGAAAAAGAGAGTCTATGTCCTCTGGAAGATGGGTCAGGCTACTTGGGGTGACTACAGAAAACTGGCCAAGATTTGCAGGCAGAAAAATAGAAATGCTAAAGCCCAGCTTGAACTTAGACTGGCTACTGCTGTAAAGGAGAACAGGAAACCCTTTTACAAATATATTAACAGCAAGACAAAAACTAAGGAAAATTTCCCTCCTTTACTCAACGAGGCAGGGAATGTAACCACAGATGATAAGGAAAAGGCTGAGGTTCTCAATGCCTTCTTCACATCTGTCTTTAATAGACAGAACAGTTGTCCACAGGGTACTTGCCCTGACCTGGAAGTCCGGGACGGGGCGCATAATGTACCCCCTGTGATCCAAGCAGAGACAGTCAGAGATCTTCTCCTCCACCTGAACTGCCACAAGTCCATGGGGCCAGATGGGATACACCCAAGGGTGCTGAGGGAGCTGGCAGAGGTGATTGCCGAGCCACTTTCTGCCATCTATCAGAATTCCTGGTTATCTGGAGAGGTCCCACAAGATCGGAGGCTTGCCGATGTGACTCCCATCTACAAGAAAGGCCGTAAGGAAGACCCGGGGAACTACAGGCCTGTCAGCCTGACCTCGGTATCAGGGAAAGTTATGGAGCAGATGATCTTGAGGGAAATCACACGACACGTGCATGGCAACAAGGGGATCAGACCCAGCCAGCACGGATTCACCAAGGGCAGGTCGTGCTTGTCCAACCTCATCTCCTTCTATGACTGGGTGACCAGACAGGTAGATGAGGGAAAGGCTGTTGATGTAGTCTACCTGGACTTCAGCAAGGCCATCGACACGGTCTCCCACAGTATTCCCCTGAGGAAACTGGCAGCCCGTGGTGTGGACAGGTTCACTCTTCTCTGGGTGAAGAACTGGCTGGAGGGCCGTGCCCAGAGGGTAGTGGTTAACGGAGTTAAGTCCAGCTGTAAGAGAGTGGCGTGAACTGAAAGGTTGCAGTCCAAATGAGAGCAAAGCAGAATGAAATGGGAGCAGAAACAAAGGGAGAGGAGTGAACAGAAATGTTGAGCTGCAAATAGGAGCGGAGTAGAGCAAAAAAAAAATGTGGAAACAAAGGGAGTGGAGAGAAATGAAATGCTATGGTGCAAATGTGAGCAAACTGAAATGTTAGTGGAGATACATGTAATGTTAAAGCGCAAATGGGAGTGAAGTGGTGCAAAATGGGAGCGGAAACAAAAAGAGTGGAGAGAAGTCAAATGTTCCAGCGAGAATGGGAGCAGTGAAAAAAGCGTGTGGAGGGAACTGAAATCTTCTGGCGAAAATTGGAGTAGTGCAAAATGGGAGTGGAGAGAACTGGAAGGTTGTGGTGCAATTGGGAGAAAAGCAGAGTTAAATGGGAGAGGAAAGAAAGGGAGTGGAGAGAACTGAAAGGTTGTAGTGCAAATGGGAGTGGCACGGAATGAAATGGGAGCTGAAACAAAGGGACTGGAGAGAAAAGAAATGTAGCGGTTCAAATAGGAGCAGAGTGGAGCGAAATAGGAGCGCATACATGGGCAGTGGAGAGAAATGAAAGGTTGCGGTACAAACGGTAGAAAAACAGAGTGAAATTGGAGCGAAAATGAAAGGATTGGAGAGGACTGAAAGGTTGCGGAACAAATGTCTGCAGAGTGAAATGGGAGGGGAAACAAAGTGGGAGAAGTAAACTGAAAGATTTTGGATAAAATAGGAGCAGAACGGAGCGAAATGGGAGCTCAAACAAAGGGTCTGGAGAGAACGGAAATGTAGCGGTGCAAATAGGAGAAGAGTGGAGCAAAATAGGAGCAGAAATAAAGGGAGTGGAGAGAAATAGTTGCGGCACAGATGTGAGCAGAGCAAAATGTGAGCAGATACAAAGGAAGAGAAGAGAAAAGAAAGGTTGTGGCACAAATGGGAGCGGCACGGAGAAAAATGGGAGTGCAGAGCACTGAAAGATTGCGGTGCAAGTAGGAGTGGAGCAGAGCGAAATTGGAGCGGAAAGAAAAGGAGTGGAGAATTGAAAAGTTTAGGCGAGAATGGGAGCAGTGCAAAATAGGAGTAGAGAGAAGTGATCGGTAAAGGCGCAAATGGCATCGGAAAAAATAGGAGTGTAGAGGATTGTAAGGTTGAAGTGCAAATGGGAGCAGAGCGAAATTGGAGCAGAAAAAAAGTTAGTGGAGAGAACTGAAGGGTTGCGAAGCAAATGGGTGCAAAGTAGACTGAAATGGGAGCGGAAACAAAGAAAGTGGAGAGAAGTGAAAGGTTGCGCTGCAAATGGGAACAAAACGGAGTGAAATGGTACCTAAAACAATCAGAGTGGAGAGTACTGAAAGGTTGTGGCGCAAATGGGAGTTGTGCGTTTCGAAATGTAATGGAAAGAAAGGGAGTGGAGAGAACAGAAATGTTGCGGCGCCAATAGGAGCGGAGCGAAATGGGAGCAGAAACAAAGGGAGTGGAAGGAACTGAAGGGCTGTGAAGCACACGGGAGCTAAGCGGAGTGACTTGGGAGCAGAAAGAAAGGGAGCAGGGAGAACAGACCAGTTGTGGCGCAAATAGGAGCAGAGTGAAGTGAAATAGGTGCGGAAACAAAGGGAGTGGAGAGAAGTGAAGTGTTCCCGCGCAAATGGGAGCAGAGCGAAAAGGGAGTGGAAACCAAGTGAGTGGAGAGAACTGAAAGGTTGTGGTGCAAATGGGAGCAACGAAGAGCGAAATGGGAGTGAAGAGAACTGAAAGATATAGGCGCAAATAGGAGTGGCGCAGAGTGAAATGTGAGTACAGAGAACTTAAAGGTTGCAGCGCAAATGGGAGCGGAAACAAAGGGAGTAGAAAGAAGTGAAATGCTCTGGCTAGAATGGGATCAGTGAAATATGGGTGTGGAGGGAAGTTGTTATGGTTCTATGATTTTTGTTGTATTATTAATATTCCACATCATAACATCATGTGGAGTATTGGGAGTTAACGAGTTAATGCTCCAGCTCTGTGGATCGTCGATAGTTCTTAATGTACCTGTCTCAGAAGAGAAGAAGAACTGCATTCCCCAGAGGACTTAGCGATGCGTTGTATTTTTACATATTTCCGCCTAGAGGGAAAGATAAAAACTGTCTGTGGTCACGGGACTCCCTCTTCCCTTCGGGACCGAGCTCAGCAGTGGGTGTTTGTTGCAGCCGTCCGCCTTCAGCGTTAGCGTAAGGCCTTCGGTTTATCGGACACTCACTCTCTTGCTCAATTTTATTTGATCCATTTGCCTCAACTCCAATTATATTATATTATATTGTGTTATTTTCCTTTTTGATATCTATTTAGTAAATTAGCTTTCCTCCTCAGATCGTTGCCGCTGTTTTGTTCCTGGGCCCATCTCCCTCCTCCTTATTCCCTTTCCCCTTCCCTGGGGTGTGGGCCTGTGGGTCCCCTGCCTCAATTGTCACGGTACCGGGTCAAACTGTCCCGCAAACCGCTGACATTTTCGGCGCCCAAAGTGGGACAAAACTAGCTGCCTTAGCCTGACAGAGACATACTTTTAGAGTGAATCTCTGTCTTTTGTTAGGAAGCTTATCTGTACTGCAGGTCCTGTACGGCAAAACACGACCTTGAAGTCCATGCGTACTGCCAGTTCATCTGGGATATTTGTAAACTTTTCGGGTGCTGCCAGCTTGAGTAAAAGAAAAAAAATGTTTTTACTGTTTCTGTTAAAACTGCCCTTACAGGGATTGTATTTCATTGCTTTTTCCCTTTTAATGCTCAAAACGTACTGGAACTTGGTTAAGCTTGCCAGTCTGATCTATGGAGCCTGGTCCCTATATGACAAACTAAAAGCAGTGATGGAGGCACCTACCAAATACCTGGGCACCCCGACTAATGTAACAAACGATACCATGTTAACAAACCAAACAATATTTGAATGGGTGTCCAGGTTCTCCTCTCAGTTCCTTATGAATTTTCAAGACTACAGCTTAGGGACTATGGCAACAATTGGGATATCAGTCCTCCTGAATGTATCCCTTATAATGGCACTTTACACCACGTGGAGGAAGCTTTTCCCAGAAACAGAGAATGCTGAATGGCAGGGAAAGTGGAGAGTTTTAGGAAAGAAATTAGAAACATGGGGTCCCCCGGTGCCATGGGCTTTTACTCCTGAACACTTGCAGGATCCTGAGGAGCTAGGCCTGTATCTGAGTAATGGGTGTTGTGGCACAGAAAGATCTGAGGTGGAACAGCTTATCTGGGGCTTGGCTTATGCTTACCGAGGCATATATACTGTTCTGGAGAGAGAGAGTGTCCAAACTGAGGCTCAGGCCAAAGAGGAAAACCTCCCAGGCACATCTGACCAGCCAAAGGAAGCACCGGTATCAAAGTCGGTTGCCCCGGTTGAAGGCCAGAAATGGAAACGTGTGTCCTCACGCCTAGAACGCAAAGAAGAGGTGGCGAAAGAAGAGGAAGATCCAGGCGAGGGGGGGTCCTCAACACCACCACCACCACCAAGAAAGGCAACAAAGAAAAGTGAGAGGCATGGACATAGTGATGATGAGGATGATGAGAGAGTCAAAGTTACCACGTTTCGTCAACCCATGAAAATGTCTGAGATTCAAGGCTCAAGAAAGGAGTTTATTCGACGTTCGGATGAGAGTATTGTCACTTGGTTGCTTCGGTGTTGGGACAACGGGGCCAACAGCGTGTCCCTCGACAGTAATGAAGCTCACCAACTAGGAAACATTGCCCGTGACCCAGCTGTCGACAGAGGGATCAGCAGGTATATGGATGGAATCGCCAGCCTCTGGCAATGAATGTTAGTAGCTGTGAGGGAAAGATATCCCTACAAGAGTGACCTGGCACCTAAAGTGAAAAGATGGAAAACTATTGAAAAAGGCATCCAGTATTTGAGAGAAACAGCTGTGGCGGAAATGCTGTATGATCCCAAGTTTGATCCTGACGATCGAGACCATGATCCAGAGAAAGTAAGGAGTACACCCGAAATATGTCAGAAGCTTTCAAAAACAGCACCAGAAAGGTACGCCGGTACACTATTGACAACGTTCAACAGATATGAGGACCAAGACAGAAAACTCCCAGTTTTTGAACTGATTCTTACACTTCAAAACTTTGAACAAAAATTTCCGCCATCACAGGCTTCCATTTCAGCCACATCAAGTTTAGAAAGACAGATGGAAGACGTGTTAGAGAAAGTATCTCGACTGATTGATAGGGTTGAAAAGATTGCAGCTTTCAGAAGCAAACGCCGACCTGCTCGAGCAAATGACAGCACTAAGTACATGTCACGCGCGGCTCTGTGGAGTTACTTATGTGAAAATGGAGAAGATATGAAGGAATGGCATCAAAAACCCACCCCTGCACTGCGAGCACGGCTGAGAGAATTACAACACAGACCAACGACCAGTGAAGTTGTTCCTGTCACTACAGGTAACCAATAGAGGGGCCCTGCCCTTAGCCAGAGGAGGGAGAGGGATAATAGAGTGTATTGGACTGTGGATTCGTTGGCCTGGCACATCAGAACTACAAAAATATGAGGCACTGGTGAATACTGGTGCACAGTGTACTCTAACGCATTTGAGTTATAAAGGGACAGAACTGATCTATATCTCTGGAGTGACTGGGGGCTCTCAGTAATTGTCTGTGTTGGAGGCAGAAATAAGCCTCACTGGTAAAGCCTGGCAGAAGCATCCAATAGTGTCCAGACAGGGGGCTTCATGCATACCGCACCAACAGGGATTCCTTGCTCCCCATTCATAACTTGATCCGTCAGCTAGAGAGACAGGGAGTGATCAGCAAAACTCACTCCCCTTTTAACAGCCCCATATGGCCGGTGCGTAAAGCCAGTGGAGAATGGAGGCTGACGGCAGATTACGGGGGCCTGAATGAAGTCACACCCCCACTGAGTGCTGCTGTACCAGACATGTTACAACTACCGTATGAACTGGAGTCAAAAGCAGCCATGTGGTATGCCACCATTGACATTGCTAATGCTTTTTTTTCAATTCCTCTGGCCTCAGAATGTAGGCCACTGTTTGCCTTCCCCTGGAGGGGTGTTCAGTACACCTGGAACCGTTTGCCCCAAGGGTGGAAGCACAGCCCAACCATTTGCCATGGGTTGATCCAAACTGCATTGGAGCAGGGTGGTGCTCCTGAGCATCTGCAATACATTGATGACATTGTTGTATGGGGCAATACAGCAGAGGAAGTCTTTGAGAAACGAGAGCAGATTAACCAAATTCTCCTACAAGCTGGCTTTGCTATCAAGCGAAGCAAAGTGAAAGAGCCTGCACAGGAAATTCAGTTCCTAGGTATAAAGTGGCAAGATGAGCCGGCAGTGAGCCCAGGGGGCCAAGAAGGCCAACAGCATTCTGGCCTGTATTAGAAATAGTGTAGCCAGCAGGAGCAGGGAGGTGATCATCCCCCTGTACTCAGCTCTGGTACGGCCGCACCTCGAGTACTGTGTTCAGTTTTGGGCCCCTAACTACAAGAAGGACATTGAGGCCCTGGAGCGTGTTCAGAGAAGGGCAACAAAACTGGTGAGGGGTCTGGAGCACAAGTCTTATGAGGAGCGGCTGAGGGAGCTGGGATTGTTTAGTCTGGTGAAGAGGAGGCTCAGATGAGACCTTATTGCACTCTACCACTTCCTGAAGGGAGGTTGTGGTGAGGAGGGGGTGGGCCTCTTCTCCCTGATAAATAATGACAGGATGAGAGGGAATGGCCAGAAGTTGCACCGGGGAAGATTTAGGTTAGGCCTGAGGAAACACTTTTTTTCTGAAATAGTGGTCAGGCACTGGAATGGCCTGCCTAGGAAGGTTGTTGAGGCACCATCCCTAGCGCTGTTCAAGAAGCGTTTAGATGAGGTGCTAAAGGAATTGATTTAGTAGTTGGGTAGAGATAGTGAAAGGAGGATGGTTGGACTAGATGATCTTATAGGTCCTTTCCAACCTTATGAATTTATGAACTTATGAACTTATAAGATGGACGTCGTCACATCCCTACAGATGTGATTGACAAAATCACTGCCATGTCTCAACCCACCAGTAAGACAGAAACCCAAGCTTTCCTGGGTGTAGTGGGCTTTTGGAGAATGCATGTTCCAAACTACAGTCTCATTGTGAGCCGTCTCTAACGGGTGACGCGGAAGAAGAATGATTTTGTGTGGGGCCCTGAGCAGCAGCAGGCTTTTGAGCAAATTAAGCAGGAGATAGCCCGTGCCGTGGCCCTGGGGCCAGTGCGGACGGGACAGGATGAAAAGAACATCCTCTACACTGCTGCTGGAAAGGAAGGTCCCACATGGAGTTGTGGCAAAGAGATCCTGGAGAGACCCGAGGCCTACCCCTTGGATTCTGCAGTTGGGCGTACAGGGGGTCTGAGGAACGCTGCACTCCAACTGAGAAGGAGATCTTAGCCGCGTACGAGGGGGTTCGAGCTGCTTCCAAAGTAATCGGTACTGAAACGCAGCTCCTCCTGGCACTTCGACTGCCAGTGCTGAGCTGGATGTTCAAAGGAACAGCTCCCTCTCCCCATCATTCTACAGATGCCAATTGGAGTAAGTGGACTGCACTGATTACACAGCGAGCTCAGATGGGGAACCTCAATCGTCCAGGAATCCTGGAGGTGATCATGGACAGGCCGGAAGGTAAAATGTTAAAATGTTTGGGACAACACCAGCAGAGGAGGTGTCACGTGCTAAAGAAGCCCCACCAGATAATGAACTACTAGACAACGAAAAGAGATACGCCCTGTTTACAGATGGATCATGTCACGTTGTGGGTAAGCACCGCAGATGGAAATCTGCTGTGTGGAGCTCCACACGACGAGTGGCAGAGGCCACTGAAGGAGAAGGAAAATCAAGTCACTTTGCAGAGGTAAAGGCTGTCCAGCTGGCCTTAGATATTGCTGAACGAGAGAGGTGGCCAGTGCTTTATCTTTACACTGACTCATGGATGGTGGCAAATGCTTTATAGGGGTGGTTACAGCAGTGGGAACAAAATGGTTGGCAACGGAGAGGTAAACCTATTTGGGCTGCTGAACTGTGCAGAGACATTGCTGCCCAAATAAAGAATATGGTTGTAAAGGTGCGCCATGTAGATGCTCATGTTCCTAAGAGCCGGGCAACTGAAGAGCAGCAAAATAACCATCAGGTAGATTGAGCTGCCAAAGTTAAGGTGGCTCAAATAGACTTGGACCGGCAACACAAAAGTGAATTATTTCTAGCTCGATGGGCCCATGAGATCTCAGGCCATCAAGGAAGAGATGCAACATATAAGTGGGCTAGAGACCGAGGGGTGGACTTAACTACGGATGTTATTACACAGGTTTCAGGTAAATAACTCCCAGCGATGGTACTCCACAAGGAAATAGTATAGAGGATGGTAAATTTTAAGTAGTTCTATAAAAACAGTATACCAAAAATACAAAAGAGTAGATGGCTCACCTTTACAATGACAAAGCTCACAGGGAACTCCACATGGGAGAGATCTCCAAGAAGAGATCCTTCCCTGGTCGTGGTCAGCCCTTAAATGGGGTTTGGGAGAGGTGGAACCAGGCTCCACCCCTTCCACTCACACAGGTATATCACTTTCACCTGTGGCCCCATGGCTGACTCAGTACTCACCTCAGGTGGCTTCTCAGTGGTTTAGGCCGTGATTCAGCAGTTCCCATACAACAGGTTATCCATGACTGTGACACATGCGCTACAATTAAACAGGCCAAGAGGATGAAACCTCTTTGGGAGGAAGGGCGATGGCAAAAGTATAAATATGGGGAGGCGTGGCAGGTTGATTATATCACCTTGCCATGATTTCGCAGTGGTAAGCGTTACGTGCTCACTATGGTAGAGGCAACTACTGGGTGGCTTGAAACATATGCAGTACCCCATGCTACCACCTGGAACACCATCTTAGGGCTTGAGAAACAAGTCCTATGGCGACACGGCACTCCAGAGAGAATTGAGTCAGATAATGGAACTCATTTCAAAAATTCTCTTGTAAATACTTGGGCCAAAGATCATGGCATCGAGTGGATTTATCATATCCCCTATCATGCACCAGCTTCTGGTAAAATTGAAAGGTACAATGGGTTGTTAAAAACCACGTTGAAAGCAATGGGTGGCGGGACATTTAAGCACTGGGATTAGAATTTGTCAGAAGCCACCTGGTTGGTCAACACTCGAGGGTCCATCAATTGCGATGTTCCTGCCCAATCCAGCTCTCTACCAACTGTAGAGGGAGTTAAGGTCCCTGTATTACATGTGAAGAACATGTTGGGAAAAGCGGTTTGGGTTTTTCCAGCTTCTGGAGAGGGCAAACCTCTCCGTGGAACTGTTTTTGCTCAGGGACCTGGGTCCACTTGATGGGTGATGCAGAAGAATGGGGATGTTCAGTGTGTACCACAAGGGAATTTGATGTGGGGAGAGCGCTCTCAGTAATTTTATTACTATGTATATATGTATATATGTATATATGTATATTGTACGTGTTTGTATTTAATGCTTGTTAATCATTGTGTTTTTATGTATATATATATTAAGCATGATGTAATGATGTTGATTAAGGGGTGGAATGTTATGGTTCTATGATTTTTATTGTATTATTAATATTCCACATCATAACATCATGTGGAATATTGGGAGTTAAGGAGTTAATGCTCCAGCTCTGTGGATCGTTGATAGTTCTGGGTGTACCTGTCTTAGAAGAGGAAAAGAACTGCATTCCCCAGAGGACTTTGCGATGCTTTGTATTTTTACATATTTCCGCCCAGAGGGAAAGATAAAAACTGTCTGCGGTCACGTGACTCTCTCTTCCCTTCGGGACCGAGCTCGGCAGTTGGTGTTTGTTGCAGCTGTCCTCCTTCTGCATTAGCGTAAGGCCTTCAGTTTATCGGACACTCTCTGTCTTGCTCAGTTTACCGGATCAAACTGTCCCACAAACCACTGACAGAAGTGAAATGTTCCGTCAAGAATGGGAGCAGTGCAAAATGGGAGTGGAGAGAAGTGCAAGGTTGTGGTGCAAATGGGAATGGAGTGGAATTGGAGCGGAAAGAGAGGGAGTGGAGAGAAATGAAGAGCTGCGTAGGAAATTGGAGTGGAGCGGAGTTAAATGGGAGTGGAAAAAAAGGGAGTGGAGGGAACAGAAATGCTGCGGTGCAAATAGGAGCGGAGTGGACCGAAATAGGAGCGGAAACAAAGAGAGAGGAGAGAAATGAAAGGTTGCGGAGCAAATGGGAGCAGAGCAAAATGGGAGTGGAAAAGAAAGGAATGGAGAGTAATGAAACGTTTTGGCACAAATGGGAACGGCGCTAAGCAAAATGGGAGTGGAAAGACTGGGAGTGGAGATAACTGAAAGGTTTCAGCAGAAATGTGATTGGAACTGAACGAAATGGGAGCGGAAACAAAGGCAGTGGAGGGAAATGAAAGGTTGCGGCGCAAATTATAGCAAAACAGATTGAAATGGGAGCAGAAATGATAAGAATGGATAGAAATGAAAGGTTGTGGCACAAATGGGAGCGGTACGGAGAGAAATGGGAGCAGAAAGAAAGAGAGTGGAGAGAACTGAAACGTTGCTGTGGAAATGCTTGCGAAGTAAGGCGAAATGGGAGCAGAAACAAAGGAAGTGGAAAGAAGTGAAAAGTTCCTTGGAGAATATGAGCAGTGCAAAATGGGTGTGCAGGGAAGTGAAATGTTCGGGCGAGAATGGGAGCAGTGAAGAATGGGAGTAAAGAGAAATAGAAGGTTGTGGCACAAATGAAAGCAAAGTGAAATTGGAGTGGAAAGAAAGGATGTGGAGAGAACTGAAAGGTTGCAGCACAAATGGGAGCAGAACGGAACGAAATGGGAGCTGAAACAAAGGGACTGGAGAGAAGAGAAATGTAGCGGTGCAAATAGGAGCGGAGTGAAACAAAATAGGAGCGGAAAGAAGAGGAGAGGAGAGAAATGAAAGGTTGCAGTGCAAATGAAAGCAAAGCAAAATTGGAGCAGAAACAAAGGGAGAGGTGAGAACTGAAAGGTTGTGGCGCAAATGGGAGCAAAGCGAAGCAAAAAGGGTGTGGAAAGAAAGGGACTGGAGAGAACTTAAAGGTTGGGGCCCAAGTGCGAGCAACACGGAGCAAAATTGGACTGCAGAGAACTGAAATGTTGCGGTATAAATGGGAGCGAAGCAAAGCGAAATGGTAGTGTAGGGAATTAAAAGGTTGTGTCGCAAATGGGAGCGGAACGAAATGGGAGCGTAAAGAAACAAAGTGGAGAAAATCGAACTGTTGCAATGCAAATGGGAGCGGAGCGGAGCGAAATGGGAGTGTAAACGAAGGGAGTGGAGAGAACTTTAAGGTTGTGGGGCAAATGAGAGAGAAGCAAAGCTAAATGGGAGCAAAAACTAAGTGAGTGGAAAGAAAAAAAAAGTAGAGGTGCAAATGGGAGTGACGCAGAGCGAAATGTGAGCGGAAGCAAAGAAAAAGAACTGAAAACATGCGGCACAAATGGGAGCAGTGTTAAGCAAAATGGGAGTGGAAACAAAGAGAGAGAGGAGAGAACTGAAAGGTTGAGGTGCAAACGGGAGAGAAGTGCAGCGAAATGGGAGCAAAAAAAAGTGAGTGGACAGAAATGAAAGGTTGGGGTGCAAATAGGAGCGGAGTTGAGCGAAATTGGAGCGGAAACAAAGAGAGGAGAGAAATGAAAGGTTGCGGAGCAAATGGGAGCAGAGCAAAATGGGAGTGGAAAAGAAAGGAATGGAGGGTACTGAAAGGTTGTGGCACAAATGGGAGCAGAACAGAGCAAAATAAGATTGGAAAGAAAGGGAGTGGAAAGAACAGAAAGGTTGCAGAGAAAAATGGAGCGGAGCTGAATGACATTGGAGCAGAAAAAAAGGGACTGGATAGAACAGAAATGTATTGGTGCAAATAGGAGCAGAGTGGAGAAAAATAGAAGCGGAAAAAAAAGGACTGGAGAGAAATGAAAAGTTGCGGCGCAAATGAAAGCAGAGCAAAATGGTAGCAGAAACAAAGGAAGAGGAGAGAAATCAAAGGTTGCGGCGCAAATGGGAGTGAAGCGGAGTGAAATGGGAGTGGAAGGAATAGGAGTGGGGCGAACTGAAAGGTTGCATTGCAAATAAGAGCGGCACGGAAACAAATGGAAGCTGAAACAAAGGGTCTGAAGAGAAAAGAAATGTTATGGTGCAAATAGGAAAGGAGTGGAGCGAAATAGGAGCGGAAACAAAGGGAATGGAGAGAAATGAATGGTTGCGGCGCAAATGTGAGCAGAGCGAAATGTCAGCAGATACGAATGGAGAGAAGAGAAAAGAAAGGTTGTGGCGCAAATGGGAGCGGCACGGAGAAAAATGGGAATGCAGAGAACTGAAAGATTGGGGTGCAAATAAGACTGGAGCGGAACAAAATGGGAGTGGAAAAAAAAAAGGAGTGGAGAAGTGAAATGTTTAGGCACAAATGGGAGCAGAGCAAAATGGGAGCAGAAACAAAGGGAGAGGTGAGAACTGAAAGGTTTTGGCGCAAATGGGAGCGAAGCGGTGTGAAATGGGAGTGGAAAGAAAGAGAGTGGAGAGAATTGAAAGGTTGCAGCGCAAATGGCAGTGGCACGGAATGAAATGGGAGCAGAAAAAAAGAGACTGGAGAGAAAAGAAATGTTGTGGTGAAAATAGGAGAGAAGTGGAACAAAATAGGAGCGGAAACAAAGGGAGTGGAGAGAAATGAAAGACTGCGGCGCAAATGGGAGGAGAGTAAAATGGGAACAAAAACAAAGAGAAAAGAGAACTGAAAGGTTGTGGCGCAAATGGAAGCACAACAGTGAAATGGGAGTGGAAATGAAAGGATTGGAGAGTACTGAAAGTTTGTGGCACAAATGGGTTCTGAGCGGAGCGAAATGGGAGCAAAAACAAAAAGAGTGGAGAGCAATGAAAGGCTGCGGAGCAAATTGGAGCAGAGTGGAACGCAATGGGAGTGGAAAGAAAGGGACTGCAGAGAATATAAATGTTGCGGTGCAAATAAGAGCGGAGTGGAGCAAAATAGGAGCGGAAACTAAGGGAGAGGAGAGAAATGAAAGGTTGTGGTGCAAAAGTGAGCAGAGCAAAATGGGAGCGGAAACAGATAGGGAGGAGAGAACTGAAAGGTTGTGGCGCAAATGGGAGCGGCGAGAAGTGAAATGGGAGTGCACAGAACTGAAAGATTGTGGCTCAAATAGGAGCGGAGCGGAGAAAAATTTGAGCAGAAACAAAGGGAGTGGAGGGATCTGAAGTGCTGCGTAGCAAATGGGAGCTATGCTGAATGAAATGGGAGCAGAAACAAAGGGACAGAAGAGAATAGAATTGTTGCGGTGCAAATAGAAGCGGAGTGGAGCGAAATGGGAGCAGAAACGAAGAGAATGGAGTGAAGTGAAATGTTACAGCGCAAGTGGGAGTGAAATGGGAGTGGAGAGAAGTGAAAGGTTGCAGTGCAAATGGGAGCGAAGTGAAATAGGAACGGAAACAAAGGGAGAGGAGAGAACTGAAAGTTTGCAGTGCACTAGGAGACGAGTAGTGTGAAATGGGAGTGAAAAAAGTGGAGAGAAATGAAGGCCTGCGAAGCAAATGTGAGCGGAGCAGAGTGAAATAGGAGTGGAAAAAAAGGGACTGGAGGGAACAGAAATGTTGTGGCGCAAAAGGGAATGAAATGGGATTAAAGACAGAAATGAAAAGCTGTGGTGCAAATAGGAGCGGAGTGGAGCAAAATAGGAGCGGGAAAAAAAGAGAGGAGAGACATGAAAGGTTGCGGCGCAAGTGGGAGCTGAGTGAAATTGGAGCCAAAACAAAGGGAATGAAGAGAACTGAAGGGCAGCGAAGCAAATGGGAGTGGAACCAAGTGAAATGGGAGTGGAAACAGAGGGACAAGAGAGAATTGAACTGTTGTGGCGCAAATAGGAGCAGAGTGGAGCAAAATCGGAGCAGAAACGAAGGGAGTGGAGTGAAGAGGAATGTTCCAGCTTAAGTTGGAGCGAAATGTGAGTGGAGAGAAGTGAAAGGCTGTGGCGCAAGTGGGAGTGAAGAGAAATAGGAACAGAAACAAAGAGAGAGGAGAGAACTGAATGGCTGTGGCACAAAAGGTAACACAACAGAGTGAAATGGGAGTGGAAATGAAAGGACTGGAGAGTAGTGAAAGGTTTTGGCACAAATATGAGTGGAACTTAAATAAAGGGGAGCAGAAACAATGGTACTGGAGAGTACAGAAATGTAGCGGTGCAAATAGGAGCGGAGTAGAGCAAAATATAAGTGGAAACAAAGGGAGTGGAGAGAAACGAAAGGTTGCAGCGCAAATGAAAACAGAGCAAAATGGGAGCAAAAACAAAGGGAGAAGTGAGTACTGAAAGGATGATGCAAGAATGGGACAGAAGCGGAGTGAAATGGGAGCAGAAATAAAGGGAGGGGAGAGAACTGAAAGATTGCAGCACAAATGGGAGCGTAGCGGAACAAAATGGGAGCTGAAACAAAGGGACTGAAGAGAACAGAATTGTTGCGTTGCCAATGAGAGCAGAGCGGAGCAAAATTGGAGCGGAAACAAAGGGAGTGGAAAGAACTGAAGGGCCGTGAAGCACGGGGGAGCTAAGCGGAGTGACATGGGAGTGGAAACAAAGGGAGTGGAGAGAACAGAACTGTTGTGGCGCAAATAGGAGCAGAGTGAAGCAAAATAGGTGCGTAAGCAAAGGGATTGGAGAGAAGTGAAATGTTCCGGCGCAAATGGGAGCAGAGCGAAATGGGAGTGGAAACAAAGGGAGAGGAGAGAACTGAAAGGTTATGGTGCAAATGGGAGCAGCGAAGAGCGAAATGGGAGTGCAGAGAACTGAAAGACTGAAGCGCAAATACGAGCGGAGCAGTGCAAAATGGAAGCGGATACAAAGGGAGTGGAGATAAGTGAAATGTTCTGGTGAGAATGGGAGCAGTGAAATATATGTTTGGAGGGAAGTGAAATGTTCAGGCGAGAATGGGAGCAGTGCAAAATGGGAGTGGAGAAAACTGGAAGGTTGCTGCGCAAATGGGAGCAAAGTGAAATTGGAGCGGAAAGAAAGGGACTGGAGAGAAATAAAGGCCACCAAAGCAAATGGGAGCCGAGCGGAGCGAAATGGGAGTGGAAACAAAGGGACTGCGAGGAACAGAAATGTGGCGGTGTAAATAATAGCGGAGTGGAGCGAACTCGGAGCGGAAACAATGGGAGTTGACAGAAATGAAAGGTTACGGCGCAAATGTTAGCAAAATGAAATGGGAGTGGAGAGAAGTGAAACGTTGCAGCGCAAATAAGAGCGAAGCGAAATTGGAACGGAAACAAATAGAGAGGAAAGAACTGAAAGGTTGTGGCTCAAATGGGAGCAAAACTGAGTAAAATGGTAGAGGAACCAATCACATTGGAGAGTACTGAATGGTTGTGGTGAAAATGGGAGCAAAGCAGAGAAAAATGTGAGAAGATAGAAAGATAGTGGAGAGAACTGAAAGGTTGCAGCGCAAATTGGAGCAGAGCAAAATGGGAGCAAAAATGAAAGGAATGGAGAGTACTGAAAGATTGTGGCAGAAATGGGAGCGTGGAGGAGTGAAATGGGAGCAGAAAGAAAGGGATTGGAGAGAACTGAACGGCTGCAGTGCAAATTGGAGGGGAGCTGAAACAAAGGGACTGGAGAGAACAGAAATGTTGCGGCGCAATAGGAGCGGAGTGAAGTGAAATAGGAGTGGAAAAAAAAGAGAGTGGAAAGTAATGAAAGGTTGTGGTGCAAGTGGGAGGGAAGTGAAATGTGAGTAGAAACAAAGGGAGTGGAGGGATCTGAAGGGCTGCGTAGCAGATGGGAGCTAATCCGAGTGAAATGGGAGCAGAAACAAAGGGACAGAAGAGAACAGAATTGTTGCGGTGCAAATAGAAGCGGAGTGGAGCGAAATGGGAGTGAAAACGATGGGAGTGGAGTGAAGTTCATAGGTTCATAGGTTCATAAGGTTGGAAAGGACCTACAAGATCTTCTAGTCCAACCATCCACCTATCACTATCCCTACCCAACTACTAAATCAAATTCCTTAGCACCTCATCTAAATGCTTCTTGAACAGCACTAGGGATGGTGCCTCAACCACCTCCCTAGGCAGGCCATTCCAGTGCCTGACCACTCTTTCAGAAAAAAAATGTTTCCTCAGGTCTAATCTAAATCTTCCCCGGCGCAACTTCTGGCCATTCCCTCTCGTCCTGTCATTATTTATCAGGGAGAAGTGGCCCACCCCCTCCTCACCACAACCCCTCTTCTGGAGGTAGTAGAGTGCAATAAGGTCTCCTCTGAGCCTCCTCTTCTCCAGACTAAACAATCCCAGCTCCTTCAGCCGCTCCTCATAAGACTTGTGCTCCAGACCCCTCACCAGTTTTGTTGCCCTTCTCTGAACACGCTCCAGGGCCTCAATGTCCTCCTTGTAGTGAGGGGCCCAAAATTGAACAAAGTACTCGAGGTGCGGCCGTACCAGAGCTGAGTACTGGGGGATGATCACCTCCCTGCTCCTGCTGGCTACACTATTTCTAATACAGGCCAGGATGCTGTTGGCCTTCTTGGCCACCTGGGCACACTGCCGGCTCATGTTGAGCTGAGCATCAACCAACACCCCCAGGTCCTTTTTTTCTCTACATTCTTCAAGCCATTCTGCCCCAAGCCTATAGCATTGCATGGGGTTATTGTGGCCAAAGTGCAGGACCCGGCACTTGGTCTTATTGAACCTCATCCCATTGAGCTCAGCCCAGCTGTTCAGCCTATCCAAATCCCTCTGAAGGGCCTCCTTACCCTCAGGCAGTTTGACACATCCTCCCAACTTGGTGTCATCTGCAAACTTACTGAGAGTACACTCAATTCCCTCATCTAGGTCATCAATAAAGATATTAAACAAGATGGGCCCCAAAACTGACCCTTGGGGGACACCACTCGTAACAGGACGCCAGCTGGACTTAACTCCATTAACTACTACCCTCTGGGCACGGCCCTCCAGCCAGTTCTCCACCCAGAGAAGAGTGAACCTGTCCACACCAGGGGCTGCCAGTTTCCTCAGGAGAATACTGTGGGAGACCGTGTCGAAGGCCTTGCTGAAGTGCAAGTAGACTACATCAACAGCCTTTCCCTCATCTACCTGTCTGGTCACCCAGTCATAGAAGGAGATGAGGTTGGACAAGCACGACCTGCCCCTGGTGAACCCGTGCTGACTGGGTCTGATCCCTTTATTGCCATGCACGTGTCGTGTGATTTCCCTCAAGATCATCTGCTCCATAACTTTCCCTGATACCGAGGTCAGGCTGACAGGCCTGTAGTTCCCCGGGTCTTCCTTACGGCCTTTCTTGTAGATGGGAGTCACATCGGCAAGCCTCCAATCTTGTGGGACCTCTCCAGATAACCAGGAATGCTGATAGATGGCAGAAAGTGGCTCGGCAATCACCTCTGCCAGCTCCCTCAGCACCCTTGGGTGGATCCCATCTGGCCCCATGGGCTTGTGGCAGTTCAGATGGAGGAGAAGATCTCTGACCGTCTCTGCTTGGATCACAGGGTGTGCATTATGCGCCCCGTCCCGGACTTCCAGGTCAGGGCAAGTACCCTGTGGACAACTGTTCTGTCTATTAAAGACAGATGTGAAGAAGGCATTGAGAACCTCAGCCTTTTCCTTATTATCTGTGGTTATATTCCCTGCCTCGTTGAGTAAAGGAGGGAAATTTTCCTTAGTTTTTCTCTTATAAGTTCATAAGTTCATAAGGTTGGAAAGGACCTATAAGATCATCTAGTCCAACCATCCTCCTATCACTATCTCTACCCAACTACTAAATTAAGTCCTTTAGCACCTCATCTAAACGCTTCTTGAACAGCGCTAGGGATGGTGCCTCAACCACCTCCCTAGGCAGGCCATTCCAGTGCCTGACCACTCTTTCAGAAAAGAAATGCTTCTTCAGGTCTAATCTAAATCTTCCCCGGCGCAACTTGTGGCCATTCCCTCTCGTCCTGTCATTACTTATCAGGGAGAAGAGACCTACCCCCTCCTCACCACAACCCCCCTTCAGGAAGTGGTAGAGTGCAATAAGGTCTCCTCTGAGCCTCCTCTTCTCCAGACTGAACAATCCCAGCTCCCTCAGCCGCTCCTCATAAGACTTGTGCTCCAGGCCCCTCACCAGTTTTGTTGCCCTTCTCTGAACACGCTCCAGGGCCTCAATGTCCTTCTTGTAGTGAGGGGCCCAAAACTGAACACAGTACTCGAGGTGCGGCCGTACCAGAGCTGAGTACAGGGGGATGATCACCTCCCTGCTCCTGCTGGCTACACTATTTCTAATACAGGCCAGAATGCTGTTGGCCTTCTTGGCCCCCTGGGCTCACTGCCGGCTCATCTTGCCACTTTATACCTAGGAACTGAATTTCCTGTGCAGGCCCTTTCACTTTGCTTCGCTTGATAGCAAAGCCAGCTTGTAGGAGAATTTGGTTAATCTGCTCTCGTTTCTCAAAGACTTCCTCTGCTGTATTGCCCCATACAACAATGTCATCAATGTATTGCAGATGCTCAGGAGCACCACCCTGCTCCAATGCAGTTTGGATCAACCCATGGCAAATGGTTGGGCTGTGCTTCCACCCTTGGGGCAAACGGTTCCAGGTGTACTGAACACCCCTCCAGGGGAAGGCAAACAGTGGCCTACATTCTGAGGCCAGAGGAATTGAAAAAAAAGCATTAGCAATGTCAATGGTGGCATACCACATGGCTGCTTTTGACTCCAGTTCATACGGGAGTTGTAACATGTCTGGTACAGCAGCACTCAGTGGGGGTGTGACTTCATTCAGGCCCCCGTAATCTGCCGTCAGCCTCCATTCTCCACTCCGCAACCTTCCAGTTCTCTCCACTCCCATTTTTCACTGCTCCCATTCTCGCCGGAACATTTCTCTCCACACCCTTTGTTTCCACTCCCATTTCACTCTGCTCCTCTCCACTTTGCGCTGCAACCGTTCAGTTCTCTCCAGTTCCTTTTCTTTCCACTCCCATTATGCTTCCCTCCGCTCCCACTTGTGCCACAACCTTTCAGTACACTCCAATCCTTTCATTTCCACTCCCATTTCACTCTGTTTTGCTTCCATTATTGCCACAACCTTTCAGTACTCTCCTCTTCTTTTGTTTCCGCTCCCATTTCGCTCTGCTCCCATTTGCGCCGCAGCCTTTCATTTCTCTCCTTTCCCTTTGTTTCCGCTCCTATTTCGCGCCACTCCTCTCCTTTTTGCACCAAAACATTTCTGTTCTCTCCAGTCCCTTAGTTTCAGCTCCCATTTTGTTCCGCTCCGCTCCCATTTGCGCCACAACCTTCCAGTTCTCACCTCTCCTTTTGTTTCCGCTCCCATTTTGCTCTGCTTTCTTTTACGCTGCAATGTTTCAATTCTCTATACTCCCTTTTTTTCCACTTATATTTTGCTCCACTTTTCTCCTATTTGCACCGCAAAATTTCTGTACTCTTTAGTCCCTTTGTTTCTGCTCCTATTTCGTTCAGGTCTGCTAAAATTTACTCTCCAACTTTTCAGTTCTATCTACTCATTTTCTTTCCGATCCCATTTTGCTCCGGTACGCTCCCATTTGTGCCACAACCTTTCAGTACTCTCCATTTCTTTTCTTTCTGCTCCCATTTCGCTCTGCTACTATTTGCTCTGCAACCTTTCATTTCTTTCCTCTCTCTTTATTTTCGTTCTTATGTCGCTCCACTCCTCTCCTATTTGCACCGCTGCATTTCTGTTCCTTCCAGTCGCTTTGTTTCAGCTCCCATTTCGCTCTGCTCCCATTTGCGCTGCAACCTTACTTTTCTCTACATGCCCTTTCTTTCTTCTCCTATTTCGCTCCACTCCTCTCTGATTTGCACCACAACATTTCTGTTCTCTCTAGTGCCTTTGTTTCAGCTCCCATTTCGTTCTGCTCTGCTCCCTTTTGCGCTGCAAACTTTCAGTTCTCTCCTCTCCATTTTTATTCCGCTCTGCTCCAATTTGCTCTGCAACTTTTCAGTTCTTTCCTCTTATTTTTATTCCGCTCCCATTTCGCGCCGCTTCGCTTCCATTTGTGTCACAACCTTTCAGTACTCTCCATTCCTTTCATTTCCTCTCCCATTTCGCTCTGCTCTCATTTGCGTCGCAACCTTTCATTTCTCTCCTCTCTCTTTTTTTCCGCTCCTATTTTGCTTGAATACGCTCTTATTTGCATTGCTACATTTGTGTTCTCTCGGATCCATTTTTTTTCAGCTCCCATTTTGTTCTGCACTGCTCCTATTTGCATCGCAATCTTTTAGTTCTCTAAACTCCCATTTCTCTCTGCTCCACTCCCATTTCCGCCACAGACTTTCAGTTCTCTCCTCTCTCGTTTATTCCCCTCCCATTTCGCTCTGCTCACATTTGTGTTGCAACCTTTCATTTCTCTCCAGTCCCTTTGTTTAAACTCCCTTTTCGTTCTGCTCTACTCCAATTTGCGCTACAATCGTTCTGTTCTCTCCAGTCCCTTTCGTTCCGCTCCCATTTCACTCCGCTCCGCTCCCACTTGTGCCACAACCTTTCAGTACTCTCCAATCCGTTCATTTCTTCTCCCATTTCACTATTTTTAATACCATTTGCACCGCTTCCTTTCAGATCTCTCTTCAATCTTTGTTACCGCTCCCGTTTCGCTCTGCTTTCATTTGAGTTGAAACCTTTGGTTTCTCTCCTCCTTCTTTGTTTCCACTCCTATTTCGCTCCATTCCTCTCCTATTTGCACCGCTAAATTTCTGTTCTCTCGAGTTCCTTTGTTTGAGCTCACATTTTGCTCCGCGCTGCTCCCATTTGTGCCACAACCTTTCGGTTCTCTCCTCCTTTTTAGTTCCCCTCTCATTTCGCTCTGCTCACATTTGTGCCGCATCCTTTCAATTCTCTCAACTCCCTATGTTTCTGCTCCCATTTAGTTCTGCTCTGCACCAGTTTGCGCTGCAATCATTCAGTTCTCTCCTGTCCCTTACTTTCCTCTCCCATTTCGCTCTGCTCTGCTCCCACTTATGCCACAGCCTTTCAGTACTCTCCTATCCTCACATTTCTGCTCCCATTTCACTCTGTTTTGCTACCATTTGCGCCACAACCTTTCAGTTCTCTCCTCTCCCTTTGTTTCCGCTCCCATTTCGCACCACTCTTCTCGTATTTGCGCTGCAACCTTTCATTTCTCTCCACTCCCTTTATTTCCGCTCCCATTTCGTTCTGCTCTACTCCCATTTCTGCTGCAATCTTTCATTTCTCTCCATTCCCTTTGTTTCCGCTCCTATTTTGCTCCACTCCACTGCTTTTTACGCCACAACATTTCTGTTCTCTCCAGTCCCTTTCTTTTCTCTCCCATCTCGCTCCGCTTCGCTCCCATTTGCATCACAACCTTTCAGTTCTCACCTCTCCCTTTGTTTCCTCTCCCATTTTGCTCTGCTTTCATTTGCACCGCTACATTTCTGTTCTCTCGAGTCCCTTTGTTTGAGCTCCCATTTTGCTCCGTGCCACTCCCATTTGTGCCACAACCGTTCAGTTCTCTCCACTCCCTTTGTTTTTGCTCCCATTTCGTTCCGCTCTGCACCAATTTGCACTGCAATCGTTCAGTTCTCTCCTGTCCCTTTCTTTCCGCTCCCATTTCGCACAGCTTTGCTCCCATTTGTGCCACAACCTTTCAGTACTCTCCAATCCTTTCATTTCTGCTCCCATTTCACTCTGTTTTGCTACCATTTGCGCTGCAACCTTTCGTCTCCTCTACGTTTGTTTCCACTCCCATTTTGCTCTGCTCCCTTTTGCGCCGCAACCTTTCATTTCTCTCCATTCCTTTTGTTTCCGCTCCTATTTCACTCCACTCCTTTCCTTTTTGCACCACAACAATTTTGTTCCCTCCACTCTCTTTGTTTCAGCTCCCATTTCGTTCCACTACACTTCCATTTGCGCTGCAAACTTTCAGCTCACTGCTCTCCCATTTCGCTCCGTGCCGCTTGTATTTGCACTGTAGCCTTTCAGTACTCTCCACTCCCATTTTGTTCCCATTTGTGCCGGAACATTTCACTTCTCCCAACTCCCTTTGTTTCCGCTCCCATTTTACTCCACTCCGCTAGTATATGTGCCGCAACATTTTGTTCCCTACAGACCCTTTTTTTTTAGCTCCCATTTCGTTCCACGCAACTCCTATTTGCGCTGCATACTTTCAGTTCTCTGCTCTCCAATTTCACTCCGCTCCGCTCCCATTTGCTTTGTAGCCCTTCATTTCTCTACACTCCCTTTCTTTCCGCTCCAATTCCACTTTGTTCCCATTTGCACCGCAACCTTTCACTTCTCTCCACTCCCATTTGGCACTGCTCCCATTCTTGCCAGAACAATTCACTTCTATGCATTCCCTTTGTTTCCTCTCCCATTTCTCACTACTCCGCTCATATTTGCGCCACAACCTTTCAGTTCTCACCTCTCCCTTTCTTACCGTTACATTTCGCTACGCACCAATCCCTTTTGCGCTACAAGTTTTCAGTACTCTCCACTCTGATTGTTTTTGCTACTATTTCACTCCATTTTGTTCCCATTTGCGCTGCAACCTTTTACTTCTCTCCACTCCTATTTTGCACAGCTCCCATTCTCACCGGAACATTTCACTTTTCTCCGCACCCATTTTTTACTGCTCCCATTCTTGCCGGAGCATTTCACTTCTTTCTACTCCCTTTGTTTCCGCTCCCATTTCGCACAACTCCGCTCTCATTTGCGCTCCAAACCTTCAGTTCTCTGCACTCCCATTTTGCTCCGCGCCACTCCTATTTGCGCCTATATTTTTCAGTTCTCTGCACTCCCATTTCGCTCTTCGCCGCTCCCATTTGCACCACAACCTTTCCGTTCTCTCCTCTTTCTTTCTTTCCACTCCCATTTCACTCTGCTCTTATTTGCATTGGAACATTTCACTTCTCTCCACTCCCTTTGTTTCCGCACCTATTTCACTTCACTCTGCTCCTATTTGTGCCACAACAGCTCTGTTCTCCCCTCTCCCTTTCTTTCCATTCTCATGTCACTCCGTTTCGCTCCCGTGTGCTTCACAGCCCTTCAGTTCTTTCCACTCCCTTTGTTTCCGCTGCATTTCGCTCCGCTTCGCTCCTATTGGCGCTGCAACATTTCTGTTCTCTCCACTCCCTTTCTTTCCATTACATTTCGCAATGCACAACTCCCATTTGCGCCACAACCTTTCAGTACTCTCCACTCTGATTGTTTTAGATATCATTTCACTCCGTTTTGTTCCCATTTGCGCAGCAACCCTTCAGTTCTCTACACTAACTTTTTTTCTGCTCCAATTTCGCTCTGCTCCCTTTGCACTTCAACCTTACAGTTCTCTCCACACCCTTTTTTTCCGATGCCATTTGCGCCTTTACCTATCTTCTCACTCCTATTTTGCACTGCTCCCATTCTCGCCTAAACATTTAAATTCTCCACTCCTTTTCTTTCCGCTCCAATTTCGTTCTGCTCCACTCCTATGTGCACTGCAATCTTTCAGTTCTCTCCACTCCCATTTCACTCCGCTTTGCTCTCAATTGCGCCACAACCTTTCAGTTCTCATCTCTTTCTTTGTTTCTGCTCCCATTTTGCTGTGCTGTTATTTGTGCCACAACCTTTCTCTCCACTCCTTTTGTTTCCGCTTCTATTTTTTTCCACTCTGCTCCTATTTGCACCAATACATTTCTGTTCTCACCAGTCCCTTTGTTTCAGCTCCCATTTCGTTCTGCTCCCTTCCAATTTGCACTGCAGCCTTTTAGTGCACTCCACTCTGTTTCTTTCTGCTTCTATTTCGCTCTGCCCCTTACCCATTTCTGCCACAACCTTTAAGTACTCTCCATTCCTTTCATTTTTGCACCCATTTTACTCTGCTCCCATTTCCACTGCAATCTTTCAGTTCTTTACACTCCTTTTCTTTCTTCTCCCATTTCCCTCTGCTTTGCTCCCATTTGCGCAACAACCATTCAGTACTCTCCAATGTGATTGTTTCCTCTACAATTTCACTCCATTTTACTCCCATTTGAACCTTTCAGTTCTTTCCTGTCTTTTTGTTTCTGTTCCAATTTCGCTTCTCTCTTATTTGCGCTGCAACGTTTCACTTCTTTCCAGTCTCGTTTCGGTTTGCTCACATTTGCATTGTAACCTTTCATTTCTCTCCACTCCCATTGTTTCCGCTCCCATTTCTCTCCACTCCGCTAGTAATTGCACCGCAACATTCCTGTTCCTTCCAGTCCCTTTGTTTCCACTCCCATTTCACTCCGCTCCACTCCCATTTGCTTCGCAGCCGTTCAGTTCTCTCCACTCTCTTTCTTTCCGCTTCAATTTCAGTTTGTTTCCTATTGCGCCACAGCCTTCCAGTTCTCTCCACTCCCATTTTGCTCTACTCCAATTTTCGCCAGAACATTTCAGTTCTCTCCACACCCATTTTTCACTGCTCCCATTTTTGCTGGAACATTTCACTTCTCTCCACTCCCTTTGTTTCCGCTCCCATTTCGCACCACCTCACTACCATTTGCGCTGCAACGTTTCCCTTCTCTCCAGTAACATTTCGGTTTGCTCACATTTGCACCTTAACCTTTCATTTCTCTCCACTCCCTTTGTTTCCGCTTTTTTTTTTTTTTGCTCCACTCCACTCCTATTTGCAGCTCAACATTTCTGTTCACTCCTCTTTCTTTGTTTCTGCTCCCATTTCATTCTGCTTTGCTCTCATTTGCACTGCAACCTTTCAGTTCACGCCACTCCCTTTCTTTCCGCTCCCATTTTGTTCTGCAGTGCTCCCATTTCTGTCACAACCTTTCAGTACTCTCCATTCTGATTATTTCTTCTATCATTTAACTGTTATGTTCCCATTTGTGCCGCAACCTTTCATTTCTCTCCACTCCCTTAGTTTCATAGGTTCATAGGTTCGTAAGGTTGGAAAAGACCTACAAGATCATCTAGTCCAACAATACTCTTTACAATATCCCTACCCAACTACTAAATCAAATCCCTTTGCACTTCATCTTGAACCTTAGCACCGCTTCTTGAACAGCGCTAGGGACGGTGCCTCAACCACCTCCCTAGGCAGGCCATTCCAGTGCCTGACCACTCTTTCAGAAAAAAAATGTTTCCTCAGGTCTAATCTAAATCTTCCCCGGCGCAACTTCTGGCCATTCCCTCTCGTCCTGTCATTATTTATCAGGGAGAAGAGGCCCACCCCCTCC
Organism: Cyrtonyx montezumae; assembly: GCF_038088225.1. Lineage (NCBI taxonomy): Eukaryota > Metazoa > Chordata > Aves > Galliformes > Odontophoridae > Cyrtonyx > Cyrtonyx montezumae. Next base: position 2,996,597 of record NW_027072025.1, read on the forward strand.
TCACCACAACCCCCCTTCAGGAAGTGGTAGAGTGCAATAAGGTCTCCTCTGAGCCTCCTCTTCTCCAGACTAAACAATCCCAGCTCCCTCAGCCGCTCCTCATAAGACTTGTGCTCCAGACCCCTCACCAGTTTTGTTGCCCTTCTCTGAACACGCTCCAGGGCCTCAATGTCCTTCTTGTAGTGAGGGGCCCAAAACTGAACACAGTACTCGAGGTGCGGCCGTACCAGAGCTGAGTACAGGGGGATGATCACCTCCCTGCTCCTGCTGGCTACACTATTTCTAATACAGGCCAGGATGCTGTTGGCCTTCTTAGCCACCTGGGCACACTGCCGGCTCATGTTGAGCCGAGCATCAACCAACACCCCCAGGTCCTTTTTTTCTCTACATTCTTCAAGCCATTCTGCCCCAAGCCTATAGCATTGCATGGGGTTATTGTGGCCAAAGTGCAGGACCCGGCACTTGGTCTTATTGAACCTCATCCCATTAATATGCTGTTAATATATTTGTAAAAGGGTTTCCTGTTCTCCTTTATAGCAGTAGCCAGTCTATGATCAAGCTGGGCTTTAGCATTTCTAATTTTCTGACTGCAAATCTTGGCCAGTTCTCTGTAGTCACCCCAAGTAGCCTGTCCCATCTTCCAGAGGACATAGACTCTCTTTTTCTTTCGGAGTCTCAAAAAAAGTTCCCGGTTCATCCACACTGGTCTTTTTCTCCTCCGGCTCGACTTACGGGACTCCGGGACAGCCTGCTCCTGTGCCTTTAAGATTTCCATCTTGAGGAGCATCCAGGCTTCCTGGACCCCTTTACCCCTCAGGAGCAAGTCCCAAGGGAACCTTGCAACAAGAAGTGAAATGATCCAGCGCAAGTGGGAGCAAAATGGGAGTGGAGAGAAGTGAAAGGTTGCGGCGCAAATGGGAGCGAAGTGAAATAGGAACAGAAAACAAAGGGAGAGGAGAGAACTGAATGGTTGCAGCGCATTAGGAGCAGAGTAGTGTGAAATGTAAGTGAAAAAAGGGAGTGGAGATATATGAAATATTCCGTCGAGAATGGGATCAGTGCAAAAGGAATGTGGAGAGAAGTGAAATGTTTCTGCGAGAATGGGGGCAGTGCAAAATGGGAGTTGAGAGAAGTGCAACATTGCGGTGCAAACGGGAAAGCTGTGGAATTGAAGCCGAAGGAAAGGGAGTAGAAAGAAATGAAGGCCTGCGAAGCAAATGGGAGCGGAGCGGAGTGAAATAGGAGTGGAAAAAAAGGGACTGGAGGGAACAGAAATGTTGCGGCGCAAAAGGGCATGAAATGGGATTGGAGAGAAATGAAAAGCTGCAGTGCAAATAGGTGCAAAGTTGAACTAAATAGGAGCGGGAAAAAAGAGAGGAGAGACATGAAAGGTTGCGGCGCAAGTGGGAACAGAGTGAAATTGGAGCCAAAACAAAGGGAATGAAGAGAACTGAAGGGCAGCGAAGCAAATGGGAGTGGAACCGAGTGAAATGCGAGTGGAAACAAAGGGACTGGAGGGAACAGAAATGTTGCGGTGCAAATAATAGCGGAGTGGAGCGAAATGAGAGCGGAAACTAAAGGAGTGGAGAGAACTGAAATGTTCCGGCGCAAATGGGAGTGAAATGGGAGTGGAGAGAAATCAATGGCTGCGGCGCAAATGGGAGCAGAGTGAGATGGGAACAAAAACAAAGTGAAAAGAGAACTGAAGGTTGCGGCGCAAATGGAAGCAAAGCAGAGTGAAATGGGAGTGGAAATGAAAGGATTGGAGAGTACTGAGAGGTTGTGGCACAAATGGGTGCTGAGCGGAGCGAAATAGGAGCAAAAACAAAGGGAGTGGAGAGAACTGAAAAGTTGCAGAGCAAACTGGAGCAGAGTGGAACGCAATGGGATCGGAAAGAAAGGGACTGCAGAGAATATAAATGTTGCGGTGCAAATAAGAGCGGAGTGGAGCAAAATAGGAGCGGAAACTAAGGGAGAGGAGAGAAATGAAAGGTTGTGGTGCAAAAGTGAGCAGAGCAAAATGGGAGCGGAAACAGATAGGGAGGAGAGAACTGAAAGGTTGTGGCGCAAATGGGAGCGGCGCGAAGTGAAATGGGAGTGCACAGAACTGAAAGATTGTGGCGCAAATAGGAGCGGAGAGGAGCGAAATGTGAGCAGAAACAAAGGGAGTGGAAGGGTCTGAAGGGCTGCGTAGCAAATGGGAGCTATGCCGAGTGAAATGATAGCAGAAACAAAGGGACAGAAGAGAATAGAATTGTTGCGGCGCAAATAGAAGCAGAGTGGAGCGAAATGGTACCGGAAACGAAGTCATTGGAGTGAAGTGAAATGTTCCAGCGCAAGTGGGAGCGAAATGCGAGTGGAGAGAAGTGAAAAGTTGCAGCGCCAATGTGAGCGAAGTGAAATAGGAACAGAAAACAAAGGGAGAGGAGAGAACTGAAAGGTTGCAGCGCATTAGGGGAAGAGTAGTGTGAAATGGGAGTGAAAAAAGGGAGTGGAGATATATGAAATGTTCCGTCGAGAATGGGAGCAGTGCAAAAGGAATGTGGAGAGAAGTGAAATGTTTCTGCAAGAATGGGAGAGCGCAAAATGGGAGTTGAGAGAAGTGCAACGTTGCGGTGCAAATGGGAACGCTGTGGAATTGAAGCCGAAGGAAAGGGAGTAGAAAGAAATGAAGGCCTGCGAAGCAAATGGGAGCGGAGCAGAGTGAAATAGGAGTGGAAAAAAAGGGACTGGAGGGAACAGAAATGTTGCGGCGCAAAAGGGCATGAAATGGGATTGGAGAGAAATGAAAAGCTGCGGTGCAAATAGGAGCGAAGTGGAACGAAATAGGAGCAGAAAATAAGAGAAGAGAGACATGAAAGGTTGCTGCGCAAATGGGAGCTGAGTGAAATTAGAGCCAAAAAAAAGGAAATGAAGAGAACTGAAGGGCAGTGAAGCAAATGGGAGTGGAACCGAGTGAAATGGGAGTGGAAACAAAGGGACTGGAAGGAACAGAAATGTTGCGGCGCAAATACTAGCGGAGTGGAGCGAAATGGGAGCGGAAACTAAGGGAGTGGAGAGAACATAAATGTTCCGGCGCAAATGGCAGTGAAATGAGAGTGGAGAGAAATGAATGGCTGCGGAGCAAAAAGGAGCAGTGCAGAGCAAAATGGGAGTGCAGAGAAGTGAAAGGTTGCAGCGCAAATGGGAGCGGATCAAAATGAAATGGTAGCATATACAAAGATACTGGAGAGTACAGAAATGTAGCGGTGCAAATTGGAGCGGAGTGCAGCAAAATAGAAGCGGAAACAAAGGGAGTGGAGAGAAACAAAAGTTTGCGGCGCAAATGAAAGCAGAGCAAAATGGTAGCAGGAACAAAGGGAGTAGAGGGAAGTGAAATGTTCTGGCGCTAATGGGAGCGTAATGGGAGTAGAGTGAAGTAAAATGTTCCGGCGCAAATGGGAGCAGAGCGAAATTGGAATGGAAAAAAACGGAGAGGAGAGAACTGAAATGCTGTGGCACAAATATGAACAGAACGGAGTGAAATGGCAGCAAAAACAATCAAGAGTGGAGAGTACTGAAAGGTTATGGTGCAAAGAGAACTGCGAATCAAATGGGAACGAAGCAATGTCAAATGGGTGTGCAAACAAAGGGACTGGAAGGAACAGAAACGTTGCGGCGCAAATACTTGCGGTAAGGAGCAAAATGGGAGCGGAAACAAAGGCAGTGAAGAGAACTGAAATGTTCCGGCACAAATGGTAGTGAAATGAGAGTGGAGAGAATTGAAAGGCTAACGGTGCAAATAGGAGTGGCGCGGAGCGAAATGGGAGTGCAGAGAACTGAAAGGTTACAGCAAAAATGGGAGCGGGACGGAACGAAATGAGAGCTGAAACAAAGGGACTGGAGAGAACAGAAATGTAGCGGAGCAAATTGGAGCGGAGCGGAGCGAAATAGGAGCGGAAACTAAGAGGGGACAAATGAAAGCTTGTGGTGCAAATGGGAGCAGAGTGAAATGGGAGTGGAAAAGAAAGGAATGGAGAGTACTGAAAGGTTGTAGCACAAATGGTAGCGGAGTGGAGCAAAATGGGAGTGGAAAGGAATTGAGTGGAGAGAACTAAAAAGTTGCAGAGCAAATTGGAGCAGAGCTAAACGAAATAGGAGCAGAAACAAAGTAACTGGAGAGTACAGAAATGTAGCGGTGAAAATAGGAGCGGAGTGGAGCAAAATAGAAGCGGAAACAAAGGGAGTGGAGAGAAATGAAAGGTTGCAGCACAAATGGGAGTGGAATGGAGTGAAATGGGAGCCAAAAGGAAGTGGAGAGAATTGAAAAGTTGCAGAGCAAATTGGAGCAGAGCGGAACGAAATGGGAGTGGAAAGAACTGAAAGGTGGCAGTGCAAATTGGAACAGAGTTAAATGGGAGCGGAAATGAAAGGAATTGACTGTACTGAAAGGTTTTGGCACAAATGAGAGTGAAACTGTATGAAATGGGAGCGGAATCAAAGGGACTGGTGTGAACAGAAATGTAGCAGTGCAAATAGGAGAGGAGTGGGGCAAAATAGGGTCGGAAACAAAGGGAGTGGAGAGAAGTGAAAGGTTACGGCGCAAATGGGAGCGGAGCGAAATTGGAACGGAAAAAAAGGGAGAGGAGAGAACTGAAGGGTTGTGGCACAAATGGGAACAAAACGGAGTGAAATGATAGAAAAAACAATCAGAGTGGAGAGTACTGAAAAGTTCTGGCGCAAATGAGAAGTTGTGCGTAGCAAAATGTAATGGAAAGAAAGGGAGTGGAGAGAACATAAAAGTTGCAGCGCAAATGGAAGTGGAGCGGAACGAAATGGGAACGGAAATAAAGAGACTGCAGAGAACAGAAATATAGTGGCGCCAATAGGAGCGGAGAGGAGAGAAATGGGAGCGGAAAAAAAGGGAGTGGAGAGAAGTGAAACGTTCCGTCGATAATGGGAGCAGTGCAAAATGGGAGTGGAGAGAATTAGAAGGTTGTGGTGCAAATGGGAGCAAAGTGAAATTGGAGCAGAAAGAAGGGGAGTGGAGAGAAATAAAGGCCAGCAAAGCAAATGGGAGCGGAGCGGAGCGAAATGGGAGTGGAAACAAAGGGACTGGGAGGAACAGAAATGTGGCAGCGTAAATAATAACGCAGTGGAGCGAACTCGGAGCGGAAACAATGGGAGTTGACAGAAATGAAAGGTTACGGCACAAATGTTAGGAAACCGAAATGGGAGTGGAGAGAAGTGAAATGTTGCAGCGCAAATAAGAGCGAAGCGAAATTGGAACGGAAACAAATAGAGAGGAGAGAACTGAAAGATTTTGGCTCAAATGGGAGCAAAACGGAGTGAAATGGTAGAGGAAACAATCACATTTGAGAGTACTGAATGGTTGTGGTGAAAATGGGAGCAAAGCAGAGAAATATGTGAGAAGATAGAAAAATAGTGGAGAGAAATGAAAGGTTGCAGCGCAAATGAATGCAGAGCAAAAAGGGAGCAGAAACAAAGGGAGAGGTGAGAACTGAAAGGTTGTGGCGCAAATGGGAGTGAAGCAGAGTGAAATGGGAGTGGAAAGAAAGGAATGGAGAGTACTGAAAGGTTGTAGCAGAAATGGTAGCGGAGTGGAGCAAAATGGGAGTCGAAAGGAATTGAGTGGAGAGAACTAAAAAGTTGCAGAGCAAATTGGAGCAGAGCTAAACGAAATAGGAGCAGAAACAAAGTAACTGGAGAGTACAGAAATGTAGCGGTGCAAATAGGAGCGGAGTGGAGCAAAATAGAAGCGGAAACAAAGGGAGTGGAGAGAAATGAAAGGTTGCAGCGCAAATGCAAGCAGAGCAAAATGGGAGCAGAAACAAAGGGAGAGGTACATACTGAGAGACTGACGCGTAAATTGGAGGGAAGCCGAGCGAAATGGGAGCGGAAAGAAAGGGAGTGGGGGGAACTGAAAGGTTGCAGTGCAAATGTGAGCAGAGCGGAACAAAATGGGAGCTGAAACAAAGGGACTGAAGAGAACAGAAATGTTGTGGTGGAAATAGGAGAGGTGTGGAGTGAAATAGGAGCAAAAACAAAGGGAATGGAAAGAAATGAAAGGTTGTGGAGCAAATGGGAGCAGAGTGAAAAGGGAATGGAAACAAAGGAAGAGGAGATAAATGAACAATTGAGGTGGAAATGGTAGCAAAACAGTATGAAATGGGAGCGGAAATGAAAGGATTGGAGAGTACTGAAAGGTTGTAGTGCAAATGGGAGCGAAGCGGAGCGAAATGGGAATGGAATGAAAGGGACTGGAGAGAACTGAACTATTGCAGCGCCAATTAGAGCAGTGCGGAACAAAATGGGATTGGAAACAAAAGGAGTGGAGAAAAATGAATGGTTGTGGCACAAATGTGAGCAGAGCAAAATGGGAGGGGAAACAAAGAGGGAGGAGTGAACTGAAAAATTGTGGAGGAAATGGGAGCGGCGCGGAGCGAAATGGGAGTGCAGAGAACTGAAAGATTGCTGCGCAAATAGGAGCGGAGCAGAACAAAATGGGAGCTCAGACTAAGGAAGTGGAGAGAACAGAAATGTAGCAGTGCAAATAGCTATGGAGTAGAACAAAATAGGAGCGGAAACAAAGAGAGAGGAGAGAAATGAAAGGTTGTGGCGCAAATAGGAACAAAGCAAAATGGGAGCGGAAATGAAAGGAATGGAGAGTCCGGAAAGGTTGGGACACAAATTGGAGGGGAGCGGAGCGAAATGGGAGCCAAAAGAAAGTAAGTGGAGAGAACTGAAAAGTTAAAGAGCAAATTGGAGCAGAGCGAAACAAAACGGGAGTGGAGAGAACTGACAGGTTGCAGTGAAATAAGAGCGGAGTGGAGGGGGAGCGGAAATGAAAGGAATGGAGAGTACTGAAAGGTTGTGGCAAAAATGGGAGCAGAACTGAATGAAATGGGAGTGGAAATAAAGAAACTGTAGAGAACAGAACTGTTGCAGCGCAAAAAGGAGCGGAGTGAAGCGAAATGGGAGTGGAAACAAAGGGAGTGGAATGAAGTGAAATGTTCCGGCGCAAATGGGAGCAAAACGGGAGTGGAGAGATATGAAAAGTTGCAGCGCAAATGGGAACAAAACGTAGTGAAATGGAAGCAAAAAACATCAGAGTGTAGGAGACTGAAAGGCTGTGGTGCAAATGGGAGTTGTGCATTGCAATATGTAAAGGAAAGAAAGGGAGTGGAGAGAACAGAAATGTTGCAGAACAAATGGGCGGGGAATTGTGTGAAATGGGAGTGGAAAGAAAAAAAGTGAAGAGAAATGAAAGGTTGCAGCGCAAATGGGAGCGGCACTGAGAGAAACAGGAGTGCAGAGAACTGAAAGATTGCGATGCAAATAGGAGTGTAGCGGAGCGAAATGGGAGTGAAAACAAAGTCAGTGGAGACAACTGAAGGGCTGCAGTGCAAATTGGAGCAGAGCGGAACGAAATGGGAGTGGAAAGAAAGGGACTGGAAAGAACGGAAATGTAGCGGTGCAAATAAGAGAGGGGTCAAGCAAAATAGGAGCGGAAACAAAGGGAGAGGAGAGAAGTGAAATGTTCCAGCACAAATGGGAGCAGAGCGAAATGGGAGTGGAAACAAAGGGAGAGAAGAAAACTGAAAGGTTATGGTGCAAATGGGAGCAGCGAAGAGCGAAATGAGAGTGCAGAGAACTGAAAGATTGAGGCGCAAATATGAGCAGAGCAGTGCAAAATGTAAGCAGATACAAAGGGAGTGGAGAGAAGTGAAATGCTCTGGCGAGAATGGGAGCAGTGCAAAATGGGAGTGGAGAAAACTGGAAGGTTGTGGCGCAAATGGGAGCAAAGTGAAATTGGAGCGGAAAGAAAGGGAGTGGAGAGAAATAAAGGCCAGTGAAGCAAATGGGAGCAGAGCGGAGCGAAATGGGAGTGGAAAGAACTGAAAGGTGGCAGTACAAATTGGAACAGAGTTAAATGGGAGCGGAAATGAAAGGAATGGACTGTACTGAAAGGTTTTGGCACAAATGGGAGCGAAACTGTACGAAATGGGAGCGGAATCAAAGGGACTGTTGTGAACAGAAATGTAGCGGTGCAAATAGGAGCAGAGTGGGGCAAAATAGGATCAGAAACAAAGGGAGTGGAGAGAAATGAAAGGTTGTGGCGCAAATGGGAGCAGAGCAAAATGGGAGCGTAAAAGAAAGGAATGGAGAGTCCGGAAAGGTTGTGGCACATATGGGAGCTAAGTGGAGCAAAATGAGAGTGGAAAGAGAGATAGTGGAGATAACTGAAAAGTTGAAGAGCAAATTTGAGCAAAGCGGAAAATAACAAGAGTGGAGAGAACTGACTGGTTGCAGTGAAATAAGTGCAGAGTGGAGCGGGAGCAGAAATGAAAGGAATGGAGAGTACTGAAGAGTAGTGGCACACATGGGAGCAGAACTGAACGAAATGGGAGTGGAAAAAAAGGGACTGTAGAGAACAGAACTGTTGCGGCGCAAAAAGGAGCGGAGTGAAGCGAAATGGGAGTGGGAACAAAGGGAGTGGAGTGAAGTGAAAGGTTGAGGCGCAAATGGGAGTGTAGCGAAATTGGAATGGAAAAAAAGGGAGAGGAGAGATGTGAAAGGTTGTGACGCAAATGGGAACAGAACGGAGTGAAATGGCATCAAAAACAATCAGAGTGGAGAGTACTGAAAGGCTGTAAAGCAAATGGGAATTGTGCGTTGCGATATGTAATGGAAAGTAGGGGAGTGGAAAGAACAGAAATGTTGCAGTGCAACTGGGAGTGGAGCGGAGCGAAATGGGAGAGGATATAAAGGTACTGCAGAGAACAGAAATGTTGTGATGCCAATTAGAGCGGAGAGGAGCAAAATTGGAGAAAATGGTAGTGGAAAGAAAACAAGTGGAGATAACGGAAAAGTTGCTGAACAAATTTGATCAGAGCCGAACGAAATGGGAGTGGAAAGATCAGAAAGGTTGCAGTGCAAATGGGAGCAGAGGGAAATGGGAACGGAAATGTAAGGAATGGAGAGTACTGAAAGGTTGTGGCACAAATGGGAAGGGAGCAAAGCGAAACTGGAGCAGAAAGATAGTAAGTGGAGAGAACTGAAAGGTTGTAGAGCAATTAGGAGCAGAGCGGAACGAAATGGGAGTGAAGAGTGTCACGCTCCAATATAAAGGAGGGAGACGAGGTTCTTTAGATTATGTGTATACCCAGCGTGAGATTAAGAAACAACGGTTCAGATGTTTGTCCGACCAGTTTATTACCACTATAAACCAGGGAGATGGGGAAGGCGGACACTGTTAGGGAGATGGGGAAGGGAAGGCTAGCAATAGGAAAGATAGGAAGGAAGCAAGGTGTTATGGTTTTATGATTTTGGTACTGGTATTCCACATCATGACATCATGCAGTGCATTTGGAGTTAAGGAGTTAATGTTCCAGCTCCGTGGACCATCGATAGTTCCAGGTATGCCTGTCTCAGAAGAGAAGAACTCCATTCCCCAGAGGACTTTGCGATGCTTTGTGTTCTTACGTGTTTACGCTCAGAGGGAAAGATAAAAACTGTCTGCAGTCATGGGACTCTCTCTTCCCTTCGGGACCGAGCTCGGCAGTGGGTGTTTGTTGCAGCCGTCCGCCTTCAGCGTTAGCGTAAGGCCTTTGGTTTATCGGACACTCTCTCTCTTGCTCATTTTATTTGATTCATTTGCCTCAATTCCAATTATATTATATTATATTGTGTTATTTTCCTTTCTGATATCTTATTTAGTAAATTAGCTTTCCTCCTCAGATCGTTGCCGCTGTTCTGTTCCTGGGCCCATCTCCCTTCTCCTTTTTCCCTTTCCCCCTTCCCCTTCCCCGGGGTGTGGGCCCGTGGGTCCCCTGCCTCAATTGTCACGGTACCGGGTCAAACTGTCCCGCAAACCGTTGACAATTTTTGGCGCCCAACGTGGGGCACGACTAGCTACCTTAGCCGGACAGAGACATACTTTTAGAGTGAATCTCTGTCTTTGTTAGGAAGCTTATCTGTACTGCAGGTCCTGTACGGCAAAACAGGACCTTGAAGTCCAGGCGTACTGCGAGTTCTTCTGGGATATTTGTAAACTTTTCGGGTGCTTCCAGCTTGTTTGAGTAAAAGAAAAAAAATGTTTTTACTGTTTCTGTTAAAACTGCCCTTACAGGGGTTGTATTGCATTGCTTTTTCCCTTTTAATGCTCAAAACGTATTGGAACTTGGTTAAGCTTGCCAGTCTGATCTATGGAGCCTGGTCCCTATATGACAAACTAAAAGCAGTAGTGGAGGCACCTACCAAATACCTGGGCACCCCGACTAATGTAACAAACGATACCATGTTAACAAACCAAACAATATTTGAATGGGTGTCCAGGTTCTCCTCTCAGTTCCTTATGGATTTTCAAGATTACAGCTTAGGGACTATGTTAGCATTTGGGATATTAGTCCTCCTGAATGTATCCCTTATAATGGCACTTTACACCATGTGGAGGAAGCTTCTCCCAGAAACAGAGAATGCTGAATGGCAGGGAAAGTGGAGAGTTTTAGGAAAGAAATTAGAAGCATGGGGTCCCCCGGTGCCATGGGCTTTTGCTCCTGAACACTTGCAGGATCCTGAGGAGCTAGGCCTGTATCTGAGTAATGGGCGTTGCGGCTCAGAAAGATCTGAGGTGGAACAGCTTATCTGGGGCTTGGCTTATGCTTACCGAGGCATATATACTGTTCTGGAGAGAGAGAGTGTCCAAACTGAGGCTCAGACCAAAGAGGAAAATCTCCCAAGTACATCTGACCAGCCAAAGGAAGCACCGGTATCAAAGTCAGTTGCCCCAGTAGAAGGCCAGAAATGGAAACGTGTGTCCTCACGTCTAGAACGCAAAGAAGAGGTGGCAAAAGAAGAGGAAGATCCAGGCGAGGGGGGGTCCTCAACACCACCACCACCAAGAAAGGCAACAAAGAAAAGTGAGAGGCATGGACATAGTGATGATGAGGATGATGAGAGAGTCAAAGTTACCACGTTTCGTCGACCCATGAAAATGTCTGAGATCCAAGGCTCAAGAAAGGAGTTTATTCGACGTCCGGATGAGAGTATTGTCACTTGGTTGCTTCGGTGTTGGGACAACGGGGCCAACAGCGTGTCCCTCGACAGTAACGAAGCTCGCCAACTAAAAAACATTGCCCGTGACCCAGCTGTCGACAGAGGGATCAGCCGGTATATGGATGGAATCGCCAGCCTCTGGCAACGAATGTTAGTAGCTGTGAGGGAAAGATATCCCTACAAGAGTGACCTGGCACCTAAAGTGAAAAGATGGAAAAATATTGAGGAAGGCATCCAGTATTTGAGAGAAACAGCTGTGGCGGAAATGCTGTATGATCCCACGTTTGATCCTGAAGATCGGGACCATGATCCAGAGAAAGTAAGGAGTACACCCGAAATATGTCAGAAGCTTTCAAAAACAGCACCAGAAAGGTATGCCGGTACACTAGTGACAACGTTCAACAGATATGAGGACCAAGACAGAAAACCCCCAGTTTTTGAACTGATTCTTACACTTCAAAACTTTGAACAAAAATTTCCGCCATCACACGCTTCCATTTCAGCCATATCAAGGTTAGAAGGACAGATGGAAGACGTGTTAGAGAAAGTATCCCGACTGATTGATAGGGTTGAAAAGATTGCAGCTTTCAGAAGCAAACGCCGTCCTGCTCGAGCAAATGACAGCACTAACTTCATGTCACGCGCGGCTCTGTGGAGTTACTTACGTGAAAATGGAGAAGATATGAAGGAATGGCATCAAAAACCCACCCCTGCACTGCGAGCACGGGTGAGAGAATTACAACACAGACCAACGACCAGTGAAGTTGTTCCTGTCACTACAGGTAACCAATAGAGGGGCCCTGCCCTCAGCCAGAGGAGGGAGAGGGATAATAGAGTGTATTGGACTGTGTGGATTCGGTGGCCTGGCACATCAGAACCACAAAAATAGGAGGCACTGGTGGATACTGGTGCACAGTGTACTCTAATGCCTTCGAGTTATAAAGGGACAGAACTGACCCATATCTCTGGAGTGACTGGGGTCTCTCAGGAATTGTCTGTGTTGGAGGCAGAAATAAGCCTCACTGGTAAAGACTGGCAGAAGCATCCTATAGTGACCGGACAGGGGGCTCCATGCATACTCGGTATAGACTATCTCAGAAGGGGGCACTTTAAGGATCCCAAGGGGTACCGATGGGCTTTTGGAATAGCTGCTGTGGACGCAGACAACATTAAGCAGCTATCTGTTTTACCTGGCCTGTCACAAGATCCGTCTGTTGTGAGGTTGCTACAAGTGGAGGAGCAACAGGTACCAATTGCTACAAAAACGGTGCACATAAGGCAGTACCGCACCAACAGGGATTCCTTGCTCCCCATTCATAACTTGATCCGTCAGCTAGAGAGCCAGGGAGTGATCAGCAAAACTCACTCACCGTTTAACAGCCCCATATGGCTGGAGCGTAAAGCCAGTGGAGAATGGAGGCTGTCGGTAAATTACCGTGGCCTGAATGAAGTCACACCCCCACTGAGTGCTGCTGTACCGGACATGTTACAACTCCAGTACGAACTGGAGTCAAAAGCAGCGAAGTGGTATGCCACCATTGACATTGCTAATGCCTTCTTTTCAATTCCTCTGGACACAGAATGCAGGCCACAGATTGCCTTCACCTGGAGGGGCGTTCAGTACAACTGGAACCGTTTGCCCCAGGGGTGGAAGCACAGCCCAACCATTTTCCATGGGTTGATCCAAACTGCATTGGAGCAGGGTGGTGCTCCTGAGCATCTGCAATACATTGATGACATTGTTGTATGGGGCAATACAGCAGAGGAAGTCTTTGAGAAAGGAGAGCCGTTTATCCAAATTCTCCTACGAGCTGGCTTTGCTATCAAGCGAAGCAAAGTGAAAGGGCCTGCACAGGAAATTCAGTTCCTAGGTATAAAGTGGCAAGATGGACGTCGTCACATCCCAACAGATGTGATTGACAAAATTACTGCCATGTCTCCACCCACCAGTAAGACAGAAACCCAAGCTTTTCTGGGTGTAGTGGGCTTTTGGAGAATGCATGTTCCAAACTACAGTCTCATTGTGAGCCCTCTCTATCGGGTGACGCGGAAGAAGAATGATTTTGTGTGGGGCCCTGAGCAGCAGCAGGCTTTTGAGCAAATTAAGCAGGAGATAGCCCGTGCCGTGGCCCTGGGGCCAGTGCGGACGCGACAGGATGTAAAGAACATCCTCTACACTGCTGCTGGAAAGGAAGGTCCCACTTGGAGTTTGTGGCAAAGAGCTCCTGGAGAGACCCGAGGCCGACCCCTTGGATTCTGGAGTCGGGCGTACAGGGGGTCTGAGGAGCGCTACACTCCAACTGAGAAGGAGATCTTAGCCGCGTACGAGGGGGTTCGAGCTGCTTCCGAAGTAATCGGTACTGAAATGCAGCTCCTCCTGGCACCTCGATTGCCAGTGCTGAGCTGGATGTTCAAAGGAACAGCTCCCTCTACCCATCATGCTACTGATGCCACTTGGAGTAAGTGGACTGCACTGATTACACAGAGAGCTTGGATGGGGAACCTCAACCGTCCAGGAATCCTGGAGGTGATCATGGACTGGTCTGAAGGTAAAACGTTTGGAACAACACCAGCTGAGGAGGTGTCACGTGCTAAAGAAGCCCCATCATACAATGAACTACCAGACAATGAAAAGAGATTCGCCCTGTTCACAGATGGATCATGTCGCATTGTGGGTAAGCACCGCAGATGGAAATCTGCTGTGTGGAGCCCCACACGACGAGTTGCAGAGGCCACTGAAGGAGAAAGAGAATCAAGTCACTTTGCAGAGGTAAAGGCTGTCCAGCTGGCCTTAGATATTGCTGAACGAGAGAGGTGGCCAGTGCTTTATCTTTACACTGACTCATGGATGGTGGCAAATGCTTTATGGGGGTGGTTACAGCAGTGGGAACAAAATGGTTGGCAACGGAGAGGTAAACCTATTTGGGCTGCTGAACTGTGGAGAGACATTGCTGCTCGAATAAAGAATATGGTTGTAAAGGTGCGCCATGTAGATGCTCATGTTCCTAAGAGCCGGGCAACTGAAGAACAGCAAAATAACCATCAGGTAGATCGAGCTGCCAAAGTTAAGGTGGCTCAAGTAGACTTGGATTGGCAACACAAAAGTGAATTATTTCTAGCTTGGTGGGCCCATGAAACCTCGGGCCATCAAGGAAGAGATGCAACATATAAGTGGGCTAGAGACCGAGGGGTGGACTTAACTATGGATGTTATTGCACAGGTTATCCATGACTGTGACACATGCACCACAATTAAACAGGCTAAGAGGATGAAACCTCTTTGGGAGGAAGAGCGATGGCAAAAGTATAAATATGGGGAGGCGTGGCAGGTTGATTATATCACCTTACCACGATCTCGCAGTGGTGAGCGTTATGTGCTCACCATGGTAGAGGCAACTACTGGGTGGCTTGAAACATACGCAGTACCCCATGCTACCGCCCGGAACACCGTCTTAGGGCTGGAGAAACAAGTCCTATGGCGACACGGCACTCCAGAGAGAATTGAGTCAGATAATGGAACTCATTTCAAAAATTCTCTTGTTAATACTTGGGCCAAAGATCATGGCATCGAGTGGATTTATCATATCCCCTATCATGCACCAGCTTCTGGTAAAATTGAAAGGTACAATGGGTTGTTAAAAGCAATGTTGAAAGCAATGAGTGGTGGAACATTTAAGCACTGGGAGAAGAATTTGTCAGAAGCCACCTGGTTGGTCAACACTCGAGGATCCATCAGTCGCGATGGTACTGCCCATTCCAGCTCTCTACCTACTGTAGAAGGAGATAAGGTCCCTGTAGTACATGTGAAGAACATGTTGGGAAAAGCGGTTTGGGTTCTTCCAGCTTTTGGAGAGGGCAAACCTCTCCGTGGAACTGTTTTTGCTCAGGGACCTGGGTCTACCTGGTGGGTGATGCAGAAGAATGGGGATGTTCATTGTGTACCACAAGGGAATTTGATGTGGGGAGAGCGCCCTCAGTAATTCTATTACTATGTATATATGTATATATGTATATATGTATATAAGTATATATGTATGTTGTATGTGTTTGTATTTAATGCTTGTTAATCATTGCTTCTTTATGTATATATATATATTAAGCATGATGTAATGATGTTGAATAAGGGGTGGAATGTTATGGTTTTATGATTTTGGTACTGGTATTCCACATCATGACATCATGCAGTGCATTTGGAGTTAAGGAGTTAATGTTCCAGCTCCGTGGACCATCGATAGTTCCAGGTATGCCTGTCTCAGAAGAGAAGAACTCCATTCCCCAGAGGACTTTGCGATGCTTTGCGTTCTTACGTGTTTACGCTCAGAGGGAAAGATAAAAACTGTCTGCAGTCATGGGACTCTCTCTTCCCTTCGGGACCGAGCTCGGCAGTGGGTGTTTGTTGCAGCCGTCCGCCTTCAGCATTAGCGTAAGGCCTTCGGTTTATTGGACACTCTCTCTCTTGCTCATTTTATTTGATTCATTTGCCTCAATTCCAATTATATTATATTATATTGTGTTATTTTCCTTTCTGATATCTTATTTAGTAAATTAGCTTTCCTCCTCAGATCGTTGCCGCTGTTCTGTTCCTGGGCCCTTCTCCCTTATCCTTTTTCCCTTTCCCCCTTCCCCTTCCCCAGGGTGTGGGCCCGTGGGTCCCCCGCCTCAATTGTACCGGGTCGAACTGTCCCGCAAACCGCTGACACAAGGGCTTGTACAAAGCAGGGATAGTCACCAGCCAGGATCCCAGGGGCGGTCCGGTTGCAAGCGGCTCCGACGGTCCGAGGCCGAAGAGCAGGGGCGGCAGAAGCAGGGAGAACAGCAGCAGCGACGGGCAGCCCTGAGCAGCAAGCAGCTGTCCATAGAAGTAGCACCGGGTCAGCACAGGAGAAGCGGCGAGGGGTCAACCCCCGGTGGGGCAGCAGCGAACAGTGATCAGCTCGTGAGGTCTCTCCAAAGAGAAGGCCTCTCCAGGAAGCAGCAGGCAGTGATCAGCTCGGGAGGTCTCTACTAAGAGAAAGCTTCTCCAAGAGGAAGCCACTCCAGAGAAAACCCTCCAACTTCGTGGCTGCAGGACCCCTCTATTTATCTCCCAGATTTCTCCAGTCTACGTGACGAGCCCTTCGAACCCCTCCTGCTTGGGCATCAGGCGGGTATCGCCTGAGATGGTTATCTCCCCCTGGAGATGAGTTCCACAAACGAGTGTTCTCCGGTCATTGAGCTGCAGCGTCAGGGGAGTATCACCTGAGATGGTTATCTTCCCCTGGAAGTGAGTTCCACAAAAGAGTGTTCAATGGCCACTGAGCTGCAGCTTAGGCTGGCCCAGGACATGCCCATCAGCTTGTCCCATAGACAAGGGATTTCACAACCCTTGCCCAGGTCAAGCTTGGACATGTTCGGACATGTTCATCAGCAACCTTTGAGGCAATGGTATAAGATATTAGTCTCTTACACCACCCCGTGACTCAAAGGTTGCTTAAAAATTGGGCACTGGTTATCCATGATGGTGAGAAAAAGATAGGAAGCAGAAGGGTAAAGGAGGGAGGGGTGTAGGGAATCAAAATGTTCATATAATTGTTACAGACGTTTTTTTAGTCTTGGTTACAATTGTTGCCCTGATATGTCTCACTTCTCCATCAGCAGAGGATGAAGTAAAGTACATAGAAGATACTACACATTGTATTAGTTGAATAAAACATGGTATCGTACAAGGAACAAACATAAGAGTTGCAATAGCACACAATATATTGAATAATATACGTTTTTCCCATGGTCCACCTGGGAGCCAGGAGAAGAGGTCAAGGTCTGGGCTTTTCCAAGTTTGAACAGGAACATGTGCTATTTTTCGTATACCGTGAGCAATTTGCTTGACAATTTTCCCATTATCATCAATCTTTAGACAACAAGTGGAATCATTTAATTTGCCACAGGCACCCCCTTCTTCAGCTAGCAGGTAGTCCAGAACAATGCGATGTTGGAGTATTGCTGCCCGTATCTGTGAGGCTTGGTCTGCAAGGAGATCAAGGGCATATGCTGTTTCATTAGTAATGATTTCAAGGACAGCTTGTAATCTGATAATACGGTTTAGGTTATAGATGGGGTCTTGAGCACCACTAACCCACTCGTTGGGTTTCCAGGTAGCTGGTCCATAATGTTTGATTATACGTTGAGGAGGCCAATCATCTTTGCCCCAAGTCTGGCCACTACCACGTGTTAGGGAGGTATCAATAGACCTCTTGTGTCGGTTAAGATCATCATATACTCGGACCCCTAATTCATTGCCATCCTTTCCTGGGAGCAAAAAGAACAGTGGGCGGATTACTCCAACATAACATACCCCCGTCCAGTTTGCAGGAAGTCGTTTATATGCATAATGACCACAAATCCAATAAAGTCCCTTTAGTGCCACCGAGCCATTTTCAAAAGGTCCATTCCATCCATTGGCCAATTTATTTACATGTTCATTAGCCTGGAAGTATGTGGTGTTGAGAGGTCCAAAAGGATGTCCTGGCACATTGCAGTTCCAGCCATTACCAATAGCACTTTCATCCCTACACCACTTACATTTCCAAGCTCCAGCATCAGGTTTCCAGGTACATTTCATACCACCATCTTTGGTGAACAAAGTGTTGTTGCTGGAAGACCAAAAATGAGAAAACCCTTGTTTTTTTCCAGACCGATTGTACCATGCCCACTGATCACCCCTTATCTGTCCCCCCACATCAAGAGCCCCTTTACAATAAATCCAAGTACAATTGCTAGTTTCAACATAGATGCCACCCACCTGAGTACGATTCAAACAATACATTCCCATAGCAGGATATTGAACTGGCCATGGAGAAATATTCTTATCTTCCCAGTGGGTATTGTGGTTAGTTCCACTAAAGTTGCTTGCCAGCCATTTAGGTTCAATAGGGGTTGATACCCAGGGCCAGGTTTCAAGTCCCATGGGTCCTCCACAGATCCAACAGCTAGTGAGGTTATAGACATTTGCTACCTGCTCAGCCAGTTGGAAAAAAGAGTTTTTTATACCGTTTTCTCCGTTCTCAGATTCTAAAAGGGGATAACTGATTGTTATAGAGGTTGCAGCCCCCATAATACCCCAGATTAGCAGAAATAACATTTCACCCGAATGTTGCATAGACAATCAACAGAATACCAATAATTGAAATCAGCTGCCACTGTGTTCAGCTTGAGTCCCATGGAGGTTTTCTGAAAGACAAAAATGAGACATCGACTTGCCCAGTCGGGCTTTGTTATTATGGTCAGAAGGAGGGAATTATCCAGCGAGTGTTGATTTTATATTCCTTTCCTCTGGTGTCCTTGGTCCTCCAAGCATATCTGTTAAGAGATTCTGTTAGGGTCAGAGGTACTGACCCTACATTGGGCAGGTCAACCAACACAGGTTGGCCGGGAGAGTAAGAGGGCTCTCCTAGCTTATCTGGATTAAGAGTAACTGGCAAAAGTGATGGGGCCTTGGGATAGAAAGCGTTAAATCGAGAACAGCCATTGATTCCCCAACGATCATTGACTCTTCTGATTGCATCAGAGGTACGGGTGGACCAATTAGCCTTCTCTGGTTTTATAAATTTCTTAAGGAGGCCATTAGATCGTTCCACAATACCATTAGCTTGTGGGTAGTACTGGGTGTGAAAAACCCAACGAATTCCTTCCTATCTGGCCCATTCTTGCACTACCCCTGAGGTAAAGTGGGAACCATTATCTGACTGGATGCAATCAGGTTTCGGAAGAATGCTAAACCATTTTTTTAGTGCCTTTATAGTGTTTTCCCCTGTTGCTCTAGGGAAAGATTCAGCCTGTAATAGTCCAGAGATTACTTCCACACCTACTAGCATATACTGTTTGCCTTCAGATCTACGAAAAGGTCCTATGTAATCAATCTGCCATGTTTCCCACAGGTGCTTTCCCTCCCTTAAATGAAGAGGAGCGTCCTGTAAGGGGTGTCGGTCCAGACGAGTGAGACACAAATCACAAGCGGAAATACAAGTGCGGCACTGTTCTCTGGTGACAGGCCAGCCACGGGCTTGGGCCTCATGATAGAGATCAAGAGCACCTGTATGTCCTCTTTTTACATGTAACCATTCTACAAGTCTCTCCCAGTTGTCACTATCTGGTTCTCCTTGTCTCAATGGCGCAATCCTAGCAAGTTCATCAGCTTTGTTATTCCAATGACTAACAGGGGTCCCATCCTCCTGGTGTGATGCAACCCATGCAACAGAAAACTGGCCCTTCTTAGCAATAGAGAGAATCTCCTGCCATTTTTCCTTTTGCCAGACTGGGATGCGGTTAACTTCCCAGCCATTTTTCTCCCAAAATGTCAGCCACTCTGTACAGCCTTTGAAAACAGCATATGAGTCAGTATATATATGCACAGGTGTAGTGGACTTTGATTCATGTTGGAAAACACTCCATACTGCTACTAGTTCCCCAACCTGAGCACTCCACTCACCCTCAGTGGTAATAGTGAGATCAGTCCCTATCTGTAGGGCCACAGCACGATACTTCCATACTTTTCCTTCACGCTTGGAGGAGGCATCTGTGAACCAAACATTTTGCAACTGATCTGAATAGAGGGGAGCAATTTGAATCATAGAGGGAAGGTCAGTATCGGTCATAGAGAAAATATCATCTTGTCCTGTGAGCGTTTTTGGAGCACCTTCTGTGACTACAAAGATATTGCAGTAGTGTTCAATCTGAGCATACCATTTTCGGACAGAAGCTCGTTGTGCCACCCCGTCAGGTGGAGAGGTACCAGACATAACAGACTTGATAACCTTAAATGGACCTCTTAATATTATAGGCTGCTGCCATATGGTTCGCTCAGCTTCCCGCAAAGCAAGGCTAACAACAAATAGCCCCTTCTCCAATTGAGAATAACGTTTTTCTGCATCTTTAAAGCTACGGGAATAAAATCCAATAGGTCTAATGGGACCTTCTGGACCCTTTTGCCAGAGATGTATGGACAATCCTGAGTAAGCAAATCCCCATTCTATTTGTACAGGGTCAGAGGGATGGATAGGACCTAAGGACTGATAGATGATAGCCTCAAAAATTAGAAGCTGCAATGCTTCTTCATGAACTGGAGACCATTCCCAAGACACTCCCTTCCGCAATAAATCATATAATGGACGGGCAATAATGGAGAAGTCAGGAATATGTTTTCTCCAGAATACTAAAAGTCCAAGAACATGCTGTAATTCCTTTTTATTCTCTGGCATTTTAAGTTGATCTAAAGCTGAGAGGGTATCCTGTGGAATGCAGGCCATACCACCCTTCCACCAGATACCCAAAAATTTTACTTCAGCAGAAGGAAACTGAATTTTATCTGGAGGAATAGTCAAACCCAGTCTTTCTAAGTGTTTTATTATTTTGTCATGCATTGTTTTTACTGTAGTCAACTGGTCTCCTCCTATGAGTATATCATCAATGTATTGATAAATCTTAATTCCTTCTTCTAAGGGAATCTGTTCAAGTTCTTTTGCCAGAGCATGATGAGCCAGAGTGGGAGAATGCTTGAACCCCTGAGGGAGACGAGTAAAGGTATACTGCTGACCCTCCCATGTAAAGGCAAAACGGAGTTGGTCATCAGGATGCAAGGGCACCATAAAGAACATATCTTTAACATCGATGGTGGCCATAATAGGGTGAGCCTGTTCCTGGATAGCCGCTATTAATTCAGAAATGTTGGGTACTGCTGCAGTAAGTGGTCCAGTGTTGGCATTAAGCCTGCGATAATCAATAGTCAGTCTCCATTTGCCATTTGGTTTCCTTACAGGCCACACTGGAGAGTTAAAAGGGGAGTGGGTAGGTACCACAATACCTTCTTCTTTTAATTCTGCCAGAACTGGGCTGATACCACTAAGTGCTCCTAAAGGTAAAGGGTAAGGTCTAACAGAGGTAAGGTGGGAGGGTGGAAGTTGAGGTGATACTTGCAACAAGCGAATGTCTAGAGTAGGGGTGCCAAATACCCAGCTCCTTCCCTGGTCATCAGTCCAGCTTCTACCTTTCAAGACATCTAATCCTAACAAATTATGCGGGAGAGTTCCCACTACCATGGGGACATCCTGAGACTGTTCTTCCCCAGGTAACCTTAGTCTCACTGTTGCCGTGGTTTGTGAATGTACACCTCCCATAGCATCAGCTACAAAGATTTTCCTGCAGGATAGGGCTACACCCGCACGGTCAGCATCACCCCTTTTGATAGCTGAAATTTGTGCTCCTGTACCCACCAGAAAAGTTTCTGGAACTAAATTGGGTTCAACAATGCAAGTAATTAATAGATCATTTACTTTTATTGTGAGCTTTCTAATATGCATCCATCCTTCACCTCCCCGCTCACTTGAGAGAGGTGAAGAAATTAGTTTCCCGATGGTTCCTGCAGCTCTTCTGGTGCTATGGGAGGAGCACTAGGACCTGGGGTTTTACTTTCCTCAAATCTAGTAGGCCAATCAGTCACCAGCATCTCAAGCCTATCTGTTGTCAGTCCATCCATCCATTTTCGTGGAATGCCCTTTTTCCAGCCCAGAGTCCAAAGACCATTACATTTATGATCAATGCTTCGCCTACCCGTTCTTAGTGGGCATGAAAGCTTTTCAGTCTCATTAAGCTTTGGGCTAGGTGGCCTGAGGACAAGTCTGGCTGCTGCAAGCCTTACTCCTCTTGGCTCAAATTTACTAGAGGAGGAAACCACTGGCCCATATTTTCTTCCATAATTAATTAACTCTTGGGCAACCTCCCCCCATGTCCATACTTTGCATCCTGACTGCAAATTATTAGAGGTTGCAGTTCCTTCTAACATTGCCCGGGTTCTTTCTCCCTGAGGCATAGCCTGTATCTTTCCTTGCAACTGTATGCCTATGGGTTTCAGCGATTCTGGAAGCCCCCTGATTAGAGGGGTCATTCTCTCAGGATCAACGGGCAATATCATGGGTGATTCATGGTGTAACTGTAGCTTCCTGTCATACATCATTTGGAGACAGGCAGCCTTCTGAACATTCTCTACTAGTTGATCAACAGTTCCAGTAATGGCAAGGGGGTCTCCCCTTTCTAGGGGATTAAGACCACCTGCCCAATAGGCAGCTCCCTGTGTAAGGGACCACGGAGCACGACTGTTACCAGTGGTTAAAAATACTCCTGGTCCCCAATAGCCTTCAGCCTCCTTTTCAGTTAAAAGTATCTGATCTCCACCTGTGAGGCTGACCCTCCATACGTACTCTGTTTCTGATTCTTTAGGAGAGCGGCCAAAATCTCTTTTCAATTTTGCTAGCTCAGTAGTAGAGAAAGGGATTTCTTTAATGTTCATTTGAGGATCGAAATCCTCGCTATTATCGTATGAATACTCAGTTTTTATTAAAGGACGCAACTGAGCTGGGGAGGCTAATAATTTGTCTACACTTGCCTTTATACCTTGCAATTCCTCCCTTGGATAAGTTTTCTCTTGAGGTGCACTAGTACCACTGGCATCCTTACCCGCTAACACTTCCCTTAAAGCTATTTGCAACAGATCAGAATTATGTTTTTCTCTTTCTACTTGCTCTTCTAGGTTTACAATTTGATTTTGCAGAGCTTTTATCAATTCCTGACTTACTTTAACTGATTCATGCAATGCTTGTAAAGCTTGGCTCTCTGTTTTAAGCTGCTGGTCGCGGAATTCTACAGCTGCAACCAGAGCAGAGCCCAATACCGCACAAATAAATGCCTTCCCTTTTCCAGCTCGGGTACGAGCATTCTTTTGCAGAACACTAATACGGTCAGAGACGCTCTGCACGTTAAACCAGTTCTGCCGTGCCCAGTCTACCCCTGTTAACGAGGGTTTAGCACCATGCTTTTCCAAAAGATTAAATAATACATCTTCACAACTCATTGTGGCACTGTCACACATTTTCTCAATACCCACAAAAGGTCTACACTGAGGGAGAGAGGAGGTATTCAAAAGCACAAATAACACCTCACCCCCACCCAGGGAGGCACAACACACCTATCAAGCAAAGGTAAATACTGTTCCAATCACACCTCCCTTTTGCTGAGAGGAGCACACAAAAAGACAAAAGCTAAAAACAACACTTTCTAAGGTAAACAAACTTATTGGAGAGGTACACAGTTCCTCACTACCCAAGAGGCGCACACGAAAAAGCGTTAGTTATCAAACACCAAATGCAGAGAGGTCTTCCCGAGGAAGCATGCATGTATTTCACAAGTCCTCGAGAGGTATACACATAAACAGTAAAGTTTCAGAATTTAGAGTGGTCTTCCTGGAGAGGTGCCCACATCTAAGTTTTCAAAAATATTGCTCCTTGCATCTCCAGGAGGTACACACAGAAAAAGGTTCCAATTTCACGCTTAAGTTACCAGATTCAGAATTCGGAATGATCTTCTTGGAGAGAGACACACATTTAAATAAAAAAATATCACTCCTCACAACTCCAAGAGGCATACACAGAAAAAGGGTTCAAATTATATCTGGAAGGACAACACTCTCACGAAGGGTATCCTGCCGACTACGCCATTAGAAATGTCATGCTCCAATATAAAGGAGAGCGACGAAGGTTCATTGATTATGTATATACCCAGCGTGAGATTAAGAAACAATGGTTCAGATGTTGGTCCGACCAGTTTATTACCACTATAAACCAGGGAGATGGGGAAGGCGGACACTGTTAGGGAGATGGGGAAGGGAAGGCTAGCAATAGGAAAGATAGGAAGGAAGCAAGGGCTTGTACAAAGCAGGGATAGTCACCAGCCAGGATCCCAGGGGCGGTCCGGTTGCAAGCGGCTCCGACGGTCCGAGGCCGAAGAGCAGGGGCGGCAGAAGCAGGGAGAACAGCAGCAGCGACGGGCAGCCCTGAGCAGCAAGCAGCTGTCCGTAGAAGCAGCACCGGGTCAGCACAGGAGAAGCGGCGAGGGGTCAACCCCCGGAGGGGCAGCAGCGAACAGTGATCAGCTCGTGAGGTCTCTCCAAAGAGAAGGCCTCTCCAGGAAGCAGCAGGCAGTGATCAGCTCGGGAGGTCTCTACTAAGAGAAAGCTTCTCCAAGAGGAAGCCACTCCAGAGAAAACCCTCCAACTTC
Organism: Cyrtonyx montezumae; assembly: GCF_038088225.1. Taxonomy (NCBI): domain Eukaryota; kingdom Metazoa; phylum Chordata; class Aves; order Galliformes; family Odontophoridae; genus Cyrtonyx; species Cyrtonyx montezumae. The sequence goes on from NW_027072025.1 coordinate 3,020,734, forward strand.
GTGGCTGCAGGACCCCTCTATTTATCTCCCAGATTTCTCCAGTCTACGTGACGAGCCCTTCAAACCCCTCCTGCTTGGGCATCAGGCGGGTATCGCCTGAGATGGTTATCTCCCCCTGGAGATGAGTTCCACAAACGAGTGTTCTCCGGTCATTGAGCTGCAGCGTCAGGGGAGTATCACCTGAGATGGTTATCTTCCCCTGGAAGTGAGTTCCACAAAAGAGTGTTCAATGGCCACTGAGCTGCAGCTTAGGCTGGCCCAGGACATGCCCATCAGCTTGTCCCATAGACAAGGGATTTCACAACCCTTGCCCAGGTCAAGCTTGGACATGTTCGGACATGTTCATCAGCAACCTTTGAGGCAATGGTATAAGATATTAGTCTCTTACAAAGAGAACTGAAAAGTGTCAGTGCAAATAAAAGCAGAGTGAAATGGGAGCAAAAATTAAGGGAATGAACTGTACTGAAAGATTGTGGCACAAATGGGAGCGGCACAGAGCGAATTGGGACTGCAGAGAACTGAGAGATTGGGGCGCAAGTGGGTGAGGAGTGGCGCCAATTGGGAGCGGAAACGAATGCAGTGGAGAGAAGTGAAATGTTGTGGTGCAAATGGGAGCGGAATGAAATTGGAGCAGAAACAAAGGGAGTGGAAAGAACTGAAGGACTGCGAAGCAAAAGGGAGTGGTGCGGAGTGAAATAGGAATGGAAACAAAGGGACAGAAGGGAACAGAAATGTTGCGGCATAAATACTAGCGGAGAGGAGTTACATGGGAGCAGAAACAAAGGGAGTGCAGAGAACTGAAATGTTTTGGCACAAATGGGAGTGAAATGGGAGTGGAGAGAAATGAAACGGTGCGGTGCAAACAGGAGCGAAGTGGAGCGAAATGGGAGTTGAAACAAAGGGACTGGAGAGAAATGAAAGGTTGCGGCACAAATGCTAGCAGAGCGAAATGAGAGGGGAACCAAAGAGGGAAGAGAGAACTGAAAGATTGCGGCGCAAATAAGAGCGGAGTGGAACAAAATGGTAGCTCAAACACAGGGACTGGAGAGAACAGAAATGTAGCAGTGCAAATAGGAGTGGAGTGCAGCGAAATAGGAGCGGAAACAAAGAGAGAGGAGAGAAATTAAAGGTTGCGGCGCAAATGAGAGCAGAGCGAAATGGAAGCAGAAATAAAAGGAATGGAGAGTACTGAAAGGTTGTGGCACAAATGGAAGCTGAGCAATGAAAAATTGGAGCGGAAAGAAATTAAGTGGAGAGAACTGAAAAGTTGCAGAGCAAATTGTAGCAGAGCAGAAAGAAGTGGGAGTGGAGATAACTGTAAGGATGCAGCGCAAGTGGGAGCAAAAAATGGAGTGAAATGGTAGAGGAAATGATCGCAATGGAGAGTACTGAATGGTTGTCGCAGAAATGGGAGCAAGGTGGAGTGAAATGGGAGCAGAAAGAAAAAGAGTGGAGAGAACTGAAAGGTTGCAGCGCAAATTAGAGGTGAGCTGAACAAAATGGGAGCGAAAATAACGGGAGAGAAAAGAACTGAAAGATTGCGTCGGAAATGGGATAAGAGCGATAATAAAAGTAGTGGAGAGAAAATAGAGGTTGTGGTGCAAATGGGAGCAGAGCAGAGCGAAATGGGAGAGTAAAGAAACGAAATTTTGCAGTGTAAATGGCAGCGAAGCAAAGTGAAATGAGAGTGTAAAGAACTGAAAGGTTGCATCGCAAATGGGAGCGGATCGGAACGAAATGGGAGGTAAACCAATAGGAGTGGAGAGAACTGAAAGATTGCGGTGCAAATGGGAGAGAAGCGATAATGGAGCAGATACAAAGGGTGTGGAGAGGACTGAGGTTTGCGGAGCAAATGGACGCGGAAACAAAGGGTCTGGAGAGAACAGAAACGTTGAGGTTAAAATAGGAGCGGAGTGGAGCGAAATGTGAATGAAAACAAGGTGAGTGGAGTGAAGTGAAATGTTCCGGTAAAAATGGGAGCGTAATGGGAGTGGAGAGAAGTGAAAGGTTGCGGCACAATTGGGAGCAGAGCGAAATTGGAACGGAGAAAAAAAGGAAAGGAGAAAACTGAAAGGTTGCAGCGCATAAGGGAACGAAATGGAGTGAAATGGTAGCAAAAACAATCAGAGTGGAGAGTACTGAAAGATTGTGGCGATAATGGGTGTGGTGCTTAGTGAAATTTAAGAGATTTTAGAGAAATCAGAAATGTTGCAGCACAAATGGTAGTGGAGCGGAACGAAATGTTAGCAGAAATAAAGAGACTGGAGATAACAGAAATGTTGCGGCGCAAATAGGAGTGGAGCGAAGCGAAGTGCGAGTGGAGAGAACTGAAAGGTTGCAGTGCAAATGGGAGCAGAGTGAAATGGGAGCGGAAATGAAAGAAATGGACTTTACTGAAAGGTTGTGGCGCAAATGGGAGTGGAGCTGAGCGAAATGGGATCAGAAAGAAAAGGAGTGGAGAATTGAAATTTTCTGGCGAGAATACGAGCCGGGTAAAATGGGAGTTGAGAGAAGTGAAATGTTCCAGCGAGAATGGGAGCAGTGCAAAATGGGAGTGGAGAGAATTGAAAGGTAGAGGCGCAAATGGGAACAAAACGGAGTGAAATGGTAGCAAAGGAAATCATAGTGGAGAGTACTGAAAGCTTGTGGTGGAAATGGGAGTGGTGCGTAGCGAAATGTAACGGAAAGAAAGGGAGTGGAGAGAATAAAAGTGTTGCAGCGCAAATGGGAGTGGAGCGGAAAGAAATGAGAGTGGAAATAAAGGGACTGCAGAGAACAGAAATGTTGCGTTGCAAATGGTAGCGGAGTAGAGTGAAATGGGAGCGGAAACAAAGGGAGAGGAAAGAACAGAAGGGCTGTGAAGCACACAAGTGCTAAGCGAAGTGACATGGGAGCGAGAACAATGGGAGTGGGGAGAACAGAACTTTTGCGGCAGAAATAGGAGCAGAGTGTAGTGAAATAGTTGCGGAAACAAAGGGAGTGGAGAGAAATGAAGGGCTGCAAAGCAAATGGAAGTGGAACGGAGTGAAATGGGAGTGGAAACAAATGGACTAGAGGGAACAGAAATGTTGCGGCGCAAACACTAGCGGAGTGGAGAGAAATGGGAGAGGAAACAAAGGGAGTGGAGAGAAGTGAAATATTCTGGTGCAAATGGGAGTGAAATGAAAGAGACGTGACAGGCTGTGGCATAAATAGGAGATGCGCGGAGAGAAATGGGAGTGCAGAGAACTGTAAGTTTGCAGCAAAAATAGGAGCTGGGAGGAACGAAATGGGAGCAGAAACAAAGGGACTGGAGAGAACAGTAATGTAGCGGTGCAAATAAGAGCGGAGTGGAACAAAATAGTAGCGGAAACAAAAGGAGTGGAGAGAAATGAAAGGTTTCGGCGCAAATTAAAGCAGAGCAAAAAGGGAGCAGAAACAAAGGGAGAGGTGAGAAATGAAATGTGGCGCAAATGGGAGCGAAACGGAGCGAAATGGGAGTGGAAAGACAGGGAGTGGGGAGAACTGAAAGGTTGCAGCACAACTGGGAGCGGAATGGAATGAAATGGGAGCTGAAAAAAATGAACTGTAGAGAACAGAAACGTTGCTGCACAAATTCGAGCAGATTGGTGCAAAATGGGAGTGAAGACAAAGGGAGTGGAGAGAAGTGAAGTGTTCCATCGAGAATGGGAGCAAAGTAAAAATGGGAGTGGAAACAAAGGGAGAGGAGAGAACTGAAGGGTTGTGGTCCAAATGGGAACGGCGAAGAGTGAAATGGGAGTGCAAAGAACTGAAAGATTGCAGTGCAAATAGCGAAATGGAGCAAAATGGGAGCGGAAAGAAAGGGAGTGGAGTGAAGTGGAATGTTCCGGGGCAAATGGGAGCGAAAAGGGAGTCGAGAGTAGTGAATGGTTGTGGCGCAAATGGGAACAAAACCGAGTGAAATGGTATGAAAAACGATCAGAGTGGAGAGTACTGAAAGGTTTGGCGATAATGGGAGTGGAGCGTAGCGAAATGGAACGGAAAGTAAGGGAGTGGAGAGAACTGAAATGTTGCAGAGCATATGGGAGCGGAGTGAAGCGAAATGGGAGCGGAAACAAAAAAGAGTGGAGAGAACTGAAGGGCTGAGAAGGAAATGGGAGCTAAGCGGAGTGACATGGGAGTGGAAAAAAAGAGAGTGGATAGAACAGAACTGTTGTGGCGCAAAATGGAGCAGAGAGAAGCGAAATAGGAGCGGAAACAAAGGGAGAGGAGAAAACTGAAGGGTTGTGGTGCAAATGGGAACGGTGACGAGCGAAATGGGAGTGCAGAGATGTAACCGGTTTGCGGGACAGTTTGATCTGGTACCAGGACAATTGAAACAGGGGACCCACGGGCCCACACCCCGGGGAAGGGGAATGGGGAAAGGGAAAAAGGAGAAGGGAGATGGGCCTAGGAACAAAACAGCGGCAACGATCTGAGGAGGAAAGCTAATTTACTAAATAAGATATCAGAAAGAAAAATAACACAATATAATATAATATAATTGGAATTGAGGCAAATGGATCAAATAAAATTGAGCAAGAGAGAGAGTGTCCGATAAACCGAAGGCCTTACGCTAACGCTGAAGGCGGACGGTGGCAACAAACACCCACTGCTGAGCTCGGTCCCGAAGGGAAGAGGGAGTCCCGTGACCACAGACAGTTTTTATCTTTCCCTCTGGGCGGAAATATGTAAAAATGCAAAGCATCGCAAAGTCCTCTGGGGAATGCAGTTCTTCTCTTCCGAGACAGGTACACCCAGAACTATCGACGATCCACAGAGCTGGAGCATTAACTCTTTAACTCCCAATACACCACATGATGTTATGATGTGGATTATCAACAATACAACAAAAATCATAAAACCATAACAAGAGAACTATAAGATTGCAGCGCAAATACGAGCCGAGTGGTGCGTGATGGGAGCAAAAACAAAAGGAGTGGAGAGATGTGAAATGTTCTGGCAAGAATGGGAGCAGTGAAAAATGGGTGTGGAGGTAAAAGAAATGTTCCAGCGAGAATTGGACCAGTGCAAAATGGGGGTGGAGAGAAATGGAAGGTTGTGGCCTAAATGGGAGCAAAGTGAAACTGGAGCGGAGAGAAAGAGAGTGGAGAGAACTGAAAGGTTGCAGCACGAACGGAAGTGGAGCGGAACAAAATGGAAGAGGAAACAAAGGGACTGGAGAGAAGAGATATGTTGCAGCGCAATAGGAGCGGAGTGAAGTTAAATAGGAGTGGAAACAAAGAGAGATGAGGGAAATGAAAGGTTGCATCGCAAATGGGAGCAGAGCGAAATGAGAGCAGAAACGAAAGTAAAGGAGAGTTCTGAAAGGTTGTGGCACAAATGGGAGCGGAGTGGAACAAAATGGGAGTGGAAACAAAGGGAATGGGGAGGACAGAAATGTTGCAGTGCAATATCAGCCGAGTGCAGCGAACTAGGTGGGGAAACAAAGAAAGTGGATAGAAGTGAAATGTTTAGGCAAGAATGGGAGCAGAGCAAAATGTAAGTGCAGAGAACTGTAAGACTGTGGTGCAAATGGCCTCATAAACAAAGAGAGGGAAGGAACTGAAAAGCTGCGAAGCAAATGGGAGCTAAGCGGAGTAAAATTGGAGCGGAAACAAATGGGCTGGAGAGAACAGAACTGTTGAGGCGCAAATGGGAGCAGAGCAAAATGGGAGCGGAAATGAGAGGATTGGAGAGTACTGAAAGGTTTTAGTGCAAATGGGAGCGAAGCGGAGCGAAATATGTGCGGACAGATAGGGACTGGAGAGAAATGAACTATTGCAGCGCCAATTGGAGCAGAGAGGAACGAAATGGGAGTGGTGAGAACTGAATGGTGGAAGTGCAAATGGGAGCAGAGTGAAATGGGAGTAGATATGAAAGGAATGGTCAGTACTGAAAGGCTATGGCAGAAATGGGAGCGGAACTTAAGAAAATGGGAGCAGGAAAAAAAGGGACTGGATAGAACAAAAATGTAGTGGTTCAAACAGGAGAGGAGTGGAGCAAAATAGGATCAGAAACAAAGGGAGTGGAGAGACACCAAAGGTTGCGGTGCAAATGTGAGCAGAGCAGAGCAAAATGGGAGTGCAGAGAACTGTAAGATTGTGGAGCAAATAGGCATGGAGCGGAGCGAAATGGGAGTGAAAGCAAAATGAGTGGAGAATTGATATTTTTAGCCGAGAATGGGAGCAGAGCAAAATAAGAGTGGAGAGAAGTGAAAGGTAGAGGTGCAAATGGCTTTGGAAAAAGAGGGAGAGGAGAGAACTGTAAGGTTGCAGTGCAAATGGGAGCAGAGCGAAATTTGAGCAGAAAAGAAGGGAGTGGATAGAAATGATGGGTTGCGAAGCAAATGGGTGCTCTGCAGAATGAAATGGGAGCGGAAACAAAGGAACTGGAGAGAAGTGAAAGGTTGCGGTACAAATGGGAGCGGAGCGAAATTGGAACGGAAAAAAAGGGAGAGGAGAGAACTGAAAGGTTGCAGCGCAAATGGGAGTTGTGTGTTGCAAAAAATAATGGAAAGAAAGGGAATGGAGAGAACAGAAATGTTGCAGCTTAAATGAGAGCGGAGCGGAACGAAATGGGAGAGGAAATAAAGGGACTGAAGAGAAGAGAAATGTTGCGGTGCCAATAGGAGTGAAGCGGAGCCAAATGGGAGCTGAAACAAAGGGACTGGAGAGAACAGAAATTTAGCGGTGCAAATAAAATCTGAGTAGAGCAAAATAGGAGCAGAAACAAAGAGAGAGGAGAGAAACCTAAGGTTTCAGTTCAAATAAAAGCAGAGCGAATTGGGTGTGGAAACAAAGGGTGAGGAGAGATCTGAAAGTTTGCGGCACAAATGAAAGTAAAACAGTGAAATGGGAGCAGAAATGAAAGGATTGGAGAGTACTGAAAGGTTGTGGCACAAGTGGGAGCAAAGCGAAGCGAAATGGGAGTGGAAAGATAGGGACTGGAGAGAACAGAAGATTGCAGTGCAAATTGGAGCAGAGCAGAACGAAAAGGGATTGGAAACAAAGGGAGTGGAGAGAAATGAAAGGTTGCAGCGCAAATGTGAGCAGAGCAAAATGGGAGGGGAAACAAGGAGGGAGGAGAGAACTGAATGATTGTGGTGGAAATGAGAGAGGAGCAGAGAGAAATGGGAGTGCAAAGAACTAAAAGATTGTGGTGGAAAGGGGAGTAGAGCGGAGTGAAATGGGAGCTCAAGCAAAGGGAATGGAGAGAACACAAATGTAGCAATGCAAATAGGAGCGGATTCGATCAAAATTGGAGCAGAAACAGAGATGAGAAATGAAAGGTTGCCGCGCAAATGGGAGCAGAGGGAAATTGGAAAGGAAATGAAAGGAATGGAGAGTACTGAAAGGTTGTGGCACCAATGGGAGAGGAAAAGAGAGAAATGGGAGCGGAATATAAGTACGTGGAGAGAACTGGAAAGTTGCGGAGCACATTGGAGCAGACCGGAACAAAAATAGAGAGAAGAGAACTGAAAGGTTGCGGCGCAAATGGGAGCAGAGCAGAGGAAAATGGGAGCAGAAAGAAAGTAAGTGGAGAGAACTGAAAAGTTGCAGAGAAAATTGAAGGAGAGCGGAATGAAATGGTAGCAGAAACAAAGGGACTGGGGAGTACAGAAATGTAGCAGTGGAAATAGGAGCGGAGTGGAGCAAAATAGAAGCATATACAAGGGGAGTGGAAAAAACTGAACGGCTGTGAAGCACACGGGAGCTAAGCGGAGTGACATGGGATCGGAAACAAAGGGAGTGGGGAGAACAGAAATGTTGTGGCACAAATAGGAGCAGAGTGAAGCAATATAGGTACAAAAACAAAGGGTGTGGAGAGAAGTGAAATGTTGTGGTGCAAATGGGAGCGGCGAAGAGCGAAATCTGAGTGCAGAGAAAAGAAAGATAGAGGTGCAAATTAGAGTGGCCCGGAGCGAAATGGGAGTGCAGAGAACTGCAAGGTTGCAGTGCAAATGGAGCAGAGAAGAACGAAATGGGAGCGGAAAGAAAGGGAGTGGAGAGAACTGAAAGGTTGCAATGCAAATACGAGCAGAGTGGTGCGAAATGGGAGTGGAAACAAAGGGAGTAGAGAGAAGTGAAATGCTCTGGGAAGAATGGGAGCTGTGAAAAATGGGTGTGGAGGGAAGTGAAATGTTCCGGCAAGAATGGGAGCAGTGCAAAATGGGAAAGAAATGGAAAGCTGTGGCGCAAATGGGAGCAAAGTAAAATTGGAGCAGAAAGGAAGGGAGTGGAGAGAAATGAAAGGGCTGCGAAGCAAATGGTAGCAGAGCGGAGTGAAATAAGAGTGGAAACAAAGGGACTGGGGGGAAGAGAAATTTTGCCGCGTAAATACTAGCAGAGTGAAGCGAAATGCGAGCGGAAACAAAGGGAGTGGAGAGAACTGAAATGTTTGGGCACAAATGGGAGTGAAATGGGAGTGAAGTGAAAGGCTGCGAAATGGAAAAGAGCAAAATGGAAGCAGAAATAAAAGGAATGGAGAGTACTGAAAGGTTGTGGCACAAATGGAAGCTGAGCAATGAAAAATGGGAGCGGAAAGAAATTAAGTGGAGAGAACTGAAAAGTTGCAGAGCAAATTGTAGCAGAGCAGAAAGAAGTGGGAGTGGTGATAACTGTAAGGATGCAGCGCAAATGGGAGCAAAAAAGGGAGAGAAATGGTAGAGGAAATGATAGCAATGGAGAGTACTGAATGGTTGTCACAGAAATTGGAGCAAGGTGGAGTGAAATGGGAACAGAAAGGAACGGGAGTGGAGAGAACTGAAAGGTTGCGGTGCAAATGGGAGTGGATCGGAACGATATGGGAAGTAAACCAAAGGGAGTGGAGAGAACTGAATGGTTGCAGTGCAAATGAGAGAGAAGCGATAATGGAGTAGATACAAAGGGTGTGTAGAGAACTGAGGTTTGCAAAGTAAATGGAAGCGGAAACAAAGGGACTGTACAGAACAGAACTGTTGCGCTGCAAATAAGAGCGGAGTGGAGCGAAATAGAAGCGGAAACAAGGGGAGTGGAGTGAAGTGAAATGTTCCGGTGGAAATGGGAGCGTAATGAGTGGAGAGAAGTGAAAGGTTGTGGCGCAATTGGGAGCAGAGCGAAGTTGGAACGGAAAAAAAGGGAGAAGATAGAACTAAAAGGTTGCAGCGCAAATGGGAACAAAATGGAGTGAAATAGTAGCAAAAACAATCAGAGTGGAGAGTACTGAAAGATTGTGGCAAAAATGGGAGTGGTGCGTAGCAAAATGCAACGGAAAGAAAGGGAGTGGAGAGAACAGAAATATTGCCGTGCAAACACTAGCAAAGAGGAGCGAAATGGGAGCGAAAACAAAGGGAGTGCAGAGAAGTGAAATGTTCTGGTGCAAATGGGAGTGAAATGGGAAAAACGAGAAGTGAAATACTGTGGCGCAAAAAGGAGCGGCGCGGAGCAAAATGGGAGTGCAGAGAACTGAAAGGTTGCCACAAAAAATGGGAGCTGGGAGGAACGAAATGGGAGCTGAAACAAAGGGACAGGAGAGAAAAGAAATGTAGCGGTGCAAATAGTAGCGGAGTTGTAAAAGACAGAAACTGTTTTTCCTTTCGTTTGTCTCAAAGCTTGCTTTGTTAGGCCTCTTCTGGTGATAAGACTCTGACTGATTAACTGCTGGTTATCTGGAGGGGTGTCATGGTGTCTCATTGTCTCTGCTTATGGTTGTAAAGATAAGCAGGAATGGGTGCAAATAGTTTTCTCCGTGGGGGTACGGCTTGGAGAAGCTGACCACCACAAATCAATGCGCCTGCATGGCAATGAAGGCAACATCCGCTCCTGGCTTATCTGTTGGGCCAGACATGTTACACAAAAAAAAACTCCTGTGAAATGGGGGATAAAAGGCCTTCACTGAACTACGGATTTTTTTTGGGAGAAGAACTTTCAGAAAAGAACTTGGGAGAAGAACTCCCAAAGAAAAGATCTTTGAGGAGAACTCCCGAAGAGACTTAGGACGGACCCTGAGGCCTGCTTGCTGCCATCTCCCATCCCCTGCGGTGACCTGACACGTTCCTGAGATCAACGGACCTACTACGAACCTCGCTGGATCCACGGTGGTGATTATATCTCTCTTGCTTTCTGCCAAGTCTCCTTGCTTTTCATCTCTTTTCTATCGCCCACCTTCCCTTCCCCATATCCCTAAGCAACTAGTATTTGTAATAAACTGGTTGGGCTAACATTTGACCCGTTGTGTCTTAATCTCGCCCTCGGGTATACATATACATATAAAGAACCTCGTCTCCCTCCTTTATATTGGAGCGTGACATTTTTAAGCATACAGTTGCAAGGAAAGATACAGGCTATGCCTCAGGGAGAAAGAACCCGGGCAATGTTAGAAGGAACTGCAACCTCTAATCATCTGCAGTCAGGATGCAAAGTATGGACATGGGGGGAGGTTGCCCAAGAGTTAATTAACTATGGAAGAAAATATGGGCCGGTGGTTTCTTCCTCCAGTAAATCTGAGCCAAGAGGAGTAAGGCTTGCAGCAGCCAGACTTGTCCTCAGGCCACCTAGCCCAATGCTTAATGAGACTGAAGGGCTTTCATGCCCACTAAGAACGGGTAGGCGAAGCATCGATCATAAACTTAATGGTCTTTGGACTCTGGGCTGGAAAAAGGGCATTCCACGAAATTTGATGGATGGATTGACAACAGATAGGCTCGAAATGCTGGTGACTGGATGGCCAACTAGATCTGAGGAAAGCAAAACCCTAGGTCCTAGTTGCCTCTCCAGCACCAGAAGAACTACCAGAGTCATCAGGAAACCTTCACCTCTCAAGTGAGCGGGGGGTGAAGGGTGAATGTTAGGAAGCTCACAACTAGCACTGAAGGGACATTATTTGATTTGTTTTCATTATGCATATAAACGACTACCTGTAAACTGGACTGGGGTATGTTATGTTGGAGTAATCCGCCCAATGTTATGCCCTTGATCTCATTGCAGATCAAGCCTCACAGACACGGGCAGAAGTACTCCAGCATTGCATTGTTCTGGACTACCTGCTAGCTGAAGAAGGGGGTGTCTGTGGCAAATTATATTATTCTACTTTTTGTCTAAAATTAATGATAATGGGATTGATGCAAACAAATTGTTCAAGGTATATGAAAAATAGCACATGTTCCTGTCCAAACTTGGAAAAGCCCAGACCTTGACCTCTTCCTGGCTCCCAGGTGGCCCAAGGCTAAACAGATTTTTATTGTGTGTTATTGCAACTCTTATGTTTGTTCCTTGTATGATACCCTGTTTTATTCAATTGTAAACTTGGACAACACGTGGTATCTTCTATGTACTGTACAACCTCCTCTGCTGATGGAGAAGTGAGACATATCAGGGCGACGATTGTAACCAAGACAAAAAAAACGTGTGTAATAATTATATGAACATTTTGATTCCCTACACCCCTCCCTCCTTTACCCTTCTGCTTCCTATCTTTTTCTCACCATCATGGATCACCAGTGCCCAATTTTTACGCAACCTTTGAGTCACGGGGTGGTGTAAGAGACTAATATCTTTTACCATTGCCTCAAAGGTTGCTGATGAACATGTCCGAACATGTCCAAGTTAGTCCTGGGAAAGGGTTGTGAAATCCTTTGTCTCAGGGACAAGCTGATGGGCATGTCCTGGGGCGGCCTAAGCTGCAGCTCAGTGGCCATTGAACACTCTTTTGTGGAACTCCCCTCCAAGGGAAGATAACCATCTCAGGTGATACTCCCCTGACGCTGCAGCTCAATGACCGGAGTGCTGCAGCTCAATGACCGGAGAACACTCGTTTATGGAACTCATCTCTAGGGGGAGATAACCATCTTAGGCGATACCCGCCTGATGCCCAAGCAGGAGAGGTTCGAGGGGTTCGTCATGTAGACTGGAGAAATCTGGGAGATAAATAGAGGGGTCCTGCAGCCACGAAGTTGGAGGGTTTTCTCTGGAGTGGCTTCCTCTTGGAGAAGCTTTCTCTTAGGAGAGACCTCCCGAGCTGATCACTGCCTGCTGCTTCCTGGAGAGGCCTTCTCTTTGGAGAGACCTCACGAGCTGATCACTGTTCGCTGCTGCCCCTCCGGGGGTTGACCCCTCGCCGCTTCTCCCGTGCTGACCCCGCACCCCTCCTCCTGTGCTGACCCGGTGCTGCTTCTACGGACGACTGCTTGCTGCTCAGGGCTGCCCGTCGCTGCTGCTGTTCTCCCCGCTTCTGCCGCCCCTGCTCTTCTGCCTCGGACCGTCGGAGCCGCTTGCAACCGGACCGCCCCTGGGATCCTGGCTGGTGACTATCCCTGCTTTGTACAAGCCCTTGCTTCCTTCCTATCTTTCCTATCGCTCGCCTTCCCTTCCCCATCACCCTAACAGTGTCCGCCTTCCCCATCTCCCTGGTTTATAGTGGTAATAAACTGGTCGGACCAACATTTGAACCGTTGTTTCTTAATCTCACGCTGGGTATATACATAATCAAATGAACCTTCGTCGCCCTCCTTTATATTGGAGCGTGACATTTTTTAATGGCGTAGTCGGCAGGATAACCTCCATGACTCGCCTCACTCCTTTATATTGGAGTGTGACAGGAGTGGAGCGAAAAAGTTGCGGAAACAAAGAGAGAAGAGAGAAATTAAAAGTTGCGGCGCAAATGGAAGCAGAGCAAAATGGGAGTGAAAAGAAAGGAATGGAGAGTCCGGTAACGTTGTGGCACAAATGGGAGCAGAAAGAAAGTGGGAGGAGAGAACAGATGCAGAGAAAATTGGTAAGGTGCTGAACGAAATGGGAGCGGAAACAAAGTGACTGGAGAGAACAGAAATGTAGCGGTGCAAATAGGAGAGGACTGGAACAAAATAGGAGTGGAAACAAAAGGAGTGGAGAGAAATGGAATGTTTTGGCGCAAATGAAAGCAGAGCAAAATGGAAGCAGAAAAAAAGGGAGAGGTGAGAACTGAAAGGTTGTGGCGAAAATGGCAGTGGAACGGAACGAAATGGGAGTTGAAACAAAGGGACTGGAGAGAACAGAAATGTTGCGGAGTAAATATGAGCATAGTGGTGCAAAATGAGAGCGAAGAGAAAGGGACTGGAGAGAAGAGAAATGTTCCGTCGAGAATGTGAGCAGTGCAAAATGAGAGTGGAGAGAACTGGAAGGTTGCGGCACAAATGGGAGCAGAGCGAAATGGGAGCGGAAAAGAAAGGAATGGAGAGTAATGGAAGGTTGTGGCACAAATGGGCGTGGCGCTAAGCAAAATGGGAGTGGAAAGACTGGGAGTGGAAATAACTGAAAGTTTGCATCACAAATGTGAGTGGAACTGAACAAAATGGGAGCGGAAACAAAGGCAGAGGAGAGAACTGAAAGGTTGCAGCGCAAATGGTAGCAAAACAGATTGACATGGGAGAAGAAATGATCAGAATGGAAAGTACTGAATGGTTGTGGCGCAAATGGGAGCGGTGCGGAGCGAAATGGGAGCAGAAAGAAAGGGAGTGGAGAGAACTGAAAGGTTGCAGCGAAAACGAGAGTGGAGTGGATCAAAATAGGAGCGGAAACAAGGGGAGTGGAGAGAAATGAAAGATTGTGGCGCAAATGTGAGTAAACCAAAATGGGAGTGGAGAGAAGTGAAACGTTGTGGTGCAAATGGTTGCTAAGTGGGGCAAAATGGGAGTGGAAACAAAGGGAGTGGAGAGAAATGAAATGTTCCAGCAAGAATAGGAGCAGTGCAAAATGGAATTTGAGGGAACTGAAATATTGCAGCACAAATGGAAGCAAAACAGAGTGAAATGGGAGTGGAAATGAAATGAATATTGAGAACTGAAAGGTTGTGGCACAAATGGGAGTGGAGCGGAGCGGAGCGAAATAGGAGCGGAAACAAAGGCAGTAGAGATAAATGATAGATTGCGGCGCAAATGGCAGCAGAGCTAAGAAAAATGGGATTGGAAACAAAGGGAGTGGAGAGAACTGAATGGCTGCAGTGCAAATGGGAGCGAAGCACAGCAAAATGGGAGTGCAGAGAACTGATATGTTGCAGTGTAAATGAGAGCGGAGGTAATTGAAATGGGAGTGTAGGGAACTGAAAGGTTGCGGCGCAAATGGGAGCTGAGCAAAATGGGAACAGAACCAAAAGGAGTGGAGAAAACTGTAAGTTTGTATCAGAAATGGGAGCAAAGCGGAGTGAAATGTGACTAGAAAGAAAAGGCAGTGGAGAGAACTGAAAGGTTGCGGTTCAAAAGGGAGCGAAGCGGAGCGAAATGGGAGCGGAAACTAAGGGAGTGGAGAGAAATGAAAGGTTATGGTGTAAATGGGTGTGGAGCGGAAACAAAGGGAGTGGAGAGAACTGAAAGTTTGCAGTGCAAATTGGAGAGAAGCAATAATGGAGCAGATACAAAGGGTGAGGATAGAACTGAGGTTTGCAGAGCAAATGGAAGCAGAAACAAAAGGGTCTGGAGAGAACAGAAATGTTGTGGTTAAAATAGGAGCGAAGTGAAGCAAAATGTGAATGGAAAGAAAGGGAGTTGAGAGGCGTGAAATGTTCCGGCACTAAAAGGGGGTGGAGCAAAATGGGAGCAAAAAAATAGGGAGAGAATTGAAATGTTGCGCGCAAATGGGAGCGGAGTGGAGCGAAATGGGAGTGGAAACAAATGGAGTGTAGAGAAGGGAAAGGTTGTGGCACAAATGGGAGGAGAGCAAAATTATACGGGAGTTGAAACAAAGGGACTGGAGAGAATAGAAATGTTGCGGCGCAAATAGGAGCAAAGTGGAGCGAAATGGGAGTGGAAACAAAGGGAGTGGAGAGAACTGAAAGGTTGGGACTCAAGTGGGAGCAACACGGAGCAAAATTGGACTGCAGAGAACTGAAATGTTGCGGTGTAAATGGGAGCGGAGCAAAGCGAAATGGGAGTGTAGAGAATTTAAAGGCAGTGTCGCAAAAGGGAGCACAACGAAATAGGAGCGTAAAGAAACAAAGTGGAGAAAATTGAAATGTTGCAATGTAAATGGGAGCGGAGCGGAGCGAAATGGGAGTGGAAACAAAGGGAGTGGAGAGAACTGAAAAGTTGCGGTGCAAATGGGAGAGAAGCGGATCGAAATGGGAGCAAAAACAAAGTGAGTGGACAGAAATGAAAGGTTGGGGTGCAAATAGGAGTGGAGTGGAGAGAAATAGGAGCGGAAACAAAGAGGAGAGAAATGAAATGTTGCGGCGCAAACGGGAGCAGAGTGAAATGGGTGTGGAAAAGAAAGGAATGGAGGGTACTGAAAGGTTGTGGAACAAATGGGAGCCGAGCGGAGCAAAATGGGAGTGGAAAGAAAAGGAGTAAAAAGATCAGAAAGGTTGCAGAGCAAATTGCAGCGAAGCTGAATGAAATGGAAGCAGAAACAAAGGGACTGGAGAGAACAGAAATGTATCGGTGCAAATAGAAGCGGAGTGGAGCAAAATAAAAGTGGAAAAAAAGCAGTGGAGAGAAATGAAATGTTTCGTCGCAAATGAAAGCAGAGCAAAATGGGAGCAGAAACAAAGGGAGAGGTGAGAACTGAAAGGTTGTGGCGCAAATGGGAGCGAAGCGGAGTGAAATGGGAGTGGAAAGAAAGGGTCTGGAGAGAACAGAAATGTAGCAGTGCAAATAGGAGTGGAGTGGAATGAAATGGGAGAGGAAAAACAAAAAATGGGAGGGGTGCAAGAGCCTACCAGGGAAGATGCCTTGCTAGACCTACTTTTCACTAACAGGGAAGGACTAGTAGGAGATGTGAAGGTTGGGGATTGTCTTGGCCAGAGTGACCATGAAATGGTGGTTTGCTATTCTGGGTGACGTCAAGAGGGTGACTAGCAAAACTACTACCTTGGTCTTCCGGAGGGCAGACTTTGACCTGTTCAGGGTGCTTGTTGCAAGGGTCCCTTGGGACTTGCTCCTGAGGGGTAAAGGGGTCCAGGAAGCCTGGATGCTCCTCAAGATGGAAATCTTAAAGGCACAGGAGCAGGCTGTCCCGGAGTCCCGTAAGTCGAGCCGGAGGAGAAAAAGACCAGTGTGGATGAACCGGGAACTTTTTTTGAGACTCCGAAAGAAAAAGAGAGTCTATGTCCTCTGGAAGATGGGACAGGCTACTTGGGGTGACTACAGAGAACTGGCCAAGATTTGCAGGTAGAAAAATAGAAATGCTAAAGCCCAGCTTGAACTTAGACTGGCTACTGCTGTAAAGGAGAACAGGAAACCCTTTTACAAATATATTAACAGCAAGAGAAAAACTAAGGAAAATTTCCCTCCTTTACTCAACGAGGCAGGGAATGTAACCACAGATGATAAGGAAAAGGCTGAGGTTCTCAATGCCTTCTTCACATCTGTCTTTAATAGACAGAACAGTTGTCCACAGGGTACTTGCCCTGACCTGGAAGTCGGGGACGAGCGCATAATGCACCCCCTGTGATCCAAGCAGAGACGGTCAGAGATCTTCTCCTCCATCTGAACTGCCACAAGTTAATGGGGCCAGATGGGATCCACCCAAGGGTGCTGAGGGAGTTAGCAGAGGTGATTGCCGAGCCACTTTCGGACATCTATCAGAATTCCTGGTTATCGGGAGAGGTCCCACAAGATTGGAGGCTTGCTGATGTGACTCCCATCTACAAGAAAGGCCGTAAGGAAGACCCGGAGAACTACAGGCCTGTCAGCCTGACATCGGTATCAGGGAAAGTTATGGAGCAGATGATCTTGAGGGAAATCACACGACACGTGCATGGCAATAAAGGGATCAGACCCAGCCAGCATGGGTTCACCAAGGGCAGGTCGTGCTTGTCCAACCTCATCTCCTTCTATGACTGGGTGACCAGACAGGTAGATGAGGGAAAGGCTGTTGACGAAGTCTACCTGGACTTCAGCAAGGCCTTCGACACGGTCTCCCACAGTATTCTCCTGAGGAAACTGGCAGCCCGTGGTGTGGACAGGTTCACTCTTCTCTGGGTGGAGAACTGGCTGGAGGGCCGTGCCCAGAGGGTAGTGGTTAATGGAGTTAAGTCCAGCTGGCGTCCTGTTACGAGTGGTGTCCCCCAAGGGTCAGTTTTGGGGCCCATCTTGTTTAATATCTTTATTGATGACCTAGATGAGGGAATTGAGTGTACTCTCAGTAAGTTTGCAGATGACACCAAGTTGGGAGGATGTGTCAAACTGCCTGAGGGTAGGGAGGCCCTTCAGAGGGATTTGGATAGGCTGAACAGCTGGGCTGAGCTCAATGGGATGAGGTTCAATAAGACCAAGTGCCGGGTCCTGCACTTTGGCCACAATAACCCCATGCAATGCTATAGGCTTGGGGCAGAATGGCTTGAAGAATGCAGAGAGGAAAAGGACCTGGGGGTGTTGCTTGATGCTCGGCTTAACATGAGCTGGCAGTGTGCCCAGGTGGCCAAGGCCAACAGCATCCTGGCCTGTATTAGAAATAGTGTAGCCAGCAGGAGCAGGGAGGTGATCATCCCCCTGTACTCAGCTCTGGTACGGCCGCACCTCGAGTACTGTGTTCAGTTTTGGGCCCCTCACTACAAGAAGGACATTGAGGCCCTGGAGCGTGTTCAGAGAAGGGCAACAAAACTGGTGAGGGGTCTGGAGCACAAGTCTTATGAGGAGCGGCTGAGGGAGCTGGGATTGTTTAGTCTGGAGAAGAGGAGGCTCAGAGGAGACCTTATTGCACTCTACCACTTCCTGAAGGGGGGTTGTGGTGAGGAGGGGGTGGGCCTCTTCTCCCTGATAAATAATGACAGGACGAGAGGGAATGGCCACAAGTTGCGCCGGGGAAGATTTAGATTAGACCTGAGGAAACATTTTTTTTCTGAAAGAGTGGTCAGGCACTGGAATGGCCTGCCTAGGGAGGTGGTTGAGGCACCGTCCCTAGCGCTGTTCAAGAAGCGGTGCTAAGGTTCAAGATGAAGTGCAAAGGGATTTGATTTAGTAGTTGGGTAGGGATATTGTAAAGAGTATTGTTGGACTAGATGATCTTGTAGGTCTTTTCCAACCTTACGAACCTATGAACCTATGAAACTAAGGGAGTGGAGAGAAATGAAAGGTTGCGGCACAAATGGGAACATAACAGTTAAATGGTAGAAGAAATAATCAGAATGGAGAGTACTGAAAGGTTGTGACAGAAATGGGAGCACTGCAGAACAAAATGGGAGCGGAAAGAAAGGGAGTGGCGTGAACTGAAAGGTTGCAGTGCAAATGAGAGCAAAGCAGAATGAAATGGGAGCAGAAACAAAGAAAGAGGAGTGAACAGAAATGTTGAGCTGCAAATAGGAGTGGAGTGGAGCAAAAAAAAAAAAAAGCGGAAACAAAGGGAGTGGAGAGAAATGAAAGGTTAAGGTGCAAATGTGAGCAAACCGAAATGTTACTGGAGAGAAGGGAAACGTTGCAGCGCAAATGGTAGTGAGGTGGTGCGAAATGGGAGCGGAAACAAAGGGAGTGGAGAGAAGTGAAATGTTCCAGCAAAAATGGGAGCAGTGAAAAATGGGTGTGGAGAGAACTGAAATGTTCTGGCGAAAATTGGAGTAGAGCAAAATGGGAGTGGAGAGAACTGGAAGGCTGTGGCGCAATAGGAAACAAACTGAAATTGAAGCGGAAAGAAAGAGAGTGGAGAGAACTGAACGGCTGCGAAGCAAATGGGAGTGGAGCGGAGTGAAATGGGAGTGGAAACAAAGGGACTGGAAGGAACAGGAATGTTGCGGTGCAATTACTAGCGGAGTGGAGAGAAATGGGAGCGGAAAAAATGGGAGTGGAGAGAAATGAAAGGTTACAATGCAAATGTGAGCAAACCGAAACGAGACTGGAAAGAAGTGAAACGTTGCAGCGCAAATAAGAGAGAAGCGAAATTGGAACAGAAACAAAAAGACAGGAAAGAACTGAAAGGTTCAAATGGGAGTAAAATGGAGTGAAATTGTAGAGGAAACAATCACATTGGAGAGTACTGAATGGTTGTTGCGCAAATGGGAGCAAAGCAGAGGGAAATGGGAGAAGAAAGAAAAGGAGTGTAAAGAACTGAAAGATTGCAGTGGAAATGGGAGCAGAGTAAAATGGGTGCAAAAATGAAAGGAATGGAGAGTACTTAAAGGTTGTGGCAGAAATGGGTAAGGGGCAGAGCGAAATAGAAGCAGAAAGAAACAGAGTGGAGTGCACTAAAAGGCTGCAGTGCAAATTGGAAGGGAGCAGAACGAAATGGGAGCTGAAACAAAGGGACTGGTGAGAACAGAAATGTATTGGTGCAAATAGGAGCAGAGTGGAAAAAAATAGAAGCGGAAACAAAAGGAGTGGAGAGAAAGGTTGTGGCACAAATAACAGCACAGCAAAATGGGAGCAGAAACAAAGAAAGAGATGAGAACTGAAAGGTTGTGGCGCAATTGAGAGCAAAGCGGAGTGAAATGGGAGTGGAGAGAACTGAAAGATTGCAGTGCACATAGGAGTGGAGCAGAACGAAATTGGAGCGGAAAGAAAAGGAGTGGAGAATTTAAATGTTTAGGCGAGAATGGGAGCAGTGCAAAATAGGAGTGAGAAGATAGGTAAAGGCGCAAATGGCATCGGAAAAAAAGGGTGTGGAGAGAACTGTAAGGTTGAAGTGCAAAGGGAGCAGAGCGAAATTGGAGCAGAAAAAAAGTTAGTGTAGAGAACTGAAGGGTTGCTGCGCAAATGGGAACAAAACGGAGTGAAATGATATCTAAAACAATCAGAGTGGAGAGTACTGAAAGGTTGTGGCGCAAATGGGAGTTGTGCATTGCGAAATGTAATGGAAAGAAAGGGAGTGGAGAGAACAGAAATGTTGCAGCGCCAATAGGAGCGAAGCGGAGCGAAATGCAGCGGAAACAAAGGGAGTGGAAAGAACTGAAGGGCTGTGAAGCACACGGGAGCGAAGCGGAGTGACATGAGAATGGAAAGAAAGGGAGAGGGGAGAACAGAGCTGTTGTGGCACAAATAGGAGCAGAGTGAAGTGAAATAGGTGCGGAAACAAAGGGAGTGGAGAGAAGTGAAATGTTCCAATGCAAATAAGAGCAGAGTGAAATGGGAGTGGAAAGAAAGAAAGAGGAGAGAACGGAAAGGTTGTGGTGCAAATGGGAGCGGCGAAGAGCGAAATGGGAGTGCAGAGAACTGAAAAATATAGGCGCAAATAGGAGTGGCGCGGAGCAAAATGGGAGTGCAGAGAACTGAAGGTTTGGAGCGCAAATGAGAGCGGAGTTGTGCGAAATGGGAGCGGAAACAAAGGGAGTAGAAAGAAGTGAAATGCTCCGGCAAGAATGGGAGCAGTAAAAAATGGGTGCGGAGAAAAGTGAAATGTTCCGGTGAGAATGGGAGCAGTGCAAAATAGGAGTGGAGAGAAGTAAAAGGTTGCAGCGCAAATGGGAACAAAATGGAGTGAAATAGTAGCAAAAACAATCAGAGTGGAGAGTACTGAAAACTTGTAGCGCAAAAGGGATTGGTGCGTAGCGAAATGTAACGGTAAGAAAGGGAGAGGTGAGAACTGAAAGGTTGTGGCGCAAATATGAGCGGAGTAGTGAGAAATGGGAGAGGAAACAAAGGGAATGCATAGAAGTGAATTGTTCTGGCAAGAATGGGAGCAGTGCCAAATGGGAGTGGAGAGAAGTGAAAGGTTGCGGTGCAAATGGGAACAAAGTGGAATTGGAGCGGAAAGAAAGGGAGTGTAGAGAAATGAAGGGCTACAAAGCAAATGGGAGCGGAGCGGAGTGAAATTGGAGAGCAGAGAACTGAAAGTATGCAGCGCAAATAGGAGTTGCGTGGAACGAAATGGGAGCTAAAAAAAAAGGGTCTGTAGGGAACAAAATGTTGCGGCACATATACTAGCGGAGTGGAGTAAAATGGGAGCGGAAACAAAGGGAGTTGGGAGAAGTGAAATGTTCCGGCACAAATGGGAACAAAATGGGAGTGGAGAGTACTGAAAGGCTACAGTGCAAATACAAGCGGCACGGAGCGAAATGGGAGAGCAGTGAGCTGAAAGTTTGCAGCGCAAATGGAAGTGTAGTGGAACGAAATGGGAGCTGAAACAAAGAGAGTGGAGGGAACAAAATTGTTGTGGTGCAAAAAGGAAAGGAGTGGAGTGAAATAGGAGCGGAAACAAAAGGAATGGAGAGAAATGAAAGGTTGCGGCGCAAAAGGGAGCAGAGCAAAATGGGAGTGGAAACAAACGTAGAGGAGACGAAAGGTTGCAGCGCAAATGGTAGCAAAACAGAGTGAAATGGGAGCAGAAATGAAAGGATTGGAGAGTACTGAAAGGTTGTGGCACAAATGGGAGCAAAGCTGTGCGAAATGGGAGCGGAAAGAAAGGGACAGGAGAGAACTGAACGATTGCAGTGCAAATTGGTGCAGAGCGGAACGAAATGGGAGCAAAAACAAAGGGAGTGGAGAGAACTGAACGGTTGTGGCACAAATGGGAGTGGCACGGAGCAAAATGGGAGCTCAAACAAAGGGACTCGAGAGAACAGAAATGTAGCGGTGCAAATGAAAGCAGAGCAAAATGGGAGAGGAAACAAAGGGAGAGGTGAGAACTGAAAGGTTGTGATGCAAATGGGAGCGAAGCGGAGCGAGATGGGAGAGAAAAGAAAGGGACTGGAGAGAACAGAAATGTTGTGGCGTAAAAAGCAGTGGAGTGGAGCAAAATAGGAGCGGAAACAAAGGGAATGGAGAGAAATGAAAGATTGCAGCAGAAATGGGAGTAGAGCAGAACGAAATGGGAGCGGAAATAAAGGGAGTGGAGAGAAATGAAAGGTTGCAGCGCAAATACGAGAAGAGTGGTGCGAAATGGGAGCGGAAACAAAGGGAGAGGAGAGAACTGAAAGGTTGTGGCGCAAATGGTAGCAAAACAGAGTGAAATGGGAGCAGAAATGTGAGGATAGGAGAGTACTGAAAGGCTGTGGCATAAGTGGGAGCAGAGCAGAGCGAAATGGGAGCGGAAAGTAAGGGACAGGAGAGAACTGAATGATTGCAGCGCAAACTGGTGCAGAGCAGAACTAAATGGGAGCAGAAACATAGGGAGTTGAGAGAATTGAAAGGATGCGGCACAAATGTGAGCAGAGCGAAATGAGAGGGGAACTAAAAAGGAGGAGAGAACCGAAAGGTTGTGGCACAAATGGGAGCAGCGCGGAGCAAAATGTGAGCTCAAACAAAGGGACTCGAGAGAACAGAAATTTAGCGGTGCAAATAGGAGAGGAATGGAGCGAAATAGGAGTGGAAACAAAGAAGGAGGAGAGAAACCAAAGGTTTCAACTCAAATGAAAGCAGAGCGAAACGGGAGCGGTAACAAAGATTGAAGAGAGATCTGAAAGGAAGCGGTGCAAATGGTATTAAAAATAGTGAAATGGGAGAAGAAATGAACGGATTGGAGAGTACTGAAAGGTTGTGGCACAAGTGGGAGCGGAGCGGAGTGAAATGGGAGCGGAACGAAAGGGACTGGAGAGAACAGAACGATTGTAGCGCAAATTGGAGTAGAGCAGAACGAAAAGGGAGTTTAAACAAAGGGAGTGGAGAGAAATGAAAGGTTGCAACACAAATGTGAGCAGAGCGAAATGGGAGGGGAATAAACGAGAGAGGAGAGAACTGAAAGTCTGTGGCGGAAATGGGAGTGGAGCAGAGAGAAATGGGAGTTTAGAGAACTAAAAGATTGCGATGCAAATAGGAGCAGTGCAGAACAAAATGGGAGCTGAAAAAAAATGGATCCGAGAGAACACAAATGTAGCAATGCAAATAAGAGCGTATTCAAGCAAAATAGGAGCGGAAAAAAAGAGAGAGGAGAGAAATGAAAGGTTGCGACGCAAATGAGAGCAGAGCGAAATGGGAGAGGAAATGAAAGGAATGGAGAGTACTGAAAGGTTGTGACACAAATGGAAGCGAAGCGGCGCAAAATGGGAGCGGAATAAAAATAAGAGGAAAGAACTGAAAAGTTGCAGAGCAAATTGGAGCAGAGCGGAATAAAAATGGAGAGGAGAGAACTGAAAGTTTGCAGCGCAAAAGGGAGCAGAGCAGAACGAAATGGGAGCTGAAACAAAGGCACTAGAGAGAACAGAAATGTTGTGGTGCAAATCAGAGAGGAGTGGAGCGAAATAGGAGAAGAAAGAAAGGGCATGTAGAGAAAAGTAAGGTTGCAGCGCAAATGGGAGCAGAGCGAAATGGGAGCTGAAACAAAGCGACTGGAAGGAACAGAAATGCAGCGGTGCAAATAGGAGAGGAGTGGAGCGACATAAGAACGAAAATAAAGAGAGAGGAAAGAAATGAAAGGTTGCAGAGCAAATAGTAGCAGAGCAAAATGGGAGCGGAAAGAAAAGAAATGGAGAGTACTGAAAGGTTGTGGCACAAATGGGAGCGTACCGGAGCAAAATGGGATCGGAAAGAAAATGAGTAGATAGAACTGAAAAGTTGGAGAGTAAATTTTAGCAGACCTGAACGAAATAGGAGCAGAAACAAAGGGACTAAAGAGTACAGAAATTTTGCGGTGCAAATAGGAGAAAAGTGGAGCAAAATATAAGTGGAAAAAAAGGGAGTATAGAGAATTGAAACATTGCAGCGTAAAAGAAAGCAGAGCAAAATGGGAGCGGAAACAAAAGGAGAGGTGAGAACTGAAAGGTTGTGGCGCAAATGGGAGCGGAGCGGAACAAAATGGGAGCTGAAACTAAGGGACTGGAGAGAATAGAAATGTTTTGGTGCAAAAAGGAGAGGAGTGGCGCGAAATAGGAGCGGAAACAAAGGGAAAGGAGAGAAATGAAAGGCTGCGGCGCAAATGGGAGCAGAGCGAAATGGGAGCGGAAACAAAAGAAGAGGAGAGTACTGAAAGGTTGTGGCAATAATGGAAGCAAAACAGAGTGAAATGGGAGTGGAAATGAAAGGATTGGAGTGTACTGAAAGGTTGTGGCACAAGTGGGAGCGGAGGGAAGCATAATGGGAGTGGAAAGAAAAGGAACTGGAGAGAACTGAACGGTTGCAGCGCAAAGTGGAGAGGAGCAGAGTGAAATGGGAGTGGAAACAAAGGGTGTGGAGAGAAATGTTCCGGCGAGAATGGGAGCAGTGAAAAATGGGAGTGGAGAGAACTGGAAGGTTGCGGCGCAAATGAGAGCAAAGTGAAATTGGAGCGGAAAGAAATGGGGTGGTGAGAAATGAAGGGCTGCGAAGCAAATGAAAGTGGAGTGGAGCGAAATGGGAGCGGAAACAAAGGGAGTGGAGTGGAGCGAAATGGGAGTGGAAACAAAGGGAGTGGAGTGAAGTGAAATGTTCCGGCGTAAATGGGAGCGAAATGGGAGTGGAAAGTAGTGAAAGGTTGCGGCGCTAATGTTAGCAAACCGAAATGGGAGCGGAGAGAAGTGAAATGTTGCAGCGCAAATGGGAGCAGAGCACAATGGAAGCGGAAATGAAAGGAATGGAGAGTACTGAAAGGTTGTGGCACAAATTGGAGTGGAGCTGAATGAAATGGGAGTGGAAACAAAGGGACTGGAGAGAACAGAATTGTGGTGGCGCAATAGGAGTGGAGTGAAGTGAAATAGGAGCAGAAACAAAGGGAATGGAGAGAACTGAAAAGTTGCGGCTCAAGTGGGAGCAAAGCGGAGCGAAATTGGAGTGCAGAGAACTGAAATATTGAGGCACAAATGAGAGCGGAGCGGATCAAAATTGGTGTGGAAACAAAGAAGTGCGAAGTACTGAAAGATTGCGGTGCAAATAGAAGTGGAGCGGACGGAAATATGAGCAGAAACAAAAGGAGTGGAGAGAAGTGAAATGTTTAGGCGAGAATGGGAGCAGAGCAAAATAGGGAGTGGAGAGAAGTGAACGGTAGATGTGCAAATGGCATCGTAAACAAAGGGCGTGGAGAGAACTGTAAGGTTGCGGCGCAAATGGCATCGTCAAGAAAGAGAGTGGAGAGAACCGAAAGATTGCGGTGCCAATACGAGCGAAGTGGTGCGAAATGGGAATGAAAACAAAGGGAGTGGAGAGAAGTGAAATGTTCCGGCGCAAATGGGAGCGAAATGGGAGTGGAAAGTAGTGAAAGGTTGCGGCGCAAATGTTAGCAAACCGAAATGGGAGCGGAGAGAAGTGAAATGTTGCAGCGCAAATGGGAGCACAGCAAAATGGAAGCAGAAATGAAAGGAATGGAGAGTACTGAAAGGTTGTGGCAGAAATGGGAGCAAGGCTAGGCGAAATGGGAGCAGAAAGAAAGGGAGTGGAGAGAACTGAAAGGCTGTAGCACAAATTGGAGCGGAGCTGAACTAAATGGGAGCAGAAACAAAGGGACTGGAGAGAACAGAATTGTTGTGGCGCAATAGGTGTGGAGTGAAGTGAAATAGGAGCAGAAACAAAGGGAATGGAGAGTAATGAAAGGTTGCGGTACAAATGGGAGCAGAGCGAAATGGGTGCGGAAACTAATAGGGAGGAGAGAACTGAAACGTGGCGCAAATGGGAGCGATGCGGAGCAAAATGGGAGTGGAAAGAAATGGAGTGGAGAGAACTGAAATGTCGTGGCACAATAGGAGTGGAGTGTAGCGAAATAGGAGCGGAAACAGAGAGATTCGAAAAATGAAAGGTTGCGGCGCAAATAGGAGCAGAGCGAAATGAGAGCAGAAAGGAAAGAAAGAAAAATTCTCAAAGAGAGAAAGGTAAGTACTGAAAGGTTGTGGCAAAAATGGGAGCGGAGCGGAGCAAACTGAAAGCAGAAATAAAGTAAGTGGTGAGAACTGAAAAGTTGCAGAGCAAATTGGAGCGGAACGGAACGAAATGGGAGTGGAAACAAAGGGAATGGAGAGGACAGAAATGTTGCGGCGCAATATGAGTCGAGTGCAGCGAACTAGGAGCGGAAACATAGGGAGTGGAGTGAAGTGAAATGTTTAGGCGAGAATGGGAGCAGAGCAAAATGGGACTGGAGAGAAGTGAAAGGCAGAGGCGCAAATGGCATCGTCAAGAAAGAGAGTGGAGAGAACTGAAAGATTGCAGTGCAAATACGAGCGAACTGGTGCGAAATGGGAACGGAAACAAAAGGAGTGGAGAGAAGTGAAATGTTCCGGCAAGAATGGGAGCAGTGCAAAATGGGTTTGGAGAGAAGTGAAATGTTTCTGCGAGAATAGGAGCAGTGCAAAATGGGAGTGGAGAGAAGTGCAAGGTTGCAATATAAATGGGAACGGAGTGGAATTGGAGCTGAAAGAACAAGAGTGGAGAGAAATGAAGGGCTGCAAAGCAAATGGGAGCGGAGTGGAGCAAAATGGGAGCGGAAACAAAGAACTGGAGAGAACAGAAATGTAGCGATTCAAATAGGAGAAGAGTGGAGCGAAATAGGAGAGGAAACAAAGGGAGTGGAGAGAAATGAAAGGTTGTAACGCAAATGGGAGAGAAGCTGAACGAAATGGGATCGGAAATAAAGGGAGAGAAATGAACTGAAAGATTGCGGCATAAAATGGGATAAGAGTGGTAAAAAAGATAGTGGAGAGAAAATAAAGGTTGTGGTGCAAATGGGTGCGGAGCGAAATGGAGGTGTAGAGAACCGAAAGATTGGATCGCAAATGGGAGCGGATCGGAACGAAATGGAAGGTAAACCAAAGGGAGTGGAGAGAACTGAAAGGTTGCAGTGCAAATGGGACAGAAGAGATAATGGAGCAGATACAAAGGGTGTGGAGAGAACTGAGACTTGCGGTGCAAATGGAAGCGGAAAAAATGCGTCTGGAGAGGACAGAAATGTTGCTGTTTAAATAGGAGCGAAGTGGAGCGATATGTGAATGGAAACAAAGGGTGTGGAGAGGAGTGAAATGTTCCGGCGCAAATGGGAACGAAATGGGAGTGGAAAGTAGTGAAAGGTTGCGGCGCTAATGTTAGCAAACCAAAATGGGAGCGAAGTGAAATGTTGCAGCGCAAATGGGAGCACAGCAAAATGGAAGCGGAAATGAAAAGAATGGAGAGTACTGAAAGGTTGTGGAAGAAATGGGAGCAAGGCTAGGCGAAATGGGAGCAGAAAGAAAGGGCGTGGAGAGAACTGAAAGGATGCGGCACTAATGGGAACAAAACAGAGTGAAATGGTAGACGAATAGGTAGGAATGGAGCGTACTGAAAGGTTTTGGTGCAAATGGGAGCGGTGCGGAGCGAAATGGGATTGGAAAGAAATGGAGTGGAGAGAACTGAAAGATTGTGGTGCAAATGGGAGCCAAATGGAGCGAAATGTGAGCAGAAAAAAAAAGGAGTGGAGAGAACTGAAAGGCTGTGGTGCAAATTGGAGCAGAGCAGGGCGAAATGGCAGTGAAGAGAACTGATATGTTGCGGTGTAAATGGCATTAGAGCTAAGCAAAGTGGGAGTGTAGAGAAATGAAAAGTTCCCGCACAAATGAGAGCAAAACGAAATGGGAGCGGAAACAAATGGATTGGAAAGAACTGAAAGGTTGCATCTCAAATGGGAGCGGATCGAAGCGAAATGGCTGTGGAAGCAAAGGGAGTGTATAGAACTGAAAATTTGCACTGTAAATGGAAGCGGAGCAAAAAGGGAGCAGAAACAAATGGAATGGAGAGAACGGAAAGTTTGCGGCGCAAATGGGAGCGGAGGAGCAAAATGCTAGCAGAATAAAAAAGACTGGAGAGAACTGAAACCCTGCGGTGCAAATGGTAGCATCGTGCAGCAAAATGAAAGCAGAAACAAAGAAACTGGAGAGAACTGAAAGGTTGCGGCGGAAATGGGAGCAGAGTGGAAACAATGGGAGTGAAGAGAACTGAAACGATGCAGCGCAAATAGGAACAGATCAGAACGAAATGGGAGGGGAAACAAAGGGAGTAGAGATAACGGAAAGGTTGCAGCGCAAATGGGAGAGAAGCAAAAATGGAGCGGAAACAAAGGGACTGGAGAGAACAGAATTGTGGTGGCGCAATAAGAGTGGAGTGAAGTGAAATAGGAGCAGAAACAAAGGGAATGGAGAGAACTGAAAAGTTGCGGCTCAAGTGGGAGCAAAGCGGAGCGAAATTGGAGTGCAGAGAACTGAAATGTTGAGGCACAAATGAGAGCGGAGCGGATCAAAATTGGTGTGGAAACAAAGAAGTGCGAAGTACTGAAAGATTGCGGTGCAAATAGAAGTGGAGCGGACGGAAATATGAGCAGAAACAAAAGGAGTGGAGAGAAGTGAAATGTTTAGGCGAGAATGGGAGCAGAGCAAAATAGGGAGTGGAGAGAAGTGAACGGTAGATGTGCAAATGGCATCGTAAACAAAGGGCGTGGAGAGAACTGTAAGGTTGCGGCGCAAATGGCATCGTCAAGAGAGTGGAGAGAACTGAAAGATTGCGGTGCAAATACGAGCGAAGTGGTGCGAAGTGGGAATGAAAACAAAGGGAGTGTAGAGAAGTGAAATGTTCCGGCGCAAATGGGAGCGAAATGGGAGTGGAAAGTAGTGAAAGGTTGCGGCGCAAATGTTAGCAAACCAAAATGGGAGCGGAGAGAAGTGAAATGTTGCAGCGCAAATGGGAGCACAGCAAAATGGAAGCGGAAATGAAAGGAATGGAGAGTACTGAAAGGTTGTGGCAGAAATGGGAGCAAGGCTAGGCGAAATGGGAGCAGAAAGAAAGGGAGTGGAGAGAACTGAAAGGCTGTAGCGCAAATTGGAGCGGAGCTGAACTAAATGGGAGCAGAAACAAAGGGACTGGAGAGAACAGAATTGTTGTGGCGCAATAGGTGTGGAGTGAAGTGAAATAGGAGCAGAAACAAAGGGAATGGAGAGTAATGAAAGGTTGCGGTACAAATGGGAACAGAGCGAAATGGGTGTGGAAACTAATAGGGAGGAGAGAACTGAAACGTGGCGCAAATGGGAGCGATGCGGAGCAAAATGGGAGTGGAAAGAAATGGAGTGGAGAGAACTGAAATGTCGCGGCACAATAGGAGTGGAGTGTAGCGAAATAGGAGCGGAAACAAAGATTCGAAAAATGAAAGGTTGCGGCGCAAATAGGAGCAGAGCGAAATGAGAGCAGAAAGGAAAGAAAGAAAAATTCTCAAAGAGAGAAAGGTAAGTACTGAAAGGTTGTGGCAAAAATGGGAGCGGAGCGGAGCAAACTGAAAGCAGAAATAAAGTAAGTGGTGAGAACTGAAAAGTTGCAGAGCAAATTGGAGCGGAACGGAACGAAATGGGAGTGGAAACAAAGGGAATGGAGAGGACAGAAATGTTGCGGCGCAATATGAGTTGAATGCAGCGAACTAGGAGCGGAAACATAAGGAGTGGAGTGAAGTGAAATGTTTAGGCGAGAATGGGAGCAGAGCAAAATGGGACTGGAGAGAAGTGAAAGGCAGAGGCGCAAATGGCATCGTCAAGAAAGAGAGTGGAGAGAACTGAAAGATTGCGGTGCAAATACGAGCGAACTGGTGCGAAATGGGAACGGAAACAAAGTGAGTGGAGAGAACTGAAGGGTTGCGGTGCAAATGGGAGTGTGTTGGAGTGAAATGGGAGCAGAACAACAAGGAGTGGAGAGAACTGGATAGTTGCGGTGTAAATGGGAGCGAAGCGAATATGGAGCGGAAACTAAGGGAGTGGAGTGTCACCGGTTTGCGGGACAGTTCGACCCGGTACCGTGACAATTGAGGCAGGGGACCCACGGGCCCACACCCTGGGGAAGGGGAAGGGGGAAAAGGAAAAAAGGAGAAGGCTGATTGGCCCAGGAACAAAACAGCGGCAACGATCTGAGGAGGAAAGCTAATTTACTAAATAAGATATCAGAAAGGAAAATAACACAATATAATATAATATAATTGGAATTGAGGCAAATGAATCAAATAAAATGAGCAAGAGAGAGTGTCTGATAAACCGAAGGCCTTACGCTAACGCTGAAGGCGGACGGCTGCAACAAACACCCACTGCCAAGCTCGGTCCCGAAGGGAAGAGAGAGTCCCGTGACTGCAGACAGTTTTTATATTTCCCTCTGAGCGTAAACACGTAAGAACGCAAAGCATCGCAAAGTTCCTCTGGGGAATGTAGTTCTTCTTCTCTTCTGAGACAGGCATACCTGGAACTATCGATGGTCCACGGAGCTGGAACATTAACTCTTTAACTCTAAATGTACTACATGATGTTATGATGTGGAATACCAGTACCAAAAATCATAAAACCATGACATTCCACCCCTTATTCAACATCATTACATCATGCTTAATATATATATATACATAAACAATGATTAACAAGCATTAAATACAAACACATACAACATACATATATACATATATACATATATACATAGTAATAGAATTACTGAGGGCGCTCTCCCCACATCAAATTCCCTTGTGGTACACATTGAACATCCCCATTCTTCTGCATCACCCACCAGGTAGACCCAGGTCCCTGAGCAAAAACAGTTCCACGGAGAGGTTTGCCCTCTCCAGAAGCTGGAAGAACCCAAACCGCTTTTCCCAACATGTTCTTCACATGTACTACAGGAAGAGTGAAGAGTGGAGAGAAATGAATGGTTGCGGCGCAAATGGGAGCAGAGCTAAGCAAAATGGGAGTGGAAACAAAGGGAGTGGCGAAAACTAAATGGCTGCAGTGCTAATGGGATCGAAGCGGAGCAAAATGGGATTGCAGAGAAAAGATATATTGCGGTGTAAATGGGAGCAGAACAATGTGAAAGGGGACTGAAGTGAACTGAAAGGTTGCAGCGCAAATGGGAGCGGAGCAAAATGGGAGTGGAACCAAAATGGAGTGGAGAGATTGTAAGGTTGCATCTGAAATGGGAGCGAAGCAGAGCGAAATGGGAGCGGAAACAAAGGGTCTGGAGAGAAGAGAAATGTAGCGGTGCAAATAGGAGCGGAGTGGAGCAAAATAGTATCGGAAACAAAGGGAGTGCAGAGAAACGAAATGTTGCGGCGCAAATGAAAGCAGAGCAAAATGGGAGCAGAAACAAAGGGACAGAAGAGAAAATAAAGGTTTTGGCGCAAATGGAAGCGGCAAGGAGCAAAATGGGAGTGCAGAGAACTGAAAGATTGCAAAGCAAAGTGGAGTGGAGTGGAGCGAATTGGGAGCGGAAACAAAACGAGTGGAGAATTGATATGTTTAGGCGTGAATGGGAGTAGTGCAAAATTGGAGTGGAGAGAACTGTAAGGTTGCAGTTAAAATGGGAGCAGAACGAAATTGTAGCAGAAAAAAAGGGAGTGGAGAGAACTGTAGGGCTGCCAAGCAAATGGGAGCTAAGCGGAGTGAAATGGGAGTGGAAACAAAGGGACTGGGGAGTACAGAACTGTTGTGGAGCAAATAAGAGCAGAGTGGAGCAAAACGGGTGCGGAAACAAGGGGAGTGGAGTGAAGGCCAATGTTCCAGTGCAAATGGGTGCGTAATGGGAGTGGAGAGAAGTGAAAGGTTGCAGCGCAAATGGTAAGAAAATGGTGTGAAATGGTAGCTAAAACAATCAGAGTGGAGAGTACTGAAAGGTTGTGGCAATAATGGGTGTGGTACGTAGCGAAATGTAACGGAAAGAATGGAAGTGGAGAGAACAGTAATGTTGCAGTGCAAATGGGAGCGGACCGGAACGAAATGGGAGCGGAAATAAAGGGACTGGAGAGAACAGAAATGTTGCGGCACAAATAGGAGCGGAGCGGAGCGGATCGAAATGGGAGAGGAGAGAACTGAAAGGTTGCAGTGCAAATGAGCAGAGTGAAATGGGAGCGGAAATGAAAGGAATGGAGTGTACTGAAAGGTTGTGGCACAAATGAGAGCAAAGCGAAATGGGAGCGGAAAGATAAGGTGTGGAGAACTGAAATGTTTAGGTGAGAATAGGAGCCGAGTAAAATGGGAGTGGAGAGAAGTGAAAGGTAGAGGCGCAAATAGGAGCGGCGCGGAGCAAAATAGGAGTGCAGAGAACTGAAAGGTTGCCGCAAAAATGAGAGCTGGGAGGTACGAAATGAAAGCTGAAACAAAGGAACTGGAGAAAAGAGAAATGTAGTGGTGCAAATAGGAGCGGAATGGAGAGAAAAAGTTGCAGAAACAAAGAGAGAGGAGAGAAATGAAAGGTTGTGGCGCAAATGGGAGCAGAGCGAAATGGGAACGAAGCGGAATGAAATGGGAGTGGAAACAAAGGGACTGGAGGGAACAGAAACGTTGCCGCGCAAATACTAACAAAGTGGAGCGAAATGGGAGCGGAAACAAAGGCAGTGGAGAGAAATGAAAGGTTGCGGCGCAAATGGGAGCAGAGCTAAGCAAAATGGGAGTGGAAACAAAGGGAGTGGAGAAAACTAAATGGCTGCAGTGCTAATGGGATCGAAGCAAAGCAAAATGGGATTGCAGAGAAAAGATATATTGCGGTGTAAATGGGAGCAGAAGAAAGTGAAAGGGGACTGAAGGGAACTGAAAGGTTGCAGCGCAAAAGGGAGCGGAGCAAAATGGGAGTGGAACCAAAAGGAGTGGTGAGAACTGTAAGGTTGCATCGGAAATGGGAGCGAAGCGGAGCGAAATGGGAGCGGAAACAAAGGGTCTGGAGAGAACAGAAATGTAGCGGTGCAAATAGGAGTGGAGTGGAGCGAAATGCAAGCAGAAACAAATGGAGTAGAGAGATTTGAAAGGTGGGGGCGCAAATTGGAGTGGAGCGGAGCAAAATGCGAGTGGAAAGAAAGGGAGTGGAGATAACTGAACGGTTGTGGCGCAAATGCGAGCGGAGCGCAGTGAAATGGGAGTGGAAACAAAAAAAGCGGGGAGAACTGAAAGGTTACAGTTGAAATGAAAGCGAAGCAGAGTTAAATGGGAGCAGAAACTAAGGGAGTGGAAAGAAATGAAAGGTTGCGGTTCAAATGGGACTGAAGCGGAGCGAAATGGTTGTGGAAAGTAAGGGAGTGGACAGAAATGAAAGGTTGCTGTGCAAATTGGGGGTGGAACGGAAGTAAACTGAGGGAAGAGAACTGAAAGGTTGCAGCGCAAATGGGAGCAGATCAGAGCGAAATGGGAGTGGAAACTAAGGGAGTGGAGAGAACTGAAAAGATGCAGTGCAAATGGGAGAGGAGTGAAATTGGAGCAGAAACGAATGGGAGTGGATTGAACTGAAAGTTTGCGGCACAAATGAGAGTGGAGTAGAGGGAAATGGGAGTGTAGGGGACTGAAAGGTTGCGGCGCAAATGGAACTGGAGCAAAATGAGATTGAAACAAATGGGGGGGAGGAAAGTGAAAGGTTGAATTGCAAATGAGTATGAATCGGAGCAAAATGGTTGTGGAAACAAAGGGAGTGGATTGAACTGAATGCTTGCAGTGCAAATGGGAGTGGAGCGAAATCAAAGGGAGTGGATAGAACTGAAAGGTTGTGGTGCAAATTGGAGCAGGGCAAAATGGGAGAAGAAACAAAGGGAGAGGAGAGAACGGAAAGTTTGCTGCACAAATGGGAGCAGTAGAACAAAATAGTAGCAGAAACAAAGGGACTAGAGAGAATTGAAAGGATGTGGCGCAAATGGGAGCGGAACGAAATGGTAGCGGAACCAAAGAGAGGGAAGAGAACTGTAAGGTTGCATCAGAAATGGGAGCAAAGCGGAGTGAAATGGGAGTGGAAACAAAGGGAGTGGAGAGTACTGTAAGACTGCAGTGCAAATGGGAGCAAAGCTGAGCGAAATGGGAGAGGAAACAAAGGGAGTGGATTGAAGTGAAAGTTTGCGGTGGAAATGAGAGCATAGCAGAACGAATTCGAATTGGAAACAACGGGAGAGAAAAGAACTGAAAGATTGCTACACTGATGGGATTGGAGCAGAAAAAGGGAGTGGAGAGAACTGAAGGGTTGCGGTGCAAATGGGAGTGTGTTGGAGTGAAATGGGAGCAGAACAACAAGGAGTGGAGAGAACTGGATAGTTGCGGTGTAAATGGGAGCGAAGCGAATATGGAGCGGAAACTAAGGGAGTGGAGTGTCACCGGTTTGCGGGACAGTTCGACCCGGTACCGTGACAATTGAGGCAGGGGACCCACGGGCCCACACCCTGGGGAAGGGGAAGGGGGAAAAGGAAAAAAGGAGAAGGGAGATGGGCCCAGGAACAGAACAGCGGCAACGATCTGAGGAGGAAAGCTAATTTACTAAATAAGATATCAGAAAGGATAATAACACAATATAATATAATATAATTGGAATTGAGGCAAATGAATCAAATAAAATGAGCAAGAGAGAGTGTCTGATAAACCGAAGGCCTTACGCTAACGCTGAAGGCGGACGGCTGCAACAAACACCCACTGCCAAGCTCGGTCCCGAAGGGAAGAGAGAGTCCCGTGACTGCAGACAGTTTTTATATTTCCCTCTGAGCGTAAACACGTAAGAACGCAAAGCATCGCAAAGTTCCTCTGGGGAATGTAGTTCTTCTTCTCTTCTGAGACAGGCATACCTGGAACTATCGATGGTCCACGGAGCTGGAACATTAACTCTTTAACTCTAAATGTACTACATGATGTTATGATGTGGAATACCAGTACCAAAAATCATAAAACCATGACATTCCACCCCTTATTCAACATCATTACATCATGCTTAATATATATATATACATAAACAATGATTAACAAGCATTAAATACAAACACATACAACATACATATATACATATATACATATATACATAGTAATAGAATTACTGAGGGCGCTCTCCCCACATCAAATTCCCTTGTGGTACACATTGAACATCCCCATTCTTCTGCATCACCCACCAGGTAGACCCAGGTCCCTGAGCAAAAACAGTTCCACGGAGAGGTTTGCCCTCTCCAGAAGCTGGAAGAACCCAAACCGCTTTTCCCAACATGTTCTTCACATGTACTACAGGAACCTTATCTCCTTCTACAGTAGGTAGATAGCTGGATTGGGCAGGACCATCGCGATTGATGGATCCTCTGGTGTTGACCAACCAGGTGGCTTCAGACAAATTCTTCTCCCAGTGCTTAAATGTTCCACCACCCATTGCTTTCAACATTGTTTTTAACAACCCATTGTACCTTTCAATTTTACCAGAAGCTGGTGCATGATAGGGGATATGATAAATCCACTCGATGCCATGATCTTTGGCCCAAGTATTTACAAGAGAATTTTTGAAATGAGTTCCATTATCAGACTCAATTCTCTCTGGAGTGCCATGTCGCCATAGGACTTGTTTCTCGAGCCCTAAGATGGTGTTCCGGGCGGTAGCATGGGGTACTGCGTATGTTTCAAGCCACCCAGTAGTTGCCTCTACCATGGTGAGCACATAACACTTACCACTGCGAGATCGTGGTAAGGTGATATAATCAACCTGCCACGCCTCCCCATATTTATACTTTTGCCATCGCCCTTCCTCCCAAAGAGGTTTCATCCTCTTGGCCTGTTTAATTGTGGCGCATGTGTCACAGTCATGGATAACCTGTGCAATAACATCCATAGTTAAGTCCACCCCTCGGTCTCTAGCCCACTTATATGTTGCATCTCTTCCTTGATGGCCCAAGGTCTCATGGGCCCACCGAGCTAGAAATAATTCACTTTTGTGTTGCCAGTCCAAGTCTACTTGAGCCACCTTAACTTTGGCAGCTCGATCTACCTGATGGTTATTTTGCTGTTCTTCAGTTGCCCGGCTCTTAGGAACATGAGCATCTACATGGCGCACCTTTACAACCATATTCTTTATTTGGGCAGCAATGTTTTTCCACAGTTAAGCAGCCCAAATAGGTTTACCTCTCTGTTGCCAACCATTTTGTTCCCACTGCTGTAACCACCCCCATAAAGCATTTGCCACCATCCATGAGTCAGTGTAAAGATAAAGCACTGGCCACCTCTCTCGTTCAGCAATATCTAAGGCCAGCTGGACAGCCTTTACCTCTGCAAATTGACTTGATTCTCCTTCTCTTTCAGTGGCCTCTGCAACTCGTCGTGTGGGACTCCACACAGCAGATTTCCATCTGCGATGCTTACCCACAATGCGACACGATCCATCTGTGAACAGGGCATATCTCTTTTCATTGTCTGGTAGTTCATTATATGGTGGGGCTTTTTTAGCTGACGGATCAAATTATGAATGGGGAGCAAGGAATCCCTGTTTGTGCGGTACTGCCGTCTGTGCACCGTTTTTGTAGCAATTGGTACCTGTTGCTCCTCCACTTGTAGCAACCCCACAACAGACGGATCTTCTGACAGGCCAGGTAAAACAGATAGCTGCTTAATGTTGTCTGTGTCCACAGCAGCTATTCCAAAAGCCCATCGGTACCCCTTGGGGTCCTTAAAGTGCCCCCTTCTGAGATAGTCTATACCGAGTATGCATGGAGCCCCCTGTCCGGTCACTATAGGATGCTTCTGCCAGTCTTTACCAGTGAGGCTTATTTCTGCCTCCAACACAGACAATTCCTGAGAGCCCCCAGTCACTCCAGAGATATAAATCAGTTCTGCCCTTTTATAACTTGAAGGCATTAGAGTACACTGTTCACCAGTATCCACCAGTGCCTCCTATTTTTGTGGTTCTGATGTGCCAGGCCACCGAATCCACACAGTCCAATACACTCTATTATCCCTCTCCCTCCTCTGGCTGAGGGCAGGGCCCCTCTATTGGTTACCTGTAGTGACAGGAACAACTTCACTGGTCGTTGGTCTGTGTTGTAATTCTCTCACCCGTGCTCGCAGTGCAGGGGTGGGTTTTTGATGCCATTCCTTCATATCTTCTCCATTTTCACGTAAGTAACTCCACAGAGCCGCGCATGACATGAAGTGAGTGCTGTCATTTGCTTGAGCAGGACTGCGTTTGCTTCTGAAAGCTGCAATCTTTTCAACCCTATCAATCAGTCGGGATACTTTCTCTAACACGTCTTCCATCTGTCCTTCTAACCTTGATATGGCTGAAATGGAAGCGTGTGATGGCGGAAATTTTTGTTCAAAGTTTTGAAGTGTAGGAATCAGTTCAAAAACTGGGGGTTTTCTGTCTTGGTCCTCATATCTGTTGAACGTTGTCACTAGTGTACCGGCGTACCTTTCTGGTGCTGTTTTTGAAAGCTTCTGACATATTTCAGGTGTACTCCTTACTTTCTCTGGATCATGGTCCCTATCTTCAGGATCAAACGTGGGATCATACAGCATTTCCGCCACAGCTGTTTCTCTCAAATACTGGATGCCTTCCTCAATAGTTTTCCATCTTTTCACTTTAGGTGCCAGGTCACTCTTGTAGGGATATCTTTCCCTCACAGCTACTAACATTCGTTGCCAGAGGCTGGCGATTCCATCCATATACCTGCTGATCCCTCTGTCGACAGCTGGGTCACGGGCAATGTTTCCTAGTTGGCGAGCTTCATTACTGTCGAGGGACACGCTGTTGGCCCCGTTGTCCCAACACCGAAGCAACCAAGTGACAATACTCTCATCCGGACGTCGAATAAACTCTTTTCTTGAGCCTTGAATCTCAGACATTTTCATGGGTCGACGAAACGTGGTAACTTTGACTCTCTCATCATCCTCATCATCACTATGTCCATGCCTCTCACTTTTCTTTGTTGCCTTTCTTGGTGGTGGTGGTGTTGAGGACCCCCCCTCGCCTGGATCTTCCTCTTCTTTCGCCACCTCTTCTTTGCGTTCTAGGCGTGAGGACACACGTTTCCATTTCTGGCCTTCTACCGGGGCAACTGACTTTGATACTGGTGCTTCCTTTGGCTGGTCAGATGTGCCTGGGAGGTTTTCCTCTTTGGCCTGTGCCTCAGTTTGGACACTCTCTCTCTCTCTCTCCCGAACTGTATATATGCCTCGGTAAGCATAAGCCAAGCCCCAGATAAGCTGTTCCACCTCAGATCTTTCTGTGCCACAACACCCATTACTCAGATACAGGCCTAGCTCCTCAGGATCCTGCAAGTGTTCAGGAGTAAAATCCCATGGCACCGGGGGACCCCATGCTTCTAATTTCTTTTTTAAAACTCCCCACTTTCCCTGCCATTCAACATTCTCTGTTTCTGGGAAAAGCTTCCTCCATGCGATGTAAAATCCTACCACAGAGAGTACATTCAGGAGGACTGATATCCCAATCGTTAACATAGTCCCTAAAGTTGTAATCTTGAAAATTCATAAGGAACTGAGAGGAGAACCTGGACACCCATTCAAATATTGTTTGGTTTGTTAACATGGTATCATTTGTTACATTAGCCGGGGTGCCCAGGTATTTGGTAGGTGCCTCCATCACTGCTTTTAGTTTGTCATATAGGGACCAGGCTCCATAGATCAGACTGGCAAGCTTAACCAAGTTCCAGTACATTTTGAGCATTAAAAGGGAAAAAGCAATGAAATACAATCCCTGTAAGGGCAGTTTTAACAGAAACAGTAAAAACATTTTTTTTCTTTTACTCAAACAAGCTGGCAGCACCCGTGTAAAAGACAGAAACTGTTTTCCTTTTATTTGTCTCAAAGTTTGCTTCGTAAGGCCTTTTCTGGTGACAAGTCTCTGACTGATAACTGCCGGTTATCTGGATGGGTGTTATGGTGCCATTGTCTCTGCTTACGGTTGTAAAGATAAGCAGAAATAGGTGCAAATAGTCTTTCCCGTGGGAGTACGGCTTGGAGAAGCTTACCACCACAAAGACAATGCTCCTGCATGGCAATGAAGGCAACATCCGCTGCTGGCTTATCTGTTGGGCCAGACATGTCACACACAAATAAACTCCTGAGAAATGGGGATAAAAGGCCTTCACTGAACTAAGGATTTTGGAGAAGAACTCCCAAAGAAGAAATCTTTGAGGAGAACTCCCGAAGAGACTTAGGACGGACCCTGAGGCCTGCTTGCTGCCATCTCCCATCCCCCGCGGTGACCGGACAGGTTCCTGAGATCAACGGACCTACTACGAACCTCGCTGGATCCACGGTGGTGATTATATCTCTCTTGCTTTCTGCCAAGTCTCCTTGCTTTTCATCTCTTTTCTATCGCACACCTTCCCTTCCCCATATCCCTAAGCAACTAGTATTTGTAATAAACTTGTTGGGCTAACATTTGACCCGTTGTGTCTTAATCTCACCCTCGGGTATACATATACATATAAAGAACCTCGTCTCTCTCCTTTATATTGGAGCATGACAACCCGAAAAGTTTACAAATATTCCAGGAGAACTGGCAGTACGCCTGGACTTCAAGGTCCTGTTTTGCCGTACAGGACCTGCAGTACAGATAAGCTTCCTAACAAAAGACAGAGATTCACTCTAAAAGTATGTCTCTGCCTGGCTAAGGTAGATAGTCGGGCCCCACGTTGGGTGCCAAAATTATCACCGGTTTGCGCGACAGTTCGACCCGGTACCGTGACAATTGAGGCAGGGGACCCACGGGCCCACACCCTGGTGAAGGGGAAGGGGGAAAGGGAAAAAGGAGAAGGGAGATGGGCCCAGGAACAAAACAGCGGCAACGATCTGAGGAGGAAAGCTAATTTACTAAATAAGATATCAGAAAGGAAAATAACACAATATAATATAATATAATTGGAATTGAGGCAAATGAATCAAATAAAATGAGCAAGAGAGAGTGTCTGATCTATCTAGTAGATATGGAGTGTCTACTCCATATAGTAGACCATATAGTAGACATATAGTAGACATATAGTAGACCATATAGTAGACCATATAGTAGACCATATAGTAGACATCTCCATATAGTAGACCATATAGTAGACCATATAGTAGACATAGTCACCTCTATCTAGTAGATTGGGAGTGTTGATAAGTGAAAAGTTCTGGCGCAAATGGGAGTGGAGCGAAATGGGAGCGGAAACAAAGAGAGTGGATTGAAGTGAAAGTTTGCGGTGGAAATGAGAGCGGAGCAGAACGAATTCGAATCGGAAACAACGGGAGAGAAAAGAACTGAAAGATTGCTACACATATGGGATTGGAGCAGAAAAAGGGAGTGGAGAGAACTGAAGGGTTGCGGTGCAAATGGGAGTGTGGTGGAGTGAAATTGGAGCAGAACAACAAGGAATGGAGAGAACCGGATAGTTGCGGTGTAAATGAGAGCGTAGCGAATATGGAGCGGAAACTAAGGGAGTGGAGAGAACTGAGTTTTGCAGAGCAAATGGGAACGGAGCGGACTGAAATGGGAGCGGAAACAAAGGGTCTGGAAAGAACGGAAATTGTGCGGTGAAAAGAGGAGCGGAGTGGAGCGCAATGCGAGTGGAAACAAAGAGAGTAGAGAGATTTAAAAGGTGGTGGTGCAAATGGGAGCAGTGCAAAAATAAAGTGGACAGAAATGCAAGTTATCGATGCAAATGGAAGCGTAGCAAAATGGGAACGGAAACATAGGGAGAGGAGAGAATTGAAATGTTGCAGCGCAAATGGGAGCAGAGCGTAGTGAAATTGGAGCGGAAACAAATGGAGTGGGGACAAGGGAAAGGTTGCAGAGCAAATGGGAGCGGAGCAGAGCTAAATGGGAGTGGAAACAAAGAGAGTGGAGAGAATTGAAAGGTTGCGGCTCAAGTGGGATCAACGCAGAGCGAAATGGGAGTGCGGAGAACTGAAATGTTGCGGCATAAATGGGAGCGGAGCTAAGCGAAATGGGAATGGAAAGAAAGGGAGTGGAGAGAACTGATAGACTGCGGTGCAAATGGGAGCGAAGCGGAGTGAAATGTGAGCAAAAACAAAGGGAGTGGAAAGAAATGAAAGGTTGCGGGGCAAATTGGCCCGAAGCAGAGTGAAATGGGAGCAGAAACCAAGGAACTGGAGAGAAGAGAAATGTAGTGGTGCAAATAGGAGCGGAGTGGAGCTAAGAAGTTGCAGAAACAAAGAGAGAGGAGAGAAATGATAGGTTGTGGCACAAAAGGGAGCAGAGCTAAGCAAAATGGGAGTGGAAACAAAGGGAGTGGAGAAAACTAAATGGCTGCAGTGCTAATGGGATCGAAGCGGAGCAAAATGGGATTGCAGAGAGAAGATATATTGCAGTGTAAATGGGAGCAGAACAAAGTGAAAAAGGACTGAAGGGAACTGAAAGGTTGCAGCGCAAATGGGAGCAGAGCAAAATGGGAGTGGAACCAAAAGGAGTGGAGAGAATTGTAAGGTTGAATCAGAAAATGGGAGTGAAGCGGAGCGAAATGGGAGCGGAAACAAAGGGTCTGGAGAGAAGAGAAATGTAGCGGTGCAAAAAGGAGCTGAGTGGAGCAAAAAATTGCGGAAACAAAGAGAGAGGAGAGAAATGAAAGGTTGCTATGCAAATGGGAGCAGAGCGAAATGGGAGCGAAGCGGAGTGAAATGGGAGTGGAAAAAAAGGGACTGGAGGGAACAGAAACGTTGCCGCGCAAATACTAATAAAGTGGAGCGAAATGGGAGCGGAAACAAAGGCAGTGGAGAGAAATGAAAGGTTGCGTCGCAAATGGGAGCGGAGCGAAGTGAAATGGGAGTGGAAAGAAAAGGACAGGAGAGAACTGAAAGGTTGCAGCACAAATGTGAGCAGAAATGAACGAAATGGGTGCGGAAAAAAACGGACTGGAGAGAACAGAATTGTAGCAGTGCAAATAGGAGCGGAGTGGAACAAAATAGTATAGAGCGTAGAATGAATACTTGTAAGAATACCTGTAAGAATAGAGCGTAGCGCAGTGGAGCGTAATGCGAGCGGAAACAAAGAGAGTAGAGAGATTTAAAAGGTGGTGGTGCAAATGGGAGCAGTGC
The DNA here is from genome assembly GCF_038088225.1 of Cyrtonyx montezumae. Classification (NCBI taxonomy): domain Eukaryota; kingdom Metazoa; phylum Chordata; class Aves; order Galliformes; family Odontophoridae; genus Cyrtonyx; species Cyrtonyx montezumae. The sequence continues at coordinate 3,062,245 of NW_027072025.1, forward strand.
GAAAATAAAGTGGACAGAAGTGCAAGTTATCGATGCAAATGGAAGCGTAGCAAAATGGGAACAGAAACATAGGGAGAGGAGAGAATTGAAATGTTGCGGCGCAAATGGTAGCAGAGCGTAGTGAAATTGGAGCGGAAACAAATGGAGTGGGGACAAGGGAAAGGTTGCACAGCAAATGGGAGCAGATCAGAGCAAAATGAGAGCGGAAACTAAGGGAGTGGAGAGAACTGAAAAGATGCAGTGCAAATGGGAGAGGAGTGAAATTGGAGCAGAAACGAATGGGAGTTGAATGAATTGAAAGTTTGCGGCACAAATGAGGGTGGAGTAGAGGGAAATGGGAGTGTAGGGAACTGAAAGGTTGCAGCGCAAATGGGAGTGTGGTGGAGCGAAATGGGAGAGGAAACAAATGGAGTAGAGACAAGCTAAAAGTTGCGGAGCAACTGGGAGCAGTGCGGAATGGAATTGGAGCTGAAACAAAAGGACTGGAGAAAACAGAAATGTTGAGGCGCAAATAGGAGCGGAGTAGAGCAAAATGGGATGAAAATGAAAGGTAGTAGAGTGGACTGAAAGGTTGCGGTTGAAATGGTAGAGGAGAAGTGCGAAAAGGAAGTGGAGAGAAGTGCAAGTTATCTACGCAAATAGGATCGGAGCAAAATGGGAACGGAAACATAGGGAGAGGAGAGAACTGAGATGTTGCGGCTCAAATGAGAGCAGAGTGGAGTGAAATTGGAGCGGAAACAAATGAAGTGGGGACAAGGGAAAGGTTGTGGCACGAATGGGAGCGGAGCAGAGCGAAATGGGAGTGGAAACAAAAGGAGTGGAGAGAACTGAAAGGTTGAGACTCAAGTGGGATCAACGCAGAGCGAAATGGGAGTACAGAGAACTGAAATGTTGCGGCACAAATGGGAGCGGAGCTAAGCGAAATGGGAAAGGAAACAAAGGGAGGGGAGAAAACTGATAGACTGCGGTGCAAATGGGAGTGAAGCGGAGTGAAATGTGAGCAGAAACAAAGGGAGTGGAAAGAAATGAAAGGTTGCGGTTCAAATGAGAGTGAAGCAGAGTGAAATGGGAGCAGAAACTAAGGGAATGGAAAGAAATGAAAGGTTGTGGTGCAAATGGGACCGAAGCGGAGTGAAATGGTTGTGGAGAGAAAGGGAGGAGACAGAAATGAAAGGTTGCAGTGCAAATTGGGGGTGGAACGAAAATAATGTGAGTGGAGAGAACTGAAAGGTTGCGACTAAAATGGTAGAGGAGCAGAGCGAAATGGGAGCGGAACCAAAAGGAGTGGGGAGAACTGAAAGGTTGCGGCTCAAGTGGGAGCGAAGCGGAGCAAAATGGGAGTGCAGAGAACTGATATGTTGCGGTTCAAATGGGAGCGGAGCAAAGTGAAATGGGACTATGGGGAACTGAAATGTTGCAGCGCAAATGGGAGCAGAGCGAAAAGGGAGTGGAACAAAAAGGAGTGGAGAGAACTGTAAGGTTGCATCGGAAATGGTAGCGGAGTGAAATGTGAGTGGAAACAAAGGGAGTGGAGAGAACAGATAGGCTGTGTTTCAAATGGGAGTGAAGAAGAGTGAAATGGGAGCAGAAACTAAGAAAGAAGATAGAAATGAAAGATTGCAGTTCAAATGGGACCGAAGTGGAGTGAAATGGTTGTGGAAAGAAAGGGAGTGGACAGAAATGAAAGGTTGCAGTGCAAATTGGGGGTGGTATGGAAATAAAGTGAGTGGAGAGAACTGAAAGGTTGCAGCACAAATGGGAGCAGATCGTAGCGAATTGGGAGCCGAAACTAAGGGAGTGGAGAGAAGTGAAATGTTGCGGGGCAAATGGGAGAGGAGTGAAAGGAGCAGAAACGAATTGGAGTGGATTGAACTTAAAGATTGTGGCACAAATGAGAGTGGAGTAGAGGGAAATGGGAGTGTAGAGTACTGAAAGGTTGCGGCGCAAATGGGACTGGAGCAAAATGGGATGGAAAAAAAAGGAGGGGAGAGAAGTGAAAGGTTGCATCGCAAATGGGTGTGGATCGGAGCGAAATGGTTGTGGAAACAAAGGGAGTGGATAGAACTGAAAGGTTGTGGTGCAAATGGGAGCAGGGCAAAATGAGAGAAGAAACAAAGGGAGTGGAGAGAACGCAAAGTTTGCAGCACAAATGGAAGTAGTAGAACAAAATAGTAGCAGAAACAAATGGACTAGAGAGAATTGAAGGGATGTGGCACAAATGGGAGCGGAGCAAAATGGTAGCGGAACCAAAGAGAGGGAAAAGAACTGTAAGGTTGCATCAGAAATGGGAGCAAAGCGGAGTGAAATGGGAGTGGAAACAAAGGGAGTGGAGAGAACTGTAGAGTTGCGGCGCAAATGGGAGCAAAGTAGAGCGAAATGGGAGAGGAATCAAAGGGAGTGGATTGAAGTGTAAGTTTGCGGCGCAAATGAGAGCGGAGCAGAACGAATTGGAATCGGAAACAACGGGAGAGAAAAGAACTGAAAGTTTCCTACACAAATGGGGTTGGTGCGGAGAAAAAGGGAGTGGAGAGAACTGAAAGGTTGCGGTGAAAATAGGAGCGGAGCGAAGCAAAATGGGTGCGGAAAATAAAGAATGGAGAGAACTGAAAGGTTGCGGTGCAAATGGGAGTGTGGTGGAGCGAAATGGGAGAGGAAACAAATGGAGTGGGGACAAGGGAAAAGTTGCGGCTCAAATGGGAGCAGTGCAGAATGGAATTAGAGCTGAAACAAAAGGACTGGAGAGAACAGAAATGCTGAGGCGCAAATAGGAACGGAGTGGAGCAAAATTTGAGGAAAAACAAAGGGAGTAGAAAGATCTGAAAGGTTGCAGCTGAAATGGTAAAGGAGCAGAGCGAAATGGGAGATGAAAAAAAAGGAGTGTAGAGAACTGAAACTTGCAGCTCAAGTGGAAGCGAAGCGGAGTAAAATGGGAGCAGAAAAAAAAAAAGGATGGAGAGAACTGAAAGGCTGCGGTGCAAAAGGGAGCAGAGCGGAGCAAAATGGCAAAGAGAACTGATTTGTTGCGGTGTAAATGGGATTAGAGCAGAGAAAAAGGGAGTGGAGAGAACTGAAAAGGTCCGGCGCAAATGGGAGCAAAGTGAAATGGGAGCAAAAACAAATGCATTTGAAAGAACTGAAAGGTTGCATCGCAAATGGGAGCGGATTGGAGCGAAATGGTTGTGGAAACATAGGGAGTGGATAGAACTAAATGTTTGCGGTTCAAATGGGAGTGGAGCAAAATGAATTAGAGAGGATAGATCTTAAAGGTTGTGGTGCAAATGGAAGCGGAAGAACAAAATGGTAGCAGAAAAAAAGGGACTGGATGGAACTGAAGGTATGTGGCGCAAATGGGAGTGGAGCGAAATGGTAGCGGAACCAAATGGAGGGAAGAGAACTGTAAGGTTGCATCAAAAATAGGAGCAGAGCGGAGCAAAATGGGAGTGGAAACAAAGGGAGTGGAGAGAACTGTAAGGATGCGGTGCAAATGGGAGCAATGTAAAGCGAAATGGGAGAAGAAACAAAGGGAGTGGATTGAACTGAAAGTTTGAGGAGCAAATGAGAGCGGAGCGGAACGAATTCGAATCAGAAACAACGGGAGAGAAAAAAAATGAATGATTGCGGTGCAAATGGGATTAGAGCAGAGAAAAAGGGAGTGGAGAGAACTGAAAGGTTACGGAAAAAATGGGAGCGGAGCGCAGTGAAATGGGAGTGTAAATAAGAAAGAGGAGAGAATTGAAAGGTTGCGGCACAAATGGAAGCAGAGATAAATGGGTGCGGGACCAAATGAAGGGGAGAGAACTGTAAGGTTGCAGTGCAAATGGGAGCAAAGCGGAGCGAAATGGTTGTGGAAAGAAAGGGAGTGGACAGAAATGAAAGATTGCCATGCAAATGGGCGTGGAACGGAAATAAAGTGAGTAGAGAGAACTGAAAGTATGCAGCGCAAATGGGAGCAGATCAGAGCGAAATGGGAGCGGAAACTAAGGGAGTGGAGAGATATGAAAGGTTGCGGTGCAAATGGGAGAGGATTGAAATAGGAGCGGAAACAAAAGGGAGTGGATTGAACTGAGAGATTGCGGCACAAATGGGAGTGGAGGAGAGGGAAATGTGAATGTAGAGAAATGAAAAGCTGCGGTGTAAATGAGAGCAAAGCAGAGCAAAATGAGAGCGGAAACAATGGGAGTGGATTGAACTGAAAGTTTGTGACACATATGAGAGAAGCAGTACGAAATGGAATCGGAAACAACGGGAGAGAAAATAACTGAATAATTGTGGCGCAAATGGGATAAGAGCGTTAAAAAAGGGAGTGGAGAGAACTGAAAGGTTGCATTGCAAATGGGAGAATATGGGAGCGAAATAGTTGAGGAAGCAAAGTGAGTGGATAGAACTGAAAGTATGCATTGTAAATGGAAGCGAAGCAAAATGGGAGCAGAAAAAAAAAGGAGTGGAGAGAACGGAAAGTTTGCGGTGCATATGGGAGCAGAGCGGAGCGAAATGGCAGTGAAGAGAACTGATATGATGCGGTGGAAATGGGATTAGAGCAAAGCAAAATGGGAGTGTTGATAAGTGAAAAGTTCTGGCGCAAATGGGAGTGGAGCGAAATGGGAGCGGAAACAAAGAGAGTGGATTGAAGTGAAAGTTTGCGGTGGAAATGAGAGCGGAGCAGAACGAATTCAAATCGGAAACAACGGGAGAGAAAAGAACTGAAAGATTGCTACACATATGGGATTGGAGCAGAAAAAGGGAGTGGAGAGAACTGAAGGGTTGCGGTGCAAATGGGAGTGTGGTGGAGTGAAATTGGAGCAGAACAACAAGGAGTGGAGAGAACCGGATAGTTGCGGTGTAAATGGGAGCGTAGCGAATATGGAGCGGAAAATAAGGGAGTGGAGAGAACTGAGTTTTGCAGAGCAAATGGGAACGGAGCGGACTGAAATGGGAGCGGAAACAAAGGGTCTGGAAAGAACGGAAATTGTGCGGTGAAAAGAGGAGCGGAGTGGAGCGCAATGCAAGCGGAAACAAAGAGAGTAGAGAGATTTAAAAGGTGGTGGTGCAAATGGGAGCAGTGCAAAAATAAAGTGGACAGAAGTGCAAGTTATCGATGCAAATGGAAGCGTAGCAAAATGGGAACGGAAACATAGGGAGAGGAGAGAATTGAAATGTTGCAGCGCAAATGGGAGCAGAGCGTAGTGAAATTGGAGCGGAAACAAATGGAGTGGGGACAAGGGAAAGGTTGCAGAGCAAATGGGAGCGGAGCAGAGCTAAATGGGAGTGGAAACAAAGAGAGTGGAGAGAATTGAAAGGTTGCGGCTCAAGTGGGATCAACGCAGAGAGAAATGGGAGTGCGGAGAACTGAAATGTTGCGGCACAAATGGGAGCGGAGCTAAGCGAAATGGGAATGGAAACAAAGGGAGTGGAGAGAACTGATAGACTGCGGTGCAAATGGGAGCGAAGCGGAGTGAAATGTGAGCAAAAACAAAGGGAGTGGAAAGAAATGAAAGGTTGCGGTTCAAATGAGAGTGAAGCAGAGTGAAATGGGAGCAGAAACTAAGGGAATGGAAAGAAATGAAAGGTTGTGGTGCAAATGGGACCGAAGCGGAGTGAAATGGTTGTGGAGAGAAAGGGAGTAGAAAGAAATGAAAGGTTGCAGTGCAAATTGGGGGTGGAACGAAAATAATGTGAGTGGAGAGAACTGAAAGGTTGCGGCTCAAGTGGGAGCGAAGCGGAGCAAAATGGGAGTGCAGAGAACTGATATTTTGCGGTTCAAATGGGAGCGGAGCAAAGTGAAATGGGACTATAGGGAACTGAAATGTTGCAGCGCAAATGGGAGCAGAGTGAAAAGGGAGTGGAACCAAAAGGAGTGGAGAGAACTGTAAGGTTGCATCGGAAATGGTAGCGGAGCGGAGTGAAATGTGAGTGGAAACAAAGGGAGTGGAGAGAACTGATAGGCTGCGTTTCAAATGGGAGTGAAGAAGAGTGAAATGGGAGCAGAAACAAAGAAAGAGGAAAGAAATGAAAGGTTGTGGTTCAAATGGGACCGAAGTGGAGTGAAATGGTTGTGGAAAGAAAGGGAGTGGACAGAAATGAAAGGTTGCAGTGCAAATTGGGGGTGGTATGGAAATAAAGTGAGTGGAGAGAACTGAAAGGTTGCAGCGCAAATGGGAGCAGATCGTAGCGAATTGGGAGCCGAAACTAAGGGAGTGGAGAGAAGTGAAATGTTGCGGGGCAAATGGGAGAGGAGTGAAAGGAGCAGAAAAGAATGGGAGTGGATTGAACTGAAAGTTTGCAGCACAAATGAGAGTGGAGTAGAGGGAAATGGGAGTGTAGAGTACTGAAAGGTTGCGGCGCAAATGGGACTGGAGCAAAATGGGATGGAAACAAAAGGAGGGGAGAGAAGTGAAAGGTTGCATCGCAAATGGGTGTGGATCGGAGAGAAATGGTTGTGGAAACAATGGGAGTGGATAGAACTGCATGTTTGCAGTGCAAATGGGAGTGGAGCAAAATCAAAGGGAGTGGATAGAACTGAAAGGTTGTGGTGCAAATGGGAGCAGAGCAAAATGAGAGAAGAAACAAAGGGAGTGGAGAGAACGCAAAGTTTGCGGCACAAATGGAAGTTGTAGAACAAAATAGTAGCAGAAACAAAGGGACTAGAGAGTATTGAAGGGATGTGGCACAAATGGGAGTGGAGCAAAATGAGAGAAGAAACAAAGGGAGTGGAGAGAACGCAAAGTTTGCGGCACAAATGGAAGTAGTAGAACAAAATAGTAGCAGAAACAAAGGGACTAGAGAGAATTGAAGGGATGTGGCACAAATGGGAGCGGAGCGAAATGGTAGCGGAACCAAAGAGAGGGAAAAGAACTGTAAGGTTGCATCAGAAATGGGAGCAAAGCGGAGTGAAATGGGAGCGGAAAAAAAGGGACAAAAGAGAACAAAAATGTAGCGGTGCAAATAAGAGTGGAGTGGAGCAAAATATGATCCGAAACAAAGGGAGTGGAGGGAAACGAAATGTTGCGGTGCAAATGAAAGGACAGCAAAATGGGAGCGGAAACAAAGGGAGAGAAAAGAAAGTTTTTGATGCAAATGGGAGCGGCGTGGAGCAAAATCGGAGTGCAGAGAACTGAAAGATTGTGGTGCAAAGAGGAGTGGAGCAGAGCGAAATGGGACCAGAAAAAAAAAAAGTGGAGAATTGAAATGTTTAGGCGAGAATGGGAGTAGTGCAAAATGGGAGTGGAGAGAACTGTAAGGTTGCAGTGTAAATGGGAGCAGAGCGAAACTGTAGCAGAAAAAAAGTTAGTGGAAAGAACTGAAGGGCTGCCAAGCAAATGAGAGCTAAGCAGAGTGAAATGGGAGTGGAAAAAAATGGACTGGAGAGAACCGAACTGTTGCGGTGCAAATAAGGATGGAGTGGAGCGAAATGGGAACGGAAACAAGGGGAGTGGCGTGAAGTGAACTGTTCCGGTGCAAATGGGAGCGTAATGGGAGAGGAGAGAAGTGAAAGGTTGCGGCGCAATAGGGAGCAGAGCGAAGCTGGAACGAAAAAAAAGGGAGAAGAGAAAACTGAAAGGTTGCAGAGCAAATGGGAAAAAAATGGAGTGAAATGGTAGCAAAAACCATCAGAGTGGAGAGTACTGAAAGGTTGTGGCGATAATGTGTGTGGAGCGTAGAGAAATTTAACGGAAATAATGCAAGTGGAGAGAACAGTAATGTTGCAGCGCAAATGGGAGCAGAGCGAAAAAAAATGGGAGCGGAAATAAAGGAACTGAAGAGAACAGAAATGTTGCAGCATAAATAGGAGCGGAGCAGATCGCAATGTAGGAGGAGAGAACTGAAAGATTGCGGTGCAAGTAGGAGTGGAGCGGAGCGAAATGGGAGCAGAAAGAAAAGGTGTGGAGTATTGAAATGTTTAGGTGAGAATAGCAGCCGAGTAAAATGGGAGTTGAGCAAAGTGAAATGTTCCGGCAACGAATGGGAGTAGTGCAAAATGGGAGTGGAGAGAAGTGAAAGGTAGAGGCGCAAATGGGATCAAAACAGAGTGAAATGGAACCAAAAACAATCAGAGTGGAGAGTACTGAAAGCTTGCGGAGCAAATGGGAGTAGTGCGTAGCGAAATGTAACGAAAAGAAAGGGAGTGGAGAGAACAGAAATGTTGCAGTGCAAACACTAGTGGAGTAGAGCGAAATGGGAGAAAATACAAAGGGAGTGAAATGTTCTGGTGCAAATGGGAGTAAAATGGGAGAGGAGAGAAGTGAAAGGCTGTGGCGCAAATAGAAGCGACGCAGAGCAAAATGGGAGTGCAGAGAACTGAAAGGTTGCTGCAAAAATGGGAGCTGATAGGAATGGAGTGGGAGCTGAAAAAAAGGGACTGGAGAGAAGAGAAATGTAGCGGTGCAAATAGGAGCAAAGTGGAACGAAATAGGAGCGGAAACAAAGAGAGAGGAGAGAAATGAAAGGTTGCGGCGCAAATGAGAGCAGAGCGAAATGGGAGCGGAGCGGAGTGAAATGGGAGTGGACACAAAGGGACTGGGGGGAACAAAAATGTTGCAGCGCAAATACTAGCAAAGTGGAGCGAAATGGGAGCAGAAAAAAAGGGAGTGGAGAGAAATGAAACCTTACGGTGCAAATGTGAGCAAAACAAAATGGGAGTGGAGAGAATGAAACGTTGCAGCGCAAATGTTAGCGAAGCGAAATTAAACGGAAAAAAAAAGAGAGGAATGAACTGAAATGATGCGGCGCAAATGGGAGCAAAACGGAGGGAAATGGTAGAGGAAATCATCGCAATGGAGAGTACTGAAAGGTTGTCGCAGAAACGGGAGAAAGACGAAGCGAAAAGGGAGCAGAAAGAAAGGGAGTGGAGAGAACTGAAAGGCTGCAGCGCAAATTAGAGGGGAGCTGAACGAAATGGGAGTGGAAACAAACGGAGTGGAGAGAACAGAAATGATAAGGCACAAAAGGAGCGGAGAGAAGCGAAATAGGAGCGGAAAGAAAGGGTGTGGAGAGAAATGAAAGTTTGCAGCTCAAATGAGAGCATAACGAAATGGGAACCAAAACAAATCGGGAGGAGAGAACTGAGAGGTCGTAGCGCAAATGGGAGCGGCGCAGAGTAAAATGGATGTGCAGAGAACTGAAAGATTGCACCGCAAATATGAGCGGAGTGGTGCGAAATGGGAGCGGAAACAAAGTAAATGAAGAGAACTGAAATGTTCCGGAGAGAAAGGGGGCAGTAAAAAATGGATGTGGAGGGAAGTTAAATTTTTTTGCGAGAATGGGAGCAGTGCAAAATTGGAGTGGAGAGAAGTGAAAAGTTGCGGTGCAAATGAGAACGGAGTGGAATTGGAGCTGAAAGAAAGGGAGTGGAGAGAAATGAAGGGCTGCGAAGCAAATGAGAACGGAGCAGAGCTAAATGAGATCTGAAATAAAGGGACTGGAGGGAACAGAAATGTTGCGGTGCAAATACTAGCGGAGTGGAGCAAAATGGGAGCGGAAACAAAGGGAGTTGGGAGAAGTGAAATATTCCAGTGCAAATGGGAACAAAATGGGAGTGGAGAGTACTGAAATGCTGCGGCACAAATAGGAGCGGCGCGGAGTGAAATGGGAGAGCAGAGAACTGAAAGTTAGCAGCGCTAATGGGAGTGGAGTGGAACAAAATGGGAGCTAAAACAATGGGACTGCAGAGAACAGAAATCTAGCTGTGCAAATAGGAGTGGAGTGGAGCAAAAAAGTTGCGGAAACAAAGAGAGAGGAGAGAAATGAAAGGTTGCAGCGCAAATCGAAGCAGAGCAAAATGGGAGCTGAAAAGAAAGGAATGGAGAGTACTGAAAGGTTGTGGCACAAATGGGAGCATAAAGAAGGAGAGAAGGAGAGAACAGAAAGGATGCAGAGAAAATTGGAAACGTGCTGAATGAAATGGGGGTGGAAACAAAGGGAGTGGAGAGATCAGAAATGAAGCGGTGCAAATAGGAGTGGAGTGGAACAGAATAAGAGCAGAAACAAAAGGAGTGGAGAGAAATGAAAGGTTTCGGCGCAAATGAAAGCAGAGCAAAAAGGGAGCAGAAACAAAGGCAGAGGTGAGAACCGAAAGGTTGTGGAGCAAATGGGAGCGGATCGGAGCGAAATGGCTGTGGAAGCAAAGGGAGTGGATAGACCTGAAAGTTTGCATTGTAAATGGAAGCGGAGCAAAATGGGTGCAGAAACAAAGGGAATGGAGAGAACGGAAAGTTTGCGGGGCAAATAGGAGCGGAGGAGCGAAATACTAGCAGAAACAAAGGGACTGGAGAGAACTGAAAGGCTGCAGTGCAAATGGGAGAAGAGAAAAATGGGTGCGGAACAAAATGGAGGGGAGAGAACTGTAAGGTTGCGGTGCAAATGGGAGCCAAGCGGAGCTAAATGGTACTGGAAAGGAAGTGAGTGGTGAGAACTGAAAGGTTGCATTGCAAATGGGTGTGGAACAGAAATAAAGTGAGTGGAGGGAACTGAAAGGTTGCAGAGCAAATGGGAGCAGATAGGAGCGAAATGAGAGCGGAAACTAAGGGTGAGGATTGAACTGAAAGATTACGGTGCAAATGGGAGTGGAGTAGATGGAAATGGGAGTGTAGAGAAATGAAAGGCTTCGGTGAAAATGGGAGCAAAGCGTATCAAAATGGGAGCAGAAACAATGGGAGTGGATTGAACTGAAAGTTTGCGGTGCAAATGAGAGCAAAGCGGAACAAAATGGGATTGGAAACAACGGGAGAGAAAAGAACTGAATGATTGCGGCGCAAATGGGATTAGAGCGTAGAAAAAGGGAGTGGAGAAAACTGAAAGGCTGCATCGCAAATGGAGCATATCGGAGCGAAATAGTTGTGGAAGCAAAGGGATTGGATAGAACTGAAAGTTTGCAGTGTAAACAAATGCGAAGCAAAATGCGAGCTAAAAAAAAAAAAGGAGTGGAGATAACTTAAATGCTAAAGTGCAAATGGGAGCAGAGCGGAGCGAAATGGGAGAGGATACAAAGGGAGTGGATTGAAGTGAAAGTTTGCAGCGCAAATGAGATCAATGCAGAACGAAATGGGATCGGAAACAACGGGAGAGAAAAGAACTGAATCATTGCGGCGCAAATGGGATTAGAGCGGAGAAAAAGGGAGTGGAGAGAACTGAAAGGTTGCGGTGAAAATAGAAGCGGAGCGGAGAAAAATGGGAGCGGAAAAAAAAAGGAATGGAAAGAACTGAAAGGCTGCAGGGCAAATGAGAGAAAAGTGGAGCGAAATGGGAGCAGAAAAACAAGGAGTGGAGAGAACCGAAAGGCTGTGGTGCAAATGGGTGCACAGCAGGGCAAAATGGCCGTGAATAGAACTGATATGTGTCGGTGTGAATGGGATTGGAGCAAAGCGAAATGGGAGTGGAGAGAAAAGAAAAGTTCCGGCGCAAATGGGAGTGGAGCGAAATGGGAGCAGAAACACATTGATTGGAGAGAACTGAAAGGTTGCATTGCAAATGGGAGCACTGCGGAGCAAAATGGAAGCAGAAACGAAGAGAATGGAGAGAACTGAACAGTTGCAACGTAAATGGGAGCAGAGCGGAAACAGTGGGAGTGAAGAGAACTGAAAGAATGCAGCGCAAATAGGAACGGACCGCAACTACATGGGAGGGGAAACAAAGGGAGCAGAGAGAAATGAAAGGTTACGGTGTAAATGTGAGCGAAGCGAAAATGGAGCGGAAACAATGGGACTGGGGAGAACAGAAATGTTGCGGCGCAAATAGGAGTGGAGTGGAGCGAAATGGGAGTGGAAACAAAAAGAGTGGAGAGAACTGAATGGTGGCGGTTCAAATGGGAGTTAAGCCTAGTGAAATGGTAGGGGAAACTACTTGAGAGGAAAGAAATGAACGTTTGCGGTGCAAATGGGGCTGAAGCGGAGCAAAATGGGAGTGGAAAGAAAGGGAGAGGAGATAACTGAAAGGTTGTGGTGCAAATGAGAGCAGAGCGCAGTGAAAAGGAAGTGTAAACAAATAAAGAGGAGAGAACTGAAAGCTTGCGGCGCAAATGGGGCTGAAGCGGAGCAAAATGGGAGTGGAAAGAAAGGGAGAGGAGATAACTGAAAGGTTGTGGTGCAAATGGGAGCAGAGCGCAGTGAAAAGGAAGTGTAAACAAATAAAGAGGAGAGAATTGATATGTTGCGGCGCAAATGGGAGCAGAGAAAAATGGGTGTGGAAACAAATGGAGTTGAGAGAACTGTAAGGTTGCATCGCAAATGGGAGCGGAGCGGAGTGAAATGGTTTTGGAAAGAAAGGGAATGGAGAGAACTGAAAGGTTGCGGTGGAAATGGGATCGAAGTGGAGCAAAATGGGAGCGGAAACATAGGGATAGGAGAGAACTGATAAGTTGCGTGAAAAATTGGAACAGATCTGAGCGAAATGGGAGTGGAAACTAAGAGAGTGGGGACAAGGGAAAGGTTGTGGCGCAAATGGGAGCAGATCTGAGAGACATGGGAGCGGAAACTAAGGGAGTAGAGAGATATGAAAGGTTGCGGTGCTAATGGGAGAGGAGTGAAATGGGAGCGGAAACAATAGGGAGAGGATTGAACGGAAAGTTTGCGGCGCAAATGAGAGCAATGCGGAACGAAATGGGATCGGAAACACGGGAGAGAAAAGAACTGAATGATTGCGGCGCAAATGGGATTAGAGCGGAGAAAAAGGGAGTGGAGAGAACTGCAAGGTTGCGGTGAAAATGGGAGCGGAGCAGAGAAAAATGGGAGCGGAAACAAAAGGAATGGAGAGAACTGAAATTTTGCGGTGCAAATGGGAGCGGAGTGGAGTGAAATGGGAGCAGAAAAAAAAAGGAGTGGAGAGAACTGAAAGGCTGCATTGCAAATGGGAGCAGAGAAAAATGGGTGCGGAACAAAATGGAGGGGAGAGAACTGTAAGGTTGCGGTGCAAATGGGAGCCAGGCGGAGCGAAATGGTTGTGGAAAGGAAGTGAATGGTGAGAACTGAAAGGTTGCATTGCAAATGGGAGCGGATCGGAGCAAAATGGCTGTGGAAGCAAAGGTAGTGGAGAGAACTGAAAAGTTGCGGCACAAATGTGAGCAGAGAAAAATCGGTGCTGAACCAAATGGAGAGGAGAGAACTGTGAGGTTCAATCGCAAATGGGATCAAAGCGGAGCAAAATGGGAGCGGAAACATAGTTATAGGAGAGGATTTATATGTTGCGGCACAAATGAGAGCAGAGAAAAAAGGGTGCGGAACAAAATGAAGGGGAGAGAACTGTATGGTTACGGTGGAAATGGGAGCCAAGCGGAGCGAAATGGTTGTGGAAAGAAAGTGAGTGGACAGAACTGAAAGATTGCAGCGCAAATGGGAGCAGATCGGAGCGAAATGCTAGCAGAAATAAAGGGATTGGAGAGAACTGAAAGGCTGTGGTACAAACTGGAGCAAAGCGGAGCAAAATGGTAGTGCTGAGAACAGATATGTGGCAGTGTAAATAGGAGCAGAGCAAAGTGAAATGGGTCTGTAGGGAACTGAAAGGTTGCAGTGCAAATGGGAGCGGTGCGAAAAGGGAGGAGAACCAAAAGGGGTGGAGAGAACTGTAAGGTTGCATCGAAAATGGGAGCGGAGCGGAACCAAATTGGAGTGGAGTAGAGGGAAATGGGAGTGTAGAGAAGTGAAAGGTTGCGGCGCAAATGGGAGTGGAGCGAAACAAGATGCAAACAATTGGAGTGGAGAGAAGTCTAAGGTTGTATTGCAAATGTGAGCGGATCGGAGTGAAATGGGAGAGGAAACAAAGGGAGTGGAGAGAACTGTAAAGTTGCATTGCAAATGAGAGCAAAGTGGAGCAAAATGGGAGCAGAAACAAAGGGAGTGGATTGGACTTAAAGTTTGTGGCGCAAATGAGAGCAGAGTGGAACGAAATGGAATTGTAAAAAACGGAGAGAAAAGAACTGAATGATTGCAGCGCAATTGGGATTAGAGTGGAGAAAAAGGGAGTGGAGAGAACTGAAAGGTTGCGGTGCAAATGGGAGCAGAGCAGAGAAAAATGGGAGCGGAAAAAATAGGAATGGAGAGAACTTAAAGGCTGTGGTGCAAATTGGTGCAGAGCAGGGCAAAATGGCAGTGAAGAGAACTGATATGTTGCGGTGTAAATGGGATTAGAGCAAGGCAAAGTGGGAGTGTAGAGAACTGAAAAGTTCCGGCACAAATGGGAGCAAAGCGAAATGGGAGCAGAAACAAATGGATTGGAAAGAACTGTAAGTTCATAAGTTCATAAGTTCATAAGGTTGGAAAGGACCTATAAGATCATCTAGTCCAACCATCCTCCTATCACTATCTCTACCCAACTACTAAATTAAGTCCTTTAGCACCTCATCTAAACGCTTCTTGAACAGCGCTAGGGATGGTGCCTCAACCACCTCCCTAGGCAGGCCATTCCAGTGCCTGACCACTCTTTCAGAAAAGAAATGCTTCCTCAGGTCTAATCTAAATCTTCCCTGGCGCAACTTGTGGCCATTCCCTCTCGTCCTGTCATTACTTATCAGGGAGAAGAGGCCTACCCCCTCCTCACCACAACCCCCCTTCAGGAAGTGGTAGAGTGCAATAAGGTCTCCTCTGAGCCTCCTCTTCTCCAGACTAAACAATCCCAGCTCCCTCAGCCGCTCCTCATAAGACTTGTGCTCCAGGCCCCTCACCAGTTTTGTTGCCCTTCTCTGAACACGCTCCAGGGCCTCAATGTCCTTCTTGTAGTGAGGGGCCCAAAACTGAACACAGTACTCGAGGTGCGGCCGTACCAGAGCTGAGTACAGGGGGATGATCACCTCCCTGCTCCTGCTGGCTACACTATTTCTAATACAGGCCAGGATGCTGTTGGCCTTCTTAGCCACCTGGGCACACTGCCGGCTCATGTTGAGCCGAGCATCAACCAACACCCCCAGGTCCTTTTCCTCTCTACATTCTTCAAGCCATTCTGCCCCAAGCCTATAGCATTGCATGGGGTTATTGTGGCCAAAGTGCAGGACCCGGCACTTGGTCTTATTGAACCTCATCCCATTGAGCTCAGCCCAGCTGTTCAGCCTATCCAAATCCCTCTGAAGGGCCCCCCTACCCTCAGGCAGTTTGACACATCCTCCCAGCTTTGTGTCATCTGCAAACTTACTGAGCATACACTCAATTCCCTCATCTAGGTCATCAATAAAGATATTAAACAAGATGGGCCCCAAAACTGACCCTTGGGGGACACCACTCGTTACAGGATGCCAGCTGGACTTAACTCCATTAACCACTACCCTCTGGGCACGGCCCTCCAGCCAGTTCTCCACCCAGAGAAGAGTGAACCTGTCCACACCACGGGCTGCCAGTTTCCTTAGGAGAATACTGTGGGAGACCGTGTCAAAGGCCTTGCTGAAGTCCAGGTAGACTACATCAACAGCCTTTCCCTCATCTACCTGTCTGGTCACCCAGTCATAGAAGGAGATGAGGTTGGACAAGCACGACCTGCCCCTGGTGAACCCGTGCTGGCTGGGTCTGATCCCATTATTGCCATGCACGTGTCGTGTGATCTCCCTCAATATCATCTGTTCCATAACTTTCCCTGATACCGAGGTCAGGCTGACAGGCCTGTAGTTCCCCGGGTCTTCCTTACGGCCTTTCTTGAAGATGGGAGTCACATCGGCAAGCCTCCAATCTTGTGGGACCTCTCCAGATAACCAGGAATGCTGATAGATGGCAGAAAGTGGCTCGGCAATCACCTCTGCTAGCTCCCTCAGCACCCTTGGGTGGATCCCATCTGGCCCCATGGACTTGTGGCAGTTCAGATGGAGGAGAAGATCTCTGACCGTCTCTGCTTGAATCACAGGGGGTGCATTATGCACCCCGTCCTGGACTTCCAGGTCAGGGCAAGTACCATTTGGATAACTGTCCTGTCTATTAAAGACAGATGTGAAGAAGGCATTGAGAACCTCAGCCTTTTCCTTATCATCTGTGGTTATATTGCCTGCCTCGTTGAGTAAAGGAGGGAAATTTTCCTTAGTTTTTCTCCTGCTGTTAATATATTTGTAAAAGGGTTTCCTGTTCTCCTTTACAGCAGTAGCCAGCCTAATTTCAAGCTGGGCTTTAGCATTTCTAATTTTCTGCCTGCAAGGATGCATCGCAAATGGGAGCAGATCAGAGTGAAATGGCTGTGGAAGCAAAGGGAGTAAATAGAACTGAAAATCTGCAGAGTAAATGGAAGCGGAGCAAAATGGGAGAAGAAACAAATGGAATGGAGAGAACGGAAAGTTTGTGGCGCAAATGGGAGTGGAGGTGCGAAATTCTAGCAGAAACAAAGGGACTGGAGAGAACTAAAAGGCTGTGGGGCAAATGGGAGCATCATGCAGCAAAACGAAAGCAGAAACAAAGGGACTGGAGAGATGAAATTTTGCGGCGCAAATGGGAGTGGAGTAGAGGGAAATGGGAATGTAGAGAACTGAAAGGTTGCAGCACAAATGGGAGTGGAGCGAAATAAGATGCAAACAATTGGAGTGGAGAGAAGTGAAAGGTTGCATTGCAAATGAGAGCGGATCGGAGCAAAATGGTTGTGGAAACAAAGGGAGTGGATAGAACAAAATGTTTGCGGTTCAAATGGGAGTGGAGTGAAATCAAATAGAGAGGATAGAACTTAAAGGTCGTGGTGCAAATGGGAGCAGAGCAAAATGGGAGAAGAAAGAAAGGGAGTGGAGAGAACGGATATTTTGCGACACAAATGGCAGCGGAAGAACAAAATACTAGCAGAGAAATAGGGACTAGAGAGAAAACTGAAGGTATGTGTCGCAAATGGTAGCAGAGCGAAATGGTAGCAGAAAAAAATGGAGGGAAGAGAACAGTAAGGTTGAATCAATAATGGGAGCAGAGCGGAGCAAAATGGGAGTGGATACAAAGGGAGTGGAGAGATCTGTAAGGTTGTGCTGCAAATGGGAGCGGAGCAAAATGGGAGAAGGAACAAAGGGAGTGGAGAGAACGGAAATTTTGCGGCACAAATGGGAGTGAAGTAGAGGGAAATGGGAGTGAAGAGAACTGAAAGGTTGCGGCACAAATGGGAGTGGAGCAAAATAAGTTGCAAACAATTGGAGTGGAGAGAACTGTAAGGTTGTGTAGCAAATGGGAGCGTATCAAAGCGAAATGCTTGTGGAAGGAAAGGGAGTGGATAGGACTGAATTATGCAGTGTAAATGGAAGCGAAGCAAAATGGGAGCAGAAACAAAAGGGAGTGGAGAGAACAGAAAGTTTGCTACACAAATAAAAGCGGAGGAGCTAAATGGGAGCAGAAACAAAAGGACTGGAGAAAACTGAATGGTTGTGGCACAAATGGGAGCAGAGCGAAGCAAAACGGGAGCAGAAATGAAGGGAATGGGGAGAACTGAATGGTTGAGGCGTAAATGGGAGCAGAACGGAAACAATTGGAGTTAAGAGAACTGAAAGGGAACTTTCAGTGGAGAAAACTGAATGGTTGCGGCTCAAATGGGAGTTAAGCCTAGCGAAATGGTAGGGGAAACTTATTGAGAGGAAAGAAATGAAAGTTTGCTAAGCAAATGGGGCCAAAGTGGAGCGAAATGGGAGTGGAAAGAAAGGAAGTGGAGATAACTAGAAGGTTGCGGTGCAAATGGGAGAGGAGCGCAGTGAAATGAAAGTGTAAAGAAAGAAAGAGAAGAGAACTAAAATGTTTTGCTCAAATGGGAGCAGAGAAATATGGGTGCTGAACCAAATAAAGGGGAGAGGACTGCTAGTTTGCATCGCAAATGGGAGCGGACCAGAGCAAAATGGTTGAGGAAAGAAAGGAAAAGGAGAGAACTGAAAGGTTGCGGTGGAAATGGGATCTAAGTGGAGCAAAATAAGAGCGGAAACATAGGGATAGAAGAGAATTGATATGTTGCGGCGCAAACGGGAGCAGAGCGGAGAGAAATGGGAGCAGAAAAAAATGACTGGAGAGAACAGAAATGATGAGGTGCAAACAGGAGCGGAGCGCAGTGAAATGGGAGTGGAAACAACGAAAGAGGAGAGTACTGAAAAGTTGCAGCATAAATGGGAGCGGAGAAAAATGGGTGCAGAACCAAATGGAGAGGAGAGAACTGTAAGGTTGCGGTGCAAATGGGAGCAAAGCAGAGCGAAATGGTTGTGGAAAGAAAGGGAGTGGACAGAAATGAAAGGTTGCCGTGCAAATAGGAGTGAAAAAGAAATACAGTGAGTGGAGAGAACTGAAAAGTTGCAGCGCAAATGGAAGCAGATTGGAGCGAAATGGGAGCGGGAACAAAAGGAGAGGAGAGTACTGAAAGGTTGTGGCAAAAATGGAAGCAAAACAGAGTGAAATGGGACCGGAAATGAAAGGATTGGAGAGTACTGAAAGGTTGTGGTACAAGTGGGAGCGGAGGGAACCATGATGGGAGTGGAAAGAAAAGGAACTGGAGAGAACTGAACGGTTGCAGCACAAAGAGAAGAAGAGCAGAGCAAAATGGGAGCAGAAATGAAAGGAATGGAGTGTACTGAAAGGATGTGGCACAAACGGGAGCGGAGCAGAACGAAATTGGAGTGGAAAAAAGGGAGTGGAGAGAACTCAAAGGTTCAGCACAAATGGGAGTGGAGTGGAACGAAATGGGAGAGGAAATAAAGGGACTGCAGAGAACAGAAATGTTGCGGAGCCAGAAGGAGTGGAGCGGAGCAAAATGGGAGTGGAAACAAAGGTAGAGGAAAGAATTGAAGAGCTGTGAAGAGCATGGGAGCTAAACGGACTGACATGGGAGCGGAAGCGAAGGGAGTGGAGAGAACTGATGGGCTGTGAAGCAAATGGGAGCTAAGCAGAGTGACATGGGAGCGGAAACAAAGAGAGAGGAAAGAACAGAACTGTTGCTGGGCAAATAGGAGTAGAGTGAAGCGAAATAGGAGCGGAAACAAAGGGAGTGGAGAGAAATGAAATGTTCCGGCGAACATGGGAGCAGATAGTAATGGGAGTGGAAACAAAGGTAGAGGAGAGAACTGAAGGTTTGTAGTGGAAATGGGAGCGGCGAAGAGCGAAATGGGAGTGCAGAGAACTGAAAGATTGCGGCGCAAATACGAGCGGAGTGGTGCGAAATGGGAGCGAAAATAAAACAGAGTGGAGAGAAGTGAAATGTTCCGGCGAGAATGGGAGCAGTGAAAAATGGGAGTGGAAAGAAGTGAAATGTCACCGCAACAACGGGAACAGTGAAAAATGGGAGTGGAGAGAACTGAAAGGTTGAGGCGCAAATGGGAGCGGTGCGGTGCGAAATGGGAGTGGAAAAAAATGGAGTGGAGAGAACTGAAAGATTGCGGTGCAAATGAAAGCGGAGTGGAGCGAAATGTGAGCAGAAAAAAAAAGGAGTGGAGAGAACTGGAAGGTTGCGGTGCAAATGGGAGCAAAGTGAAATTGCAGTGGAAAGAAGGAGAGTGGATAGAAATGAAGGACTGCGAAGCAAATGGAAGCGGACCAAAGTTAAATGGGAGTGGAAACAAAGGGACTGGAGGGAACAGAAATGTTGTGGCGTAAATAATAGCGGAGTGGAGCGAAATGGGAGCGGAAACAAAGGGACTGCAGAGAACAGAAATGTTGCGGAGCCAGAAGGAGTGGAGCGGAGCAAAATGGGAGTGGAAACAAAGGTAGAGGAAAGAATTGAAGAGCTGTGAAGAGCATGGGAGCTAAACGGACTGACATGGGAGCGGAAGCGAAGGGAGTGGAGAGAACTGATGGGCTGTGAAGCAAATGGGAGCTAAGCAGAGTGACATGGGAGCGGAAACAAAGAGAGAGGAAAGAACAGAACTGTTGCTGGGCAAATAGGAGTAGAGTGAAGCGAAATAGGAGCGGAAACAAAGGGAGTGGAGAGAAATGAAATGTTCCGGCGAACATGGGAGCAGATAGTAATGGGAGTGGAAACAAAGGTAGAGGAGAGAACTGAAGGTTTGTAGTGGAAATGGGAGCGGCGAAGAGCGAAATGGGAGTGCAGAGAACTGAAAGATTGCGGCGCAAATACGAGCGGAGTGGTGCGAAATGGGAGCGAAAATAAAACAGAGTGGAGAGAAGTGAAATGTTCCGGCGAGAATGGGAGCAGTGAAAAATGGGAGTGGAAAGAAGTGAAATGTCACCGCAACAACGGGAACAGTGCAAAATGGTAGTGGAGAGAACTGAAAGGTTGAGGCGCAAATGGGAGCGGTGCGGTGCGAAATGGGAGTGGAAAAAAATGGAGTGGAGAGAACTGAAAGATTGCGGTGCAAATTAAAGCGGAGTGGAGCGAAATGTGAGCAGAAAAAAAAAGGAGTGGAGAGAACTGGAAGGTTGCGGTGCAAATGGGAGCAAAGTGAAATTGCAGCGGAAAGAAGGAGAGTGGATAGAAATGAAGGACTGCGAAGCAAATGGAAGCGGACCAAAGTTAAATGGGAGTGGAAACAAAGGGACTGGAGGGAACAGAAATGTTGTGGCGTAAATACTAGCGGAGTGGAGCGAAATGGGAGCGGAAACAAAGGGAGTGGAGAGAACTGAAATGTTCCGGCACAAATGGGAGTGAAATGGGAGTGGAGAGAATGAAAGGCTGCTGTGCAAATGGGAGAAGAGAGAAATGGGAGCAGAAATGAAAAGAATGGAGAGTACTGAAAGGTTGTGGCAAAAATGGGAGCGGAGCAGTACGAAATGGGAATGGAAAGAAAGGGAGTGGAGAGAACTGTAGGGCTGCAAAGCAAATGGGAGCAGAGTGGAGCGAAATGGGAGCAGAAAGAAAGGGAGTTGAGTGAAGTGAAATGTTCCAGCGAGAATGGGAGCAGTGCAAAATGGGAGTGGAGAGAACTGGAAGGTTGCGGTGCAAATGAAAGCAAAGTGCAACTGCAGCGGGAAGAAGGGGAGTGGATAGAAATTAAAGGGCTGCGAAGCAAATGGAAGCGGACCGAAGTTAAATGGGAGTGGAAACAAAGGAAGTGGAGAGAACAGAAATGTTCTGGAGCAAAAGGGAGTGAAATTGGAGAGGGGAGAAGTGAAGGTCTTTGGCGCAAATAGGAGCAGGGCGGAGCGAAATGGGAGTGCAGAGAACTGAAAAGTTGAAACAAAAACGGGAGCAGAGCAGAACAAAATGGAAGCTGAAACAAAGGGACTGGATAGAACAAAAATGCAGTGGTGCAAATAGGAGCGGGGTGGAGCGAAATAGGAGCGGAAACAAAGAGAGAGGAGAGAAATGAAAGGTTGCAGCGCAAATCGTAGCAGAGCGAAATGGGAGCGGAAACCAAAAAAATGGAGAGATCTGTAAGGTTGTGGTGCAAATGGGAGCGTAGCGGAGCAAAATGGGAGTGGAAAGAAAGTGAGAAGAGAGAACTGAAAAGTTGCAGAGTAAATTTTTGCAGACCTGAACGAAATGGGAGCAGAAACAAAGGGACTGGAGAGTACAGAAATGTAGCGGTGCAAATAGGAGAGGAGTGGAGCATAATGGGAGCGGAAACAAAGGTAGTGGAGAGAACTGAAATTTTGCGGCGCAAATGAAAGCAGAGCAAAATGGGAGCGTAAACAAAAGGAGAGGTGAGAACTGAAAGGTTGTGGCGCAAATGGGAAGTAAGTGGATCGAAATGGGAGCTGAAAGAAAAGAAGTAGAGAGAACTGAAAGGTTGCAGCGCTAATGGGAGCGGAGCGGAACGAAATGGGAGCTGAAACAAAGGGACTGGAGAGAACTGAAATGTTGTGGTGCAAATAGGAGAGGAGTGGAGCAAAATAGGAGCGGAAACAAAGGGAAAGGAGAGAAATGAAAGGCTGCAGTGCAAATAAGAGCCAAGCGAAATGGGAGCGGGAACAAAAGGAGAGGAGAGTACTGAAAGGTTGTGGCAATAATGGAAGCAAAACAGAGTGAAATGGGACCAGAAATGAAAGGATTGGAGAGTACTGAAAGGTTGTGGTACAAGTGGGAGCGGAGGGTAGCATAATGGGAGTGGAAAGAAAAGGAGCTGGAGAGAACTGAACGGTTGCAGCGCCATGAGGAGAGGAGCAGAGCGAAATGGGAGTGAAAACAAAGGGTGTGGAGAGAAATGTTTTGGCGAGAATGGGAGCAGTGAAAAATGCGTGTGGAGGGAAGTGAAATGTTCCAGCGAGAATGGGAGCAGTGCAAAATGGAGAGGAAAGAACTGGAAGGATGCGGCTCAAATGGGAGCAAAGTGAAACTGGAGCGGAAAGAAATGGAGTTTAGAGCAATGAAGGGCTGCGAAGAAACTGGGAGCAGAGCGGAGCAAAATGGGAGCAAAAAGAAAGGGCCTGGAAGGAACTGAATGATTGCAGATCAGAAACAAAGAGAGAGGAGAGAAATGAAAGGTTGTGGCACAACTGGGAGCAGAGCAAAATTATATGGGAGCTGAAACAAAGGGACTGGAGAGAGCAGAAATGTTGCGGTGCAAATAGGAGCATAATGGGAGTGGAGAGAAGTAAAAGGTTGCGGCGCACTTGGGAGCTCATCGAAATTGGAAAGGAAAAAAAGGGAGAGGAGTAAACTGAAAGGTTGCAGCACAAATGGAAACAAAATGGAGTGAAATGGTAGCAAAAACAATCAGAGTGGAGAGTACTGAAAGCTTGTGGCGGAAATGGGTGTGGTGCGTAGCGAAATGTAACGGAAAGAATGGAAGTGGAGAGAACAGAAATGTTGCAGCGCAAATTGGAGCAGAGCGGAACGAAATGGGAGCGGAAATGAAGGGACTGGAGAGAACAGAAATGTTGCGGCGCAAATAGGAGCTGAGCGGAGCGAAAAGGGAGTGGAGAGAACTGAAAGTTTGAAGTGCAAATGGGAGCAGAGTGAAATTGGAGCGGAAATGAAAGGAATGGAGTGTACTGAAAGGTTGTGGCGCAAATGGGAGCAGAGCGAAATGTGAGCGGATACAAAGGGAGAGAAAAGAAAAGAAAGGTTGTGGCACAAATGGGAGCGGAGCGAAACAAAATGGGAGTGCAGAGAACTGAAAGATTGCAGTGCAAATAGTAGTGGAGCGGTGCGAAATGGGAGCGGAAAGAAATGGAGTGGAGAATTAAAATGTTTAGGCAAGAATAGGAATAGAGCAAAATGGGAGTTGAGAGAATTGAAATGTTTAGGCGAGAATGGGAGCAGTGCAAAATGGGAGTGGAGAGAACTGAAAGGTAGAGGCGCAAATGGGAATGAAACAGTGAAATGGTAGCAAAAACAATCAGAGTGGAGAGTACTGAAAGCTTGTGGAGCAAATGGGAGTGGAGCATAGCGAAATGTAACGGAAAGAAAGGGTGTGGAGAGAGCAGAAATATTGCAGCGCAAATGGGAGCGGAGCGGAACGAAATGGGAGCGGAAACAAAGGGAAAGAGAACAAAAATGTTGCGGCTCAAATAGGAGCAGAGTGAAGCGAAATAGTTGTGGAAACAAAGGGAGTTGAGAGAAATGCAAGGCTGCGAAACAAATGGAAGCGGAGCTGAGCGAAATGGGAGCGAAAACAAAGAGAGTGGAGAGAACAGAAATGTTCTGGTGCAAATGGGAGTGAAATTGGAATGGAGAGAAGTGAAAGGCTGTGACGCAAATAGGAGCGGCGCGGTGCGAAATGGGAGTGCAGAGAACTGAAACGTTACAGCAAAAATGGGAGCTGGGAGGAATGAGCAGAAACAAAGGGACTGGAGAGAACAGAAATGTAGCGGTGCAAATAGGAGCAAAGTGGAACGAAATAGGGACGGAAACAAAGAGAGAGGAGAGAAATAAAAGGTTGCGGCACAAATGGGAGCAGAGCGAAATGGGAGCGAAGCGGAGTGAAATGGGAGTGGACACAAAGGGACTGGGGGGAACAAAAATGTTGCAGCGCAAATACTAGCAAAGTGGAGCGAAATGGGAGCAGAAAGAAAGGGAGTGGAGAGAAATGAAACCTTACGGTGTAAATGTGAGCAAAACAAAATGGGAGTGGAGAGAATGAAACGTTGCAGCGCAAATGTTAGCGAAGCGAAATTAAACGGAAAAAAAAAGAGAGGAAAGAACTGAAATGATGCGGCGCAAATGGGAGCAAAACGGAGGGAAATGGTAGAGGAAATCATCGCAATGGAGAGTACTGAAAGGTTGTCGCAGAAACGGGAGAAAGACGAAGCGAAAAGGGAGCAGAAAGAAAGGGAGTGGAGAGAACTGAAAGGTTACAGCGCAAATTAGAGGGGAGCTGAACGAAATGGGAGTGGAAACAAACGGAGTGGAGAGAACAGAAATGATAAGGCACAAAAGGAGCGGAGAGAAGCGAAATAGGAGCGGAAAGAAAGGGTGTGGAGAGAAATGAAAGGTTGCAGCGCAAATGAGAGCATAACGAAATGGGAACCAAAACAAATCGGGAGGAGAGAACTGAGAGGTCGTAGCGCAAATGGGAGCGGCGCAGAGTAAAATGGATGTGCAGAGAACTGAAAGATTGCAGCGCAAATATGAGCGGAGTGGTGCGAAATGGGAGCGGAAACAAAGTAAATGAAGAGAACTGAAATGTTCCAGAGAGAAAGGGGGCAGTAAAAAATGGATGTGGAGGGAAGTTAAATTTTTTTGCGAGAATGGGAGCAGTGCAAAATTGGAGTGGAGAGAAGTGAAAAGTTGCGGTGCAAATGAGAACGGAGTGGAATTGGAGCTGAAAGAAAGGGAGTGGAGAGAAATGAAGGGCTGCGAAGCAAATGAGAACGGAGCAGAGCTAAATGAGATCTGAAATAAAGGGACTGGAGGGAACAGAAATGTTGCGGTGCAAATACTAGCGGAGTGGAGCAAAATGGGAGCGGAAACAAAGGGAGTTGGGAGAAGTGAAATATTCCAGTGCAAATGGGAACAAAATGGGAGTGGAGAGTACTGAAATGCTGCGGCACAAATAGGAGCGGCGCGGAGTGAAATGGGAGAGCAGAGAACTGAAAGTTAGCAGCGCTAATGGGAGTGGAGTGGAACAAAATGGGAGCTAAAACAATGGGACTGCAGAGAACAGAAATCTAGCTGTGCAAATAGGAGTGGAGTGGAGCAAAAAAGTTGCGGAAACAAAGAGAGAGGAGAGAAATGAAAGGTTGCAGCGCAAATCGAAGCAGAGCAAAATGGGAGCTGAAAAGAAAGGAATGGAGAGTACTGAAAGGTTGTGGCACAAATGGGAGCATAAAGAAGGAGAGAAGGAGAGAACAGAAAGGATGCAGAGAAAATTGGAAACGTGCTGAATGAAATGGGGGTGGAAACAAAGGGAGTGGAGAGATCAGAAATGAAGCGGTGCAAATAGGAGTGGAGTGGAACAGAATAAGAGCAGAAACAAAAGGAGTGGAGAGAAATGAAAGGTTTCGGCGCAAATGAAAGCAGAGCAAAAAGGGAGCAGAAACAAAGGCAGAGGTGAGAACCGAAAGGTTGTGGAGCAAATGGGAGCGGATCGGAGCGAAATGGCTGTGGAAGCAAAGGGAGTGGATAGACCTGAAAGTTTGCATTGTAAATGGAAGCGGAGCAAAATGGGTGCAGAAACAAAGGGAATGGAGAGAACGGAAAGTTTGCGGGGCAAATAGGAGCGGAGGAGCGAAATACTAGCAGAAACAAAGGGACTGGAGAGAACTGAAAGGCTGCAGTGCAAATGGGAGAAGAGAAAAATGGGTGCGGAACAAAATGGAGGGGAGAGAACTGTAAGGTTGCGGTGCAAATGGGAGCCAAGCGGAGCTAAATGGTACTGGAAAGGAAGTGAGTGGTGAGAACTGAAAGGTTGCATTGCAAATGGGTGTGGAACAGAAATAAAGTGAGTGGAGGGAACTGAAAGGTTGCAGAGCAAATGGGAGCAGATAGGAGCGAAATGAGAGCGGAAACTAAGGGTGAGGATTGAACTGAAAGATTACGGTGCAAATGGGAGTGGAGTAGATGGAAATGGGAGTGTAGAGAAATGAAAGGCTTCGGTGAAAATGGGAGCAAAGCGTATCAAAATGGGAGCAGAAACAATGGGAGTGGATTGAACTGAAAGTTTGCGGTGCAAATGAGAGCAAAGCGGAACAAAATGGGATTGGAAACAACGGGAGAGAAAAGAACTGAATGATTGCGGCGCAAATGGGATTAGAGCGTAGAAAAAGGGAGTGGAGAAAACTGAAAGGCTGCATCGCAAATGGAGCATATCGGAGCGAAATAGTTGTGGAAGCAAAGGGATTGGATAGAACTGAAAGTTTGCAGTGTAAACAAATGCGAAGCAAAATGCGAGCTAAAAAAAAAAAAGGAGTGGAGATAACTTAAATGCTAAAGTGCAAATGGGAGCAGAGCGGAGCGAAATGGGAGAGGATACAAAGGGAGTGGATTGAAGTGAAAGTTTGCAGCGCAAATGAGATCAATGCAGAACGAAATGGGATCGGAAACAACGGGAGAGAAAAGAACTGAATCATTGCGGCGCAAATGGGATTAGAGCGGAGAAAAAGGGAGTGGAGAGAACTGAAAGGTTGCGGTGAAAATAGAAGCGGAGCGGAGAAAAATGGGAGCGGAAAAAAAAAGGAATGGAAAGAACTGAAAGGCTGCAGGGCAAATGAGAGAAAAGTGGAGCGAAATGGGAGCAGAAAAACAAGGAGTGGAGAGAACCGAAAGGCTGTGGTGCAAATGGGTGCACAGCAGGGCAAAATGGCCGTGAATAGAACTGATATGTGTCGGTGTGAATGGGATTGGAGCAAAGCGAAATGGGAGTGGAGAGAAAAGAAAAGTTCCGGCGCAAATGGGAGTGGAGCGAAATGGGAGCAGAAACACATTGATTGGAGAGAACTGAAAGGTTGCATTGCAAATGGGAGCACTGCGGAGCAAAATGGAAGCAGAAACGAAGAGAATGGAGAGAACTGAACAGTTGCAACGTAAATGGGAGCAGAGCGGAAACAGTGGGAGTGAAGAGAACTGAAAGAATGCAGCGCAAATAGGAACGGACCGCAACTACATGGGAGGGGAAACAAAGGGAGCAGAGAGAAATGAAAGGTTACGGTGTAAATGTGAGCGAAGCGAAAATGGAGCGGAAACAATGGGACTGGGGAGAACAGAAATGTTGCGGCGCAAATAGGAGTGGAGTGGAGCGAAATGGGAGTGGAAACAAAAAGAGTGGAGAGAACTGAATGGTGGCGGTTCAAATGGGAGTTAAGCCTAGTGAAATGGTAGGGGAAACTACTTGAGAGGAAAGAAATGAACGTTTGCGGTGCAAATGGGGCTGAAGCGGAGCAAAATGGGAGTGGAAAGAAAGGGAGAGGAGATAACTGAAAGGTTGTGGTGCAAATGAGAGCAGAGCGCAGTGAAAAGGAAGTGTAAACAAATAAAGAGGAGAGAACTGAAAGCTTGCGGCGCAAATGGGGCTGAAGCGGAGCAAAATGGGAGTGGAAAGAAAGGGAGAGGAGATAACTGAAAGGTTGTGGTGCAAATGGGAGCAGAGCGCAGTGAAAAGGAAGTGTAAACAAATAAAGAGGAGAGAATTGATATGTTGCGGCGCAAATGGGAGCAGAGAAAAATGGGTGTGGAAACAAATGGAGTTGAGAGAACTGTAAGGTTGCATCGCAAATGGGAGCGGAGCGGAGTGAAATGGTTTTGGAAAGAAAGGGAATGGAGAGAACTGAAAGGTTGCGGTGGAAATGGGATCGAAGTGGAGCAAAATGGGAGCGGAAACATAGGGATAGGAGAGAACTGATAAGTTGCGTGAAAAATTGGAACAGATCTGAGCGAAATGGGAGTGGAAACTAAGAGAGTGGGGACAAGGGAAAGGTTGTGGCGCAAATGGGAGCAGATCTGAGAGACATGGGAGCGGAAACTAAGGGAGTAGAGAGATATGAAAGGTTGCGGTGCTAATGGGAGAGGAGTGAAATGGGAGCGGAAACAATAGGGAGAGGATTGAACGGAAAGTTTGCGGCGCAAATGAGAGCAATGCGGAACGAAATGGGATCGGAAACACGGGAGAGAAAAGAACTGAATGATTGCGGCGCAAATGGGATTAGAGCGGAGAAAAAGGGAGTGGAGAGAACTGCAAGGTTGCGGTGAAAATGGGAGCGGAGCAGAGAAAAATGGGAGCGGAAACAAAAGGAATGGAGAGAACTGAAATTTTGCGGTGCAAATGGGAGCGGAGTGGAGTGAAATGGGAGCAGAAAAAAAAAGGAGTGGAGAGAACTGAAAGGCTGCATTGCAAATGGGAGCAGAGAAAAATGGGTGCGGAACAAAATGGAGGGGAGAGAACTGTAAGGTTGCGGTGCAAATGGGAGCCAGGCGGAGCGAAATGGTTGTGGAAAGGAAGTGAATGGTGAGAACTGAAAGGTTGCATTGCAAATGGGAGCGGATCGGAGCAAAATGGCTGTGGAAGCAAAGGTAGTGGAGAGAACTGAAAAGTTGCGGCACAAATGTGAGCAGAGAAAAATCGGTGCCGAACCAAATGGAGAGGAGAGAACTGTGAGGTTCAATCGCAAATGGGATCAAAGCGGAGCAAAATGGGAGCGGAAACATAGTTATAGGAGAGGATTTATATGTTGCGGCACAAATGAGAGCAGAGAAAAAAGGGTGCGGAACAAAATGAAGGGGAGAGAACTGTATGGTTACGGTGGAAATGGGAGCCAAGCGGAGCGAAATGGTTGTGGAAAGAAAGTGAGTGGACAGAACTGAAAGATTGCAGCGCAAATGGGAGCAGATCGGAGCGAAATGCTAGCAGAAATAAAGGGATTGGAGAGAACTGAAAGGCTGTGGTACAAACTGGAGCAAAGCGGAGCAAAATGGTAGTGCTGAGAACAGATATGTGGCAGTGTAAATAGGAGCAGAGCAAAGTGAAATGGGTCTGTAGGGAACTGAAAGGTTGCAGTGCAAATGGGAGCGGTGCGAAAAGGGAGGAGAACCAAAAGGGGTGGAGAGAACTGTAAGGTTGCATCGAAAATGGGAGCGGAGCGGAACCAAATGTGAGTGGAAAAAAGAAAGCAGAGAGAATTGAATGTTTGCAGTGCAAATGGGAGTGTAGCGAAATCAAAGGGAGTGGATAAAACTGAAAGTTTGTGGTGCACATGGGAGCAGATCAAAATTGGTGAAGAAACAATGGGAGTGGAGAGAATGGAAAGTCTGCGGCGCAAATGGGAGCGGAAGAACAAAATAGTAGCAGAAACAAAAGGACTAGAGAGAATTGAAGGGTTGTGGTGCAAATGGTAGCGGAGCGAAATGGTAGCGGAACCAAAGGGAGGGAAGAGAACTGTACGGATGCATCAGAAATGGGAGCAGAGTGGAGCGAAATGGGAGTGGAAACAAAGGGAGTGGAGAGAACTGTAAGGTTGCGGTGCAATTGGGAGCAAAACAAAGCAAAATGGGAGAGGAAACAAAGGGAGTGGATTGAAGTGAAAGCTTGCGGCGCAAATGAGAGAGGAGTGGAACGAATTTGAATCGGAAACAACCGGAGAGAAAAGAACTGAAAGATTCCTACACAAATGGGATTGGAGCGGAGAAAAAAGGAAGTGGAGAGAACTGAAAGGTTGCGGAGAAAATGGGAGCGGAGCGGAGAAAAATGGGAGCGGAAACAAAAGGAATGGAGAGAACTGAAAGATTGCGGTGCAAATGGAGTTTAGTGGAGCGAAATGGGTGCAGAAATAAAAAATGGAGTGTTGAGAACTGAAAGGCTGCGGTGCCAACGGGAGTGGAGCGAAATAAGATGCAAACAATTGGAGTGGAGAGAAGTCTAAGGTTGCATTGCAAATGTGAGCGGATCAGAGAGAAATGGGAACGGAACCAAAAGGGAGTGGATTGAATTGAAAGTTTGCGGCGCATATGAGAGCAAAGCGGAACGAAATGGGATAGAAAACAACGGGAGTAAAAAGAACTGAATGATTGCAGCGCAATTGGGATTAGAGCGGAGAAAAAGGGAGTGGAGTGAACGGAAAGGTTGCGGTGAAAATGGGAGTGGAGCGGAGAAAAATGGGAGCGGAGAAAAAAAGGAGTGGAGAGAACTTAAAGGCTGTGGTGCAAATTGGTGCACAGCAGGGCAAAAAGGCAGTGAAGAGAACTGATATGTTGTGGTGTAAATGGGATTAGAGCAAAGGAAATTGGGAGTGTAGAGAACTGAAAAGTTCCAGCACAAATGGGAGCAAAGCGAAATGGGAGCTGAAACAAATGGATTGGAAAGAACTGATGCATCGCAAATGGGAGCAGATCGGAGTGAAATGGCTGTGGAAGCAGAGGGAGTAAATAGAACTGAAAATCTGCAGAGTAAATGGAAGCGGAGCAAAATGGGAGCAGAAACAAAGGGAATAGAGAGAACAGAAAGTTTGTGGCGCAAATGGGAGCGGAGGAGCAAATTGCTAGCAGAAAGAAAGGGACTGGAGAGAACTAAAAGGCTGTGGGGCAAATAGGAGCATTGTGCAGCAAAATGAAAGCGGAAACAAAGGGACTGGAGAGAAATGAAATTTTGCGGCGCAAATGGGAGAGGAGTGAAATGGGAACGAAAACAAATGAGAGTGGATTGAACTGAAATTTTGCATTTCAAATTGGAGTGGAGTAGAGGGAAATGGGAGTGTAGAGAAGTGAAAGGTTGCGGCGCAAATGGGAGTGGAGCGAAACAAGATGCAAACAATTGGAGTGGAGAGAAGTCTAAGGTTGTATTGCAAATGTGAGCGGATCGGAGTGAAATGGGAGAGGAAACAAAGGGAGTGGAGAGAACTGTAAAGTTGCATTGCAAATGAGAGCAAAGTGGAGCAAAATGGGAGCAGAAACAAAGGGAGTGGATTGGACTTAAAGTTTGTGGCGCAAATGAGAGCAGAGTGGAACGAAATGGAATTGTAAAAAACGGAGAGAAAAGAACTGAATGATTGCAGCGCAATTGGGATTAGAGTGGAGAAAAAGGGAGTGGAGAGAACTGAAAGGTTGCGGTGCAAATGGGAGCAACGCGGAGCGAAATGGGAATGCAGAGAAGTGAAACGTTGCGGAACAAGTGGGAGTGGAACACTGCGAAATGGGAGTGGAAACAAAGGGAGTGGATAGAACAAAATGTGGTTCAAATGGGAGTGGAGCGAAATGAAATAGGATAGAACTTAAAGGTTGTGGTGCAAATGGGAGCGGAGCAAAATGGGAGAAGAAACAAAGGAAGTGGAGAGAACAGAAATTTTGCGTCGCAAATGGGAGCGAAAGTACAAAATCATAGCAGAAAAAAGGACTGGGAGAACTGAAGGTATGTGGTGCAAATGGGAGAGGAGTGAAATGGTAGCGGAACCAAATGGAAAGAAGAGAACTGTAAGGTTGCATCAAAAATGAGAGCAGAGTGGAGGGAAATGGGAGTGGAAACAAAGGGAGTGGAGAGAACTGTAAGGTTGCGGTGCAAATGGGAACAAAGTGGAGCAAAATGGGAGCAGAAACAAAAGGAGAGGATTGAACTGAAAGTTTGCAACGCAAATGAGAGCGGAGCAGAACGAAATGGAATCGGAAACAATGGGAGAGAAAAGAACTGAATGATTGCGGCGCAAATGGAATTAGAGCGGTGTAAAAGGGAGTGGAGATAACGGAAAGGTTGCAGATAAAATGGGAGCAGAGCGGAGCCAAATGTTAGTGGAAACAAAATAAATGGAGAGAACTGAAAGATTGCGGTGCAAATGGGAGTTTAGTGGAGCAAAATGGGAGCGAAAACTAAGGGAGTGGGAGAACTGAATGGTTGCGGTTAAAATGGGAGCAAAGCCTAGCGAAATGGTAAGAAAACCTAATTGAGAGGAAAGAAATGAAAGTATGCGGTGCAAATGGGACCGAAGCAGAGCGAAATGGGAGTGGAAAGAAAGGGTGTGGAGATTACTGAAAGGTTGCAGCGCAAATGGGAGCGGTGCAGAATGAAATGGGAGCTGAAAAAAAAAGGGCTGGAGAGAACAGAAATGATTAGGCGCAAATAGGAGCGGAGTGCAGTGAAATGGGAGTGAAAACAATGAAAGAGGAGAGAACTGTAAGGTTGCAGAGCAAATGGGAGCAAAGCGGAGCGAAATGGTTGTGGAAAGAAAGGGAGTGGACAGAAATGAAAGGTTGCCGTGCAAATCGGAGTGGAACGGAAAAAAAGTGAGTGGAGAGAACTGAAAGGTTGCAGCGCAAATGGAAGCAGATTGGAGCGAAATGGGAGCGGAAACTAAAGGAGTGGAGAGATATGAAAGGTTGTGGTGCAAATGGGAGAGGAGTGAAATGGGAGCAGAAACAAAAGGG
Organism: Cyrtonyx montezumae; assembly: GCF_038088225.1. Classification (NCBI taxonomy): domain Eukaryota; kingdom Metazoa; phylum Chordata; class Aves; order Galliformes; family Odontophoridae; genus Cyrtonyx; species Cyrtonyx montezumae. Next base: position 3,094,318 of record NW_027072025.1, read on the forward strand.
AGTGGATTGAACTGAATGATTGCGGTGCAAATGGGATTAGAGCGGAGAAAAAGGGAGTGTAGAGAACTGAAGGCTGCGGTGCAAATGGGAGCAAAGCGAAGCAAAATGGGAGCGAAAACAAAAGGAGTGGATTGAACTGAAAGTTTGCGGAGCAAATGAGAGCGGAGCAGAACGAAATGGAATCAGAAACAATGGAAGAGAAAAGAACTGAATGATTTCGGCGCAAATGAGAATTAGAGCAGAGAAAAAGGGAGTGGAGATAACTGAAAGGTTGCGGTGAAAATAGGAGCGGAGCGTAGCAAAATGGGAGCGGAAACAAAAGGAATGGAGAGAACTGAAAGATTGCGGTGCAAATAGGACCGAAGCAAAGCGAAATGGGAGTGGAAACAAAAGGATTGCAGATAACTGAATGGTTGTTGCGCAAATAGGAGCGGAGCGCATTGAAATGGGATTTGAAACCAAGAAAGTGGAGAGAACTGAAAAGTTGCGGCTAAAATGGGAGCGGAGAAAAATGAGTGCGGAACCAGAGGGGAGAGAACTGTAAGGTTGCATTGCAAGCAAGAGCAGAGTGGAGCGAAATGGTTGTGGAAATAAAGAGAGTGGACAGAACTGAAAGTTTGCAGTGCAAATTGGAGTGAAGCAGGAGAAAATGGGAGTGGAAACTAAGTGCGTGGACAGAAATGAAGGGCTGCGAAGCAAATGGAAGCGAAGCTGAGTGAAATGGGAGCGGAAACAGGGATTGGAGGGAACAGAAATATTCTGGTGCAAAAGGGAGTGAAATTAGAGAGGAGAGAAGTGAAGGTCTGTGGCGCAAAAAAGAGCGGCGCAGAACGAAATGGGAGTGCAGAGAACTGAAAGGTTGCCGCAAAAATGGGAGCTGGAAGGAATGAAATGGGAGCTGAAAGAAAGGGACTGGAAAGAACAGAAATGTAGCAGTGCAAATAGGAGCAGAGTGGAATGAAATAGGAGCGGAAACAAAGAGAGAGGAGAGAAATGAAAGGTTGCGGCGCAAATGGGAGAAGAGCGAAATGGCAGCGGAGCGGAGAGAAATGGGAGTGGAAACAAAGGGACTGGGGGGAACAGAAATGTTGCAGCGCAAATACTAGCAAAGTGGAGCGAAATGGGAGCAGAAAAAAAGGGAGTGGAGAGAAATGAAACGTTACGGCACAAATGTGAGCAAACAGAAATGGGAGTGGAGAGAAGTGAAATATTGCAGCGCAAATGGGAGTGAAGCAAAATTAGAACGGAAAAAAAAGAGAGGAGAGAACAGAAATGATGCAGCGCAAATGGGAGCAAAACAGAGTGAAATGGTAGAGGAAATGATCGTAATGGAGAGTACTGAATGGTTGTCACAGAAATGGGAGCAAGGCAGAGCGAAATGTATACAGAAAGAAAGGGAGTGGAGAGAACTGAAAGGTTGCAGCGCAAATTAGAGGGGAGCTGAACGAAAAGGGAGTGGAAACAAAGGCACTGGAGAGAACAGTAATGTTGCGGCACAATAGGAGCGGAGTGACGCGAAATAGGAGCGGAAACAAAGAGAGTGGAGAGTAATGAAAGGTTGCGGCGCAAATGGGAGTATAGCAAAATGGGAGCGGAAAGAAATTGGGAGGAGTGAACTGAAAGATCATGGTGCAAATGGGAGCGGCGTGCAGAGAAATGGATGTGCAGAGAACTGAAAGATTGCGGAGCAAATATGAGCGGAGTGGTGCAAAATGGGAATGGAATCAAAGGGAATGCAGAGAAGTGAAATGTTCCGGCGAGAATGGGAGCAGTGCAAAATGAGAGTGGAGAGAACTGAAAGGTTGCTGCACAAATGTGAGTGGAACTGAACGAAATGGGAGCGGAAAAAAAGAGAGAGGATAGAACTGAAAGGTTGTGGTGCAAATGGGAACGGAGTGGAATTGTAGCAGAAAGATAGTGAGTGGAGAGAAATAAAGGGCTATGAAACAAATGTGAGGGGAGCAGAGTGAAATGTGAGAGCAGAGAACTGAAAGTTTGCAGCGCAAATAGGAGTGGAGCAAAACGAAATAGGAGCTGAAACAAAGGGACTGGAGGGAACAGAAATATTTCGGAGCAAATACTAGCAGAGTGGAGCAAAATGGGAGCGGAAACAAAGGGAGTTGGAAGAAGTGAAATGTTCCGGCGCAAATGGGAGCAAAATGGGAGTGGAGAGTACTGAAAGGCTGCGGCGCAAATAGAAGTGGCGCGGATCGAAATGGGAGAGCAGTGAGCTGAAAGTTTGCAACACAAATGGAAGTGTGGTGGAATGAAATGGGAGCTGAAACATGGGAGTGGGGAGAACAGAAATGTAGCTGTGCAAATAGTAGCGGAGTGGAGTGAAAAAGTTGTGGAAACAAAGAGAGGAGAGAGAAATGAAAGGTTGCTGCGCAAATGGAAGCAGAGCGAAATGGGAGCGGAAAAGAAAGGAATGGAGAGTAATGAAAGGTTGTGCAACAAATGGGAGCGGAACGAAAAAGAGAGCAGAGAATAGAAAGGTTGCAGAGAAAATTGGAGAGGTGCTGAACGAAATGGGAGCGGAAAGAAAGGGACTGGAGAGAACCGAAATGTAGCGGTGCAAATAGGAGCGGAGTGGAACAAAATAGGAGCAGAAACAAAAGGAGTGGCGAGAAATGAAAGGTTTCGGCGCAAATGAAAGCAGAGCAAAATGGGAGCAGAAACAAAGGGAGAGGTGAGAACTGAAAGGCTGTGGCGCAAATGGGAGCGGAGCGGAGCGAAATGGGAGTGGAAAGAAAGGGAGTGGGGAGAACTGAAAAGTTGCAGCGCAAATGGGAGCGGAACGGAACGAAATATGAGCTAAAACAAAGGGACTGGAGAGAACAGAAATGTTGCGGTGCAAATAGGAGTAGAGTGGAGCGAAATAGGAGAGGACACAAAGAGAGAGGAGAGAAATGAAAGGTTGCGGCGCAAATGGGAGCAGACCGAAACCGGAGCGGAAAAGAAAAGGAGAGTACTGAAAGGTTGTGGCACAAATGGGAGCGGTGCTATGCAAAACAGGAGTGGAAAGACTGGGAGTGGAGATAACTGAAAGGTTGCAGCACAAATGTGAGTGGAACTGAACGAAATGGGAGCAGAAAAAAAGGGAGAGGAGAGAACTGAAAGGTTGCGGCGCAAATGGCAGCAATAGAGATTGAATGGGAGCAGAAATAATCAGAATAGAGACAACTGAAAGATTGCAGCGCAAACGGGAGTGGAGTGGAGCGAAGTAGGAGAGGAAACAAAGGGAGTGGAGAGAAATGAAAGGTTATGGCGCAATTGTGACTAAATCAAAATGGGAGTGGAGAGAATTTGAAACGTTGCGGCGCAAAAGGTTGTGAACTGGGGCGAAATGGGAGCGGAAACAAAGGGAGTGGATAGAAGTGAAAAGTTCCTTTGAGAATGGGAACAGAGCAAAATGGGACTTGAGAGAATTGGAAGGTTGCGTCGCAAATGGGAGCAAAGTGAAATTGGAGTGGAAAGAAAGGGAGTGTAGAGAACTGAAAGGCTGCGGCGCAAATGGGAGTGGAGCGAAATGGGACACAAACAATTGGAGTGGAGAGAAGTGAAAGGTTGCATTGCAAACAGGAACGGATCGGAGAGAAATGGTTGTGGAAAGAAAGGGAGTGGACAGAACTAAATGTTTGCGGTTCAAATGGGAGTGGAGTGAAATAAATCAGAGAGGATAGAAATTAAAGGTTGTGGTGCAAATGGGAGCGGAAGAACAAAATAGTAGCAGAATAAAAGGGACTGGTGAGAACTGAAGATATGTGGCGCCAATGGGAGCAGAGCGAAATGGTAGTGGAACCAAATGGAGGGAAGAAAACTGTAAGGTTGCATCAAAAATGGGAGCAGATCGGAGCAAAATGAGAGAGGAAAAAAAGGGAGTGGAGAGAACTGTAAGGTTGCGGTGCAAATTGGAGCAAAGTGGAATGAAATGGGAGCAGAAACAAACGGAGTGGATTGAACTGAAAGTTGGCAGAGCAAATGACAGCGGAGCGGAATGAAATGGAATCTGAAACAACGGGAGAGAAAAGAACTGAATGATTGCGGCACAAATGGGTGTAGAGAAAAATTGGTGCGGAACCAAATGGAGTTGATAGAACTGTTAGGTTGCATCGCAGATGGGAGCAGATTGGAGCGAAATGGTTGTGGAAAGTAAGAGAATGGAGAGAACTGAAAGGTTGCGATGGAAATGGGATCGAAGCGGAGCAAAACGGGAGCGGAAACATAGGGTTAGGAGAGAATTGATATGTTGGGGAGTAAATGGGAGCAGAGCGGAGCGGAGCGAAATGTGAGCGGAAAGAAAGGGTATGGAGATAACTGAAAGGCTGTGGCGCAAATGGGAGCGGTGCAGAATGAAATGGGAGCTGAAAAAAAAGGACTGGAGAGAACAGAAATGATGAGGCGCAAATACAGCTGAGCGCAGTGAAATGGGAGTGGAAAATAGGAAAGAGGAGAGAACTGAAAGGTTGCAGCACAAATGGGAGCAGAGAAAAATGGGTGCAGAACCAAATGGAGGGGAGAGAACTGTAAGGTTGCGGTGCAAAGGGGAGCGAAGCGGAGCGAAATGGTTGAGGAAAGAAAGGGAGTGGACAGAAATGAAAGGTTTCTGTGCAAATGGGTGTGGAACGGAAATAAAGTGAGTGGAGAGAACTGAAAGGATGCAGCACAAATGGGAGCAAATCGAAGCGAAATAGGAGCGGAAACTAAGGGAGTGGAGAGATGTGAAAGGTTGCAGCGCAAATGGGAGTGGACGAGAGGGAAATGGGAGTGTAGAGAACTGAAAGGCTGCAATGCAAATGGGAGCAAAGCGAAGCAAAATGAGAGCGGAAGCAATGGGAGTGGATTGAACTGAATGTTTGCGGCGCATATGAGAGAAAAGCGGAACGAAATGGGATCGGAAACAACGGGAGAGAAAAAAATTGAATGATTGTGGCGCAAATGGGATTAGAGCGCATAAAAAGGGAGTGGAGAGAACTGAAAGGTTGTATCGCAAATGGGAGGATATCAGAGGGAAATGGTTGTGGAAGCAAAGGGAGTGGATAGAACAGAAAGTTTGCATTGTAAATGGAATCGAAGCAAAATGGGAGCAGAAAAAAAAGTGGAGAGAACGGAAAGTTTGTGGTACGAATGAGAGCAGAGCGGAGCGAAATGGCAGTGAAAAGGACTGATATGCTGCAGTGTAAATGGGATTTGAGCAAAGCGAAATGGGAGTGTTGAGAAGTGAAAAGTTCTGGCGCAAATGGGAGTGGAGCGAAATGGGAGTGGAAACAAATGGATTGTGGAGAACTGAAAGGTTGTATCGCAAATGGGAGCGGATTGGAGCGAAATGGTTGTGGAAGCAAAGGGAGGGGATAGAACTGAAAGGTTGCAGTGTAAATGGAAGCGGAGCAAAATGGGAGCCGAAAAAAAGGGAATGGAGGGAACGGAAATTTTGCGGCGCAAATGGGAGCGGAGGAGCGAAATGCTAGCAGAAACAACAGGACTGGAAAGAACTGAAAGGCTGCGGTGCAAACGGGAGCAAAGCGGAGTAAAATGGGAGTGCAGAGAACAGATATGTTGCGGTTTAAATGGGAGCGGAGCGAAACGGGAGCGGAACCAAAAGAAGTGGAGAGACCTGTAAGGTTGCATAGGAAATGGGAGTGGAGCGGAGCGAAATGTGAGTAGAAACAAAGGTAGTGGAGAGAACTGAAAGGTTACGGTTCAAATGGGAGTGAAGCATAGTGAAATGGGAGTGGAAACAAAGAAAGCCGGGAGAAATAAAAGGCTGTGGCGCAAATGGGAGCGGAGCGAAATGGTTGTGGAAAGAAAGGGAATGGAGAGAACTGAATAGTTGCGGTGCAAATGAGAGTTTAGCGGAGCAAAATGGGAGCGGAAACAAATTGAGTGGGGACAAGGGAAAAGTTGCGGCGCAAATGGGAGCAGTGCAGAATGGAATAGGAGCTGAAACAAAAAGACTGGAGAGAACAGATATGTAGAGGCACAAATAGGAGCAGATCTGAGCGAAATGGGAGAGGAAACTAAGGGAGTGGGGACAAGGGAAAGGTTGAGGCGCAAATGGATCGGTGCAGAATGAAATGGGAGCTGAAAATAAACGACTGGAGAGAACAGAAATGTTGAGGCACAAATAGGAGTGGAGCGCAGTAAAATGAGAGTGGAAACAATGAAGGACGAGAGAACTGAAAGACTGCGGTGGAAATGGGATCAAAGTGGAGCAAACTGGGAGCAAAAACAAAGGGAGTAGAGAGAAGTGAAATGTTGCGGCTCAAATGGGAGTGGAGCAGAGTGAAATGGGAGTGGAAACAAAGGGAGTGGAGAGAACTGATAGGCTGAAGTGCAAATGGGAGTGGAGTGGAGCAAAATGGGAGTGCAGAGAACTGATACGTTGCGGAGTAAATGGGAGCGGAGCAAATTGAAATGGGACTGCAGGGAACTGAAAGGTTGCAGCGCAAATGGGAGCGGAACGAAATGGGAGCAAAACCAGAAGGAGTGTAGAGAACTGTAAGATTGCATCGGAAATGGGAGCGGAGCATAGCGAAATGTGAGTGGAAACAAAGAAAGCGGAGAGAACTGAATGTTTGCAGTGCAAATTGGAGTGTAGCCAAATCAAAGGGAGTGGATTGAACTGAAAGGTTGTGGTGCAAATGGGAGCGGAGCAAAATGGGAGAAGAAACAAAAGGGAGTGGAGAGAATGGAAAGTTTGTGGCGCAAATGGGAGTGGAAGAACAATATAGTAGCAGAAACAAAAGGACTAGAGAGAATTGAAGGGATGTGGCGCAAATGGGAGCGGGGCGAAATGGTAGCGGAACCAAAGGGAGGGAAGAGAACTCTAAGGATGCATCAGAAATGGGGGCAGAGTGGAGCGAAATGGGAGTGGAAACAAAGAGAGTGGATTGAAGTGAAAGCTTGCGGCACAAATGAGAGCAGAGTGGAACGAATTTGAATCGGAAACAACGGGAGAGAAAAGAACAGAAAGATTGCAATACAAATGGGGTTGGAGTGGAGAAAAAGGGAGTGGAGAGAACTGTAAGGTTGCGGAGCAAATGGGAGCGAAGCGGAGAAAAATGGGAGAGGAAACAAAGGGTGAGGATTGAAGTGAAAGCTTGCGGCGCAAATGACAGCGGAGCAGAATGAATTGGAATTGGAAACAATGGGAGAGAATAGAACTGAAAGATTGCTAAAGAAATGGGATTGGAGTGCAGAAAAAGGGAGTGGAGAGAACTGGAAGGCTGCGGTGCAAATGGGAGCGGAAGAACAAAATAGTAGCAGAAAAATAGGGACGGGAGAAAACTGAAGGTATGTGGCGCAAATGGGAGCGGAGTGAAATGGTAGCAGAACCAAATGGAGGGAAGAGAATTGTAATGTTGCATCAAAAATGGGAGCAGAGCAGAGCGAAATGGGAGTGGAAAGAAAGGGAGTGGATTGAATTGAAAGTTTGCGGCGTGAATGTGAGCGGAGCGGAACAAAATAGAATCAAAAACAAAGAGGGAGAAAAGAACTGAATGATTTTGACGCAAATGGGATTAGAGCAGAGAAAAAAGGGAGTGGAGAGAACTGAATGGTTGCGGTGAAAATGGGAGCAGAGCGGAGCAAAATGTTACAGGAAAAAAAATTAAATGGAGAGAACTGAAAGATTGTGGTGCAAATGGGAGTGGCGCGAAGCGAAATGAGAGTGCAGAGGACTGAAAGATTGTGGCGCAAATAGGAGCAGAGCGGAGCAAAATGGGAGCGGAAACAAAGAGAGTGGAAAAAACTAAAGGGCTGCGTAGCAAATGGGAGTTATGCCGAGTGAAATGGGAGCAGAAACAAAAGGACAGGAGAGAATAGAATTTATCTGGCGCAAGTAGAAGTGAAGTGGAGCGAAATGGGAGCAGAAACGAAAAGAGTGGAGTGAAGTGAAATGTTCCAGAGCAAGTGGGAGTGAAATGGGAGAGGAGAGAACTGAAAGGTTGCGGTTCAAATGGGAGTGAAGCGGACCAAAATGGGAGCGGAAACAAAGGGAATGGAAAGAAATGAAAGGTTGCAGCGCAAATGAGAGTGGAGCGGAGCGATATGGGTGTGAAACTAAGGGAGTGGAAAGAACTGAAAGTTTGCGGTGCAAATAGGACCGAAGCAAAGCGAAATGGGAGTGGAAACAAAGGGAGTGAAGATAACTGAATGGTTGTGGCAAAAATAGGAGCGGATCGCAGTGAAATGGGACTGGAAACAAAGAAAGATGAGAGAACTGAAAGGTTGCGGCGCAAATGGAAGCAAAGAAAAATGGGTGCGGAACCAAATGGAAGGGAGAGAACTGTAAGGTTGAATCGCAAACTGGAGCAGAGTGGAGCGAAATGGTTGTGGAAATAAAGTGAGTGGAGAGAACTGAATGTTTGCGGCGCAAATGGGTGCAAATCAGAGCGAAATGGGAGCGGAAACAAATGGGAGTGGATTGAACTGAAAGTTTACGGCGCAAATGGGAGTTGAGCAGAGCGAAATGCGAGTGTAGAGTACTGAAAGGTTGCATCGCAAATGGGAGCGGATCAGAACAGAATGGTTGTGTACACAAAGGGAGTGGATACAACAGAAAGTTTGCGGCGCAAATGGGAATGGAGCGAAATGGGAGCGAAACCAACTGGAGGGAAGAGAACTGTTAGGTTGCATCAGAAATGGGAGCGTACCAAAGCAAAATGGGAGTGGAAACAAAGGGAGTGGAGACAACTCTCAGGTTGCGGTGCAAATGGGAGCGAAGCAGAGTGAAATGGGAGCGAAAACTAAGGGAGTGCAGAGAACTGAAATGTTCCGGCGCAAATGGGAGTGTATTGAGAGTGGAGAGAAATGAAAGGCTTCAGTGCAAAAAGGAGCGGCGCAGAGCGTAATGGGAGTGGAGATAACTCTAAGTTTGCAGTGCAAATGGGAGCAGAACGGAACGAAATGGGAGCTGATATAAATGGACTGGAGAGAAGAGAAATGTAGCGGTGCAAATAGGAGCGGAGTGGTGTGAAATAGGAGCGGAAACAAAGAGAGAGGAGAGAAATGAAAGGTTGCAGCGCAAATGGGATCAGAGCGAAATGGGAGCGGAACCAAAAGGAGTAGTGAGATCTGTAAGGTTGTGGTGCAAATGGGAGGGACCGGAGTAAAATGGGAGCGGAAAAAAAGGGAGTGGAAAGAAATGAAATGTTGCAGCGAAAATGGGAGCGGCACAGAACTAAATGGGATCTGAAAGAAAGGGAATGGAGAGAAAAGAAATGTAGAAGTGCAAATAGGAGTGGAGTGGAGCGAAATAAAAGAGGAAACAAAGGGAGTGGAGAGAAATGAAAGGTTGCCGTGCAATTGGGAACGGAGCAAAATGGTAGCGGAAACAAAGGGAGTAGAGTGAAGTGAAATGTTTTGGCGCAAATGGGAGCGAAATGGAAGTGAAGTAAAATGTTCCAGCGCAAATGAGAGCAGAGCGAAATTGGAATGGAAAAAAAGGGAGAGGAGAGTACTGAAAGCTTGTGGCAGAAATGGGAGTTGTGCGTAGCAAAATGTAACAGAAAGAAAGGGAGTGGAGAGAACAGAAATGTTGCAGCGCAAATAGGAGTGGAGCGGAACGAAATGGGAGCAGAAATAAAGGGTCTGCAGAGAACTGAAAGGTTGTGGCGCCAATGGGAGCGGCGCGAGGGAAATGGGAGTGCAGAGAACTGAAAGATTGTGGCGCAAATAGGAGCGGAGCGAAGCGAAATGTGAACAAAAAAAGGGAGTTTAGAGAAGTGAATGTTTTTGGCGTACCTGGGAGCAGAGCGAAAATGAAGTGGAGAGAAGTGTATGATTTAGGCACAAATGGGAGCGGAGCAAATTTGGAGCGGAAACATAGGGATAGGAGAGAATTGAAATGTTGTGGCACAAATGGGAGCGGAGCGAAATGGGAGTGGAAGCAAATGGATTGGAGACAAGGGAAAGGTTGCGGTGCAAGTGGGAGCGGAGCGGAATGAAAAGGCAGCTGAAACAATGTGACTGGAGAGAACAGAAATGTGGAGCAAAAAGGGGTGGAGTGGAGCAAAATGGGAGCAGAAACAAAGGGAGTAGAGAGAACTGAAGAGTTGCGGCTCAAGAGGGAGCAACGCGGAGCGAAATGGAAGTGCAGAGATCCAAAATGTTGTGACACAAATGGGAGTGGTGCTATGTGAAATGGGAGTGGAAAAAAGGCAGTGCAGAGAACTGATAGGCTGCGATGTAAATGGGAGCGAAGTGGAACAAAATGGGAGTGCAGAGAACTGATACGTGGCAGTGTAAATGGGAGCGGAGCAAAGTGAAATGAGACTGTAGGGAACTGAAAGGTTGCATCTAAAATGGGAGAGGAGAGGAACGAAACATGAGTGGAAACAAACGGAGAGGAGAGAAACGAAATTTTGCAGCGCAAATGAAAGCAGAGTAAAATGGTAGGGGAAAAAAACGGAGTAGTGAAGTGAAATGTTCCGGCGCAAATGAGAGCGAAATGGGAGTGGAGTGAAGTGAAATGTTCCAGCGCAAAAGGGAGCAGAGCAAAATTGGAACGGGAAAAAAAAGAGAGGAGAGAACTGAAAGGTTCTGGTGCAAATGGGAGTTGTGCGTAGCGAAATGTGATGGAAAGAAAGGGAGTGGAGAGAACAGAAATGTAGCAGTGCAAATGGGAGTGGAGCGGAACGAAATGGGAGCAGAAATAAAGGGACTGCAGAGAACAGAAATGTTGCGGCTCCAATAGGAGCGGAGCGGAGTGAAATGGGAGCTGAAACAAATGGAGTGGAAAGAAGTGAAGGGCTGTGATCCACACAAGAGCTAAGCGGAGTGACATGGGAGCGGAAAGAATGGGAGTGGAGAGAACAGAACTGCTGGGGCTCAGAGAAGAGCAGAGTGAAGCGAAATAGGTGTGGAAACAAAGGGAGTGAGAGAACTGTAGAAGTGCAAAGCAAATGGGTGCGGATCTGTGTGAAATGAGTGTGGAAACAAAGGGACTGGAAGGAACAGAAATGTTGCGGCGCAAATACTAGCGGTATGGAGCAAAATGGGAGTGGAAACAAAGGGAGTGGAGACAACTCTAAGGTTGCAATGCAAATGGGAGCGAAGCAGAGTGAAATGGGAGCGGAAAGAAGTGAAAGGCTGCAGTGCAAAAAGGAGTGTCGCGGAGCGAAATGGGAGTGCAGAGAACTGAAAGGTTGCAGCAAATGGGAGCGAAGTGGAACAAAATGGGAGCTGAAACAAAGGGACTAGAGAGAACAGAATTGTAGCTGTGCAAATTGGAGCGGAGTGGAGCGTAATAGGAGCGGAATCTAAGAGTGGATAAATGAAAGGTTGTGGTGCAAATGGGAGTGGTGCGGAATTAAATGGGAGCGGAAACAAAGGGAGAGGAGTGAACAGAAATGCTGCGCTGCAAATAGGAGTGTAGTGGAGCAAAATAGGAGCGGAAACAAAGGGAGTGGAGAGAAATGAAAGGCTACGGCGCAAATGTGAGCAAACCAAATTGGGAATGGAGAGAAGTGAAATGTTGCAGCGCAAATGGGAGTGAAGTGATGCAAAATGGGAGCGGAAAGAAAGGGAGTATAGGGAAGTGAAAAGTTCCAGCAAGAATGAAAGCAGGGAAAATAGGTGTGGAGGGAATTGAAATGTTCAGGCGAAAATTGGAGCAGTGCAAAATGCGGGTGGAGAGAAATGGAAGATTGTGTCGCAAATGGGAGGAAAGTGAAATTGGAGCGGAAAGAAAGGAAGTGGATTGAAATGAATGGCTGCGAATCAATTGGGAACGGAGCGGAGCCAAATGGCAGCGGAAAAAAAGGGCCTGGAAGGAACTGAATTGTTCCAGCGCAAATACTAGCGGAGTGGAGCGAAATGGGAGCGTAAACAATAGGAGTGGAGAGAAATGAAAGGTTATGGCGCAAATGTTAGCAAACCGAAATGGCAGAGAGAAATGGGAGAAGAAAGAAAAGGAGTGGAGAGAACTGAAAGGCTGCAGCGCAAATTGGAGGGGAGCTGAATGAAATTGGAGCGGTAACAAAGGGACTGGAGAGAACAGAAATGTTGCGGCGCAGTAGAAGCGGAGTGAAGTGAAATAGGAGCGGAAACAAATAGGGAGAAGAGAACTGAAAGGTTGTGGAGCAAATATGAGCAGAGTGGTGAGTAATGGGAGCGGAAACAAAGGGAGTGGAGAGAAATGAAAGGTTGCGGCGCAAATGGGAGCAGAGCAAAATGGTAGTGGAAACAAAGGGAGTAGAGTGAAGTGAAATGTTTTGGCGTAAATAGGAGCGAAATGGAAGTGGAGTGAAGTAAAATGTTCCAGCGCAAATGAGAGCAGAGCGAAATTGGAATGGAAAAAAAGGGAGAGGAGAGTACTGAAAGCTTATGACACAAATGGGAGCTGTGCGTAGCAAAATGAAATGGAAAGAAAGGGACTGGAGAGAACAGAAATGTTGCGGCGCCAATAGAAGCGGAGCAGAGCGAAATGGTTGCAGAAAAAAATAGGGAGGAGAGAACTGAAAGGTTGTGGCGCAAATGGGAGTGGCGCGAAGCGAAATGGGAGTCCAGAGGACTTAAAGATTGTGGCGCAAATAGGAGCGGAGCGGAGCAAAATGGGAGCGGAAACAAAGGGAGTGGAATGAACTGAAAGGTTGCAGCACAAATGAGAGTGGAGCGGAGCGATATGGGTGTGAAACTAAGCGAGTGGAAAGAACTGAAAGTTTGCGGTGCAAATAGGACCGAAGCAAAGCAAAATGGGAGCGGAAACAAAGGGAATGGAAAGAAATGAAAGGTTGCAGCGCAAATGAGAGTGGAGGGAGCGATATGGGTGTGAAACTAAGCGAGTGGAAAGAACTGAAAGTTTTCGGTGCAAATAGGACCGAAGCAAAGCAAAATGGGAGTGGAAACAAAGGGTGTGGAGATAACTGAGTGGTTGTGGCGAAAATAGGAGCGGATCACAGTGAATTGGGACTGGAAACAAAGAAAGAGGAGAGAATTGAAAGGTTGCACCGCAAATGGAAGCGAAGAAAAATGGGTGCGGAACCGACTGGAGGGGAGAGAACTGTAAAGTTGCATCGCAAAGGGGAGCAGAGTGGAGCGAAATGGTTGTGGAAATAAAGTGAGTGGAGAGAACTGAAAGTTTGCGGCGCAAATGGGAGCAGATCGGAGCGAAATGGGAGCGGAAACAAATGGGAGTGGATTGAACTGAAAGTTTACGGTGCTAATAGGAGTGGAGCAGAGCGAAATGCGAGTGTAGAGAACTGAAAGGTTGCATCGCAAATGGGAGCGGATCGGAGCAAAATGGTTGTGTACACAAAGGTAGTGGATACAACAGAAAGTTTGTGGCGCAAATGGGAGTGGAGCAAAATGGGAGCAAAACCAACTGGAGGGAAGAGAACTGTAAGGTTGCATCAGAAATGGGAGCGTTCCAAAGCAAAATGGGAGTGGAAACAAAGGGAGTGGAGACAACTCTAAGGTTGCGGTGCAAATGGGAGCAGAATGGAACGAAATGGGAGCTGATACAAATGGACTGGAGAGAAGAGAAATGTAGCGGTGCAAATAGGAGCGGAGTGGAGTGAAATAGGAGTGGAAACAAAGAGAGAGGAGAGAAATGAAAGGTTGTGGCGCAAATGGGATCAGAGCGAAATGGGAGCGGAACCAAAAGGAGTAGTGAGATCTGTAAGGTTGTGGTGCAAATGGGAGGGACCGGAGTAAAATGGGAGCAGAAAGAAAGGGAGTGGAATGAAATGAAATGTTGCAGCGCAAATGGGAGCCACACAGAACTAAATGGGATCTGAAAGAAAGGGACTGGAGAGAAAAGAAATGTAGAAGTGCAAATAGGAGTGGAGTGGAACGAAATAGGAGCGGAAACAAAGGGAGTGGAGAGAAATGAAAGGTTGCCGTGCAATTGGGAACGGAGCAAAATGGTAGCGGAAACAAAGGGAGTAGAGTGAAGTGAAATGTTTTGGCGCAAATGGGAGCGAAATGGAAGTGGAGTGAAGTAAAATGAGAGAACTGAAAGGTTGTGGTGCAAGTGGGAGTGGTGCAAAGGGAAATGGGAGTGCAGAGAACTGAAAGATTGTGGCGCAAATAGGAGCGGAGCGAAGCGAAATGTGAACAAAAAAAGGGAGTTTAGTGAAGTGAATGTTTTTGGCGTACCTGGGAGCAGAGCGAAAATGAAGTGGAGAGAAGTGTATGATTTAGGCACAAATGGGAGCGGAGCAAATTTGGAGCGGAAACATAGGGATAGGAGAGAATTGAAATGTTGTGGCACAAATGTGAGCGGAGCGAAATGGGAGTGGAAGCAAATGGATTGGAGACAAGGGAAAGGTTGCGGTGCAAGTGGGAGTGGAGCAGAATGAAAAGGCAGCTGAAACAATGTGACTGGAGAGAACAGAAATGTGGAGCAAAAAGGAGTGGAGTGGAGCGAAATGGGAGCAGAAACAAAGGGAGTAGAGGGAACTGAAGAGTTGCGGCTCAGGAGGGAGCAACGCGGAGCGAAATAGAAGTGCAGAGATCCGAAATGTTGTGACACAAATGGGAGTGGTGCTATGCGAAATGGGAGTGGAAACAAAGGCAGTGCAGAGAACTGATAGGCTGCGATGTAAATGGGAGCGAAGTGGAACAAAATGCGAGTGCAGAGAACTGATACGTGGCAGTGTAAATGGGAGCGGAGCAAAGTGAAATGGGACTGTAGGGAACTGAAAGGTTGCATCGGAAATGGGAGAGGAGAGGAGCGAAATGTGAGTGGAAACAAACGGTAAGGAGAGAACGGAAAGGTTGCAGCGCAAATGGGAACAAAACGTATTGAAGTGGTGGCAAAATAATCAGAGTGGATTGTACTTAAAGGCTGTAAAGCAAATGGGAGTTGTGCGTTGCGATATGAAACTGAAAGAAGGGGAGTGGAGAGAACTGAAATGTTGCAGCGCAAATGGGAGCGGAGTGGAGCGAAATGGGAGAGGAAATAAAGGGAATGCAAAGAATAGAAATGTTGCGACGCCAATAAGAGCGGATCGGAGCAAAGTTGGAGCAAATTGGGAGTGGAAAGAAAACAAGTGGAGAGAACTGAAAAGTTGCTGAGCAAATTGGATCAGAGTGGAATGAATTTGGAGTGGAAAGATCTGAAAGGTTTCAGTGCAAATGGGAGCAGTGGGAAACGGGAACGGAAATGTAAGGAATGGAGAGTACTGATAGGTTGTGGCACAAATGGGAGCGGAGCTAAGCAAAATGGGAGTGGAAAGAAAGGGTGTGGCGATAACTGAAAGGTTGCAGCACAAATGTGAGTGGAACTGTACGAAATGGGAGCAGAAACAAAGGTACTGGAGAGTACAGAAATGTAGCAGTGCAAATAGGAGCGGAGTGAAGCAAAATAGGATCGGAAACAAAGGGAGTGGAGAGAAACGAATGTTCGTGGCGCAAATGAAAGCAGAGCAAAATGGTAGCGGAGAAAAACGGAGTAGAGGGAAGTGAAATGTTCCCGAGCAAGTGGGAGCGAAATGGGAGTTGAGTGAAGTAAAATGTTCCGGTGCAAATGGGAACAGAGCGAAATTGGAACGGAAAAAAAGGGAGAGGAGAGAACTGAAAAGTTGTGGCGCAAATGGGAACAAAATGGAGTGAAATGGCAGCAAAAATAATCAGAGTGGAGAGTACTGAAAGGTTATGGCGCAAATGGGCGTGGTGCGTAGCGAAATGTAATGGAAAGAACGAGACTGAAGAGAACAGAAATGTCGCGGTGCCAGTGGGAGCGGAGCGCAGCGAAATGGGAGCAGAGACAAAAGGGTGTGGAAAGAACTGATGGGCTGTGAAGCAAACGGGAGCTAAGCAGAGTGACATGGGACCGGAAAGAATGGGAGTGGGGAGAACAGAACTGTTGCGGCACCAATAGGACCAGAGTGAAGCGAAATAGGTGCGGAAACAAAGGAAGTGGAGTGAAGTTCTGACGCAAATAGGAAATGAGCAAAATGTTAGTGGAAACAAAAGAAGAGGAGAGAACTCAAAGGTTGTGGTGCAAATGGGAGCAGCGAAGTGCGAAATGGGAGTGCAGAGAACTGTTAGATTACTGCGCAAATACGACCACAGTGGTGAGAAATGGGAGCGGAAACAAAGGGAGTGGAGAGTAGTGTTCTGGTTAGAATGGGAGCAGTGCAAAATGGGAGGGGAGAGAACTCAATAGTTGGGGTGTAAATGGGAGCGAAGCGAAAATGGAGCGTAAACAAAGGGAGTGGAGAGAACTGAGGTTTGGGAAGCAAATGGGAGCAGAGCGAAGTAAAATGGGAGCGGAAACAAAGGGTCTGGAGAGAAGAGAAATGTTGCAGTGAAAATAGGAGCAAAGTGGAGCAAAATGGGAGCAGAAACAAAGGGAGCAGAGAGAACTGAAAGGTTGGGGCGCAAATGGGAGCAGAGTGAAAAGTAAGTGGAAACATAGGGAGAGGAGAGAATTGAAATGTTGTGGCGCAAATGGGAGCAGAGCGGAACGAGATGGGAGCAGAAACACATGGAGTGGAGACAAGGGAAAGGTTGTGGCGCAAATAAGAGCGGAGAGGAATGAAATGGGAGCTGAAACAAAGGGACTAGAGAGAACAGAAATGTTGAGGCGCAAATAGGAGCGAAGCGGAGCAATATGGGAGTGAAGAGCACTGATATGTTCTGGTGTAAATGGAAACGGAGCAAAGTGAAATGGGACTGTAGGGAACTGAAAGGTTGCATCGGAAATGGGAGAGGAGAGAAGTGAAATGTGAGTGGAACCAAAGGGAGAGGAGAGAATTGAAAGGTTGCGGTTTAAATGGGAGTGAAGCGGACCAAAATGGGAGCGGAAACAAAGGGAATGGAAAGAAATGAAAGGTTGCAGCGCAAATGAGAGTGGAGCGGAGCGATATTGGAGTGAAACTAAGGGAGTGGAAAGAACTGAAAGTTTTCGGTGCAAATAGGACCGAAGCAAAGTGAAATGGGAGTGGAAAAAAAATGAGTGAAGATAACTGAATGGTTGTGGCGAAAATAGGAGCGGATCGCAGTGAAATGGGACTGGAAACAAAGAAAGAGGAGAGAACTGAAAGGTTGCGGCGCAAATGGAAGCGAAGAAAAATGGGTGCGGAACCAAATGGAGGGGAGAGAACTGTAAGATTGCATCGCAAAGGGGAGCAGAGTGGAGCGAAATGGTTGTGGAAATAAAGTTAGTGGAGAGAACTGAAATTTGCAGCGCAAATGGGAGCGGATCGGAGCGAAATGGGAGCGGAAAAATATGGGAGTGGATTGAACTGAAAGTTTGCGGCACAAATGGGAGTGGAGCAGAGCGAAATGCGAGTGTAGAGAACTGAAAGGTTGCATCGCAAATGGGAGCGGATTGGAGCAAAATGCTTGTGGAAACAAAGGGAGTGGATACAACTGAAAGTTTGCAGTGCAAATTGGAAGCGGAGCTAAATGGGAGAAGAAACAAAGGGAGTGGAGAGAACAGAAAGATTGCAGCGCAAATGGGAATGGAGCAAAATGGGAGCGGAACCAAAAATAGTAGTGAGATCTGTAAGGTTGTGGTGCAAATGGGAGGGACCGGAGTAAAATGGGAGCGGAAAGAAAGGGAGTGGAATGAAATGAAATGTTGCAGCGCAAATGGGAGCCACACAGAACTAAATGGGATCTGAAAGAAAGGGACTGGAGAGAAAAGAAATGTAGAAGTGCAAATAGGAGTGGAGTGGAGCGAAATAAGAGCGGAAACAAAGGGAGTGGAGAGAAATGAAAGGTTGCCGTGCAATTGGGAACGGAGCAAAATGGTAGTGGAAACAAAGGGAGTAGAGTGAAGTGAAATGTTTTGGCGCAAATGGGAGCGAAATGGGAGTGGAGTGAAGTAAAATGTTCCAGTGCAAATGAGAGCAGAGCGAAATTGGAATGGAAAAAAAGGGAGAGGAGAGTACTGAAAGCTTGTGGCAGAAATGGGAGTTGTGCATAGCAAAATGTAACAGAAAGAAAGGGAGTGGAGAGAAAAGAAATGTTGAAGCGCAAATAGGAGTGGAGCGGAACGAAATGGGAGCAGAAATAAAGGGACTGCAGAGAACTGAAAGGTTGCGGCTCAGGAGGGAGCAACGCGGAGCAAAATGTAAGTGCAGAGATCTGAAATGTTGTGACACATTGGGAGTGGTGCTATGCGAAATGGGAGTGGAAACAAAGGCAGTGCAGAGAACTGATAGGCTGCGATGTAAATGGGAGCGAAGTGGAACAAAATGGGAGTGCAGAGAACTAATACGTGGCAGTGTAAATGGGAGCGGAGCAAAGTGAAATGAGACTGTAGGGAACTGAGAGGTTGCATTGGAAACGGGAGAGGAGAGGAACGAAACGTGAGTGGAAACAAAGGGAGAGGAGAGAAACGAAAGTTTGCGGCGCAAATGAAAGCAGAGCAAAATGGTAGCAGAAAAAAAAGGAGTAGTGAAGTGAAATGTTCCGGCACAAATGAGAGCGAAATGGGAGTGGAGTGAAGTGAAATGTTCCAGCGCAAAAGGGAGCAGAGCAAAATTGGAACGGGAAAAAAAAGAGAGGATAGAACTGAAAGGTTCTGGTGCAAATGGGAGTTGTGCGTAGCGAAATGTGATGGAAAGAAAGGGAGTGGAGAGAACAGAAATGTTGCAGTGCAAATGGGAGTGGAGCGGAACGAAATGGGAGCAGAAAAAAAGGGACAGCAGAGAACAGAAATGTTGCGGCTCCAATAGGAGCGGAGCGGAGTGAAATGGGAGCGGAAACAAATGGAGTGGAAAGAAGTGAAGGGCTGTGATCCACACAAGAGCTAAGCGGAGTGACATGGGAGCGGAAAGAATGTGAGTGGAGAGAACAGAACTGCTGGGGCGCAAAGAAGAGCACAGTGAAGCGAAATAGGTGTGGAAACAAAGGGAGTGAGAGAACTGTAGAAGTGCAAAGCAAATGGGTGCGGATCTGTGTGAAATGAGTGTGGAAACAAAGGGACTGGAAGGAACAGAAATGTTGCGGCGCAAATACTAGCGGTATGGAGCAAAATGGGAGTGGAAACAAAGGGAGTGGAGACAACTCTAAGGTTGCAATGCAAATGGGAGCGAAGCAGAGTGAAATGGGAGCGGAAAGAAGTGAAAGGCTGCAGTGCAAAAAGGAGTGTCGCGGAGCGAAATGGGAGTGCAGAGAACTGAAAGGTTGCAGCAAATGGGAGCGAAGTGGAACAAAATGGGAGCTGAAACAAAGGGACTAGAGAGAACAGAATTGTAGCGGTGCAAGTTGGAGCGGAGTGGAGCATAATAGGAGCGGAATCTAAGAGTGGATAAATGAAAGGTTGCGATGCAAATGGGAGTGGAGCGGAATTAAATGGGAGCGGAAACAAAGGGAGAGGAGTGAACAGAAATGCTGCGCTGCAAATAGGAGTGTAGTGGAGCAAAATAGGAGCGGAAACAAAGGGAGTGGAGAGAAATGAAAGGTTACGGCGCAAATGTGAGCAAACCAAAATGGGAGTGGAGAGAAGTGAAATGTTGCAGCGCAAATGGGAGTGAAGTGATGCAAAATGGGAGCAGAAAGAAAGGGAGTATAGGGAAGTGAAAAGTTCCAGCAAGAATGAAAGCAGTGAAAAATAGGTGTGGAGGGAATTGAAATGTTCAGGCGAAAATTGGAGCAGTGCAAAATGCGGGTGGAGAGAAATGGAAGATTGCGTCGCAAATGGGAGGAAAGTGAAATTGGAGCGGAAAGAAAGGAAGTGGATTGAAATGAATGGCTGCGAATCAATTGGGAACGGAGCGGAGCCAAATGGCAGCGGAAAAAAAGGGCCTGGAAGGAACTGAATTGTTCCAGCGCAAATACTAGCGGAGTGGAGCGAAATGGGAGCGTAAACAATAGGAGTGGAGAGAAATGAAAGGTTATGGCGCAAATGTTAGCAAACCGAAATGGCAGAGAGAAATGGGAGAAGAAAGAAAAGGAGTGGAGAGAACTGAAAGGCTGCAGCGCAAATTGGAGGGGAGCTGAATGAAATTGGAGCGGTAACAAAGGGACTGGAGAGAACAGAAATGTTGCGGCGCAGTAGAAGCGGAGTGAAGTGAAATAGGAGCGGAAACAAATAGGGAGAAGAGAACTGAAAGGTTGTGGAGCAAATATGAGCAGAGTGGTGAGTAATGGGAGCGGAAACAAAGGGAGTGGAGAGAAATGAAAGGTTGCGGCGCAAATGGGAGCAGAGCAAAATGGTAGTGGAAACAAAGGGAGTAGAGTGAAATGAAATGTTTTGGTGTAAATAGGAGCGAAATGGAAGTGGAGTGAAGTAAAATGTTCCAGCGCAAATGAGAGCAGAGCGAAATTGGAATGGAAAAAAAGGGGGAGGAGAGTACTGAAAGCTTATGACACAAATGGGAGCTGTGCGTAGCAAAATGAAATGGAAAGAAAGGGACTGGAGAGAACAGAAATGTTGCGGAGCCAATAGAAGCAGAGCAGAGCGAAATGGATGCAGAAAAAAATAGGGAGGAGAGAACTGAAAGGTTGTGGCGCAAATGGGAGTGGCGCGAAGCGAAATGGGAGTCCAGAGGACTTAAAGATTGTGGCGCAAATAGGAGCGGAGCGGAGCAAAATGGGAGCGGAAACAAAGGGAGTGGAATGAACTGAAAGGTTGCAGCACAAATGAGAGTGGAGCGGAGCGATATGGGTGTGAAACGGTGTGAAACTAAGCGAGTGGAAAGAACTGAAAGTTTGCGGTGCAAATAGAACTGAAGCAAAGCAAAATGGGAGCGGAAACAAAGGGAGTGGAATGAACTGAAAAATTGCAGCACAAATGAGAGTGGAGGGAGCGATATGGGTGTGAAACTAAGCGAGTAGAAAGAACTGAAAGTTTGCGGTGCAAATAGGACCGAAGCAAAGCAAAATGGGAGTGGAAACAAAGGGAGTAGAGTGAAATGAAATGTTTTGGTGTAAATAGGAGCGAAATGGAAGTGGAGTGAAGTAAAATGTTCCAGCGCAAATGAGAGCAGAGCGAAATTGGAATGGAAAAAAAGGGGGAGGAGAGTACTGAAAGCTTATGACACAAATGGGAGCTGTGCGTAGCAAAATGAAATGGAAAGAAAGGGACTGGAGAGAAAAGAAATGTTGCGGAGCCAATAGAAGCAGAGCAGAGCGAAATGGATGCAGAAAAAAATAGGGAGGAGAGAACTGAAAGGTTGTGGCGCAAATGGGAGTGGCGCGAAGCGAAATGGGAGTCCAGAGGACTTAAAGATTGTGGCGCAAATAGGAGCGGAGCGGAGCAAAATGGGAGCGGAAACAAAGGGAGTGGAATGAACTGAAAGGTTGCAGCACAAATGAGAGTGGAGCGGAGCGATATGGGTGTGAAACGGTGTGAAACTAAGCGAGTGGAAAGAACTGAAAGTTTGCGGTGCAAATAGAACTGAAGCAAAGCAAAATGGGAGCGGAAACAAAGGGAGTGGAATGAACTGAAAAATTGCAGCACAAATGAGAGTGGAGGGAGCGATATGGGTGTGAAACTAAGCGAGTAGAAAGAACTGAAAGTTTGCGGTGCAAATAGGACCGAAGCAAAGCAAAATGGGAGTGGAAACAAAGGGTGTGGAGATAACTGAGTGGTTGTGGCGAAAATAGGATCAGATCGCAGTAAAATTGGACTGGAAACAAAGAAAGAGGAGAGAACTGAAAGGTTGCACCGCAAATGGAAGCGAAGAAAAATGGGTGCGGAACCAAATGGACGGGAAAAGAACTGTAAGGTTGCATCACAAAGGGGAGCAGAGTGGAGCGAAATGGTTGTGGAAATAAAGTGAGTGGAGAGAACTGAAAGATTGCGGCGCAAATGGGAGCAGATCGGAGCGAAATGGGAGCGGAAAAAAAAGGGAGTGGATTGAACTGAAAGTTTGCGGCACAAATGGGAGTGGAGCAGAGCGAAATGCGAGTGTAGAGAACTGAAAGGTTGCATCGCAAATGGGAGCGGATCGGAGCAGAATGGTTGTGGACACAAAGGGAGTGGATACAACTGAAAGTTTGCGGTGCAAATGGGAGTGGAGCAAAATGGGAGAAGAAACAATAGGAGTGGAGATAACGGAAAGTTTGCGGCGCAAATGGGAATGGAGCGAAATGGAAGCGAAACCAACTGGAGGGAAGAGAACTGTAAGGTTGCATCAGAAATGGGAGCGTACCAAAGCAAAATGGGAGTGGAAACAAAGGGAGTGGAGACAACTCTAAGTTTGCGGTGCAAATGGGAGTGAAGCAGAGTGAAATGGGAGCGGAAACTAAGGGAGTGCAGAGAACTGAAATGTTCCAGCGCAAATTGGAGTCTATTGAGAGTGGAGAGAAATGAAAGTCTTCGGTGCAAAAAAGAGTGGTGCAGAGCAAAATGGGAGTGCAGAGAACTGAAAGGTTGCAGCGCAAATGGGTGCGGCACAGAACGAAATGGGAGCTGATACAAAGGGACTGGAGAGAAGAGAAATGTAGCGGTGCAAATAAAAGCGGACTGGAGTGAAAAAGGAGCGGAAACAAAGAGAGAGGAGAGAAATGAAAGGTTGCGGCGCAAATGGGATCAGAGCGAAATGGGAGCGGAACCAAAAAAAGTAGAGAGATCTTTAAGGTTGTGGTGCAAATGGGAGGGAAGCGGAGTAAAATGGGAGTGGAAAGAAAGGGAGTGGAATGAAATGAAATGTTGCAGCGCAAATGGGAGCGGCACAGAACTAAATGGGAGCTGATACAAAGGGACTGGAGAGAAGAGAAATGTAGCCGTGCAAATAGGAGCGGAGTGGAGTGAAATAGGAGCGGAAACAAAGAGAGAGGAGAGAAATGAAAGGTTGCGGTGCAAATGGGATCAGAGCAAAATGGGAGCGGAACCAAAAGGAGTAGAGAGATCTGTAGGGTTGTGGTGCAAATGGGAGGGAAGCGGAGTAAAATGATAGTGGAAATAAAGGGACTGGAGAGAAAAGAAATGTAGAAGTGCAAATAGGAGTGGAGTGGAGCGAAATAGGAGCGGAAACAAAGGGAGTGGAGAGAAATGAAAGGTTGCCGTGCAATTGGGCACTGAGCAAAATGGTAGTGGAAACAAAGGGAGTAGAGTGAAGTGAAATGTTTTGGCGCAAATGGGAGCAAAATGGAAGTGAAGTAAAATGTTCCAGCGCACATGAGAGCAGAGCGAAATTGGAATGGAAAAAAAGGGAGAGGAGAGTACTGAAAGCTTGTGGCAGAAATGGGAGTTGTGCATAGCAAATGTAACAGAAAGAAAGCGTTGTGGCGCCAATAGGAGCGGAGCAGAGCAAAATGGGTCCAGAAAAAAATAGGGAGGAGAGAACTGAAAGGTTGTGGCGCAGATGGGAGCGGCGCGAAGGGAATTGGGAGTGCAGAGAACTGAAAGATTGTGGCGCAAATAGGAGCGAAGCGAAGCGAAATGGGAGCGGAAACAAAGGTAGTTGAGAGAAGTGAAAGTTTTTGGCGCACCTGGGAGCAGAGCGAAAATGAAGTGGAGAGAAGTGTATGATTTAGGCACAAATGGGAGCGGAGCAAATTTGGAGCGGAAACATAGGGATAGGAGAGAATTGAAATGTTGTGGCACAAATGTGAGCGGAGCGAAATGAGAGTGGAAGCAAATGGATTGGAGACAAGGGAAAGGTTGCGGTGCAAATGGGAGCGAAGCAGAATGAAAAGGCAGCTGAAACAATGTGACTGGAGAGAACAGAAATGTTGTGGAGCAAAAAGGAGTGGAGTGGAGCGAAATGGGAGCAGAAACAAAGGGAGTAGAGAGAACTGAAAGGTTGCGACTCAGGAGGGAGCAACGCGGAGCGAAATAGAAGTGCAGAGATCCGAAATGTTGTGACACAAATGGGAGTGGTGCTATGCGAAATGGGAGTGGAAACAAAGGCAGTGCAGAGAACTGATAGGCTGCGATGTAAATGGGAGTGAAGTGGAACAAAATGGGAGTGCAGAGAACTGATACGTGGCAGTGAAAATGGGAGCGGAGCAAAGTGAAATGGGACTGTAGGGAACTGAAAGGTTGCATCAGAAATGGGAGAGGAGAGGAACGAAATGGGAGTGAAAACTAAGGGAGTGGGAAGAAATTAAAGGTTGTGGTGCAAATGGGAGTGGAGCGGAAACAGAGTGGAGAGAACCGGAAGGTTACCTTGCAAATGAGAGCGGAGCGGAGCGAAATGGGACTGGAAACAAAGGGATTGGTAGAACTGAATGTTTGCAGTGCAAAAGGAAGCGGAGCAAAATGGGAGAAGAAACAAAGGGCGTGGAGAGAACGGAATGTTTGCGGCGCAAATGGGTGCCGAAGAACAAAATCGTTGCAGAAAAAAAGGGACAGGAGAGAACTGCAGGGTTGTGGCGCTAATGGGAACGGAGTGAAATGTGAGCGGACACAAATGGAGAGAAAAGAACTGTAAGGTTGCATCAGAAATGGGAGCGGAGTGAAATGGGTGTGGAAACATATGGAGTGGAGATGACTGTAAGGCTGTGGTACAAATGGGAGCGAAGCAGAGCAAAGTGGGAGTGGAAACAAAGAGAGTGGAGAGAAATGAAAGGTTGCTGTGACATTGAGAGAGGAGTGAAATGGGAGTGGAAACAGGGGGAGTGAATGGAACTGAAAGTTTGCAGCGCAAATGAAAGCGGAGTGGAACGAAATGGGATCGGAAAAAACGGGAGGGAAATGCGCTGAAAAATTGCGGTGCAAATAGAATTAGAGCGGAGTAAAAGGGAGTGGAGAGAACTGAAAGGCTGAATCGCAAATGGGAGCGGATCGGAGGAAAATGTTTGTGGAAACAGAGAGGATAGAACAGAAAATTTGCGGTACAAATGGGAGTGGAGCAAACTCAAAGGGAGTGGATAGAACTGAAGGGTTGTGGTGCAAATGGGAGCAGAGCAAAATGGGAGAAGAAACAAAGGGAATGGAGAGAACGGAAAGTTTGCGACGCAAAAGGGAGCGGAAGAACTAGATCGTAGCAGAAAAAAAAGGGACAGGAAAGAACTGAATAGGTGTAGCGCAAATGGGAGCGGAGCAAAATGGGAGAGGAACCAAATGGAGGGAAGAGATCTGTAAGGTTGAATCAGAAATGGGAGCGGAGCGGAGCAAAATTGGAGCGGAAACAAAAGGAATGGAGAGAACTGAAAGTTTGCGATGCAAATGGGTGCGGAGTGGAGCGAAATGGGAGCAGAAAAACAAGAAGTGGAGAGAACTGAAAGGCTGCAGTGCAAATAAGAGTAGAATGGAAATGGTTTGAGTGGAGAGAACTGAAAGGTTGCCGTGCAAATGGGAGCAGATCGGAGTGAAATGGGAGCAGAAACTAAGGGAGTGGAGAGAAATGAAAGCTTGCAGTGCAAATGGGAGAGGAGTAAAATGGGAGCAGAAACAAATGGGAGTGGATAGAACTGAAAGTTTGCAGCGCAAATGGGAGTGGAGCAGAGCGAAATGGGAGTGTAGAGAACTGAAAGGCTGCAGCACAAATGGGAGTGGAGCGAAATGGGAGCAGAAACAAAGGGAGTGGAGAGAACGGTAAGTTTGTGGCACAAATTGTAGCGGCAGTAAAAATCGTAGAAGAAACAAAGAGACTGGAGAGAAGTGAAGGGTTGTGGCGCAAATGGGAGTGGAATGAATTGAGAGCAGAAAAAAAGGTAGTGGATTGAACTTGAAAGTTTGCGGCGGAAATGACAGCGGAGCGGAACAAAATGGCATCGGAAACAACGAGAGAGAAAAGAACTGAAAAATTGCGGCGCAAATGGGATTAGAGCAGAGAGAAAGGGAGTGGAGAGAACTGAAGGGTTTCGGTGAAAATGGTAGCGGAGCGGAGAAAAATGGGAGCGGAAACAAAGGGAGTGGAGAGAACGATAAGTTTGTGGCACAAATGGAGCAGAGGAGCGAAATGGTAGCAGAAAAAGAGGGACTGGAGGGAACTGAAAGGCTACGGTGCAAATGGGAGCATCGTGCAGCGAAATGAAAGCAGAAACAAAGGGAGTTGAGAGAACTGAAAGGTTGTGGCGTAAATGAGAGCGGAGCGAAGCAAAACGGGAGCAGAAACGAAGGGAATGGAGAGAACTGAATAGTTGCGGCGTAAATGCGAGCAGAGCGGAAACAATAGGAGTGAAGAGAACTGAAAGGATGCAGCGCAAATCAAAGCGGATCAGAAGGAAATGGGACGGGAACCAAAGGCAGTGGAGAGAACTGAAAGGTTGCGTTGTAAATGGGAGTGAAGCGAAAATGGAGTGGAAAAAAAAAGGATTAGAGAGAAGTGAAACATTCCGGCAAGAATGGGAGCAGTGCAAAATTGGAGTGGAGTAAACTAGAAGTTGTGTTGCAAATGGGAACAAAGTGAAATTGGAGCGGAAAAAAAAGGAGTGGAGAGAACTAAAGGGCTTTACTTTTTAATTTACTTCATAATTTTTTATAATTTTTGTAATTTTTTAATTTACTTCGTAAAGTAAATGGGAGCAAAGCAAAGTGAAATGGGTGCGAAAACAAAGCAACTGGAGAAAACAGAACTGTTGCAGCACAAATAGGAATGGAGTGGAGCAAAATTGGAGCGGAAACAAAGGGAGTGGAGTGAAGTGAAATGTTCCGGCGAAAATGGGAACGAAATGGAAGTGGAGAGTAGTGAAAGGTTGCGACGCAAATGGGAGCAGCATGAAATAGGAGTGGAAACAAAGTGAGAGGAGAGAACTGAAAGGTTGTGGTGCAAATGGGATCGGCACAGAGCGAATTGGGAGTGTTGAGAACTGAAAGATTGCGGCGCAAATGGGAGCGGAGTGGTGCCAAATGGGAGCGGAAACAAATTGAGTGGAGAGAAGTGAAATGTTCCGGAGAGAATGGGAACAGTGCAAAATGGGAGTAGAGAGAAATGAAAGGTAGCAGCGCAAATGGGAGCAAAACTGAGCACAAATGGGAGCGGAAACAAGGAAAGTGGAGAGAACTGAAAAGTTGTGGTGCAAATGGGAGCGGAATGAAATTGGAGCATAAACAAAGGGAGTGGAGAGAACTGAAGGGCTGCGAAGCAAAAGGGAGTGGAGCGGAGTGAAATGGGAATGGAAACAAAGAGACAGGGGCGGAACAGAAATGTTGCGGCATAAATGCTAGTGTAGTGGAGCAACATGGAAGCGGAAACAAAGGGAGTGGAGAGAACTGAAATGTTCCGGCACAAGTGGGAGTGAAATGGGAGTGGTGAGAAATGAAACGCTGCGGCGCAAACAGGAGCAGCGCGGAGCAAAATGGGAGTGGAAAAAAAGGAAGTGGAGAGAAATGAAAGGTTGCGTCACAAATGTTAGCAGAGAGAAATGGGAGTAGAAACAAAGAGGGAAGAGAGAACTGAAAGATTGCGGCGCAAATAAGAGCGGAGTGGAACGAAAAGGGAGCTCAAAGAAGGACTGGAGAGAACAGAAATGTAGCGGTGCAAATAGAAGCGGAGTGGAGCGAAATAGGAGCAGAAACAAAAAGAGAGAAGAGAAATGAAGGTTGCGGCGCAAATGGAAGCAGAGTGAAATGGAAGCAAAAATGAAAGGAATGGAGAGTACTGAAAGATTGTGGCACAAATGGAAGCTGAGCAATGAAAAATGGGAGCGGAAAGAAATTAAGTGGAGAGAACTGAAAAGTTGCAGAGCAACTTGTAGCAGAGCAGAATGAAATGAGAGTGGAGATAACTGAGAGGATGCAGCGCAAATGGGAACATAAAAGGGAGTGAAATGGTAGAGGAAACAATCTCAATGGAGAGTACTGAATGGTTGTCGCAGAAATGGGAGCAAGGTGGAGTGAAATGGGAGCAGAAAGAAAGGGAGTGGAGAGAACTGAAAGGTTGCATCGCAAATGGGAGCGGATCGGAACGAAATGGGACGTAAACCAAAGGGAGTGGAGAGAACTGAAAGGTTGCGGTGCTAATGAGAGAGAAGCGATAATGGAGCAGATACAAAGAGTGTGGAGAGAACTGAGGTTTGCGGAGCAAATGGAAGCGGAAACAAAGAGTCTGGAGAGAACAGAAATGTGGTTAAAATAGGAGCGGAGTGGAGTGATATGTGAATGGAAACAAGGTGAGTGGAGTGAAGTGAAATGTTCCGGCGCAAATGGGAGCGTAATGGGAGTGGAGAGAAGTGAAAGGTTGCGGCGCAATTGGGATCAGAGTGAAATTGGAACAGAAAAAAAGGGAGAGGAGAAAACTGAAAGGTTGCAGCGCAAATGGGAACAAAGTGGAGTGAAATGGTAGCAAAAACAATCAGAGTGGAGAGTACTGAAAGATTGTGGCGATAATGGGTATGGTGCTTAGCGAAATTTAACGGAAAGAATGTAAGTGGAGAAAACAGATATGTTGCAGCACAAATGGGAGCGGAGAGGAACGAAATGGGAGTGGAGAGAACTGAAAGGTTGCTGTGTAAATAGGGGCAGAGTGAAATGGGAGCGGAAATGAAAGGTATGGCATGTACTGAAAAGTTGTGGCGATAATGGGTATGGTGCTTAGCGAAATTTAACGGAAAGAATGTAAGTGGAGAAAACAGATATTTTGCAGCGCAAATGGGAGCGGAGAGGAACGAAATGGGAGTGGAGAGAACTGAAAGGTTGCTGTGTAAATAGGGGCAGAGTGAAATGGGAGCGGAAATGAAAGGTATGGCATGTACTGAAATGTTGTGGCGAAAATAGGAGCGGAGCGAAATGTGAGCGGATACAAAAGAAGAGAAAAGAAAAAAAAGGTTGTGGCGCAAATGGGAGCGGAAATGAGCAAAATGGGAGTGCAGCGAACTAAATGATTGCAGTGCAAATAGGAGTGGAACAGAGCGAAATGGGAGCAGAAAGAAAAGGAGTGGAGAATTGACATGTTTAGGCGAGAATAGGAGCAAGGTAAAATGGGAGTTGAGAGAAGTGAAATGTTCCAGCGAGAATGGGAGCAGTGCAAAATGGGAGTGGAGAGAAGTGAAAGGTAGAGGCGCAAATGGGAACAAAACGGAGTGAAATGGTAGCAAAAACAATCTGAGTGGAGAGTACTGACAGCTTGTGGCGCAAATGGGAGTGGTGCGTAGCAAAATGTAACGGAAAGAAAGGGAGTGGAGAGAACAGAAATGTTGCAGCGCAAATGGGAGTGCAGCGTAACGAAATGGGAGTGGAAATAAAGGGGCTGGAGATAACAGAAATGTTGCGGGGCAAATGAGAGCGGAGTGGAGCGAAATGGGAGCGGAAAGAAAGTGAGTGGAAAGAACAGAAGGGCTGTGAAGCACACAACAGCTAAGCGGAGTGACATGGGAGCGGGAACAATGGGAGTGGAGAGAACAGAACTGTTGCGGCGCAAATAGAAGCAGAGTGAAGCGAAATAGGTGCGGAAACAAAGGGAGTGGAGAGAAATGAAGGGCTGCAAAGCAAATGGAAGTGGAGCGGAGTCAAATGGGAGTGGAAAGAAAGGGAGTGGCAAGAACTGAATGGTTGCAGCACAAATGGGAACGGCACGGAACGAAATGGGAGCTGAAAGAAAGGGACTGGAGGGAACAGAAATGTTGCGGCGCAAACACTAGCAGAGTGGAGCGAAATGGGAGCGGAAACAAAGGGAGTAGAGAGAAGTGAAATGTTCTCGTGCAAATGGGAGTGAAATGGGAGTGAAGTGAAAGGCTGTGGCATAAATAGGAGATGCGCGGAGCGAAATGGGAGTGCAGAGAACTGAAAGGTTGCAGCAAAAATGGGAGCTGGGAGAAACGAAATGGGAACTGAAAACAAGGGATTGGAGAGAAGAGAAATGTAGTGGTGCAAATAGGAGCGGAGTGGATCTAAAAAAGATCAGAAAAAAAGGGAGCGGAGAGAAATGACAGGTTGCGAAGCAAATGGGTGCAATGCGGAACGAAATGGGAGCAGAAACAAAGTGACTGGAGAGAACAGAGCTGTTGCGGCGCAAATAGCAGCAGAGTGGAGGAAAAAGGGAGCGGAAACAAAGGGAGTGGAGAGAACTGAAACATTCCGCCACAAATGGGAGTGAAATGGGAGTGGAGAGAAGTGAAATGCTGTGGCGCAAATAGGAGCAGAGCGGAACGAAATGGGAGCTGAAACTAAGGGACTGGAGAGAACAGAAATTTAGCGGTGCAAATAGAAGCTAAGTGGAGCGAAATAGGAGCAGAAAAAAAGAGAGAGGAGAGAAACCAAAGGTTTCAACTCAAATGAAAGCAGAGCGAAACGGGAGCGGTAACAAAGGTTGAGGAGAGATCTGAAAGGATGCGGTGCAAATGGTATTAAAACAGAGTGAAATGGGAGAAGAAATGAATGGACTGGAGAGTACTGAAAGGTTGTGGCACAAGTGGGAGTGGAGCAGAGCGAAATGGCAGCGGAAAGAAAGGGACTGGAGAGAACAGATCGATTGTAGCGCAAATTGGAGCAGAGCGGAACGAAAAGGGAGTTTAAACAAAGGGAGTGGAGAGAAATGAAAGGTTGCAACACAAATGTGAGCAGAGCGAAATGGGAGTCGAAACAACGAGGGAGCAGAGAACTGAAAGACTGTGGTCAAAATGGGAGCGGAGCAGAGAGAAATGGGAGCGCAGAGAACTAAAAGATTGTGGTGCAAATATGAGCAGTGAAGAATGAAATGGGAGCTCAAACAAAGGAACTGGTGAGAACACAAATGTAGCAATGCAAATAGGAGCCGATTTGAGCAAAATAGGAGCGGAAACAAAGAGAGAAGAGAAATGAAAGGTTGCGGCGCAAATGGAAGCAGAGCGGCGCGAAATGGGAGCGGAATAAAAATAAGAGGAAAGAACTGAAAAGTTGCAGAGCAAATTGGAGCAGAGCGGAACAAAAAGGGAGAGGAGAAAACTGAAAGTTTGCAGCGCAAAAGGGAGCAGAGCGGAACGAAATGGGAGCTGAAACAAAGGGACTGGAAAGAACAGAAATGTGGTGCAAATCAGAGAGGAATGGAGCGATATAGGAGAAGAAACAAGGGGCATGTAGAGAAAAGAAAGGTTGCAGCGCAAATGGGAGCAGAGCGAAATGGGAGCAGAAACAAAGGGGTAGGAGAGAACTGAAAGGTTGCGGCACAAACGGTAGCAAAACAGAGTGAAATGGGAGTGGAAATGAAGGGATGGGAAAGTACTGAAAGGTTGTGGCACATGTGGGAGCGGAGCAAAGCGAACTGGGAGCAGAAAGAAAGGGACTGGAGAGAACTGAATGATTGCAGTGCAAATTACAGCAGAGCAGAACGAAATGAGAGAGGAAACAATGGCAGCGGAGAGAAATGAAAGGTTGCAGGGCAAATGGGAGCAGAGCGAACGCAGAGCGGAAATGAAAGGAATGGAAAGTACTGAAAGGTTGTGGCACAAATGGGAGCGTAGCGGAGCAAAATGGGAGTGGAAAGAAAGCGAGTGGAGAGAACTGAAAAATTGCAGAGCAAATTGGAGCAGAGCTGAATGAAATGGGAGCAGAAACAAAGGGACAGGAGAGTACAGAAATGAAGTAGTGCAAATAAGAGCGGAGTGGAGCAAAATAGAAGCGGAAAGATAGGGAGAGGAGAGAAGAGAAAGGTTGCGGCGCAAATGGGAGCAGAAGAGATGGGAGCGGAAACAAAGGAAGAGGAGAGAACTGAAAGATTGTGCCGGAAATCGAAGCAGCGCAGAGTGAAATGGGAGTACAGAGAACTGATGGATTGCGGCGCAAATAAGAGCGGAGCGGAACGAAATGGGAGCTCAAAGGGACTGGAGAGAACGTAAATGTAGCGGTGCAATTAGGAGCAGAGTGGAGCAAAATAGAAGCGGAATAAAAAGAAGTGGAGAGAAACAAAAACTTGCAGAGCAAATAAGACCACATCAAAATGTGAGCTGATACAAAAGGAGTGGAGATGTGAAATGTTTTGGCGAGAATGGGAGCAGAGCAAAATGGGAGTGGAGAGAATTGAAAGGTAGAGCTGCAAATGGCATTGGAAAAAAAGAGAGTGGAGAGAACTGTAAGGTTGCAGTCAAAAAAGGGAGCGGAGCGAAATTGGAGCAGAAAAAAAGGGAGTGGAAAGAACTGAAGAGTTGCAAAGCAAATGGATGCTAAGCGGAGTGAAATGGGAGCGGAAAGAAAGGGACTGGAGAGAACAGAAGTGTTGCAGCGCAAATTGGAGCGGAGTGGATCAAAATGGGAGCGGAAAAAAAG
Source organism: Cyrtonyx montezumae (assembly GCF_038088225.1). Classification (NCBI taxonomy): domain Eukaryota; kingdom Metazoa; phylum Chordata; class Aves; order Galliformes; family Odontophoridae; genus Cyrtonyx; species Cyrtonyx montezumae. The sequence continues at coordinate 3,126,293 of NW_027072025.1, forward strand.
GGAGAGGTGAGAACTGAAAGGTTGTGGTGCAAATGGGAGTGAGACGGAGCGAAATGGGAGCGGAAAGAAAGGGAGTAGAGAGAACTGAAAGGTTGCAGCTCAAATGGGAGCAGTGTGGAACGAATTGGGAGCAGAATCAAAGGGACTGGAGAGAACAGAAATGTTGTGGTGCAAATAGGAGAGGAGTTGACCAAAGTAGGAGCAGAAAAAAAGGGATTTGAGAGAAATGAAAGGTTTCAGCGCAAATGGGAGCAGAGCGAAATGGGAGTGGAAACAAAGGGAGAGGAGAGAACTGAAAGGTTGCGGTGAAATGGTACTAAAACAATGAAATGGGAGTGGAAATGAAAGGATTGGAGAGTACTGAAAGGTTGTAGCGCAAATGGGAGCGAAGCGGAGTGAAATATGAGTGGAAAGATAGGGACGAGAGGGAACAGAATTATTGCAGCGCAAATTGGAGCAGAGCGGAACAAAATGGGAGCAGAAATGAAAGGAATAGAGAGTACTGAAAGGTTGTGGCACAAATTGGAGCGGAACGGAGCGGAGTAAAATGGGAGCGGAAATAAATTAAGTCGGGAATATTGAGAAGTTGCAGAGCAAATTTTAGCAGAGCGGAACAAAAAGGGAGTGGAGAGAACTGAAAGGCGGCAGTGCAAATGGAAGCCAAGTGAAATGGGAGCGGAAATGAAATGACTGGAATTGGAGAGTACAGAAAGGTTGTGGCTCAAATGGGAGTTGTGCATTGCGAAATGTAACAGAAAAAAAGGAAGTGGAGAGAACAGAAATGTTGCGGCGCCAATAGGAGTGGAGCAGAGTGAAATGGGAGCTGAAAAAAGGGACTGCAAAGAACAGAAATGTTGCGGTGCCAATAGGAGAAGAACGTAGCGAAATGGGAACAGAAACAATGGAGTGGAAAGAATTGAAGGACTGTGAAGCACATGAGAGCTACGCAGAGTGACATGAAAGTGGAAATTAAGGAGTGGGGAGAAGAGAGTGAAGTGAAATGTTTAGGCAAGAATGGGAGTAGAGCAAAATGGGAGTGAAGTGAAAGTTAGTGGCGCAAATGGCATCAGAAAAAGAGGGAGAAGAGAGAACTGAAAAGTTGGAGTGGAAATGGGAGTCGAGCGAAATTGGAGCAGAAGAAAAAGGGATTGGAGAAAACTGAAGGGTTGCGAAGCAAATGGGTGCTAAGCGGAGTGAAATGGGAGCGGAAACAATGGGACTGAAGAGAACAGAACTGTTGCGGCACAAATAGGAGCGGAGTGGAGCAAAATGGGAGCGGAAACAAAGGGAGTGGAGAGAAGTGAAAGGTTGCGCTGCAAATGGGAGTGGAGCGAAATGGGAACGGAAAAAAAGGGAGAGGAGAGAACAGAAAGGTTGCGGCGCAATTGGGAACAAAACGGAGTGAAATGATAGCAAAAACAATCTGAGTGGAGAGTACTGAAAGGTTGTGGCGCAAATGAGAAGTTGTGCATAGCAAAATGTAATGGAAAGAAATGGAAATGGAGAGAACAGAAAAGTTGCAGCGCAAATGGGAGTGGAGCGGAACGAAATGGGAGCAGAAATAAAGGTACTGCAGAGAACAGAAATGATGCGGCGCCAATAGGAGCAGAACAGAGCAAAATGGGAACGGAAACAAAGGGAGTGGAAAGAACTGAAGGGCTGTGAAGCACACGAGAGCTACGCAGAGTGTCATGAAAGCAGAAACAAAGAAGTGGGGAGAACAGAACTGTTGCTGCGCAAATAAAAGCAGAGTGAAGCAAAATAGGTGTGGAAACAAAAGGAGTAGAGAGAAGTGAAATGTTCCAGCGCAAATGGGAGCAGAGAAATGTAGCGGTGAAAATTGGAGCGGAGTGGAGCAAAATAGGAGCGGAAAATAAGAGGGGATAAATGAAAGTTTGCGGCGCAAATGGGAGCGGAGCGGAATTAAATGGGAGGGGAAACAAAGGGAGAGGAGTGAACAGAAATGTTGCACTGCAAATAGGAGTGGAGTGGAGCAAAATAGGAGCGGAAACAAAGGGAGTGGAGAGAAATGAAAGGTTGCAGCGCAAATGGGAGTGAAGTTGTGCAAAATGGGAGCGGAAAGAGGGAGAGTAGGGAAGTGAAAAGTATCAGCGAGAACAGAGCAGTGAAAAATAAGTTTGAAGGGATATGAAATGTTTGTCAAGCTCCAATATAAAGGAGGGAGACAACGTTCTTTATATGTATATGTATACCCGATGGCGAGATTAAGACACGACGGGTCAAATGTTAGCCCAACCAGTTTCTTACAAATACTAGTTGCTTAGGGATATGGGGAAGGGAAGGTGTGCGATAGAAAATAGATGAAAAGCAAGGAAACTTGGCAGAAAGCAAGAGAGATATAAACACCACCGTGGATCCAGCGAGGTTCGTAGTAGGTCCGTTGATCTCAGGAACCTGTTTGGTCACCGCAGGGGATAGGAGATGGCAGCAAGCAGGCCTCAGGGACCATCCTAAGTCTCTTCGGGAGTTCTCCTCAAAGATCTTTTCTTTGGGAGTTCTTCTCCAAAAATCCTTAGTTCAGTGAAGGCCTTTTATCCCCCATTTCTCAGGAATTTGTTTTTGTAACATGTCTGGCCCAACAGATAAGCCAGCAGCATATGTTGCATTCATTGCCATGCAGGCGCATTGATTTGTGGTGGTCAGCTTCTCCAAGCCGTATTCCCACGGAGAAAACTATTTGCACCTATTCCTGCTTATCTTTACAACCGTAAGCAGCGACAATGAGGCACCATGACACCCCTCCAGATAACCGGCAGTTAATCAGTCAGAGTCTTATCACCAGAAAAGGCCTTACGAAGCAAGCTTTGAGACAAACGAAAAAAAAAACAGTTTCGGTCTTTTACAATGTTACAGCGAAAATTGGAGCAGTGCAAAATGGGGGTGGAGATAACTGGAACGTTGAGGTGCAAATGGGAGCAAAGTGAAATTGGAGCGGGAATGTCACCGGTTTGCGGGACAGTTTGACCCAGTACCGTGACAATTGAGGCAGGGGACCCACGGGCCCAGACCCCGGGGAAGGGGAAAGGGGAAAGGGAAAATGGAGAAGGGAGATGGGCCTAGGAACAAAACAGCGGCAACGATCTGAGGAGGAAAGCTAATTTACTAAATAGATATCAGAAAGGAGAAATAGCACAATATAATATAATATAATTGGAATTGAGGCAAATGAATCAAATAAAATGAGCAAGAGAGAGAGTGTCCGATAAACCGAAGGCCTTACGCTAACGCTGAAGGCGGACGGCTGCAACAAACACCCACTGCCGAGCTCGGTCCCGAAGGGAAGAGAGAGTCCCGTGACCGCAGACAGTTTTTATCTTTCCCTCTGGGCGGAAATATGTAAAAATGCAAAGCATTGCAAAGTCCTCTGGGGAATGGAGTTCTTCTTCTCTTCTGAGACAGGTACACCCAGAACTATCAATGATCAACAGAGCTGGAGAATTAACTCTTTAACTCCCAATACTCCACATGATGTTATGATGTGGAATATTAATAATACAACAAAAATCATAGAACCATAACATTCCACACCTTATTCAACATCATTACATCATGCTTAATATATATATATACATAAAAACACAATGATTAACAATCTTTAAATACAAACACATACAATTTACATGTATATATATATACATAGTAATAAAATTACTGAGGGTGCTCTCCCCACATCAAATTCCCTTGTGGTGCACACTGAACATCCCCGTTCTTCTGCATCACCCACCAGGTGGACCCAGGTCCCTGAGCAAAAACAGTTCCACGGAGAGGTTTGCCCTCTCCAGAAGCTGGAAGAACCCAAACCGCTTTTCCCAAGATGTTCTTCACATGTACTACAGGGACCTTATCTCCTTCTACAGTAGGTGGAGAGCTGGACTGGGCAGGACCATCGCAATTGATGGATGTCACGGTGTTATTCGAGACAGTGACCCAAGGGAAACCGAGAAGGGAGAGAGGAGAGAAAAAAGAAACTGTGTCAGTGGCCGCGCGGCCGCCCGAGCAGAGTCGCGCTCCGGAAGGGGAAACAGCGGGAAGAGATGGGTCTACAAGAAAACAACGGCACGATCTGAGAAGGAACAGTAACTTTACTAAATATAATAAAATTGAACAATTGAGAGAGAGAGAGATAAAATTTCCAAACCGAATTGTCATGGTTTTATGATTTTTGGTACTGGTATTCCACATCATAACATCATGTAGTGCATTTAGAGTTAAAGAGTTAATGTTCCAGCTCCGTGGACCATCGATAGTTCCAGGTATGCCTGTCTCAGAAGAGAAGAAGAACTCCATTCCCCAGAGGACTTTGCGATGCTTTGCGTTCTTACGTGTTTATGCTCAGAGGGAAAGATAAAAACTGTCTGTGGTCACGGGACTCTCTCTTCCCTTCGGGACCGAGCTCGGCAGTGGGTGTTTGTTGCAGCCGTCCGCCTTCAGCGTTAGCGTAAGGCCTTCGGTTTATCGGACACTCTCTCTCTTGCTCATTTTATTTGATTCATTTGCCTCAATTCCAATTATATTATAATGTGTTATTTTCCTTTCTGATATCTTATTTAGTAAATTAGCTTTCCTCCTCAGATCGTTGCCGCTGTTTTGTTCCTAGGCCCATCTCCCTTCTCCTTTTTCCCTTTTTCCCCCGTCCCCCTTCCCCTAGGTGTGGGCCCGTGGGTCCCCTGCCTCAATTGCCACGGGACCCGGGTCAAACTGTCCCGCAAAACGGTGACATTTTTGGCGCCCGACGTGGGGCAAAACTAGCTGCCTTAGCCGGACAAAGACATACTTTTAGAGTGAATCTCTGTCTTTTGTTAGGAAGCTTATCTGTACTGCAGGTACTGTACGGCAAAACACGACCTTGAAGTCCAGGCGTACTGCCAGTTCTTCTGGGATATTTGTAAACTTTTCGGGTGCTGCCGGCTTGTTTGAGTAAAAGAAAAAAAAAATGTTTTTACTGTTTCTGTTAAAAGTGCCCTTACAGGGATTTTATTTCATTGCTTTTTCCCTTTTAATGCTCAGAACGTACTGGAACTTGGTTAAGCTTGCCAGTCTGATCTATGGAGCCTGGTCCCTATATGACAAATGAAAAGCAGTGATGGAGGCACGTACCAGATACCTGGGCACCCCGGATAATGTAACAAATGATACCATGTTAACAAACCAAACAATATTTGAATGGGTGTCCAGGTTCTCCTCTCAGTTCCTTATGAATTTTCAAGATTACAGCTTAGGGACTATGTTAACGATTGGGATATTAGTCCTCCTGAATGTACTCTCTGTTATAGGATTTTACATTGCATGGAGGAAGCTTTTCCCAGAAACAGAGAATATTGAATGGCAGGAAAAGTGGAGAGTTTTAGGAAAGAAATTAGAAGCATGGGGTCCCCCGGTGCAATGGAATTTTACTCCTGAGCACTTGCAGGATCCTGAGGAGCTAGGCCTGTATCTGAGTAATGGGTGTTGTGGCTCAGAAAGATCTGAGGTGGAACAGCTTATCTGGGGCTTGGCTTATGCTTACCGAGGCATATATACTGTTCTGGAGAGAGAGTGTCCAAACTGAGGCTCAGACCAAAGAGGAAAACCTCCCAGGCACATCTGACCAGCCAGAGAAAGCACCTGTATCAAAGTCGGTTGCCCCAGTGGAAGGCCAGAAATGGAAACGTGTGTCCTCACGCCTAGAACGCAAAGAAGAGGTGGCGAAAGAAGAGGAAGATCCAGGCGAGGGGGGGTCCTCAACACCACCACCACCACCAAGAAAGGCAACAAAGAAAAGTGAGAGGCATGGACATAGTGATGATGAGGATGATGAGAGAGTCAAAGTTACCACGTTTCGTCGACCCATGAAAATGTCTGAGATCCAAGGCTCAAGAAAGGAGTTTATTCGACGTCCGGATGAGAGCATTGTCACTTGGTTGCTTCGGTGTTGGGACAACGGGGCCAACAGCGTGTCCCTCGACAGTAACGAAGCTCGCCAACTAGGAAACATTGCCCGTGATCCAGCTGTCGACAGAGGGATCAGCAGGTATATGGATGGAATCTGCAGCCTCTGGCAACAAATGTTAGTAGCTGTGAGGGAAAGATATCCCTACAAGAGTGACCTGGCACCTAAAGTGAAAAGATGGAAAACTATTGAGGAAGGCACCCAGTATTTGAGAGAAACAGCTGTGGCGGAAATGCTGTATGATCCCACGTTTGATCCTGAAGATCGGGACCATGATCCAGAGAAAGTAAGGAGTACACCCGAAATATGTCAGAAGCTTTCAAAAAACAGCACCAGATAGGTACGCCGGTATACTAGTGAAAAGGTTCAACAGATATGAGGACCAAGACAGAAAACCCCGAGTTTTTGAACTGATTCTTACACTTCAAATCTTTGAACAAAAATTTCCGCCATCACACGCTTCCATTTCAGCCATATCAGGGTTAGAAGTACAGATGGAAGACGTGTTAGAGAAAGTATCCCGACTGATTGATAGGGTTGAAAAGATTGCAGCTCGAGCAAATGACAGCACTAGCTTCATGACACGCGTGGCTCTGTGGAGTTACTTAGGTGAAAATGGAGAAGATATGAAGGAATGGCATCAGAAACCCACCCCTGCACTGCTAGCACGGGTGAGAGAATTACAACACAGACCAACGACCAGTGAAGTTGTTCCTGTCACTACAGGTAACCAATAGAGGGGCCCTGCCCTCAGCCAGAGGAGGGAGAGGGATAATAGAGTGTATTGGACTGTGTGGATTCGGTGGACTGGCACATCAGAACCCCAAAAATATTAGGCACTGGTGGATACTGGTGCACAGTGTACTCTAATGCCTTCGAGTTATAAAGGGACAGAACTGATCCATATCTCTGGAGTGACTGGGGGCTCTCAGGAATTGTCTGTGCTGGAGGCAGAAATAAGCCTCACTGGTAAAGACTGGCAGAAGCATCCTATAGTGACCGGACAGGGGGCTCCAGGCATACTCGGTATAGACTATCTCAGAAGGGGGCACTTTAAGGATCCCAAGGGGTACCGATGGGCTTTTGGAATAGCTGCTGTGGACACAGACAAAATTAAGCAGCTGTCTGTTTTACCTGGCCTGTCAGAAGATCCGTCTGTTGTGGGGTTGCTACAAGTGGAGGAGCAACAGGTGCCAATTGCTACAAAAACGGTGCACAGACGGCAGTACCACACCAACAGGGATTCCTTGCTCCCCATTCATAATTTGATTCGTCAGCTAGAGAGCCGGGGAGTGATCAGCAAAACTCACTCACCATTTAACAGCCCCATATGGCCGGTGCGTAAAGCCAGTGCAGAATGGAAGCTGATGGTAGATTACTGTGGCCTGAATGAACTCACACCCCCACTGAGTGCTGCTGTACCGGACATGTTACAACTCCAGTATGAACTGGAGACAAAAGCAGCCAAGTGGTATGCCACCACTGACATTGCTAATGCCTTCTTTTCAATTCCTCTTGCCACAGAATGCAGGCCACAGTTTGCCTTTACCTGGAGGGCGTCCAGTACACCTGGAACCGTTTGCACCAGGGGTGGAAGCACAGTCCAACCATTTGCCATGGGTTGATCCAAACTGCATTGGAGCAGGGTGGTGCTCCTGAGCATCTGCAATACATTGATGACATTGTTGTATGGGGCAATACAGCAGAGGAAGTCTTTGAGAAAGGTGAGCAGATTATCCAAATTCTCCTACGAGCTGGCTTTGCTATCAAGCGAAGCAAAGTGAAAGGGCCTGCACAGGAAATTCAGTTCCTAGGTATAAAGTGGCAAGATGGACGTCGTCACATCCCAACAGATGTGATTGACAAAATTACTGCCATGTCTCCACCCACCAGTAAGACAGAGACCCAAGCTTTTCTGGGTGTAGTGGGCTTTTGGAGAATGCATGTTCCAAACTACAGTCTCATTGTGAGCCCTCTCTATCGGGTGACGCGGAAGAAGAATGATTTTGTGTGGGGCCCTGAGCAGCAGCAGGCTTTTGAACAAATTAAGCAGCAGATAGCCTGTGCCATGGCCCTGGGGCCAGTTTGGACGGGACAGGATGTAAAGAACATCCTCTACACTGCTGCTGGAAAGGAAGGTCCCACTTTGAGTCTATGGCAAAGAGCCTCTGGGGAGACCCGAGGCCGACCCCTTGGATTTTGGAGCAGAGCGTACAGGGCTTCAGGGGAGTGCTACACTCCAACTGAGAAGGAGATCTTAGCCGCGTACGAGGGGGTTCGAGCTGCTTCCGAAGTAATCCGTTCTGAAATGCAGCTCCTCCTGGCACCTCGACTGCCAGTGCTGAGCTGGATGTTTAAAGGAACAGCTCCCTCTACCCATCATGCTACTGATGCCACTTGGAGTAAGTGGACTGCACTGATTACACAGCGAGCTCGGATGGGGAACCTCAACCGTCCAGGAATCCGTGAGGTGATCATGGACTGGCCTGAAGGTAAAACGTTTGGAACAACGCCAGCAGAGGAGGTGTCATGTGCTAAAGAAGCCCCACCATATAATGAACTACCAGACAATGAAAAGAGATACGCCCTGTTCACAGATGGATAAGATAGATGGATTGTGGGTAAGCACCGCAGATGGAAATCTGCTGTGTGGAGCCCCACACGACGAGTTGCAGAGGCCACTGAAGGAGAAGGAGAATCAAGTCAATTTGCAGAGGGAAAGGCTGTCCAGCTGGCCTTAAATATTGCTGAACGAGAGAGGTGGCCTGTGCTTTATATTTACACTGATTCATGGATGGTGGCAAATGCTTTATGGGGTTGGTTACAGCAGTGGGAACAAAATGGTTGGCAATGGAGGGGTAAACCTATTTGGCCTGCTGAACTGTGGAAAAACATTGCTGCCCGAATAAAGAATAGGGTTGTAAAGGTGCGCCATGTAGATGCTCATGTTCCTAAGAGCCGGGCAACTGAAGAGCAGCAAAATAACCATAAGGTATATCGAGCTGCCAAAGTTAAGGTGGCTCAAGTAGACTTAGACTGGCAACACAAAAGTGAATTATTTCTAGCTCGGTGGGCCCATGAGACCTCGGGCCATCAAGGAAGAGATGCAACATATAAGTGGGCTAGAGACCGAGGGGTGGACTTAACTATGGATGTTATTGCACAGGTTATCCATGACTGTGACACATGCGCCACAATTAAACAAGCCAAGAGGATGAAACCCCTCTGGCAGGAAGGGCGATGGCAAAAGTATAAATATGGGGAGGCGTGGCGGGTTGATTATATCACCTTACCACGATCTCGCAGTGGTAAGCGTTATGTGCTCACCATGGTAGAGGCAACTACTGGGTGGCATGAAACATACGCAGTAACCCATGCTTCCGCCCAGAACACCATCTTAGGCCTGAAGAAACAAGTCCTATGGCGACATGGCACTCCAGAAAGAATTGAGTCTGATAATGGAACTCATTTAAAAAATTCTCTTGTAAATACTTGGGCCAAAGATCATGGCATCGAGTGGATTTATCATATCCCCTATCATGCACCAGCTTCTGGTAAAATTGAAAGGTACAATGGATTGTTTAAAACCACATTGAAAGCAATGGGTGGTGGAACATTTAAGCACTGGGAGAAGAATTTGTCAGAAGCCGCCTGGTTGGTCAACACCAGAGGATCCATCAATCGCGATGGTCCTGCCCAATCCAGCTCTCTACCTACTGTAGAAGGAGATAAGGTCCCTGTAGTACATGTGAAGAACATGTTGGGAAAAGCGGTTTGGGTTCTTCCAGCTTCTGGAGAGGGCAAATCTCTCCGTGGAACTGTTTTTGCTCAGGGACCTGGGTCTATCTGGTGGGTGATGCAGAAGAATGGGGATGTTCAGTGTGTACCACAAGGGAATTTGATGTTGGGAGAGCGCTCTCAGTAATTCTATCACTATGTATATATGTATATATGTATGTTGTATGTGTTTGTATTTAATGCTTGTTAATCATTGTTTCTTTATGTATTTATATATTAAGCATGATGTAATGATGTTGAATAAGGGGTGGAATGTCATGGTTTTATGATTTTTGGTACTGGTATTCCACATCATAACATCATGTAGTGCATTTAGAGTTAAAGAGTTAATGTTCCAGCTCCGTGGACCATCGATAGTTCCAGGTATGCCTGTCTCAGAAGAGAAGAAGAACTCCATTCCCCAGAGGACTTTGCGATGCTTTGCGTTCTTAGTGGTTACACTCAGAGGGAAAGATAAAAACTGTCTGCAGTCACGGGACTCTCTCTTCCCTTCGGGACCGAGCTCGGCAGTGGGTGTTTGTTGCAGCCGTCCGCCTTCAGCGTTAGCGTAAGTCCTTCGGTTTATCGGACACTCTCTCTCTTGCTCATTTTATTTTATTCATTTGCCTCAATTCCAATTATATTATAATGTGTTATTTTCCTTTCTGATATCTTATTTAGTAAATTAGCTTTCCTCCTCAGATCGTTGCCGCTGTTTTGTTCCTAGGCCCATCTCCCTTCTCCTTTTTCCCTTTTTCCCCCGTCCCCCTTCCCCGGGGTGTGGGCCCATGTGTCCCCTGCCTCAATTGTCACGGTACCGGGTCAAACTGTCACGCAAACCGCTGACACGAATGCTGTGAGCTTACGTTAAGGAGGAAACTGCAGGGGAAGCACACGTGCTGAACCTCCACGGCAGCCCAGAGGAGCGTGCCCAGACAGAGCGCAGCCTTGCATCCAGTGCGGAGCTCCGCCCCTCCCCTTGCTACTCCCACAGCATTAACTCCTTCACTGCTGCATGATGCTCTGATGTGGAATACCGGCATCAAAACCACAAAACCACAACATTCCACCCCTTATTCCACATCATCACATCATGCTTAACACACATCTATACATAACCAAAACAGTAATAACATAAGTTACATAGAAACATATATATATATATATACACATACATACACATGTAATTACAGACTGCATTCCCCCAATATCAAATTTCCTAGTGGGACACACTGGACGTCCCCATTTTTATCCATTACCCACCCGGTGCACCCAGGTCCCTGCGCAAAAACGGTTCCACGGAGGGGTTTGCCCTTTCCAGAGGCTGGAAGGACCCACACCGCTTTTCCCAATATGCTCCTCACATGTACCACAGGGACCTTATCTCCCTCTATGGTCTGTAGGGAGCTGGACTGTGCAGGACCCTCTCGGTTGACTGATTCCCTAGTGTTGACCAGCCAGGTGGCTTCTGCCAGATGCTTCTCCCAGTGCTTAAATGTCCCACCACCCATTGCTCTCAACGTGGTTTTCAACAACCCGTTGTAGCGCTCGATCTTACCAGCAGCTGGTGCATGGTAGAGGATATGGTAGATCCATTCAATGCCATGTTCTTTGGCCCAGATATCCACAAGAGAATTTTTGAAATGAGTCCCATTATCGGACTCAATTCTCTCTGGAGTGCCATGTGAGATGCCTATGGAGAGCCATAGAACTTGTTTCTCGAGCCCTAGGATGATGTTTCGGGCGGTAGCATGGGGTACTGCGTATGCCTCAAGCCACCCAGTGGTCGCCTCCACCATGGTGAGCACGTAACGCTTAACATCGCGAGTTCTTGGCAAGGTGTTATAATCAACCTGCCACGCCTCCCCATATTTATACTTTTGCCATCGCCCTTCCTGCCAGAGAGGTTTCATCCTCTTGGCCTGTTTAATTGTGGCGCATGTGTCACAATCATGGATAACCTTTGCAATAACATCCATAGTTAAGTCCACCCCTCGGTCTCTAGCCCACTTATATGTTGCATCTCTTCCTTGATGGCCCGAGGTCTCATGGGCCCACCGAGCTAAAAATAGCTCTCTTTTGTTCTGCCAGTCCAAATCGATCTGAGACACCTCAATTTTGGCAGCTTGATCTACCTGATGGTTATTTTTCTGCTCTTCAGTAGCTCGATTCTTGGGCACATGAGCATGTACATGGCGCACCTTTACACCCAACCTTTTTGTTCGGGCAGCAATGTCTTTCCACAGTTCAGCAGCCCAAATAGATTTATCCTTCCGTTGCCAGTTGTCCTGTTCCCACTGCTGCAATCGAATCCACATCCAAGAGTCAGTATAAAGATATAGCATGGGCCACCTCTCCCGTTCAGCCACATATAAGGCCAGCTGGACAGCCTTTACCTCCACAAATTGGCTTGATTCTCCTTCTCCTTCAGTGGCCTCTGCAACTCGTCGTGTGGGGCTCAACACAGCAGCCTTCCATCTGCGATGCTTCCCAACGATACGACACGATCCATCAGTGAAGAGGGCATACGTCTTTTCATTCTATGGTAGTTCGTTATATGGTGGGGCCTTGTTAGCACGTGGTATCTCCTCTGATGGGGATGTTCCAAATTTCTTGCCTTCAGGCCAGTCCATGATCACCTCCAGGATTCCTGGACGGTTGAGGTTCCCCATCCGAGCTCGCTGTGTAGCCAGTGCAATCCACTTACTCCAGGTGGCATCGGTAGCATGATGGGTGGGGGGAACCTTTCCTCTGAACATCCAATTCAGCACTGGTAGTCGAGGTGCCAGGAGGAGCTGTGTCTCAGTACCAATTACTTCAGAGGCAGCCCGAACCCCCTCGTATGCTGCCAAAATCTCCTTCTCAGTTGGAGTGTAGCACTCCTCTGAAGCCCTGTACGCTCTGCTCCAAAATCCAAGGGGTCGGCCTCGGGTCTCCCCAGAGGCTCTTTGCCATAGACTCCAAGTGGGACCTTTCTCTCCAGCAGCAGAGTAGATGATGTTTTTCACATCCTGTACCAATCGTACTGGCCCCAAGGCCACAGCACGGGCTATCTCCTGCTTAATTTGCTCAAAGGCCTGCTGCTGTTCAGGACCCCATGCAAAATTATTCTTTTTTTGAGTCACTTGATAGAGGGGGCTTACTATGAGGCTATAGTTTGGGATGTGCATCCTCCAAAAACCTACTACACCCAGAAAAGACTGTGTCTCTTTCTTGCTAGTGGGTGGTGACATACTGGTGATTTTGTCAATCACATCTCCTGGAATGTGACATCGTTCATCTTGCCATTTTACTCCCAGGAACTGAATTTCTTGGGCAGGTCCCTTCACTTTGTTCCGTTTAATAGCAAAACCAGCACCCAGAAGAATTTGGATTATTCACTCTCCTTTTTTAAAAACTTCCACTGCTGTATCAAACCACACAACAATGTCATCAATGTACTGGAGGTGCTCAGGTGCCCCACTCTGTTCCAGTGTGGTTTAAATCAACCCATGGCCAATGGTTGGGCTGTGTTTCCACCCCTGGGGCAAACGGTTCCAGGTGTACTGAACGCCCCTCCAGGTGAAAGCAAACTGTGGTCTGCACTCTGTGGCCAAAGGAATAGAAAAGAATGCATTAGCAATGTCAATAGTGGCATACCACTTGGCTGCTTTTGACTCCAGTTCATATTGCATCTCCAACATATCTGGCACAGCAGCACTCAGTGGGGGTGTGACTTCATTCAGGCCACGGTAATCTACCGTCAGCCTCCATTCTCCACTGGCTTTACGCACAGGCCATATGGGGCTGTTAAAAGGGGAGTGAGTTTTGCTGATCACTCCCTGGCTCTCTAGCTGATGGATCAAGTTATGAATGGGGAGCAAGGAATCCCTGTTGGTGCGGTACTGCCGTCTGTGCAACCATTTTTGTAGCAATTGGTAATTGCTGCTCTTTCACTTTCAGTACCCCCACAACAGACGGATCTTCTGACAGGCCAGGTAAAATAGACAGCTGCTGAATGTTGTCTGCATCTACAGCAGCTATTCCAAAAGCCCATCGGTACCCCTTGGGATCCTTGAAATGTCCCCTTCTGAGATAGTCAATACCGAGTATTCATGGAGCCCCCTGTTTAGTCACTATGGGATGCTTCTGCCAGGTTTTACCGGTGAGGCTTATTTCTGCCTCAAACACAGACAGTTCCTGAGAACCCCCGTCACTCCAGAAATATGAATCAATTTTTTCCCTTTATAACTCGAGGGCATCAGAGTACACTGTGCACCAGTGTCCACCAGTGCCTTATATCTTTGTGGCTCTAATGTGCCAGGCCATCTAATCCACACAGTCCAATACACCCTATTATCCCTTTCCCTCCCCTGGCTGAGGGCTGGGCCCCTCTCTTGGTTACCTGCAGTGACGGGAGCAATTTCGTTGGTGGCTGATCTCTGCTGTAGTTCTCTCACCCGTGCTCGCAGTGCAGGAGTGGGTTTTTTATGCCACTTCCTCATGTCCTCTCCGTTGTCTCGTAAGAAGCTCCACATGGCCACACGTGACATGGTGTTACTGCTGTCACTTGCTCGTGCAGAGAGGCGGTTGCCTTTGGTGGCCGAGACTTTCATCAGTTTCATCAATTGCTTCATCAGATTCTTTGGGTCATGCTCGTCTTCATCAGGTGTTTCCAATACTGACACAGGTTCATCCCTATTCATCAGCAATGACAGTTCATCCAGTATAGTTTCCTGTGTCTTCTTTATCTCACCTACTTCTTCTGCTACTATAGCTGCAATGGAAGCACGTGATGGTGGAAACTGTTGTTCAAAGTTCTGGAGTGTAATAGTCAGTTCATAAACTGGGAGTCTTCTGTCTTGACCCTCGAATCTATGGAACATTGCTACCAGTGTACTTGCGTACCTCTCTGGTGCTGTTTTTGAGAGCTTGCAATATACATCAGGTGTACACCTTACTCTAGCAGGATCACGGTCCTGGTGTGGGTTGTTAGGGACGAAATTGGGATCATACAGCATCTCTACTACGGCTGTTTCTCTCAAAAATTGGATGCCTTTCTCCACGGTGTTCCATCTTTCCACCTTAGGCTCCAGATCATCTTTGTAAGGATATCTATCCTTTACAGCCACTAGTACTCGTTCCCAGAGGGTAGCGACTCCATTCAGACATCTGCCAATTCCTCTGTCGATAGCTGGGTCTCAAGCAATGCTTCCCAGTTGGTGGGCTTCGCTGCCATCTAGGGACACGCTGCTGGCACTGCTGTCCCAACCCCGCAGCAACCAGGTGACAATAGATTCACCCTAGCGCCGTACAAACTCCTTTCTTGAACCTTGTATTTTAGTCATCTTTAGGGGCCTACGAGTAGTGGTAACAGTGACTCCATCATCATCGCTGTCTTCTCCATGTCTCTCACTTTTCTTAGTGGCCTTTCTAGGTGGTGGTGGTGGTGGTGCTGAGGAGGGCCCCTCGCCTGGATCTTTCTCTTCTTTCTCTGCTTCTTCTTCTTTCCGTTCTAGGCGCGAGGACGGCCGTGTCCATTTCTGGCCTTCCACAGGGGCAACCGACACTGATACCGGTGCTTCCTGTGATTGGTCAGGTCTAACTGCCAGGTTTTCATTTTTGCTTTGGACCTTGGTTTGGAAACCATTTCTCTCCAGAATATCAATTATAGCTCGATAAGCACAAGCCAAACCCCAAACAATACATTCCTTCTCAGATCGTCCTGAGTCACGTGACTCCTTACCTAAACACTCACTGAATTTCTCAGGATCCCACAGGTGCTCAAGATCAAAACTGCATAACACCGCGGGTCCCCACGCTTCTAATTTCTTTCCTAATTTTTTCCACCTTCCCTGCCATTCAACATTCTCTGGTTTTGAGGAAAGCTTCCTCCACATGATGTAAATTACTGTTGCAGAGAGTGCATGCAGGAAAACAGATAACACAGTTGCCAGGGTGACATCTTGAATATAGGTAAAGACCTGAAAAGAGTAACTGGAAACCAATCCATATGCCGCATAATCTGTCACGTTAGCCAGGGTGTTTAGGCAGAAGGTATGTAACCCCCTCAGCACACTAAAGTAGATGTATACATACATTACTCCGGTGCTGAACATGAAGAGCTTAAAAAGACGCCAGCATGCTATAAGGTACATGAAAAATCTTAGTCCACTTAGCACCAGATTTACAGTATAGTACCAATATTGCATTGCCCGCATTCTCCACCAATAATTGTCACGGTGTTATCCGTGACAGTGACCCAAGGGAAACCGAGAAGGGAGAGAGGAGAGAAAAAAGAAACTGTGTCAGTGGCCGCGCGGCTGCCCGAGCAGAGCCGCGCTCCGGGAGGGGGAGGGGGAAACAGCGGGAAGAGATGGGTCTTCAAAAAAACAACGGCATGATCTGAGAAGGAATGGTAACTTTACTAAATCTAATAAAATTGAACAATTGAGAGAGAGAGAGATAAAATTTCCAAACCGAAAGCTGTGAGATTACGTTAAGGAGGAAACTGCAGGGGAAGCACACGTGCTGAACCTCCACGGCAGCCCAGAGGAGCACGCCCAGACAGAGCGCCACCTCGCATCTGGTGCGGAGCTCCGCCCCTCCCCTCTGCTGCTCCCACAGCATTAACTGCTTCACTGCTGCATGATGCTCTGATGTGGAATACCGGCATCAAAACCACAAAACCACAACAATGGATCCTCTGGTGTTGTCCAACCAGGTGGCTTCTGACAAATTCTTCTCCCAGTGCGTAAATTTTTTGCCACCTATTGCCTTCAACATTGTTTTTAGCAACCCAATGTACCTTTCAATTTTACCAGAAGCTGGTGCATGATAGGGGATATGATAAATCCACTCGATGCCATGATCTTTGGCCCAAGTATTTACAAGAGAATTTTTGAAATGAGTCCCATTATCTGACTCAATTCTCTCTGGAGTGCCATGTCGCCATAGGACTTGTTTCTTCAGGCCTAAGATGGTGTTTCGGGTGGTAGCATGGGGTACTGCTTATGTTTCAAGCCACCCAGTAGTTGCCTCTACCATGGTGAGCACATAACGCTTACCACTGCGAGATCGTGGCAAGGTGATATAATCAACCCGCCACGCCTCCCCATATTTATACTTTTGCCATCGCCCTTCCTGCCAGAGGGGTTTCATCCTCTTGGCTTGTTTAATTGTGGAGCATGTGTCACAGTCATGGATAACCTGTGCAATAACATCCATAGTTAAGTCCACCCCTCGGTCTCTAGCCCACTTATAGGTCGCATCTCTTCCTTGATGGCCTGAGGTCTCCTGGGCCCACCGAGCTAGAAATAATTCACTCTTGTGTTGCCAGTCTAAGTCTTCTTGAGCCACCTTAACTTTGGCAGCTCGATCTACCTGATGGTTATTTTGCTGCTCTTCAGTTGCCCGGCTCTTAGGAACATGAGCATCTACATGGCGCACCTTTACAACAATATTCTTTATTCGAGCAGAAATGTTTTTCCACAGTTCAGCATCCCAAATAGGTTTACCCCTCCATAGGCAACAATTTTGTTCCCATTGCTGTAACCACCCCCAAAATACATTTGCCACCATCCATGAGTCAGTGTAAAGATAAAGCACAGGCCACCTCTCTCATTCAGCAATATCTAAGGCCAGCTGGACAGCCTTTACCTCCACAAATTGGCTTGATTCTCCTTCTCCTTCAGTGGCCTCTGCAACTCGTCGTGTGGGGCTCAACACAGCAGCCTTCCATCTGCGGTGCTTACCCACAACACGACATGATCCATCTGTGAACAGGGCATATATCTTTTCATTGTCTGGTAGTTCATTATATGGTGGGGCTTCTTTAGCACGTGACACTTCCTCTGCTGGTGTTGTTCCAATCTTTTACCTTCAGGCCAGTCCATGATCACCTCCAGGATTCCTGGACGGTTGAGGTTCCCCATCCGAGCTCGCTGTGTAACCAGTACAGTCCATTTACTCCAAGGGACATCAGTAGCATGATGGGTAGAGGGAACTATCCCTTTGAACATCCAGCTCAGCACTGGCCGTCGAGGTGCCAGGAGGAGCTGCGTTTCAGTACCGATTACTTCGGAAGCAGCTCGAACCCCCTTGTACGTGGCTAAGATCTCCTTCTCAGTTGGAGTGTAGCGCTCCTCAAACCCCCTGTACGCCCGACTGCAGAATCCATGGTGTCGGCCTCGGGTCTCTCCAGAAGCTCTTTGCCACAAACTCCAAGTGGGACCTTCCTTTCCAGCAGCACTGTAGAGGATGTTCTTTACATCCTGTCCCGTCAGCACTGGCCCCAGGGCCACGGCACGGGCTATCTTCTGCTTAATTTGTTCAAAAGCCTGCTGCTGCTCAGGGCCCCACACAAAATCATTCTTCTTCCGCGTCACCCGATAGAGAGGGCTCACAATGAGACTGTAGTTTGGAAATGCATTCTCCAAAAGCCCACTACACCCAGAAAAGCTTGGGTTTCTGTCTTACTGGTGGGTAGAGACATGGCAGTAATTTTGTCAATCACATCTGTTGGGATGTGACGATGTCCATCTTGCCACTTTATACCTAGGAACAGAATTTCTTGTGCAGGCCCTTTCACTTTGCTTTGCTTGATAGCAAAGTCAGCTCGTAGGAGAATTTGGATAATCTGCTCTCCTTTCTCAAAGACTTCCTCTGCTGTATTGCCCCATACAACAATGTCATCAATGTATTGCAGATGCTCAGGAGCACCACCCTGCTCCAATGCAGTTTGAATCAACCCATGGCAAATGGTTGGGCTGTGTTTCCACCCCTGGGGCAAACGGTTCCAGGTGTACTGGACGCCCCTCCAGGTGAAGGCAAAATGTGGCCTGCATTCTGTGGCCAGAGGAATTGAGAAAAAAGCATTAGCAATGTCAATGGTGGCATACCACTTGGCTGCTTTTGACTCCAGTTCGTTCTGGATTTGTAGCATGTCTGGCACATAAGCAAACAGGGGGGGTGTGACTTCATTCAGACCACGGTAATCTACCGTCAGCCTCCATTCTCCACTGGCTTTACGCACTGGCCATATGGGGCTGTTAAAAGGTGAGTGAATTTTATTGATCACACCCTGGCTCTCTAGCTGACGAATCAGGTTATGAATGGGGAGCAAGGAATCCCTGTTGGTGCGTTACTGCCGTCTGTGCACCATTTTTGTAGCAATCGGTACCTGTTGCTCCTCCACTTGGAGCAACCCCACAACAGACGGATCTTCTGATAGGCCAGGCAAAACAGATAGCTGCTTAATGTTGTCAGTGTCCACAGCAGCTATTCCAAAAGCCCATCGGTACCCCTTGGGATCCTTAAAGTGCCCCCTTCTGCGATAGTCTATACCAAGTATGCATGGAGCCCCCTGTCCAGTCACTATAGGATGCTTCTGCCAGTCTTTACCAGTGAGGCTTATTTCTGCCTCCAACACAGACAATTCCTGAGAGCCCCCAGTCACTCCAGAGATATAGATCAGTTCTGTCCCTTTATAACTCGAAGGCATTAGAGTACACTGTGCACCAGTATCCACCAGTGCCTCATATTTTTGTAGTTCTGATGTGCCAGGCCAACGAATCCACAGTCCAATACACTCTATTATCCCTCTTCCTCCTCTGGCTTAGGGCAGGGCCCTTCTATTGGTTACCTGTAGTGACAGGGACAACTTCACTGGTCGTTGGTCTGTGCTGCAATTCTCTCAACCGTGCTTGCAGTGCAGGAGTGGGTTTTTTATGCCATTCCTTCATATCTCCTTTTTCACATAAGTAATTGCACAGAGACCATGCGCGACATGAAGTGAATGCTGTCATTTGCTCGAGCAAGACTGCGTTTGCTTCTGATAGCTGCAATCTTTTCAACCCTATCAATCAGTCGAGATACTTTCTCTAACACGTCTTCCATCTGTCCTTCTAACCTTGATATGGCTGAAATGGAAGCGTGTGATGGCGGAAATTTTTGTTCAAAGATTTGAAGTGTAAGAATCAGTTCAAAAACTCGGGGTTTTCTGTCTTGGTCCTCATATCTGTTGAACGTTGTCACTAGTATACCGGCGTACCTTTCTGGTGCTGTTTTTTGAAAGCTTCTGACATATTTCGGGTGTACTCCTTACTTTCTCTGGATTATGGTCCCGATCGTCAGGATCAAACGTGGGATCATACAGCATTTCCGCCACAGCTGTTTCTCTCAAATACTGGGTGCCTTCCTCAATAGTTTTCCATCTTTTCACTTTAGGTGCCAGGTCACTCTTGTAGGGATATCTTTCCCTCAGAGCTACTAACATTTGTTGCCAGAGGCTGCAGATTCCATCCATATACCTGCTGATCCCTCTGTCGACAGCCAGATCACGGGCAATGTTTCCTAGTTGGCGAGCTTCGTTACTGTCGAGGGACACGCTGTTGGCCCCATTGTCCCAACACCGAAGCAACCAAGTGACAATGCTCTCATCCGGACGTCGAATAAACTCCTTACTTGAGCCTTGAATCTCAGACATTTTCATGGGTCGACGAAACGTGGTAACTTTGACTCTCTCATCATCCTCATCATCACTATGTCCATGCCTCTCACTTTTCTTTGTTGCCTTTCTTGGTGGTGGTGGTGTTGAGGACCCCCCCTCGCCTGGATCTTCCTCCTCTTTCGCCACCTTTTCTTTGCTTTCTAGGCGTGAGGACACACGTTTTCCATTTCTGGCCTTCCACCGGGGCAACTGACTTTGATACCGGTCAGATGTGCCTGGGAGGTTTTCCTCTTTGGCCTGAGCCTCAGTTTGTACACTCTCTCTCTCCAGAACAGTATGTATACCTCGGTAAGCATAAGCCAAGCCCCAGATAAGCTGTTCCACCTCAGATCTTAATGAGCCGCAACACCCATTACTCAGATACAGGCCTAGCTCCTCAGGATCCTGCAAGTTCTCAGGAGTAAAATCCCATGGCACCGGGGGACCCCATGCTTCTAATTTCTTTCCTAAACTCTCCAGTTTCCCTGCCATTCAGCATTCCCTGTTTCTGGGAAAAGCTTCCTCCATGCGATGTAAAATCCTATTACAGAGAGTACGTTCAGGAGGACTAATATCCCAAATGCTAACATAGTCCCCAAGCTGTAATCTTGAAAATTCATAAGGAACTGAGAGGAGAACCTGGACACCCATTCAAATATTGTTTGGTTTGTTAATGTGGTATCGTTTGTTACATTAGCCGGGGTTCCCAGGTATCTGGTACGTGCCTCCATCACTGCTTTTAGTTTGTCATATAGAGACCAGGCTCCATAGATCAGACTGGCAAGCTTAACCAAGTTCCAATACATTTTGAGCATTAAAAGGGAAAAAGCAATGAAATACAATCCCTGTAAGGGTACTTTTAACAGAAACAGTAAAAACATTTTTTTTTTCTTTTACTCAAACAAGCTGGCAGCAACCGAAAAGTTTACAAATATCCCAGAAGAACTGGCAGTACGCCTGGACTTCAAGGTCATGTTTTGCCGTACAGGACCTGCAGTACAGATAAGCTTCCTAACAAAAGACAGAGATTCACTCTAAAAGTATGTCTCTGCCCGGCTAAGGCAGCTAGTTTTGCCCCACGTCGGGCGCCAAAAATGTCACCGGTTTGTGGGACAGTTTGACCCGGTACTGTGAAAATTGAGGCAGGGGACCCACGGGCCCACACCCCGGGGAAAAGGAATGGGAACGGGAAAAAGGAGAAGGGAGATGGGCCTAGGAACAAAACAGCGGCAACGATCTGAGGAGGAAAGCTAATTTACTAAATAGATATCAGAAAGGAAATAACACAATATAATATAATAAAATTGGAATTGAGGCAAATGGATCTAATAAAATGAGCAAGAAAGGGAGTGTCCGATACACCGAAGGCCTTGCGCTAACGCTGAAGGCGGACGGCTGCAACAAACACCCACTGCCAAGCTCAGTCCCGAAGGGAAGAGGGAGTCCCATGACCACAGACAGTTTTTAACTTTCCCTCTGGGTGGAAATACGCAAAAATGCAAAGCACCGCAAAGTCCTCTGGGGAATGTGGTTCTCTTCTGAGACAGGTACACCCAGAACTATCGACGATCCACAGAGCTGGAGCATTAACTCTTTAACTCCCAATACTCCACATGATGTTATGATCTGGAAAATCAACAATAAAACAAAAATCACAAAACCATAACAGACTGGAGAGAACTGAAAGGTTGCGGTGCAAATGGGAGAGAAGCGGATCGAAATGGGAGCAAAAACAAAGTGAGTGGAAAGAAATGAAAGGTTGGGGTGCAATAGGAGCGGAGTGGAGCGAAATAGGAGCGGAAACAAAGAGGAGAGAAATGAAATGTTGCGGCGCAAAAAGGAGCAGAGTGAAATGGGTGCGGAAAAGAAAGGAATGGATGGTACTGAAAGGTTGTGGCACAAATGGGAGCAGAGCGGAGCACAATGGGAGAGGAAAGAAAAGGAGTGGAAAAAACAGAAAGGTTGCAGAATAAATTGCAGCGGAGCTGACCAAAATGAGTGCAGAAACAAAGGGACTGGAGAGAACAGAAATGTATCAATGCAAATAGAAGCGGAGTGGAGCAAAATAGAAGAGGAAAAAAAGGAGTGGAGAGAAATTAAAGGTTGTGGCGCATATGAAAGCAGAGCAAAATGGGAGCAGAAACAAAAGGAGAGGTGAGAACTGAAAGGTTGTAGCGCAAATGGGAGCGAAGCGGAGTGAAATGGGAGTGGAAAGAAAGGGTCTGGAGAGAACAGAAATGTAGTTGTGCAAATAGGAGAGGAGTGCAGCGAAAAACAAGTGTTGAAATGAATGGTTGCAGTGCAAATGAGGGCAGAGAAAAATGGGAGCGGAAACAAAAGGAGAGGTGAGTACTGAAAGGTTGTGACGCAAATGGGAGCGGCGCAGAGCGAAAAGGGAGTGCAGAAAACTGAAAGATTGCAGCGCAAATGGGAGTGGAGTGTTGCCAAATAGGATCGGAAACAAAGGAAGTGGTGAGAGGTGAAATGTTCCGACAAGAATGGGAGCAATGCAAAATGCGTGTGGAGAGAAGTGAAAGGTTGCGGTGCAAATGGGAGCGGAGTGAATTGGGAGTGGAAACAAAGGGAGTGGAGAGAAGTGAAGTGTTCCGGCGCAAATGAGAATGAAATGGAAGTGGAGAGAAATCAAAGGCTGTGGCGCAAATAGGAGCAGCGCAGAGAGAAATGGGAGTGCAGGGAACTGAAAAGTTGCAGAGCAAATTGGAGCAGAGCTGAATGAAATGGAGGCAGATGCAACGGGAATGGAGAGAACAGAAATGTAGCAGTGCAAATAGGAGTGTAGAGGAGCTAAATAGAAGCGCAAACAAAGGGAGTGGATTGAAACGAAAGGTGGCGGCACTAATGAAAGCAGAGCAAAATGGGAGCGGTAACAATAGGAGAGGTGAGAAATGAAAGGTTGAGGAGGAATTGGAGCAAAGCGGAGCAAAATGGGATCAGAAAGAAAGGGAGTGGAGAGAACTGAAAGGTTGCAGCGCAAATGGGAGTAGCATGGAACGAAATGAGGACTGAAACAAAGGGACTGGAGAGAACAGAAATGTTTTGGTACAAATAGGAGAAGAGTGAAGCAAAATAGGGGCGGAAACAAAGGGAATGGAGAGAAAAGAAAGGTTCGGCGCAAATGGGAGCAGAGAGAAATGGGAGAAAAAACAAAGGGAGAGGAAGGAACTGAAAGGTTGGAGAGCAAATGATAGCAAAACAGAGTGAAATGGGATGGGGAAATGAAAGGATTGGAGAGTACTGAAAGATTGTGGCACAAGTGGGAACAGAGCGGAACAAAATGGGAGCTGAAACAAAGGGAGTGGAGAGAAATAAAAGGTTGCAGCGCAAATCTTAGCAGAGCGAATAGGGAGGGGAAAGAAAGGGAGTGGAGAGAACTGAAAGTTTGCTGCGTAAACGGGAGCAAAGCGGAATGAAATTGGAGCGGAAACAAAGGGAAAGGAGAGAACAGAAATGTTGTGGTGCAATAGGAACGGAGTGAAGCAAAATAGGATCGGAAACAAAGGGTGTGTAGAGTAATAAAATGGTTGAGGTGCAAAAGAGAGCAGAATGAAATGGGAGTGGAAACAAAGGGAGAGGAGAGAACTGAAAGGTTGAGGCGCAAATGGGAGTGGCGCAGAGCGAACTGGGAGTGCAGAGAACTGAAAGATTGCAGCGCAAATGGGAGCAGAGCGAAATGGGAGAAAAAACAAAGGGAGAGGACAGAACTGAAAAGCTAGAGAGCAAATGATAGCAAAACAGAGTGAAATGGGAGGGGAAATGAAAGGATTGGAGAGTACTGAAAGATTGTGGCACAAGTGGGAATAGAGCGGAACAAAATGGGAGCTGAAACAAAGGGAGTGGAGAGAAATAAAAGGTTGCAGCGCAAATCTTAGCAGAGCGAATAGGGAGGGGAAAGAAAGGGAGTGGAGAGAACTGAAAGTTTGCTGCATAAACGGGAGCAAAGCAGAATGAAATTGGTGCGGAAAAAAGGGAAAGGAGAGAACAGAAATGTTGTGGTGCAATAGGAACGGAGTGAAGCAAAAAAGGATCGGAAACAAAGGGTGTGTAGAGTAATAAAAGGTTGAGGTGCAAAAGGAAGCAGAATGAAATGGGAGTGGAAACAAAGGGAGAGGAGAGAACTGAAAGGTTGTGGCGCAAATGGGAGTGGCGCAGAGCGAACTGGGAGTGCAGAGAACTGAAAGATTGCAGCGCAAATGGGAGCGTATTGGTGCCAAATGGGAGCGGAAACAAATGGAGTGGAGAGAAGTGAAATGTTCCGGAGAGAATGGGAACAGTGCAAAATGGGAGTAGAGAGTAATGAAAGGTAGCGGCAGAAATGGGTGCAAAACTGAGCGCAAATGGGAGCGGAAACAAACAGAGTGGAGACAACTGAAAACTTGTGGTGCAAATGGGAGCGGAGTGAAATTGGAGCAGAAACAAAAGGAGTGGAGAGATTTGAAGGGTCGCGAAGCAAAAGGGAGCATAGCGGAGTGAAATGGGAGTGGAAACAAAGGGACAGGAGGGAACAGAAATATTGCGGCGCCAATAGGAGCGGAGTGGAGCGACATGGTGGCGGAAACAAAAAGAGTGCAGAAAACTGAAATGTTCCGGCACAAATGAGAGTGAAATGGGAGTGGAGAGAAATGAAACGCTGCGGCGCAAACAGGAGCGGTGCGGCGCGAAATGGGTTCGGCAACAAAGGGAGTGGATAGAAATGAAAGGTTATAGTACAAATGTTAGCAGAGCGTAATGGGAGGGGAAACAAAGGGACTGGTAAGAACAGAAATGTAGCGGTGCAAATAAAAGTGGAGTGGAGCGAAATAGGAGCGAAAAGAGAGATAAGAGAAGTGAAAGATTGCAGAGCAAATAGGAGCTGAGCGAAATGGAAGCAGAAATTAAAGGAATGGAGAGTACTGAAAGGTTTTGGAACAAATGGAAACTGAGCATTGCAAAATGGGAGCGGAAAGAAAGTAAGGTGAAAGAACTGAAAAGTTGCAGCGCAAATTGTAGCAGAGCGGAATGAAATGGGAGTGGAGAGAACTGAAAGGATGCAGGGCAAATGGGAACAAAATGGAGTGAAATGGTAGCAAAAACAATCAGAGTGGAGAGTACCGAAAGATTGTGGCGCAAATGGGAGTGGTGCGTAGCGAAATGTAACAGAAAGAAAGGGAGTGGAGAGAACAGAAATGTTGCAGTGCAAATGGGAGCGGAGCGGAGCGAAATGGGAATGGAGAGAACTGAAAGTTTGTAGTGCAAATGGGAGCAGATTGAAATGGGAGCAGAAATGAAAGGAATGGTTTGTACTGAAAGGTTGTGTCACAAATGGGAGCGGAGCGAAATGTGAGCAGATACAAAGGGAGAGAAAAAAAAAGAAAGGTTGTGGCACAAATAGGAACGGAATGGAGCTAAATGGGAGTGCAGAGAACTGAAAGATTGCGGTGCAAATAGGAGTGGAACGGAGCGAAATAGGAGCAGAAAGAAAAGGAGTGGAGAATTGACATGTTTAGGTGAGAATAGGAGCCGAGCAAAATGGGAGTTGGGAGAAGTGAAATGTTCCAGCGAGAATGGGAGCAGAGCAAAGTGGGAGTAGAGAGAAGTGAAAGGTAGAGGCGCAAATGGGAACAAAACAGAGTGAAGTGGTAGCAAAGCAATCTGAGTGGAGAGTACTGAAAGCTTGTGGCGCAAATGGGAGTGGTGTGTAGCGAAATGTAACGGAAAGAAAGGGAGTGGAGAAAACAGAAATGTTGCGGCACCAATAGGAGCAGAGCGGAGCAAAATGGGAGCAGAAAGAAAGGGAGTGGAAAGAACTGATGGACACACGGGAGCTAAGCGGTGTGAAATGGGAGCGGAAACAAAGGGAGTAGGGAGAACGTAACTGTTACAGCGCAAACACTAGCAGAGTGGAGAGAAATGGGAGCGGAAACAAAGGGAGTGGAGAGAAATGAAATGCTCTGATGCAAATGGGAGTGAAATGGGAGAGGAGAAAATTGAAAGGCTGTGGAGCAAATAGGAACAGCACAGAGCAAAATGGGAATGCAGAGAACTGAAAGGTTACAGAAAAAAAGGGAGCGGTAAGGAGCGAAATGGGAGCTGAAACAAAGGGACTGGAGAAAACAGAAATGTAGCGATGCAAATAGGAGTGGAGTGGAACGAAATAGGTGCGGAAACAAAAAGACAGGAGAGAAATGAAAGGTTGCGGCGCAAATGGGAGCAGAGTGAAATGGGAGCGGAGCTGAGTGAAAAGGGAGTGGAAACAAAGGGACTGAAGGGAACAGAAATGTTGCGGTGCAAATATTAGCAAAGTGTTGTGAAATTCGAGCGGAAAAAAAGGGAGAGGAGAGAAATGAAACGTTATGGCGCAATTGTGAGCAAACCGAAATGCGAGTGGAGAGAAGTGAAACGTTGCAGCGCAAATGGGAGCGAAGCGAAATTGGAAAGGAAACAAAAAGAGAGGAAAGAACTGAAAAGATGTGGCGCAAATGGGAGAAAAACGAAGTGAAATGGTAGAGGAAACAATTGCAATGGAGAGTACTGAATGGTTATTGCAGAAAAGGGAACAAGGTGGAGTGAAATGGGAGCAGAAAGAAATGGAGTGGAGAGAACTGAAAGGCTGCAGCGCAAATTAGAGGGGAGCTGAACGAAATGGGAGCGGAAACAAAGGCACTGGAGTGAACAGAAATGTTGCGGCACAATAGGAGCGGAATAAAGCGAAATAGGAGAGGAAAGTAAGGGAGTGGAGAGTACTGAAAGGTTGTGGCACAAATGAGAGCGGAAAGAAAGGGAGAGGAGAGAAAAGAAATGTTGTGGTGCAAATAGGAGCAGAGTGGAGCAAAATAGGATCGGAAAAAAAGGGAGAGGAAAGAAAGGAAAGGTTGCGGCGCAAATGTGAGCAGATCGAAATGTGAGCGGATACGAAGAGAGAGAAGAGAACTTAAATGTTGTGGCGCGAAATCGGAATGTGAGCAGATACGAAGGGAGAGAAGAGAATTTAAATGTTGTGGTGCGAATTGGAGCGGCGCGGAGCGAAAAGGGCATGCAGAGAAATGAAAGACTGAGGTGCAAATAGGAGTGGGGCGGAGTGAAATGGGAGCGGAAACAAAAGGAGTGGAGAGAACTGAAATGTTTAGGTGAGAATGGGAGCAGAGCAAAATGGGAGTGGAGAGAAGTTAAAGGTAGAGGCACAATTGGCATCGAAAAAAAGGGGGGGGGGAGATAGCTGTAAGGTTTCAGTGCAAAGTAAAGCAGAGCGAAATTGGAGCGGAAAAAGCGAGAGTGGAGTGAACTGAGGGGTGGTGAAGCAAATGGGAGGTAAACAGAGTGAAATGGGAGCGGAAACAATGGGACTGGAGAGAACAGAACTGTTGCGGCGCAAATGGGAGCGAAGCAGAGTGAAATGGGAGCAGAATGAAAGGGAGTGGAGAGAATAGTAGAGCTGCAGCGCAAATGGGAACGGAGCGGAAGGAAATTGGAGCTGAAAGAAAGGAAAAGGAGAGAACAAAAATGTTGTGGCTCAATAGGAACGGAGTGAAGCGAATTGGGAGCGGAAACAAAAGGGAGTGGAGAGAAGTGAAAGGTTGCGCTGCAAATGGGAGCGGAGCGAAATTGGAACTAAAAAAAAGGGAGAGGGGAGAACTGAAAGGTTGCCACGCAAATGGGAACAAAACAGAGTGAAATGGTATCTAAAACAATCAGAGTGGAGAGTACTGAAAGGTTGTGGCGCAAATGGGATTTGTGCATTGCGAAATGTAACAGAAAGAAAGGAAGTGGAGAGTACAGAAATGTAGCGTTGCAAATAGGAGCAGAATGGAACAAAATAGGAGCGGAAAGAAAAAGAGTGGAGAGAAATGAAAAGTTTCGGTGCAAATGAAAGCAGAGCAAAATGGGAGCAGAAACAAAGGGAGAGGTGAGAACTGAAAGGTTGTAGCGCAAATGGGAGCGAAGCGGGGCAAAATGGTAGTGGAAAGAAAGGGAGTGGAGAGAACTGAAAAGTTGCAGCGCAAATGGGAGCTGAACGGAATGAAATGGGAGCTGAAAGTAGTGGACTGGAGAGAACAGATATGTTGCAGTAAAAACAGGAGTGGAGTGGAACGAAATAGGAGCAGAATCAATTGGAGAGTAGACAACTGAAAGATTGCAGCACAAATGGGAGCAAAACAGTGAAATGGGAGCGGAAATGAAAGCAATATTTTTACGGAAAGGTTTTGGCAGAAATGGGAGAGTAGCAGAGCGAAATGGGAGTGGAAAGAAAGGGACTGGAGAGAACTGAAAGGTTATGGTATAAATGAGTGTGCAGCGGAAACAAAGGGAGTGGAAAGACCTGAAAGGTTGCAGCACAAATGGGACTGAAGCGGAGCAAAATGCGAGCAGAAACTAAGGGAGAGGAGAGAAATGAATGTTTGCGGTGCAAATGGGAGCAGAGTAGAGCGAAATGGGAGCAGAAAAAACAGGAGTGGAGTGAAATGACAGGTTGCGACGCAAATGGGAGAGGAGCGGAAAGAAATGGGATCGGAAATAACAGGAGAGAAAAGAACTGAAAGATTGCGGTGGAAATGGGATAAGAGCGGAAAAAAATAGTGGAGAGAAAGTAAAGGTTGCAATGTAAATGGGAGCGGAGCGAAGCGGAGCGAAATGGGACTGGAATCAAAAGGGGATGGAGAGAACAGAAATGTTGCGGCACAAATAGGAGCAAAGTGGAGAGAAATGGGAGTGGAAACAAAGATAGTGGAGAGAAGTTAAAGGTTGTGGGGCAAATGGGAGAGAAGCGGAGCTAAATAGGAGCAAAAACAAAGTGAGTGGAAAGAAATAAAAGGTTGAGGTGCAAATGGGAGCAACGCGGAGTGAAATGTGCGCGGAAGCAAAGGGAGAGGAAAGAACTGAAAACTTGTGGCACAAATGGGAGCAGTGCTAAGAAAAATGGGAGTGGAAACAAAGGCAGTGGAGAGAACTGCAAGGTTGCGATGCAAATGGGAGAGAAGCGGAGGGAAATGGGAACAAAAACAAAGTGAGTGGACAGAAATGAAAGGTTGGGGTGCAAATAGGAGCAGCGTGGAGCGAAAAAGGAGCGGAAAAAAAGAGGAGGGAAATGAAATGTTGCGGCGCAAATGGGAGCAGAGCGAAATGGGTGCGGAAAAGAAAGGAATGGATGGTACTGAAAGATTGTGGCAAAAATGGGGGCAGAGCAGAGCAAGAAGGGAGCGGAAAGAAAGTGAGTTCTGAGAACTTGAGAAAGTGAGAACTGAGAAGTTGCAGAACAAATTGAAGCAGAGCGGAAAGAAATGGGTGCAGAAAAAAAGGGACAGGAGAGTACAGAAATGTAGCGGTGCAAATAGAAGAGGAGTAGAGCAGAATAGAAGCGGGAACAAAAGGAGTGGAGAGAATTTGAAGGTTGCAGCGCAAATGAAAGCAGAGCAAAACTGCAGAGGAAACAAAGGGAGAGATGAGAACTGAAAGGTTGTGGCGCAAATGGGAGCGAAGTGGAGTGAAATGGGAGAAGAAAGAAAGGGAGTGGAGAAAACTGAACGATTGCAGTGCAAATTGGAGCAGAGCAGAACGAAATGGGAGCAGAAACAGACGGAGTAGAGAGAAATGAAAGGTTGCAGCACAAATGTGAGCAGAGCAAAACGGGAGGGGAAATAAAAAGGAGGAGAGAACTGTACGAGAGAGAGCTGGATGAAATGGGAGCCGAAATAAAGGGACTGGAGAGAACAGAAATGTCGCGGTTCAAACAGGAGCAAAATGGGAGCGAAATAGGATCGGAAACAAAGGGAATGGAGAGAATTGAAAAGTTGCGGCGCAAATGTGAGCAGATCGGAGCAAAATAAGAGTGCAGAGAACTGAAAGATTGCGGTGCAAATAGGCGTGGAGCAGAGCGAAATGTGAGTGGAAGCAAAAGGAGTGGAGAATAGAAATGTTTAGACGAGAATGGGAGTAGAGCAAAATAAGAGTGGAGAGAAGTGAAAGGTAGAGGTGCAAATGGCATCGGAAATAAAGGGAGTGGAGAGAACTGTAAGGTTGCAGTGCAAATGGGAGCAGAGCGAAATTTGAGCAGAAAAAAAGGGAGTGGATAGAAATGATGGGTTGCGAAGCAAATGGGTGCTATACAGAAATGAAATGGGAACAGAAACAAAGGGACTGGAGAGAACAGAACTGTTCAGGCGCAAATAGCAGCAGAGTGGAGCAAAAAGGGAGCAGAAACAAATAGAGTGGAGAGAAGTTAAAGGTTGTGGCGCAAATGGGAGCGGAGCGAAATCGGAACAGAAAAAATGGGAGAGGAAAGAACTGAAAGGTTGCAGTGCAAATGGGAGATGTGTGTTGCAAAATGTAACGGAAAGAATGGGAGTGGAGAGAACAGAAATTTTGCAGCGCAAATGGGAGCGAAGCAGAACTAAATGGGAGAGGAAAAAATGGGACTGTAGAGAACAGAAATGTTGCGGAGCCAATAGGAGCGGAGCGGAGCAAAATGTGAGAGCGAAGCGGAGCGATATCGGAGCGGAAACAAAGGGAGTGGGGAGAACAGAACTGTTGTGGCGCAAATAGGAGCCGAGTGAAGCGAAATAGGTGCGGAAACAAAGGGAGTGGTGAGAAGTGAAATGTTCCGGCGCAAATGGGAGAAAGCAAAATGGGAGTGGAAACAAAGGGAGAGGACAGAACTGAAAGACTGAGGCGCAAATACGAGCGGAGTGGTTCGAAATAGGAGCGGAAACAATGGGAGTGGTGAGCAGTGAAATGTTCCGGCGAGAATGGGAGCAGTGAAAAATGGGAGTGGTGAGAATTGGAAGGTTGTGGCGCAAATGGGAGCAAAGTGAAATTGTAGCGGAAAGAAAGGGAGTGGAGAGAAATGAAGGGCTGCGAAGCCAATTGGAGCAGAGCTGAACGAAATGGGAGGAGAAACAACGGGACTAGAGAGTACAGAAATGAAGCGGTGCAAATAAGAGCTAAGTGGAGCAAAATAGAAGCGGAAACGAAGGGAGTGGAAGAGACTGAAGGGCTGAGAAGCACACGGGAGCTAAGCAGAGCAAAATGGGATCGGAAAGAAAGGGAGTGGAGAGAAGTGAAAGGTTGCAGCACAAATGTGAGCAGAGTGAAATGGGAGGGGAAATAAAGGGAGAGGAGAGAACTGAAAGACTGAGGCACTAATAGAAGTGGAGTGGTTCGAAATGGGAGCGGAAACAAAGGGAGAGGAGAGAAGTGAAGTGTTCCGGCAAGAATGGGAGCAGTGAAAAAAGGGTGTGGAAAGAAATCAAATGTTCCGTTGAGAAAGGGAGCAGAGCAAAATGGGAGTGGAGAGAACTGGAAGGTTGCGGCACAAATGGGAGCAGAGTGAAATGGGAGGGGAAATAAAAAGGAGGAGAGAATTGAATGGTTGTAGCACAAAAGGAAGCGATGCGGAGCAAAATGGGAGCTCAAAAAAAAGGGACTCGAGAGAACAAAAATGTAGCAATGCAAATAGGAGCGAAGTGGTGCAAAATAGGAGCAGAAACAAAGAGAGAGGAGAGAAATGAAAGGTTGCGGGGCAAATGGGAGCAGAGCAAAATGGGAGCAGAAATGAGAGGATTGGAGAGTACTGAAAGGTTGTAGCACAAATGGGAGCGAAGCGAAGTTAAATATAAGCGGAAAGATAGGGACTGGAGAGAACTGATCTATTGCAGTGCGAATTGGAGCAGAGCGGAACGAAATGAGAGTGGAGAGAACTGAAGGGTGGCAGTGCAAATAGGAGCAGAGTGAAATGGGAGCGGAGATGAAAAGAATGGACTGAACTGAAAGGTTGTGGCACAAATGGGAGCGGAACTGAACGAAATGGGAGCGGAAAAAAAAAGGGACGGGAGAGAACAGAAATGTAGCAGTGCAAGCAGGAGCGGAGTGGAGCAAAATAGGATCGGAAACAAAGGGAGTGGAGAGACACGAAAGGTTGCTGCGCAAATGTGAGCAGAGCGGAGCAAAATAAGAGTGCAGAGAACTGTAAGATTGCGGTGCAAATAGGCGTGGAGCGGAGCAAAATGTGAGTGGAAGCAAAAGGAGTGGAGAATAGAAATGTTTAGGCGATAATGGGAGCAGAGCAAAATAAGAGTGGAGAGAAGTGAAAGGTAGAGGTGCAAATGACATCGGAAAAAAAGGGAGTGGATTGAACTGTAAGGTTGCAGTGCAAATGGGAGCAGAGCGAAATTTGAGCAGAAAAAAAAGGAGTGGAAAGAAATGATGGGTTGCGAAGCAAATGGGTGCTATACAGAAATGAAATGGGAACAGAAACAAAGGGACTGGAGAGAACAGAAGTGTTGCAGCGCAAATAGCAGCAGAGTGAAGCAAAAAGGGAACAGAAAAAAAGGGAGAGGAGAGAAGTGAAAGGTTGCGGCACAAATGGGAGCGGAGCGAAATTGGAACAAAAAAAATGGGAGAGAAAAGAACTGAAAGGTTGCAGCGCAAATGGGAGATGTGTGTTGCGAAATGTAATGGAAAGAAAGGGAGTGGAGAGAACAGAAATGTTGCAGAGCAAATGGGAGCGGAGCGGAACGAAATGGGAGAGGAAATAACGGGACTGCAGAGAACAGAAATGTTGCGGTGCCAATAGGAGCGGAGCGGAGCAAAATGGGAGTGGAAACAAAGGGAGAGGAGAGAAGTGAAATGTTCCGGCACAAATGGGAGCAGAGCAAAATGGGTTTGGAAACAAAGGGAGAGGAGGGAACTGAAAGACTGAGGCAAAAAATACGAGCGGAGTGGTTTGAAATGGGAGTGGAAACAAAGGGAGTGAATTGAAATTCACTCCCGAAAATGGGAAAATGGGAGCAGTGAAAAATCGGTGTGGAGGGAAGTTAAATGTAGCGTAAGAAAGGGAGCAGTGCAAAGTGGGAGTGGAGAGAACTGGAACGTTGCGGTGCAAATGGGAGCAAAGTGAAATTGTAGCGGAAAGAATGGGAGTGGAGAGAAATGAAGGGCTGCAAAGCAAATTGCAGCAGAGCTGAAGAAAATGGGAGCCGAAACAAAGGGACTGGACAGTACAGAAATGTAGCGTTGCAAATAGGAGAGGAGTGGAGCAAAATAGAAGCGGAAACAAAGGGAGTGGAGAGAAGTGAAATGTTCTGGTGAGAAAGGGAGCAGTGCAAAAAGGGCGTGGAGAGAAATGAAGGGCTAGAAAGCAAATGGAAGCGGAGTGGAGCGAAATGGAAGAGGAAAGAAAGCGACTGGAGGGTCAGAAATGTTGCGGCGTAAATACTAGCGGAGTGGAGCAAAATGGGAGCGGAAACAAAGGAAATGGAGAGAACTGAAATGTTCCGGCACAAATGAGAGTGAAATGGGAGTGGTGAGAAGTGAAAGGCTGCAGCGCAAATAGGAGCAGAGCGGAACAAAATGGGAGCTGAAACAAAGGGACTGGAAAGAACAGAAATTTAGCGGTGCAAATAGGAGCTGAGTGGAGCGAAATAGGAGCGGAAACAGAGGGAATGGAAAGAAGTTAAAGGTTGCGGCGCAAATGGGAGCAGAGCAAAATGGGAGCGAAAATGAAAGGAATGGAGAGTACTGAAAGGTTGTGGCACAAATGGGAGCAGAGCGGAGCGGAGGAAATTGGTAACGGAAATAAATAAAGTGGAGAATACTGAGAAGTTGCAGAGCAAACTGTAGCAGAGCGAAAGAAAATGGGAGTGGAGAGAACTGAAAGGCAACAGTGCAAATGGGAGCCGAGTGAAATGGGAGCGGAAATGAAATTAATGCAAATGGAGAGTACAGAAAGGCTGTGGCGCAAATGGGAGTGGTGTATTGCGAAATTTAACAGAAAGAAAGGGATTGGAGAGAACAGAAATGTTGCAGCGCAAATGGGAGCGAAGCGGAACGAAATGTGAGAGGAAATAAACGGACTGCAAAGAACAGAAAGGTTGCGGTGCCAATAGGAGCAGAACAGAGCAAAATGGGAACGGAAACAAAGAGAGTGGAAAGAACTGAAGGGCTGTGAAGCACACGAGAGCTACGCAGAGTGACATGAAAGCAGAAACAAAGGAGGGGGGAGAAAAGAACTGTTGCTGCGCAAATAAGAGCAGAGTGAAGTGAAATAGGTGCGGAAACAAAGGGAGTGGAGAGAAGTGAAATGTTCCGGCGCAAATGGGAGGAGAGCGAAGTGGGAGTGGAAAGTAAGGGGCTGGAGAGAACTGAAAGGTTGTGATGCAAATGGGAGTGGAATGGAACGAAATGGGAGCTGAAACAAAGGGACTGGAGAGAACAGAAATGTAGCAGTGCAAATAGGAGCGGAGTAGAGCGAAATGGAAGCGGAAAGAAAGGGAGTGGAGAGAACTGAAAGATTGCAACGGAAATATGAGTGGAGTGGTGTGAAATGGGAGTGTAATTAAAGGGAGTGGAGAGAAGTGAAATGTTCCGGCGAGAAAGGAAGCAATGCAAAATGGGAGTGGAGAGAAGTGGAAGGTTGCGGCGCAAATGGGAGCAAAGTGAATTGGAGAGGAAAGAAAGGGTTTGGAGAGAAATGAAGGGCTGCGAAGAAAATGGGAGCAGAACGGAGCTAAATGTGAGTGGAAAGAAAGGGACTGGAGAGAACTGAAATGTTCCAGCACAAATAGGAGTGAAACGGGAGTGGAGAGAAGTGAAAGGCTGCCGCGCAAATAGTAGCAGCGCAGAGCGAAATGGGAGTGCAGAGAACAGAAAGGTTGCAGTGGAAATAGGAATGTACCGGAGTGAAATGGGAGCGGAAACAAAGGGACTGAAGAGAACAGAACTGTTGCAGTGCAAATAGGAGAGGAGCGGAACACAATGGGAGGGGAAAAAAGGAGTGGAGAGAAATGAAAGGTTGCGGCACAAATGGGAGCGGCGCAGAGCGAAATGGGAGTGCAGAGAACAGAAAGGTTGCAGCGCAGATGGGAGAAGAGTTGAACGAAATGGGAGCGGAAACAAAGGGACTGAAAAGAACAGAAATGTTGCGGCGCCATAGGAGCGGAGTGAAGTGAAATAGGAGCGGAAACAAAGGGAGAAGATAGAACTGAAAGGTTGCAGCGCATTAGGAGCGGAGTGGTGTGAAATGGGAGTGAAAGAAGGGAGTGAAGATATATGAAATGTTCCATCGAGAATGGGAGCAGTGCAAAATGGGTGTGGAGAGAAATTAAATTTTTCTGCAAGAATGGGAGCAGTGCAAAATGGGAGTGGAGATAAGTGCAACGTTTTGGTGCAAAAGCAAATCTTGTGAAAGTGAAGCGTAAAGAAAGGGAGTGGAGAGAAATGAAGGCCTGCGAAGCAAATAGGAGCGGAGCTGAGTGAAATGGGAGTGGAAACAAAGGGACTGGAGGGAACAGATATGTTGCGGCGCAAATGGGAATGAAATAAGAGTGGAGAGAAATTAAAGGATGCAGCGCCAAATGGAGCAGCGCAGAGCGAAAAGGGAGCACAGAGCACTGAAAGGTTGCAGCGCAAATTGGAGCGGAGGGGAATGAAATGGTAGCTGATACAATGGGAGTGGAGAGAAGAGAAATTTAGCGGTGCAAATAGAAGCGGACTGGAGCAAAAGAGAAGTGGAAACAAAGGGAGTGGAGAGAAGTGAATTGCTATGGCGAAAATGGGAGCAGTGCAAAATTGGAAAGGAGGGAAGTGAAACGTTCCGGCGAGAATGGGAGCAGTGCAAAATGGGAGTGGAGAGAACTGAATAGTTGCAGTGTAAATGGGAGCGAAGCAAAAATGGAGCGGAAACAAAGGGAGTGGAGAGAACTGGAAGGGCTGCGAAGCAAATGGGAGCGGAACGGAGTGAAATGGGAGTGGAAACAAAGAAAGTGGAGATAACTGAGTGGTTGTAGCGCAAATAGGAGCAGATCGCAGTGAAATAGGAACGGAAAAAAAGAAAGAGGAGAGAACTGAAAGGTGGCGGTGCAAATAGAAGTGGAGAAAAATGGATGCGGAACAAAATGGAGGGGAGAGAACTGTGAGGTTGCATCGCAAACGAGAGCAGAGTGGAGTGAAATGGTTGTGGAAATAAAGTGAGTGGAGAGAAATGAAAGGTTGCAGTTCAACTTGGAGCGAAGCAGAGCAAAATGGGAGCAGAAACTAAGGGAGTGGTGAGAAATGAAAGATTGCGGCGCAAATGGGAGCAGATCGGAGCGAAATGAGAGCAGAAAGAAAAGGGAGTGGATTGAACTGAAAGTTTGCGGCGCAAAGGAGAGTGGAGCAGAGCAAAATGGGAGTGTAGAGAACTGAAAGTTTGCATCGCAAAAAAGAGTGGATTGGAGCAAAACTGTTGTGGAAACAAAGGGAGTGGATACAACTGTAAGTGTGCGGTGCAAATGGGAGTGGAGCGAAATGGGAGAAGAAAGAAAGGGAGTGGAGAGAACGGAAAGTTTGCGGCACAAATGGGAATGGAACGAAATGGGAGCGGAACCAACTAGAGGGGAAAGAACTGTAAGGTTGCATCAGAAATGGGAGCGTAGCATAGCGATATGGGAGTGGAAATGAAAGAAATGGAAAGTACATAAAGGTTGTGGCAGAAATGGGAGCGGGGCGGAGCGAAATGGGAGCAGAAAGAAAATGAGTGGAGAGAACTGAAAGGCTGCCGCGCAAATTGGAGGGGAGCTGTACGAAATGGGAGCGGAAACAAAGGTACTGGAGAGAACAGAAATGTAGCGGTGCAGATAGGAGCGGAGTGGAGCGAAATTGAAGCGGAATCAAAGAGAGGAGAGTAATGAAAGGTTGCAGTGTAAATGGGAGCAGAGCTAAATGGAAGCAGAAATGAAAAGAATGGAGAGTACTGAATGGTTGTGGCAAAAATGGGAACAGAATTGTACTAAATGGGAGCAGAATCAAAGGGGCTGGAGTGAACAGGAATTTAACGGTGCAAATAGGAGCGTAGCTGAGCAAAATATGATCAGAAACAAGGGGAGTGGAGAGAAGTGAAGGTTACGGCGCAAATGGGAGATGAGCGACATTGGAACAGAAAAAAAGGGAGAGGAGAGAACTGGAAGGTTGCGGCGGAAATGGGAGTGGGTTTTTGATGTCATTCCTTCATATCTTCTCCATTTTCACGTAAGTAATTCCACAGAGCCGTGTGCGACATGAAGTGAATGCTGTCATTTGCTCGAGCAGGACGGCGTTTGCTTCTGAAAGCTGCAATCTTTTCAACCCTATCAATCAGTCGGGATACTTTCTCTAACACGTCTTCCATCTGTCCTTCTAACCTTGATGTGGCTGAAATGGAAGTGTGTGATGACGGAAATTTTTGTTCAAAGTTTTGAAGTGTAAGAATCAGTTCAAAAACTGGGGGTTTTCTGTCTTGGTCCTCATATCTGTTGAACGTTGTCACTAGTGTACCGGCGTACCTTTCTGGTGCTGTTTTTGAAAGCTTCTGACATATTTCGGGTGTACTCCTTACTTTCTCTGGATCATGGTCCCGATCTTCAGGATCAAACGTGGGATCATACAGCATTTCCGCCACAGCTGTTTCTCTCAAATACTGGATGCCTTCCTCAATAGTTTTCCATCTTTTCACTTTAGGTGCTAGGTCACTCTTGTAGGGATATCTTTCCCTCACAGCTACTAACATTCGTTGCCAGAGGCTGGCGATTCCATCCATATACCTGCTGATCCCTCTGTCGAAAGCTGGATCACAGGCAATGTTTCCTAGTTGGCAAGCTTCGTTACTATAGAGGGACACGCTGTTGGCCCCGTTGTCCCAACACCGAAGCAACCAAGTGACAATACTCTCATCCTGATATCGAATAAACTCCTTTCTTGAGCCTTGGATCTCAGACATTTTCATGGGTCGACGAAACGTGGTAACTTTGACTCTCTCATCATCCTCATCATCACTATGTCCATGCCTCTCACTTTTCTTTGTTGCCTTTCTTGGTGGTGGTGGATTTGAGGTCTCCCCCTCGCCCGGACCTTCCTCTTCTTTCGCAACCTTTTCTTTGTGTTCTATGCGTGAGGACACACGTTTTCCATTTCTGGCCTTCCACCGGGGCAACCGACTTTGATACCGGTGCTTTCTCTGGATGGTCAGATGTGCCTGGGAGGTTTTCCTCTTTGGTCTGAGCCTCAGTTTGGACACTCTCTCTCTCCAGAACAGTATATATACCTCGGTTAGCATAAGCCAAGCCCCAGATAAGCTGTTCCACCTCAGATCTTAATGAGCCGCAACACCCATTACTCAGATACAGGCCTAGCTCCTCAGGATCCTGCAAGTGTTCAGGAGTAAAATCCCATGGCACCGGGGGACCCCATGCTTCTAATTTCTTTCTTAAAACTCTCAACTTTCCCTGCAATTCAGCATTCTCTGTTTCTGGGAAAAGCTTCCTCCATGCGATGTAAAATCCTATTACAAAGAGTACATTAAGGAGGACTAATATCCCAATCGTTAACATAGTCCCTAAGCAGTAATCTTGAAAATTCATAAGGAACTGAGAAGAGAACCTGGACACCCATTCAAATATTGTTTGGTTTGTTAACATGGTATCGTTTGCTACATTAGCCGGGGAGCCCAGGTATCTGGTAGATGCCACCATCACTGCTTTTAGTTTGTCATACAGGGACCAGGCTCCATAGATCAGACTGGCAAGCTTAACCAAGTTCCAGTACGTTTTGAGCATTAAAAGGGAAAAAGTAATGAAATAAAATCCCTGTAAGGGCACTTTTAACAGAAACAGTAAAAACATTTTTTTTCTTTTACTCAAACAAGCTGGCAGCACCCGAAAAGTTTACAAATATCCCAGAAGAACTGGCAGTACGCCTGGACTTCAAGGTCGTGTTTTGCCGTACAGGACCTGCAGTACAGATAAGCTTCCTAACAAAAGACAGAGATTCACTCTAAAAGTTTGTCTCGGCCTGGCTAAGGCAGCTAGTTTTGCCCCACGTTGGGCGCCAAAAATGTCACCGGTTTGCGGGACAGTTTGACCCGGTACCATGACAATTGAGGCAGGGGACCCACGGGCCCACACCTTAGGGAAGGGGAAAGGGTAAAAGGAGAAGGGAGATGGGCCTAGGAACAAAACAGCGGCAACGATCTGAGGAGGAAAGCTAATTTACTAAATAAGATATCAGAAAGGAAAATAACACAATATAATATAATATAATTGGAATTGAGGCGAATGAAACAAATAAAATGAGCAAGAGAGAGAGTGTCTGATAAACCGAAGGCCTTACACTAACGCTGAAGGTAGACAGCTGCAACAAACACCCACTGCCGAGCTCGGTCCCGAAGGGAAGAGGGAGTCCCGTGACCACAGAAAGTTTTTATCTTTCCCTCTGGGCGGAAATATGTAAAAATGCAAAGCACCGCAAAGTCCTCTGGGGAATGTGGTTCTCTTCTGAGACAGGTACACCCAGAACTATCGACGATCCACAGAGCTGGAGCATTAACTCTTTAACTCCCAATACAGTACATGACGTTATGATGTGGAATATCAACAATACAACAAAAATCATAAAACCATAGCAAGAGAACCATAGCAAGATTGCGGCGCAAATACGAGTGGAGTGGTGCGTGATGGGAGCAAAAACAAAAGGAGTGGAGAGATGTGAAATGTTCCGGTGACAATGGGAGCAGAGCAAATTGGGTGTGGAGGTAAGTGAAATTTTCCGGCGAGAATGGGACCAGTGCAAAATGGAAGTGGAGAGAACTGGAAGGTTCCGGCATAAATGGGAACAAAAGAGAGTGAAATGGTAGAGGAAAACATCGGAATGGAGAGTACTGAAAGGCTGAGGCGCAAATAGGAGCGATGCGGAGCCAAATGGGAGTGGAACGAAATGGAGTGGAGAGAACAGAAAAGTTGCAGCACGAACGGAAGCGGAGCGGAACGAAATGGAAGAGGAAACAAAGAGACTGGAGAGAACAGCAATGTTGCAGCGCAGTAGGAGCAGAGTGAAGCGAAATAGGAGCGGAAAAGAAGAGAGATGAGAGAAATGAAGTGTTGCAGCGCAAATGGGAGCAGAGCGAAATGAGAGCTGAAACGAAAAGAGAGTACTGAAAGTACGCAAAGTATGCAATATGTACTGAAAGTACTGAAAGTACGCAATATGACCCGAGTGCAGCGAACTAGGAGTGGAAAAAAAGGGAGTGGATCGACGTGAAATGTTTAGGCAAGAATGGGAGCAGAGCAAAATGGGAGTGGAGGGAAGTGAAAGGTAGAGGCACAAATGGCATCATAAACAAAGAGAGTGGAGAGAACTGAAAGGTTGCGAAGCAAATGGGAGCAGAGCGGAGTGAAATGGGAGCGGAATGAAAGGGAGTGGAGAGAACTGTAATGCTGCAGCGCAGACGGGAACAGAGCAGAACAAAATTGGAGCTGAATTAAAGGAAAAGGAGAATTCTTGTGGCTATTACAGAAACATGGTGGGACCTCTCCCATGACTGGAATACTGGGATTGATGGCTACAAGCTCTTCAGAAGGGATAGACAGGGAAGAAAGGGTGGTGGCATAGCTCTCTATATCAGAGAGTGTTTTGATGTTGAAGAGCTAGTGGTTGGAAATGACAAAGTAGAGTGTCTATGGATAAGGATCAGGGGGATAGTCTTTAGGAGTGACATCGTGGTGGGTGTCTGTTATAGACCACCTAGTCAGGATGAAGAAATAGACGAGGTATTCTATAAACAACTCGTAGATGTTGCACGATGGCCAGCACTCGTTCTCATGCGGGACTTCAACTTCCCTGATATATGCTGGAAATACAATACTGCGCAGAGGAAGCAGTCCTTGAGATTTCTAGAATGTGTGGATGATTACTTCCTGACACAGCTGGTGCAAGAGCCTACCAGGGGAGATGCCTTGCTAGACCTACTTTTCACTAACAGGGAAGGACTAGTAGGAGATGTGAAGGTTGGAGATTGTCTTGGCCAGAGTGACCATGAAATGGTGGAGTTTGCTATTCTGGGTGACGTCAAGAGGGTGACTAGCAAAACTATTACCTTGGACTTCCAGAGGGCAGACTTTGACCTGTTCAGGGTGCTTGTTGCAAGGGTCCCTTGGGACTTGCTCCTGAGGGGTAAAGGGGTC
Source organism: Cyrtonyx montezumae (assembly GCF_038088225.1). Taxonomy (NCBI): domain Eukaryota; kingdom Metazoa; phylum Chordata; class Aves; order Galliformes; family Odontophoridae; genus Cyrtonyx; species Cyrtonyx montezumae. Next base: position 3,167,445 of record NW_027072025.1, read on the forward strand.
CAGGAAGCCTGGATGCTCCTCAAGATGGAAATCTTAAAGGCACAGGAGCAGGCAGTCCCGGAGTCCTGTAAGTCAAGCCGGAGGAGAAAAAGACCAGTGTGGATGAAGCGGGATCTTTTGTTGAAACACCGAGAGAAAAAGAGAGTCTATGTCCTCTGGAAGATGAGTCAGGCTACTTGGGGTGACTACAGAGAACTGGCCAAGATCTGCAGGCAGAAAGTTAGAAATGCTAAAGCCCAGCTTGAAATTAGGCTGGCTACTGCTGTAAAGGAGAACAGGAAACCCTTTTACAAATACATTAACAGCAGGAGAAAAACTAAGGAAAATTTCCCTCCTTTACTCAACAAGGCAGGCAATATAACCACAGATGATAAGGAAAAGGCTGAGGTTCTCAATGCCTTCTTCACATCTGTCTTTAATAGACAGAACAGTTGTCCACAGGGTACTTGCCCTGACCTGGAAGTCCGGGACGGGGCGCATAATGCACCCCCTGTGATCCAAGCAGAGATGGTCAGAGATCTACTCCTCCATCTGAACTGCCACAAGTCCATGGGGCCAGATGGGATACACCCAAGGGTGCTGAGGGAGCTGGCAGAGGTGATTGCCGAGCCACTTTCTGCCATCTATCAGAATTCCTGGTTATCTGGAGAGGTCCCACAAGATTGGAGGCTTGCCAATGTGACTCCCATCTACAAGAAAGGCCGTAAGGAAGACTCGGGGAACTACAGGCCTGTCAGCCTGACCTCGGTATCAGGGAAAGTTATAGAGCAGATGATCTTGAGGGAAATCACACGACACGTGCATGGCAACAAGGGGATCAGACCCAGCCAGCACGGATTCACCAAGGGCAGGTCGTGCTTGTCCAACTTCATCTCCTTCTATGACTGGGTGACCAGACAGGTAGATGAGGGAAAGGCTGTTGATGTAGTCTACCTGGACTTCAGCAAGGCCTTTGACACGGTCTCCCATAGTATTCTCCTAAGGAAACTGGCAGCCCGTGGTGTGGACAGGTTCACTCTTCTCTGGGTGGAGAACTGGCTGGAGGGCCGTGCCCAGAGGGTAGTGGTTAATGGAGTTAAGTCCAGCTGGCGTCCTGTTACGAGTGGTGTCCCCCAAGGGTCAGTTTTGGGGCCCATCTTGTTTAATATCTTTATTGATGACCTAGACGAGGGAATTGAGTGTACCCTCAGTAAGTTTGCAGATGGTACAAATTGGGAGGATGTGTCAAACTGCCTGAGGGTAGGGAGGCCCTACAGAGGGATCTGGATAGGCTGAACAGCTGGGCTGAGCTCAATGGGATGAGGTTCAATAAGACCAAGTGCCGGGTCCTGCACTTTGGCCACAATAACCCCATGCAATGCTATAGGCTTGGGGCTGAATGGCTTGAAGAATGTAGAGAGGAAAAGGATCTGGGGGTGTTGGTTGATGCTCGGCTCAACATGAGCCGGCAGTGTGCCCAGGTGGCCAAGAAGGCCAAAAGCATCCTGGCCTGTATTAGAAATAGTGTAGCCAGCAGGAGCAGGGAGGTGATCATCCCCCTGTACTCAGCTCTGGTACGGCCGCACCTCGAGTACTGTGTTCAGTTTTGGGCCCCTAACTACAAGAAGGACATTGAGGCCCTGGAGCGTGTTCAGAGAAGGGCAACAAAACTGGTGAGGGGTCTGGAGCACAAGTCTTATGAGGAGCGGCTGAGGGAGCTGGGATTGTTTAATCTGGAGAAGAGGAGGCTCAGAGGAGACCTTATTGCACTCTACCACTTCCTGAAGGGGGGTTGTGGTGACGAGGGGGTGGGCCTCTTCTCCCTGATAAATGGCGTAAATTGAGCGGTGCAGAGCAAAATGGGAGTGCAGAGATGTCACGGTGTTATTCGTGACAGTGACCCAAGGGAAACTGAGAAGGGAGAGGGGAGAGAAAAAGAAACTGCGTCAGTGGCCACGCGGCTGCCCGAGCAGAGGCATGCTCAGGGGGGAGGGGGGAAAACAGCGGGAAGAGATGAGTCTACAAAAACAACGGCACGATCTGAGAAAGAATGGTAACTTTACTAAATCTAATAAAATTGAACAATTGAGAGAGAGATAAAATTTCCAAACCAAAAGCTGTGAGCTTATGTTAAGGAGGAAACTGCAGGGGAAGCACACGTGCTGAACCTCCATGGCAGCCCAGAGGAACGCGCCCAGGCAGAGTGCCGCCTGGCATCTGGTGCGGAGCTCCGCCCCTCTGCTGCTCCCAGCAGCATTAACTCCTTCACTGCTGCATGATGCTCTGATGTGGAATACATGCATCAAAACCACAAAACCACTACATTCAACCCCTTATTCCACATCATCACATCATGCTTAACACACATCTATACATAACCAAAACAGTAATAACATAAGTTACATAGAAACATATATATATATACATACATTTACATGTAATTACAGACTGCATTCCCCCAATATCAAATTCCCTTGTGGGACACACTGGACGTCCCCAGTTTTATCCATTACCCACCTGGTGCACCCAGGTCCCTGCGCAAAAACGGTTCCACGGAGGGGTTTGCCCTTTCCAGAGGCTGGACGGACCCACACCGCTTTACCCAACATGCTCCTCACATGTACCACAGGGACCTTATCTCCCTCTATGGTCTGTAGGGAGCTGGACTGTGTAGGACCCTCTCGGTTGACTGATCCCCTAGTGTTGACCAACCAGGTGGCTTCTGCCAGATGCTTCTCCCAGTGCTTGAATATCCCGCCACCCATTGCTCTAAACATGGTTTTTAACAACCCGTTGTAGCACTCGATCTTACAGGCAGCTGGTGCATGGTAGGGGATATGGTAGATCCATTCAATGCCGTGTTCTTTGGCCCAGATATCCACAAGAGAATTTTTGAAATGGGTCCCATTATCGGACTCAATTCTCTCTGGAGTGCCATGTCGCCATAGGACTTGTTTCTCCAGCCCTAAGATGGTGTTTCGGGCGGTAGCATGGGGTACTGCGTATGTCTCAAGCCACCCAGTGGTCGCCTCCACCATGGTGAGCACATAACGCTTACCATCGCGAGTTCGTGGCAAGGTGATATAATCAACCTGCCACGCCTCCCCATATTTATACTTTTCCCATCGCCCTTCCTGCCAGAGAGGTTTCATCCTCTTGGCCTGTTTAATTATGGCACATGTATCACAGTCATGGATAACCTGTGCAACGGCATCCATAGTTAAGTTCACTCCTCGGTCTCTAGCCCACTTATAGGTTGCATCCCTTCCTTGATGGCCTGAGGTCTCATGGGCCCACCAAGCTAAAAATAGCTCTCCTTTGTTCTGCCAGTCCAAGTCTATCTGAGACACCTCAATTTTGGCAGCTCGATCTTCCTGATGGTTATTTTTCTACTCTTCAGTAGCTCGATTCTTGGGCACATGAGCATCTACATGGCGCACCTTTACACCCAACCTTTTTGTTCGGGCAGCAATGTCTTTCCACAGTTCAGCAGCCCAAATAGGTTTACCTCTCCGTTGACAACCATTTTGTTCCCACTGCTGTAACCACCCCTATAAAGCATTTGCCACCATCCATGAGTCAGTGTAAACATATAGCACAGACCACCTCTCTCATTCAGCAATATCTAAGGCCAGCTGGACAGCCTTTACCTCTGCAAATTGACTTGACTCTCCTTCTCCTTTGGTGGAGAATCCATTGGTTTTCCATCCAATCCATTTACTCCAGGTGGCATCGGTAGCATGATGGGTGGGGGGAACCTTTCCTTTGAACATCCAATTCAGCACTGTTAGTCGAGATGCCAGGAGGAGCTGTGTCTCAGTACCAATTACTTCAGAGGCAGCCCAAACCCCCTCATATGCTGCCTAAATCTCCTTCTCAGTTGGAGTGTAGCACTCCTATGAACCCCTGTACGCTCTGCTCCAAAATCCAAGGGGTCGGCCACGGGTCTCCCCAGTGGCTCTTTGCCACAGACTCCAAGTGGGACCTTTCTCTCCAGCAGCAGTGTAGAGGATGTTTTTTACATCCTGTCCCAACCGTACTGGCACCAGGGCCACAGTACGGGCTATCTCCTGCTTAATTTTCTCAAAAGCCTGCTGCTGTTCAGGACCCCATGCAAAATTATTATTTTTTTGAGTCACTTGATAGAGGGGGCTTACTATGAGGCTGTAGTTTGGGATGTGCATCCTCCAAAAACCTACTACACCCAGAAAAGACTGTGTCTCTTTCTTGCTAGTGGGTGGTGACATACTGGTGATTTTGTCAATCACATCTCCTGGAATGTGACGACGTACATCTTGCCATTTTACTCCTAGGAACTGAATTTCTTGGGCAGGTCCCTTCACTTTGTTCCGGTTAATAGCAAAACCAGCACCCAGAAGAATTTGGATTATTCGATCTCCTTTTTTAAAAACTTCCACTGCTGTATCAACCCACACAACAATGTCATCAATGTACTGGAGGTGCTCAGGTGCCCCTCCTTGTTCCAGTGTAGTTTGAATCAGCCCATGGCAAATGGTTGGGCTGTGTTTCCACCCCTGGTGCAAACAGTTCCAGGTGTACTGAACGCCCCTCCAGGTGAAAGCAAACTGTGGTCTGCACTCTGTGGCCAAAGGAATAGAAAAGAATGCATTGGCAATGTCAATGGTGGCATACCACTTGGCAGCTTTTGACTCCAGTTCATATTGCAGCTCCAACATATCTGGCACAGCAGCACTCAGTGGGGGTGTGAGTTCATTCAGGCCACGGTAATCTACCGTCAGCCTCCATTCTCCACTGGCTTTACGCACCGGCCATATGGGGCTGTTAAAAGGGGAGTGAGTTTTGCTGATCACTCCCTGTCTCTCTAGCTGACGAATCAGGTTATGAATGGAGAGCAAGGAATCCCTGTTGGTGCGGTACTGCCGTCTGTGGACTGTTTTTGTAGCAATAGGTACCTGCTGCTCTTTCACTTTCAATACCCCCACAACAGATGGATCTTCTGACAGGCCAGGTAAAATAGACAGCTGCTGAATGTTGTCTGTGTCCACAGCAGCTATTCCAAAAGCCCATCGGTATCCCTTGGGATCCTTGAAATGTCCCCTTCTGAGATAGTCAATACCGAGTATGCATGGAGCCCCCTGTTCAGTCACTTTGGGTTGCTTATGCCAGGTTTTACTGGTGAGGCTTATTTCTGCCTCCAACACAGACAGTTCCTGAGAACCCCCAGTCACTCCAGAAATATGAATCAATTCTGTCCCTTTATAACTCGAGGGCATTAGAGTGCACTGTGCACCAGTGTCTACCAGTGCCTTATATCTTTGTGGCTCTAATGTGCCAGGCCATTTAATCCACACAGTCCAATACACTCTATTATCCCTTTCCCTCCCCTGGCTGAGGGCAGGGCCCCTCTATTGGTTACCTGCAGTGACAGGACCAATTTCATTGGTGGCTGATCTCTGCTGTAGTTCTCTCACCCGTGCTCGCAGTGCAGGAGTGGGTTTTTTATGCCACTTCCTCATGTCCTCTCCGTTGTCTCGTAAGAAGCTCCACATGGCCACATGTGACATGATGTTACTGATGTCATTTGCTCGTGCAGAGAGGCGGTTGCCTTTGGTGGCTGAGACTTTCATCAGTTTGATCAATTGCTTCATCAGATTCTTTGGGTCATGCTCGTCTTCATCAGGTGTTTCCAATACTGACACAGGTTCATCCCTATTCATCAGTAATGGCAGTTCATCCAGTATAGTTTTCTTTATCTCACCTACTTCTTCTGCTACTACAGCTGCAATGGAAGCACGTGATGGTGGAAACTGTTGTTAAAAGTTTTGGAGTGTAATAGTCAGTTCATAAACTGGGAGTCTTCTGTCTTGACCCTCGAATCTATGGAACATTGCTACCAGTGTACTTACGTAACTCTCTGGTGCTGTTTTTGAGAGCTTACGATATACATCAGGTGTACACCTTACTCTATCAGGATCACAGTCCTGGTGTGGAATGTTAGGGATGAAATTGGGATCATACAGCATCTCTACTACGGCTGTTTCTCTCAAAAATTGGATGCCTTTCTCCACAGTGTTCCATCTTTCCACTTTAGGCACCAGATCATCTTTGTAAGGATATCTATCCTTTACAGTCTCTAGTACTCGTTCCCAGAGGGTAGCGAGACTCCATTCAGACATCTGCCAATTCCTCTGTCGATAGCTGGGTCTCAAGCAATGCTTCCCAGTTGGCAGGCTTCTCTGCCATCTAGGGCACGCTGCTGGCACCGTTGTCCCAACACCGCAGCAACCAGGTGACAACAGATTCACCTGAGCGCCGTACAAACTCCTTTCTTGAACCTTGTATTTAAGTCATCTTTAGGGGCCTACAAGTAGTGTTAACAGTGACTTCATCATCATCGCTGTCTTCTCCATGTCTCTCACTTTTCTTAGTGGTCTTTCTAGGTGGTGGTAGTGGTGGTGGCGGTGGTGCTGAGGAGGGCCCCTCGCCTGGATCTTCCTCTTCTTTCTCTGCTTCTTCTTCTTTCTGTTCTGGGCACGAGGACGTCCGTGTCCATTTCTGGCCTTCCACAGGGGCAACAGACACTGATGCCGGTGCTTCCTGTGATTGGTCAGGTCTAACTTCGAGGTTTTCATTTTTTCTTTGGACCTTGGTTTGGAAACCATTTCTCTCCATAATATCAATTATGGCTCGATAAGCACAAGCCAGACCCCAAACAATACATTCCTTCTCAGATCGTCCTGAGTCCCATGACTCCTTACCTAAACACTCACTGAATTTCTCAGGATCCCACAGGTGCTCAGGATCAAAACTGCATAACACCGGGGGTCCCCACGCTTCTAATTTCTTTCCTAATTTTTTCCACCTTCCCTGCCATTCAACACTCTCTGGTTTTGAGGAAAGCTTTTTCCACATGATGTAAATTACTGTTGCAGAGAGTGCATTCAGAAAAACAGATAACACAACTGCCACAACTGCCAGGCTGACATCCTGAATATAGGTAAAGACATGAAAAGAGTAACTGGAAACCAATCCAAATGCCGCATAATCTGTCACGTTAGTCAGGGTGTTTAGGCAGGAGGCATGTAACCCCCTCAGCACACTAAAGTAGCTTTATGCACACATTACTCCGGAGCTGAACATGAGGAACTTTAAAAAAAAGACGCCAGCATGCTATAAGGTACATGAAAAATCTTAGTCCACTTAGCACCAGATTAACAATGGAGTACAAATACTGCATTGCCCGCATTCTCCACCAATAATTATCACGGTGTTATCCGTGACAGTGACCCAAGGGAAACCGAGAAGGGAGAGGGGAGAGAAAAAGCAACTGCGTCAGTGGCCACATGGCCGCCCTAGCAGAGCCGCGTTCCGGAAGGAGGGGGGAAAACAGCGGGAAGAGATGAGTCTAGAAAAACAATGGCATGATCTGAGAAGGAACGGTAATTTTACTAAATCTAATAAAATTGAACAATTGAGAGAGAGATAAAATTTCGAAACCAAAAGCTGTGAGCGTTGTCAGAAACAAAGATAGAGGAGAGAAATGAAAGGTTGTGGCACAAATGGAAGCGGAGCGGAGCGGAGCACAATGGGAGCGGACAGAAAGGGAGTGGAGAGAAATGACAGGTTGAAGCGCAAATGAAAGAAGAGAAAAATGGGAGCGGAAACAAAGGCAGAGGAGAGAACTGAAAGGTTGCAGCGCAAATGGTAGCAAAACAGATAGAAATGGGAGAAGAAATGATCAGAATGGAGAGTACTGAATGGTTGTGGCGCAAATGGGAGCGGTGCAGAGCGAAATGGGAGCACAAAGAAATAGAGTGGAGAGAACTGAAAGGTTGCAGCGCAAATGAGAGTGGAGTGGAGCAAAATAGGAGCGGAAAAAAGATAGTGGAGAGAAATGAAAGCTTATGGTGCAAATGTGAATAAACCAAAACGAGAGTGGAGAGAAGTGTAACGTTGCGGTGCAAATGGTTGCGAAGTGGGGTGTAATGGGAGCGGAAACAAAGGGAGTGGAGAGAAATGAAAAGTTCCGTCGAGAATGGGAGCACTGCAAAATGGGTGTGCAGGGTAGTGAAATATTCCATCAAGAATAGGAGCAGTGCAAAATGGGAGTTGACAGAACTGGAAGATTGTAACACAAATGGGTGCAAAGTGAAATTGGAGTGGAAAGAAAGAGAGTGGAGGGAACTGAAAGGTTGCGGCACAAATGGAAGCGGAGCGGAGCAAAATTGGAGTGGAAACAAAGGCAGTGGAGAGAAATGATAGGTTGCAGCGCAAATGGGAGCAGAGCAAAGAAAAATGGGATTGGAAACAAAGGGAGTGGAGAGAACTGAATGGCTGCAGTGCAAATGGGAGCGATGCGGAGCAAAATGGGAGTGCAGAGAACTGATATGTTGCAGTGTAAATGAGAGCGGAGCAAATTGAAATGGGAGTGTAGGGAACTGAAAGTTTGCGACGCAAATGGGAGCTGAGCGAAATGGGAGCGGAACCAAAAGGAGTGGAGAGAACTGTAAGGTTGCATCAGAAATGGGAGCAAAGCGGAGTGAAATGTGACTAGAAACAAAGGCAGTGGAGAGAACTGAAAGGTTGCAGTTCAAATGGGAGCGAAGCGGAGTGAAATAAGAGTGCAAACTAAGTAAGTGGAGAGAAATGAAAGGTAATGGTGCAAATGGGTGTGGAGCGGAAACAAAGGGAGCGGAAAGACATGAAAGGTTGCAGCACAAATGGGAGCGAAGCGGAGCGAAATGGGAGCAGAAAAAACAGGAGTGGAGAGAACTGACAGGTTGCAATGCAAATGGGAGAGGAGCGGAACGAAATGGGATCGTAAATAACGGGAGAGAAAAGAACTGAAAGACTGCGGCGGAAATGGGATAAGAGCGGTAAAAGAGGAAGTGGAGAGAAAATAAAGGTTGTGGTGCAAATGGGAGTGTAGCGGAGCAAAATGGGAGTGCAGAGAACCGAAATATTGTGGTGTAAATGGCAGCGGAGCAAAGAGAAATGGGAGTGGAGAGAACTGAAAGGTTGCATCGCAAATGGGAGCGGATCGGAACGAAATGGGAGGTAAACCAAAGGGAGTGGAGAGAACTGAAAGGTTGTGGTGCAAATGGGAGAGAAGCGATAATGGAGCAGAAACAAAGGGTGTGGAGAGAACTGAAATGTTGTGGTTAAAATAGGAGCAGAGTGGAGCGAAATGTGAACGGAAAGAAAGGGAGTGGAGAGGAGTGAAATTTTCCGGCACTATAAGAAGGCGAAGCAAAATGGGAGCGGAAAAATAGGGAGAGAATTGAAATGTTGCGTGCAAATGGGAGCGGAGTGGAGCGAAATGGGAGTGGAAACAAATGGAGTGTAGAGAAGGGCACAAATGTGGCACAAATGGGAGCAAAGCAAAATTATATGGGAGTTGAAACAAAAGGACTTGAGAGAATAGAAATGTAGCGGCGCAAATAGGAGTAAAGTGGAGCGAAATGGGAGTGGAAAAATGGGAGTGGAAGGAACTGAAAGGTTGCGGTGCAAATGGGAGAGAAGCGGATCGAAATGGGAGCAAAAACAAAGAGAGTGGACAGAAATGAAATGTGGGGGAGCAAATAGGAGCGGAGTGGAGCGAAATAGGAGCAGGAACAAAGAGGAGAGAAATGAAATGTTGAGGTGCAAATGGTAGCAGAGCGAAATGGGTGCGGAAAAGAAAGGAATGGAGGGTACTGAAAGGTTGTGACACAAATGGGATCAGAGTGGAGCAAAATGGGAGTGGAAAGAAAAGGAGTGGAAAGAACTGAAAAGTTGCAGAGCAAATTGGAGCAGAGCTGATGGAAATGGGAGCAGAAACAAAGGGACTGGAGAGAACAGAAATGAATTGGTGCAAATAGGAGCGGAGTGGAGAAAAATAGAAGCGGAAAAAAAGGAGTGGAGAGAAATTAAAGGTATTGGTGCAAATGAAAGCAGAGAAAAAAGTTAGCAGAAACATAGGAAGAGGTGAGAACTGAAAGGTTGTGGCACAAATGGGAGCGACGGGAAGTGAAATGAGAGTGGAAAGAAAGGGTCTGGAGAGAACAGAAATGTAGCGGTGCAAATAGGAGCGGAGTGGAACGAAATGGGAGGGGAAAAACAAATAATGGGAGGGGTGCAAGAGCCTACCAGGGGAGATGCCTTGCTAGACCTACTTTTCACTAACAGGGAAGGACTAGTAGGAGATGTGAAGGTTGGAGATTGTCTTGGCCAGAGTGACCATGAAATGGTGGAGTTTGCTATTCTGGGTGACGTCAAGAGGGTGACTAGCAAAACTACTACCTTGGACTTCCGGAGGGCAGACTTTGACCTGTTCAGGGTGCTTGTTGCAAGGGTCCCTTGGGACTTGCTCCTGAGGGGTAAAGGGGTCCAGGAAGCCTGGATGCTCCTCAAGATGGAAATCTTAAAGGCACAGGAGCAGGCAGTCCCGGAGTCCCGTAAGTCGAGCCGGAGGAGAAAAAGACCAGTGTGGATGAAGCGGGATCTTTTGTTGAGACACCGAGAGAAAAAGAGAGTCTATGTCCTCTGGAAGATGAGTCAGGCTACTTGGGGTGACTACAGAGAACTGGCCAAGATCTGCAGGCAGAAAGTTAGAAATGCTAAAGCCCAGCTTGAAATTAGGCTGGCTACTGCTGTAAAGGAGAACAGGAAACCCTTTTACAAATATATTAACAGCAAGAGAAACACTAAGGAAAATTTCCCTCCTTTACTCAACAAGGCAGGCAATATAACCACAGATGATAAGGAAAAGGCTGAGGTTCTCAATGCCTTCTTCACATCTGTCTTTAATAGACAGAACAGTTGTCCACAGGGTACTTGCCCTGACCTGGAAGTCCGGGACGGGGCGCATAATGCACCCCCTGTGATCCAAGCAGAGACAGTCAGAAATCTTCTCCTACACCTTAACTGCCACAAGTCCTTGGGGCCAGATGGGATACACCCAAGGGTGCTGAGGGAGCTGGCAGAGGTGATTGCCGAGCCACTTTCTGCCATCTATCAGAATTCCTGGTTATCTGGAGAGGTCCCACAAGATTGGAGGCTTGCCAATGTGACTCCCATCTACAAGAAAGGCCATAAGGAAGACCCGGGGAACTACAGGCCTGTCAGCCTGACCTTGGTATCAGGGAAAGTTATAGAGCAGATGATCTTGAGGGAAATCACACGACACGTGCATGGCAACAAGGGGATCAGACCCAGACAGCACGGATTCACCAAGGGCAGGTCGTGCTTGTCCAACTTCATCTCCTTCTATGACTGGGTGACCAGACAGGTAGATGAGGTAAAGGCTGTTGATGTAGTCTACCTGGACTTCAGCAAGGCCTTCGACATGGTCTCCCATGGTATTCTCCTGAGGAAACTGGCAGCCCGTGGTGTGGACAGGTTCACTCTTCTCTGCGTGGAGAACTGGCTGGAGGGCCGTGCCCAGAGGGTAGTGGTTAATGGAGTTAAGTCCAGCTGGCGTCCTGTTATGAGTGGTGTCCCCCAAGGGTCAGTTTTGGGGCCCATCTTGTTTAATATCTTTATTGATGACCTAGATGAGGGAATTGAGTGTACCCTCAGTAAGTTTGCAGATGGTACCAAATTGGGAGGATGTGTCAAACTGCCTGAGGGTAGGGAGGCCCTAGAGAGGGATCTGGATAGGCTGAAGAGCTGGGCTGAGCTCAATGGGATGAGGTTCAATAAGACCAAGTGCCGGGTTCTGCACTTTGGCCACAATAACCCCATGCAATGCTATAGGCTTGGGGCAGAATTGCTTGAAGAATGTAGAGAGGAAAAGGACCTGGGGGTGTTGGTTGATGCTCGGCTTAACATGAGCCGGCAGTGTGCCCAGGTGGCCAAGAAGGCCAACAGCATCCTGGCCTGTATTAGAAATAGTGTAGCCAGCAGGAGCAGGGAGGTGATCATCCCCCTGTACTCAGCTCTGGTACGGCCGCACCTCGAGTACTGTGTTCAGTTTTGGGCCCCTCACTACAAGGAGGACATTGAGGCCCTGGAGCGTGTTCAGAGAAGGGCAACAAAACTGGTGAGGGGTCTGGAGCACAAGTCTTATGAGGAGCGGCTGAGGGAGCTGGGATTGTTTAGTCTGGAGAAGAGGAGGCTCAGAGGAGACCTTATTGCACACTACCACTTCCTGAAGGGGGGTTGTGGTGAGGAGGGGGTGGGCCTCTTCTCCCTGATAAATAATGACAGGACGAGAGGGAATGGCCACAAGTTGCGCCGGGGAAGATTTAGATTAGACCTGAGGAAACATTTTTTTTCTGAAAGAGTGGTCAGGCACTGGAATGGCCTGCCTAGGGAGGTGGTTGAGGCACCGTCCCTAGCGATGTTCAAGAAGCGTTTAGATGAGGTGCTAAGGGATTTGACTTAGTAGTTGGGTAGGGATAGTGATAGGAGGATGGTTGGACTAGATGATCTTGTAGGTCCTTTCCAACCTTATGAACCTATGAACCTATGAAACAAAGGGAGTGGAGAGAATTGAATGGTTGCGGCGCAAATGGGAACAAAACAGTGAAATGGTAGAAGAAATGATCAGAATGGAGAATACTGAAAGGTTGTGGCAGAAATGGGACCGATGCGGAGCAAAATGGGAGCGGAAAGAAAGGGAGTGGTGTGAACTGAAAGGTTGCAGTGCAAATGAGAGCAAAGCAGAATGAAATGGGAGCGGAAACAAAGGGAGAGGAGTGAACAGAAATGTTGCGCTGCAAATAGGAGTGGAGTGAAGCAAAAAAAAAAAAAAGCAAAAACAAAGGGAGTGGAGGGAAATGAAAGGCTACGGTGCAAATGTGAGCAAACCGAAATGTTAGTGGAGAGAAGTGTAACGTTGCAGCGCAAATTGGAATAAAGTGGTGCAAAATGGGAGCGGAAACAAAGGGAGTGGAGAGAAGTGAAATGTTCCAGCGAGAATGGGAGCAGTGAAAAATGCGTGTGGAGGGAACTGAAATGTTCTGGCGAAAATTGGAGCAGTGCAAAATGGGAGTGGAGAGAACTGGAAGGTTGCGGCGCAATAGGAAGCAAACTGAAATTGAAGCGGAAAGAAAGGGAGATGAGAGAACTGAACTGCTGCGAAGCAAACGGGAGCGGAGCAGAGTGAAATGGAAGTGGAAACAAAGGGACTGGAAGGAACAGGAATGTTGCAGTGCAATTACTAGCGGAGTGGAGAGAAATGGGAGCGGAAACAATGGGAGTGGAGAGAAATGAAAGGTTACGGTGCAAACGTGAGCAAACCGAAATGGGACTGGAGAGAAGTGAAACGTTGCAGCGCAAATAAGAGAGAAGCGAAATTGGAACGGAAACAAAAGGAGAGGAGAGAACTGAAAGGCTGCAGCTCAAATGAGAGCAAAACAGAGTGAAATGGTAGAGGAAACAATCACATTTAAGAGTACTGAATGGTTGTTGCGCAAATGGGAGCAAAGCAGAGGGAAATGATAGAAGAAAGAAAAGGAGTGGAAGGAAGTGAAAGCTTGCAGCGCAAATGGGATCAGAGTAAAATGGGAGCGGAAATGAAATAAATGGAGAGTACTGAAAGGCTGTGGCAGAAATGGGAGTGGGGCGGAGCGAAATGGAAGCAGAAAGAAAGGGAGTGGAGTGCACTGAAAGGCTGCAGCGCAAATTGGAAGGGAGCAGAACGAAATGGGAGCTCAAACAAAGGGACTGGTAAGAGCAGAAATGTATCGGTGCAAATAGGAGCAGAGTGGAACAAAATAGAAGCAGAAACAAAAGGAGTGGAGAGAAAGAAAGGTTGCGGCGCAAATGAAAGCAGAGCAAAATGGGAGCAGAAACAAAGAAAGAGGTGAGAACTGAAAGGTTGTGGCGCAATTGGGAGCAAATTGGAGTGAAATGGGAGTGGAAAGAAAGGGAGTGGAGAGAACTGAAAGGTTGTAGTGCAAATGGGAGTGGCACGGAACGAAATGGGAGCTGAAACAAAGGGACTGGAGAGAAAAGAAATGTAGCGGTTCAAATAGGAGCAGAGTGGAGCGAATTAGGAGCGCATACATGGGCAGTGGAGAGAAATGAAAGGTTGTGGCGCAAACGGTAGAAAAACAGTGAAATGGGAGCGAAAATGAAAGGATTGGAGAGGACTGAAAGGTTGCGGAACAAATGTGAGCAGAGTGAAATGGGACGGGAAACAAAGTGGGAAGAGTGAAATGAAAGATTGTGGGAAAAATGGGAGCAGAGCGGAGCGAAATGGGAGCTCAAACAAAGGGTCTGGAGAGAACGGAAATGTAGCGGTGCAAATAGGAGCGGAGTGGAGCAAAATAGGAGCAGAAATAAAGGGAGTGGAGAGAAATGAATAGTTGCGGCACAGATGTGAGCAGAGCAAAATGTGAGCAGAAACAAAGGGAGAGAAGAGAAAAGAAAGGTTGTGGCACAAATGGGAGCGGCAAGGAGAAAAATGGGAGTGCAGAGAACTGAAAGATTGCGGTGCAAGTAGGAGTGGAGCAGAGCGAAATTGGAGCGGAAAGAAAAAGAGGTGGAGAATTGAAATGTTTAGGCGAGAATGGGAGCAGTGCAAAATAGGAGTGGAGAAAAGTGATAGGTAAAGGCGCAAATGGCATCGGAAAAAATGGGAGTGTAGAGAATTGTAAGGTTGAAGTGCAAATGGGAGCAGAGCGAAATTGGAGCAGAAAAAAAGTTAGTGGAGAGAACTGAAGGGTTGTGAAGCAAATAGGTGCAAAGCGGACTGAAATGGGAGTGGAAACAAAGGGACTGGAGTGAACAGAACTGTTGCGGCGCAAATAGCAGCACAGTGGAGCAAAATGGGAGCGGAAACAAAGGGAGTGGAGAGAAGTTAAAGGTTGCGCTGCAAATGGGAACAAAACGGAGTGAAATGGTATCTAAAACAAACAGAGTGGAGAGTACTGAAAGGTTGTGGCGCAAATGGGAGTTGTGCGTTGCAAAATGTAATGGAAAGAAAGGGAGTGGAGAGAACAGAAATGTTGCGGCGCCAATAGGAGCAGAGCGGAGTGAAATGGGAATACAGAGAACTTAAGGTTTGCAGCGCAAATGGGAGTGGAGTGGTGCAAAATGGGAGCGGAAAGAAAGGGAGTAGAAAGAAGTGAAATGCTCCGGCTAGAATGGGATCAGTGAAATATGTGTGTGGAGAGAAGTGAAATGCTTAATCAAGAATGGGAGCAGTGCAAAATCAGAGTGGAGAGAAGTGCAAGGTTGTGGTGCAAATGGGAATGGAGTGGAATTGGAGCGGAAAGAGAGGGAGTGGAGAGAAATGAAGGGCTGCTAAGCAAATTGGAGTGGAGCGGAGTTAAATTGGAGTGGAAACAAAGGGAGAGGAGGGAACAGAAATGCTGCGGTGCAAATAGGAGCGGAGTGGACCGAAATAGGAGCGGAAACAAAGGGAGAGGAGAGAAATGAAAGGTTGCGGAGCAAATGGGAGCAGAGCGAAATAGGTGAGGAAAAGAAAGGAATGGAGGGTACTAAAAGATTGTGGCACAAATGGGAGCAGAACGGAGCAAAATAAGATTGGAAAGAAAGGGAGTGTAACTAACAGAAAGGTTGCAAAGAAAAATGGAGTGGAGCTTAACAAAATTGGAGCAGAAAAAAAGGGACTGGATAGAACAGAAATGCATTGGTGCAAATAGGAGCAGAGTGGAGAAAAAATAGAAGCGGAAACAAACGGAGTGGAGAGAAATGAAAAGTTGCAGCGCAAATGAAAGCAGAGCAAAATGGTAGCAGAAACAAAGGAAGAGGTGAGAACTGAAAGGTTGTGGCGCAAATGGGAGTGAAGCGGAGTGAAATGGGAGTGGAAAGAAAGGGAGTGGAGAGAACTGAACGGTTGCAGTGCAAATAGGAGCGACACGGAAAGAAATGGGAGCTGAAACAAAGGGACTGGAGAGAAAAGAAATGTGGTGCAAATAGGAAAGGAGTGGAACGAAATAGGAGCGGAAACTAAGGGAATGGAGAGTAATGAATGGTTGTGGCGCAAATGTGAGCAGAGCGAAATGTGAGCAGATACAAATGGAGAGCAGAGAAAAGAAAGGTTGTGGCACAAATGGGAGCGGCACGGAGAAAAATGGGAGTGCAGAGAAATGAAAGATTGTGGTGCAAATAGGAGTGGAGTGGAACAAAATGGGAGTGGAAACAAAAGAAGTGGAGAAGTGAAATGTTTAGGCGAGAATGGGAGCAGAGAAAAAAGGGAGTGGAGAGAATTTAAATGTTCCAACGAGAATGGGAGCAGTGCAATACAGGAGTGGAGAGAAGTGAAAGAAAGAGGCGCAAATAGAATCAAAAAAGAAGGCAGTGGAGAGAACTGTAAGGTTGCAGTGCAAATGGGAGCAGAGCAAAATTGCAGCAGAAAAAAAGGGAGTGGAGAGAACTGAAGTGTTGCGAAGCAAATGGGTGCAAAGCGGAGTGAAATGTGAGTGGAAACAAAGAGACTGGAGAGAACAGAGCTGTTGCGGCGCAAGTAGCAGCACAGTGGAGCAAAATGGGAGCGGAAAACAAGGGAGTGGAAAGAAGTGAAAGGCTGTGGCCCAAATGGGAGCAAAGCGAAATTGAAACGGAAAAAAAAGGGAGAGGAGAGAACTGAAAGGTTGCCACGCAATGGGAACAAAACAGAGTGAAATGGCAGCAAAAACAATCAGAGTGGAGAGTACTGAAAGGTTGTGGCGCAAATGGGAGTTGTGCGTTGCGAAATGTAATGGAAAGAAAGGGAGTGGAGAGAACAGAAATGTTGCGGCGCCAATAGGAGCAGAGCGGAGCAAAATGACAGCGGAAACAAAGGGAGTGGAAAGAACTGATGGATGTGAAGCACACGGGAGCTAAGCGGTGTGACATGGGAGCGGAAACAAAGGGAGTGGGGAGAACATAACTGTTGTGGCGCAAATAGGAGCACAGTGAAGAGAAATAGGTGTGGAAACAAAGTGAGAAAAGAGAACTGAAATGTATGGGCGCAAATGGGAGCAGAGTGAAATAGGAGTGGAAAGAAAGGGAGAAGAGAGAACTGAAAGGTTGCGGTGCAAATGGGAGCGGCGAAGAGAGAAATGGGAGTGCAGAGAACTGAAAGGTTGCAGCGCAAATGGGTGCGGAGCAGAACGAAATGGGAGCAGAAAGAATGGGAGTTGACAGAACTGAAAGGTTGCAGCGCAAATGGGAGCAGAGGGAAATGGGAGAGGAAATGAAAGGAATGGAGAGTACTGAAAGGTTGTGGCACAAATTGGAGCAGAACAGCGCAAAATGGGAGCGGAAAAAAAAGTAAGTGGAGACAACTTAAAAGTTGCAGAGAAAATTGAAGAAGAGCTGAACGAAATGGGAGCAGAAACAAAGGGACTGAAGAGTACAGAAATGTAGCGGTGCAAATAGGAGTGGAGTGGAGTAAAATAGAAGCGGAAACAAAGGGAGTGGAGAGAACTGGAATGTTGCGGTGCAAATGAAAGCAAAGCAAAATGGGAGTGGAAACAAAGGGAGAGGTGAGAACTGAAAGGTAGTGGCGCAAATGGAAGCGAAGTGGAGCAAAATGGGAGCGGAAAGAAAGGGAGTGGAGATAACTGAAAGGTTGCAGCGCAAATGTGAGTAGCATGGAACGAATTGGGAGCATAAAAAAAGAAACTGGAGAGAACAGAAATGTTGTGCGGCAAATAGGAGAGGAGTAAAGAGAAATGGGAGCGAAAACAAAGGGAGAGGAGAGAACAGAAAAGTTGTGGCGCAAATGGTAGCAAAACAGAGTGAAATGGGAGCGGAAATGAAAGTATTGGAGAGTACTGAAACGTTGTGGCACAAGTGGGAGCAGAGCGGAGCGAAATGGGAGCGTAAAGGAAGGGACAGGAGAGAATTGAACGATTGCAGTGCAAATTGGAGCAGAGCGGAACGAAAAGGGAGCAGAAACAAAGGGAGTGGAGAGAAATGAAAGGTTGTTGCAAAAATATGAGCAGACCGAAATGGGAGGGGAAATAAAAAGGAGGAGAGAACTGAAATGTTGTGGCACAAATGGGAGCGGCGCAGAGCAAAATGGGAGCTCAAACAAAGGGACTCGAGAGAACAGAAATGTAGCGGTGCAAATAGGAGCGAGGTGGAGGAAAATAGGAGCGGAAACAAAGAGAGATGAGAGAAATGAAAGTCTGCGGCGCAAATTGGAGCAAAGCAAAATGGGAGCGGAAATGAGAGGATTGGAGAGTACTGAAAGGTTGAAGCACAAATGGGAGCGAAGCATAGGGAAATATGAGCGGAAAGATAGGGACTGGAGAGAACTGAACTACTGCAGTGCAAATTGGAGAAGAGCAGAACAAAATGGGAGTGCAGAGAACTGAAAGGTGGCAGTGCAAATCGGAGCAGAGCGAAATGGGAGCGGAGATGAAAAGAATGGAATGTACTGAAAGGTTGTGGCACAAATGGGAGCAGAAATGAATGAAATGGGAGCGGAAACAAAGGGACTGGAGAGAACAGAAATGTAGCGGTGCAAAGAGGAGCGGTGTGGAGCAAAATAGGATTGGAAACAAAGGGTGTGGAGAGACACGAAAGGTTGCGGCGCAAATGTGAGCAGAGCGGAGCAAAATGGAACTGCAGAGAACTGTAAGATTGCGGTACAAATAGGCGTGGAGCGGAGCGAAATGAGAATGGAAGCAAAAGGAGAGGAGAATTGAAATGTTTAGATGACAATGGGAGAAGAGCAAAATAGGAGTGGAAAGAAGTAAAAGGTAGAGGTGCAAATGGTATCGGAAAAAAAGGGAGTGGAGAGAACTATAAGGTTGCAGTGCAAATGGGAGCAGAGCGAAATTTGAGCAGAAAAAAAGGGAGTGGATAGAAATGATGGGCTGCGAAGCAAATGGGTGCTCTGCGGAATGAAATGGGAACAGAAACAAAGGGACTGGAGAAAACAGAACTGTTCCGGCGCAAATAGGAGCATAGTGGAGAAAAATGGGAGCGGAAAAAAGGGACTTTAGAGAACTGAAAGATTGCAGCGCAAATGGGAGTCGTGTATTGCAAAAAATAACAGAAAGAAAGGGAGTGGAGAGAACAGAAATGTTGCAACTTAAATGAGAGCAGAGCGGAACAAAATGGGAGAGGAAATAAAGGGACTAAAGAGAACAGAAATGATGCGGCGCCAATAGGAGCGGAGCGGAGCGAAATGGGAGCGGAAACAAAGGGAGTGGAAAGAACTGAAGGGCTGTGAAGCACACGGGAGCGAAGCGGAGCGACATGGGAGCGGAAACAAAGGGAGTGGGGAGAACAGAACTATTGTGGCGCAAATAGAAGCAGAGTGAAGCGAAATAGGTGTGGAAACAAAGGGAGTGGAGAGCAGTGAAATGTTCCGGTGAGAATGGGAGCAGTGCAAAATGGGAGTGGAGAGAACTGGAAGGTTATGGCGCAAATGGGAGCAAAGTGAAATTGTAGCAGAAAGAAAGGGTGTGGAGAGAAATGAAGGGCTGCGAAGCAAATTGGAGCAGACCTGAACGAAATGGGAGCAGAAACAAAGGGACTGGAGAGTACAGAAATGTAGTGGTGGAAATAGGAGCGGAGTGAAACAAAATAGAAGCGGAAACAAAGGGAGTGGAAAAGACTGAGGGGCTGTGAAGCACACGGGAGCTTAGCAGAGTAACATGGGAGCGCAAGCAAAGGGAGTGGTGAGGACAGAACTGTTGTGGCGCAAAGAGGAGTAGAGTGAAGCGAAAAAGGTGAGGAAACAAAGGGAGTGGAGAGAAGTAAAATGTTCCGGCGCAAATGGGAGCAGAGCGAAACGGCAGTGGAAACAATGGGAGAGGTGAGAACTGAAAGGTTGTGGCGCAAATACAAGCGGAGTAGTTCGAAATGGGAGCGGAAACAATGGGAGTGGAGAGAAGTGAAATGTTCCAGCTAGAAAGGGAGCAGTGCAAAATGGGAGTGGAGAGAACAGGAAGGTTGCGGCGCAAATGGGAGCAAAATGAAATTGTAGCGGAAAGAAAGGGAGTGGAGAGAAATGAAGGGCTGCGAAGCAAATGGAAGCGGAGTGGAGCTAAATGGTAGAGGAAGGAAAGAGACTGGAGGGACATAAATGTTGTGGCGTAAATACTAGCGGAGTGGAGCGAAACAGGAGCGGAAACAAAGGGAGTGGAGAGAACTGATATGTTCCGGTACAAATGGGAGTGAAATGGGACTGGAAAGAAAGGGAGTGGAGATAACTGAAAGGCTGCATCGCAAATGGGAGCATATCGGAGCGAAATGGTTGTGGAAGCAAAGGGAGTGGATAGAACTGAAAGTTTGCAGTGTAAATGGAAGCTAAGCAAAATGGGAGCAGAAACAAAGGGAGTGGAGAGAACAGAAAGTTTGCGGCGCAAATGGGAGCAAAGGAGTGAAATGGTAGCAGAAACAAAAGGACTAGAGAGAACTGAAAGGTTGCGGTGCAATGGGAGCAGAGCGGAGCAAAACGGGAACAGAAACGAAGGGAATGGAGAGAACTGAATAGTTGCAGCATAAATAGGAGCAGAGCGGAAACAACGGGAGTGAAGAGAATGGAAAGGATGCAGCGCAAATAGGAATGGATCGGAACTAAATGTATGGGGAACTAAAGGGAGTGAAGAGAACTGAAAGGTTGCGGTGTAAATGGGTGTAAAGCGAAAATGGAGCGGAAGCAAAGGCTCTGGAGAGAACAGAAATGTTGCAATGCAAATAGGAGTGGAGTGGAGCGAAATGGTTGTGGAAACAAATGGAGTGGATAGAACTAAATGTTTGCGGTTCAAATGGGAGTGGAGCTAAATCAAATAGAAAGGATAGAACTTAAAGGTTGTGGTGCAAATGGGAGTGGAGTAAAATATGACAAGAAACAAAGGGAGTGGAGAGAACGGAAAGTTTGCGGCGCAAATGGGAGCGGAAGGACAAAATAGTAGAAAATAAAGGGACTGGAGAGAACTGAAGGTAAGTGTCGCAAATGGGAGCGGAGCGAAATGGTAGCGGAACCAAATGGAGGGTAGAGAACTGCAAGGTTGCATCAAAAATGAGAGCAGAGCGGAGCGAAATGGGAGTGGAAACAAAGGGAGTTGAGAGAACTGTAAGGTTGTGGTGCAAATGGCAGCAAAGTGGATCAAAATGGCTGTGGAAAGAAAGGGAATGTAAATAGAAGTGGAGCAAAATGGGAGCAGAAACAAAGGGAATGGAGAGGACGGAAAGTTTGCGGCGCAAATGGGAGCGGAGGAGCTAAATGCTAGCAGAAACAAAGGGACTGTAGAGAACGGAAAGGCTGCAGTGCAAATGAGAGCATCATGCAGAAAAATGAAAGCAGAAACAAAGGGACTGGAGAGAACTGAAAGGTTGCGGTGTAAATGGGAGCACAGCGGAAACAATGGGAGTGAAGAGAACTGACAGGATGCAGCACAAATAGGAACGGATCGGAACAAAATAGGAGGGGAAACAAAGGGTGTGGAGATAACTGAAAGATTGCTGTGTAAATGGGAGCGAAGCGAAAATGGAGCGGAAACAAAGGGACTAGAGACAACAGAAATGTTGCGGCGCAAATAGGAGTGGAGTGGAGCGAAATGGGAGCGGAAACAAAGGGAGTAGAGAGAACTGAAATGTTCCGTCTGAAATGGGAGACGAGCACAGCGAAATGGGAGTGGAAATGAAAAGAATGGAGAAAACTGAAAGGTTGCGGCTCAAGTGGGAGCGGATCTAAAAAAAATGGGAGTGGAAACAAAGGGAGTGGAGAGAACTGGACGGTTGCCGTGCAAATGGGAGTGGAGCAGAAACAAAGTGAGTGGAGAGAACTGAAATGTTGCAGCGCAAATGAGACCAGAGCCGAGCGAAATGGGAGCGGAAATGAAAGGAATGGAGAGTACGGAAAGGTTGTGGCACAAATGGGAAGCGGAGCGGAGCAA
Organism: Cyrtonyx montezumae; assembly: GCF_038088225.1. Classification (NCBI taxonomy): domain Eukaryota; kingdom Metazoa; phylum Chordata; class Aves; order Galliformes; family Odontophoridae; genus Cyrtonyx; species Cyrtonyx montezumae. The sequence continues at coordinate 3,189,203 of NW_027072025.1, forward strand.
AATGGGTGTGGAAACAAAGAAGTGGGAAGAACTGAAAGATTGCAGTGCAAATAGGAACGGAGTGGATCGAAATGGGAGCGGAAACAAAATGAGTGGAGAGAAGTGAAATGTTGAGGCGAGAATGGGAGCAGAGCAAAATAGGGAGTGGAGAGATGTGAACAGCAGAGGTGCAAATGGCACCGTAAACAAAGGGCGTGGAGAGAACTGTAAGGTTGCGGTGCAAATAGGAGCAGAGCGAAATTGGAGTAGAAGAAAAGGGAGTGGAGAGAACTGAAGAGCTGTGAAGCAAATTTTAGCTAAGCGGAGTGAAATGGGAGTGGAAACAAAGGGAATGGAGAGAATAGAACTGTTGCAGTGCAAAGAAGATCAAAGTGGAGCAAAATAAGAGCGGAAACAAAGGGAGTGGAGTGAAGGGAAATGTTCCGGCGCAAATGGGAGCGAAATGGGAGTGGAGAGTAGTGAAAAGCACGGCGCAAATGGGAGCAAAACTGAGCACAAATAGGATCGGAAAAGAAAAGAGTGGTGAGAACTGAAAGGCTGCAGTGCAAATGGGAGCCAAGTGAAATAGGAGAGGAAACAAAGGGAGTGGAGAATGAGGGAGCGGACATGAAAAGAATGGAATGTACTGAAAGGTTGTGGCACAAATGGGAGCAGAACTGAATGAAATGGGAGCTGAAACAAAGGGACTGGAGAGAACAGAAATGTAGCGGTGCAAATAGGAGCAAAGTGGAGCAAAATCCGATCAGAAACACAGGGAGTGGAGAGAAACAAAATGTTGTGGTGCAAATGGGAGCAGAGCAAAATTGGAGCAGAAAAAAAGGGAGTGGAGAGAACTGAAGGGCTGCGAAGCAAATGGGAGCCAAGCAGATTTAAATGGGAGTGCAGAGAACAGAAAAATTGCGGTGCAAATAAGAGTGGAGCGGAGCGAAATGGGAGCGGAAACAAAAGGAGTGGAGAGAAGTGAAATGTTTAGGTGAGAATGGGAGCAGAGCAAAATGGGAGTGGAGATAAGTGAATGGTAGAGGCGCAAATGGCACCGTAACCAAAGAGTGGAGAGAACTGTAAGGTTGTGGTGCAAATGGGAGCTAAGCGGAGTGAACTGGGAGCGGAAACAAAAGGACAGGAGAGAACAGAGGTGTTGCCGCAAAAATAGAAGTGGAGTGGAGCGAAATGGGAGCGGAACGAAAGGAAGTAGAGAGAAGGGAAATGTTCCAGTGAGAATGGGAGCAGTGCAAAATGGGTGAGGAGGGAGGTGAAATGTTCCAGTGAGAATAAGAGCAGTGCAAAATGGGAGTGGAGAGAACTGGAAGATTACGGCGCAAATGGGAACAAAACAGAGTGAAATGGTAGAGGAAAAGTTAGGAATGGAGAGTACTGAAAGGTTGTGGTGCAAATGGGAGCAGTGCGGAGTGAAATGGGAGTGGAAAGAAATGGAGTGGAGAGAACTGAAAGGTTGCATCACAAACAGGAGTGGAGCGGTACGAAAGAGGAGCTGAAACAAAGGGACTGGAAAGAACAGAATTGTAGCGGTGCAAATAGGAGCGGAGTGGAGAGAAATAGGAGCAGAAAAAAAGAATGTGGAGAGAAGTGAAATGTTCCAGCGAGAATGGGAGCAGTGCAAAATGGGAGTGGAGAGAATTGAAAGCTAGCGGCGCAAATGGGAGCAAAACTGAGCACAAATGGGATCGGAAACAAAGAGAGTGGAGAGAACTGAAAGGTTGCAGTGCAAATGGGAGCAGAGTGAAATTGGAGAGGAAACAAAGGGAGTGGAGAGAACTGAAGGGCTGCGAAGCAAATGGGAGCGGAGCACAGTGAAATGGTAATGGAAACAACGGGAGTAATATTCACAGGTTCATAGGTTCATAGGTTCATAAGGTTGGAAAGGACCTACAAGATCATCTAGTCCAACCATCCTCCTATCACTATCCCTACCTAACTACTAAATCAAATCCCTTAGCACCTCATCTAAATGCTTCTTGAACAGCGCTAGGGACTGTGCCTCAACCACCTCGTAGGCAGGCCATTCTAGTGCCTGACCACTATTTCAGAAAAAAAGTGTTTCCTCAGGCCTAACCTAAATCTTCCCCCGTGCAACTTCTGGCCATTCCCTCTCATCCTGTCATTATTTATCAGGGAGAAGAGGCCCACCCCCTCCTCACCACAACCTCCCTTCAGGAAGTGGTAGAGTGCAATAAGGTCTCATCTGAGCCTCCTCTTCACCAGACTAAACAATCCCAGCTCCCTCAGCCGCTCCTCATAAGACTTGTGCTCCAGACCCCTCACCAGTTTTGTTGCCCTTCTCTGAACACGCTCCAGGGCCTCAATGTCCTTCTTGTAGTTAGGGGCCCAAAACTGAACACAGTACTCGAGGTGCGGCCGTACCAGAGCTGAGTACAGGGGGATGATCACCTCCCTGCTCCTGCTGGCTACACTATTTCTAATACAGGCCAGGATGCTGTTGGCCTTCTTGGCCGCCTGGGCACACTGCCGGCTCATGTTAAACCGAGCATCAACCAACAACCCCAGGTCCTTTTCCTCTCTACATTCTTCAAGCCATTCTGCCCCAAGCCTATAGCATTGCATGGGTTTATTGTGGCCAAAGTGCAGGACCTGGCACTTGGTCTTATTGAACCTCATCCCATTGAGCTCAGCCCAGCTGTTCAGCCTATCCAAATCCCTCTGAAGGGCCACCCTACCCTCAGGCAGTTTGACACATCCTCCCAACTTGGTGTCATCTGCAGACTTACTGAGGGTACACTCAATTCCCTCATCTAGGTCATCAATAAAGATATTAAACAAGATGGGCTCCAAAACTGACCCTTGGGGGACACCACTCGTAACAGGACGCCAGCTGGACTTAACTCCATTAACCACTACCCTCTGGGCACGGCCCTCCAGCCAGTTCTCCACCCAGAGAAGAGTGAACCTGTCCACACCACGGGCTGCCAGTTTCCTCAGGGGAATACTGTGGGAGACCGTGTCAATGGCCTTGCTGAAGTCCAGGTAGACTACATCAACAGCCTTTACCTCATCTACCTGTCTGGTCACCCAGTCATAGAAGGAGATGAAGTTGGACAAGCACGACCTGCCCTTTGCTGAACCCATGCTGACTGGGTCTGATCCCCTTGTTGCCATGCACATGTCGTGTGATTTCCCTCAAGATCATCTGCTCCATAACTTTCCCTGATTCCGAGGTCAGGCTGACAGGCCTGTAGTTCCCCGGGTCTTCCTTACGGCCTTTCTTGTAGATGGGAGTCACATCGGCAAGCCTCCAATCTTGTGGGACCTCTCCAGATAACCAGGAATTCTGATAGATGGCAGAAAGTGGCTCGGCAATCACCTCTGCCAGCTCCCTCAGCACCCTGGGGTGGATCCCATCTGGCCCCATGGACTTGTGGCAGTTCAGATGGAGGAGTAAATCTCTGACCGTCTCTGCTTGGATTACAGGGGGTGCATTATGCGCCCCGTCCCAGACTTCCAGGTCAGAGCAAGTACCCTGTGGACAACTGTTCTGTCTATTAAAGACAGATGTGAAGAAGGCATTGAGAACCTCAGCCTTTTCCTTATCATCTGTGGTTACATTCCCTGCCTCGTTGAGTAAAGGAGGGAAATTTTCCTTAGTTTTTCTCTTGCTGTTAATATATTTGTAAAAGGGTTTCCTGTTCTCCTTTACAGCAGTAGCCAGTCTAAGTTCAAGCTGGGCTTTAGCATTTCTATTTTTCTGCCTGCAGATCTTGGCCAGTTCTCTGTAGTCACCCCAAGCAGTCTGTCCCATCTTCCAGAGGACATAGACTCTCTTTTTCTCTCGGAGTCTCAACAAAAGTTCCCAGTTCATCCACACTGGTCTTTTTTCCTCCGGCTTGACTTACGGGACTCCGAGACAGCCTGTTCCTGTGCTTTTAAGATTTCCATCTTGAGGAGCATCCAGGCTTCCTGGACCCCTTTACCCCTCAGGAGCAAGTCCCAAGGGACCCTTGCAACAAGTGTCCTGAACAGGTCAAAGTCTGCCCTCTGGAAGTCCAAGGTAGTAGTTTTGCTAGTCACCCTCTTGACGTCACCCAGAATAGCAAACTCCACCATTTCATGGTCACTCTGGCCAAGACAATCTCCAACCTTCACATCTCCTACTAGTCCTTCCCTGTTAGTGAAAAGTAGGTCTAGCAAGGCATCTCCCCTGGTAGGCTCTTGCACCAGCTGTGTCAGGAAGCAATCATCCACACATTCTCGAAATCTCATGGACTGCTTCCTCTGCGCAGTATTATATTTGCAGCATATGTCAGGGAAGTTGAAGTCCCCCATGAGAACGAGTGCTGGCCATCGTGCAACATCTACTCGTTGTTTATAGAACACCTCGTCTATTTCTTCATCCTGACTTGGTGGTCTATAACAGACCCCCACCACGATGTCACTCCTAAAGACCATCCCCCTGATCCTTATCCATAGACACTCTACTTTATCATTTCCAACCTCAAGCTCTTCAACATCAAAACACTCTTTGATATAGAGAGCTATTCCACCACCCTTTCTTCCCTGTCTATCCCTTCTGAAGAGCTGGTAGCCATCAATCCCAGTATTCCAGTCATGGGAGAGGTCCCACCATGTTTCTGTAATAGCCACAAGGTCATAGTTAGCCTGCCTCACAATGGCTTCAAGCTCTTCTTGTTTATTGCCCATGCTGCGTGCATTGGTATAGATGCACTTCAGCTGAGATATCTGCCTCACCCCTTTCTCCAGCACAGCCTCCTTAGGCTCTTTACTGTTGAGCCCTGTTTTATCCCCTTGCCCCATCACAGCTAGTTTAAAGCTCTCTCAATGAGTCCAGCTAGCTCCTGTGCTAGGATTCGTTTCCCCCTTTGAGATAGGTGCGTCCCATCAACAGATAACAGGCCAGGAGCCGAGTAAACTGCCCCGTGGTCAAAAAACCCCAAAGTGTCTGTCTCTACACCAACCTCTCAGCCAATTATCCATCACCTGTGCTTTCCTAGCCCATTCTGTTTCCTTCACCACCCCAGAAGGTATGGATGCAAACACCACTTGTGCTCCCACCCCTTGAACTAATCGCCTTAATCCCCTGAAATCTCTTTTCATAGTTCGCAGACTTCTCTGAGATATTTCATTGCAGTCTGCCTGAACTATGAGTAACGGGTAGTAGTCGGTGGGGCGTATCAAATCTGGGAGTCTTCTAGCAACATCCCTGATCCTGGCCCCAGGGAGACAGCACACTTCCCTGCAGTTTGGGTCTGGTCTGCAAATGGGGCCCTCAGTTCCCTTTAGAAGGGAGCCACCCACTACGATCACCTTCCTTTCTTTCTTAGTAGTAGCAGTCTCAATGCATGGAGTTGACTGCCTTGCCATTGGTGACCTCCTGCGGGAATCTTCCTGCACTTCACCCCTTATCACCTCTTCAACTTCCAATGCTGCAAATCTATTGCTTAGGGGTATCTGGGGACACTGGGGAGGCAGAGGGGGAGATTGCCCACGGTACCAAGCAGGGTACCGAGCAGGGACTCTCTGCCAGCCCTCCCTATCCCTCAGATATCCCCCTTCTGCCCTACGGGGACAGGTCAGGGAGTCCACCACCAATTGCGGGGGATCTCCCCGGTGCCTTTCTCGCTGGCACTCTAGGGAGCTACTCCACCAGTCAATCTCCCGCTCACAGTCCCTGATGGCCCTCAGTCTCTCAACCTCCTCTTTCAGTTCAACCACCACCATGCTAAGCAGATCTTCCACCTGCTCACACCTTGCACAGGAGAACTGCTTAGCACCCTCATCCAGCAGTAGCAGGCTCTGGCACTCCTTGCTACCAGAGACCTGTGTAGCCACGCTTCTAGGCAGACCTTCTGTCTGATTCGCCACAGACTTTTTAAGGCAAGCCCTCTGTCTAGTAGAGACCATGGCACAAAAAAGAATAAAAACAAATAAAGGAAAAATTGAAAGTAAATAAATAAATAAATAAATAATAGTTTATTATATATATATATATATATATATATATATATGAATTGTAATAACTTAAAAATAAAAAAATAATGATAATAATTAAAAATTTATATATAAAATAAACACAAACAAACAAACAGTGGGTAGTGACACTTCGCTGCGCTCCCTGAGCCCGATTCAGCTTAGGGGTTTGGGTGAGGGCGCTGAAACCCTGGCAACGCCTATGCCTCATTAACCTCTCGCGAGAACAGCCTAAGGGTCTGGCCGCTCTCACTCGGCTCCCAAGAGACAGGAACCTCCCGAAAACCCGCCCTGTACCTCAATCAGCCACTGCAGCTCCGGCTGTGCCGATTTCAAAGCAGTTGATCACGAGGACATTTCATGATGTGAAATGCTCCAACGCAAATGGTAGTGAAATGGGAGTGGAGAGCAGAGAAAGCCTGTGGTACAAATAGGAGCGGCACGGAGCAAAATGGGAGTGCAGAGAACTGAAGGGTTGCAGCGTAAATGGGAAAGGAGCGGAACAAAATGGGAGCTGAAACAAAGGGACTTAAGAGAACAGAAATGTAGCGGTGCAAATAGGAGCGGAGTGTAGCGAAATAGGATCAGAAACAAAGATAGAGGAGAGAAATGAAAGGTTGCGGCGCAAATGGGAGCAGAGTAAAATGGGAGCGGAAATGAAAGTAATGGAGAGTACTGAAAGGTTGTGGCAAAAATGGGAGCTTAGCAGAGTGAAATGGGAGGAGAAAGAAAGTGAAGAGAACTGAAAAGTTGCAGAGCAAATTGGAGCAGAGCGGAACAAAATGAGAGAGGAGAGAACTGAAAGGTTTCCATGCAAATGGGAGCAGAGTGAAATGGCAGCAGAAATGAAAGCAATTGAGAGTACTGAAAGGTTGTGGTGCAAATAGGAGCGGTGCGGAGCGAAATGGGAGTGGAAAGAAATAGAGTGGAGAGAACTGAAAGGTTGCAGCGCAAACAGGAGCGGTGTGGAATGAAATGGGAGTGGAGAGAAATGAAAGCGGAGTGACATGGGAGTGGAAACAAAGAGAGTGGATAGAACAGAACTGTTGAGGCGCACCAAGGAGCAGAGTGAAGCGAAATAGGAGCGGAAACAGAGTGGAGAGAAGTCAAGGGCTGCGAAGCAAATGGGTGCTAAGCGGAGTAAAATAGGAGTAAAAACAAAGGGAGTGGAGTGAAGTGAAATGTTCCAGAGCAAATGGGAGCGAAATGGGAGTGGAGAGTAGTGAAAGGTTGCAGCGTTAATGGGAGCTGAGCAAATTTATAACGGAAAAAAAGGGAGAGGAGAGAACTGAAGGGCTGCAGAAGCAAATGGGAGCTAAGCGGAATCAAATGGGAGCATAAACAATGAGACTGGAGAGAACAGAACTGTTGCAGCGCAAATGGGAGCAGAGCAGAGTGAAATGGGAGCGGAGATATAGGGACAGGAGGGAACAAATATGTAGCGGTGCAAATGGGAGAGGAGTGGAACGAAATGGGAGCGAAAACAAAGGGAGTGGGGAGAAGTGAAATGTTCCGGCGCAAATGGTATTGAAATCGGAGTGGAGAGAACTGTAAGGTTGCAGCGTAAAAGAGAGCAGAGTGGAACAAAATGGGTGCTGAAAAAAAAGGACTAAAGAGAAGAGAAATGTAGTATTGCAAATAGGAGTGGAGTGGAGCGAAAAAAGAGCATAAACAAAGAGAGAGGAGTGAAATGAAAGGTTGCAGCGCAAATGAAAGCAGAGAAAAATGGGAGCGGAAACAAAGGGAGAGGTGAGAACTGAAAGGTTGTGGCGCAAATGGGAGTGGCGCAGAGCGAAAAGGGAGTGCAGAGAACTGAAAGATTGCAGCGCAAATGAAAGCAGAGTGGTGCCAAATGGGAGCGGAAACAAAGGTAGTGGTGAGCGGTGAAATGTTCCATCAAGATTGGGAGCAGTGCAAAATGCGTGTGGAGAGAAGTGAAAGGTTGCGGTGCAAATGGGAGCGGAGTGAATTGGGAGTGGAAACAAAGGGAGTGGAGAGAAGTGAAGTGTTCCGGCGCAAATGGGAGTGAAATGGAAGTGGAGAGAAATCAAAGGCTGTGGTGCAAATAGAAGCAGCACAGAGAGAAATGGGAGTGCAGAAAAGTGAAAAGTTGCAGAGCAAATTGGAGCAGAGCTGAACGAAGTGGGAGCAGATACAAAGGGAATGGAGAGAACAGAAATGTAGCAGTGCAAATAGGAGTGCAGAGGAGCTAAATAGAAGCGAAAACAAAGGGAGTGGATTGAAACGAAAGGTGGCGGCAAAATGGGAGCGGAAACAAACGGAGAGGTGAGAAATGAAAGGTTGAGGCGGAATTGGAGCGAAGTGGAGTGAAATGGGAGCGGAAAGAAAAGGAGTGGAGAGAACAGAAATGTTTTGGCGAAAATAGGAGAGGAGTGGAGCAAAATAGGAGCGGAAACAAAGGGAATGGAGAGAAAAGAAAGGTTCGATGCAAATGGGAGCAGAGCGAAATGGGAGTGGAGAGAAGTGAAACATTGCAGTGCAAATGGGAGTGAAGTGGTGCAAAATGGGAGCGGAAAGAAAGGGAGTGTAGGGAAGTGAAAAGTTCCAGCGAGAATGGGAGCAGTGAAAATTAGGTGTGGAGGGATGTGAAATGTTTTGGCGAAAATTGGAGCAGTGCAAAATGGGAGTGGAGAGAACTGAATAGTTGCGGTGTAAATGGGAGCAAAGTGAAATTGGAGCGGAAATGTCACCGGTTTGCGGTACAGTTTGACCCGGTACCATGACAATTGAGGCAGGGGACCCACGGGCCCACACCCCGGGGAAGGGGAAAGGGGAAAGGGAAAATGGAGAAGGGAGATGGGCCTAGGAACAAAACAGCGGCAACGATCTGAGGAGGAAAGCTAATTTACTAAATAAGATATCAGAAAGGAAAATAACACAATATAATATAATATAATTGGAATTGAGGCAAATGAAACAAATAAAATGAGTGAGAGAGAGAGAGTCTGATAAACTGAAGGCCTTACACTAACGCTGAAGGCAGACGGCTGCAACAAACACCCACTGCCGAGCTCGGTCCAGAAGGGAAGAGGGAGTCCCGTGACCACAGACAGTTTTTATCTTTCCCTCTGGGCGGAAATATGTAAAAATGCAAAGCATCGCAAAGTCCTCTGGGGAATGTGTTTCTATTCTGAGACAGGTACACCCAGAACTATCGACGATCCACAGAGCTGGAGCAATTAACTCTTTAACACCCAATAATCCACATGATGTTATGATGTGGAATATTTCTAATACAACAAAAAAATACCAAAAATCATAGAACCATAACATTGCACCCCTTATTCAACATCATTACATTATGCTTTATATAAATATATACATAAAAAAACAACGATTAACAAGCATTAAATACAAACACATGCAATATACATGTATACATATATAAATAGTAATAGAATTACTGAGGGCGCTTTCCCCACATCAAATTCCCTTGTGGTACACACTGAACGTCCCCATTCATCTGCATCACCCACCAGGTGGACCCAGGTCCCTGAGCAAAAACAGTTCCACGGAGAGGTTTGCCCTTTCCAGAAGCTGGAAGGACCCAAATTGCTTTTCCCAACATGTTCTTCACATGTACTACAGGGACCTTATCTCCTTCTACAGTAGGTGGAGAGCTGGATTGGGCAGGAACATCGTGATTGACGGATCCTCGAGTGTTGACCAACCAGGTGGCTTCTGACAAATTCTAATCCCAGTGCTTAAATGTCCCGCCATCCATTGCTTTCAATGTGGTTTTTAACAACCCATTGTACCTTTCAATTTTACCAGAAGCTGGTGCATGATAGGGGATATGATAAATCCACTCGATGCCATGATCTTTGGCCCAAGTATTTACAAGAGAATTTTTTAAATGAGTTCCATTATCAGACTCAATTCTCTCTGGAGTGCCATGTCGCCATAGGAGTTGTTTCTCCAGCCCTAAGATGGTGTTCCAGGCGGTAGCATGGGGTACTGCACATGTTTCAAGCCACCCAGTAGTTGCCTCTACCATGGTGAGCACATAACGCTTACCACTGCGAGATCGTGGCAAGGTGATATAATCAACCTGCCACGCCTCCCCATATTATACTTTTGCCATCGCCCTTCCTGCCAGAGAGGTTTCATCCTCTTGGTTTGTTTAATTGTGGCACATGTGTCACAGTCATGGATAACCTGTGCAATAACATCCATAGTTAAGTCCACCCCTCGGTCTCTAGCCCACTTATATGTTGCATCTCTTCCTTGATGGCCCGAGGTCTCATGGGCCCACCGAGCTAGAAATAATTCACTCTTGTGTTGCCAGTCCAAGTCTACTTGAGCCACCTTAACTTTGGCAGCTAAATCTACCTGATGGTTATTTTGCTGCTCTTCAGTGGCCTGGCTCTTAGGAACATGAGCATCTACATGGCGCACCTTTACAACCATATTCTTTATTCGGGCAGCAATGTCTCTCCACAGTTCAGCAGCCCAAATAGGTTTACCTCACCGTTGCCAACCATTTTGTTCCCACTGCTGTAACCACCCCCTGTACGCCCGACTCCAGAATCCAAGGTGTCGGCCTCTGGTCTCTCCAGAAGCTCTTTGCCACAAACTCCAAGTGGGACCTTCCTTTCCAGCAGCAGTGTAGAGGATGTTCTGTACATCCTGTCCCGTCCAAACTGGCCCCAGGGCCATGGCACAGGCTATCTGCTGCTTAATTTGTTCAAAAGCCTGCTGCTGCTCAGGGCCCCACACAAAATCATTCTTCTTCCGCGTCACCCGATAGAGAGGGCTCACAATGAGACTGTAGTTTGGAACATGCATTCTCCAAAAGCCCACTACACCCAGAAAAGCTTGGGTCTCTGTCTTACTGGTGGGTGGAGACATGGCAGTAATTTTGTCAATCACATCTGTTGGGATGTGACGACGTCAATCTTGCAACTTTATACCTAGGAACTGAATTTCCTGTGCAGGCCCTTTCACTTTGCTTCGCTTGATAGCAAAGCCAGCTCGTAGGAGAATTTGGATAATATTCTCTCCTTTCTCCAAGACTTCCTCTGCTGTATTGCCCCATACAACAATGCCATCAATGTATTGCATATGCTCAGGAGCACCACCCTGCTCCAATGCAGTTTGGATCAACCCATGGTAAACCGTTGGACTGTGTTTCCACCCCTGGGGCAAACGGTTCCAGGTGTACTGAACGCCCCTCCAGGTGAAAGCCAACTTTCTTCTGCACTCTGTGGCCAAATGAAATAGAAAACAATGCATTGGCAATGTCAATGGTGGCATACCATTGTGCTGCTTTTGACTCCAGTTCATACTGGAGTTGTAACATGTCTGGTACAGCAGCACTCAGAGGGGGTGTGTCTTCATTCAGGCCCCGGTAATCTACCGTCAGCCTCCATTCTCCACTGGCTTTACGCACAGGCCATATGGGGCTGTTAAAAGGTGAGTGAGTTTGGCTGATCACTCCCTGTCTCTCTAGCTGACGAATCAGGTTATGAATGGGGAGCAAGGAATCCCTATTGGTGCGGTACTGCCGTCTGTGCACCATTTTTGTAGCAATCGGTACCTGTTGCTCCTCCACTTGGAGCAACCCCTCAACAGACGGATCTTCTGACAGGCCAGGCAAAACAGATAGCTGCTTAATGTTGTCTGCGTCCACAGCAGCTATTCCAAAAGCCCATCGGTATCCCTTGAGATCCTTGAAATGTCCCCTTCTGAGATAGTCAATACCGAGTATGCATGGAGCCCCCTGTCCAGTCACTTTGGGTTGCTTATGCCAGGTTTTACCGGTGAGGCTTATTTCTGCCTCCAACACAGACAATTCCTGAGAACCCCCAGTCACTCCAGAAATATGAATCAATTCTGTCCCTTTATAACTCGAGGGCATTAGAGTACACTGTGCACCAGTGTCTACCAGTGCCTTATATCTTTGTGGCTCTAATGTGCCAGGCCATTTAATCCACACAGTCCAATACACTCTATTATCCCTTTCCCTCCCCTGGCTGAGGGCAGGGCCCCTCTATTGGTTACCTGCAGTGACAGGAGCAATTTCATTGGTGGCTGATCTCTGCTGTAGTTCTGTCACCTGTGCTCGCAGTGCAGGAGTGGGTTTTTTATGCCTCCTCTTCGTTTTCTTGTAAGAAGCTCCACATGGCCACATGTGACATGATGTTACTGCTGTCATTTGCTCGTGCAGAGAGGCGGTTGCCTTTGGTGGCCGAGACTTTCATCAGTTTGATCAATTGCTTCATCAGATTCTTTGGGTCATGCTCGTCTTCATCAGGTGTTTCCAATACTGACACAGGTTCATCCCTATTCATCAGTAATGACAGTTCGTCCAGTATAGTTTTCTTTATCTCACCTACTTCTTCTGCTACTACAGCTGCAATGGAAGCACGTGATGGTGGAAACTGTTGTTAAAAGTTTTGGAGTGTAATTGTCAGTTCATAAACTGGGAGTCTTCTGTCTTGACCCTTGAATCTATGGAACATTGCTACCAGTGTACTTGCGTACCTCTCTGGTGCTGTTTTGAGAGCTTACGATATACATCAGGTGTACACCTTACTCTATCAGGATCACGGTACTGGCGTGGATTGTTAGGGACGAAATTGGGATCATACAGCATCTCTACTACGGCTGTTTCTCTCAAAAATTGGATGCCTTTCTCCACAGTGTTCCATCTTTCCACTTTAGGCACCAGATCATCTTTGTAAGGATATCTATCCTTTACAGCCTCTAGTACTCGTTCCCAGAGGGTAGCGAGACTCCATTCAGACATCTGCCAATTCCTCTGTCGATAGCTGGGTCTCAAGCAATGCTTCCCAGTTGGCGGGCTTCTCTGCCATCTAGGGCACGCTGCTGGCACCGTTGTCCCAACACCGCAGCAACCAGGTGACAACAGATTCACCTGAGCGCCGTACAAACTCCTTTCTTGAACCTTGTATTTCAGTCATCTTTAGGGGCCTACGAGTAGTGTTAACAGTGACTTCATCATCATCGCTGTCTTCTCCATGTCTCTCACTTTTCTTAGTGGTCTTTCTAGGTGGTGGTAGTGGTGGTGGCGGTGGTGCTGAGGAGGGCCCCTCGCCTGGATCTTCCTCTTCTTTCTCTGCTTCTTCTTCTTTCCATTCTAGGCACGAGGACGTCCGTGTCCATTTCTGGCCTTCCACAGGGGCAACTGACACTGATACTGGTGCTTCCTGTGATTGGTCAGGTCTAACTTCGAGGTTTTCATTTTTTCTTTGGACCTTGGTTTGGAAACCATTTCTCTCCAGAATATCAATTATAGCTCGATAAGCACAAGCCAGACCCCAAACAATACATTCCTTCTCAGATCGTCCTGAGTCCCATGACTCCTTACCTAAACACTCAGTGAATTTCTCAGGATCCCACAGGTGCTCAAGATCAAAACTGCATAACACCGGGGGTCCCCACGCTTCTAATTTCTTTCCTAATTTTTTCCACCTTCCCTGCCATTCAACACTCTCTAGTTTTGAGGAAAGCTTCCTCCACATGATGTGAATTACTGTTGCAGAGAGTGCATTCAGAAAAACAGATAACACAACTGCCACAACTGCCAGGCTGACATCCTGAATATAGGTAAAGACTTGAAAAGAGTAACTGGAAACCAATCCAAATGCCGCATAATCTGTCACATTAGTCAGGGTGTTTAGGCAGGAGGCATGTAACCCCCTCAGCACACTAAAGTAGCTTTATGCACACATTACTCCGGAGCTGAACATGAGGAACTTTAAAAAAAAAGACGCCAGCATGCTATAAGGTACATGAAAAATCTTAGTCCACTTAGCACCAGATTAACAATGGAGTACAAATACTGCATTGCCCGCATTCTCCACCAATAATTATCACGGTGTTACCCGTTACAGTGACCCAAGGGAAACCGAGAAGGGAGAGAAAAAGCAACTGCGTCAGTGGCCACATGGCCGCCCTAGCAGAGCCGCGTTCCGGAAGGAGGGGGGAAAACAGCGGGAAGAGATGAGTCTAAAAAAACAATGGCACGATCTGAGAAGGAATGGTAACTTTACTAAATCTAATAAAATTGAACAATTGAGAGAGAGATAAAATTTTGAAACCAAAAGCTGTGAGCTTACGTTAAGGAGAAAACTGCAGGAGAAGCACACGTGCTGAACCTCCACGGCAGCCCAGAGGAACGCGCCCAGGCAGAGCACTGCCTAAAATCCGGTGCGGAGCTCCGCCCTTCTCTGCTGCTCCCAGCAGCATTAACTCCTTCACTGCTGCATGCTGCTCTGATGTGGAATGCAGGCATCAAAAACACAAAACCACAACAAGAGAACTGTAAGTTTGCAGCTTAAATGGGAGCAGAGTGGAACAAAATGGGTGCAGAAACAAAAGGACTTATGAGAAGAGAAATTTAGCAGAGCAAATAGGAGCAGAGTGTAGCGAAATAAGAGCGGAAAGAAAGAGAGAGGAGTGAAATGAATGGTTGCGGCGCAAATGGGAGCAGAGCGAAATGTGAGTGGAAATGAAGGGAATGGAGAGTACTGAAAGGTTGTGGCACAAATGGGAGCGGAGCGGAGCGGAGCACAATGGGAGCGGACAGAAAGGGAGTGGAGAGAAATGACAGGTTGAAGCGCAAATGAAAGAAGAGAAAAATGGGAGCGGAAACAAAGGCAGATGAGAGAACTGAAAGGTTGCGGCGCAAATGGTAGCAAAACAGATAGAAATGAGAGAAGAAATGATCAGAATGGAGAGTACTGAATGGTTGTGGCGCAAATGGGAGCGGTGCAGAGCGAAATGGGAGCACAAAGTAATAGAGTGGAGAGAACTGAAAGGTTGCAGCGCAAATGAGAGTGGAGTGGAGCAAAATAGGAGCGGAAAAAAGATAGTGGAGAGAAATGAAAGCTTATGGTGCAAATGTGAGTAAACCAAAACGGGAGTGGAGAGAAGTGTAACGTTGCGGTGCAAATGGTTGCGAAGTGGGGCGTAATGGGAGTGGAAACAAAGGGAGTGGAGAGAAATGAAAAGTTCCGTCGAGAATGGGAGAACTGCAAAATGGGTGTGCAGGGTAGTGAAATCTTCCATCAAGAATAGGAGCAGTGCAAAATGGGAGTTGACAGAACTGGAAGATTGTGGCACAAATGGGTGCAAAGTGAAAATGGAGTGGAAAGAAAGAGAGTGGAGAGAACTGAAAGGTTGCGGCACAAATGGAAGCGGAGCGGAGCAAAATTGGAGTGGAAACAAAGGGAGTGGAGAGAACTGAATGGCTGCAGTGCAAATGGGAGCGATGCGGAGCAAAATGGGAGTGCAGAGAACTGATATGTTGCAGTGTAAATGAGAGCGGAGCAAAATGAAATGGGAGTGTAGGGAACTGAAAGGTTGTGACGCAAATGAGAGCTGAGCGAAATGGGAGTGGAACTAAAAGGAGTGGAGAGAACTGTAAGTTTGTATCAGAAATGGGAGCAAAGCGGAGTGAAATGTGACTAGAAACAAAGGCAGTGGAGAGAACTGAAAGGTTGCGGTTCAAATGGGAGCGAAGCGGAGTGAAATAAGAGCGGAAACTAAGGGAGTGGAGAGAAATGAAAGGTTATGGTGCAAATGGGTGTGGAGCGGAAACAAAGGGAGTGGAAAGAAATGAAAGGTTGCAGCACAAATGGGAGCGAAGCGGAGCGAAATGGGAGCAGAAAAAACAGGAGTGGAGAGAACTGACAGGTTGCGATGCAAATGGGAGAGGAGCGGAACGAAATGGGATCGTAAATAACGGGAGAGAAAAGAACTGAAAGACTGCAACGGAAATGGGATAAGAGCGGTAAAAGAGGAAGTGGAGAGAAAATAAAGGTTGTGGTGCAAATGGGAGTGTAGCGGAGCAAAATGGGAGTGCAGAGAACCGAAATTTTGTGGTGTATATGGCAGCGGAGCAAAGAGAAATGGGAGTGGAGAGAACTGAAAGGTTGCATCGCAAATGGGAGCGGATTGGAACGAAATGGGAGTTATACCAAAGGGAGTGGAGAGAACTGAAAGGTTGCGGTGCAAATGGGAGAGAAGCGATAATGGAGCAGAAACAAAGGGTGTGGAGAGAACTGAAATGTTGTGGTTAAAATAGGAGCAGAGTGGAGCGAAATGTGAACGGAAAGAAAGGGAGTGGAGAGGAGTGAAATTTTCCGGCAATATAAGAAGGCGGAGCAAAATGGGAGCAAAAAAATAGGGAGAGAATTGAAATGTTGCGTGCAAATGGGAGCGGAGTGGAGCGAAATGGGAGTGGAAACAAATAGAGTGTAGAGAAGGGCACAAATGTGGCACAAATGGGAGCAAAGCAAAATTATATGGGAGTTGAAACAAAGGGACTTGAGAGAATAGAAATGTTGCGGCGCAAATAGGAGTAAAGTGGAGCGAAATGGGAGTGGAAAAATGGGAGTGGAGAGAACTGAAAGGTTGCGGTGCAAATGGGAGAGAAGCGGATTGAAATGGGAGTAAAAATATAGAGAGTGGACAGAAATGAAATGTGGGGGAGCAAATAGGAGCGGAGTGGAGCAAAATAGGAGCGGGAACAAAGAGGAGAGAAATGAAATGTTGAGGTGCAAATGGGAGCAGAGCGAAATGGGTGCGGAAAAGAAAGGAATGGAGGGTACTGAAAGGTTGTGACAAAAATGGGAGCAGAGCGGAGCAAAATGGGAGTGGAAAGAAAAGGAGTGGAAAGTACTGAAAAGTTGCAGAGCAAATTGGAGCAGAGCTGATGGAAATGGGAGCAGAAACAAAGGGAGTGGAGAGAACAGAAATGTATCGGTGCAAATAGGAGCGGAGTGTTGAAAAATAGAAGCGGAAAAAAAGGAGTGGAGAGAAATTAAAGGTATTGGTGCAAATGAAAGCAGATCAAAATGGTAGCAGAAACAAAGGGAGAGGTGAGAACTGAAAGGTTGTGGCGCAAATGGGAGCGAAGGGAAGTGAAATGAGAGTGGAAAGAAAGGGTCTGGAGAGAACAGAAATGTAGCGGTGCAAATAGGAGCGGAGTGGAACGAAATGGGAGGGGAAAAACAAATAATGGGAGGGGTGCAAGAGCCTACCAGGGGAGATGCCTTGCTAGACCTACTTTTCACTAACAGGGAAGGACTAGTAGGAGATGTGAAGGTTGGAGATTGTCTTGGCCAGAGTGACCATGAAATGGTGGAGTTTGCTATTCTGGGTGACGTCAAGAGGGTGACTAGCAAAACTACTACCTTGTACTTCCGGAGGGCAGACTTTGACCTGTTCAGGGTGCTTGTTGCAAGGGTCTCTTGGGACTTGCTCCTGAGCGGTAAAGGGGTCCAGGAAGCCTGGATGCTCCTCAAGATGGAAATCTTAAAGGCACAGGAGCAGGCTGTCTCGGAGTCCCGTAAGTCAATCCGGAGGAGAAAAAGACCAGTGTGGATGAACTGGGAACTTCTGTTGAGACTCCGAGAGAAAAAGAGAGTCTAAGTCCTCTGGAAGATGGGCCAGGCTACTTGGGGTGACTACAGAGAACTGGCCAAGATTTGCAGGCAGAAAGTTAGAAATGCTAAAGCCCAGCTTGAACTTAGACTGGCTACTGCTGTAAAGGAGAACAGGAAACCCTTTTACAAATATATTAACAGCAAGAGAAAAACTAAGGAAAATTTCCCTCCTTTACTCAACGAGGCAGGGAATATAACCACAGATAATAAGGAAAAGGCTGAAGTTCTCAATGCCTTCTTCACATCTGTCTTTAATAGACAGAACAGTTGTCCACAGGGTACTTGCCCTGACCTGGAAGTCCGGGACGGGGCGCATAATGCACCCCATGTGATCCAAGCAGAGATGGTCAGAGATCTTCTCCTCCATCTGGACTGCCACAAGTCCATGGGGCCAGATGGGATCCACCCAAGGGTGCTGAGGGAGCTGGCAGAGGTGATTGCCGAGCCACTTTCTGCCATCTATCAGAATTCCTGGTTATCTGGAGAGGTCCCACAAGATTGGAGGCTTGCCGATGTGACTCCCATCTACAAGAAAGGCCGTAAGGAAGACCCGGGGAACTACAGGCCTGTCAGCCTGACCTCGGTATCAGGGAAAGTTATGGAGCAGATGATCTTGAGGGAAATCACACGACACGTGCATGGCAACAAGGGGATCAGACCCAGCCAGCACGGATTCACCAAGGGCAGGTCGTGCTTGTCCAACCTCATCTCCTTCTATGACTGGGTGACCAGACAGGTAGATGAGGGAAAGGTTGTTGATGTAGTCTACCTGGACTTCAGCAAGGCCTTCGACACGGTCTCCCATGGAATTCTCCTGAGGAAACTGGCAGCCCGTGGTGTGGACAGGTTCACTCTTCTCTGGGTGGAGAACTGGCTGGAGGGCTGTTCCCAGAGGGTAGTGGTTAATGGAGTTAAGTCCAGCTGGTGTCCTGTTATGAGTGGTGTCCCCCAAGGGACAGTTTTGGGGCCCATCTTGTTTAATATCTTTATTGATGACCTAGATGAGGGAATTGAGTGTACCCTCAGTAAGTTTGCAGATGGTACCAAGTTGGGAGGATGTGTCAAACTGCCTGAGGGTAGGGAGGCCCTTCAGAGGGATTTGGATAGGCTGAACAGCTGGGCTGAGCTCAATGGGATGAGGTTCAATAAGACCAAGTGCCGGGTCCTGCACTTTGGCCACAATAACCCAATACAATGCTATAGGCTTGGGGCAGAATTGCTTGAAGAATGTAGAGAGGAAAAGGACCTGGGGGTGTTGGTTGATGCTCGGCTTAACATGAGCTGGCAGTGTGCCCAAGTGGCCAAGAAGGCCAACAGCATCCTGGCCTGTATTAGAAATAGTGTAGCCAGCAGGAGCAGGGAGGTGATCATCCCCCTGTACTCAGCTCTGGCACGGCCGCACCTCGAGTACTGTGTTCAGTTTTGGGCCCCTCACTACAAGGAGGACATTGAGGCCCTGGAGCGTGTTCAGAGAAGGGCAACAAAACTGGTGAGGGGTCTGGAGCACAAGTCTTATGAGGAGCGGCTGAGGGAGCTGGGATTGTTTAGTCTGGAGAAGAGGAGGCTCAGAGGAGACCTTATTGCACACTACCACTTCCTGAATGGGGGTTGTGGTGAGGAGGGGGTGGGCCTCTTCTCCCTGATAAATAATGACAGGACAAGAGGGAATGGCCACAAGTTGCGCCGGGGAAGATTTAGATTAGACTTGAGGAAACATTTTTTTTCTGAAATTGTGGTCAGGCACTGGAATGGCCTGCCTAGGGAGGTGGTTGAGGCACCGTCCCTAGCGCTGTTCAAGAAGCGTTTAGATGAGATGCTAAGGGATTTGATTTAGTAGTTGGGTAGGGATAGTGATAGGAGGATGGTTGGACTAGATGATCTTGTAGGTCCTTTCCGAACTTATGAACCTATGAACCTATGAAACAAAGGGAGTGGAGAGAAATGAATGGTTGCGGCGCAAATGGGAACAATACATAGTGAAATGGTAGAAGAAATGATCAGAATGGAGAGTACTGAAAGGTTGTGACAGAAATGGGACCGATGCGGAGCAAAATGGGAGCGAAAAGAAAGGGAGTGGCGTGAACTGAAAGGTTGCAGTGCAAATGAGAGCAAAGCAGAATGAAATTCTGCCTAGAAGTGTGGCTACACAGGTCTCTGGTTGCAAGGAGTGTCAGAGCCTGCTACTACTAGATGAGGGTGCTAAGCAGTTCTCCTGTGCAAGGTGTGAGCAGGTGGAAGATCTGCTTAACATGGTGGTTGAATTGAAGGAGGAGGTTGAGAGACTGAGGGCCATCAGGGACTGTGAGAGGGAGATTGACTGGTGGAGTAACTCCCTAGAGTGCCAGAGAGAAAGGTACCAGGGAGATCCCCCACAGTTTCTGGTGGACTCCCTGACCTGTCCCCGTAGGGCAGAAGGGGGATATCTGAGGGATGGGGAGGGCTGGCAGAGAGTCCCTACTCGGTGCCGTGGGCGATCTCCCCCTCTGCCTCCCCAGTGCCCCCAGATACCCCTAAGCAATAGGTTTGCAGCTTTGGAAGTTGAAGAGGTGATAAGGGGTGAAGTGCAGGAAGATTCCCGCAGGAGGTCACCAATGGCAAGGCAGTCACCTCCGTGCATTGAGACTGCCGCTACTAAGAAAGAAAGGAAGGTGATCGTAGTGGGTGGCTCCCTTCTAAAGGGAACTGAGGGCCCCATTTGCAGACCAGACCCAAACCGCAGGGAAGTGTGCTGTCTCCCTGGGGCTCGAATCAGGGACATTACTAGAAGACTCCCGGACTTGATTCGCCCCACCGACTACTACCCATTACTAGTAGTTCAGGCAGACTGCAATGAAATATCTCAGAGAAGTCTGCGAACTATGAAAAGAGATTTTAGGGGATTAGGGCGATTAGTTCAAGGGGTGGGAGCACAAGTGGTGTTTGCTTCCATACCTTCTGGGGCGGTGAAGGACACAGAATGGGCTAGGAAAACACAAGTGATGAATAACTGGCTGAGAGGTTGGTGTAGAGATAGACACTTTGGGTTTTTTGACCATGGGACAGTTTACTCGGCTCCTGGCCTGTTATCTGTTGATGGGACACCTATCCCAAAGGGGGAAACGAATCCTAGCACAGGAGCTAGCTGGACTCATTGAGAGAGCTTTAAACTAGCTGTGACGGGGGAAGGGGATAAAACAGGGCTCTCCAGTAAAGCGCCTAAGGAGGCTGTGCTGGAAAAAGGGGTGAGGCAGATATCTCAGCTGAAGTGCATCTATACCAATGCACGCAGCATGGGCAATAAACAAGAAGAGCTGGAAGCCATTGTGAGACAGGCTAACTATGACCTTGTAGCTATTACAGAAACATGGTGGGACCTCTCCCATGACTGGAATACTGGGATTGATGGCTACAAGCTCTTCAGAAGGGATAGACAGGGAAGAAAGGGTGGTGGCATAGCTCTCTATATCAAAGAGTGTTTTGATGTTGAAGAACTAGTGGTTGGAAATGACAAAGTAGAGTGTCTATGGATTAGGATCAGGGGGATAGTCCTTAGGAGTGACATCGTGGTGGGGGTCTGTTACAGACCACCTAGTCAGGATGAAGAAATAGATGAGATGTTCTATAAACAACTCGTAGATGTTGCACGATGGCCAGCACTCGTTCTCATGGGGGACTTCAACTTCCCTGATATATGCTGGAAATACAATACTGCGCAGAGGAAGCAGTCCTTGAGATTTCTAGAATGTGTGGATGATTGCTTCCTGACTCAGCTGGTGCAAGAGCCTACCAGGGGAGATGCCTTGCTTGACCTACTTTTCACTAACAGGGAAGGACTAGTAGGGGATGTGAAGGTTGGAGATTGTCTTGGCCAGAGTGACCATGAAATGGTGGAGTTTGCTATTCTGGGTGCCGTCAAGAGGGTGACTAGCAAAACTATTACCTTGGACTTCCAGAGGGCAGACTTTGACCTGTTCAGGACACTTGTTGCAAGGGTCCCTTGGGACTTGCTCCTGAAGGGTAAAGGGGTCCAGGAAGCCTGGATGCTCTTCAAGATGGAAATCTTAAAGGCACAGGAGCAGGCAGTCCCGGAGTCCTGTAAGTCAAGCCGGAGGAGCAAAAGACCAGTGTGGATGAACCGGGATCTTTTGTTGAGACTCCGAGAGAAAAGGAGAGTCTATGTCCTCTGGAAGATGGGTCAGGCTACTTGGGGTGACTACAGAGAACTGGCCAAGATCTGCAGGCAGAAAATTAGAAATGCTAAAGCCCAGCTTGAAATTAGGCTGGCTACTGCTGTAAAGGAGAACAGGAAACCCTTTTACAAATATATTAACAGCAGGAGAAAAACTAAGGAAAATTTCCCTCCTTTACTCAACGAGGCAGGCAATATAACCACAGATGATAAGGAAAAGGCTGAGGTTCTCAATGCCTTCTTCACATCTGTCTTTAATAAACAGGACAGTTATCCAAATGGTACTTGCCCTGACCTGGAAGTCTGGGACGGGGTGCATAATGCACCCCCTGTGATTCAAGCAGAGACGGTCAGAGATCTTCTCCTCCATCTGAACTCCCACAAGTCCATGGGGCCAGATGGGATCCACCCAAGGGTGCTGAGGGAGCTAGCAGAGGTGATTGCCAAGCCACTTTCTGCCATCTATCAGCATTCCTGGTTATCTGGAGAGGTCCCACAAGATTGGAGGCTTGCCGATGTGACTCCCATCTTCAAGAAAGGCCGTAAGGAAGACCCGGGGAACTACAGGCCTGTCAGCCTGACCTCGGTATCAGGGAAAGTTATGGAACAGATGTTATTGAGGGAGATCACACGACACGTGCATGGCAATAAAGGGATCAGACCCAGCCAGCACGGGTTCACCAGGGGCAGGTCGTGCTTGTCCAACCTCATCTCCTTCTATGACTGGGTGACCAGACAGGTAGATGAGGGAAAGGCTGTTGATGTAGTCTACCTGGACTTCAGCAAGGCCTTTGACACGGTCTCCCACAGTATTCTCCTAAGGAAACTGGCAGCCCGTGGTGTGGACAGGTTCACTCTTCTCTGGGTGGAGAACTGGCTGGAGGGCCGTGCCCAGAGGGTAGTGGTTAATGGAGTTAAGTCCAGCTGGCGTCCTGTTACGAGTGGTGTCCCCCAAGGGTCAGTTTTGGGGCCCATCTTGTTTAATATCTTTATTGATGACCTAGACGAGGGAATTGAGTGTACCCTCAGTAAGTTTGCAGATGACACAAAGCTGGGAGGATGTGTCAAACTGCCTGAGGGTAGGGAGGCCCTTCAGAGGGATTTGGATAGGCTGAACAGCTGGGCTGAGCAAAATGGGATGAGGTTCAATAAGACCAAGTGCCGGGTCCTGCACTTTGGCCACAATAACCCCATGCAATGCTATAGGCTTGGGGCAGAATGGCTTGAAGAATGTGGAGAGGAAAAGGACCTGGGGGTGTTGGTTGATGCTCGGCTTAACATGAGCCGGCAGTGTGCCCAGGTGGCTAAGAAGGCCAACAGCATCCTGGCCTGTATTAGAAATAGTGTAGCCAGCAGGAGCAGGGAGGTGATCATCCCCCTGTACTCAGCTCTGGTACGGCCGCACCTCGAGTACTGTGTTCAGTTTTGGGCCCCTCACTACAAGAAGGACATTGAGGCCCTGGAGCGTGTTCAGAGAAGGGCAACAAAACTGGTGAGGGGCCTGGAGCACAAGTCTTATGAGGAGCGGCTGAGGGAGCTGGGATTGTTTAGTCTGGAGAAGAGGAGGCTCAGAGGAGACCTTATTGCACTCTACCACTTCCTGAAGGGGGGTTGTGGTGAGGAGGGGGTAGGCCTCTTCTCCCTGATAAGTAATGACAGGACGAGAGGGAATGGCCACAAGTTGCGCCAGGGAAGATTTAGATTAGACCTCAGGAAGCATTTCTTTTCTGAAAGAGTGGTCAGGCACTGGAATGGCCTGCCTAGGGAGGTGGTTGAGGCACCATCCCTAGCGCTGTTCAAGAAGCGTTTAGATGAGGTGCTAAAGGACTTAATTTAGTAGTTGGGTAGAGATAGTGATAGGAGGATGGTTGGACTAGATGATCTTATAGGTCCTTTCCAACCTTATGAACTTATGAACTTATGAACTTATAAATGGGAGCGGAAACAAAGGGAGAGGAGTGAACAGAAATGTTGCACGGCAAATAGGAGTGGAGTGAAGCAAAAAAAAAAAAAAGCAAAAACAAAGGGAGTGGAGGGAAATGAAAGGCTACGGTGCAAATGTGAGCAAACCGAAATGTTAGTGGAGAGAAGTGTAACGTTGCAGCGCAAATGGGAGTGAAGTGGTGCAAAATGGGAGCGGAAACAAAGGGAGTGGAGAGAAGTGAAATGTTCCAGCGAGAATGGGAGCAGTGAAAAATGCGTGTGGAGGGAACTGAAATGTTCTGGCGAAAATTGGAGCAGTGCAAAATGGGAGTGGAGAGAACTGGAAGGTTGCGGCGCAATAGGAAGCAAACTGAAATTGAAGCGGGAAGAAAGGGAGATGAGAGAACTGAACGGCTGCGAAGCAAACGGGAGCGGAGCGGAGTGAAATGGGAGTGGAAACAAAGGGACTGGAAGGAACAGGAATGTTGCAGTGCAATTACTAGCGGAGTGGAGAGAAATGGGAGCGGAAACAATGGGAGTGGAGAGAAATGAAAGGTTACGGTGCAAACGTGAGCAAACCGAAATGGGACTGGAGAGAAGTGAAACGTTGCAGCGCAAATAAGAGAGAAGTGAAATTGGAACGGAAACAAAAGGAGAGGAGAGAACTGAAAGGCTGCAGCTCAAATGAGAGCAAAACAGACTGAAATGGTAGAGGAAACAATCACATTTAAGAGTACTGAATGGTTGTTGCGCAAATGGGAGCAAAGCAGAGGGAAATGAGAGAAGAAAGAAAAGGAGTGGAAGGAAGTGAAAGCTTGCAGCGCAAATGGGATCAGAGTAAAATGGGAGCGGAAATGAAATAAATGGAGAGTACTGAAAGGCTGTGGCAGAAATGGGAGTGGGGCGGACCGAAATGGAAGCAGAAAGAAAGGGAGTGGAGTGCACTGAAAGGCTGCAGCGCAAATTGGAAGGGAGCAGAACAAAATGGGAGCTCAAACAAAGGGACAGGTAAGAACAGAAATGTATCGGCGCAAATAGGAGCAGAGTGGAACAAAATAGAAGCAGAAACAAAAGGAGTGGAGAGAAAGAAAGGTTGCGGCGCAAATGAAAGCAGAGCAAAATGGGAGCAGAAACAAAGGAAGAGGTGAGAACTGAAAGGTTGTGGTGCAATTGGGAGCAAAGTGGAGTGAAATGGGAGTGGAAAGAAAGGGAGTGGAGAGAACTGAAAGGTTGTAGTGCAAATGGGAGTGGCACGGAACGAAATGGGAGCTGAAACAAAGGGACTGGAGAGAAATAAAATGTAGCGGTTCAAATAGGAGCAGAGTGGAGCGAATTAGGAGCGCATACATGGGCAGTGGAGAGAAATGAAAGGTTGTGGCGCAAACGGTAGAAAAACAGTGAAATGGGAGCGAAAATGAAAGGATTGGAGAGGACTGAAAGGTTGCGGAACAAATGTGAGCAGAGTGAAACGGGACGGGAAACAAAGTGGGAAGAGTGAAATGAAAGATTGTGGGAAAAATGGGAGCAGAGCGGAGCGAAATGGGAGCTCAAACAAAGGGTCTGGAGAGAACGGAAATGTAGCGGTGCAAATAGGAGCGGAGTGGAGCAAAATAGGAGCGGAAACTAAGGGAATGGAGAGAAATGAATAGTTGTGGCACAGATGTGAGCAGAGCAAAATGTGAGCAGATACAAAGGGAGAGAAGAGAAAAGAAAGGTTGTGGCACAAATGGGAGCGGCAAGGAGAAAAATGGGAGTGCAGAGAACTGAAAGATTGCGGTGCAAGTAGGAGTGAGCAGAGCGAAATTGGAGCGGAAAGAAAAAGAGGTGGAGAATTGAAATGTTTAGGCGAGAATGGGAGCAGTGCAAAATAGGAGTGGAGAGAAGTGATAGGTAAAGGTGCAAATGGCATCGGAAAAAATGGGAGTGTAGAGAATTGTAAGGTTGAAGTGCAAATGGGAGCAGAGCGAAATTGGAGCAGAAAAAAAGTTAGTGGAGAGAACTGAAGGGTTGCGAAGCAAATAGGTGCAAAGCGGACTGAAATGGGAGCAGAAACAAAGGGACTGGAGAGAACAGAACTGTTGCGGCGCAAATAGCAGCACAGTGGAGCAAAATGGGAGCGGAAACAAAGGGAGTGGAGAGAAGTGAAAGGTTGCGCTGCAAATGGGAACAAAACGGAGTGAAATGGTATCTAAAACAAACAGAGTGGAGAGTACTGAAAGGTTGTGGCGCAAATGGGAGTTGTGCGTTGCGAAATGTAACGGAAAGAAAGGGAGTGGAGAGAACAGAAATGTTGTGGCGCCAATAGGAGCAGAGCGGAGTGAAATGGGAATACAGAGAACTTAAGGTTTGCAGCGCAAATGAGAGTGGAGTGGTGCGAAATGGGAGCGGAAAGAAAGGGAGTAGAAAGAAGTGAAATGCTCCGGCTAGAATGGGATCAGTGAAATATGTGTGTGGAGAGAAGTGAAATGCTTAATCAAGAATGGGAGCAGTGCAAAATCAGAGTGGAGAGAAGTGCAAGGTTGTGGTACAAATGGGAATGGAGTGGAATTGGAGCGGAAAGAGAGGGAGTGGAGAGAAATGAAGGGCTGCTAAGCAAATTGGAGTGGAGCGGAGTTAAATGGGAGTGTAAACAAAGGGAGAGGAGGGAACAGAAATGCTGCAGTGCAAATAGGAGCGGAGTGGACCGAAATAGGAGCGGAAACAAAGGGAGAGGAGAGAAATGAAAGGTTGCGGAGCAAATGGGAGCAGAGCGAAATAGGTGAGGAAAAGAAAGGAATGGAGGGTACTAAAAGATTGTGGCACAAATGGGAGCAGAATGGAGCAAAATAAGACTGGAAAGAAAGGGAGTGTAACTAACAGAAAGGTTGCAAAGAAAAATGGAGTGGAGCTGAACAAAATTGGAGCAGAAAAAAAGGGACTGGATAGAACAGAAATGCATTGGTGCAAATAGGAGCGGAGTGGAGAAAAAATAGAAGCGGAAACAAACGGAGTGGAGAGAAATGAAAAGTTGCAGCGCAAATGAAAGCAGAGCAAAATGGTAGCAGAAACAAAGGAAGAGGTGAGAACTGAAAGGTTGTGGTGCAAATGGGAGTGAAGCGGAGTGAAATGGGAGTGGAAAGAAAGGGAGTGGAGAGAACTGAACGGTTGCAGTGCAAATAGGAGCGACACGGAAAGAAATGGGAGCTGAAACAAAGGGACTGGAGAGAAAAGAAATGTTGTGGTGCAAATAGGAAAGGAGTGGAGCGAAATAGGAGCGGAAACTAAGGGAATGGAGAGAAATGAATGGTTGCGGTGCAAATGTGAGCAGAGCGAAATGTGAGCAGATACAAATGGAGAGCAGAGAAAAGAAAGGTTGTGGCACAAATGGGAGCGGCACGGAGAAAAATGGGAGTGCAGAGAAATGAAAGATTGTGGTGCAAATAGGAGTGGAGTGGAACAAAATGGGATTGGAAACAAAAGAAGTGGAGAAGTGAAATGTTTAGGCGAGAATGGGAGCAGAGATAAAAGGGAGTGGAGAGAATTTAAATGTTCCAACGAGAATGGGAGCAGTGCAATACAGGAGTGGAGAGAAGTGAAAGAAAGAGGCGCAAATAGCATCAAAAAAGAAGGCAGT
The DNA here is from genome assembly GCF_038088225.1 of Cyrtonyx montezumae. NCBI lineage: Eukaryota > Metazoa > Chordata > Aves > Galliformes > Odontophoridae > Cyrtonyx > Cyrtonyx montezumae. The sequence continues at coordinate 3,216,306 of NW_027072025.1, forward strand.
GGAGAGAACTGTAAGGTTGCAGTGCAAATGGGAGCAGAGCGAAATTGGAGCAGAAAAAAAGGGAGTGGAGAGAACTGAAGTGTTGCGAAGCAAATGGGTGCAAAGCGGAGTGAAATGTGAGTGGAAACAAAGAGACTGGAGAGAACAGAGCTGTTGCGGTGCAAGTAGAAGCACAGTGGAGCAAAATGGGAGCGGAAACCAAGGGAGTGGAGAGAAGTGAAAGGCTGCGGCCCAAATGGGAGCAAAGCAAAATTGAAACGGAAAAAAAAGGGAGAGGAGAGAACTGAAAGGTTGCCACGCAATGGGAACAAAACAGAGTGAAATGGCAGCAAAAACAATCAGAGTGGAGAGTACTGAAAGGTTGTGGAGCAAATGGGAGTTGTGCGTTGCGAAATGTAATGGAAAGAAAGGGAGTGGAGAGAACAGAAATGTTGCGGCGCCAATAGGAGCGGAGCGGAGCGAAATGACAGCGGAAACAAAGGGAGTGGAACGAACTGATGGGATGTGAAGCACACGGGAGCTAAGCGGTGTGACATGGGAGCGGAAACAAAGGGAGTGGGGAGAACATAACTGTTGTGGCGCAAATAGGAGCACAGTGAAGAGAAATAGGTGTGGAAACAAAGTGAGAAAAGAGAACTGAAATGTATGGGCGCAAATGGGAGCAGAGTGAAATAGGAGTGGAAAGAAAGGGAGAAGAGAGAACTGAAAGGTTGCGGTGCAAATGGGAGCGGCGAAGAGAGAAATGGGAGTGCAGAGAACAGAAAGGTTACAGCGCAAATGGGTGCGGAGGGAAATGGGAGAGGAAATTAAAGGAATGGAGAGTACTGAAAGGTTGTGGCACAAATTGGAGCGGAACAGCGCAAAATGGGAGCGGAAAAAAAAGTAAGTGGAGACAACTTAAAAGTTGCAGAGAAAATTGAAGAAGAGCTGAACGAAATGGGAGCAGAAACAAAGGGACTGAAGAGTACAGAAATGTAGCGGTGCAAATAGGAGCGGAGTGGAGTAAAATAGAAGCGGAAACAAAGGGAGTGGAGAGAATTGGAATGTTGCGGTGCAAATGAAAGCAAAGCAAAATGGGAGTGGAAACAAAGGGAGAGGTGAGAACTGAAAGGTAGTGGCGCAAATGGAAGCGAAGTGGAGCAAAATGGGAGCGGAAAGAAAGGGAGTGGAGATAACTGAAAGGTTGCAGCGCAAATGTGAGTAGCATGGAACGAATTGGGAGCTTAAAAAAAGAAACTGGAGAGAACAGAAATGTTGTGCGGCAAATAGGAGAGGAGTAAAGCGAAATGGGAGCGAAAACAAAGGGAGAGGATAGAACAGAAAAGTTGTGGCGCAAATGGTAGCAAAACAGACTGAAACGGGAGGGGAAATGAAAGTATTGGAGAGTATTGAAACGTTGTGGCACAAGTGGGAGCAGAGCGGAGCGAAATGGGAGCGTAAAGGAAGGGACAGGAGAGAATTGAACGATTGCAGTGCAAATTGGAGCAGAGCGGAACTAAAAAGGGAGCAGAAACAAAGGGAGTGGAGAGAAATGGAAGGTTGTTGCAAAAATATGAGCAGACCAAAATGGGAGGGGAAATAAAAAGGAGGAGAGAACTGAAATGTTGTGGCACAAATGGGAGCGGCGCAGAGCAAAATGGGAGCTCAAACAAAGGGACTCGAGAGAACAGAAATGTAGCGGTGCAAATAGGAGCGAGGTGGAGGAAAATAGGAGCGGAAACAAAGAGAGATGAGAGAAATGAAAGTTTGCGGCGCAAATTGGAGCAGAGCAAAATGGGAGCGGAAATGAGAGGATTGGAGAGTACTGAAAGGTTGAAGCACAAATGGGAGCGAAGCATAGCGAAATATGAGCGGAAAGATAGGGACTGGAGAGAACTGAACTATTGCAGTGCAAATTGGAGAAGAGCAGAACAAAATGGGAGGGCATAGAACTGAAGGGTGGCAGTGCAAATGGGAGCAGAGCGAAATTTGAGCAGAAAATAAGGGAGTGGATAGAAATGATGGGTTGCGAAGCAAATGGGTGCTCTGCGGAATGAAAAGGGAACAGAAACAAAGAGACTGGAGAAAACAGAACTGTTCCGGCGCAAATAGGAGCATAGTGGAGAAAAATGGGAGCGGAAAAAAAGGGACTTTAGAGAACTGAAAGTTTGCAGCGCAAATGGGAGTCGTGTATTGCAAAAAATAACAGAAAGAAAGGGAGTGGAGAGAACAGAAATGTTGCAACTTAAATGAGAGCAGAGCGGAACAAAATGGGAGAGGAAATAAAGGGACTAAAGAGAACAGAAATGATGCAGCGCCAATAGGAGCGGAGCGGAGCGAAATGGGAGCGGAAACAAAGGGAGTGGAAAGAACTGAAGGGCTGTGAAGCACACGGGAGCGAAGCGGAGCGACATGGGAGCGGAAACAAAGGGAGTGGGGAGAACAGAACTATTGTGGCGCAAATAGAAGCAGAGTGAAGCGAAATAGGTGTGGAAACAAAGGGAGTGGAGAGCAGTGAAATGTTCCGGTGAGAATGGGAGCAGTGCAAAATGGGAGTGGAGAGAACTGGAAGGTTATGGCGCAAATGGGAGCAAAGTGAAATTGTAGCAGAAAGAAAGGGTGTGGAGAGAAATGAAGGGCTGCGAAGCAAATTGGAGCAGACCTGAACGAAATGGGAGCAGAAACAAAGGGACTGGAGAGTACAGAAATGTAGTGGTGGAAATAGGAGCGGAGTGAAACAAAATAGAAGCGGAAACAAAGGGAGTGGAAAAGACTGAGGGGCTGTGAAGCACACGGGAGCTTAGCGGAGTAACATGGGAGCGCAAGCAAAGGGAGTGGTGAGGACAGAACTGTTGTGGCGCAAAGAGGAGTAGAGTGAAGCGAAAAAGGTGAGGAAACAAAGGGAGTGGAGAGAAGTAAAATGTTCCGGCGCAAATGGGAGCAGAGCGAAACGGGAGTGGAAACAATGGGAGAGGTGAGAACTGAAAGGTTGTGGCGCAAATACAAGCGGAGTAGTTCGAAATGGGAGCGGAAACAATGGGAGTGGAGAGAAGTGAAATGTTCCAGCTAGAAAGGGAGCAGTGCGAAATGGGAGTGGAGAGAACAGGAAGGTTGTGGCGCAAATGGGAGCAAAATGAAATTGTAGCGGAAAGAAAGGGAGTGGAGAGAAATGAAGGGCTGCGAATCATATGGAAGCGGAGTGGAGCTAAATGGTAGAGGAAAGAAAGGGACTGGAGGGACATAAAAGTTGCGGCGTAAATACTAGCGGAGTGGAGCGAAACAGGAGCGGAAACAAAGGGAGTGGAGAGAACTGATATGTTCCGGTACAAATGGGAGTGAAATGGGAGTGGAAAGAAAGGGAGTGGAGATAACTGAAAGGCTGCATCGCAAATGGGAGCATATCAGAGAGAAATGGTTGTGGAAGCAAAGGGAGTGGAGAACTGAAAGTTTGCAGTGTAAATGGAAGCTAAGCAAAATGGGAGCAGAAACAAAGGGAGTGGAGAGAACAGAAAGTTTGCGGCGCAAATGGGAGCAAAGGAGTGAAATGGTAGCAGAAACAAAAGGACTAGAGAGAACTGAAAAGTTGCGGTGCAATGGGAGCAGAGCGGAGCAAAACGGGAACAGAAACGAAGGGAATGGAGAGAACTGAATAGTTGCAGCATAAATAGGAGCAGAGCGGAAACAACGGGAGTGAAGAGAATGGAAAGGATGCAGCGCAAATAGGAATGGATCGGAACTAAATGGATGGGGAACTAAAGAGAGTGGAGAGAACTGAAAAGTTGCGATGTAAATGGGCGCAAAGCGAAAATGGAGCGGAAGCAAAGGCTCTGGAGAGAACAGAAATGTTGCAATGCAAATAGGAGTGGAGTGGAGCGAAACGGTTGTGGAAACAAATGGAGTGGATAGAACTAAATGTTTGCGGTTCAAATGGGAGTGGAGCTAAATCAAATAGAGAGGATAGAACTTAAAGGTTGTGGTGCAAATGGGAGTGGAGTAAAATATGACAAGAAACAAAGGGAGTGGAGAGAACGGAAAGTTTGCGGCGCAAATGGGAGCGGAAGGACAAAATAGTAGAAAATAAAGGGACTGGAGAGAACTGAAGGTAAGTGTCGCAAATGGGAGCGGAGCGAAATGGTAGCGGAACCAAATGGAGGGTAGAGAACTGCAAGGTTGCATCAAAAATGAGAGCAGAGCGGAGAAAAATGGGAGTGGAAACAATGGGAGTTGAGAGAACTGTAAGGTTGTGGTGAAAATGGCAGCAACGTGGAGCAAAATGGTTGTGGAAAGAAAGGGAATGTAAATAGAAGTGGAGCAAAATGGGAGCAGAAACAAAGGGAATGGAGAGGACGGAAAGTTTGCGGCGCAAATGGGAGCGGAGGAGCTAAATGCTAGCAGAAACAAAGGGACTGTAGAGAACAGAAAGGCTGCGGTGCAAATGAGAGCATCGTGCAGAAAAATGAAAGCAGAAACAAAGGGACTGGAGAGAACTGAAAGGTTGCGGTGTAAATGGGAGCACAGCGGAAACAATGGGAGTGAAGAGAACTGACAGGATGCAGCACAAATAGGAATGGATCGGAACGAAAATGGAGCGGAAACAAAGGGACTGGAGACAACAGAAATGTTGCGGCGCAAATAGGAGTGGAGTGGAGCGAAATCGGAGCAGAAACAAAGGGAGTAGAGAGAACTGAAAGGTTCCGTCTGAAATGGGAGAGGAGCACAGCGAAATGGGAGTGGAAATAAAAAGAATGGAGAAAACTGAAAGGTTGCGGCTCAAGTGGGAGCGGATCTAAAAAAAATGGGAGTGGAAACAAAGGGAGTGGAGAGAACTGGACGGTTGCCGTGCAAATGGCAGTGGAGAAGAAACAAAGTGAGTGTAGAGAACTGAAATGTTGCAGTGCAAATGAGACCAGAGCCGAGCGAAATGGGAGCGGAAATGAAAGGAATGGAGAGTACGGAAAGGTTGTGGCACAAATGGGAAGCGGAGCGGAGCAAAATGGGTGTGGAAACAAAGAAGTGGGAAGAACTGAAAGATTGCAGTGCAAATAGGAACGGAGTGGATCGAAATGGAGCGGAAACAAAATGAGTGGAGAGAAGTGAAATGTTGAGGCGAAAATGGGAGCAGAGCAAAATAGGGAGTGGAGAGAAGTGAACAGCAGAGGTGCAAATGGCACCGTAAACAAAGGGCGTGGAGAGAACTGTAAGGTTGCGGTGCAAATAGGAGCAGAGCGAAATTGGAGTAGAAGAAAAGGGAGTGGAGAGAACTGAAGGGCTGTGAAGCAAATTTTAGCTAAGCGGAGTGAAATGGGAGTGGAAACAAAGGGAATGGAGAGAATAGAACTGTTGCAGTGCAAAGAAGATCAAAGTGGAGCAAAATAAGAGCGGAAACAAAGGGAGTGGAGTGAAGGGAAATGTTCCGGCGCAAATGGGAGCGAAATGGTAGTGGAGAGTAGTGAAAAGCACGGCACAAATGGGAGCAAAACTGAGCACAAATAGGATCGGAAAAGAAAAGAGTGGTGAGAACTGAAAGGCTGCAGTGCAAATGGGAGCCGAGTGAAATAGGAGAGGAAACAAAGGGAGTGGAGAATGAGGGAGCGGACATGAAAAGAATGGAATGTACTGAAAGGTTGTGGCACAAATGGGAGCAGAACTGAATGAAATGGGAGCTGAAACAAAGGGACTGGAGAGAACAGAAATGTAGCGGTGCAAATAGGAGCGGAGTGGAGCAAAATCCGATCGGAAACACAGGGAGTGGAGAGAAACAAAATGTTGTGGTGCAAATGGGAGCAGAGCAAAATTGGAGCAGAAAAAAAGGGAGTGGAGAGAACTGAAGGGGTGCGAAGCAAATGGGAGCTAAGCAGATTTAAATGGGAGTGCAGAGAACAGAAAAATTGCGGTGCAAATAAGAGTGGAGCGGAGCGAAATGGGAGCGGAAACAAAAGGAGTGGAGAGAAGTGAAATGTTTAGGTGAGAATGGGAGCAGAGCAAAATGGGAGTGGAGATAAGTGAATGGTAGAGGCACAAATGGCATCGTAAACAAAGAGTGGAGAGAACTGTAAGGTTGTGGTGCAAATGGGAGTGGTGCGGAGTGAAATGGGAGTGGAAAGAATTTGAGTGGAGAGAACTGAAAGGTTGCATCACAAACAGGAGCGGAGCGGTACGAAAGAGGAGCCGAAACAAAGGGACTGGAGAGAACAGAATTGTAGCGGTGCAAATAGGAGCGGAGTGGAGAGAAATAGGAGCAGAAAAAAAGAATGTGGAGAGAAGTGAAATGTTCCAGCGAGAATGGGAGCAGTGCAAAATGGGAGTGGAGAGAATTGAAAGCTAGCGGCGCAAATGGGAGCAAAACTGAGCGCAAATGGGATCGGAAACAAAGAGAGTGGAGAGGACTGAAAGGTTGCAGTGCAAATGGGAGCAGAGTGAAATTGGAGAGGAAACAAAGGGAGTGGAAAGAACTGAAGGGCTGCGAAGCAAATGGGAGCGGAGCACAGTGAAATGGTAATGAAAACAATTGGAGTAATATTCACAGGTTCATAGGTTCATAGGTTCATAAGGTTGGAAAGGACCTACAAGATCATCTAGTCCAACCATCCTCCTATCACTATCCCTACCTAACTACTAAATCAAATCCCTTAGCACCTCATCTAAATGCTTCTTGAACAGCGCTAGGGACTGTGCCTCAACCACCTCGTAGGCAGGCCATTCTAGTGCCTGACCACTATTTCAGAAAAAAAGTGTTTCCTCAGGTCTAATCTAAATCTTCCCCGGTGCAACTTCTGGCCATTCCCTCTCATCCTGTCATTATTTATCAGGGAGAAGAGGCCCACCCCCTCCTCACCACAACCTCCCTTCAGGAAGTGGTAGAGTGCAATAAGGTCTCATCTGAGCCTCCTCTTCACCAGACTAAACAATCCCAGCTCCCTCAGCCGCTCCTCATAAGACTTGTGCTCCAGACCCCTCACCAGTTTTGTTGCCCTTCTCTGAACACGCTCCAGGGCCTCAATGTCCTTCTTGTAGTGAGGGGCCCAAAACTGAACACAGTACTCGAGGGGCGGCTGTACCAGAGCTGAGTACAGGGGGATGATCACCTCCCTGCTCCTGCTGGCTACACTATTTCTAATACAGGCCAGGATGCTTTTGGCCTTCTTGGCCGCTTGGGCACACTGCCGGCTCATGTTAAACCGAGCATCAACCAACACCCCCAGGTCCTTTTCCTCTCTACATTCTTCAAGCCATTCTGCCCCAAGCCTATACCATTGCATGGGTTTATTGTGGCCAAAGTGCAGGACCCGGCACTTGGTCTTATTGAACCTCATCCCATTGAGCTCAGCCCAGCTGTTCAGCCTATCCAAATCCCTCTGAAGGGCCTCCCTACCCTCAGGCAGTTTGACACATCCTCCCAACTTGGTGTCATCTGCAAACTTACTGAGAGTACACTCAATTCCCTCATCTAGGTCATCAATAAAGATATTAAACAAGATGGGCCCCAAAACTGACCCTTGGGGGACACCACTCGTAACAGGACGCCAGCTGGACTTAACTCCATTAACCACTACCCTCTGGGCACGGCCCTCCAGCCAGTTCTCCACCCAGAGAAGAGTGAACCTGTCCACACCACGGGCTGCCAGTTTCCTCAGGAGAATTCCATGGGAGACCGTGTCGATGGCCTTGCTGAAGTCCAGGTAGACTACATCAACAACCTTTCCCTCATCTACCTGTCTGGTCACCCAGTCATAGAAGGAGATGAAGTTGGACAAGCATGACCTGCCCTTGCTGAACCCATGCTGGCTGGGTCTGATCCCCTTGTTGCCATGCACGTGTCGTGTGATTTCCCTCAAGATCATCTGCTCCATAACTTTCCCTGATACCGAGGTCAGGCTGACAGGCCTGTAGTTCCCCGGGTTTCCTTACGGCCTTTCTTGTAGATGGGAGTCACATCGGCAAGCCTCCAATCTTGTGGGACCTCTCCAGATAACCAGGAATTCTGATAGATGGCAGAAAGTGGCTCGGCAATCACCTCTGCCAGCTCCCTCAGCACCCTGGGGTGGATCCCATATGGCCCCATGGACTTGTGGCAGTTCAGGTGGAGGAGTAAATCTCTGACCGTCTCTGCTTGGATCACAGGGGGTGCATTATGCGCCCCGTCCCGGACTTCCAGGTCAGGGCAAGTACCCTGTGGACAACTGTTCTGTCTATTAAAGACAGATGTGAAGAAGACATTGAGAACCTCAGCCTTTTCCTTATCATCTGTGGTTACATTCCCTGCCTCGTTGAGTAAAGGAGGGAAATTTTCCTTAGTTTTTCTCTTGCTGTTAATATATTTGTAAAAGGGTTTCCTGTTCTCCTTTACAGCAGTAGCCAGTCTAAGTTCAAGCTGGGCTTTAGCATTTCTAACTTTCTGCCTGCAAATCTTGGCCAGTTCTCTGTAGTCACCCCAAGTAGCCTGGCCCATCTTCCAGAGGACTTAGACTCTCTTTTTCTCTCGGAGTCTCAACAAAAGTTCCCAGTTCATCCACACTGGATGGAATAGAATGAAGAAATGGAGTGGAGAGAACTGAAAGGTTGCAGCGCAAACAGGAGCGGTGTGGAATGAAATGGGCGTGGAGAGAAATGAAAGCGGAGTGACATGGGAGTGGAAACAAAGAGAGTGGATAGAACAGAACTGTTGAGGCGCACCAAGGAGCAGAGTAAAGCGAAATAGGAGCGGAAACAAAGAGAGTGGGGAGAAGTGAAATGTTCCGGCGCAAATGGTATTGAAATCGGAGTGGAGAGAACTGTAAGGTTGCAGCGTAAAAGAGAGCAGAGTGAAACAAAATGGGTGCTGAAAAAAAAGGACATAAGAGAAGAGAGATGTAGCATTGCAAATAGGAGCGGAGTGGAGCGAAAAAGGAGCATAAACAAAGAGAGAGGAGTGAAATGAAAGGTTGCAGTGCAAATGAAAGCAGAGAAAAATGGGAGCGGAAACAAAGGGAGAGGTGAGAACTGAAAGGTTGTGGCGCAAATGGGAGCGGCGCAGAGCGAAAAGGGAGTGCAGAGAACTGAAAGATTGCAGCGCAAATGAAAGCAGAGTGGTGCCAAATGGGAGCGGAAACAAAGGTAGTGGTGAGCGGTGAAATGTTCCATTAAGATTGGGAGCAGTGCAAAATGCGTGTGGAGAGAAGTGAAAGGTTGTGGTGCAAATGGGAGCGGAGTGAATTGGGAGTGGAAACAAAGGGAGTGGAGAGAAGTGAAGTGTTCCGGCGCAAATGGGAGTGAAATGGAAGTGGAGAGAAATCAAAGGCTGTGGTGCAAATAGGAGCAGCGCAGAGAGAAATGGGAGTGCAGAAAAGTGAAAAGTTGCAGAGCAAATTGGAGCAGAGCTGAACGAAGTGGGAGCATATACAAAGGGAATGGAGAGAACAGAAATGTAGCAGTGTGTCACGCTCCAATATAAAGGAGGGAGACGAGGTTCTTTATATGTATATGTATACCCGAGGGCGAGATTAAGACACAACGGGTCAAATGTTAGCCCAACCAGTTTATTACAAATACTAGTCGCTTAGGGATATGGGGAAGGGAAGGTGTGCGATAGAAAAGAGATGAAAAGCAAGAAAACTTGGCAGAAAGCAAGAGAGATATAATCACCACCGTGGATCCAGCGAGGTTCGTAGTAGGTCCGTTGATCTCAGGAACCAGTCTGGTCACCGCGGGGGATGGGAGATGGCAGCAAGCAGGCCTCAGGGTCCGTCCTAAGTCTCTTCGGGAGTTCTCCTCCAAGAATTCCTCTTTGGGAGTTCTCCTCCAAAAAATCCGTAGTTCAGTGAAGGCCTTTTATCCCCCATTTCTCAGGAGTTTTTTTTTGTAACATGTCTGGCCCAACAGATAAGCCAGCAGCAGATGTGGCCTTCATTGCCATGCAGGCGCATTGATTTGTGGTGGTCAGCTTCTCCAAGCCGTACCCCCACGAAGAAAACTATTTGCACCTATTCCTGCTTATCTTTACAGCCGTAAGCAGAGACAATGAGGCACCATGACACCCCTCCAGATAACCAGCAGTTAATCAGTCAGAGTCTTATCACCAGAAGAGGCCTAACAAAGCAAGCTTTGAGACAAACGAAAGGAAAAACAGTTTCTGTCTTTTACACAGTGCAAATAGGAGTGCAGAGGAGCTAAATAGAAGCGAAAACAAAGGGAGTGGATTGAAACGAAAGGTGGCGGCACTAATGAAAGCAGAGCAAAATGGGAGCGGAAACAAAGGGAGTGGAAAGAACTGAAGGGCTGTGAAGCACATGGGAGCTAAGCTGAGTGAAATGGGAGCAGAAACAAAGGGACAGGAGAGAATACAATTGTTGCGGCGCAAGTAGAAGCAGAGTGGAGCGAAATGGGAGCGGAAACGAAAGGAGTGGAGTGAGGTGAAATGTTCCAGCGCAAGTGGGAGCGAAAGAGGAGTGGTGAGAAGGGAACGGTTGCGGCACAAATGGGAGCAAAGAGAAATAGGAACGGAAACAAAGAAAGAGGAGAGAACTGAAAGGTTGCAGCGCAAATGGGAGCGGAGAAAAATTGGTGCGGAACCAAATGGAGGGGAGAGAACTGTAAGGTTGCATCGCAAACGAGAGCAGAGTGGAGCGAAATGGTTGTGGAAATAAAGTGAGTGGAGAGAAATGAAAGGCTGCGGCGCAAATGGGAGCAGATCAGAGCGAAATGAGAGCGGAAAGAAAAGGGAGTGGATTGAACTGAAAGGTTGCAGCGCTAAGGAGAGTGGAGCAGATCAAAATGGGAGTGTAGAGAACTGAAAGGTTGCATCGCAAACAAGAGCGGATCGGAGCAAAATGGTTGTGGAAACAAAGGGAGTGGATACAACTGTAAGTTTGCAGCGCAAATGGGAGCGGAGAAAAATGGGTGCGGAACCAAATGGAGGGGAGAGAACTGTAAGGTTGCATCGCAAACGAGAGCAGAGTGGAGCGAAATGGTTGTGGAAATAAAGTGAGTGGAGAGAAATGAAAGGTTGCAGTGCAAATTGGAGCGAAGCAGAGCAAAATGGGAGGAGAAACTAAGGGAGTGGAGAGAAATGAAATGTTATGGCGCAAATGGGAGCAAACCGATATGGCAGAGAGTAATCGGAGAAGAAAGAAAGGGAGTGGAGAGAAATGAATGGTTGCAGCGAAACGGGAGCAGAGAAAAAAGGGAGCGGAAATGAAAGAAATGGAAATTACATAAAGGTTGTGGCAGAAATGGGAGCAGGGCGGAGCAAAATGGGAGCAGAAATTAAATGAGTGGAGAGAACTGAAAGGCTGCAGAACAAATTGGAAAGGAGCTGTATGAAATGGGAGCGGAAACGAAGGGACTGGAAGGAATAGAAATGTTGCGGCGCAATAGGTGAAGAGTGAAGTGAAATAGGAGCGGAAACAAAGAGAGGAGAGAACTGAAAGGTTGTGGTGCAAATGGGAGTGGAGTGGTGCGAAATGGGAGCGGAAAGAAAGGGAGTGGAGAGAAGTGAAATGTTTTGGCGAGAATGGGAGCAGGGCAAAATGGGTGTGGAGGAAAGTGAAATGTTTCTACGAGAATGGGAGCAGTGCAAAATGGGAGTGGAGAGAAGTGAAAGGTTGCGGTGCAAATGGGAACGGAGTGGAATTGAAGCGGAAAGAAAGGGAGTGGAGGGAAATGAAAGGTTGCAGTGCAAATTGGAGCAGAGCGGAACGAAACGGGAGCGGAAAGAAGGAATGAAGAGAACAGAAATGTTGGGGTGCAAATAAGAGCGGAGTGGAGCAAACTGGGAGTGGAAACAAAGGGAGAGGAGAGAAATGAAAGGTTGTGGCGAAAAAGTGAGCGGTGCGAAGCGAAAAGGGAGTCCAGGGAACTGAAAGATTGTGGCGCAAATAGCAGCAGAGCGGAGCGAAATGGGAGCGGAAACAAAGGGAGTGGAGGAAACTGAAGGGCTGTGAAGCACATGGGAGCTAAGCCGAGTGACATGGGAGTGGAAAGAATGGGAGTGGGGAGAACAGAACTGCTGTGGCGCGAAGAGGAGAAGAGTGAAGCAAAATAGGTGCGGAAACAAAGGGAGAGGTGGGAACTGAAAGGTTGTGGTGCAAATGGGAACGAAGTGGAGTAAAATGGGAGTGGAAAGAAAGGGAGTAGAGAGAAATGAAAGGTTGCTGCGCAAATGAGAGCGGCACGGATCGAAATGGGAGCTGAAAGAAAGGGACTGGAGAGAAAAGAAATGTGCAAATAGGAGAGGAGTGCAGCGAAATGGGAGCAAAAACAAAGGGAGTGGAGAGAAATGAAAGGTTGTGGAGCATATGGGCGCAGAGCAAAATGGTAGTGGAAACAGAGGGAGTAGAATGAAGTGAAATGTTTTGACGCATATGGGAGCGAAATGGTAGTGGAGTGAGTTAAAATGTTCCAGTGCAAATGAGAGCAGAGCAAAATTGGAGCGGAAAAAAAGGGAGTGGAGAGAACTGAAGGGCTGCGAAGCAAATGGGTGCTAAGCGGAGTAAAATGGGAGCAAAAACAAAGGGAGTGGAGTGAAGTGAAATGTTCCGGCGCAAATAGGAGCGAAATGGGAGTGGAGAGTAATGAAAGGTTGCAGCGTTAATGGGAGCGGAGCGAATTTATAACGGAAAAAAAGGGAGAGGAGAGAACTGAAGGGCTGCAGAAGCAAATGGGAGCTAAGCGAAGTCAAATGGGAGCAAAAACAATGAGACTGGAGAGAACAGAACTGTTGCAGCGCAAATGGGAGCAGAGCAGAGTGAAATGGGAGTGGAAATATAGGGACAGGAGGGAACAAATATGTTGCGGTGCAAATGGGAGAGGAGTGGAGCGAAATGGGAGCGAAAACAAAGGGAGTGGGGAGAAGTGAAATGTTCCGGCGCAAATGGTATTGAAATCGGAGTGGAGAGAACTGTAAGGTTGCAGCGTAAAAGAGAGCAGAGTGGAACAAAATGGGTGCTGAAAAAAAAGGACTTAAGAGAAGAGAAATGTAGTATTGCAAATAGGAGTGGAGTGGAGCGAAAAAAGAGCATAAACAAAGAGAGAGGAGTGAAATGAAAGGTTGCAGCGCAAATGAAAGCAGAGAAAAATGGGAGCGGAAACAAAGGGAGAGGTGAGAACTGAAAGGTTGTGGCGCAAATGGGAGCGGCGCAGAGCGAAAAGGGAGTGCAGAGAACTGAAAGATTGCAGCGCAAATGGGAGCAGAGTGGTGCCAAATGGGAGTGGAAACAAAGGTAGTGGTGAGCGGTGAAATGTTCCATCAAGATTCGGAGCAGTGCAAAATGCGTGTGGAGAGAAGTGAAAGGTTGCGGTGCAAATGGGAGCGGAGTGAATTGGGAGTGGAAACAAAGGGAGTGGAGAGAAGTGAAGTGTTCCGGCGCAAATGGGAGTGAAATGGAAGTGGAGAGAAATCAAAGGCTGTGGTGCAAATAGGAGCAGCACAGAGAGAAAAGGGAGTGCAGAAAAGTGAAAAGTTGCAGAGCAAATTGGAGCAGAGCTGAATGAAGTGGGAGCATATACAAAGGGAATGGAGAGAACAGAAATGTAGCAGTGCAAATAGGAGTGCAGAGGAGCTAAATAGAAGCGAAAACAAAGGGAGTGGATTGAAACGAAAGGTGGCAGCACTAATGAAAGCAGAGCAAAATGGGAGCGGAAACAAAGGGAGAGGTGAGAAATGAAAGGTTGAGGCGGAATTGGAGCAAAGTGGAGCAAAATAGGAGCGGAAACATAGGGAATGGAGAGAAAAGAAAGGTTCGGCGCAAATGGGAGCAGAGCGAAATGGGAGTGGATAGAAGTGAAACATTGCAGTGTAAATGGGAGTGAAGTGGTGCAAAATGGGAGTGGAAAGAAAGGGAGTGTAGGGAAGTGAAAAGTTCCAGCAAGAATGGGAGCAGTGAAAATTAGGTGTGGAGGGATGTGAAATGATTTGGCGAAAATTGGAGCTGTGCAAAACGGGAGTGGAGAGAACTGAATAGTTGCGGTGTAAATGGGAGCAAAGTGAAATTGGAGCGGAAATGTCACCGGTTTGTGGTACAGTTTGACCCGGTACCATGACAATTGAGACAGGGGACCCACGGGCCCACACCCCAGGGAAGGGGAAAGGGGAAAGGGAAAATGGAGAAGGTAGATGGGCCTAGGAACAAAACAGCGGCAACGATCTGAGGAGGAAAGCTAATTTACTAAATAAGATATCAGAAAGGAAAATAACACAATATAATATAATATAATTGGAATTGAGGCAAATGAAACAAATAAAATGAGTGAGAGAGAGAGTGTCTGATAAACCGAAGGCCTTACACTAACGCTAAAGGCAGACGGCTGCAACAAACACCCACTGCCGAGCTTGGTCCCGAAGGGAAGAGGGAGTCCCGTGACCACAGACAGTTTTTATCTTTCCCTCTGGGCGAAAATATGTAAAAATGCAAAGTATCAGAAAGTCCTCTGAAGAATGCAGTCCTTCTTCTCTTCTGAGACAGGTACACCCAGAACTATCAACGATCCACAGAGCTGGAGCATTAACTCTTTAACTCCCAATACTCCACATGATGTTATGATGTGGAATATTAATAATACAACAAAAATCATAGAACCATAACAGGAAAGAAAGGGAGTGGAGAGAAATGAATGGCTGCGAAGCAAATGGGAATGGAGCGGAGCCAAATGGGAGTGGAAAAAAAGGGCCTGGAAGGAACAGTAATGTTGCAGCGCAAATACTAGCGGAGTGGAGTAAAATGGGAGCGGAAACAATGGGAGTTGAGAGAATTGAAAGGTTATTGCGCAAATGTTAGCAAACCGAAATGGCAGAGAGAAATGGGAGAAGAAAGATAGGGAGTGGAGAGAACTGAAAGGTTGCAGCGCAAACGGAAGCAGAGCAAAATGGGAGCGGAAATGAAAGGATTGGAGAGTACATAAACGTTGTGGCAGAAATGGGAGCGGGGCAGAGCGAAATGGGAGCAGAAAGAAAATGAGTGGAGAGAACTGAAAGGCTGCAGCGCAAATGGGAGGGGAGCTAAACGAAATGGGAGTGGAAACAAAGGGACTGGAGAGAAGTGAAAGTATTTGGCGCACCTGGGAGCAGAGCGAAAAGGAAGTGGAGAGAAGTGTATGATTTCAGCAGAAATGGGAGCGGAGCAAAATTGGAGCCAAAACATAGGGATAGGAGAGAATTTAATTGTTGCGGCACAAATGGGAGCAGAGCAAAATGGGAGTGGAAGCAAATGGATTGGAGACAAGGGAAAGGTTGCGGCACAAAAGGGAGTGGAGCAGAATGAAAAGGGAGCTGAAACAAAGGGACTGGAGAGAACAGAAATGTTGCGGCGCAAAAAGGAGTGGAGTGGAACGAAATCGGAGCAGAAACAAAAGGAGTAGAGAGAACTGAAAGGTTGCAGCTAAAGTGGGAGTGGAGCCCAGAGAAATCGTAGTGGAAACAATGGGAGTAGAGAGAACTGAAAGTTTGCGGCTCAGACGGGAGCAACGCGGAGCGAAATGGAAGTGCAGAGATCTGAAATGTTGCGACACAAATGGAAGCAGTGCTAAGCGAAATGGGAGTGGAAACAAAGGTCGTGCAGAGAACTGATATGCTGCGGTGTAAATGGGAGCGAAGCGGAACAAAATGGGAGTGCAGAGAACTGATACGTGGCAGTGTAAATGGGAGCGGAGCAAAGTTAAATGGGACTGCAGGGAACTGAAAGGTTGCAGCGCAAATGGGAGCTGAGCAAAATGGGAGCAGACCCAAAAGGAGTGGAGAGCACTGTAAGGTTGCGTCGGACATGGGAGCGGAGCGGATCGAAATGGGAGCGAAAACTAAGGGATTGGAAAGAAATTAAAGGTTGTGGTGCAAATGGGAGTGGAGTGGAAACAAAGTGAGTGGAGAGAACTGAAAGGTTGCATCGCAAATGAGAGCGGAGCGGAGCGAAATGGGAATGGAAACAAAGGGATTGGATAGAACTGAAAGTTTGCAGTGCAAATGGGAGTGGAGCAAAATCAAAGGGAGTGGATAGAACTGAAAGGTTGTGGTGCAAATGGGAGTGGAGCAAAATGGGAGAAGAAACAAAGGTAGTGGAGAGAACAGAATGTTTGCGGTGCAAATGGGAGCGGAAGAACAAAATCATAGCAGAAAAAAAGGGACTGGAGAGAACTGAAGGGTTGTGGCGCTAATGGGATGTCATAGTTTTATGATTTTTAGTACTGGTATCCCACATCATAACATCATGTAGTGCATTTAGAGTTTAAGAGTTAATGCTCCAGCTCCGTGGATCATCGATAGTTCCAGTTATACCTGTCTCAGAAGAGAAGAACTGCATTCCCCAGAGGACTTTGTGATGCTTTGCGTTCTTACGTGTTTACGCTCAGAGGGAAAGATAAAAACTGTCTGCGGTCACGGGACACTCTCTTTCCTTGGGCATCGACTCAGCAGTGGGTGCTCGCTGCCGTCCGCCTTCAGCGTTAGTGCAAGGCCTGCGGTTTATCATACACCCTCTCTTGCTCATTTTACTTGATTTATTAGCTTTAATTCCAATTACATTGTGTTATATTGTGTTGTTTTGCTTTCCGATATCTATTTATTAAATTAGCTTTCCTCCTCAGATCGTTGCCGCTGTTTTGTTCCTAGGCCCATCTCCCTTTTCTCTTTCCCCCTTCCCCTTTCCTGGGGCGTGGGTCCGTGGGTCCCCCGCACCAATCGTCACGGAACTGGGCCGAACCTGCCCGTAAACCGTTGACATTTTTGGCACCCGAACAGGGACTAAACCAGCTGCCTTAGCCTTGCAGAGACATACTTTTAGAGCGAATCTCTGTCTCTCATTAGCAGGCTTATCTGTACTGCAGATGCTGTACGGCAAAACACGACCTTGAAGTCTGGGCGTACTGCCAGTTGTCCTGGGATATTTGTAAACTTTTTGGGTGCTGCCAGCTAGTTTCAGTAAAGGAAAAAAAAATGCTTTCTCTTTTTAAACTGGTCTTAAAGGGACTGCATTTCATCGGTTTTTCCCTTGTAATGCTCAGAACGTACTGGGACTTAATTAAGTTTGCCAGTCTGATCCATGGAGCTTGGTCTCTATATGATAAACTAAAAACACTGATGGACATACCTACCTGGCTTTTGTATACAATGTGGCATTCAGTTCTGGAGGGAGTAACTCCAGATGAAGTTGCTAACTCTATGGAACTTGTGGTTTTTAAACAGACTCCTGGCCTCTCCTTTGAATTCATTATGCGTTTTCTGAATGCTCATCCAATGCTCGTAATGATTGTGGTGTCAGTTTCCCTGAATGTACTCTTCATCATTTTACTCAGTATTTGTATTTATAATATTTTGAGAAAACCCTCCCCAGAGCCAGAGAATACTGACTGGCAGGGAGTTTGGAGGGACTTAGGAGAGACTTTAGAGAAATGGGCATCACCGGTGTCATGGAACTTTTCTCCTGAACACCTGCAAGATCCTGAGAACTTAAGCAGATATTTGAGACAGGGATGTTGCGGCTCAAACAGATCTGAGGATGCCCAAATTATTTGGGGTCTGGCTTATGCTTACCGGGCCTTATTCAATACTATCCCAGAGAGGCATAGAGTTTTTGAAATAGAGCGAGAGAGTCTCCGAGCCGAAAGGGACAGTATCCTGATCAAGAAAGAGAGTCTTTTAGCTGACAATCAGACTCTCCAGTCCAATCTAGATGCCCTCCAGGCTGAGAGAGACACCCTCCAGACTGAGAAAGACACCCTCCAGTCTCAACAAAAAGCTCTCCAATCCGAGAGAGATGCCCTCCAGACTGAGAAAGACACCCTCCAATCTCAACAAGAAGCTCTCCAATCCGAGAGAGACGCCCTCCAGACTGAGAAAGACACCCTCCAGTCTCTACAAGAAGCCCTCCAATCTAAGAGAGACGCCCTCCAATCCAAGAGAGACGACCTCCAATCTCAGAGAGACACCCTCCAGACTGAGAGACACACCCTCCAATCCGAGAGAGATGCCCTCCAGTCTCAACAAGAAGCCCTCCAATCCGAAAGAGATGCCTTCCAGTCCAAGCGAGTCATCCTCCTGTCTGAACGGTACACCTTCAGAACTGAGCGAGGTACCTAACAGCCACAATAGCCCCTGCCCCCCAGTCAGGCGGGAGAAAGGGATAATAGAGTGTATTGGACTATGTGGATTCAATGGCCTGGCACATCAGAACCACAAAAAAATAAGGCACTGGTGGACTCTAAGGTGCACAGTACACTCTACTGCCCTCAAGTCACCATGGGACAGACTTAATCTATATTTCTGGGGTGACTGGGGGTTCCCAAGAGTTAACCATGTTGGAGGCTGAAAAAAGCCTCACTGGTAAAGACTGGCAAAAACATGCTATTGTGACTGGCCCAGGGGCTCCATGTATACTTGGAATTGATTATCACAAATGGGGATATTTTAAGGATCCCAAAGGGTATCGATGGGCCTTTGAAATAGCTGCTCTGGACGCAGAAAACATTAAGCAGCTGTCTGCTTTGACTGGCCTATCAGAAGATCCGTCTATTGTGGGGTTGCTCCAAGTGGAGGAGCAACAGGTACAAATTGCTACAAAAATGGTGCACAGACGGCAGTACCGCACCAACAGGGATTCCTTGCTCCCCATTCATAACCTGATTCGTCAGCTAGAGAGCCAGGGAGTGATAGGTAAAACTCGCTCACCTTTTAACAGCCCCATATGGCCAGTGCGCAAAGCCAGTGGAGAATGGAGGCTGACGGCAGATTACCGGGGCCTGAATGAACTCACACCCTGTTATGGTTTTGTGATTTTTGTTGTATTGTTGATATTCCACATCATAACATCACGTGGAGTATTGGGAGTTAAGGAGTTAATGTTCCAGCTCCGTGGATCATCGATAGTTCCAGGTATGCCTGTCTCAGAAGAGAAGAAGAACTCCATTCCCCAGAGGACTTTGCGATGCTTTGCGTTCTTACATGTTTACGCTCAGAGGGAAAGATAAAAACTGTCTGCGGTCACGGGACTCTCTCTCTTCCCTTCGGGACCGAGCTCGGCAGTGGGTGTTTGTTGCAGCCGTCCGCCTTCAGCGTTAGCGTAAGGCCTTCGGTTTATCGGACACTCTCTCTCTTGCTCATTTTATTTGATTCATTTGCCTCAATTCCAATTATATTATATTTTATTGTGTTATTTTTCCTTTCTGATATCTATTTAGTAAAATAGCTTTCCTCCTCAGATCGTTGCCGCTATTTTGTTCCTAGGCCCATCTCCCTTCTCCTTTTTCCCTTTCCCCTTTCCCCTTCCCCGGGGTGTGGGCCCGTGGGTCCCCTGCCTCAATTGTCACGGTACCAGGTCAAACTGTCCTGCAAACCGTGACACACCCCCACTGAGTGCTGCTGTGCCAGACATGCTACAACTCCAGTACGAACTGGAGTCAAAAGCAGCCAAGTGGTATGCCACCATTGACATTGCTAATGCCTTCTTTTCAATTCCTCTGGCCACAGAATGCAGGCCACAGTTTGCCTGCACCTGGAGGGGCGTCCAATACACCTGGAACCGTTTGCCCCAGGGGTGAAAGCACAGCCCAACTATTTGCCATGGGTTGGTCCAAACTGCATTGGAATAGGGTGGCGCTCCTGAGCATCTGCAATACATTGATGACATTGTTGTATGGGGCAATACAGCAGAGGATGTCTTTGAGAAAGGAGAGCAGATTATCCAAATTCTCCTACGAGCTGGCTTTGCTATCAAGCAAAGAAAAGTGAAAAGGCCTGCACAAGAAATTCAGTTCCTGTAAGAGACTAATATCTTTTACCATTGCCTCAATGGTTGCTGATGAACATGTCCGAACATGTCCAAGTTAGTCCTGGGAAAGGGTTGTGAAATCCTTTGTCTCAGGGACAAGCTGATGGGCATGTCCTGGGGCGGCCTAAGCTGCAGCTCAGTGGCCATTGAACACTCTTTTGTGGAACTCCCCTCCAAGGGAAGATAACCATCTCAGGTGATACTCCCCTGACGCTGCAGCTCAATGACCGGAGTGCTGCAGCTCAATGACCGGAGAACACTCGTTTATGGAACTCATCTCCAGGGGGAGATAACCATCTTAGGCGATACCCGCCTGATGCCCAAGCAGGAGAGGTTCGAGGGGTTCGTCACGTAGACTGGAGAAATCTGGGAGATAAATAGAGGGGTCCTGCAGCCACGAAGTTGGAGGGTTTTCTCTGGAGTGGCTTCCTCTTGGAGAAGCTTTCTCTTAGGAGAGACCTCCCGAGCTGATCACTGCCTGCTGCTTCCTGGAGAGGCCTTCTCTTTGGAGAGACCTCACGAGCTGATCACTGTTCGCTGCTGCCCCTCCGGGGGTTGACCCCTCGCCGCTTCTCCCGTGCTGACCCCGCACCCCTCCTCCTGTGCTGACCCGGTGCTGCTTCTACGGACGACTGCTTGCTGCTCAGGGCTGCCCGTCGCTGCTGCTGTTCTCCCCGCTTCTGCCGCCCCTGCTCTTCTGCCTCGGACCGTCGGAGCCGCTTGCAACCGGACCGCCCCTGGGACCCTGGCTGGTGACTATCCCTGCTTTGTACAAGCCCTTGCTTCCTTCCTATCTTTCCTATCGCTCGCCTTCCCTTCCCCATCACCCTAACAGTGTCCGCCTTCCCCTTCTCCCTGGTTTATAGTGGTAATAAACTGGTCGGACCAACATTTGAACCGTTGTTTCTTAATCTCACGCTGGGTATATACATAATCAAATGAACCTTCGTCGCCCTCCTTTATATTGGAGCGTGACATTTTTAATGGCGTAGTCGGCAGGATACCCTTCGTGAGAGTGTTGTCCTTCCAGATATAATTTGAACCTTTTTTTCTGTGTGTGCCTCTTGGAGTTGTGAGGAGTGATATTTTTTCATTTAAATGTGTGTACCTCTCCAAGAAGATCACTCCGAATTCTGATAACTT
Source organism: Cyrtonyx montezumae (assembly GCF_038088225.1). Lineage (NCBI taxonomy): Eukaryota > Metazoa > Chordata > Aves > Galliformes > Odontophoridae > Cyrtonyx > Cyrtonyx montezumae. Next base: position 3,237,155 of record NW_027072025.1, read on the forward strand.
AACTGTGAAATTTGAATGTTTTCCTGTGTGTACCTCCTGGAGATGCAAGGAGCGATATTTTTGAAAACTTAGATGTGGGCACCTCTCCAGGAAGACCGCTCCAAATTCTGAAACTTTACTGTTTATGTGTATACCTCTCGAGGACTTGTGAAATACGTGCATGCTTCCTCGGGAAGACCTCTCTGCATTTGGTGTTTGATAACTAAAGCTTTTTCGTGTGCGCCTCTTGGGTAGTGAGGAATGGTGTACCTCCTCAAGAAGTTTGTTTACCTTAGAAAGTGTTGTTTTTAGCTTTTGTCTTTTTGTGTGCTCCTCTCAGCAAAAGGGAGGAGTGATTGGAACAGTATTTACCCTTGCTTAATAGGTGTGTTGTGCCTCCCTGGGTGGGGGTGAGGTGTTAGTTGTGCTTTTGAATACCTCCTCTCTCCCTCGGTGTAGACCTTTTGTGAAAATGTGTGACAGTGCCACAATGGGTTGTGAAGGTGTATTATTTGAACTTATGGAAAAGCATGGTGCTAAACCCTCGTTAACAGGGGTAGAGTGGGCACGGCAGAACTGGTATAACGTGCAGAGCGTCTCTGACCGTATTAGTGCTCTGCAAAAGAATGCTCGTACCCGAGCTGGAAAAGGGAAGGTATTTATTTGTGCGGTATTGGGCTCTGCTCTGGTTGCAGCTGTAGAATTCCGCGACCAGCAGCTTAAAGCAGAGAGCCAAGCTTTACAAGCATTGCATGAATCAGTTAAAGTAAGTCAGGAATTGATAAAAGCTCTGCAAAATCAAATTGTAAACCTAGAAGAGCAAGTAGAAAGAGAAAAACATAATTCCGATCTGTTGCAAATAGCTTTAAGGGAAGTGTTAACGAGTAAGGATGCCAGTGGTGCTAGTGCATCTCAAGAAAAAACATATCCAAGGGAGGAACTGCAAGGTATAATGGCAAGTGTAGACAAGTTAGAAGCCTCCCCAGCTCAGTTGCGTCCTTTAATAAAAACTGAGTATTCATACGATAATAGCGAGGATTTAGATCCTCAAATGAACGTTAAAGAAATCCCTTTCTCTACTACTGAGCTAGCAAAATTGAAAAGAGATTTTGGCCGCTCTCCTAAAGAATCAGAAACAGAGTACGTATGGAGGGTCAGCCTCACAGGTGGAGATCAGATACTTTTAACTGAAAAGGAGGCTGAAGGTTATTGGGGACCAGGAGTATTTTTAACTACTGGTAACAATCGTGCTCCTTGGTCCCTTACACAGAGAGCTGCCTATTGGGCAGGTGGTCTTAATCCCCTAGAAAGGGGAGACCCCCTTGCCATTACTGGAACTGTTGATCAACTAGTAGAGAATGTTCAGAAGGCTGCCTGTCTCCAAATGATGTATGACAGGAAGTTGCAGTTACACCATGAATCTCCCATGATGTTGCCTGTTGATCCTGAGAGAATGACCCCTCTAATCAGGGGGCTTCCAGAATCACTGAAACCCATAGGCATACAGTTGCAAGGAAAGATACAGGCTATGCCTCAGGGAGAAAGAACCCGGGCAATGTTAGAAGGAACTGCAACTTCTAATAATTTGCAGTCAGGATGCAAAGTATGGACATGGGGGGAGGTTGCCCAAGAGTTAATTAATTATGGAAGAAAATATGGGCCAGTGGTTTCTTCCTCCAGTAAATTTGAGCCAAGAGGAGTAAGGCTTGCAGCAGCCAGACTTGTCCTCAGGCCACCTAGCCCAAAGCTTAATGAGACTGAAAAGCTTTCATGCCCACTAAGAACGGGTAGGCGAAGCATTGATCATAAACGTAATGGTCTTTGGACTCTGGGCTGGAAAAAGGGCATTCCACGAAAATTGATGGATGGACTGACAACAGATAGGCTTGAGATGCTGGTGACTGATTGGCCTACTAGATTTGAGGGAAGTAAAACCCCAGATCCTAGTGCTCCTCCCATAGCACCAGAAGAGCTGCAGGAACCATCGGGAAACTAATTTCTTCACCTCTCTCAAGTGAGCGGGGAGGTGAAGGATGGATGCATATTAGAAAGCTCACAATAAAAGGAAATGATCTATTAATTACTTGCATTGTTGAACCCAATTTAGTTCCAGTAACTTTTCTGGTGGATACAGGAGCACAAATTTCAGCTATCAAAAGGGGTGATGCTGACCGTGCGGGTGTAGCCCTGTCCTGCAGGAAAATCTTTGTAGCTGATGCTATGGGAGGTGTACATTCACAAACCACGGCAACAGTGAGACTAAGGTTACCTGGGGAAGAACAGTCTCAGGATGTCCCCATGGTAGTGGGAACTCTCCCGCATAATTTGTTAGGATTAGATGTCTTGAAAGGTAGAAGCTGGACTGATGACCAGGGAAGGAGCTGGGTATTTGGCACCCCCACTCTAGACATTCGCTTGTTGCAAGTAGCACCTCAACTTCCACCCTCTCACCTTACCTCTGTTAGACCTTACCCTTTACCTTTAGGAGCACGTAGTGGTATCAGCCCAGTTCTGGCAGAATTAAAAGAAGAAGGTATTGTGGTACCTACCCACTCCCCTTTTAACTCTCCAGTGTGGCCTGTAAGGAAACCAAATGGCAAATGGAGACTGACTATTGATTATCGCAGGCTTAATGCCAACACTGGACCACTTACTGCAGCAGTACCCAACATTTCTGAATTAATAGCGGCTATCCAGGAACAGGCTCACCCTATTATGGCCACCATTGATGTTAAAGATATGTTCTTTATGGTGCCCTTGCATCCTGATGACCAACTCCGTTTTGCCTTCACATGGGAGGGTCAGCAGTATACCTTTACTCGCCTCCCTCAGGGGTTCAAGCATTCTCCCACTCTGGCTCATCATGCTCTGGCAAAAGAACTTGAACAGATTCCCTTAGAAGAAGGAATTAAGATTTATCAATACATTGATGATATACTCATAGGAGGAGACCAGCTGACTACAGTAAAAACAATGCATGACAAAATAATAAAACACTTAGAAGGACTGGGTTTGACTATTCCTCCAGATAAAATCCAGTTTCCTTCTGCTGAAGTAAAATTTTTGGGTATCTGGTGGAAGGGTGGTATGGCCTGCATTCCACAGGATACCCTCTCAGCTTTAGATCAACTTAAAATGCCAGAGAATAAAAAGGAATTACAGCATGTTCTTGGACTTTTAGTATTCTGGAGAAAACATATTCCTGACTTCTCCATTATTGCCCGTCCATTATATGATTTATTGCGGAAAAGAGTGTCTTGGGAATGGTCTCCAGTTCATGAAGAAGCCTTGCAGCTTCTAATTTTTGAGGCTATCACCTATCAGTCCTTAGGTCCTATCCATCCCTCTGACCCTGTACAAATAGAATGGGGATTTGCTTACTCAGGATTGTCCATACATCTCTGGCAAAAGGGTCCAGAAGGTCCCATTAGACCTATTGGATTTTATTCCCGTAGCTTTAAAGATGCAGAAAAACGTTATTCTCAATTGGAGAAGGGGCTATTTGTTGTTAGCCTGGCTTTGCGGGAAGCTGAGCGAACCATACGGCAGCAGCCTATAATATTAAGAGGTCCATTTAAGGTTATCAAGTCTGTTATGTCTGGCACCTCTCCACCTGACGGGGTGGCACAACGAGCTTCTGTCCGAAAATGGTATGCTCAGATTGAACACTACTGCAATATCTTTGTAGTTACAGAAGGTGCTCCAAAAACGCTCACAATACAAGATGATATTTTCTCTATGACCGATACTGATCTTCCCTCTATGATTCAAATTGCTCCCCCCTATTCAGATCAGTTGCAGAATGTTTGGTTCACAGATGCCTCCTCCAAGCGTGAAGGAAAATTATGGAAGTATCGTGCTGTGGCCCTACAGATAGGGACTGATCTCACTATTACCACTGAGGGTGAGGGGAGTGCTCAGGTTGGGGAACTAGTAGCAGTATGGAGTGTGTTCCAACATGAATCAAAGTCCACTACACCTGTGCATATATATACTGACTCATATGCTGTTTTCAAAGGCTGTACAGAGTGGCTGCCATTTTGGGAGAAAAATGGCTGGGAAGTTAACCGCATCCCAGTCTGGCAAAAGGAAAAATGGCAGGAGATTCTCTCTATTGCTAAGAAGGGCCAGTTTTCTGTTGCATGGGTTGCATCACACCAGGAGGATGGGACCCCTGTTAGTCATTGGAATAACAAAGCTGATGAACTTGCTAGGATTGCGCCATTGAGACAGGGAGAACCAGATAGTGACAACTGGGAGAGACTTGTAGAATGGTTACATGTAAAAAGAGGACATACAGGTGCTCTTGATCTCTATCATGAGGCCCAAGCCCGTGGCTGGCCTGTCACCAGAGAACAGTGCCGCACTTGTATCTCCGCTTGTGATTTGTGTCGCACTCGTCTGGACCGACACCCCTTACAGGACGCTCCTCTTCATTTAAGGGAGGGAAAGCACCTGTGGGAAACGTGGCAGATTGATTACATTGGTCCTTTTCGTAGATCTGAAGGCAAACAGTATATGCTAGTAGGTGTGGAAGTAATCTCCGGACTATTACAGGCTGAATCTTTCCCTAGAGCAACAGGGGAAAACACTGTAAAGGCACTAAAGAAATGGTTTAGCATTCTTCCGAAACCTGATTGCATCCAGTCAGATAATGGTTCCCACTTTACCTCAGGGGTAGTGCAAGAATGGGCCAGAGAGGAAGGAATTCGTTGGGTTTTTCACACCCCGTACTACCCACAAGCTAATGGTATTGTGGAACGATCTAATGGCCTCCTTAAAAAATTTATAAAACCAGAGAAGGCTAATTGGTCCACCCGTACCTCTGATGCAATCAGAAGAGTCAATGATCGTTGGGGAATCAATGGCTGTCCTCGATTTAACGCTTTCTATCCCAAGGCCCCATCACTTTTGCCAATTACTCTTAATCCAGATAAGCTAGGAGAGCCCTCTTACTCTCCCGGCCAACCTGTGTTGGTCGACCTGCCCAATGTAGGGTCAGTACCTCTGACCCTAACAGAATCTCTTAACAAATATGCTTGGAGGGCCAAGGACACCAGGGGAAAGGAATATAAAATCAACACTCGCTGGATAATTCCCTCCTTCTGATCATAATAACAAAGCCCGACTGGGCAAGTCGATGTCTCATTTTTGTTTTTCAGAAGACCTCCGTGGGACTCAAGCTGAACACAGTGGCAGCTGATTTCAATTATTGGTATTCTGTTGATTGTCTATGCAACATTCGGGTGAAATGTTATTTCTGCTAATCTGGGGTATTATGGGGGCTGCAACCTCTATAACAATCAGTTATCCCCTTCTAGAATCTGAGAATGGAGAAAACGGTATAAAAAACTCTTTTTTCCAACTGGCTGAGCAGGTAGCAAATGTCTATAACCTCACTAGCTGTTGGGTCTGTGGAGGACCCATGGGACTTGAAACCTGGCCCTGGGTATCAACCCCTATTGAACCTAAATGGCTGGCAAGCAACTTTAGTGGAACTAACCACAATACCCACTGGGAAGATAAGAATATTTCTCCATGGCCAGTTCAATATCCTGCTATGGGAATGTATTGTTTGAATCGTACTCAGGTGGGTGGCATCTATGTCGGGACTAGCAATTGTACTTGGATTTATCGTAAAGGGGCTCCTGATGTGGGGGGACAGATAAGGGGTGATCAGTGGGCATGGTACAATCAGTCTGGAAAAAGACAAGGGTTTTCTCATTTTTGGTCTTCCACCAACAACACTTTGTTCACCAAAGATGGTGGTATGAAATGTACCTGGAAATCTGATGCTGGAGCTTGGAAATGTAAGTGGTGTAGGGATGAAAGTGCTATTGGTAATGGTTGGAACTGCAATGTGCCAGGACATCCTTTTGGACCTCTCAACACCACATACTTCCAGGCTAATGAACATGTAAATAAATTGGCCAATGGATGGAATGGACCTTTTGAAAATGGCTCGGTGGCACTAAAGGGACATTATTGGATTTGTGGTCATTATGCATATAAACGACTTCCTGCAAACTGGACGGGGGTATGTTATGTTGGAGTAATCCGCCCACTGTTCTTTTTGCTCCCAGGAAAGGATGGCAATGAATTAGGGGTCAGAGTATATGATGATCTTAACCGACACAAGAGGTCTATTGATACCTCCCTAACACGTGGTAGTGGCCAGACTTGGGGCAAAGATGACTGGCCTCCTCAACGTATAATCAAACATTATGGACCAGCTACCTGGAACCCCAATGAGTGGATTAGTGGTGCTCGAGAGCCCATCTATAACCTAAACCGTATTATCAGATTACAAGCTGTCCTTGAAATCATTACTAATGAAACAGCATATGCCCTTGATCTCCTTGCAGACCAAGCCTCACAGATGCGGGCAGCAATACTCCAAAATCGCATTGTTCTGGACTACCTGCTAGCTGAAGAAGGGGGTGTCTGTGGCAAATTAAATGATTCTACTTGTTGTCTAAAGATTGATGATAATGGGAAAATTGTCAAGCAAATTGCTCACGGTATACGAAAAATAGCACATGTTCCTGTTCAAACTTGGAAAAGCCCAGACCTTGACCTCTTCTCCTGGCTCCCAGGTGGACCATGGGTAAAACGTATTTTATTCTATATATTGTGTGCTATTGCAACTCTTATGTTTGTTCCTTGTATGATACCATGTTTTATTCAACTAATACAACGTGTAGTATCTTCTATGTACTTTACTTCCTCCTCTGCTGATGGAGAAGTGAGACATATCAGGGCAACAATTGTAACCAAGACTAAAAAAACGTGTGTAACAATTATATGAACATTTTGATTCCCTACACCCCTCCCTCCTTTACCCTTCTGCTTCCTATCTTTTTCTCACCATCATGGATCACCAGTGCCCAATTTTTAAGCAACCTTTGAGTCACGGGGTGGTGTAAGAGACTAATATCTTTTACCATTGCCTCAATGGTTGCTGATGAACATGTCCGAACATGTCCAAGTTAGTCCTGGGAAAGGGTTGTGAAATCCTTTGTCTCAGGGACAAGCTGATGGGCATGTCCTGGGGCGGCCTAAGCTGCAGCTCAGTGGCCATTGAACACTCTGTATGGGAACTGCTGAATCACGGCCTGAACCACTGATTGGTCACCTGAGGTGAGCACCAAGTCAGCCATGGGGGCACAGGTGAAGGTGATATACCTGTGTGGGTGGAAGGGGTGGAGCCTAGTTCCTCCTCTCTCAAACCCCATTTAAGGGCTGACCACCACCAGGGAAGGATCTCTTCTTGGAGATCCCTCCCATGTGGAGTCCTCTGCGAGCCTTGTCATCTTAAAGGTGAGCCATCTTCTCTTTTGTATTACCTGTATAACTGTTTATATAGAACTACTCAAAATATACCATCTTCTATACTATTCCCTGGTGGAGTATCGTCATTAGGAGTTATTTACTCTACATTTGGCGAGCCAGGCAGCTCTAACTAAATCCATAATGTCGTTTATTTGGAGTATGTTTAAATGGGCCAAGGGGGAGAACGTTACCCCCCTAGAACAGACAATCCCTGGTCTAATTCCAGGATTCATGGGGTCACCCTACTATGGATTGGCATCTGTTATTGAGAAATGGGGACCCATGCGGGTTCCAGGGACTGCCGCTCCTTCTCCATCTTATTTGACTGACTACTTCGTAGGATTAGATAAAGACATACTTGTTACCAAGGAGCGGCGGTTAGCTGCCTCTGCAGTAGCCTGGCCATTAGTAATGGCCATACTCAAGTTAGATGTTGCAAATGTTAATATGGAAACTGAAAATCAGTTATTACAAGACCGTATTGAGAAACTGGAACAACAGCTGGGTACGTTAACAACCAAAAAGCCTGGCCTAAATGTCCCCACAAGACAAATAAGGAATATATTGGTAGAAGACACCCCAAAATCAGAGGAAGAAGACTCTGATATGACAGGGGAAAAGATCTCTAAGGCAGATCTCGAAACTCCATCTATGATGGACCCATTCGAGATTCGGCCTATTATAACTCAAAAACAAAGAAGGTACAGGATAGACCAGCAGGGGTGCCTCCTGACCAATGGCCCCCTGCAGAAACCTGCCTCCATGTGACCGCTCGTCCATATACAGCTAATGAGTTGATGGACCTAGTACAACGGTTCCATCAGAAACCAAGAGAAAGCATACCATCATGGCTCCTAAGGTTATGGGATGCAGGAGCTGAAAGTGTTTTAGTAAATGGAACAGAAATGTCAAAATTAGCATCTATAACGATAAACCCGGCATTAAGACAAAGATTATATGCAGCTGTCCATTATAATGAGGAAAACCATTCTATTATAGATTGGTTGATGGCTGCATGCCGCTTAACATGGCCCAACAAAACCGATATCCCTCTTAATACTGGTTTGTGGTCCTCTATGGAGGACCTCCAGACCTATATCAGAGAACTGGGTATGAGGGAGGCTCTGTATGCGGACACTTTTGAAAGCCCCGATACGGAAAAATTTACAGCGGGCATGAGAGATCTAATACTACAGCAGGCCCCCTCCCACCTATATGGGATGTTGGTTTCCATATTAAATCCATTGGTGGCATCAGAAGCCATCGTACAGCAGGCAGCCCAGTTAGTAGCAGACTTAGGGGAGACGGAGCGCGTAAGAACCAGGCGTAATGTTCGTGTAGTGGAAGATGCTGAGGCCTTCCCTATTAGAACTAAAAAGCCTGCTCCACGGATGCCCCGATTAGGCCCCGTACGGGTATCCCGGAGGACTATGTTTAATGATCTCATACGGGCTGGGGTTGCATTTACCAAAATTGATGGGCAACCCAACCATGTTTTGTTACAGCTGTGGAAACAGCTTAGAAATGATCAGAAATTTCAGAGTGCTCCCAGAAAATCGGGAGTACGAATTATAGAAAAAACACCAACAACAACCTGGAATTTGGCTGACTTTATAATACCGAACAGAAGGAAAAAATATCCGCAGGTGTCACAGGCTACAGTGCCTGAGCCACCTGTGGCAAAAGATTTAGATCTGGCAAAATTCATGGATTAACGGAAAATTCTGGTCCCCATAGGGCCTCTAGCTGTGACCGGAGGCCCTATGTAGAACTAACAATATTCTGGTCCAGGACAAATGTGCAGAAGGTGATGGCTCTAGTGGATACTGGCGCAGAAACATCGATTATATATGGAGACCCAACGAAATTTAAGGGTAATAGAGTGATGATTGGTGGGTTTGGGGGACAGACTATTCCAGTCACCCAGACGTGGTTGAAATTGGGGGTTGGGCGTCTCCCGCCCCGGGAGTATAAGGTGTCGATTGCCCCAATTCCAGAATATATCTTGGGCATAGACATTCTATGGGGTCTGGCTCTCCAGACAACTGTGGGAGAGTTCAGACTACGGCAGAGGTACATTAGTATCCGGGCAATACGGACAATATTGAGGGGCCATGCGAAACATGAGCCCATTTGTTTGCCAAAACCACGCCGGATTACTAATGTAAGACAGTACAGACTCCCGGGTGGACAAGAAGAAATATCAAAAACAGTGCAGGAATTAGAGAAAGTAGGTATTATAAGGCCTGCACACAGCCCATATAATTCCCCCATATGGCCAGTACGGAAGTCGGATGGAACATGGAGAATGACGGTGGATTATAGGGAACTGAATAAGGTCACGCCGCCCATCCATGCGGCCGTACCCAATATTGCCTCCTTAATGGACACTCTTAGTAGGGAAATTAAAACCTACCATTGTGTCCTGGATTTAGCGAATGCGTTTTTTAGCATACCTATTGCTAAAGAATCACAAGATCAATTTGCATTTACGTGGGGAGGCAGGCAGTGGACCTTTCAGGTCTTGCCACAGGGGTACGTGCACTCACCAACATACTGTCATAATTTGGTGGCACGTGACCTGGCTGATTGGAGGAAACCAAACAGTGTGAACCTATACCACTATATTGATGACCTCCTGTTAACATCCGACTCACTGGAAGCAGTAGGGGAGGCAGCAGATTCATTAACTGCCTACCTAAGTGAAAGAGGATGGGCTATCAATCCTCAAAAAGTGCAAGGTCCAGGACTGTCCGTAAAATTTCTAGGGGTAGTCTGGTCAGGAAAGACCAAAGTATTACCTGATGCCGTCATAGATAAGGTTCAGGCATTTCCAGTCCCTACAACACCAAAGCAGCTGCAGGAATTCCTGGGTATATTGGGATATTGGCGTTCCTTTATACCTCATTTGGCGCAGCTGCTGAGACCTTTATATAGACTTACCAAAAAGGGCCAATTATGGGATTGGGGGAGAACAGAACAGGATGCTTTTCAACAGGCGAAACAGGCAGTTAAACAAGCCCAGGCACTGGGTATATTTGATCCTACCCTTCCAGCTGAGCTAGATGTTCACGTAACTCAAGATGGCTTTGGCTGGGGCCTGTGGCAACGTCAGAGTTCTGTTCGGACCCCCATTGGATTTTGGTCTCAGGTGTGGCATGGAGCAGAGGAAAGATATAGTATGATTGAAAAACAGTTATTGGCTGCCTATTCTGCATTACAAGCGGTAGAGCCAATAACCCAAACGGCCGAAGTTATAGTCAAGACTACATTGCCAATCCAGGGGTGGGTAAGAGATCTGACCCACCTTCCTAAGACGGGGGTGGCCCAGGCGCAGACGGTGGCACGATGGGTTGCCTATCTCAGTCAGAGGAGTAGTCTATCTTCCTCACCGTTGAAAGAAGAGCTTCAGAAGATTCTTGGCCCAGTAACGTATCATAGTGATGCACCAAAACAAACTTCGGTTGCTCCACCACAGAAGAGTCCCGTCCAGGAAGGAAAATATCCTATTCCTGAAGATGCCTGGTACACGGATGGGTCCAGCAAGGGCAACCCAAGTAAGTGGAGAGCAGTAGCGTACCATCCTGCCACAGACACAATCTGGTTCGAAGAGGGGGATGGTCAAAGCAGCCAGTGGGCAGAGCTGCGGGCGGTGTGGATGGTTATAACCAAAGAACCTGGTGATGGTATCCTGAATATTTGCACAGATAGTTGGGCTGTGTATCGGGGGCTCACTCTTTGGATCGCACAGTGGGCCACCCAGGATTGGACTATCCACTCCCGACCGATCTGGGGCAAAGATATGTGGTTAGACATATGGAATACAGTCAAACACAGAACTGTGTGTGTCTACCATGTTTCTGGTCATCAACCCCTACAGTCACCAGGAAATGATGAAGCCGACACACTGGCCCGAGTTAGATGGGTTGAGAACTCGCCATCTGAGAATATCGCTTACTGGCTACATCAAAAGCTGCGGCATGCTGGGCAGAAGACCATGTGGGCAGCCGCTAAAGCGTGGGGACTGCCCGTACAACTATCGGACATCGCTCAAGCATGCCGAGACTGTGACGCCTGCTCTAAGATAAGACCGAGGTCGTTGCCTGAAACTACAGCCCATCTTGCTAGAGGACACAATCCTCTACAGAGGTGGCAGGTTGATTATATTGGGCCTCTCCCTCGGTCTGAGGGGGCGAGATATGCCCTAACCTGTGTCGACACCGCGAGTGGGCTAATGCAGGCCTATCCAGTACCAAAAGCCAACCAGGCATACACTATAAAGGCACTCACAAGGTTGATGGCTGCCTACGGGACACCGCAAGTCATCGAGAGTGACCAAGGAAGTCATTTCACGGGTGCAGTGATACAACGCTGGGCAGAAGAAAATAATATTGAGTGGCGATTCCACCTGCCATATAATCCAACGGGGGCAGGCCTTATCGAACGTTACAATGGTATTCTCAAGGCTGCCCTGAAGACAGACTCTCAGTCCCTGCAGGGGTGGACAAAGAGACTCCATGAGACCCTGCGGGACCTGAATGAAAGACCTAGAGATGGCAGACCCAGTGCCTTGAAAATGTTACAAACAATATGGGCCTCCCCACTTAGGATCCAAATTACGGGCACCGATAATGAAGTGAAACCTCAGATTGGCAATGAGAACAACCTTCTGCTCCCTGCCCCTGAGGACCTAGAACCAGGTACCAATAGAATAAAATGGCCCTGGAAGGTGCAGGTAGGACCACGATGGTGCGGCCTACTTGCACCTTGGGGGAGATTATTGGAGGTGGGGGGTTCGGTAGCTCCTCCGGTTATAGGTACATGGCCTACTGAAATAATGGTTAACACTCCAGTCTTCATTGCTAAGGGGACCCCTATCATGTCTCTGTGGCAGATCAGGACACCCCCTTTGGTGCCTGATATAGTCGTACAGCCACAGACATCGGGTCAAAGGGTTTGGTACAGGCGACCAGGGCGTGCCCCTGTACAAGCTGAAGTGTTAACCCAAGACAGGAATACGGCCTGTATCTTGCCCTGGAAAGCGGATCTTCCCCTCTTGGTACCTCTAAAACACTTGTATTACTCCCCATAAGTCTATGAATCACCAGAAGGAATCAAAACAATACTGCAGTGTTCCAGAGTTGTTATAAGACCATGTGAAGCATCTGGTGATGGTCTAACCGGGACTGATGACACGTAAGATGGACCTGCACTGTATGATTACATGCTTCCAGTAGATACCACCGAGCACTGGCCCAAAGAAGAGTTCGACGGTTGCGCCGATCATCACTCATATCAGATTACATCAGCATGCGTTGCGACGGGCAATTATGTAAGCGTCGCGATGTATTGGGTCTCTGTATCAAGGGGAACTCACCTTATGGTTACTTGATCAGTGGTTCATGTCGTGAAGGGGTGGAGTGTATGGGAACTGCTGAATCACGGCCTGAACCACTGATTGGTCACCTGAGGTGAGCACCAAGTCAGCCATGGGGGCACAGGTGAAGGTGATATACCTGTGTGGGTGGAAGGGGTGGAGCCTAGTTCCTCCTCTCTCAAACCCCATTTAAGGGCTGACCACCACCAGGGAAGGATCTCTTCTTGGAGATCCCTCCCATGTGGAGTCCTCTGCGAGCCTTGTCATCTTAAAGGTGAGCCATCTTCTCTTTTGTATTACCTGTATAACTGTTTATATAGAACTACTCAAAATATACCATCTTCTATACTATTCCCTGGTGGAGTATCGTCATTAGGAGTTATTTACTCTACAACTCTTTTGTGGAACTCCCCTCCAAGGGAAGATAACCATCTCAGGTGATACTCCCCTGACGCTGCAGCTCAATGACCGGAGTGCTGCAGCTCAATGACCGGAGAACACTCGTTTATGGAACTCATCTCCAGGGGGAGATAACCATCTTAGGCGATACCCGCCTGATGCCCAAGCAGGAGAGGTTCGAGGGGTTCGTCACGTAGACTGGAGAAATCTGGGAGATAAATAGAGGGGTCCTGCAGCCACGAAGTTGGAGGGTTTTCTCTGGAGTGGCTTCCTCTTGGAGAAGCTTTCTCTTAGGAGAGACCTCCCGAGCTGATCACTGCCTGCTGCTTCCTGGAGAGGCCTTCTCTTTGGAGAGACCTCACGAGCTGATCACTGTTCGCTGCTGCCCCTCCGGGGGTTGACCCCTCGCCGCTTCTCCCGTGCTGACCCCGCACCCCTCCTCCTGTGCTGACCCGGTGCTGCTTCTACAGACAACTGCTTGCTGCTCAGGGCTGCCCGTCGCTGCTGCTGTTCTCCCCGCTTCTGCTGCCCCTGCTCTTCTGCCTCGGACCGTCGGAGCCGCTTGCAACTGGACCGCCCCTGGGACCCTGGCTGGTGACTATCCCTGCTTTGTACAAGCCCTTGCTTCCTTCCTATCTTTCCTATCGCTCGCCTTCCCTTCCCCATCACCCTAACAGTGTTCGCCTTCCCCTTCTCCCTGGTTTATAGTGGTAATAAACTGGTCGGACCAACATTTGAACCGTTGTTTCTTAATCTCACGCTGGGTATATACATAATCAAATGAACCTTCGTCGCCCTCCTTTATATTGGAGCGTGACAGTTCCTAGGTATAAAGTGGCAAGATGGACGTCGTCACATCCCTACAGATGTGATTAACAAAATCACTGCCATGTCTCAACCCACCAGTAAGACAGAAACCCAAGCTTTTCTGGGTGTAGTGGGCTTTTGGAGAATGCATTTCCAAACTACAGTCTCATTGTGAGCCCTCTCTATCGGATGACGCGGAAGAAGAATGATTTTGTGTGGGGCCCTGAGCAGCAGCAGGCTTTTGAGCAAATTATGCAGCAGACAGCCTGTGCCGTGGCCCTGGGGCCAGTGCTGACGGGACAGGATGTAAAGAACATCCTCTACACTGCTGCTGGAAAGGAAGGTCTCACTTGGAGTTTGTGGCAAAGAGCTCCTGGAGAGACCCGAGGCCGACCCCTTGGATTCTGCAGTCGGGCGTACAGGGGGTCTGAGGAGCGCTACACTCCAACTGAGAAGGAGATCTTAGCCGCATACGAGGGGGTTCGAGCTGCTTCCGAAGTAATCGGTACTGAAACGCAGCTCCTCCTGGCACTTCGACTGCCAGTGCTGAGCTGGATGTTCAAAGGGACAGCTCCCTCTACCCATCATGCTACTGATGCCACTTGGAGTAAGTGGACTGCACTGATTACACAGCGAGCTCAGATGGGGAACTTCAACAATCCAGGAATCCTGGAGGTTATCATGGACTGGCCTGAAGGTAAAAAGTTTGGAACAACGCCAGCAGAGGAGGTGTCACGTGCTAAACAAGCCCCACCATATAATGAACTATCAGACAATGAAAGGAGATATGCCCGGTTCACAGATGGATCATGTCGCGTTGTGGGTAAGCACCGCAGTTGTAAATCTGCTGTGTGGAGCCCCACATGATGAGTTGCAGAGGCCACTGAAGGAGAAAGAGAATCAAGTCACTTTGCAGAGGTAAAGGCTGTCCAGGTGGCCTTAGATATTTCTGAACGAGAGAGGTGGTCTGTGCTTTATCTTTATACTGACTCAAGGATGGTGGCAAATGCTTTTTGGGGGTGGTTAAAGCAGTGGGAACAAAATGGTTGGCAACGGAGAGGTAAACCTATTTGGGCTGCTGAACTGTGCAGAGACATTGCTGCCCGAATAAAGAATATGGTTGTAAAGGTGCGCCATGTAGATGCTCATGTGCCCAAGAATTGAGCTACTGAAGAGCAGCAAAATAACCATCAGGTAGATCGAGCTGCCAAAGTTAAGGTGGCTCAAGTAGACTTGGATTGGCAACACAAGAGTGAATTATTTTTAGCTCGATGTGCCCATGAGTCCTCGGGCCATCAAGGAAGAGATGCAACATATAAGTGGGCTAGAGACCGAGGGGTGGACTTAACTATGGATGCTATTGCACAAGTTATCCATGAATGTGACACATGTGCCACAATTAAACAAGCCAAGAGGATGAAACCTCTTTGGGGGGAAGGGTGATGGCAAAAGTATAAATATGGGGAGGCGTGGCAGGTTGATTATATCACCTTGCCACGATCTCGCAGTGGTAAGCGTTATGTGCTCATCATGTTGGAAGCAACCACTGGGTGGCTTGAAACATGCAGTACCCCATGCTACCACCCAAAACACCATCTTAGGGCTCAAGAAACAAGTCCTGTGGCGACACGGCACTCCAGAGAGAATTGAGTCAGATAATGGGACTCATTTCAAAAATTCTCTTGTAAATACTTGGGCCAAAGATCATGGCATTGAATGGATTTATCATATCCCCTATCATGCACCAGCTTCTGGTAAAATTGAAAGGTACAATGGGTTGTTAAAAACCACGTAGAAATCAATGGATGGCAGAACATTTAAGCACAGGGAGAAGCATTTGGCAGAAGCCAACTGGTTGGTCAACACTCGAAGGATCTATCAATCGCGATGGTCCTGCGCAATCCAGCTCTCTACCTACTGTAGAGGGAGATAAGGTCCGTGTAGTACATGTAAAGAACATGTTGGGAAAAGCAGTTTGGGTTCTTCCAGCTTCTGGAGAGGGCCAACTTCTCCAAGGAACTGTTTTTGCTCAGGGACCTGGGTCCACCTGGTGGGTGATGCAGAAGAATAAGGATGTTTAAAGTGCACCACAAGGGAATTTGATGTTGGGGGAGTGCAGTCGTTAATTCCATGTATATACATATATATGTTGTGTGTGTTTTTAAAGCATGTTAAACATTGTTCTTCTATACATATATATCAAACATGATCTAGTGATGTGGAATAAGGGGTGGAATGTCATGGTTTTATGATTTTTATTACTGGTATTCCACATCATAACATCATGTAGTGCATTTAGAGTTTAAGAGTTAATGCTCCAGCTCCATGGATCATTGATAGTTCCAGGTATACCTGTCTCAGAAGAGAATAAGAAACGTAATCCCCAGAGGACTTTGTGATGCTTTGCGTTCTTACGTGTTTACGCTCAGAGGGAAAGATAAAAACTGTCTGCGGTCACGAGACACTCTCTTTCCTTGGGCATCAACTCAGCAGTGGGTGCTCGCTGCCATCCGCCTTCAGCGTTAGCGAAAGGCCTACGGTTTATCATACACTCTCTCTTGCTCATTATACTTGATTTATTAGCTTTAGTTCCAATTATATTGTGTTATATCGTGTTATTTTGCTTTCCGATATCTATTTAGTAAATTAGCTTTCCTCCTCAGATTGTTGCCACTGTTTTGTTCCTAGGCCCATCTCCCTTTTCTCTTTCCCCCTTCCCCTTTCCTCGGGCGTGGGCCTGTGGGTCCCCCGCACCAATCATCACAGAACTGGGCCGAACCTGCCCGTAAACTGTTGACACAGGAGCCGAGCAAAATGGGAGTGGAAACATAGGGAGTGGAGAGAACTGTATGGCTGTGGTGCAAACGGGAGCAAAGCAGAGCAAAATGGGAGTGGAAATTAAGGGAGTGGAGAGAAATGAAAGGTTGCCGTGCAATTGGGAGCAGAGTGAAATGGGAGTGGAAACAGGGGGAGTGAAGTGAACTGAAAGTTTGCAGCGCAAATGAAAGCAGAGTGGAACAAAACGGGATCAGAAACAACGGGAGAGAAAAGTACTGAAAAATTGCGGTGCAAATGGGATTAGAGCGGAGAAAAAGGGAGTGGAGTGATCTGAAAGGTTGCATCGCAAATGGGAGCGGATCGGAGCAAAATGGTTGTGGAAACAAACAGAGGATAGAACTGAAAGTTTACGATAAAAATGGGAGTGGAGCAAAATGGGACAAGAAACAAAGGGAGTGGAGAGAACGGAAAGCTTGCGGTGCAAAAGGGAGAGGAAGAACTAGATCATAGCAAAAATAAAGGGACTGGAAAGAACTGAAGGGGTGTAGCGCAAATGGGAGCGGAGCAAAATTAGAGCGGAACCAAATGGAGAGAAGAGATCTGTAAGGTTGCATCAGAAATGGGAGCGGAGCGAAGCAAAATGGAAGCAGAAACAAAAGGAATGGAGAGAACTGAAAGATTGCGGTGCAAACGGGTGCAGAGTGGAGCGAAATGGGAGCAGAAAAACAAGAAGTGGAGAGAACTGAAAGGCTGCAGTGCAAATGGGAGTGGAACAGTGTAAGGTAAATAACTCCCAATGATGGTACGGCCGCACCTCGAGTACTGTGTTCAGTTTTGGGCCCCTCACTGTGAAAGACAGAAACTGTTTTCTTTTGTCTCAAAGTTTGCTTCGTAAGGCCTTTTCTGGTGACAAGACTCTGACTGATAACTGCCGGTTATCTGGATGGGTGTTATGGTGCCATTGTCTCTGCTTATGGTTGTAAAGATAAGCAGAAATAGGTGCAAATAGTCTTTCCCGTGGGACTACGGCTTGGAGAAGCTTACCACCACAAAGAAAGTGTTCAAAAAGCTGCTTGTCTGCAAATGATGTATGATAGAAAGCTGCAGCCACACCATGAATCCCCTATGATGATGCCTGTTGATCCTGAGAGAATGACCCCTCTTATCAGGGGGCTTCCTGAATCATTGAAACCTATAGGTATACAACTACAAGGAAAAATACAGGCTATGCCTCAGGGAGAAGGAATATAAAATTAACACTCGCTGGATTATTCCCTCATTTTAACCATATTAACAAGCCCCAAAAGGGCAAGCCGATGTCCTCTTTTGTTTTACAGAAGACCCCCGTTGGACCTCGACTGAACACAGAAAGGCAGACAGCTGACTTTAATCATTTGTGTTTTGGGACAAATGCTGAAGACTTGATCATACTAGAATGCTGACTATACCTCTTGATTACACTGTATTACATTGTATTTCGGTTGCATAGTATTGTGTTTCAGGTTGTTGTGGGTGTGGGTGTTGTCTTTAGGTCTGTTAAACTTCACACTTGGGTTTGAGTTTCCACAGGTTTTGCTGGCTTACTGGCTACTCCCTGTACAGTAATGCCATTCCTTTTGATCCCTTCTTCTACCTCTTTTTATCAAACTGATTATGATTTGCATGTAACTCTGCTATGGTGTTTTCAACTTCCTAATAAATTTGGAAATGAACCAAAGGACCCATCTAATGTCTGTCAGATGTGGCCACAAAAAGAAACACATTATGTTGTTTATTGTAACACCAGTCCAGGAGTTCCATCCAAAACATGGTTGTTGGAAAGTGTTTATGTTTTGTTAAGTAAGGTGTATGTTTCTGTGTACGTTTCTCTAATGTTTTATATTATGGGATATGCTAAACACACTATCCCGCGAAAGTTCTATAGATTATAACAATACTTGAACTTGCCAAACTAGTATATATCTCTCAGCATTTCAATCGCTTTTGAGATGCTCAAATGACAATTCTGTTCCTATTTAGCCTTGAAGCAACATGCAGTATTGCAGCGTGGTGAAGTTATACCTTCACTCAGCCAATTAGACTATGATCTTTGAAAACATTACATGGCAAATCCACGTATTGTTGAATTAGACTAGATATGCATTCTGAGAATTAAAATCACCAATGCAAGAAGTACTGATAATGGCATTGCAAAACCAGTTAGTGCTCGGTATGTTGTTAAGGAATAGGTTGTTTGTGACAAAGTGAATAACTCTACTTGTTGTCTAAAATTGATGATAATGGTAAAGTTGTTAAACAAATTGTCCATGTTCCCGCCCAAACCTGGAAAGGCCAAGATGCTGATCTTATTTTTCCTGGCCTCTGGGTGGCCATGGGTGAAATGTATTCTATTTTAACTATTGTGTGTTGTTGCAAACCTTCTGCCTATTCCTTGAATGATTCCCTGTTTTGTTCAACTTATTCAACATGTTGTATCTTCAATGCACATTGTAACTGCCTCAACTGACCATGGTCAAGTCCAACAGATCAGAGCAACATTTGTAACTAAGCCCAAGAAATCTATTATAGCAATTTTGTAACATTTAACCCCCCATTACCTCCTCCCCTCTTTTCCCTTATGCTTGTTTTTTTTTTTCTTCTTTCTCCTCTCCTTCACCACCATGGACAGATGTTTGCACATCAGTTTCAAGCAATCTTTGAGCCACCGGGTGGTGTGAAAGACAGAAACTGTTTTCTTTTGCCTCAAAGTTTGCTTCATAAGGCCTTTTCTGGTGACAAGACTCTGACTGATAACTGCCGGTTATCTGGATGGGTGTTATGGTGCCATTGTCTCTGCTTATGGTTGTAAAGATAAGCAGAAATAGGTGCAAATAGTCTTTCCTGTGGGAGTACGGCTTGGAGAAGCTTACCACCACAAAGACAATACTCCTGCATGGCAATGAAGGCAACATCCGCTGCTGGCTTATCTGTTGGGCCAGACATGTCACACACAAATAAACTCCTGAGAAATGGGGATAAAAGGCCTTCACTGAACTAAGGATTTTGAACTCCCAAAGAAGAAATCTTTGAGGAGAACTCCCGAAGAGACTTAGGACAGACCCTGAGGCCTGCTTGCTGCCATCTCCCATCCCCCGTGGTGACCAGACAAGTTCCTGAGATCAACGGACCTACTACGAACCTCGCTGGATCCACGGTGGTGATTATATCTCTCTTGCTTTCTGCCAAATCTCCATGCTTTTCATCTCTTTTCTATCGCACACCTTCCCTTCCCCATATCCCTAAGCAACTAGTATTTGTAATAAACTGGTTGGGCTAACATTTGACCCGTTGTGTCTTAATCTCACCCTCAGGTATACATATACATATAAAGAAACTCATCTCCCTCCTTTATATTGGAGCGTGACACTCACTACAAGAAGGACATTGAGGCCCTGGAGCGTGTTCAGAGAAGGGCAACAAAACTGGTGAGGGGTCTGGAGCACAAGTCTTATGAGGAGCGGCTGAGGGAGCTGAGATTGTTTAGTCTGGAGAAGAGGAGGCTCAGAGGAGACCTTATTGCACTCTACCACTTCCTGAATGGGGGTTGTGGTGAGGAGGGGGTGGGCCTCTTCTCCCTGAAAAATAACAACAGGACGAGAGGGAATGGCCACAAGTTGCGCCGGGGAAGATTTAGATTAGACCTGAGGAAGCATTTCTTTTCTGAAAGAGTGGTCAGGCACTGGAATGGCATGCATAGGGAGATGGTTGAGGCACCATCCCTAGCGCTGTTCAAGAAGCGTTTAGATGAGGTGCTAAAGGATTTGATTTAGTAGTCGGGTAGAGAAAGTGATAGGAGAATGGTTGGACTAGATGATCTTATAGGTCCTTTCCAACCTTATGAACTTATGATACACCACAAGGAGATAGTATAGGGAATGGTATATTTTAAGTTGTTCTATATAAACAGTATACAGATAATACAAAAAAGAAGATGGCTCACCTTTATGATGACAAGGCTCGCAGGGGACTCCACGTGGGAGGGATCTCCAAGAAGAGATCCTTCCCTGGTGGTGGTCAGCCCTTAAATGGGGTTTGGGAGAGGTGGAACCAGGCTCCACCCCTTCCACTCACACAGGTATATCACCTTCACCTGTGCGCCCATGGTTGACTTAGTACTCATCTCAGGTGACCAATCAGTGGTTCAGGCCATGATTCAGCAGTTTCCATACACTCCACCCCTTCACGACCTGAACCACTGATCAAGTAACCATAAGGTGAGCTCCCTTTGATACAGAGACCCAATACATCGCGACGCTTACATAATTGCCCGTTGCAACGCATGTTGATGAAATCCGAGATGAGTGATGATTGGTGCATCCGTCGAACTCTTCTTTGGGCCAGTGCTCGGTGGTATCTACTGGAAGCATGTAATCACACAGTGCAGGTCCATCTTATGTGTCATCACTCCCGGTTAGACCATCACCAGATGCTGCACATGGTCTTATAACAACTCTGGAACACTGCAATATTGTTTGGTTCCTTCTGGCGACTCATAGACTTATGGGGAGTAATACAAGTGTTTTAGAGGTACCAAGAGGGGAAGATCCGCTCTCCAGGGCAAGATACAGGCCATATTCCTGTCTTGGGTTAACACTTCAGCTTGTACAGGGGCATGCCCTGGCCGCCTGTACCAAACCCTTTGACCCGATGTCTGTGGCTGTACAACTATATCAGGCACCAAAGGGGGTGTCCTGATCTGCCACAGAGACATGATAGGGGTCTGTCATGGTTTTATGATTTTTGGTACTGGTATTCCACATCATAACATCATGTAGTGCATTTAAAGAGTTAATGTTCCAGCTCCGTGGACCATCGATAGTTCCAGGTATGCCTGTCTCAAAAGAGAAGAAGAACTCCATTCCCCAGAGGACTTTGCGATGCTTTGCGTTCTTACGTGTTTACGCTCAGAGGGAAAGATAAAAACTGTCTGCAGTCACGGGACTCTCTCTTCCCTTCGGGACCGAGCTCGGCAGTGGGTGTTTGTTGCAGCCGTCCGCCTTCAGCGTTAGCGTAAGGCCTTCGGTTTATCGGACACTCTCTCTCTCTTGCTCATTTTATTTGATTCATTTGCCTCAATTCCAATTATATTATATTATATTGTGTTATTTTCCTTTCTGATATCTTATTTAGTAAATTAGCTTTCCTCCTCAGATCGTTGCCGCTGTTTTGTTCCTGGGCCCATCTCCCTTCTCCTTTTTCCCTTTCCCCCTTCCCCTTCCCCGGGGTGTGGGCCCGTGGGTCCCCTGCCTCAATTGTCACGGTACCGGGTCGAACTGTCCCGCAAACCGGTGACACGGTCCCCTTAGCAATGAAGACTGGAGTGTTAACCATTATTTCAGTAGGCCATGTACCTATTACCGGAGGGGCTACCGAACCCCCCACCTCCAATAATCTCCCCCAAGGTGCAAGTAGGCCGCACCATCGTGGTCCTACCTGCACCTTCCAGGGCCATTTTATTTTATTGGTACCTGGTTTTAGGTCCTCAGGGGCAGGGAGCAGAAGATTGTTCTCACGCCCAATCTGAGGTATCACTTCATTATCGGTGCCTGTAATTTGGATCCTAAGTGGGGAGGCCCATGTTGTTTGTAACATTTTCAAGGCACTGGGTCTGCCATCTCTAGGTCTTTCATTCAGGTCCCGCAGGGTCTCATGGAGTCTCTTTGTCCACCCCTGCAGGGACTGAGAGTCTGTCTTCGGGGCAGCCTTGAGAATACCATTGTAACGTTCAATAAGGCCTGCCCCCGTTGGATTATATGGCAGGTGGAATCGCCACTCAATATTATTTTCTTCTGCCCAGCGTTGTATCACTGCACCCGTGAAATGACTTCCTTGGTTGCTCTCGATGACTTGTGGCGTCCCGTAGGCAGCCATCAACCTTGTGAGTGCCTTTATAGTGTATGCCTGGTTGGCTTTTGGTACTGGATAGGCCTGCATTAGCCCACTCGCGGTGTCGACACAGGTTAGGGCATATCTCGCCCCCTCAGACCAAGGGAGGGGCCCAAGATAATCAACCTGCCACCTCTGTAGAGGATTGTGTCCTCTAGCAAGATGGGCTGTAGTTTCAGGCAACGACCTCGGTCTTAACTTAGAGCAGGCGTCACAGTCTCGGCATGCTTGAGCTATGTCCGATAGTTGTACAGGCAGTCGCCACGCTTTAGCGGCTGCCCACATGGTCTTCTGCCCAGCATGCCACAGCTTTTGATGTAGCCAGTAAGCGATATTCTCAGATGGCGAGTTCTCAACCCATCTAACTCGGGCCAGTGTGTCAGCTTCATCATTTCCTGGTGACTGTAAGGGTTGATGACCAGTAACATGGTAGACACACACAGTTCTGTGTTTGACTGCATTCCATATGTCTAACCACATATCTTTGCCCCAGATCGGTCAGGAGTGGATAGTCCAATCCTGGGTGGCCCACTCTGTGATCCAAAGAGTGAGCCCCCGATACACAGCCCAACTATCTGTGCAAATATTCAGGATACCATCACCAGGTTCTTTGGTTATAACCATCCACACCGCCCGCAGCTCTGCCCACTGGCTGCTTTGACCATCCCCCTCTTCGAACCAGATTGTGTCTGTGGCAGGATGGTACGCTACTGCTCTCCACTTACTTGGGTTGCCCTTGCTGGACCCATCCGTGTACCAGGCATCTTCAGGAATAGGATATTTTCCTTCCTGGACGGGACTCTTCTGTGGTGGAGCAACCGAAGTTTGTTTTGGTGCATCACTATGATACGTTACTGGGCCAAGAATCTTCTGAAGCTCTTCTTTCAACGGTGAGGAAGACAGACTACTCCTCTGACTGAGATAGGCGGCCCATCGTGCCACCGTCTGTGCCTGGGCCACCCCCGTCTTAGGAAGGTGGGTCAGATCTCTTACCCACCCCTGGATTGACAATGTAGTTTTGACTATAACTTCGGCCGTTTGAGTTATTGGCTCTACCGCTTGTAATGCGGAATAGGCAGCCAATAACTGTTTTTCAATCATACTATATCTTTCCTCTGCTCCATGCCACACCTGAGACCAAAATCCAATGGGGGGCCGAACAGAACTCTGACGTTGCCACAGGCCCCAGCCAAAGCCATCTTGAGTTACGTGAACATCTAGCTCAACTGGGAGGGTAGGATCAAATATACCCAGTGCCTGGGCTTGTTTTACCACCTGTTTCGCCTGTTGGAAAGCATCCTGTTCTGTTCTCCCCCAATCCCATAATTGGCCCTTTTTGGTAAGTCTATATAAAGGTCTCAGCAGCTGCACCAAATGAGGTATAAAGGAACGCCAATATCCCAATATACCCAGGAATTCCTGCAGCTGCTTTGGTGTTGTAGGGACTGGAAATGCCTGAACCTTATCTATGACGGCATCAGGTAATACTTTGGTCTTTCCTGACCAGACTACCCCTAGAAATTTTACAGACAGTCCTGGACTTTGCACTTTTTGAGGATTGATAGCCCATCCTCTTTCACTTAGGTAGGCAGTTAATGAATCTGCTGCCTCCCCTACTGGTTCCGGTGAGTCAGATGTTAACAGGAGGTCATCAATATAGTGGTATAGGTTCACATTGTCTGGTTTTCTCCAATCAGCCAGGTCACGCGCCACCAAATTATGACAGTATGTTGGTGAGTGCACGTACCCCTGTGGCAAGACCTGAAAGGTCCACTGCCTGCCTCCCCACGTAAATGCAAATTGATCTTGTGATTCTTTAGCAATAGGTATGCTAAAAAACGCATTCGCTAAATCCAGGACACAATGGTAGGTTTTAATTTCCCTACTAAGAGTGTCCATTAAGGAGGCAATATTGGGTACGGCCGCATGGATGGGCGGCGTGACCTTATTCAGTTCCCTATAATCCACCGTCATTCTCCATGTTCCATCCGACTTCCGTACTGGCCATATGGGGGAATTATATGGGCTGTGTGCAGGTCTTATAATACCTACTTTCTCTAATTCCTGCACTGTCTTTGATATTTCTTCTTGCCCACCCGGGAGTCTGTACTGTCTTACATTAGTAATCCGGCATGGTTTTGGCAAACAAATGGGCTCATGTTTCGCATGGCCCCTCAATATTGTCCGTATTGCCCGGATACTAACGTACCTCTGCCGTAGTCTGAACTCTCCCACAGTTGTCTGGAGAGCCAGACCCCATAGAATGTCTATGCCCAAGATATATTCTGGAATTGGGGCAATCGACACCTTATACTCCCGGGGCGGGAGACGCCCAATCCCCAATTTCAACCACGTCTGTGTGACTGGAATAGTCTGTCCCCCAAACCCACCAATCATCACTCTATTACCCTTAAATTTTGTTGGGTCTCCATATATAATTGATGTTTCTGCGCCGGTATCCACCAGAGCCATCACCTTCTGCACATTTGTCCTGGACCAGAATATTGTTAGTTCTACATAGGGCCTCCGGTCACATCTGGAGGCCCTATGGGGACCAGAGTTTTCCGTTAATCCATGAATTTTGCCAGATCTAAATCTTTTGCCACAGGTGACTCAGGCACTGTAGCCCGCGACACCTGCGGATGTTTTTTCCTTCTGTTCGGTATTATAAAGTCAGCAAAATTCCAGGTTGTTGTCGGTGTTTTTTGTATAATTCGTACTCCCGATTTTCTGGGAGCACTCTGAAATTTTTGATCATTTCTAAGCTGTTTCCACAGCTGTAACAAAACATGGTTGGGTTGCCCATCAATTTTGGTAAACGCAACCCCAGCCCGTATGAGATCATCAAACATAGTCCTCCGGGATACCCGTACGGGGCCTGATTGGGGCATCCGTGGAGCAGGCTTTTTAGTTTTAATAGGGAAGGCCTCAGCATCTTCCACTATACGAACATTGCGCCTGGTTCTTACGCGCTCCGTCTCCCCTAAGTCTGCCACTAACTGGGCTGCCTGCTGTACGATGGCTTCTGATGCCACCAACGGATTTAATATGGAAACCAACATCCCATATAGGTGGGAGGGGGCCTGCTGTAGTATCAGATCTCTCATGCCCGCTGTAAATTTCTCCGTATTGGGGCTTTCAAAAGCGTCTGCGTACAGAGCCTCCCTCATACCTAGTTCTCTGATGTAGGTCTGGAGGTCCTCCATAGAGGACCACAAACCAGTATTAAGAGGGATATCGGTTTTGTTGGGCCATGTTAAGCGGCACGCAGCCATCAACCAATCTATAATAGAATGGTTTTCCTCATTGTAGTGGACGGCTGCATATAATCTTTGTCTTAAGGCCGGGTTTATTGTTATAGATGCTAATTTTGACATTTCTGTTCCATTTACTAAAACACTTTCAGCTCCTGCATCCCATAACCTTAGGAGCCATGATGGTATGCTTTCCCTTGCTTTCTGATGGAACCGTTGTACTAGGTCCATCAACTCATTAGCTGTATACGGACGAGCGGTTACATGGAGGCAGGTTTCTGCAGGGGGCCATTGGTCAGGAGGCACCCCTGCTGGTCTATCCTGTACCTTTTTTGTTTTTGAGTTATGATAGGCCGAATCTCGAATGGGTCCATCATAGATGGAGTTTCGAGATCTGCCTTAGAGATCTTTTTTCCTGTCATATCAGAGTCTTCTACCGATATATTCCGTATTTGTCTCGTGGGGACATTTAGGCCAGGCTTTTTGGTTGTTAACGTACCCAGCTGTTGCTCCAGTTTCTCAAAACAGTCACGTAATAATTGATTTTCATTCTCCATATTAACATTTGCAGTATCTAATTTGAGTATGGCTATTACTAATGGCCAGGCTACTGCAGAGGTGGCTAACTACCACTCCTTGGTAACAAGTAAGTCTTTATCTAATCCTAGAAAGTAGTCGGTCAAATAAGATGGAGAGGGAGAGGCAGTCCCTGGAACCCGCATGGGTCCCCATTTCTCAATAATGGACGCCAACCCATAGTAGGGTGACCCCATGAACCCTGGAATTAGACCAGGGATTGTCTGTTCTAGAGGGGTAACATTCTCCCCCCTGGCCCATTTAAACACATTCCAAAAGAAGGACATTATGGATTTAGTATTGCTAGAGCTGCCTGGCTCGCCAAGTGTAAGGTAAATAACTCCCAATGATGGTACTCTGCAAGGAGATAGTATAGGGAATGGTATATTTTAAGTTGTTCTATATAAACAGATAATACAAAACAGAAGATGGCACACCTTTAAGATGACAAGGCTTGCAGGGGACTCCACGTGGGAAGAATCTCCAAGAAGAGATCCTTCCCTGGTCGTGGTCAGCCCTTAAATGGGGTTTGGGGGAGGTGGAACCAGGCTCCACCCCTTCCACTCACACAGGTATATCACCTTCACCTGTGCCCCCATGGTTGACTTAGTACTCACCTCAGATGACCAATCAGTGGTTCAGGCTGTGAATCAGTAGTTCCCATATAAGTGGAAATGATGTGAGTGGAGAGAACTGAAAGGTTGCTGTGCAAATAGGAGCAGATTGGAGCGAAATGAGAGTGAAAACAAATGGGAGTGGATAGAATTGAAAGTTTGCAGTGCAAATGGGAGTGGAGCAGAGTGAAATGGGAGTGTAGAGAACTGAAAGTTTGCGGTGCAAATGGGAGCTGAGCAGAGCGAAATGGGAGTGTAGAGAACTGAAAGGTTGTAGCACAAATGGGAGTGGAGCAAAATGGGAGCGGAAACAAAGGGATTGGAGAGAAATGAAGGGCTGCAAAGCAAATGGAAGTGGAGTGGAGTGAAATGGGAGTGGAAACAAATGGACTGGAGGGAACAGAAAAGTTGGAGCACAAATACTAGCGGAGTGGAGCAAAATGGGAGCGGAAACAAAGGGAGTAGATAGAAGTGAAATGTTCTGGTGCAAATGGGAGTGAAATGGGAGAGAAGTGAAAGGCTGTGGCATAAACAGGAGATGCGCAGATCAAAATGGGTGTGCAGAGAACTGAAAGGTTGCAGCACAAATGGGAGCTGGGAAGAACGAAATGGGAGCTGAAACAAAGGGAATGGAGAGAAGAGAAATGTAGCGGTGCAAATAGGAGCAAATTGGAACAAAATAGGAGCGGAAACAAAAGGAGTGGAGAGAAATGAAAGCTTTCGGCGCAAATTAAAGCAGAGCAAAATGGGAGCAGAAACAAAGGGAGAGGTGAGAAATGAAAGGTTGTGGCGCAAATGGGAGCGAAGCGGAGTGACAAGGGAGTGGAAAGAAAGAGAGTGGATAGAACAGAACTGTTCTGGCGTAAAAAGGAGCAGAGAGAAGCAAAAAAGGAGCAGAAACAAAGGGAGAGGAGAAAACTGAAGGGTTGTGGTGCAAATGGGAGTGGCGAAGAGCGAAATTGGAGTGCAGAGATGTCACCGGTTTGTGGGACAGTTTTACTCGGTACCGTGACAATTGAGGCAGGGGACCCACGGGCCCACACCCCGGGGAAAAGGAAGGGGAACGGGAAAAAAGGAGAATGGAGATGGGCCTAGGAACAAAGCCGCTGCAACGATCTAACGAAAAGCTAATTTACTAAATAAGATATCAGAAAGGAAAATAACACAATATAATATAATAGGAATTGAGGCAAATGAAACAAATAAAATGAGCAAGAGAGAGAGTGTCCGATAAACCGAAGGCCTTACGCTAACGCTGAAGGCGGACGGCTGCAACAAACACCCACTGCCGAGCTCGGTCCCGAAGGGAAGAGGGAGTCCCGTGACCACAGACAGTTTTTTTCTTTCCCTCTGGGCGGAAATATGTAAAAATGCAAAGCATCGCAAAGTCCTCTGGGGAATGTGGTTCTCTTCTGAGACAGGTACACCCAGAGCTATCGACGATCCACAGAGCTGGAGCATTAACTCTTTAACACCCAATACTCTACATGATGTTATGATGTGGAATATTTATAATCTAACAAATAACATAGAACCTTAACTTTCCACCCATTATTCAACATCATTACATTATGCTTAATAAAAATATATAAGCATAACAAGAGAACTAAAAGATTGTGGCGCAAATACGAGTGGAGTGGTGCATGATTGGAGCAAAAACAAAAGGAATGGAGAGATGTGAAATGATCCGGTGAGAATGGGAGCAGTGCAAAATGGGTGTGGAGAGAACTGGAAGGTTGTGGCTTATATGGGAACAAAAGAGAGTGAAATGGTAGAGCAAAACATCGGAATGGAGAGTACTGAAAGGCTCAGGCGCAAATAGGAGCGATGAGGAGCCAAATGGGAGTGGAACGAAATGGAGTGGAGAGAACAGAAAAGTTGCAGCACGAACGGAAACGGAGCGGAACGAAATGGAAGACGAAACAAAGGGACTGGAGAGAACAGCAATGTTGCAGCGCAGTAGCAGCAGAGTGAATCGAAATAGGAGCGGAAAAGAAGAGAGATGAGAGAAATGAAATGTTGCAGCGCAAATGGGAGCAGAGAGAAATGAGAGCAGAAACAAAAGGAAAGGAGAGTACTGAAAGTACGCAATATGTACTGAAAGTACTGAAAGTACACAATATGACCTGAGTGCAGTGAACTAGGAGCGGAAATAAAGGGAGTGGATCGACGTGAAATGTTTAGGCGAGAATGGGAGCAGAGCAAAATGGGAGTGGAGACAAGTGAAAGGTAGAGGCACAAATGGCATCATAAACTAAGAGAGTGGAGAGAACTGAAAGGTTGCGAAGCAAATGGGAGCTAAGCAGAGTGAAATGGGAGCGGAAACAAAGGGACTGGAGTGAACAGAACTGTTGCGGTGCAAATAGGAGTGGAGCAAAGTGAAAAAAGAGTGGAAACAAAGGGACTGGTGGGAACAGAAATGTTGCGGTGCAAATACTAATCGAGTAGAGTGAAATGGGAGCGGAAACAAAGGGAGTGGAGAGAACAGAACTGTTGCAGCGCAAATGGGAGCAGAGCGGAGTGAAATGGGAGCGGAATGAAAGGGAGTGGAGAGAACTGTAACGCTGCAGCGCAAACGGGAACAGAGCAGAACGAAATTGGAGCTGAATTAAAGGAAAAGGAGAGAACAGAAATGTTGTGGCGCAATAGGAGTGGAGTGAAGCGTATTGAGAGCAGAAACAAAGGGAGTGGAGAGAAGTCAAATGTTCCGGCGCAAATGGGAGTGAAATGGGAGTGGAGAGAAGTGATAGGCTGCGGCGCAAATTGAGCGGTGCAGAGCTTAATGGGAGTGCAGAGATGTCACGGTGTTATTCGTGACAGTGACCCAAGGGAAACCGAGAAGGGAGAGGGGAGAGAAAAAGAAACTGCGTCAGTGGCCGCGCAGCTGCCCGAGCAGAGCCATGCTCCGGGGGGAGGGGGGAAAACAGAGGGAAGAGATGAGTCTACAAAAACAACGGCACGATCTGAGAAGGAACGGTAACTTTACTAAATCTAATAAAATTGAACAATTGAGAGAGAGATAAAATTTCCAAACCAAAAGCTGTGAGCTTACGTTAAGGAGAAAACTGCAGGGGAAGCACACGTGCTGAACCTCCACGGCAGCCCAGAGGAACGCGCCCAGGCAGAGTGCCGCCTGGCATCTGGTGCGGAGCTCCGCCCCTCTGCTGCTCCCAGCAGCATTAACTCCTTCACTGCTGCATGATGCTCTGATGTGGAATACATGCATCAAAACCACAAAACCGCAACATTCCACCCCTTATTCCACATCATTACATCATGCTTAACACACATCTATACATAACCAAAACAGTAATAACATAAGTTACATAGAAACATATATATATATATACATACATATACATGTAATTACAGACTGCATTCCCCCAATATCAAATTCCCTTGTGGGACACACTGGACGTCCCCAGTTTTATCCATTACCCACCTGGTGCACCCAGGTCCCTGCGCAAAAACGGTTCCACGGAGGGGTTTGCCCTTTCCAGAGGCTGGAAGGACCCACACCGCTTTTCCCAATATGCTCCTTACATGTACCACAGGGACCTTATCTCCCTCTATGGTCTGTAGGGACCTGGACTGTGTAGGACCCTCTCGGTTGACTGATCCCCTAGTGTTGACCAACCAGGTGGCTTCTGCCAGGTGCTTCTCCCAGTGCTTAAATATCCCGCCACCCATTGCTCTCAACGTGGTTTTTAACAACCCGTTGTAGCACTCAATCTTACCAGCAGCTGGTGCATGGTAGGAGATATGGTAGATCCATTCAATGCTGTGTTCTTTGGCCCAGATATCCACAAGAGAATTTCTGAAATGAGTCCCATTATCTGACTCAATTCTCTCTGGAGTGCCATGTCACCATAGGACTTGTTTCTCCAGCCCTAAGATGGTGTTTCGGGCGGTAGCATGGGGTACTGCGTATGTCTCAAGCCACCCAGTGGTCGCCTCCACCATGGTGAGCACATAACGCTTACCATCGCGAGTTCATGGCAAGGTGATATAATCAACCTGCCACGCCTCCCCATATTTATACTTTTTCCATCGCCCTTCCTGCCAGAGAGGTTTCATCCTCTTGGCCTGTTTAATTATGGCACATGTATCACAGTCATGGATAACCTGTGCAACGGCATCCATAGTTAAGTCCACCCCTCGGTCTCTAGCCCACTTATAGGTTGCATCCCTTCCTTGATGGCCTGAGGTCTCATGGGCCCACCGAGCTAAAAATAGCTCTCCTTTGTTCTGTCAGTCCAAGTCTATCTGAGACACCTCAATTTTGGCAGCTCGATCTTCCTGATGGTTATTTTTCTGCTCTTCAGTAGCTCAATTCTTGGGCACATGAGCATCTATATGGCGCACCTTTACACCCAACCTTTTTGTTCGGGCAGCAATGTCTTTCCACAGTTCAGCAGCCCAAATAGGTTTACCCTTCTGTTGCCAGTTGTCCTGTTCCCACTGCTGCAACCACCCCCATAAAGCATTTGCCACCATCCAAGAGTCAGTATAAAGATATAGCATGGGCCACCTCTCTCGTTCAGCCACATCTAAGGCCAGCTGGACAGCCTTTACCTCCACAAATTGACTTGACTTTCCTTCTCCTTTGGTGGCCTCCGCAACTCATCGTGTGGGGCTCCACAAAGCAGCCTTCCATCTGCAATGCTTCCCAACGATATGACACGATCCATCAGTGAAGTGGGCATACGTCTTTTCATTCTCTAGTAGTTCATTATATGGTGGGGCCTCTTTAGCACGTGGTATCTCCTCTGATGGGGATGTTCCAATTTTCTTGCCATCAAGCCAGTCCATGATCACCTCCAGGATTCCTGGACGGTTGAGGTTCCCCATCCGAGCTCGCTGTGTAATCAGTGCAATCCATTTACTCCAGGTGGCATCGGTAGCATGATGGGTGGGGGGAACCTTTCCTTTGAACATCCAATTCATCACTGGCAGTCGTGCCAGGAGGAGTTGTATCTCAGTACCAATTACTTCAGAGGCAGCCCAAACCCCCTCGTATGCTGCCTAAATCTCCTTCTCAGTTGGAGTGTAGCACTCCTATGAACCCCTGTACGCTCTGCTCCAAAATCCAAGGGGTTGGCCTCGGGTCTCCCCAGTGGCTCTTTGCCACAGACTCCAAGTGGGACCTTTCTCTCCAGCAGCAGTGTAGAAGATGTTTTTTACATCCTGTCCCAACCGTACTGGCACCAGGGCCACAGTACAGGCTATCTCCTGCTTAATTTTCTCAAAAGCCTGCTGCTGTTCAGGACCCCATGCAAAATTATTATTTTTTTTAGTCACCCGATAGAGAGGGCTCACAATGTGACTGTAGTTTGGAAATGCATTCTCCAAAAGCCCACTACACCCAGAAAAGCTTGGGTTTCTGTCTTACTGGTGGGTGGAGACATGGCAGTAATTTTGTCAATCACATCTGTTGGGATTTGACGACGTCCATCTTGCAACTTTATACCTAGGAACTGAATTTCCTGTGCAGGCCCTTTCACTTTGCTTCGCTTGATAGCAAAGCCAGCTGGTAGGAGAATTTGGATAATCTGCTCTCCTTTCTCAAAGACTTCCTCTGCTGTATTGCCCCATACAACAATGTCATCAATGTATTGCATATGCTCAGGAGCACAGCCCTGCTCCAATGCAGTTTGAATCAACCCATGGTAAACGGTTGGGCTGTGTTTCCACCCCTGGGGCAAACAGTTCCAGGTGTACTGAACGCCCCTCCAGGTGAAAGCCAACTTTCTTCTGCACTCTGTGGCCAAATGAAATAGAAAACAATGCATTGGCAATGTCAATGGTGGCATACCACTTGGCTGCTTTTGACTCCAGTTCATACTGGAGTTGTAACATGTCTGGTACAGCAGCACTCAGTGGGGGTGTGACTTCATTCAGGCCCCGGTAATCTACTGTCAGCCTCCATTCTCCACTGGCTTTACGCACCGGCCATATGGGGCTGTTAAAAGGGGAGTGAGTTTTGCTGATCACTCCCTGTCTCTCTAGCTGACGAATCAGGTTATGAATGGGGAGCAAGGAATCCCTGTTGGTGCGGTACTGCCGTCTGTGCACCATTTTTGTAGCAATCGGTACCTGTTGCTCCTCCACTTGGAGCAACCCCTCAACAGACAGATCTTCTGACAGGCCAGGCAAAACAGGTAGCTGCTTAATGTTGTCTGCATCTTCAGCAGCTATTCCAAAAGCCCATCGGTATCCCTTGGGATCCTTGAAATGTCCCCTTCTGAGATAGTCAATACCGAGTATGCATGGAGCCCCCTGTTCAGTCACTTTGGGTTGCTTATGCCAGGTTTTACCTGTGAGGCTTATTTCTGCCTCCAACACAGACAATTCCCTAGAACCCCCAGTCACTCCAGAAATATGAATCAATTCTGTCCCTTTATAACTCGAGGGCATTAGAGTACACTGTGCACCAGTGTCTACCAGTGCCTTATATCTTTGTGGCTCTAATGTGCCAGGCCATCTAATCCACACAGTCCAATCCACTCTATTATCCCTTTCCCTCCCCTGGCGGAGGGCAGGGCCCCTCTATTGGTTTCCTGCAGTGACGGGAGCAATTTCATTGGTGGCTGATCTCTGCTGTAGTTCTGTCACCTGTGCTCGCAGTGCAGGAGTGGGTTTTTTATGCCTCCTCTCCGTTTTCTTGTAAGAAGCTCCACATGGCCACATGTGACATGATGTTATTGCCATCATTTGCTCGTGCAGAGAGGCGGTTGCCTTTGGTGGCAGAGACTTTCATCAGTTTGATCAATTGCTTCATCAGATTCTTTGGGTCATGCTCGTCTTCATCAGGTGTTTCCAATACTGACACAGGTTCATCCCTATTCATCAGTAATGACAGTTCGTCCAGTATAGTTTTCTTTATCTCACCTACTTCTTCTGCTACTACAGCTGCAATGGAAGCACGTGATGGTGGAAACTGTTGTTAAAAGTTTTGGAGTGTAATAGTCAGTTCATAAACTGGGAGTCTTCTGTCTTGACCCTTGAATCTATGGAACATTGCTACCAGTGTACTTGCGTACCTCTCTGGTGCTGTTTTGAGAGCTTACGATATACATCAGGTGTACACCTTACTCTATCAGGATCACGGTCCTGGTGTGGATTGTTAGGGACGAAATTGGGATCATACAGCATCTCTACTACGGCTGTTTCTCTCAAAAATTGGATGCCTTTCTCCACGGCGTTCCATCTTTCCACTTTAGGCTCCAGATCATCTTTGTAAGGATATCTATCCTTTACAGCCTCTAGTACTCGTTCCCAGAGGGTAGCGAGACTCCATTCAGACATCTGCCAATTCCTCTGTCGATAGCTGGGTCTCAAGCAATGCTTCCCAGTTGGTGGGCTTCGCTGCCATCTAGGGACATGCTGCTGGCACCGTTGTCCCAACACCGCAGCAACCAGGTGACAACAGATTCACCTGAGCGCCGTACAAACTCCTTTCTTGAACCTTGTATTTCAGTCATCTTTAGGGGCCGACGAGTAGTGGTAACAGTGACTTCATCATCATCGCTCTCTTCTCCATGTCTCTCACTTTTCTTAGTGGTCTTTCTAGGTGGTGGTAGTGGTGGTGGCGGTGGTGCTGAGGAGGGCCCCTCGCCTGGATCTTCCTCTTCTTTCTCTGCTTCTTCTTTCCGTTCTAGGCACGAGGACGGCCGTGTCCATTTCTGGCCTTCCACAGGGGCAACCGACACTGATGCCGGTGCTTCCTGTGATTGGTCAGGTCTAACTTCGAGGTTTTCATTTTTCCTTTGGACCTTGGTTTGGAAACCATTTCTCTCCAGAATATCAATTATACCTCGATAAGCACAAGCCAGACCCCAAACAATACATTCCTTCTCAGATCGTCCTGAGTCACATGACTCCTTACCTAAACACTCACTGAATTTCTCAGGATCCCACAGGTGCTCAAGATCAAAACTGCATAACACTGGGGGTCCCCACGCTTCTAATTTCTTTCCTAATTTTTTCCACCTTCCCTGCCATTCAACACTCTCTGGTTTTGAGGAAAGCTTCCTCCACATGATGTGAATTACTGTTGCAGAGAGTGCATTCAGAAAAACAGATAACACAACTGCCACAACTGCCAGGCTGACATCTTGAATATAGGTAAAGACATGAAAAGAGTAACTGGAAACCAATCCAAATGCCGCGTAATCTGTCACGTTAGCCAGGGTGTTTAGGCAGGAGGTATGTAACCCCCTCAGCACACTAAAGTAGCTGTATGCACACATTACTCCGGAGCTGAACATAAGGAACTTTAAAAAAAAGACGCCAGCATGCTATAAGGTACATGAAAAATCTTAGTCCACTTAGCACCAGATTAACAATGGAGTACAAATACTGCATTGCCCGCATTCTCCACCAATAATTATCACGGTGTTACCCGTTACAGTGACCCAAGGGAAACCGAGAAGAGAGAGAAAAAGCAACTGCGTCAGTGGCCACGTGGCCGCCCTAGCAGACCCACGCTCCGGAAGGAGGGGGGAAAACCGCGGGAAGAGATGAGTCTAAAAAAACAACGGCACGATCTGAGAAGGAACGGTAACTTTACTAAATCTAATAAAATTGAACAATTGAGAGAGAGATAAAATTTTGAAACCAAAAGCTGTGAGCTTACGTTAAGGAGAAAACTGCAGGAGAAGCACACGTGCTGAACCTCCACGGCAGCCCAGAGGAACGCGCCCAGGTAGAGCACTGCCTAGAATCTGGTGCGGAGCTCCGCCCCTCTCTGCTGCTCCCAGCAGCATTAACTCCTTCACTGCTGCATGATGCTCTGATGTGGAATACAGGCATCAAAACCACAAAACCACAACAAGAGAACTGTAAGTTTGCAGCGTAAATGGGAGCAGAGTGGAACAAAATGGGTGCTGAAACAAAAGGACTTAAAAGAAGAGTAATGTAGCAGTGCAAATAGGAGCGGAGTGTAGCGAAATAAAAGTGGAAAAAAAGAGAGAGAAGTGAAATGAAAGGTTGCAGCGCAAATGGGAGCAGAGAAAAATGGGAGTGGAAATGAAGGGAATGGAGAGTACTGAAAGGCTGTGGCACAAATGGGAGCGGAGCGGAGCACAATGGGAGCGGACAGAAAGGGAGTGGAGAGAAACGACAGGTTGAAGCGCAAATGAAAGCAGAGAAAAATGGGAGCGGAAACAAAGGCAGAAGAGAGAACTGAAAGGTTGCGGCGCAAATGGTAGCAAAACAGATTGAAATGGGAGAAGAAATGATCAGAACAGAGAGTACTGAATGGTTGTGGCGCAAATGGGAGCGGTGCAGAGCGAAATGGGAGCACAAAGAAATAGAGTGGAGAGAACTGAAAGGTTGCAGAGCAAACGGGAGTGGAGTGGAGCAAAATAGGAGCGGAAACAAAGACAGTGGAGAGAAATGAAAGGTTGCGGCACAAATGTGAGTAAACCAAAATGGGAGTGGAGAGAAGTGAAACATTGCGGTGCAAATGATTGCGAAGTGGGGCGTAATGGGAGCGGAAACAAAGAGAGTGGAGAGAAATGAAAAGTTCCGTCGAGAATGGGAGCACTACAAAATGGGTGTGCAGGGTAGTGAAATGTTCCGGCGACAATAGGAGCAGTGCAAAATGGGAGTTGAGGGAACTGGAAGGTTGCGGCGCAAATGGGTGAAAAGTGAAATTGGAGTGGAAAGAAAGAGAGTGGAGAGAACTGAAAGGTTGCGGCACAAATGGAAGCGGAGACGAGTGAAACTGGAGTGGAAACAAAGGGAGTGGAGAGAAATGATAGGTTGCGGCGCAAATGGGAGCAGAGCTAAGCAAAATGGAAGTGGAAACAAAGGGAGTGGAGAGAACTGAATGGATGCAGTGCAAATGGGAGCGGTGCAAATTGAAATGGGAGTGTAGGGAACTGAAAGGTTGCGGCGCAAATGGGAGCTGAGCGAAATGGGAGCGGAACCAAAAGGAGTGGAGAGAACTGTAAGGTTGCATCAGAAATGGGAGCAAAGCGGAGTGAAATGTGACTAGAAACAAAGACAGTGGAGAGAACTGAAAGGTTGCGGTTCAAATGGGAGCGAAGCGGAGTGAAATAAGAGCGGAAACTAAGGGAGTGGAGAGAAATGAAAGATTATGGTGCAAATGGGTGTGGAGCGGAAACAAAGGGAGTGGAAAGAAATGAAAGGTTGCAGCACAAATGGGAGCGAAGCGGAGCGAAATGGGAGCAGAAAAAACAGGAGTGGAGAGAACTGACAGGTTGCGATGCAAATGGGAGAGGAGCGGAACGAAATGGGATCGTAAATAACGGGAGAGAAAAGAACTGAAAGACTGCAACGGAAATGGGATAAGAGCAGTAAAAGAGGAAGTGGAGAGAAAATAAAGGTTGTGGTGCAAATGGGAGTGTAGCGGAGCAAAATGGGAGTGCAGAGAACCGAAATTTTGTGGTGTATATGGCAGCGGAGCAAAGAGAAATGGGAGTGTAGAGAACTGAAAGGTTGCATCGCAAATGGGAGCGGATTGGAACGAAATGGGAGGTAAACCAAAGGGAGTGGAGAGAACTGAAAGATTGCGGTGCAAATGGGAGAGAAGCGATAATGGAGCAGAAACAAAGGGTGTGGAGAGAACTGAAATGTTGTGGTTAAAATAGGAGCAGAGTGGAGCGAAATGTGAACGGAAAGAAAGGAAGTGGAGAGGAGTGAAATTTTCCGGCACTATAAGAAGGCGGAGCAAAATGGGAGCGGAAAAATAGGGAGAGAATTGAAATGTTGCGGCGCAAATAAGAGCAAAGTGGAGCAATAATGGGAGTGGAAACAAAGGGAGTGTAGAGAAGGGCACAAATGTGGCACAAATGGGAGCAAAGCAAAATTATATGGGAGTTGAAACAAAGGGACTTGAGAGAATAGAAATGTTGCGGCGCAAATAGGAGTAAAGTGGAGCGAAATGGGAGTGGAAAAATGGGAGTGGAGAGAACTGAAAGGTTGCGGTGCAAATGGGAGAGAAGCGGATTGAAATGGGAGCAAAAATATAGAGAGTGGACAGAAATGAAATGTGGGGGAGCAAATAGGAGAGGAGTGGAGCAAAATAGGAGCGGGAACAAAGAGGAGAGAAATGAAATGTTGAGGTGCAAATGGGAGCAGAGCGAAATGGGTGCGGAAAAGAAAGGAATGGAGGGTACTGAAAGGTTGTGACACAAATGGGAGCAGAGCGGAGCAAAATGGGAGTGGAAAGAAAAGGAGTGGAAAGAACTGAAAAGTTGCAGAGCAAATTGGAGCAGAGCTGATGGAAATGGGAACAGAAACAAAGGGACTGGAGAGAACAGAAATGTATCGGTGCAAATAGGAGCGCAGTGGAGAAAAATAGAAGCGGAAAAAAAGGAGTGGAGAGAAATTAAAGGTATTGGTGCAAATGAAAGCAGAGCAAAATGGTAGCAGAAACAAAGGGAGAGGTGAGAAATGAAAGGTTGTGGCGCAAATGGGAGCGAAGGGAAGTGAAATGAGAGTGGAAAGAAAGGGTCTGGAGAGAACAGAAATGTAGCGGTGCAAATAGGAGCGGAGTGGAACGAAATGGGAGGGGAAAAACAAAAAATGGGAGGGGTTCAAGAGCCTACCAGGGGAGATGCCTTGCTAGACCTACTTTTCACTAACAGGGAAGGACTAGTAGGAGATGTGAAGGTTGGAGATTGTCTTGGCCAGAGTGACCATGAAATGGTGGAGTTTGCTATTCTGGGTGACGTCAAGAGGGTGACTAGCAAAACTACTACCTTGGACTTCGGGAGGGCAGACTTTGACCTGTTCAGGGTGCTTGTTGCAAGGGTCCCTTGGGACTTGCTCCTGAGGGGTAAAGGGGTCCAGGAAGCCTGGATGCTCCTCAAGATGGAAATCTTAAAGGCACAGGAGCAGGCTGTCTCGGAGTCCCGTAAGTCAATCCGGAGGAGAAAAAGACCAGTGTGGATGAACTGGGAACTTCTGTTGAGACTCCGAGAGAAAAAGAGAGTCTAAGTCCTCTGGAAGATGGGCCAGGCTACTTGGGGTGACTACAGAGAACTGGCCAAGATTTGCAGGCAGAAAGTTAGAAATGCTAAAGCCCAGCTTGAACTTAGACTGGCTACTGCTGTAAAGGAGAACAGGAAACCCTTTTACAAATATATTAACAGCAAGAGAAAAACTAAGGAAAATTTCCTTCCTTTACTCAACGAGGCAGGGAATATAACCACAGATAATAAGGAAAAGGCTGAAGTTCTCAATGCCTTCTTCACATCTGTCTTTAATAGACAGAACAGTTGTCCACAGGGTACTTGCCCTGACCTGGAAGTCCGGGACGGGGCGCATAATGCACCCCCTGTGATCCAAGCAGAGACGGTCAAAATGGGAGGTTCAAATGGGAGTGAAGTGGAGCGAAATAAGAGCGGAAAATAAGGGAGTGGAGAGAAATGAATGTTTGTGGTGCAAATGGGAGCATAGTGGAGCGAAATTGGAGCAGAAAAACAGGAGTGGAGAGAACTGACAGGTTGCGACGCAAATGGGAGAGAAGCAGAACGAAATGGGATCGGAAATAACGGGAGAGAAAAGAACTGAAAGATTGCGGTGGAAATGGGATAAGAGCGGTAAAAAAGGTAGTGGAGAGAAAATAATGGTTGTGATGCAAATGGGAGTGTAGCGGAGTGAAATGGGAGTGGAAACAAATGGAGTGTAGAGAAGGGCACAAATGTGGCACAAATGGGAGAAGAGCAAAATTATATGGAAGTTGAAACAAAGGGACTGGAGAGAATAGAAATGTTGCGGAGCAAATAGGAGTAAAGTGGAGCGAAATGGGAGTGGAAACAAAGGGAGTGGAGAGAACTGAAAGGTTGCGACTCAAGTGGGAGCAAGACGGAGCAAAATTGGACTGCAGAGAACTGAAATGTTGCTGTGTAAATGGGAGCGGAGCAAAGCGAAATGGGATTGTAGAGAATTTAAAGGCAGTGTCGCAAATGGGAGCAGAACGAAATGGGAGCGTAAAGAAACAAAGTGGAGAAAACTGAAACGTTGCAATGTAAATGGGAGCGTAGTGGAGCGAAATGGGAGTGGAGAGAACTGAAAGGTTGCAGTGCAAATGGGAGAGAAGTGGATAGAAATGGGAGGTGAAAGAAAGGGATTGGAGAGAACAGAAATGTTGCGGCTCAAATACGATCGGAGTGGTGCGCAAATGGGAGCGAAGACAAAGGGAGTGGAGAGAAGTGAGAAGTGAAATGTTCCAGTGAGAATGGGAGCAGAGCAAAATGGGAGTGGAGAGAAGTGCAAGGTAGCGGTGCAAATGGGAACGGAGTGGAATTGGAGCGGAAAGAAAGGGAGTGGAGAGAACTGAACGGCTACGAAGCAAATGGGAGCAGAGCGGAGTCAAATGGGAGTGGAAACAAAGTGACTGGAGGGAACAGAAATGTTGCGGCACAAATAATAGCGGAGTGGAGCCAAATGGGAGTGGAAACAAAGTAAGTTGGAAGTAGTGATATGTTCCAGCGCAAATGGGAACAAAATGACAGTGGAGAGTACTGAACGGCTGCGGCGAAAATAGGAGCTGCGCGGAGTGAAATGGGAGTGCAGAGAACTTAAAGTTTGCAGCGCAAATGTGAGTGGAGCGGAACAAAATGGGAGCTAAAACAATGGGACTGCAGAGAACAGAAATCTAGCTGTGCAAATAGGAGTGGAGTGGAGCAAAAAAGATGCGGAAACAAAGAGAGAAGAGAGAAATTAAAGGCTGCTGCGCAAATGGAAGCAGAGCAAAATGGGAGCGGAAAAGAAAGGAATTGGATGTACTGAAAGGTTGTGGCACAAATGAAAGGAAAGAAAGGGGGAGGAGAGAACAGAAAGGATGCAGAGAAAATTGGTAAGGTGCTGAATGAAATGGAAGCAAAAACAAAGGGACTGGAGAGAACAGAAATGTTGTGGTTAAAATAGGAGCAGAGTGGAGCAAAATGTGAATGGAAAGAAAGGGAGTGGAGAGAAGTGAAATATTCCGGCACTAAAAGGGGGGGTAGAAAAAAGGGAGCGGAAAAATAGGGAGAGAATTGAAATGTTGCGCGAAAATGGGAGCGGAGTGAAATGGGAGTAGAAACAAATGGAGTGCAGAGAAGGGAAAGGTTGTGGCACAAATGGGAGCAGAGCAAAATTATATGGGATCTGAAACAAAGGGACTGGAGAGAACAGAAATGTTGCGGCGCAAATAAGAGCAAAGTGGAGCAATAATGGGAGTGGAAACAAAGGGAGTGGAGAGAACTGAAAGGTTGCGGTGCAAATGGGAGAGAAGCGGAGCAAAATGTGAGAAGAATCAAAGGGAGAGGAAAGAACTGAAAACTTGCGGCACAAATGGGAGCAGTGTTAAGCAAAATGGGAGTAGAAAAATGGGAGTGGAGAGAACTGAAATGTTGCAGTGCAAATGGGAGACAAGCGGATCGAAATGGGAGCAAAAATAAAGTGAGTGCAAAGAAATGAAACGTGGGGTAGAAAATAGGAGTGGAGTGGAGCGAAATAGGAGCGGGAACAAAGAGGAGAGAAAGGAAATGTTGCGGCGCAAATGGAAGCAGAGCTAAATGGGTGCGGAAAAGAAAGGAATGGAGGGTACTGAAAGGTTGTGACACAAATGGGAGCAGAGCGGAGCAAAATGGGAGTGGAAAGAAAAGGAGTGGAAAGAACTGAAAAGTTGCAGAGCAAATTGGAGCAGAGCTGATGGAAATGGGAACAGAAACAAAGGGACTGGAGAGAACAGAAATGTATCGGTGCAAATAGGAGCGCAGTGGAGAAAAATAGAAGCGGAAAAAAAGGAGTGGAGAGAAATTAAAGGTATTTGTGCAAATGAAAGCAGAGCAAAATGGTAGCAGAAATAAAGGGAGAGGTGAGAAATGAAAGGTGGTGGCGCAAATGGGAGCGAAGGGAAGTGAAATGGGAGTGGAAAGAAAGGGCCTGGAGAGAACAGAAATGTAGCAGTGCAAATAGGAGCGGACTGGAACGAAATGGGAGGGGAAAAACAAAAAATGGGAGGGGTGCAAGAGCCTACCAGGGGAGATGCCTTGCTAGACCTACTTTTCACTAACAGGGAAGGACTAGTAGGAGATGTGAAGGTTGAAGATTGTCTTGGCCAGAGTGACCATGAAATGGTGGAGTTTGCTATTCTGGGTGACGTCAAGAGGGTGACTAGCAAAACTACTACCTTGGACTTCCGGAGGGCAGACTTTGACCTGTTCAGGGTGCTTGTTGCAAGGGTTCCTTGGGACTTGCTCCTGAGGGGTAAAGGGGTCCAGGAAGCCTGGATGCTCCTCAAGGTGGAAATCTTAAAGGCACAGGAGCAGGCTGTCCCGGAGTCCCGTAAGTCGAGCCGGAGGAGAAAAAGACCAGTGTGGATGAACTGGGAACTTTTGTTGAGACTCCGAGAGAAAAAGAGTCTATGTCCTCTGGAAGATGGGTCAGGCTACTTGGGGTGACTACAGAGAACTGGCCAAGATTTGCAGGCAGAAAAATAGAAATGCTAAAGCCCAGCTTGAACTTAGACTGGCTACTGCTGTAAAGGAGAACAGGAAACCCTTTTACAAATATATTAACAGCAAGAGAAAAACTAAGGAAAATTTCCCTCCTTTACTCAACGAGGCAGGGAATGTAACCACAGATGATAAGGAAAAGGCTGAGGTTCTCAATGCCTTCTTCACATCTGTCTTTAATAGACAGAACAGTTGTCCACAGGGTACTTGCCCTGACCTGGAAGTCCGGGACGGGGCGCATAATGCACCCCCTGTGATCCAAGCAGAGACAGTCAGAAATCTTCTCCTACACCTTAAC
Source organism: Cyrtonyx montezumae (assembly GCF_038088225.1). NCBI lineage: Eukaryota > Metazoa > Chordata > Aves > Galliformes > Odontophoridae > Cyrtonyx > Cyrtonyx montezumae. The sequence goes on from NW_027072025.1 coordinate 3,279,973, forward strand.
TGCCACAAGTCCATGGGGCCAGATGGGATCCACCCAAGGGTGCTGAGGGAGCTGGCAGAGGTGATTGCCGAGCCACTTTCTGCCATCTATCAGAATTCCTGGTTATCTGGAGAGGTCCCACAAGATTGGAGGCTTGCTGATGTGACTCCCATCTACAAGAAAGGCCGTAAGGAAGACCCGGGGAACTACAGGCCTGTCAGCCTGACCTCGGTATCAGGGAAAGTTATGGAGCAGATGATCTTGAGGGAAATCACACAACACATGCATGGCAACAAGGGGATCAGACCCAGCCAGCACGGGTTCACCAAGGGCAGGTCGTGCTTGTCCAACCTCACCTCCTTCTATGACTGGGTGACCAGACAGGTAGATGAGGGAAAGGCTGTTGATGTAGTCTACCTGGACTTCAGCAAGGCCATCGACACGGTCTCCCACAGTATTCCCCTAAGGAAACTGGCAGCCCGTGGTGTGGACAGGTTCACTCTTCTCTGGGTGAAGAACTGGCTGGAGGGCCGTGCCCAGAGGGTAGTGGTTAATGGAGTTAAGTCCAGCTGTAAGAGAGTGGCGTGAACTGAAAGGTTGCAGTCCAAATGAGAGCAAAGCAGAATGAAATGGGAGCAGAAACAAAGGGAGAGGAGTGAACAGAAATGTTGAGCTGCAAATAGGAGCGGAGTAGAGCAAAAAAAAATGTGGAAACAAAGGCAGTGGAGAGAAATGAAATGCTATGGTGCAAATGTGAGCAAACTGAAATGTTAGTGGAGATACATGTAATGTTGAAGCGCAAATGGGAGTGAAGTGGTGCAAAATGGGAGCGGAAAAAAAAAGAGTGGAGAGAAGTGAAATGTTCCAGCGAGAATGGGAGCAGTGAAAAAAGCGTGTGGAGGGAACTGAAATCTTCTGGCGAAAATTGGAGTAGTGCAAAATGGGAGTGGAGAGAACTGGAAGGTTGTGGTGCAATTGGGAGAAAAGCAGAGTTAAATGGGAGAGGAAAGAAAGGGAGTGGAGAGAACTGAAAGGTTGTAGTGCAAATGGGAGTGGCACGGAATGAAATGGGAGCTGAAACAAAGGGACTGGAGAGAAAAGAAATGTAGCGGTTCAAATAGGAGCAGAGTGGAGCGAAATAGGAGCGCATACATGGGCAGTGGAGAGAAATGAAAGGTTGCGGTACAAACGGTAGAAAAACAGAGTGAAATTGGAGCGAAAATGAAAGGATTGGAGAGTACTGAAAGGTTGCGGAACAAATGTGAGCAGAGTGAAATGGGAGGGGAAACAAAGTGGGAGAAGTAAACTGAAAGATTTTGGAAAAAATAGGAGCAGAACGGAGCGAAATGGGAGCTCAAACAAAGGGTCTGGAGAGAACGGAAATGTAGCGGTGCAAATAGGAGCGGAGTGGAGCAAAATAGGAGCAGAAATAAAGGGAGTGGAGAGAAATGAATAGTTGCGGCACAGATGTGAGCAGAGCAAAATGTGAGCAGATACAAAGGAAGAGAAGAGAAAAGAAAGGTTGTGGCACAAATGGGAGCGGCACGGAGAAAAATGGGAGTGCAGAGCACTGAAAGATTGCGGTGCAAGTAGGAGTGGAGCAGAGCGAAATTGGAGTGGAAAGAAAAGGAGTGGAGAATTGAAAAGTTTAGGCGAGAATGGGAGCAGTGCAAAATAGGAGTGGAGAGAAGTGATCGGTAAAGGCGCAAATGGCATCGGAAAAAATGGGAGTGGAGAGAACTGTAAGGTTGAAGTGCAAATGGGAGCAGAGCAAAATTGGAGCAGAAAAAAAGTTAGGGGAGAGAACTGAAGGGTTGCGAAGCAAATGGGTGCAAAGTAGACTGAAATGGGAGCGGAAACAAAGGGAGTGGAGAGAAGTAAAAGGTTGCGCTGCAAATGGGAACAAAACGGAGTGAAATGGTACCTAAAACAATCAGAGTGGAGAGTACTGAAAGGTTGTGGCGCAAATGGGAGTTGTGCGTTTCAAAATGTAATGGAAAGAAAGGGAGTGGAGAGAACAGAAATGTTGCGGCGCAATAGGAGCGGAGCGAAATGGGAGCAGAAACAAAGGGAGTGGAAGGAACTGAAGGGCTGTGAAGCACACGGGAGCTAAGCGGAGTGACTTGGGAGCAGAAAGAAAGGGAGCAGGGAGAACAGACCAGTTGTGGCGCAAATAGGAGCAGAGTGAAGTGAAATAGGTGCGGAAACAAAGGGAGTGGAGAGAAGTGAAGTGTTCCGGCGCAAATGGGAGCAGAGCGAAAAGGGAGTGGAAACCAAGTGAGTGGAGAGAACTGAAAGGTTGTGGTGCAAATGGGAGCAACGAAGAGCGAAATGGGAGTGAAGAGAACTGAAAGATATAGGCGCAAATAGGAGTGGCGCAGAGTGAAATGTGAGTACAGAGAACTTAAAGGTTGCAGCGCAAATGGGAGCGGAAACAAAGGGATTAGAAAGAAGTGAAATGCTCCGGCTAGAATGGGATCAGTGAAATATGGGTGTGGAGGGAAGTTGTTATGGTTCTATGATTTTTGTTGTATTATTAATATTCCACATCATAACATCATGTGGAGTATTGGGAGTTAACGAGTTAATGCTCCAGCTCTGTGGATCGTCGATAGTTCTTAATGTACCTGTCTCAGAAGAGAAGAAGAACTGCATTCCCCAGAGGACTTTGCGATGCTTTGCGTTCTTACGTGTTTACGCTCAGAGGGAAAGATAAAAACTGTCTGCGGTCACGGGACTCTCTCTTCCCTTCGGGACCGAGCTCGGCAGTGGGTGTTTGTTGCAGCCGTCTGCCTTCAGCGTTAGTGTAAGGCCTTCGGTTTATCGGACACTCTCTCTCTCGCTCATTTTATTTGATTCATTTGCCTCAATTCCAATTATATTATATTATATTGTGTTATTTCCCTTTCTGATATCTTATTTAGTAAATTAGCTTTCCTCCTCAGATCATTGCCGCTGTTTTGTTCCTGGGCCCATCTCCCTACTCCTTTTTCCCTTTCCCCTTCCCCGGGGTGTGGGCCTGTGGGTCCCCTGCCTCAATTGTCACGGTACCGGGTCAAACTGTCCCGCAAACCGCTGACATTTTTGGCGCCCAACGTGGGACAAAACTAGCTGCCTTAGCCGGACAGAGACATACTTTTAGAGTGAATCTCTGTCTTTTGTTCGGAAGCTTATCTGTACTGCAGGTCCTGTACGGCAAAACACGACCTTGAAGTCCATGCGTACTGCCGGTTCATCTGGGATATTTGTAAACTTTTCGGGTGCTGACAGCTTGAGTAAAAGAAAAAAAATGTTTTTACAGTTTCTGTTAAAACTGCCCTTACAGGGATTGTATTTCATTGCTTTTTCCCTTTTAATGCTCAAAACGTACTGGAACTTGGTTAAGCTTGCCAGTCTGATCTATGGAGCCTGGTCCCTATATGACAAACTAAAAGCAGTGATGGAGGCACCTACCAAATACCTGGGCACCCCGACTAATGTAACAAATGATACCATGTTAACAAACCAAACAATATTTGAATGGGTGTCCAGGTTCTCCTCTCAGTTCCTTATGAATTTTCAAGATTACAGCTTAGGGACTATGGTAAAAATTGGGATATCAGTCCTCCTGAATGTATCCCTTATAATGGCACTTTACACCACGTGGAGGAAGCTTTTCCCAGAAACAGAGAATGCTGAATGGCAGGGAAAGTGGAGAGTTTTAGGAAAGAAATTAGAAGCATGGGGTCCCCCAGTGCCATGGGCTTTTACTCCTGAACACTTGCAGGATCCTGAGGAGCTAGGCCTGTATCTGAGTAATGGGTGTTGTGGCTCAGAAAGATCTGAGGTGGAACAGCTTATCTGGGGCTTGGCTTATGCTTACCGAGGCATATATACTGTTCTGGAGAGAGAGAGAGAGAGTGTCCAAACTGAGGCTCAGGCCAAAGAGGAAAACCTCCCAGGCACATCTGACCAGCCAAAGGAAGCACCAGTATCAAAGTCAGTTGACCCGGTAGAAGGCCAGAAATGGAAACGTGTGTCCTCACGCCTAGAACGCAAAGAAGAGGTGGCGAAAGAAGAGGAAGATCCAGGCGAGGGGGGGTCCTCAACACCACCACCACCAAGAAAGGCAACAAAGAAAAGTGAGAGGCATGGACATAGTGATGATGAGGATGATGAGAGAGTCAAAGTTACCATGTTTCGTCGACCCATGAAAATGTCTGAGATTCAAGGCTCAAGAAAATAGTTTATTCGACGTCCGGATGAGAGTATTGTCACTTGGTTGCTTCGGTGTTGGGACAACGGGACCAACAGCGTGTCCCTCGACAGTAATGAAGCTCGCCAACTAGGAAACATTGCCCGTGACCCAGCTGTCGACAGAGGGATCAGCAGGTATATGGATGGAATCGCCAGCCTCTGGCAATGAATGTTAGTAGCTGTGAGGGAAAGATATCCCTACAAGAGTGACCTGGCACCTAAAGTGAAAAGATGGAAAACTATTGAGGAAGGCATCCAGTATTTGAGAGAAACAGCTGTGGCGGAAATGCTGTATGATCCCAAGTTTGATCCTGACGATCGAGACCATGATCCAGAGAAAGTAAGGAGTACACCCGAAATATGTCAGAAGCTTTCAAAAACAGCACCAGAAAGGTACGCCGGTACACTAGTGACAACGTTCAACAGATATGAGGACCAAGACAGAAAACCCCCAGTTTTCGAACTGATTCTTACACTTCAAAACTTTGAACAAAAATTTCCGCCATCACAGGCTTCCATTTCAGCCACATCAAGTTTAGAAAGACAGATGGAAGACGTGTTAGAGAAAGTATCCCGACTGATTGATAGGGTTGAAAAGATTGCAGCTTTCAGAAGCAAACGCCGACCTGCTCGAGCAAATGACAGCACTAAGTACATGTCACGCGCGGCTCTGTGGAGTTACTTATGTGAAAATGGAGAAGATATGAAGGAATGGCATCAAAAACCCACCCCTGCACTGCGAGCATGGCTGAGAGAATTACAACACAGACCAACGACCAGTGAAGTTGTTCCTGTCACTACAGGTAACCAATAGAGGGGCCCTGCCCTTAGCCAGAGGAGGGAGAGGGATAACAGAGTGTATTGGACTGTGGATTCGTTGGCCTGGCACATCAGAACTACAAAAATATGAGGCACTGGTGAATACTGGTGCACAGTGTACTCTAACGCATTTGAGTTATAAAGGGACAGAACTGATCTATATCTCTGGAGTGACTGGGGGCTCTCAGGAATTGTCTGTGTTGGAGGCAGAAATAAGCCTCACTGGTAAAGACTGGCAGAAGCATCCAATAGTGACCAGACAGGGGGCTTCATGCATACTTGGTATAGACTATCTCAGAAGGGGGCACTTTAAGGATCACAAGGGGTACCGATGGGCTTTTGGAATAGCTGCTGTGGACACAGACAACATTAAGCAGCTATCTGTTTTACCTGGCCTGTCAGAAGATCCGTCTGTTGAGGGGTTGCTAGAAGTGGAGGAGCAACAGGTACCAATTGCTTCAAAAACGGTGCACAGACGGCAATACCGCACCAACAGGGATTCCTTGCTCCCCATTCATAACCTGATTCGTCAGCTAGAGAGACAGGGAGTGATCAGCAAAACTCACTCCCCTTTTAACAGCCCCATATGGCCGGTGCGTAAAGCCAGTGGAGAATGGAGGCTGACGGTAGATTACGGGGGCCTGAATGAAGTCACACCCCCACTGAGTGCTGCTGTACCAGACATGTTACAACTCCCGTATGAACTGGAGTCAAAAGCAGCCATGTGGTATGCCACCACTGACATTGCTAATGCTTCTTTTTCAATTCCTCTGGCCTCAGAATGCAAGCCACAGTTTGCCTTCACCTGGAGGGGCGTTCAGTACACCTGGAACCGTTTGCCCCAGGGGTGGAAGCACAGCCCATCCATTTGCCATGGGTTGATCCAAACTGCATTGGAGCAGGGTGGTGCTCCTGAGCATCTGCAATACATTGATGACATTGTTGTATGGGGCAATACAGCAGAGGAAGTCTTTGAGAAAGTAGAGCAGATTATCCAAATTCTCCTACAAGCTGGCTTTGCTATCAAACGAAGCAAAGTGAAAGGGCCTGCACAGGAAATTCAGTTCCTAGGTATAAAGTGGCAAGATGAGCCGGCAGTGAGCCCAGGGGGCCAAGAAGGCCAACAGCATCCTGGCCTGTATTAGAAATAGTGTAGCCAGCAGGAGCAGGGAGGTGATCATCCCCCTGTACTCAGCTCTGGTACGGCCGCACCTCGAGTACTGTGTTCAGTTTTGGGCCCCTCACTACAAGAAAAACATTGAGGCCCTGGAGCGTGTTCAGAGAAGGGCAACAAAACTGGTGAGGGGTCTGGAGCACAAGTCTTATGAGGAGCGGCTGAGGGAGCTGGGATTGTTTAGTCTGGAGAAGAGGAGGCACAGAGGAGACCTTATTGCACTCTACCACTTCCTGAAGGGGGGTTGTGGTGAGGAGGGGGTGGGCCTTTTCTCCCTGATAAATAACGACAGGACGAAAGGGAATGGCCAAAAGTTGCGCCGGGGAAGATTTAGATTAGACCTGAGGAAGCATTTTTTTTCTGAAATTGTGGTCAGGCACTGGAATGGCCTGCCTTGGGAGGTGGTTGAGGCACCATCCCTAGCGCTGTTCAAGAAGCGTTTAGATGAGGTGCTAAGGGATTTAATTTAGTAGTTGGGTAGAGATAGTGATAGGAAGATGGTTGGACTAGATGATCTTATAGGTCCATTCCAACCGTATGAACTTATGAACTTATAAGATGGACGTCGTCACATCCCTACAGATGTGATTCACAAAATCACTGCCATGTCTCCACCCACCAGTAAGACAGAAACCCAAGCTTTTCTGGGTGTAGTGGGCTTTTGGAGAATGCATGTTCCAAACTACAGTCTCATTGTGAGCCCTCTCTATCGGGTGATGCGGAAGAAGAATGATTTTGTGTGGGGCACTGAGCAGCAGCAGGCTTTTGAGCAAATTAAGCAGGAGATAGCCCGTGCCGTGGCTCTGGGGCCAGTGCGGACGGGACAGGATGTAAAGAACATCCTCTACACTGCAGCTGGAAAGGAAGGTCCCACTTGGAGTTGTGGCAAAGAGATCCTGGAGAGACCCGAGGCCTACCCCTTGGATTCTGCAGTTGGGCGTACAGGGGGTCTGAGGAGCGCTGCACTCCAACTGAGAAGGAGATCTTAGCCGCGTACGAGGGGGTTCGAGCTGTATCCGAAGTAATCGGTACTGAAACGCAGCTCCTTCTGGAACCTCGACTGCCAGTGCTGAGCTGGATGTTCAAAGGAACAGCTCCCTCTCCCCATCATTCTACAGATGCCAATTGGAGTAAGTGGACTGCACTGATTACACAGCGAGCTCGGATGGGGAACCTCAATCGTCCAGGAATCCTGGAGGTGATCATGGACGGGCCTGAAAATAAAATGTTTGGGACAATGCCAGCAGAGGAGGTGTCACGTGCTAAAGAAGCCCCACCAGATAATGAACTACTAGACAACGAAAAGAGATACGCCCTGTTTACAGATGGATCATGTCACGTTGAGGGTAAGCACCGCAGATGGAAATCTGCTGTGTGGAGCTCCACACGACGAGTGGCAAAGACCACTGAAGGAAAAGGAAAATCAAGTCACTTTGCAGAGGTAAAGGCTGTCCAGCTGGCCTTAGATATTGCTGAACGAGAGAGGTGGCCAGTGCTTTATCTTTACACTGACTCATGGATGGTGGCAAATGCTTTATGGGGGTGGTTACAGCAGTGGGAACAAAATGGTTGGCAACAGAGAGGTAAACCTATTTGGGCTGCTGAACTGTGCAGAGACATTGCTGCCCAAATAAATAATATGGCTGTAAAGGCGCCATGTAGATGCTCATGTTCCTAAGAGTCGGGCAACTGAAGAGCAGCAAAATAACCATCAGGTAGATCGAGCTGCCAAAGTTAAGGTGGCTCAAGCAGACTTGGACTGGCAACACAAAAGTGAATTATTTCTAGCTCGGTGGGCCCATGAGATCTCAGGCCATCAAGGAAGAGATGCAACATATAAGTGGGCTAGAGACCGAGGGGTGGACTTAACTATGGATGTTATTGCACAGGTTTCAGGTAAATAACTCCCAGTGATGGTACTCCACAAGGAGATAGTATAGAGGATGGAAAATTTTAAGTAGTTCTATAAATACAGTATACCAATAATACAAAAGAGTAGATGGCTCACCTTTATAATGACAAAGCTCACAGGGAACTCCACATGGGAGAGATCTCCAAGAAGAGATCCTTCCCTGGTCGTGGTCAGCCCTTAAATGGGGTTTGGGAGAGGTGGAACCAGGCTCCACCCCTTCCACTCACACAGGTATATCACTTTCACCTGTGGCCCCATGGCTGACTCAGTACTCACCTCAGGTGGCTTCTCAGTGGTTTAGGCCGTGATTCAGCAGTTCCCATACAACAGGTTATCCATGACTGTGACACATGCGCCACAATTAAACAGGCCAAGAGGATGAAACCTCTTTGGGAGGAAGGGCGATGGCAAAAGTATAAATATGGGGAGGCGTGGCAGGTTGATTATATCACCTTGCCATGATCTCACAGTGGTAAGCATTATGTGCTCACCATGGTAGAGGCAACTACTGGGTGGCTTGAAACATATGCAGTACCCCATGCTACCGCCCAGAACACCATCTTAGGGCTGGAGAAACAAGTCCTATGGTGACATGGCACTCCAGAGAGAATTGAGTCTGATAATGGAACTCATTTAAAAAATTCTCTTGTAAATACTTGGGCCAAAGATCATGGCATCGAGTGGATTTATCATATCCCCTATCATGCACCAGCTTCTGGTAAAATTGAAAGGTGCAATGGGTTGTTAAAAACCACGTTGAAAGCAATGGGTGGCGGGACATTTAAGCACTGGGATTAGAATTTGTCAGAAGCCACCTGGTTGGTCAACACTCGAGGGTCCATCAATTGCGATGTTCCTGCCCAATCTAGCTCTCTACCTACTGTAGGGGGAGTTAAGGTCCCTGTAGTACTTGTGAAGAACATGTTGGGAAAAGCTGTTTGGGTTCTTCCAGCTTCTGGAGAGGGCAAACCTCTCCATGGAACTGTTTTTGCTCAGGGACCTGGGTCCACTTGATGGGTGATGCAGAAGAATGGGGATGTTCAGTGTGTACCACAAGGGAATTTGATGTGGGGAGAGCGCTCTCAGTAATTTTATTACTATGTATATATGTATTTATGTATATTGTATGTGTTTGTATTTAATGCTTGTTAATCATTGTGTTTTTATGTATATATATATTAAGCATGATGTAATGATGTTGATTAAGGGGTGGAATGTTATGGTTCTATGATTTTTGTTGTATTATTAATATTCCACATCATAACATCATGTGGAATATTGGGAGTTAAGGAGTTAATGCTCCAGCTCTGTAGATCGTTGATAGTTCTGGGTGTACCTGTCTTAGAAGATGAGAAGAACTGCATTCCCCAGAGGACTTTGCGATGCTTTGTATTTTTACATATTTCCGCCCAGAGGGAAAGATAAAAACTGTCTGCGGTCACGTGACTCTCTCTTCCCTTCGGGACCGAGCTCGGCAGTTGGTGTTTGTTGCAGCTGTCCTCCTTCAGCATTAGCGTAAGGCCTTCGGTTTATCGGACTCTCTCTGTCTTGCTCAGTTTACCGAGTCAAACTGTCCCACCACTTACAGAAGTGAAACCACTTACAGAAGTGAAATGTTCCGTCAAGAATGGGAGCAGTGCAAAATGGGAGTGGAGAGAAGTGCAAGGTTGTGGTGCAAATGGGAATGGAGTGGAATTGGAGCGGAAAGAGAGGGAGTGGAGAGAAATGAAGGGCTGCGAAGGAAATTGGAGTGGAGCGGAGTTAAATGGGAGTGGAAACAAAGGGAGTGGAGGGAACAGAAATGCTGCGGTGCAAATAGGAGTGGAGTGGACCGAAATAGGAGTGGAAACAAAGAGAGAGGAGAGAAATGAAAGGTTGCGGAGCAAATGGGAGCAGAGCAAAATGGGAGTGGAAAAGAAAGGAATGGAGAGTAATGAAACGTTTTGGCACAAATGGGAACGGCGCTAAGCAAAATGGGAGTGGAAAGACTGGGAGTGGAGATAACTGAAAGGTTTCAGCAGAAATGTGATCGGAACTGAACGAAATGGGAGCGGAAACAAAGGCAGTGGAGGGAAATGAAAGGTTGCGGCGCAAATTATAGCAAAACAGATTGAAATGGGAGCAGAAATGATAAGAATGGATAGAAATGAACGGTTGTGGCACAAATGGGAGCGGTACGGAGAGAAATGGGAGCAGAAAGAAAGAGAGTGGAGAGAACTGAAACATTGCGGCGGAAATGCTTCCGAAGTAAGGCGAAATGGGAGCGGAAACAAAGGAAGTGGAAAGAAGTGAAAAGTTCCTTGGAGAATATGAGCAGTGCAAAATGGGTGTGCAGGGAAGTGAAATGTTCGGGCGAGAATGGGAGCAGTGAAAAATGGGAGTAAAGAGAAATAGAAGGTTGTGGCACAAATGAAAGCAAAGTGAAATTGGAGTGGAAAGAAAGGATGTGGAGAGAACTGAAAGGTTGCAGCACAAATGGGAGCAGAACGGAACGAAATGGGAGCTGAAACAAAGGGACTGGAGAGAAGAGAAATGTAGCGGTGCAAATAAGAGCGGAGTGAAACAAAATAGGAGCGGAAAGAAGAGGAGAGGAGAGAAATGAAATGTTGCAGCGCAAATGAAAGCAAAGCAAAATTGGAGCAGAAACAAAGGGAGAGGTGAGAACTGAAAGGTTGTGGCGCAAATAAGAGCAAAGCGAAGCAAAAAGGGTGTGGAAAGAAAGGGACTGGAGAGAACTTAAAGGTTGGGGCCCAAGTGCGAGCAACACGGAGCAAAATTGGACTGCAGAGAACTGAAATGTTGCGGTGTAAATGGGAGCGAAGCAAAGCGAAATGGTAGTGTAGGGAATTAAAAGGTTGTGTCGCAAATGGGAGCGGAACGAAATGGGAGCGTAAAGAAACAAAGTGGAGAAAATCGAAATGTTGCAATGCAAATGGGAGCGGAGCGGAGCGAAATGGGAGTGTAAACGAAGGGAGTGGAGAGAACTTTAAGGTTGTGGGGCAAATGAGAGAGAAGCAAAGCTAAATGGGAGCAAAAACTAAGTGAGTGGAAAGAAAAAAAAAGGTAGAGGTGCAAATGGGAGTGACGCAGAGCGAAATGTGAGCGGAAGCAAAGAAAAAGAACTGAAAACTTGCGGCACAAATGGGAGCAGTGTTAAGCAAAATGGGAGTGGAAACAAAGAGAGAGAGGAGAGAACTGAAAGGTTGAGGTGCAAACGGGAGAGAAGTGGAGCGAAATGGGAGCAAAAAAAAGTGAGTGGACAGAAATGAAAGGTTGGGGTGCAAATAGGAGCGGAGTTGAGCGAAATTGGAGCGGAAACAAAGAGAGAGGAGAGAAATGAAAGGTTGCGGAGCAAATGGGAGCAGAGCAAAATGGGAGTGGAAAAGAAAGGAATGGAGGGTACTGAAAGGTTGTGGCACAAATGGGAGCAGAACAGAGCAAAATAAGATTGGAAAGAAAGGGAGTGGAAAGAACAGAAAGGTTGCAAAGAAAAATGGAGCGGAGCTGAATGACATTGGAGCAGAAAAAAAGGGACTGGATAGAACAGAAATGTATTGGTGCAAATAGGAGCAGAGTGGAGAAAAATAGAAGCGGAAAAATAAGGACTGGAGAGAAATGAAAAGTTGCGGCGCAAATGAAAGCAGAGCAAAATGGTAGCAGAAACAAAGGAAGAGGAGAGAAATGAAAGTTTGCGGCACAAATGGGAACAAAACAGAGTGAAATGGTAGTAAAAACAATTGGAGTGGAGAGTGTTAAAGAGCTGTGGCACAAATGGGAGCGATGCGGAGCGAAATGGGATCGGAAATAAAAGAGATGGAGAGAACTGAACGGTTGCAGCGCAAATTGAAGAGGAGCGGAGTGAAATGGTAGTGCAGAGAACTGAAAGGTTGCCGTGCAAATAGGAGTGGAGCAAAAAGAAAAGGCAGCTGAAACAAAGGGTCTGGAGAGAAGAGAAACGATGCGGCGCAAATACAAGCGGAGTGGTGCGAAATTGGAGCGGAAAGAAAGAGAGTGGAGAAAACTGAACGGTTACAGCGTAAATGGGAGAGGAGCGGAGGGAAATGGGAGTGCAGAGAACTGAAACTTTGCCACGCAAATAGGAGCGGAGCGGAACGAAATGGGAGCTGAAAGAAAGGGGCTTAAGAGAAAAGAAATGATGCGGCGCAAATGTAAGCGGAAGGGTGCGAAATAGGAGCGGAAACAAAGGGAGTGGAGAGAAATGAAAGGTTGCAGAGCAAATGGGAGAGGAGCAGAACGAAATACTAGCTGAAAGAAAAGGACTGGAGAGAACAGAAATGTCACGGAGCGAATAGTAGCGGAGTGAAGCGAAATGGGTGTGGAAGCAAACAGAATGGAGACAAGTGAAATATTCCGGCGCAAATGGGAGCAAAATAGGAGTGGAGAGAAGTGAAAGGTTGCGGCGCAAATGGGAGCAGAAAAGAACGGAATGGAGAGTACAAAAATGTTCTGGTGCTAATGGGAGCAGAGCTGAGCAAAATGGGAGCGGAAAGGAAAATAATGGAGAGTACTGAAAGGTTGTAGCACAAATGGGAGCATAGCGAAATGGGTGCGGAAAAAAAAGAGAGTGGAGAGAATGGAAAGGTTGCAAAGCAAAAGGGAGCGGAGCAGAGTGAAATGGGAGTGCAGAGAACTGAAAGATTGCCGCGCAAATAGGAGCGGAGCGGAACGAAATGGGAGCTGAAACAAAGGGGCGGGCGAGAACAGAAATGATGCGGCGCACATTTGGGCAGAGTAGTGTGAAATAGTAGCGGAAACAAAGGGAGTGGAGAGAAATGAAAGGTGGCGGGACAAATGAAAGCAGAGTAAAATGGGATGAGAAAAAAAAGGGAGAGGAGAGAACTGAAAGTTTGTGGCATAAATGGGAGCGAAGCGGCGTGAAATGGGAGCGAAAACAAAGTGACTGGAGAGAACAGAACTGTTGTGGCGCAAATAGGAGCAGAGTGGAGCGAAACTGACGCGGAAAGAATGGGAGTGGAGTAAAGTGAAATGTCCGGCGCGAATGGGAGAGAAATGGGAGGGTAGAGAAGAGAAATCTTGCAGCGCAATTGAGCGGAGCAAAGTTGGAACAGAAACAAAGGGAGATGAGAGAACTGAAAGGTTGCAGTGCAAATGGGAACAAAACGGAGTGAAACGGAAGCAAAAACAATTGGAGTGGAGTGTTCTGAAAGGTTGTCGCACAAATGGGAGCGGTGCAGAGCAAAATGGGAACAAAAAGAAAGAGAGAGGAGAGAACTGAAAGGTTGCAGCGCAAATGGGAGAGGAGCAGAGGGAAATGGGAGTGTAGAGAACTGAAAGTTTGCCACACAAATAAGAGCGGTATGGACCGAAATAAGAGCTGGAACAAAGGGAGTGGAGAGTAATGAAAGGTTGCAGTACAAATGGGAGCAGAGCGAAATGGGAGTGGAAGCAAAGGGAGAGGAGAGAACTGAAAAGTTCTGGCGCAAATGGGAGTGGTGCAGAGCGAAATGGGAGCTGAAAAAATGGTCTGGAGAGAACAGAAATGATGTGGGGCAAATACGAGTGGAGTGGTGCGAAATAGGAGCGGAAACAAAGGGAGTGGAGAGAACTAAAAGGTTGCAGAGCAAATGGGAGCAGAGCGGAACAGAATATGAATGGTAAGAAAGGGAGTGGAGAGAATAGAAATGTTGCGGTGCAAAGAGGAGCGGAGTGGAGCAAAATGGCGGTGAAAACAAAGAGAGTGGAAAGAAGTGAAATGTTCCAGAGCAAATGGGAGTGAAAAGGGAGTGGAGAGAACTGAAAGGTTGCGATGAAAATGGGAGCTGAGTGAAATTGGAACTGAAACAAAGGGAGAGGAGAGAACTGAAAGGTTACGGAGACAACTGACAGGTTGCGGTAAAAAGGGAGCAAAGCAGAGAGATATGAGAGCGAAAAGGAACGGAATGGAAAGTACAGAAATGTTGTGGTGAGAATGCGAGCAGAGTTGAGCGAAATGGGAGCGTAAACAATGGGAGATGAAGGAACTGAAAGGTTGTGGCACAAATGAAAGCAGAGCGGAGCGAAATGGAAGTGTAGAGAACAGAAATGTTGTGCCCAATAGGAGCTGAGCAAAATGGGGATGGAACGGAAAGCAAATGGGAACCAAAAGGAGTGAAACGGTAGCAAAAACTGTTGGAGTGGGGAGAACTAAAAGGTTGCAGCGCAAATGGGAGTGGAGCAAAGTGAAATGTTAGTGCCAAGATCTGAAAGGTTGCCGTGCAAATAGGAGCGGATTGGAACGAAGTGAGAGTTGAAACAAAGGGGCTTGAGTGAACAGAAATGATTCGGAAAAAATACGAGCGGAGTTTTGCGAAGTAGGAGTAGAAAAAAGAAGTGGAGAGAACTGATAGGTTGCAGCACAAATGGGAGCAAAGCAGAGTGAAATGGGTGTGGAAAAGAACGGAATGGAGGGAACAGCAAGGTTGTGGCGACAATGCGATCAGAGCTGAGCGAAATGGAAGCAGAAACAAAGGGAGAGGAGAGAACTGAAAGGTTTTGGCACAAATGAAAACAGTGGAGCGAATTGAGAGTAGAGAGAAGAGAAATGTTGTGGCGCAAATGGGAGATGAGCGAAATGCGAAAGGAATGGAAAGGAATGGAGAGTACTGAAAGGTTGTGGCACAAATGGGAGTGGAACGAAGCGAAATGGGAGCAGAAAGAAAGAGAATGGAGAGAACGGAAATGTAGAGGCACAATAGGAGCGGAGTGGAGCGAAATAGTAGCAGAAACAAAGGGTGTGGAGAGAAATGAATGATTGCGGCGCAAATAGGAGTGGGGTGGAGAGAAATGGGAGCGGAAACAAAGTGAGAGGAGAGAACATAAAGATTGTGGCACAAATGGGAGCGAAGCGGAGTGAAATGGGAGCAGAAAAAAACGGAATGGAGAGGACAGAATGGTTATGGCACAAATGTGAGCAGAGCTGAGTAAAATGGGAGTGGAAACAAAGGGAATGGAGAGTACTGAAAGATTGTGGCGCAAATAGGAGAGTGGAGCGAAATGGGAGCAGAAAAAAAGATACTGGATTGAAGTGAAATTTCCGACACAAATGGGAGTGAAATAAAAAAGGAGAGAAGTGAAAAATTGCAGCACAAATGGGAGGGGAGCGAAATTGGAACAGAAACAAAGTGAGAGGAGAGTACTGAAAGGTTGTGGCGCAAATGGGTGCGGTGCGGAGCGAAATGGGTACAGAAAGAAAAAGAGTGGAGAGTAATGAAAGGCTGCGGCACAAACAGGAGAAGAGCGAAATGGGAGTGGAAGAAAAGGGAGAGGAGATATCAGAAAGGTTGTGGCGCAAATGGGAGCGGCACAGAGCGAAATGGGATCTAAAAAATGGGACTGGATAGAACAGAAATGATGTGGCACAAATACGAGAGGAGTGGAGCGAAATGGGAGCGGAAAAAAAAGGGAGAGGAGAGAACAGAAAGTTTGCGGCGCAAATGGGAACAAAGCAGAGTGAAATGATAGTAAAAACAATAAGGGTGGAGACTGCTGAAAGGCTGTGGTACAAATGGGAGCAGTGCAAAGCAAACTGGGAACGGAACGTAAGAGAGAGGAGAGAACTAAAAGGTTGCAGAGCAAATGTGAGAGGAGCAGAGGGAAATGGAAGTGCAGAGAACTGAAAGTTTCCCACTCAAATAGGAGCGGAATGTACCGAAATAAGAGCTGGAACAAAGGGAGTGGAGAGTAATGAAAGGTTGCGGCGCAAATGGGAGCAGAGCGAAATGAGAGTGGAAGCAAAGGGAGAGGAAAGAATTGAAATGTTCTGGTGCAAATGGGAGGGGCGCAGAGCGAAATGGGAGCTGAAAAGAAGGGACTGGAGAGAACAGTAATGAAGGGGGGCAATTACGAGTGGAGTGGTGCGAAATAGGAGCGGAAACAAAGGGAGTGGAGAGAACTGAAAGGTTCCGGAACAAATGGGAGCAAAGCAGAGTTAAATGGGAGCGGAAAAGAACGGAATGGATAGTTGTCAGTGGTTTGCGGGACAGTTTGACCTGGTACCGTGACAATTGAGGCAGGGGAACCACGGGCCCACACCCCGGAGAAGGGGGAGGGGGGAAAAAGGGAAAAAAGAGAAGGGAGATGGGCCTAGGAACAAAACAGCAGCAACGATCTGAGGAGGAAAGCTAATTTACTAAATAAGATATCAGAAAGGAAAATAACACAATATAATATACTATAATTGGAATTGAGGCAAATGAATCAAATAAAATGAGCAAGAGAGAGAGAGTGTCCGATAAACCGAAGGCCTTACGCTAACGCTGAAGGCGGACGGCTGCAACAAACACCCACTGCCGAGCTCGGTCCCGAAGGGAAGAGAGAGTCCCATGACTGCAGACAGTTTTTATATTTCCCTCTGAGCGTAAACACGTAAGAACGCAAAGCATCGCAAAGTCCTCTGGGGAATGTAGTTCTTCTCTTCTGAGACAGGCATACCTGGAACTATCGATGATCCACGGAGATGGAACATTAACTCTTTAACTCTAAATGCACTACATGATGTTATGATGTGGAATACCAGCACCAAAAATCATAAAACCATGACATTCCACCCCTTATTCAACATCATTACATCATGCTTAATATATATATACATAAAGAAACAATGATTAACAAGCATTAAATACAAACACATACAACATACATATATACATATATACATATATATATATATACATAGTAATAGAATTACTGAGGGCGCTCTCCCCACATCAAATTCCCTTGTGGTACACACTGAACATCCCCATTCATCTGCATCACCCACCAGGTAGACCCAGGTCCCTAAGAAAACAGTTCCACGGAGAGGTTTGCCCTCTCCAGAAGCTGGAAGAACCCAAACCGCTTTTCCCAACATGTTCTTCACATGTACTACAGGGACCTTATCTCCTTCTACAGTAGGTAGAGAGCTGGATTGGGCAGGACCATCGCAATTGATGGATCCTCTGGTGTTGACCAACCAGGTGGCTTCTGACAAATTCTTCTCCCAGTGCTTAAATGTTCCACCACCCATTGCTTTCAACATTGTTTTTAACAACCCATTGTACCTTTCAATTTTACCAGAAGCTGGTGCATGATAGGGGATATGATAAATCCACTCGATGCCATGATCTTTGGCCCAAGTATTTACAAGGGAATTTTTGAAATGAGTCCCATTATCTGACTCAATTCTCTCTGGAGTGCCATGTCGCCATAGGACTTGTTTCTCGAGCCCTAAGATGGTGTTCTGGGCAGTAGCATGGGGTACTGCATATGTTTCAAGCCACCCAGTAGTTGCCTCTACCATGGTGAGCACATAACGATTACCACTGCGAGATCGTGGCAAGGTGATATAATCAACCTGCCACGCCTCCCCATATTTATACTTTTGCCATCGCCCTTACTCCCAAAGAGGTTTCATCCTCTTGGCTTGTTTAATTGTGGCGCATGTATCACAGTCATGGATAACCTGTGCAATGGCATCCATAGTTAAGACCACCCCTTGGGTCTCTAGCCCATTTATATGTTGCATCTCTTCCTTGATGGCCCGAGGTCTCATGGGTCCACCGAGCTAGAAATAATTCACTTTTGTGTTGCCAGTCCAAGTCTACTTGAGCCACCTTAACTTTGGCAGCTAAATCTACCTGATGGTTATTTTGCTGCTCTTCAGTTGCCCAGCTCTTAAGAACATGAGCATCTACATGGCGCACCTTTACAACCATATTCTTTATTCGGGCAGCAATGTTTTTCCACAGTTCAGCAGCCCAAATAGGTTTACCTCTCCGTTGCCAACCATTTTGTTCCCACTGCTGTAACCACCCCCATAAAGCATTTGCCACCATCCATGAGTCAGTGTAAAGATAAAGCACAGGCCACCTCTCTTGTTCAGCAATATCTAATGCCAGCTGGACAGCCTTTACCTCTGCAAATTGACTTGATTCTCCTTCTCCTTCAGTGGCCTCTGCAACTCGTCGTGTGGGGCTCCACACAGCAGATTTCCATCTGCGGTGCTTACCCACAATGCGACACGATCCATCTGCGAACAGGGCGTATCTCTTTTCATTGTCTGGTAGTTCATTATATGGTGGGGCTTCTTTAGGACGTGACACATCTTCAGCTCGCGTTGTTCCAAACGTTTTACCTTCAGGCCAGTCCGTGATCACCTCCACGATTCCTGGACGGTTGAAGTTATACATCCGAGCTCGCTGTGTAATCAGTGCAGTCCACTTACTCCAAGTGGCATCAGTAGCATGATGTGTAGAGGGAGCTGCTTCTTTAAACATCCAGATCAGCACAGGCAGTCGAGGGGCCAGGAGGAGCTGCGTTTCAGTAACGATTACTTTGGAAGTAGCTCGAACCCCCTCGTACGCGGCTAAGATCTCCTTCTCAGTTGGAGTGTAGCGCTCCTCAGACCCCCTGTACACCCGACTGAAGAATCTAAGGGGTTGGCCTCGGGTCTCTCCAGGAGCTCTTTGCCACAAACTCCAAGTGGGACCTTCCTTTCCAGCAGCAGTGTAGAGGATGTTCTTTACGTCCTGTCCCATCCGCACTGGCCCCAGGGCCACGGCACGGGCTATCTCCTGCTTAATTTGCTCAAAAGCCTGCTGCTGCTCAGGGCCCTACACAAGATCATTCTTCTTCCGCGTCACCCGACAGAGAGGGCTCACAATGAGACTGTAGTTTGGAACATGCATTCTCCAAAAGCCCACTACACCCAGAAAAGCTTGGGTTTCTGTCTTACTGGTGGGTGAAGACATGGCAGTAATTTTGTCAATCACATCTGTTGGGATGTGAGGACGTCCATCTTGCCACTTTATACCTAGGAACTGAATTTCTTGTGCAGGCCCTTTCACTTTGCTTCGCTTGATAGCAAAGCCAGCTGGTAGGAGAATTTGGATAATCTGCTCACCTTTCTCAAAGACTTCCTCTGCTGCATTGCCCCATACAACAACGTCATCAATGTATTACAGATGCTCAGGAGCACCACCCTGCTCCAATGCATTTTGGATCAACCCATGGCAAATGGTTGGGCTGTGCTTCCACCCCTGGGGCAAACGGTTCCAGGTGTACTGGACGCCCCTCCAGGTGAAGGCAAATTGTGGCCTGCATTCTGTGGCCAGAGGAATTGAAAAGAAGGCATTAGCAATGTCAATGGTGGCATACCACTTGGCTGCTTTTGACTCCAGTTCATACTGGAGTTGTAACATGCCCGGTACAGCAGCACTCAGTGGGGGTGTGACTTAATTCAGGCCACGGTAATCTACCATCAGCCTCCATTCTCCACTGGCTTTACGCACCCGCCATATGGGGCTGTTAAAAGGTGAGTGAGTTTTGCTGATCACTCCCTGTCTCTCTAGCTGACGAATCAAGTTATGAATGGGGAGCAAGGAATCCCTGTTGGTGCAGTACTGCCGTCTGTTCACCGTTTCTGTAGCAATTGGTACCTGTTGCTCCTCCACTTGTAGCAACCCCACAACAGACAAATCTTCTGACAGGCCAGGTAAAACAGATAGCTGCTTAATGTTGTCTGTGTCCACAGCAGCTATTCCAAAATCACATCGGTACCCCTTGGGATCCTTATAGTGCCCCCTTCTGAGATAGTCTATACCGAGTATGCATGGAGCCCCCTGTCCGGTCACTATAGGATGCTTCTGCCAGTCTTTACCAGTGAGGCTTATTTCTGCCTCCAACACAGACAATTCCTTAGAGCCCCCAGTCACTCCAGAGATATAGATCAGTTCTGTCCCTTTATAACTCGAAGGCATTAGAGTACACTGTGCACCAGTATCCACCAGTGCCTCATATTTTTGTGGTTCTGATATGCCAGGCCACCGAATCCACACAGTCCAATACACTCTATTATCCCTCTCCCTCCTCTGGCTGAGGGCAGGGCCCCTCTATTGGTTACCTGTAGTGACAGGAACAACTTCACTGGTCGTTGGTCTGTGTTGTAATTCTCTCACCCGTGCTCGCAGTGCAGGAGTGGGTTTTTGATGCCATTCCTTCATATCTTCTCCAATTTCACGTAAGTAACTCCACAGAGCCGCGCGTGACATGAAGCTAGTGATGTCATTTGCTCGAGCAGGACAGCGTTTGCTTCTTAAAGCTGCAAGCTTTTCCACCCTATCAATCAGTCGGGATACTTTCTCTAACACATCTTCCATCTGTCCTTCTAACCTTGATATGGCTGAAATGGAAGCGTGTGATGGCGGAAATTTTTGTTCAAAGTTTTGAATTGTAAGAATCAGTTCAAAAACTGGGGGTTTTCTGTCTTGGTCCTCATATCTGTTGAATGTTGTCACTAGTGTACCGGCGTACCTTTCTGGTGCTGTTTTTGAAAGCTTCTGACATATTTCGGGTGTACTCCTTACTTTCTCTGGATCATGGTCTCGATCGTCAGGATCAAACTTGGGATCATACAGCATTTCCGCCACAGCTGTTTCTCTCAAATACTGGATGCCTTCCTCAATAGTTTTCCATCTTTTCACTTTAGGTGCCAGGTCACTCTTGTAGGGATATCTTTCCTTCACAGCTACTAACATTCGTTGCCAGAGGCTGGCGATTCCGTCCATATACCTGCTGATCCCTCTGTCAACAGCTGGGTCACGGGCAATGTTTCCTAGTTGGCGAGCTTCGTTACTGTCGAGGGACACGCTGTTGGTCCCGTTGTCACAACACCGAAGCAACCAAGTGACAATACTCTCATCCGGACGTCGAATAAACTCCTTTCTTGAGCCTTGGATCTCAGACATTTTCATGGGTCGACGAAACGTGGTAACTTTGACTCTCTCATCATCCTCATCATCACTATGTCCATGCCTCTCACTTTTCTTTGTTGCCTTTCTTGGTGGTGGTGGTGGTGTTGAGGACCCCCCCTCGCCTGGATCTTCCTCTTCTTTCACCACCTCTTCTTTGCGTTCTAGGCGTGAGGACACACGTTTCCATTTCTGGCCTTCAACCGGGGCAATCGGCTTTGATACCGGTGCTTTCTCTGGCTGGGTAGATGTGCCTGGGAGGTTTTCCTCTTTGGTCTGAGCCTCAGTTTGGACACTCTCTCTCTCCAGAACAGTATATATACCTCAGTAAGCATAAGCCAAGCCCCAGATAAGCTGTTCCACCTCAGATCTTTCTGAGCCGCAACACCCATTACTCAGATACAGGCCTAGCTCCTCAGGATCCTGCAAGTGCTCAGGAGTAAAATCCCATGGCACCAGGGGACCCCATGCTTCTAATTTCTTTCCTAAAACTCTCCACTTTCCCTGCCATTCAGCATTCTCTGTTTCTGGGAAAAGCTTCCTCCATGCGATGTAAAATCCTATTACAGAGAGTACATTCAGGAGGACTAATATCCCAATCGTTAACATAGTCCCTAAGCTGTAATCTTGAAAATTCATAAGGAACTGAGAGGAGAACCTGGACACCCATTCAAATATTGTTTGGTTTGTTAACATGGTATCATTTGTTACATTATCCGGGGTGCCCAGGTATCTGGTAGATGCCACCATCACTGCTTTTAGTTTGTCATATAGGGACCAGGCTCCACAGATCAGACTGGCAAGCTTAACCAAGTTCCAGTACGTTTTGAGCATTAAAAGGGAAAAAGCAATGAAATACAATCCCTGTAAGGGCACTTTTAACAGAAACAGTAAAAACATTTTTTTTCTTTTACTCAAACAAGCCGGCAGCACCCGAAAAGTTTACAAATATCCCAGAAGAACTGGAAGTACACCTGGACTTCAAGGTCGTGTTTTGCCGTACAGGACCTGCAGTACAGATAAGCTTCCTAACAAAAGACAGAGATTCACTCTAAAAGTATGTCTCTGTCCGGCTAAGGGAGCTGGTTTTGTCCCACGTTGGGCGCCAAAAATGTCAGCGGTTTGCAAGACAGTTTGACCCGGTACCGTGATAATTGAGGCAGGGGACCCACGGAGCCCACACCCCGGAGAAGGGGGAGGGGAAAAAAGGGAAAAAGGAGAAGGGAGATGGGCCTAGGAACAAAACAGCAGCAACGATCTGAGGAGGAAAGCTAATTTACTAAATAAGATATCAGAATGGAAAATAACACAATATAATATACTATAATTGGAATTGAGGCAAATGAATCAAATAAAATGAGCAAGAGAGAGAGTGTCCGATAAACCGAAGGCCTTACGCTAACGCTGAAGGCGGACGGCTGCAATAAACACCCACTGCCGAGCTCGGTCCCAAAGGGAAGAGAGAGTCCCGTGACTGCAGACAGCGAAACTGGATCGGAAACAAAGGGAGGATAGAGAGATGAAAGGTGGCGGAGCAAATGAATGCAGAGAAAAATGGGAGCTGAAACAAAGGGAGTGGGGAGAACTGAATAGCTGTGGAACAAATGGGAGCGAAGCGGAGCAAAATGGGAGCAAAAACAAAGGGACTGGAGAGAACTGAACTGTTGCGGCGCAAAAACGAGCGAAGTGGAGCAAAATGGGAGTGGAAAAAAAAGTGAGTGGTGTGAAGTGAAATGTTCCGGCGCTGATGGGAGCGAAATGGGCGTGGAGAGAAGTGAAAGGCTGCAGTGCAAATGGGAGCGGAGCAGAATGAATTGGGAGCGGAAACAAAGGGACTGGAGAGCACAGAAATGTAGCGGCGCAATGCGAGCGGAGTGGAGCGAAATAGGAGCGGGTACAAAGAGAGTGGAGAGTAATGAAAGGTTGTTGCGCCAACGGGAGCAGAGCAAAACGGGAGGGGAAACAAAGGGACTGAATAGAACTGAAAGGTTGTGGCACAAATGGGAGCGGCGCACGGCAAAATGGTAGGTGTAAGAAAGGGACTGGGGAGAACAGAAATGATGCGGTGCAAATACGAGCGGAGTGGAGCGAAATGGGAGAGGAAAGAAAGGGAGTGGAGAAAACTGAAAGGCTGCCACAAAAATAGGAGCGGAGCAGAGTGATATGGGAGTGCAAAGAACTGAAAGGTTGGCGCGCAAATAGGAACGGAGGGTAGCGAATTAGGAGCTTAAACAAAAGGAGTGGAGAGTAACGAAAGGTTGCAGCGCAAATGGGAGCAGAGCAAAATCGGAGCTGAATCAAAGAAACTTGAGAGAACAGAAATGATGCGACGCAAATAGGATCGGATTGGTGCGAAATAGGAGCTGAAAAAACGGGAGTGGAGAGAACTGAAAGGTTGCGGCACAAATGGGAGCAAAACGGAGTTAAATGGGAGCGGAAAAGAATGGAATGAAGAATACAGAAAGGATGTGGTGCAAATGCGAGCAGAGCTGAGCGAAATGGGAGCGGAAACAAAGGGAGAGGAGAGAACTGAACGGTTGTGGCACAAATGAAAGCACAGCGGAGCGAATTGGGAGTGGAGAGAACAGAAATGTTGCGGCGCAAATGGGAGCAGAAAGAAATGGGAGCCGAAAGGAAAGGAATGGAGAATACGGAAAGGTTGTAGCACAAATGGGAGGGGAGCAAAGCGAAATGGGTGTGAAAGGAAAGGGAGTAGAGAGAACTGAAGAGCTGCAGCGCAAATGGGAGCAGAGCGCAGTAAAATTGGAGTGCAGAGAACTGACTGATTGCCGCGCAAATAGGAGCTGAGCAAAACGAAATGGGAGCTGAAACAAAGGGGCAGGAGAGACCAGAAATGTTGCAGCGCTAATATGAGCGGAGTGGTGCGAAAATGGATCGGAAACAAAGGGAGTGTAGAGAGATGAATGGTGGCTGTGATAAAAAGGGACTGGAGAGGACTGATAGGTTGCAATGCAAATGGGAGCTAAGCAGAGCAAAATGGGAGTGCAGAGAACTGATAGGTTGTGGTGTAAATGGGAGCAGAGCAAGGTGAAATGGGACTGTAGGGAACTGAAAGGTTGCAGCACAAATGGGAGTGGAAATGGAGCGAAATGGTTGTGGAAACAAAGGGGGTTGATAAAACTAAATGTTTGCGGTTCAAATGGGAGTGGAGCGAAATCAAATAGAGGATAGAACTTAAAGATTGTGCTGCAAATGGGAGTGGAGCAAAACGGGAGAAGAAACAAAGGGAGTGGAGAGAACGGAAATTTTGAGGCGCAAATGGGAGCGGAAGAACAAAATAGTAGCAGATAAAAAGGGACTGGAGAGAACTGAAGGTATGTGGTGCAAATGGGAGCGGAGCGCAGTGAAATGGAAGTGTAAAGAAAGAGGAGAGAACTCAAAGGTTGCAACGCAAATGGGAGCTGAGAAAAATGGGTGCGGAACCAAATGGAGTTGAGAGAACAGTAAGGTTGCGGTGCAAACGGGAGCGAAGCGAAGCAAAATGGGAGTGCAGAAATCTGATATGTTGTGGTGTAAATGGGATTGGAGCAAAGTGAAATTGGACTGTAGGGAACTGAAAGGTTGCGGCGAAATGGGAATGGAGCGAAATGGGAGCGGAACCAAAAGGAGTGGAGATAACTGATAGGTTGCGGTACAAATGGGACCAAAGCTGCGCAAAATGGGAGCAGAACGGAAACAATGGGAGTGAAGAGAACTGAAAGGATGCAGCGCAAATAGGAACGGATCAGAACTAAATGGGAAGGTTAGAAAAGGGAGTTAAGAGAACTGAAAGGTTGCGGTGCAAACGGGTACGAAGCGAAGCAAAATGGGAGTGCAGAGAACTGATATGTTGCAATGCAAATGGGAGTGGAGCAGAAGCAAAGTGATTGCAGTAAAATTAAAGTCAGCAGAGCAAATGAGAGCGGCGCAAAATGGGAGTGGAAACAAAGTGAGAGGAGATAACTGTAACCTTGCAGCACAAATGGCAGCAGATCAGAGCGAAATGGGAGCAGAAACTAAGAAAGTGGAGAGATATGAAAGGTTGCGGTGCAAATAGGAGAGGAGTGAACTGGGAGCGGAAACAAAAGGGAGTGGATTGAACTGCAAGTTTGCAGCGCAAATGGGAATGGAGTTGAGGGAAATGGGAGTGTAGAGAACTGAAAGGTTACCGAGCAAATGGGAGTGGAGCGAAATGGGAGCGGAACCAAAAGGAGTGGAGAGAAATGAAAGGTTGAATCGGAAATGGGAGCGGATTAGACCAAAATGTGAGTGGAAAAAAAGAAAGCGGAGAGAACTGAATGCGGTTCAATTGGGAGTGGAGCGAAATCAATTAGAGAGGATAGAAATTAAAGGCTGTGGTGCAAATGGGAGCAGAGCAAAATGGGAGAAGAAACAAAGGGAGTGGAGAGAACTGAAGGGCTACGAAGCAAATTTGAGCGGAAGAACAAAAGAGTAGCAGAAAAAAAGGGACTGGACAGAACTGAATGTATGTGGCACAAATGGGAATGGAGCGATATGGTAGCGGAACCAAATGGAGGGAAGAGAACTGTAAAGTTGCATCAAAAATGTGAGCAGAGCTGAGCGAAATGGGAGTGGAAACAAAGAGAGAGGAGAGAACTGATAGGTTGCAGTGCAAATAGGTGCAGAGCGAAATGGGAGCAAAGCGGAGTGAAATGGGAGTGGAAACAAAGGGACTGGAGGGAACAGAAACGTTGCTGCGCAAATACTAACAAAGTGGAGCTAAATGGGAGCGGAAACAGAGGCAGTGGAGAGAAATGAAAGGTTGCGGCGCAAATGAAAGCAGAGCTAAGCAAAATGGGAGTGGAAACAAAGGGAGTGGAGAAAACTAAATGGCTGCAGTGCTAATGGGATCGAAGCGGAGCAAAATGGGATTGCAGAGAAAAGATATATTGCGGTGTAAATGGGAGCAGAAGAAAGTGAAAGGGGACTGAAGGGAACTGAAAGGTTGCAGCGCAAATGGGAGCAGAGCAAAATGGGAGTGGAACCAAAAGGAGTGGAGAGAACTGTAAGGTTGCATCGGAAATGGGAGCGAAGCGGAGCGAAATGGGAGCGGAAACAAGTGGAGTGGAGTGAAGGCCAATGTTCCAGTGCAAATGGGTGCGTAATGGGAGTGGAGAGAAGTGAAAGGTTGCAGCGCAAATGGTAAGAAAATGGTGTGAAATGGTAGCTAAAACAATCAGAGTGGAGAGTACTGAAAGGTTGTGGCGATAATGGGTGTGGTGCATAGCGAAATGTAATGGAAAGAATGGAAGTGGAGAGAACAGTAATGTTGCAGTGCAAATGGAAGCGGAGCGGAACGAAATGGGAGCGGAAATAAAGGGACTGGAGAGAGCAGAAATGTTGCGGCACAAATAGGAGCGGAGCGGAGCGGAGAGAACTGAAAGGTTGCAGTGCAAATGAGAGCAGAGTGAAATGGGAGCGGAAATGAAAGGAATGGAGTGTACTGAAAGGTTGTGGCACAAATGAGAGCGGAGCGAAATGTGAGCGGATACAAAGGGAGAGAAAAGAAAAGAAAGTTTGTGGGGCGCAAATGGAAGCTGGGCAGAGCGAAATGGGAGTGCAGAGAACTGTAAGATTGCGGTGCATGTAGGAGTGGACCAAAGCGAAATGGGAGCGGAAAGAAAAGGTGTGGAGAAGTAAAATGTTTAGGTGAGAATAGGAGCCAAGTAAAATGAGAGTGGAGAGAAGTGAAAGGTAGAGGCGCAAATAGGAGCGGGGCAAAGAAAATAGGAGTGCAGAGAACTGAAAGGTTGCCACAAAAATGAGAGCTGGGAGGTACGAAATGGGAGCTGAAACAAAGGAACTGGAGAGAAGAGAAATGTAGTGGTGCAAATAGGAGCGGAGTGGAGCGAAAAAGTTGCAGAAACAAAGAGAGAGGAGAGAAATGAAAGGTTGTGGCGTAAATGGGAGCAGAGCTAAGCAAAATGGGAGTGGAAACAAAGGGAGTGGAGAAAACTAAATGGCTGTAGTGCTAATGGGATCGAAGCAAAGCAAAATGAAATTGCAGAGAAAAGATATATTGCGGTGTAAATGGGAGCAGAACAAAGTGAAAGGGGACTGAAGGGAACTGAAAGGTTGCAGCGCAAATGGGAGCGGAGCAAAATGGGAGTGGAACCAAAAGGAGTGGAGAGAACTGTAAGGTTGCATCGGAAATGGGAGCGAAGCAGAGCGAAATGGGAGCGGAAACAAAGGGTCTGGAGAGAAGAGAGATGTAGCGGTGCAAATAGGAGCGGAGTGGAGCAAAAAAGTTGCGGAAACAAAGAGAGAGGAGAGAAATGAAAGGTTGTGGCGCAAATGGGAGCAGAGCGAAATGGGAGCGAAGTGGAGTGAAATGGGAGTGGAAACAAAGGGACTGGAGAGAACAGAAATGTTGTGACACAAATAGGAGCGGAGCGGAGCTGAGCGAAATGGGAGAGGAGAGAAATGAAAGGTTGCAGTGCAAATGAGAGCAGAATGAAATGGGAGCGGAAATGAAAGGAATGGAGTGTACTGAAAGGTTGTGGCACAAATGAGAGCGGAGCGAAATGTGAGCGGATACTAAGGGAGAGAAAAGAAAAAGTTTGTGGTGCAAATGGAAGCTGGGCAGAGTGAAATGGGAGTGCAGAGAACTGTAAGATTGCGGTGCATGTAGGAGTGGACCAAAGCGAAATGGGAGAGGAAAGAAAAGGTGTGGAGAACTGAAATGTTTAGGTGAGAATAGGAGCTGAGTAAAATGGGAGTAGAGAGAAGTGAAAGGTAGAGGCGCAAATAGGAGCAGAGAGAAGCGAAATTAGAGTGCAGAGAACTGAAAGGTTGCCGCAAAAATGAGAGCTGGGAGGTACGAAATGGGAGCTGAAACAAAGGAACTGGAGAGAAGAGAAATGTAGTGGTGCAAATAGGAGCGGAGTGGAGCGAAAAAGTTGCAGAAACAAAGAGAGAGGAGAGAAATGAAAGGTTGTGGCGTAAATGGGAGCAGAGCAAAATGGGAGCAGAAACAAAGGGAGAGAAGAGAAAATAATGGTTTTGGCGCAAATGGAAGCGGCGCGGAGCAAA
This sequence comes from Cyrtonyx montezumae, assembly GCF_038088225.1. Taxonomy (NCBI): domain Eukaryota; kingdom Metazoa; phylum Chordata; class Aves; order Galliformes; family Odontophoridae; genus Cyrtonyx; species Cyrtonyx montezumae. Next base: position 3,307,892 of record NW_027072025.1, read on the forward strand.
ATGGGAGTGCAGATAACTGAAAGATTGCAAAGCAAAGTTGAGTGGAGCGGAGCGAATTGGGAGCGGAAACAAAACGAGTGGAGAATTGATATGTTTAGGCGTGAATGGGATTAGTGCAAAATTGGTGTCCCGGTGTTGTCTGTGACAGTAACCCAAGGGAAACCGAGAAGGGAGAGGGGAGAGAAAAAAAAACTGCGTCAGTGGCCACGCGGCTGCCTGAGCAGAGCCGCGCTCCGGGAGGTGGAGGGGGAAACAACGGGTAGAGATGGGTCTACAAGAAAACAACGGCACGATCTGAGAAGGAACGGTAACTTTACTAAATCTAATAAAATTGAACAATTGAGAGAGAGATAAAAATTTCCAACCCAAAAGCTGTGTGCTTACGTTAAGGAGGACCTGCAGGGGAAGCACACGTGCTGAACCTCCACGGCAGCCAGAGGAGCGCGCCCAGACCGAGCGCTGCCTCGCATCCGGTGCGGAGCTCCGCCCCTCCCCTCTGCTGCTCCCCCAGCATTAACTCCTTCACTGCTGCATGATGCTCTGATGTGGAATACCGGCATCAAAACCACAAAACCACAACATTCCACCCCTTATTCCATATCATCACATGCTTAACACACATCTATACATAACCAAAGAGTTATAACATAAGTTACATAGAAAAATATTTATATATACATACATACACACGTAATTACAGACTGCATTCAACCAGCATCAAATTCCCTTGTGGGACACACTGGACGTCCCCATTTTTATCCATTACCCACCAGGTGCACCCAGGTCCCTGCGCAAAAACGGTTCCACGGAGGGGTTTGCCCTTTCCAGAGGATGGAAGGAACAACAGCGCTTTTCCCAACATGCTCCTCAAATGTACCACAGGGACCTTATCTCCCTCTATGGACTGTAGAGAGCTGGACTGTGTAGGACCCTCTCGGTTGACTGATCCCCTAGTGTTGACCAGCCAGGTGGCTTCTGCCAGATGCTTCTCCCAGTGCTTGAATGTCCCACCACCCATTGCTCTCAACATGGTTTTTAACAACCCGTTGTAGCGCTCGATCTTACCAGCAGCTGGTGCATGGTAGGGGATATTGTAGATCCATTCAATGCCGTGTTCTTTGCTCCAGATATCCACAAGAGAATTTTTGAAATGAGTCCCATTATCGGACTCAATTCTCTCTGGAGTTCCATGTCGCCATAGGACTTGTCTCTCGAGCCCTAAGATGGTGTTTCGGGCGGTAGCATGGGGTACTGCGTATGTCTCAAGCCACCCAGTGGTCGCCTCCACCATGGTGAGCACGTAACGCTTACCATCGCGAGTTCGTGGCAAGGTGATATAATCAACCTGCCACGCCTCCCCATATTTATACTTTTTCCATCGCCCTTCCTGCCAGTGGGGTTTCATCCTCTTGGCCTGTTTAATTATGGCACATGTGTCACAGTCATGGATAACCTGTGCAACGGCATCCATAGTTAAGTCCACCCCTCGGTCTCTAGCCCACTTATAGGTTGCATCCCTTCCTTGATGGCCTGAGGTCTCATGGGCCCACCGAGCTAAAAATAGCTCTCCTTTGTTCTGCCAGTCCAAATCGATCTGAGACACCTCAATTCTGGCAGCTCGATCTACCTGATGGTTATTTTTCTGCTCTTCAGTAGCTTGATTCTTGGGCACATGAGCATCTACATGGCGCACCTTTACACCCAACCTTTTTGTTCGGGCAGCAATGTCTTTCCACAGTTCAGCAGCCCAAATAGGTTTACCCTTCTGTTGCCAGTTGTCCTGTTCCCACTGCTGCAACCACCCCCATAAAGCATTTGCCACCATCCAAGAGTCAGTATAAAGATATAGCATGGGCCACCTCTCCCGTTCAGCCACATCTAAGGCCAGCTGGACAGCCTTTACCTCCGCAAATTGGCTTGACTCTCCTTCTCCTTTGGTGGCCTCTGCAACTCGTCGTGTGGGGCTCCACACAGCAGCCTTCCATCTGCGATGCTTCCCAACAATACGACACGATCCATCAGTGAAGAGGGCATACGTCTTTTCATTCTCTAGTAGTTCGTTATATGGTGGGGCCTCTTTAGCACGTGGTATTTCCTCTGATGGGGATGTTCCAAATTTCTTGCCTTCAGGTCAGTCCATGATCACCTCAAGGATTCCTGGACGGTTGAGGTTCCCCATCCGAGCTCGCTGTGTAATCAGTGCAATCCACTTACTCCAGGTGGCATCGGTAGCATGATGGGTGGGGGGAACCTTTCCTTTGAACATCCAATTCAGCACTGGCAGTCGAGGTGCCAGGAGGAGCTGTGTCTCAGTACCAATTACTTCAGAGGCAGCCCGAACCCCCTCGTATGCAGCCAAAATCTCCTTCTCAGTTGGAGTGTAGCACTCCTCTGAACCCCTGTACACTCTGCTCCAAAATCCAAGGGGTCGGCCTCGGGTCTCCCCAGAGGCTCTTTGCCATAGACTCCAAGTGGGACCTTTCTCTCCAGCAGCAGTGTAGAGGATGTTTTTCACATCCTGTACCAACCGAACTGGCCCCAGGGCCACAGCACGGGCTATCTCCTGCTTGATTTGCTCAAAAGCCTGCTGCTGTTCAGGACCCCATGCAAAATTATTCTTTTTCCGAGTCACTTGATAGAGGGGGTTTACTATGAGGCTGTAGTTTGGGATGTGCATCCTCCGAAAACCTACTACACCCAGAAAAGACTGTGTCTCTTTCTTGCTAGTGGGTGGTGACATACTGGTGATTTTGTCAATCACATCTCCTGGAATGTGACGATGTCCATCTTGCCATTTTACTCCTAGGAATTGAATTTCTTGGGCAGGTCCCTTCACTTTGTTCCGTTTAATAGCAAAACCAGAACCCAGAAGAATTTGGATTATTCACTCTCCTTTTTTAAAAACTTCCTCTGCTGTATCACCCCACACAACAATGTCATAAATATACTGGAGGTGCTCAGGTGCCCCACCCTGTTCCAGTGTGGTTTGAATCAGCCCATGGCAGATGATTGGGCTGTGTTTCCACCCCTGGGGCAAACGGTTCCAGGTGTACTGAACGCCCCTCCAGGTGAAAGCCAACTGTGGTCTGCACTCTGTGGCCAAAGGAATAGAAAAGAATGCATTGGCAATGTCAATAGTGGCATACCACTTGGCTGCCTTTGACTCCAGTTCATATTGCAGCTCCAACATATCTGGCACAGCAGCACTCAGTGGGGGTGTGACTTCATTCAGGCCACGGTAATCTACCGTCAGCCTCCATTCTCCACTGGCTTTACGCACCGGCCATATGGGGCTGTTAAAAGATGAGTGAGTCTTGCTGATCACTCCCTGGCTCTCTAGCTGACAGATCAAGTAATGAATGGGGTGCAAGGAATCCCTGTTGGTGCGGTACTGCCGTCTGTGCACTGTTTTTGTAGTGACAGGTACCTGCAGCTCTTTCACTTTCAGTACCCCCACAACAGACGGATCTTCTGACAGGCCAGGTAAAACAGACAGCTGCTGAATGTTGTCTGCATCTACAGCAGCTATTCCAAAAGCCCATCGGTACCCCTTGGGATCCTTGAAATGTCCTCTTCTGAGATAGTCAATACCGAGTATGCATGGAGCCCCCTGTCCAGTCAGTATGGGATGCTTCCGCCAGGTTTTACCGGTGAGGCTTATTTCTGCCTCCAACACAGACAGTTCCTGAGAACCCCCAGTCACTCCAGAAATATGAATCAATTCTGTCCCTTTATAACTCGAGGGCATCAGAGTGCACTGTGCACCAGTGTCCACCAGTGCCTTATATCTTTGTGGCTCTAATGTGCCAGTCCATCTAATCCACACAGTCCAATACGTCCTATTATCCCTTTCCCTCCCCTCGCTGAGGGCAGGGCCCCTCTATTGGTTACCTGCAGTGACGGGAGCTATTTCATTGGTGGCTGATCTCTGCTGTAGTTCTCTCACCCGTGCTCGCAGTGCGGGAGTGGGTTTTTTTATGCCACATCCACATGTCCTCTCCGTTGTCTCGTAAGAAGCTCCACATGGCCACACGTGACATGATGTTACTGCCATCATTTGCTCGTGCAGAGGGGCCTTTGGTGGCCGAGACTTTCAACAGTTTGATCAATTGCTTCATCAGATTCTTTGGGTCATGCTCGTCTTCATCAGGTGTTTCCAATACTGACACAGGTTCATCCCTATTCATCAGTAATGACAGTTCCTCCAGTATAGTTTTCTGTGTCTCCTTAATCTCACCTACTTCTTCTGCTACTATAGCTGCAATGGAAGCACGTGATGGTGGAAACTGTTGTTCAAAGTTTTGAAGTATAATAGTTAATTCATTAACTGGGAGTCTTCTGTCTTGACCCTCGAATCTATGGAACATTGCTACCAGTGTACTTGCGTACCTCTCTGGTGCTGTTTTGAGAGCTTGCGATATACATCACGTGTACACCTTACTCTATCAGGATCACGGTGCTGGTGTGGATTGTTAGGGACGAAATTGGGATCATACAGCATCTCTACTACGGCTGTTTCTCTCAAAAATTGGATGCCTTTCTCCACGGTGTTCCATCTTTCCACCTTAGGCTCCAGATCATCTTTGTAAGGGTATCTATCCTTTACAGCCACTAGTACTCGTTCCCAGAGGGTAGCGACTCCATTCAGACATCTGCCAATTCCTCTGTCGATAGCTGGGTCTCGGGCAATGCTTGCCAGTTGGCGGGCTTCGCTGCCATCTAGGGACACGCTGCTGGCACCGCTGTCCCAACACCGCAGCAACCAGGTGACAATAGATTCACCCGAGCGCCGTACAAACTCCTTTCTTGAACCTTGTATTTCAGTCATCTTTAGGGGCCGACGAGTAGTGGTAACAGTGACTCCATCATCATCGCTGTCTTCTCCATGTCTCTCACTTTTCTTAGTGGCCTTTTTAGGTGGTGGTGGTGGTGGTGGAGGTGCTGAGGAGGGCCCCTCGCCTGGATCTTCCTTTTTTTTCTCTGCTTCTTCTTCTTTCCGTTCTAGGCGCGAGGACGGCCGTGTCCATTTCTGGCCTTCCACAGGGGCAACTGACACTGATACCGGTGCTTCCTGTGATTGGTCAGGTCTAACTTCGAGGTTTTCATTTTTGCTTTGGACCTTGGTTTGGAAACCATTTCTCTCCAGAATATCAATTATGGCTCGATAAGCACAAGCCAGACCCCAAACAATACATTCCTTCTCAGATTGTCCTGAGTCACATGACTCCTTACCTAAACACTCACTGAATTTCTCAGGATCCCACAGGTGCTCAAGATCAAAATTGCATAACACCAGGGGTCCCCACGCTTCTAATTTCTTTCCTAATTTTTTCCACCTTCCCTGCCATTCAACACTCTCTGGTTTTGAGGAAAGCTTCCTCCACATGATGTAAATTACTATAGCAGAGAGTGCATTCAGGAAAACAGATAACACAGCTGCCACAACTGCCAGGCTGACATCCTGAATATAGGTAAAGACCTTAAAAGAGTAACTGGAAACCATTCCAAATGCCGCATAATCTGTCACGTTAGCCAGGGTGTTTAGGTAGGAGGCATGTAACCCCCTCAGCACACTAAAGTAGCTGTATATTCACATTACTCCAGTGCTGAACGCGAGGAGCTTAAAAAGACGCCAGCATGCTATAAGGTACATGAAAAACCTTAGTCCACTCTGCACCAGATTTACAATGGAGTGCCAATACTGCACTGCCTGCATTCTCCACCAATAATTGTCACAGTGTTGTCCGTGACAGTAACCCAAGGGAAACCGAGAAGGGAGAGGGGAGAGAAAAAAAAACTGCGTCAGTGGCCGCGTGGCCGCCTGAGCAGAGCCGCGCTCCGGGAGGGGGAGGGGGAAACAGCGGGAAGACATGGGTCTACAAGAAAACAACGGCACGATCTGAGAAGGAACGGTAACTTTACTAAATCTAATAAAATTGAACAATTGAGAGAGAGATAAAAATTTCCAACCCAAAAGCTGTGAGCTTACGTTAAGGAGGACCTGCAGGGGAAGCACACGCGCTGAACCTACACAGCAGCCCAGAGCAACGCGCCCAGACCGAGCACCGCCTCGCATCCGGTGCGGAGCTCCGCCCCTCCCCTCTGCTGCTCCCCCAGCATTAACTCCTTAATTGCTGCATGATGCTCTGATGTGGAATACCGGCATCAAAACCACAAAACCACAACAATTGGAGTGGAGAGAACCGTAAGGTTGCAGTTAAAACGGGAGAAAACGAAATTGTAGCAGAAAAAAAAGGAGTGGGGAGAACTGTGGGGCTGCCCAGAAAATGGGAGCTAAGCGGAGTGAAATGGGAGTGGAAACAAAGGGACTGGGGAGTACAGAACTGTTGTGGAGCAAATAAGAGTAGAGTGGAGCAAAATGGGAGCGGAAACAAGGGGAGTGAAGTGAAGGCCAATGTTCCAGTGCAAATGGGTGCGTAATGGGAGAGGAGAGAACTGAAAGGTTGCAGTGCAAATGAGAGCAGAGTGAAATGGGAGCGGAAATGAAAGGAATGGAGTGTACTGAAAGGTTGTGGCACAAATGAGAGCGGAGCGAAATGTGAGCGGATACAAAGGGAGAGAAAAGAAAAGAAAGTTTGTGGGGCGCAAATGGAAGCTGGGCAGAGCGAAATGGGAGTGCAGAGAACTGTAAGATTGCGGTGCATGTAGGAGTGGAGCAAAGCGAAATGGGAGCGGAAAGAAAAGGTGTGGAGAATTGAAATGTTTAGGTGAGAATAGGAGCCGATTAAAATGGGAGTAGAGAGAAGTGAAAGGTAGAGGCGCAAATAGGAGCGGCGCGGAGCAAAATAGGAGTGCAGAGAACTGAAAGGTTGCCGCAAAAATGAGAGCTGGGAGGTACGAAATGGGAGCTGAAACAAAGGAACTGGAGAGAAGAGAAATGTAGCGGTGCAAATAGGAGCGGAGTGGAGTGAAAAAGTTGCAGAAACAAAGAGAGAGGAGAGAAATGAAAGGTTGTGGTGCAAATGGGAGCAGAGCGAAATGGGAGCAAAGCGGAGCGAAATGGAAGCGGAAACAAAGGGTCTGGAGAGAAGAGAGATGTAGCGGTGCAAATAGGAGCGGAGTGGAGCAAAAAAGTTGCGGAAACAAAGGCAGTGTATAGAAATGAAGGGTTGCGGCGCAAATGGGAGCGGAGCGGAGTGAAATGGGAGTGGAAAGAAAAGGACAGGAGAGAACTGAAAGGTTGCAGCACAAATGTGAGCGGAAATGAACGAAATGGGAGCGGAAAAAAAGGGACTGGAGAGAACAGAAATGTAGCGGTGCAAATAGGAGCGGAGTGGAGCAAAATAGTATCGGAAACAAAGGGAGTGGAGAGAAACGAAATGTTGCGGCGCAAATGAAAGCAGAGCAAAATGGGAGCAGAAACAAAGGGAGAGAAGAGAAAATAAAGGTTTTGGCGCAAATGGAAGCGGCGCGGAGCAAAATGGGAGTGCAGAGAAATGCAAGATTGCAAAGCAAAGTGGAGTGGAGCGGAGCGAATTGGGAGCGGAAACAAAATGAGTGGAGAATCGATATGTTTAGGCGTGAATGGGAGTAGTGCAAAATTGGAGTGGAGAGAACTGTAAGGTTGCAGTTAACACGGGAGCAGAACGAAATTGTAGCAGAAAAAAAGGGAGTGGGGAGAACTGTGGGGCTGCCAAGCAAATGGGAGCTAAGCGGAGTGAATTGGGAGTGGAAACAAAGGGACTGGGGAGAAATGAAAGGTTGCGGCGCAAATGGGAGCAGAGCTAAGCAAAATGGGAGTGGAAACAAAGGGAGTGGAGAAAACTAAATGGCTGCAGTGCTAATGGGATCGAAGCAAAGCAAAATGGGATTGCAGAGAAAAGATATATTGCGGTGTAAATGGGAGCAGAAGAAAGTGAAAGGGGACTGAAGGGAACTGAAAGGTTTCAGCGCAAATGGGAGCGGAGCAAAATCGGAGTGGAACCAAAAGGAGTGGAGAGAACTGTAAGGTTGCATCGGAAATGGGAGCGAAGCGGAGCGAAATGGGAGCGGAAACAAAGGGTCTGGAGAGAACGGAAATTTTACGGTGATAATAGGAGCGTAGTGGAACGAAATGCAAGCAGAAACAAATGGAGTAGAGAGATTTGAAAGGTGGGGGCGCAAATTGGAGTGGAGCGGAGCAAAATGGGAGTGGAAAGAAAGGGAGTGGAGATAACTGAATGGTTGCGGCGCAAATGCGAGCGGAGCGCAGTGAAATGGGAGTGGAAACAAAAGAAGCGGGGAGAACTGAAAGGTTACAGTTGAAATGAAAGCGAAGCAGAGTTAAATGGGAGTAGAAACCAAGGGAGTGGAAAGAAATGAAAGTTTGCGGTTCAAATGGGACCGAAGTGGAGTGAAATTGTTGAGGAAAGTAAAAGAGTGGACAGAAATGAACGGTTGCTGCTCAAATTGGGGGTGGAACGGAAGTAAACTGAGTGAAGAGAACTGAAAGGTTTCAGCGCAAATGGGAACAGATCGGAGTGAAATGGGAGCGGAAACTAAGGGAGTGGAGAGAACTGAAAAGATGCAGTGCAAATGGGAGAGGAGTGAAATTGGAGCAGAAACGAATGGGAGTGGATTGAACTGAAAGTTTGCGGCACAAATGAGAGTGGAGTAGAGGGAAATGGGAGTGTAGGGAACTGAAAGGTTGCGGCGCAAATGGAACTGGAGCAAAATGAGATTGAAACAAATGGGGGGGAGAAAAGTGAAAGGTTGAATTGCAAATGAGTATGAATCGGAGCAAAATGGTTGTGGAAACAAAGGGAGTGGATTGAACTGAATGTTTGCAGTGCAAATGGGAGTGGAGTGAAATCAAAGGGAGTGGATTGAACTGAAAGGTTGTGGTGCAAATTGGAGCAGAGCAAAATGGGAGAAGAAACAAAGGGAGAGGAGAGAACGGAAAGTTTGCTGAACAAATGGGAGCAGTAGAACAAAATAATAGCAGAAACAAAGGGACTAGAGAGAATTGAAAGGATGTGGCGCAAATGGGAGCGGAACGAAATGGTAGCGGAACCAAAGAGAGAGAAGAGAACTGTAAGGTTGCATCAGAAATGGGAGCAAAGCGGAGTGAAATGGGAGTGGAAACAAAGGGAGTGGAGAGTACTGTAAGAATGCAGTGCAAATGGGAGCAAAGCTGAGCGAAATGGGAGAGGAAACAAAGGGAGTGGATTGAAGTGAAAGTTTGCGGTGGAAATGAGAGCGGAGCAGAACGAATTCGAATCAGAAACAACGGGAGAGAAAAAAAATGAATGATTGCGGTGCAAATGGGATTAGAGCAGAGAAAAAAGGAGTGGAGAGAACTGAAAGGTTACGGAAAAAATGGGAGCGGAGCGCAGTGAAATGGGAGTGTAAACAAAGAAAGAGGAGAGAACTGAAAGGTTGCGGCACAAATGGAAGCAGAGATAAATGGGTGCGGGACCAAATGAAGGGGAGAGAACTGTAAGGTTGCGGTGCAAATGGGAGCAAAGCGGAGCGAAATGGTTGTGGAAAGAAAGGGAGTGGACAGAAATGAAAGGTTGCCATGCAAATGGGTGTGGAACGGAAATAAAGTGAGTAGAGAGAACTGAAAGTATGCAGCGCAAATGGGAGCAGATCAGAGCGAAATGGGAGCGGAAACTAAGGGAGTGGAGAGATATGAAAGGTTGCGGTGCAAATGGGAGAGGATTGAAATAGGAGCGGAAGCAAAAGGGAGCGGATTGAACTGAGAGATTGCGGCACAAATGGGAGTGGAGGAGAGGGAAATGTGAATGTAGAGAAATGAAAAGCTGCGGTGTAAATGAGAGCAAAGCAGAGCAAAATGAGAGCGGAAACAATGGGAGTGGATTGAACTGAAATTTGTGACACATACGAGAGAAAAGCAGAACGAAATGGGATCGGAAACAACGGGAGAGAAAATAACTGAATGATTGTGGCGCAAATGGGATAAGAGCGTTATAAAAGGGAGTGGAGAGAACTGAGTTTTGCAGAGCAAATGGGAACGGAGCGGACTGAAATGGGAGCGGAAACAAAGGGTCTGGAAAGAACGGAAATTGTGCGGTGAAAAGAGGAGCGGAGTGGAGCGTAATGCGAGCGGAAACAAAGAGAGTAGAGAGATTTAAAAGGTGGTGGTGCAAATGGGAGCAGTGCGAAAAAAAAGTGGACAGAAGTGCAAGTTATCGATGCAAATGGAAGCGTAGCAAAATGGGAACAGAAACATAGGGAGAGGAGAGAATTGAAATGTTGCGGCGCAAATGGGAGCAGAGCGTAGTGAAATTGGAGCGGAAACAAATGGAGTGGGGACAAGGGAAAGGTTGCAGAGCAAATGGGAGCGGAGCAGAGCTAAATGGGAGTGGAAACAAAGGGAGTGGAGAGAACTGAAAGGTTGCGGCTCAAGTGGGATCAACGCAGAGCGAAATGGGAGTGCGGAGAACTGAAATTTTACGGTACAAATGGGAGCGGAGCTAAGCGAAATGGGAATGGAAACAAAGGGAGTGGAGAGAACTGATAGACTGCAGTGCAAATGGGAGCGAAGCTGAGTGAAATGTCAGCAAAAACAAAGAGAGTGGAAAGAAATGAAAGGTTGCTGTGCAAATTGGCCCGAAGCAGAGTGAAATGGGAGCAGAAACAAAGGAACTGGAGAGAAGAGAAATGTAGTGGTGCAAATAGGAGCGGAGTGGAGCTAAGAAGTTGCAGAAACAAAGAGAGAGGAGAGAAATGAAAGGTTGTGGCGCAAATGGGAGCAGAGCGAAATGGGAGCGAAGCGGAGTGAAATGGGAGTTGAAACAAAGGGACTGGAGGGAACAGAAACGTTGCCGCGCAAATACTAAGAAAGTGGAGCGAAATGGGAGCGGAAACAGAGGCAGTGGAGAGAAATGAAAGGTTGCGGGGCAAATGGGAGCAGAGCTAAGCAAAATGGGAGTGGAAACAAAGGGAGTGGAGAAAACTAAATGGCTGCAGTGCTAATGGGATCGAAGCAGAGCAAAATGGGATTGCAGAGAAAAGATATATTGCGGTGTAAATGGGAGCAGAAGAAAGTGAAAGGGGAGTGAAGGGAACTGAAAGGTTGCAGCGCAAATGGGAGCAGAGCAAAATGGGAGCGGAACCAAAAGGAGTGGAAGGAACGGAAATTTTACGGTGATAATAGGAGCGGAGTGGAGTGAAATGCAAGCAGAAACAAATGGAGTAGAGAGATTTGAAAGGTGGGGGCGCAAATTGGAGTGGAGCGGAGCAAAATGGGAGTGGAAAGAAAGGGAGTGGAGATAACTGAACGGTTGCGGCGCAAATGCGAGCGGAGCGCAGTGAAATGGGAGTGGAAACAAAAGAAGCGGGGAGAACTGAAAGGTTACAGTTGAAATGAAAGCGAAGCAGAGTTAAATGGGAGCAGAAACCAAGGGAGTGGAAAGAAATGAAAGGTTGCGGTTCAAATGGGACCAAAGTGGAGTGAAATGGTTGAGGAAAGTAAAAGAGTGGACAGAAATGAAAGGTTGCTGTGCAAATTGGGGGTGGAACGGAAGTAAACTGAGTGAAGAGAACTGAAAGGTTGCAGCGGAAATGGGAGCAGATCGGAGCAAAATGGGAGCGGAAACTAAGGGAGTGGAGAGAACTGAAAAGATGCAGTGCAAATGGGAGAGGAGTGAAATTGGAGCAGAAACGAATGGGAATGGATTGAACTGAAAGTTTGAGGCACAAATGAGAGTGGAGTAGAGGGAAATGGGAGTGTAGGGAACTGAAAGGTTGCGGTTCAAATGGGAGTGAAGCAGAGTGAAATGGGAGCAGAAACATAGGGAGTGGAGAGATATGAAAAGTTGCAGTGCAAATGAGAGAGGAGTGAAATTGGAGCAGAAACGAATGGGAGTTGAATGAATTGAAAGTTTGCGGCACAAATGATGGTGGAGTAGAGGGAAATAGTAGTGTAGAGAACTGAAAGGTTGCAGCAGAAATGGGAGTGTGGTGGAGCGAAATGGGAGAGGAAACAAATGGAGTAGGGACAAGCTAAAAGTTGCGGAGCAGATGGGAGCAGTGCAGAATGGAATTGGAGCTGAAACAAAAGGACTGGAGAAAACAGAAATGTTGAGGCTCAAATAGGAGCGGAGTGGAGCAAAATGGGATGAAAATGAAAGGGAGTAGAGTGAACTGAAAGGTTGCGGTTGAAATGGTAGAGGAGAAGTGCGAAAAGGAAGTGGAGAGAAGTGCAAGTTATCTACGCAAATAGGATCGGAACAAAATGGGAACGGAAACATAGGGAGAGGAAAGAACTGAGATGTTGCGGCTCAAATGAGAGCAGAGCGGAGTGAAATTGGAGCAGAAACAAATGAAGTAGGGACAAGGGAAAGGTTGTGGCACGAATGGGAGCGGAGCAGAGCGAAATGGGAGCGGAAACAAAGAGAGTAGAGAGATTTAAAAGGTGGTGGTGCAAATGGGAGCAGTGCGAAAATAAAGTGGACAGAAGTGCAAGTTATCGATGCAAATGGAAGCGTAGCAAAATGGGAACAGAAACATAGTGAGAGGAGAGAATTGAAATGTTGCGGCGCAAATGGGAGCAGAGCGTAGTGAAATTGGAGCGGAAACAAATGGAGTGGGGACAAGGGAAAGGTTGCAGAGCAAATGGGAGCGGAGCAGAGCTAAATGGGAGTGGAAACAAAGGGAGTGGAGAGAACTGAAAAGATGCAGTGCAAATGGGAGAGGAGTGAAATTGGAGCAGAAACGAATGGGAATTGATTGAACTGAAAGTTTGCGGCACAAATAAGAGTGGAGTAGAGGGAAATTGGAGTGTAGGGAACTGAAAGGTTGCGGCGCAAATGGAACTGGAGCAAAATGAGATTGAAAAAAAAGGAGGGGTGAAAAGTGAAGGGTTGCATCGCAAATGAGTATGGATCGGAGCAAAATGGTTGCGGAAACAAAGGGAGTGTATTGAACTGAAGTTTTGCTGTGCAAATGGGAGCAAAGCTTAGCGAAATGGGAGAGGAAACAGAGTGGATTGAAGAGAAAGTTTGCGGTGGAAATGAGACCATAGCAGAACGAATTCGAATCGGAAACAACGGGAGAGAAAAGAACTGAAAGATTGCTACACATATGGGATTGGAGCAGAAAAAGGGAGTGGAGAGAACTGAAGGGTTGCGGTGCAAATGGGAGTGTGGTGGAGTGAATTGGGAGCAGAACAACAAGGACAGGAGAGAACTGGATAGTTGCGGTGTAAATTGGAGCGAAGCGAATATGGAGCGGAAACTAAGGGAGTGGAGAGAACTGAGTTTTGCAGAGCAAATGGGAACGGAGTGGACTGAAATGGGAGCGGAAACAAAGGGTCTGGAAAGAACGGAAATTGTGCAGTGAAAAGAGGAGCGGAGTGGAGCGCAATGCGAGTGGAAACAAAGAGAGTAGAGAGATTTAAAAGGTGGTGGTGCAAATGGGAGCAGTGTGAAAATAAAGTGGACAGAAGTGCAAGTTATCGATGCAAATGGAAGCGTAGCAAAATGGGAACGGAAACATAGGGAGAGGAGAGAATTGAAATGTTGCAGCGCAAATGGGAGCAGAGCGTAGTGAAATTGGAGCAGAAACAAATGGAGTGGGGACAAGGGAAAGGTTGCAGAGCAAATGGGAGCGGAGCAGAGCTAAATGGGAGTGGAAACAAAGGGAGTGGAGAGAACTGAAAGGTTGCGGCTCAAGTGGGATCAACGCAGAGCGAAATGGGAGTGCGGAGAACTGAAATTTTGCGGCACAAATGGGAGCGGAGCTAAGCGAAATGGGAATGGAAACAAAGGGAGTGGAGAGAACTGATAGGCTGCGGTGCAAATGGGAGCGAAGCAGAGTGAAATGTGAGCAGAAACAAAGGGGGTGGTAAGAAATGAATGGTTGCGGTGCAAATTCCCCGAAGCAGAGTGAAATGGTTGTGGAGAGAAAGAGAGTGGACAGAAATGAAAGCTTGCAGTGTAAATTAGGTCTGGAACGAAAATAATGTGAGTGGAGAGAACTCAAAGCTTCCAGCGCAAATGGTTGCGGAGCTAAATGGGAGCGGAATCAAAAGGAGTGGAGAGAACTGTAAGGATGCATCGGAAATGGTAGCGGAGCGGAGCAAAATGGGAGTGGAAACAAAGGGAGTGGAGAGAACTGAAAGGTTGCGGTTCAAATGGGAGTTAAGCAGAGCGAAATGGGAGCAGAAACATAGGGAGTGGAGAGATATGAAATGTTGCAGTGCAAATGGGAGAGTAGTGAAATTGGAGCAGAAACGAATGGGAGTTGAATGAATTGAAAGTTTGCGGCACAAATGAGGGTGGAGTAGAGGGAAATAGTAGTGTAGAGAACTGAAAGGTTGCAGCGCAAATGGGAGTGTGGTGGAGCGAAATGGGAGAGGAAACAAATGGAGTAGGGACAAGCTAAAAGTTGCGGAGCAAATGAGAGCAGTGCAGAATGGAATTGGAGCTGAAATAAAAGGACTGGAGAAAACAGAAATGTTGAGGCGCAAATAGGAGCGGAGTGGAGCAAAATGGGATGAAAATGAAAGGGAGTAGAGTGAACTGAAAGGTTGCGGTTGAAATGGTAGAGGAGAAGTGTGAAAAGGAAGTGGAGAGAAGTGCAAGTTATCTACGCAAATAGGATCGGAGCAAAATGGGAACGGAAACATAGGGAGAGGAGAGAACTGAGATGTTGCGGCTCAAATGAGAGCAGAGCGGAGTGAAATTGGAGCGGAAACAAATGAAGTGGGGACAAGGGAAAGGTTGTGGCACGAATGGGAGCGGAGCAGAGCGAAATGGGAGTGGAAACAAAAGGAGTGGAGAGAACTGAAAGGTTGAGACTCAAGTGGGATCAACGCAGAGCGAAATGGGAGTGCAGAGAACTGAAACGTTGCGGCACAAATGGGAGCGGAACTAAACAAAATGGGAATGGAAACAAAGGGAGGGGAGAGAACTGATAGACTGTGGTGCAAATGGGAGCGAAGCGGAGTGAAATGTGAGCAGAAACAAAGGGAGTGGAAAGAAATGAAAGGTTGCGGTTCAAATGAGAGTGAAGCAGAGTGAAATGGGAGCAGAAACTAAGGGAATGGAAAGAAATGAAAGGATGTGGTGCAAATGGGACCGAAGCGGAGTGAAATGGTTGTGGAGAGAAAGGGAGTAGACAGAAATGAAAGGTTGCAGTGCAAATTGGGGGTGGAACGAAAATAATGTGAGTGGAGAGAACTGAAAGGTTGCGACTAAAATGGTAGAGGAGCAGAGCGAAATGGGAGCGGAACCAAAAGGAGTGGGGAGAACTGAAAGGTTGCGGCTCAAGTGGGAGCGAAGGGGAGCAAAATGGGAGTGCAGAGAACTGATATGTTGCGGTTCAAATGGGAGCGGTGCAAAGTGAAAGGGGACTATAGGGAACTGAAATGTTGCAGCGCAAATGGGAGCAGAGCGAAAAGGGAGTGGAACCAAAAGGAGTGGAGAGAACTGTAAGGTTGCATCGGAAATGGTAGCGGAGTGGAGTGAAATGTGAGTAAAAACAAAGGGAGTGGAGAGAACTGATAGGCTGCGTTTCAAATGGGAGTGTAGAAGAGTGAAATGGGAGCAGAAACTAAGAAAGAGGAAAGAAATGAAAGGTTGCGGTTCAAATGGGACCGAAGTGGAGTGAAATGGTTGTGGAAAGAAAGGGAGTGGACAGAAATGAAAGGTTGCAGTGCAAATTGGGGGTGGTATGGAAATAAAGTGAGTGGAGAGAACTGAAAGGTTGCAGCGCAAATGGGAGCAGATCGTAGCGAATTGGGAGCCGAAACTAAGGGAGTGGAGAGAAGTGAAATGTTGCGGTGCAAATGGGAGAGGAGTGAAAGGAGCAGAAACGAATTGGAGTGGATTGAACTGAAAGTTTGCAGCACAAATGAGAGTGGAGTAGAGGGAAATGGGAGTGTAGAGTACTGAAAGGTTGCGGCGCAAATGGGACTGGAGCAAAATGGGATGGAAACAAAAGGAGGGGAGAGAAGTGAAAGGTTGCATCGCAAATGGGTGTGGATCGGAGCGAAATGGTTGTGGAAACAATGGGAGTGGATAGAACTGCATGTTTGCTGTGCAAATGGGAGTGGAGAAAAATCAAAGGGAGTGGATAGAACTGAAAGGTTGTGGTGCAAATTGGAGCAGAGAAAAATGGGAGAAGAAACAAAGGGAGAGGAGAGAACGCAAATTTTGCTGCACAAATTGGAGCAGTAGAATAAAATAGTAGCAGAAACAAAGGGACTAGAGAGAATTGAAGGGATGTGGCACAAATGGGAGCGGAGCAAAATGAGAGAAGAAACAAAGGGAGTGGAGAGAACGCAAAGTTTGCGGCACAAATGGAAGTAGTAGAACAAAATAGTAGCAGAAACAAAGGGACTAGAGAGAATTGAAGGGATGTGGCAAAAAAGGGAGCGGAGCGAAATGGTAGCGGAACCAAAGAGAGGGAAATGAACTGTAAGGTTGCATCAGAAATGGGAGCAAAGCGGAGTGAAATGGGAGCGGAAAAAAAGGGACAAAAGAGAACAAAAATGTAGCGGTGCAAATAAGAGTGGAGTGGAGCAAAATATGATCCGAAAAAAAGGGAGTGGAGGGAAACGAAATGTTGCGGCGCAAATGAAAGGACAACAAAATGGGAGCGGAAACAAAGGGAGAGAAAAGAAAGTTATTGGTGCAAATGGGAGCGGCGTGGAGCAAAATGGGAGTGCAGAGAACTGAAAGATTGTGGTGCAAAGAGGAGTGGAGCGGAGCGAAATGGGACCAGAAAAAAAAAAGTGGAGAATTGAAATGTTTAGGCCAGAATGGGAGTAGTGCAAAATGAGAGTGGAGAGAACTGTAAGGTTGCAGTGTAAATGGGAGCAGAGCGAAACTGTAGCAGAAAAAAAGTTAGTGGAAAGAACTGAAGGGCTGCCAAGCAAATGGGAGCTAAGCAGAGTGAAATGGGAGTGGAAAAAAAGGGACTGGAGAGAACAGAACTGTTGCGGTGCAAATAAGGATGGAGTGGAGCGAAATGAAAACGGAAACAAGGGGAGTGGCGTGAAGTGAACTGTTCCGGTGCAAATGGGAGCATAATGGGAGTGGAGAGAAGTGAAAGGTTGCGGCGCAATAGGGAGCAGAGCGAAGCTGGAACGAAAAAAAAGGGAGAAGAGAAAACTGAAAGGTTGCAGAGCAAATGGGAAAAAAATGGAGTGAAATGGTAGCAAAAACCATCAGAGTGGAGAGTACTGAAAGGTTGTGGCGATAATGTGTGTGGAGTGTAGAGAAATTTAACAGAAATAATGCAAGTGGAGAGAACAGTAATGTTGCAGCGCAAATGGGAGCAGAGCGGAAAAAAATGGGAGTGGAAATAAAGGAACTGAAGAGAACAGAAATGTTGCAGCATAAATAGGAGCGGAGCAGATCGCAATGTAGGAGGAGAGAACTGAAAGATTGCGGTGCAAGTAGGAGTGGAGCGGAGCGAAATGGGAGCGGAAAGAAAAGGTGTGGAGTATTGAAATGTTTAGGTGAGAATAGCAGCCGAGTAAAATGGGAGTTTAGCAAAGTGAAATGTTCCGGCAACGAATGGGAGTAGTGCAAAATGGGAGTGGAGAGAAGTGAAAGGTAGAGGCGCAAATGGGATCAAAACAGAGTGAAATGGAAGCAAAAACAATCAGAGTGGAGAGTACTGAAAGCTTGCAGAGCAAATGGGAGTAGTGCGTAGCGAAATGTAACGAAAAGAAAGGGAGTGGAGAGAACAGAAATGTTGCAGTGCAAACACTAGTGGAGTAGAGCGAAATGGGAGCAAATACAAAGGGAGTGAAATGTTCTGGTGCAAATGGGAGTGAAATGGGAGAGGAGAGAAGTGAAAGGCTGTGGCGCAAATAGAAGCGACGCAGAGCAAAATGGGAGTGCAGAGAACTGAAAGGTTGCTGCAAAAATGGGAGCTGATAGGAATGGAGTGGGAGCTGAAAAAAAGGGACTGGAGAGAAGAGAAATGTAGTGGTGCAAATAGGAGCAAAGTGGAACGAAATAGGAGCGGAAACAAAGAGAGAGGAGAGAAATGAAAGGTTGCGGCGCAAATGAGAGCAGAGCGAAATGAAAGCGGAGTGGAGTGAAATGGGAGTGGAAACAAAGGGACTGGGGGGAACAAAAATGTTGCAGCGCAAATACTAGCAAAGTGGAGCGAAATGGGAGCAGAAAAAATAGGAGTGGAGAGAAATGAAACCTTACGGTGCAAATGTGAGCAAAACAAAATGGGAGTGGAGAGAATGAAACGTTGCAGCGCAAATGGGAGCAAAGCGAAAGTATAACAGAAACAAAAAGAGAGGAAAGAACTGAAATGGAGCGGCGCAAATGGGAGCAATATGGAGTGAAATGGTAGAGAAAACGATCGCAATGGAGAGTACAGAAAGGTTGTTGCAGAAATGGGAACAAGGCGGAGCGAAATGGGAGCAGAAAGAAAGGGAGTGGAGAGAACTGAAAGGTTACAGCGGAAATTAGAGGGGAGCTGAACGAAATGGGAGTGGAAACAAACGGAGTGGAGAGAACAAAAATGATAAGGCACAAAAGGAGCGGAGAGAAGCGAAATAGGAGCGGAAAGAAAGGGTGTGGAGAGAAATGAAAGGTTGCAGTGCAAATGAGAGCATAACGAAATGGGAACCGAAACAAATCGGGAGGAGAGAACTGAAAGGTCGTAGCGCAAATGGGAGCGGCGCAGAGTAAAATGGATGCGCAGAGAACTGAAAGATTGCAGCGCAAATATGAGCGGAGTGGTGCGAAATGGGAGCGGAAACAAAGGGAATGAAGAGAACTGAAATGTTCCGGAGAGAAAGGGGGCAGTAAAAAATGGATGTGGAGGGAAGTTAATTTTTTTTGCTAGAATGGGAGCAGTGCAAAATTGGAGTGGAGAGAAGTGAAAAGTTGCGGTGCAAATGAGAACGGAGTGGAATTGGAGCTGAAAGAAAGGGAGTGGAGAGAAATGAAGGGCTGCGAAGCAAATGAGAACGGAGCAGAGCTAAATGGGATCTGAAATAAAGGGACTGGAGGGAACAGAAATGTTGCGGTGCAAATACTAGCGGAGTGGAGCAAAATAGGAGCGGAAACAAAGGGAGTTGGGAGAAGTGAAATATTCCAGTGCAAATGGGAACAAAATGGGAGTGGAGAGTACTGAAATGCTGCGGCACAAATAGGAGCGGCGCGGAGTGAAATGGGAGAGCAGAGAACTGAAAGTTAGCAGCGCTAATGGGAGTGGAGTGGAACGAAATGGGAGCTAAAACAATGGGACTGCAGAGAACAGAAATCTAACTGTGCAAATAGGAGTGGAGTGGAGCAAAAAAGTTGCGGAAACAAAGAGAGAGGAGAGAAATGAAAGGTTGCAGCGCAAATCGAAGCAGAGCAAAATGGGAGCTGAAAAGAAAGGAATGGAGAGTACTGAAAGGTTGTGGCACAAATGGGAGCATAAAGAAGGAGAGAAGGAGAGAACAGAAAGGATGCAGAGAAAATTGGAAACGTGCTGAATGAAATGGGGGCGGAAACAAAGGGAGTGGAGAGATCAGAAATGAAGCGGTGCAAATAGGAGTGGAGTGGAACAGAATAAGAGCAGAAACAAAAGGAGTAGAGAGAAATGAAAGGTTTCGGCGCAAATGAAAGCAGAGCAAAAAGGGAGCAGAAACAAAGGCAGAGGCGAGAACCGAAAGGTTGTGGAGCAAATGGGAGCGGATCGAAGCAAAATGGCTGTGGAAGCAAAGGGAGTGGATAGACCTGAAAGTTTGCATTGTAAATGGAAGCGGAGCAAAATGGGTACAGAAACTAAGGGAATGGAGAGAACGGAAAGTTTGCAGCGCAAATGGGAGCGGAGGAGCGAAATACTAGCAGAAACAAAGGGACTGGAAAGAACTGAAAGGCTGCAGTGCAAATGGGAGAAGAGAAAAATGGGTGCGGAACAAAATGGAGGGGAGAGAACTGTAAGGTTGCGGTGCAAATGGGAGCCAAGCAGAGCTAAATGGTACTGGAAAGGAAGTGAGTGGTGAGTACTGAAAGGTTGCATTGCAAATGGGTGTGGAACAGAAATAAAGTGAGTGGAGGGAACTGAAAGGTTGCAGAGCAAATGGGAGCAGATAGGAGCGAAATGAGAGCGGAAACTAAGGCTGAGGATTGAACTGAAAGATTACGGTGCAAATGGGAGTGGAGTAGATGGAAATGGGAGTGTAGAGAAATGAAAGGCTTCGGTAAAAATGGGAGCAAAGCGTATCAAAATGGGAGCAGAAACAATGGGAGTGGATTGAACTGAAAGTTTGCTGTGCAAATGAGAGCAAAGCGGAACAAAATGGGATTGGAAACAACGGGAGAGAAAAGAACTGAAAGATTGCGGCGCAAATGGGATTAGAGCGTATAAAAAGGGAGTGGAGAAAACTGAAAGGCTGTATCGCAAATGGAGCATATCGGAGCGAAATGGTTGTGGAAGCAAAGGGATTGGATAGAACTGAAAGTTTGCAGTGTAAACAAAAGCGAAGCAAAATGCGAGCTAAAAAAAAAAAGGAGTGGAGAGAACTGAAAGGCTACAGTGCAAATGGGAGCAGAGCGGAGCGAAATGGGAGAGGAAACAAAGGGAGTGGATTGAAGTGAAAGTTTGCAGCGCAAATGAGATCAATGCAGAACGAAATGGGATCGGAAACAACGGGAGAGAAAAGAACTGAATCATTGCGGCGCAAATGGGATTAGAGCGGAGAAAAAAAGAGTGGAGAGAACTGAAAGGTTGCGGTGAAAATAGAAGCGGAGCGGAGAAAAATGGGAGCGGAAAAAAAAGGAATGGAGAGAACTGAAAGGCTGCGGGGCAAATGAGAGAAAAGTGGAGCGAAATGGGAGCAGAAAAACAAGGAGTGGAGAGAACCGAAAGGCTGTGGTGCAAATGGGAGTAGAGCGAAGCGAAATGGCCGTGAATAGAACTGATATGTGTCGGTGTGAATGGGATTGGAGCAAAGCGAAATGGGAGTGGAGAGAAAAGAAAAGTTCCGGCGCAAATGGGAGTGGAGCGAAATGGGAGCAGAAACACATTGATTGGAGAGAACTGAAAGGTTGCATCGCAAATGGGAGCACTGCGGATCAAAATGGAAGCAGAAACGAAGAGAATGGAGAGAACTGAACAGTTGCAACGTAAATGGGAGCAGAGCGGAAACAGTGGGAGTGAAGAGAACTGAAAGAATGCAGCGCAAATAGGAACGGACCGCAACTACATGGGAGGGGAAACAAAGGGAGCAGAGAGAACTGAAAGGTTACGGTGTAAATGTGAGCGAAGCGAAAATGGAGCGGAAACAATGGGACTGGGGAAACAGAAATGCTGCGGTGCAAATAGGAGTAGCGTGGAGCGAAATAGGAGCAGAAAGAGAGAGGAGAGAAATGAAAGGTTGCGTCGCAAATGGGAGCAGAGCGAAATGGGAGCAGAAAAGAATGGAATGGAGAGTACTGAAGGGTTGTGGCACAAATGGGAGTTGTGCTAAGCAAAACGGGAGTGGAAAGAATGGGAGTGGAGATAACTGAAAGGTTGCAGCACAAATGTGTGTGGAACTGAACGAAATGGGAGCGGAAAGAAAAAGAGAGGAGAGAACTGAGAGGTTGCAATGCAAATGGTCGCAAAACAGATTGAAATGGGAGCAGAAATTATCAGAATGGAGAGAACTGAAACGTTTGCAGCGCAAACAGGAGTGGAGTGGAGCAAAATAGGAGCGGAAACAAAGGGAGTGGAGAGAAATGAAAGGTTACGGCGAGAATGGGAGCTGTGCAAAATGGGTGAGGAGGGAAGAGAAATGTTCCGTCGAGAACGGGAGCAGTGCAAAATGGGAGTGGAGAGAACTGGAAGGTTGTGGTGTAAATGGGATCGAAGCGAAAATGGAGCGGAAACAATGGGAGTGGAGAAAACTGAATTTTGCGGAGCAAATGGGAGCGGAGCAAAGTAAAATGGGAGTGGAAAAAAAGGGTCTGGAGAGAAGAGAAATGTTGCAGTAAAAATATGAGCGGAGTGGAATGAAATGCGAGCGGAAACAAAGGGACTAGAGAGAACTGAATTATTGGGGCGCAAATGGGAGCAGAGCGAAAAGGGAGCAGATACACATGGAGTGGAGACAAAGGAAAGGTTACTGCGCAATGGGAGCGGAGAGGAATGAAATGGGAGATGAAAAAAAGGGACTAGAGAGAACAGAAATGTTGAGGAGCAAATAGGAGAGGAGTGGAACAAAATGGGAGAAAAAACAAAGGGAATAGAGAGAACTGAAAGGTTGCGGTGCTAATGGGAGTGGAGCAGAGCAAAATGGGAGTGGAAACAAAGGGAGTGGAGAGAACTGAAAGGTTGCACCTCAAGTGGGATCAACGCAGAGCGAAATGGGAGTGCAGAAAACAGAAATGTCGCGGCACTAATGGGAGCGGAGCTAAGTGAAATGGGAGTGGAAACAAAGGGAGTGGAGAGAACTGATAGGCTGCGGTGCAAATTAGAGCAAAGCAGAGCAAAATGGGAGTGCAGAGAACTGATATGTTGTGGTGAAAATGGGAACGGAGAAAAGTGAAATGGGACTGTAGGGAACTGAAAGGTTGCATTGGAAATGGGAGTGGACATGAGCGAAATGTGAGTGGAAACAAAAGGAGAAGAGAGAACTGCAAGTGTGCAGTTCAAGTGGGAGTGAAGCAGAGCAAAATGGGAGTGGAAACTAAGGGAGTGGAAAGAAATGAAAGGTTGAGGTGCAAATGGGAATGGAGCGGAAACAAACTGAGTGGAAAGAACTGAAATGTTGCAGCGCAAATGATAGTGGAGCGGAGTGATATGGGAGTGGAAACAAAGGAAGTGAAAAGAACTGAAAGATTGCAGTGCAAATAGGACCGAAGCAAAGCGAAATGGAAGTAGAAACAAAGAAAGAGGAGAGAACTGAAAGTTTTCGGCTCAAATGGGAGCGGAGAAAAATGAGTGCGGAAACAGAGGGGAGAGAATTGTAAGGTTGCATCGCAAACAAGAGCAGAGTGGAGCGAAATGGTTTTGGAAATAAAGTGAGTGGAGAGAACTGAAAGGTTGCAGTGCAAATAGGAGCGAAGCAGAGGAAAATGGGAGCGGAAACTAAGGAAGTGGAGAGATCTCAAAGTTTGCGGCACAAATGGGAGCAGACTGGAGCGAAATGGGAGCGGAAACAAATGGGAGTGGAGCGAACTGAGAGTTTGCAACGCAAATGGGAATAGAGAGAAATTGGAGCGAAAAAAAAAGGAGTGGAGAGAAGTGAAATGATCCAGCGAGAATGGGAGCAGGGAAAAATGGATGTGGAGAGAAGTAAAATGTTTCTGCGAGATTGGGAGCAGTGCAAAATATGAGCAGAGAGAAGTGCAAGGTTGCGGTACAAATGGGAATGGTGTGGAATTAGAGTGGAAAGAAAGGGAGTGGAGAGAACTGAAAGGTTGCGGCGCAAAAGGGAGTGAAATGGGGGTGGAGAGAAATGAAAGGCTGCAGCGCAAAAAGGAGCGGCGCAGAGCAAAATGGGAGTGCAGAGAACTGAAAGGTTGCAGCGCAAATCGGAGCGGAGGGGAACGAAATGGGAGTGGAAACAAAGGGACAGGAAAGAAGAGAAAAGTAGTGGTACAAATAAAAGCAGAGTGGAGCAAAATAGGAGCCGAAACAAAGAGAGAGGAGAGAAATGAAAGGTTGCGGCGCAAATGGGAGCAGAGTGAAATTGGAGCCGAAACAAAGGGACTGGAGAGAACAGAAATGTTGCGGCGCAAATAATAGCAAAGTGGTGGGAAATGGGAGCAGAAACAATGGGAGTGTAGAGAACTGAAAGATTGCGGCACAAATGGGAGTGGAGAAAAGCGAAATGGGAGTGGAAACAAAGGGAATGAAGAGAACTGAAAGGTTGCGGCTCAAGAGGGAGCAACTCGGAGCGAAATGGGAATGCAGAGAACTGAAATGTTGCCGCACAAATGGGAGCGGACCTAAGCGAAATGGGAGTGGAAACAGAGAGAGTAGAGAGAACGGAATGGTTGTGGTTCAAATGGGAGTGAAGCTGTCATGGTTTTATGATTTTTGGTACTGGTATTCCACATCATAACATCATGTAGTGCATTTAGAGTTAAAGAGTTAATGTTCCAGCTCCGTGGATCATCGATCGTTCCAGGTAAGCCTGTCTCAGAAGAGAAGAAGAACTCCATTCCGCAGAGGACTTTGCGATGCTTTGTGTTCTTACGTGTTTACGCTCAGAGGGAAAGATAAAAACTGTCTGCAGTCACGGGACTCCCTCTTCCCTTTGGGACCGAGCTCGGCAGTGGGTGTTTGTTGCAGCCGTCCGCCTTCAGCGTTAGCGTAAGGCCTTCGGTTTATCGGACACTCTCTCTCTCTTGCTCATTTTATTTGATTCATTTGCCTCAATTCCAATTATATTATATTATTATCCTTTCTGATATCTTATTTAGTAAATTAGCTTTCCTCCTCAGATCGTTGCCGCTGTTTTGTTCCTGGGCCCATCTCCCTTCTCCTTTTTCCCTTTCCTCTTTCCCCTTCCCCGGGGTGTGGGCCCGTGGGTCCCCTGCCTCAATTGTCACAATACCGGGTCAAACTGTCCCGCAAACCTCTGACAGAAGCCTAGCTAAATGGTAGGGGAAAGTAACTGAGAGGAAAGAAATGAAAGTTAGCGGTGCAAATGAAACCGAATCAGAGCGAAATGGGAGTGGAAAGGAAGGGATAGGAGAGAATTGATATGTTGCGTCGCAAATGCGAGCAGAAAGGGCGCAAAATGGGAGCGGAAACAAATGGAGTGGGGACAAGGGAAAAGTTGCGGCGCAAATGGGAGCAGTGCAAAATGGAATTGGAGCTGAAACGGAAGGACTGGAGAGAACAGAAATGTTGAGGCGCAAATAGGAGCGGAGCGCAGTGAAATGGGAGTGGAAACAACGAAAGAGGAGAGAACTGAAAGGTTGCGGCACAAATGGGAGCAGAGAAAAATGGGTGCAGAACCAAATGGAGGGGAGAGAACTGTAAGGTTGCAGAGCAAATGGGAGCAAAGCGGAGCGAAATGGCTGCGGAAAGAAAGGGAGTGTACAGAAATGAAAGGTTGCCGTGCAAATTGGAGTGGAATGGAAAAAAAGTGAGTGGAGAGAACTGAAAGTATGCAGCGCAAATGGGAGCAGATCGGAGCGAAATGGGAGCGGAAACTAAAGGAGTGGAGAGATATGAAAGGTTGTGGTGCAAATGTGAGAGGAGTGAAATGGGAGCAGAAACAAAAGGGAGTGGATTGAACTGAAAGTTTGCGGCGCAAATGAGAGCAAAGCGGAACGAAATGGGACCAGAAAAAACGGGAGAGAAAAGAACTGAATGATTGCGGCGCAAATGGGATTAGAGTGGAGAAGAAGAGAGTGGATTGAAATGAAAGGTTGCGGTGAAAATGGGAGCAGAGTGGAGCGAAATGGCAGTGAAGAGAACTGATATGTTGCGGTGTAAATGGGATTGGAGCAAAGCTAAATGGGAGTGGAGAGAAATGAAAAGTTCCGGCGCAAATGGGAGTGGAGCGAAATGGGAGCAGAAACACATTGATTGGAGAGAACTGAAAGGTTGCATCGCAAATGGGAGCATGCCAGAGCAAAATGGTTGTGGAAAGAAAGGGAATGGAGAGAACTGAACCATTGCGGTGCAAATTAGAGTGAAGTGGAGCAAAATGGGACGGAAACATAGGGAGAGGAGAGAATTGATATGTTGCGGCGCAAATGCGAGTGGAGCAGAGCGAAATTGGAGTGGAAACTAAGAAAGTGGGGACAAGAGAAAGGTTGCGGCGAAGATGGGAGTGGTGCAGAATGAAATGGGAGCTGAAACAAAAGAACTGCAGAGAACAGAAATGATGAGGTGCAAATTGGAGCGGAGCGCAGTGAAATGGGAGTGGAAAAAACTAAAGAGGAGAGAACTGAAAGGTTGCAACACAAATGGGAGCTGAGAAAATGGGTGCGGAACCAAATGGAGGGGAGAGAACTGTATGGTTGCGGTGCAAATGGGAGCCAAGCAGAGCGAAATGGTTGTGGAAAGAAAGTGAGTGAAGAGAACTGAAAGGTTGCGGTGCAAATGGGTGTGGAACGGAAATAAAGTGAGTGGACAGAACTGAAAGGTTGCAGCGCAACTGAGAGCAGATCAGAGCGAAATGGGAGTGGAAAGTAAGGGAGTGGATTGAACTGAAAGATTGCGGCACAAATGGGAGTGAAGGAGAGGGAAATGGGAGTGTAGAGAAATGAAAGGCTGCGGTGAAAATGGGAGCAAAGTGTATCAAAATGGGAGCGGAAACAATGGGAGTGGATTGAACTGAAAGTTTGCAGCACATATGAGAGCAAAGCGGAACGAAATGGGATTGGAAACAACGGGATAGTAAAGAACTGAATGATTGCGGCGCAAATGGGATTAGAGCGTGGAAAAAGGGAGTGGAGAGAACTGAAAGGTTGCATCGCAAATGGAGCATATTGGAGAGAAATGGTTATGGAAGCAAAGGGAGTGGAGAGGACAGAAAGTTTGCAGTGTAAATGGAAGCGAAGCAAAATGGGAGCAGAAAGAAAAAGGAGTGGATAGAACTGAAAGACTGCGGTGCAAATGGGAGCAGAGTGGAGCGAAATGGCCATGAAGAGAACTGATATGTTGTGCTGTAAATGGGATTAGAGCAAAGCGAAACGCTAGTGTAGAGAACTGAAAAGTTGCGGCGCAAATGGGAGCGGAGCGAAATAGGAGCGGAAACAAATGGATTGGGGAGAACTGAAAGGTTGCATTGCAAATGGGAGCGGATCGGAGCGAAATGCTAGCAGAAAAAATGGGACTGGAGAGAACTGAAATACTGCGGTACAAATGGGAGGAAAGCAGAGCAAAATGGGAGTGCAGAGAACAGATATGTGGCAGTGTAAATGGGAGCGGAGCAAAGTGAACTGGGACTATAGGGAACTGAAAGGTTGCAGTGAAAATGGGAGCGGAGCGAAATGGGAGCGGAGCGAAAAAGAGTGGAGAGAACTGTAAGGCTGCGGTTCAAATTGGGGGGTAAGTGGAGTGAAATGGGAGTGGAAGCAAAGAAAGTGGAGATATGTCATGGTTTTATAATTTTTGGTGCAGATATTCCACATCATTACATCATATAGTGCATTTAGAGTTAAAGAGTTAATGTTCCAGCTCCGTGGACCATCGATAGTTCCAGGTATGCCTGTCTCAGAAGAGAAGAACTACATTCCCCAGAGGACTTTGCGATGCTTTGCGTTCTTACGTGTTTACGCTCAGAGGGAAAGATAAAAACTGTCTGCAGTCACGGGACTCTCTCTTCCCTTCGGGACCGAGCTCGGCAGTGGGTGTTTGTTGCAGCCGTCCGCCTTCAGCGTTAGCGTAAGGCCTTCGGTTTATCGGACACTCTCTCTCTCTTGCTCATTTTATTTGATTCATTTGCCTCAATTCCAATTATATTATATTATATTGTGTTATTTTCCTTTCTGATATCTTATTTAGTAAATTAGCTTTCCTCCTCAGATTGTTGCCGCTGTTTTGTTCCTGGGCCCATCTCCCTTCTCCTTTTTCCCTTTCCCCCTTCCCCTTCCCTGGGGTTTTGGCTCCATGGGTCCCCTGCCTCAATTGTCACGGTACCGGGTCGAACTGTCCCGCAAACCGGTGACAATTTTGGCGCCCAACGTGGGGCACGACTAGCTACCTTAGCCGGGCAGAGACATACTTTTAGAGTGAATCTCTGTCTTTTGTTCGGAAGCTTATCTGTTCTGCAGGTCCTGTACGGCAAAAAACGACCTTGAAGTCCAGGCGTACTGCCAGTTCTCCTGGAATATTTGTAAACTTTTTGGGTGCTGCCAGATTGTTTGAGTAAAAGAAAAAAAAAAGTTTTTACTGTTTCTGTTAAAATTGCCCTTACAGGGATTTCATTTCATTGCTTTTTCACTTCTAATGCTCAAAACGTACTGGAACTTGGTTAAGCTTGCCAGTCTGATCTATGGAGCCTGGTCCCTATATGACAATCTAAAAGCAGTGATGGAGGCACCTACCAAATACCTGGGCACCCCGGCTAATGTAACAAACGATACCATGTTAACAAACCAAACAATATTTGAATGGGTGTCCAGGTTCTCCTCTCAGTTCCTTATGAATTTTCAAGATTACAGCTTAGGGACTATGGTAACAATTGGGATATTGGTCCTCCTGAATGTATCCCCTATAATGGCACTTTACACCATGTGGAGGAAGCTTTTCCCAGAAACAGAGAATGCTGAACGGCAGGGAAAGTGGAGAGTTTTAAGAAAGAAATTAGAAGCATGGGGTCCCCCGGTGCCATGGGATTTTACTCCTGAACACTTGCAGGATCCTGAGGAGCTAGGCCTGTATCTGAGTAATGGATGTTGTGGCTCAGAAAGATCTGAGGTAGAACAGCTTATCTGGGGCTTGGCTTATGCTTACTGAGGCATATATACTGTTCGGGAGAGAGAGAGAGAGAGTGTCCTAAATGAGGCTCAGGCCAAAGAGGAAAACCTCCCAGGCACATCTGACCAGCCAAAGGAAGCACCGGTATCAAAGTCAGTTGCCCCGGTAGAAGGCCAGAAATGGAAACGTGTGTCCTCACGCCTAGAACGCAAAGAAGAGGTGGCGAAAGAAGAGGAAGATCCAGGCGAGGGGGGGTCTGCAACAAAGAAAAGTGAGAGGCATGGACATAGTGATGATGAGGATGATGAGAGAGTCAAAGTTACCACGTTTCGTCGACCCATGAAAATGTCTGAGATTCAAGGCTCAAGAAAAGAGTTTATTCGACGTCCGGATGAGAGTATTGTCACTTGGTTGCTTCACTGTTGGGACAACGGGGCCAACAGCGTGTCCCTCGACAGTAATGAAGCTCGCCAACTAGGAAACATTGCCCGTGACCCAGCTGTCGACAGAGGGATCAGCAGGTATATGGATGGAATCGCCAGCCTCTGGCAATGAATGTTAGTAGCTGTGAGGGAAAGATATCCCTACAAGAGTGACCTGGCACCTAAAGTGAAAAGATGGAAAACTATTGAGGAAGGCATCCAGTATTTGAGAGAAACAGCTGTGGCGGAAATGCTGTATGATCCCACGTTTGATCCTGAAGATCGGGACCATGATCCTGAGAAAGTAAGGAGTACACCTGAAATACGTCAGAAGCTTTCAAAAACAGCACCAGAAAGGTACACCAGTACACTAGTGACAACGTTCAACAGATATGAGAACCAAGACAGAAAACCCCCAGTTTTTGAACTGATTCTTACACTTCAAAACTTTGAACAAAAATTTCCACCATCACATGCTTCCTTTTCAGCCATATCAAGGTTAGAAGGACAGATGGAAGACGTGTTAGAGAAAGTATCCCGACTGATTGATAGGGTTGAAAAGATTGCAGCTTTAAGAAGCAAACGCCGACCTGCTCGAGCAAATGATAGCACTAACTTCATGTCACGCGCGGCTCTGTGGAGTTACTTACGTGAAAATGGAGAAGATATGAAGGAATGGCATCAAAAACCCAACCCTGCACTGCGAGCATGAGTGAGAGAATTACAACACAGACCAACGACCAGTGAAGTTGTTCCTGGTACTACAGGTAACCAATAGAGGGGCCCTGCCCTCAGCCAGAGGAGGGAGAGGGATAATAGAGTGTATTGGACTGTGTGGATTCGGTGGCCTGGCACATCAGAACCACAAAAATAGGAGGCACTGGTGGATACTGGTGAACAGTGTACTCTAATGCCTTCAAGTTATAAAGGGGCAGAACTGATTTATATCTCTGGAATGACTGGGGGTTCTCAGGAATTGTCTGTGTTGGAGGCAGAAATAAGCCTCACTGGTAAAGACTGGCAGAAGCATCCTATAGTGACCGGACAGGGGGCTCCATGCATACTCGGTATTGACTATCTCAGAAGCGGGCACTTTAACGATCCCAAGGGGTACCGATGGGCTTTTGGAATAGCTGCTGTGGACACAGACAACATTCAGCAGCTATCTGTTTTACCTGGCCTGTCAGAAGATCCGTCTGTTGTGGGGTTGCTACAAGTGGAGGAGCAACAGGTGCCAATTGCTAAAAAAACGGTGCACAGACGGCAGTACCACACCAACAGGGATTCCTTGCTCCCCATTCATAACCTGATTCGTCAGCTAGAGAGACAGGGAGTGATCAGCAAAACTCACTCACCTTTTAACAGCCCCATATGGCCGGTGCGTAAAGCCAGTGGAGAATGGAGGCTGACGGTAGATTACCGTGGCCTGAATGAAGTCACACCCCCACTGAGTGCTGCTGTACCGGACATGTTACAACTCCAGTACAAACTGGAGTCAAAAGCAGCCAAGTGGTATGCCACCACTGACATTGCCAATGCCTTCTTTTCAATTCCTCTGGCCACAGAATGCAGGCGACAGTTTGCCTTCACCTGGAGGGGCGTCCAGTACACCTGGAACCATTTGCACCAGGGGTGGAAGCACAGTCCAACCATTTGCCATGGGTTGATCCAAACTGCATTGGAGCAGGGTGGTGCTCCTGAGCATCTGCAATACATTGATGACATTGTTGTATGGGGCAATACAGCAGAGGAAGTCTTTGAGAAAGGAGAGCAGATTATCCAAATTCTCCTACAAGCTGGATTTGCTATCAAGCGAAGCAAAGTGAAAGGGCCTGCACAAGAAATTCAGTTCCTAGGTATAAAGTGGCAAGATGGACGTCGTCACATCCCAACAGATGTGATTGACAAAATTACTGCCATGTCTCCACCCACCAGTAAGACAGAAACCCAAGCTTTTCTGGGTGTAGTGGGCTTTTGGAGAATGCATGTTCCAAACTACAGTCTCATTGTGAGCCCTCTCTGTCGGGTGACGCGGAAGAAGAATGATTTTGTGTGGGGCCCTGAGCAGCAACAGGCTTTTGAACAAATTAAGCAGCAGATAGCCTGTGCCGTGGCCCTGGGGCCAGTTCGGACGGGACAGGATGTAAAGAACATCCTCTACACTGCAGCTGGAAAGGAAGGTCCCACTTGGAGTTTGTGGCAAAGAGCTCCTGGAGAGACACGAGGTCGACCCCTTGGATTCTGGAGTTGGGCGTACAGGGGGTCTGAGGAGCGCTACACTCCAACTGAGAAGGAGATCTTAGCCGCGTACGAGGGGGTTCGAGCTGCTTCCGAAGTAATCGGTACTGAAACACAGCTCCTCCTGGCACCTCGACTGCCAGTGCTGAGCTGGATGTTCAAAGGAACAGCTCCCTCTACCCATCATGCTACTGATGCCACTTGGAGTTAGTGGACTGCACTGATTACACAGCGAGCTCGGATGGGGAACCTCAACCGTCCAGGAATCCTTGAGGTGATCATGGACTGGCCTGAAGGTAAAACGTTTGGAACAACGCCAGCAGAGGAGGTGTCACGTGCTAAAGAAGCCCCACCATATAATGAACTACCAGACAATGAAAAGAGATATGCCCTGTTCACAGATGGATCCTGTCGCATTGTGGGTAAGCACCTCAGGTGGAAATCTGCTGTGTGGAGCCCCACACGACGAGTTGCAGAGGCCACTGAAGGAGAAGGAGAATCAAGTCAATTTGCAGAGGTAAAGGCTGTCCAGCTGGCCTTAGATATTGCTGAACGAGAGAGGTGGCCAGTGCTTTATCTTTACACTGACTCATGGATGGTGGCAAATGCTTTATGGGGTTGGTTACAGCAGTGGGAACAAAATGGTTGGCAATGGAGAGGTAAACCTATTTGGGCTGCTGAACTGTGGAAAAACATTTCTGCCCGAATAAAGAATATGGTTGTGAAGGTGCGCCATGTAGATGCTCATGTTCCTAAGAGCCGGGCAACTGAAGAGCAGCAAAATAACCATCAGGTAGATCGAGCTGCCAAAGTTAAGGTGGCTCAAGTAGACTTGGACTGGCAACACAAAAGTGAATTATTTCTAGCTCGGTGGGCCCATGAGACCTCGGGCCATCAAGGAAGAGATGCAACATATAAATGGGCTAGAGACCCAAGGGTTGGACTTAACTATGGATGTTATTGCACAGGTTATCCATGACTGTGACACATGCGCCACAATTAAACAAGCCAAGAGGATGAAACCTCTTTGGGAGGAAGGGCGATGGCAAAAGTATAAATATGGGGAGGCGTGGCAGGTTGATTATATCACCTTACCACGATCTCGCAGTGGTAAGCGTTATGTGCTCACCATGGTAGAGGCAACTACTGGGTGGCTTGAAACATACGCAGTACCCCATGCTACCGCCCGGAACACCATCTTAGGGCTCGAGAAACAAGTCCTATGGCGACATGGCACTCCTGAGAGAATTGAGTCTGATAATGGAACTCATTTCAAAATTCTCTTGTAAATACATATTGGAGAGAAATGATTATGGAAGCAAAGGGAGTGGACAGGACAGAAAGTTTGCAGTGTAAATGGAAGCGAAGCAAAGTGGGATCAGAAAAAAAAAGGAGTACCTTTTTTCACGGTACCGGGTCAAACTGTCCCGCAAACCGCTGACAGTGGCGCAAATGGGAGCGGAGCGAAATGGTAGCGGTAGCAAATGGAGGGAAGAGAACTGTAAGGTTGCATCAAAAATGGGAGCAGAGCGGAGAGAAATGGGAGTGGAAACAAAGGGAGTTGAGAGAACTGTAAGGTTGCGGTGCAAATAGGAGCATAGTAGAGTGAAATGGGAGCAGAATCAAAGGGAGTGGATTGAACGGAACGTTTGTGGAGCAAATGAGAGCGGAGCGGAACGAAATGGAATCGGAAACAACATTAGAGAAAGGAACTGAATGATTGCGGCGCAAATGGGATTAGAGCGTAGAAAAAGGGAGTGGACAGAACTGGAAGGTTGCATCGCAAATGGGAGCATATCGGAGTGAAATTGTTCTGGAAGCAACGGGAGTGGATAGAACTGAAAGTTTGCAGTGTAAATGGAAGCGAAGCAAAGTGGGATCAGAAAAAAAAAGGAGCGGATAGAACTGAAAGGCTGCGGTGCAAATGGGAGCAGAGCGGAGCGAAATGGCCGTGAAGAGTACTGATATGTTGCTGTGTAAATGGGATTAAAGCAAAGCGAAATGGTAGTGTAGAGATGTAAGTGACTAATATCTTATACCATTGCCTCAAATGTTGCTGATGAACATGTCCGAACACTTCCAAGCTTGTCCTGGGCAAGGGTTGTGAAATCCCTTTTCTATGGGACAAGCTGATGGGCATGTCCTGGGGCAGCCTAAGCTAGAGCTCAGTGGCCATTGAACACTCTTTTGTGGAACTCACCTCCTGGGGAAGATAACCATCTCAGGTGATACCCGCCTGATGCTCAAGCAGGAGGGGTTCGAGGGGTTCGTCACGTAGATTGGAGAAATCTGGGAGATAAATAGAGGGGTCCTGCAGCCACAAAGTTGGAGGGTTTTCTCTGGAGTGGCTTCCTCTTGGAGAAGCTTTCTCTTAGTAGAGACCTCCCGAGCTGATCACTGCCTGCTGCTTCCTGGAGAGGCCTTCTCTTTGGAGAGACCTCACGAGCTGATCACTGTTCGCTGCTGCCCCTCCGGGGGTTGACCCCTCACCACTTCTCCTGTGCTGACCCCGCACCCCTCCTCCTGTGCTGACCCGGTGCTGCTTCTACGGACAACTGCTTGCTGCTCAAGGCTGCCCGTCACTGCTGCTGTTCTCCCCGCTTCTGCCGCCCTTGCTCTTCTGCCTCAGACTGTTGGAGCCGCTTGCAACCGGACCGCCCCTGGGATCCTGGCTGGTGACTATCCCTGCTTTGTACAAGCCCTTGCTTCCTTCCTTTCTTTCCTATCTCTCGCCTTCCCTTCCCCATCACCCTAACAGTGTCTTTCCCCATCTCCCTAGTTTATAGTGGTAATAAACTGGTCGGACAAACATCTGAACCGTTGTTTATTAATCCCACGCTGGGTATATACATAATCAAAGAACCTTCGTCGCCCTCCTTTGTATTGGAGCGTGACAAGAGAATTGAAAACTTCTGGTGCAAATGGAAGCAGATCGAAGCGAAATGCGAGCAGAAACAAAGGGACTGAAGTAAAATGAAAGGCTGCAGTGCAAATGAAAGCAAAGCGGAGTAAAATGGGAGTGCTAAGAACAGATATGTTGCGGCGTAAATGGGAGTGGAGAGAACTGAAATGGAACTGTAGGGAACTGAAAGGTTGCGGCGCAAATGGGAGCAGTTCTGAGCAAAATGGGAGCGGAAACAAAAGCAGTGGAGAGATATGAAAGGTTGCGGTGCAAATGGGAGAGGAGTGAAATGAGAGCGGAAACAATGGGAGTAGATTGAACTGAAAGTTTGCGGAGCAAATGTGAGCAAAGAGGAATGAAATGGGATCGGAAACAACGGCAGAGATAAGAACTTACTGATTGCGGCGCAAATAAGATTAGAGCAGAGAAAAAGGGAGTGGAGAGAACTGAAAGGTTGCGGTGAAAATGGGAGAAGAGCAGAAAAAAATGGGAGCGGAAACAAAAGGAATGGAGAGAACTGAAAGGCTGAGGTGAAAATGGGAGCAGAGCGGAGTGAAATGGCAGTGAAGAGAAACGATATGTTGCGGTGTAAATGGGATTAGATCAAAGCGAAGAGGTAGTGTAGAAAACTAAAACGTTCAAGCGCAAATCGGAGCAAAGCGAAATGGGAGTGGAAACAAATGGATTGGAAAGAATCCCTAGTGCTGTTCAAGAAGCGTTTAGATTAGGTGCTAAGGGATTTGATTTAGTAGGTTGGTAGGGGTAGTGATAGGAGGATGGTTGGACTAGATGATCTTGTAGGTCCTTTCCAACCTTATGAACCTATGAACCTATGAACTGTAAGGTTGCGGTGCAAATGGGAGCAAAGTGGACCGAAAAGGGAGCAGAAACAAAGGGAGTGGAATGAACTGAAAGTTTGCGGAGCAAATGAGAGCGTAGCGGAACGAAATGGAATGGGAAACAACGGGAGAGAAAAAAAAATGAATGATTACAACTCAAATGGGATTAGAGTGGAGAACTAAATAGTTGCGGTGTAAATGGGAGCGAAGTGAAAATGGAGCAGAAACAAAGAGACTGGAGTGAACAGAAATGTTGTGGCACAAATAGGAGTGGAGTGGAGCGAAATGGGATTGGAAACAAAGGGTCTGGAGAGAACAGAAAGGTTGCGGCTCAATTGGGAGCAACGCGGAGCGAAATGGGAATGCAGAGAAGTGAAACGTTGCGGAACAAGTGGGAGTGGAAACAAAGGGAGTGGATAGAACAAAATGTGGTTCAAATGGGAGTGGAGCGAAATGAAATAGGATAGAACTTAAAGGTTGTGGTGCAAATGGGAGCGGAGCAAAATGGGAGAAGAAACAAAGGAAGTGGAGAGAACAGAAATTTTGCGTCGCAAATGGGAGCGAAAGTACAAAATCGTAGCAGAAAAAAGGACTGGGAGAACTGAAGGTATGTGGTGCAAATGGGAGAGGAGCGAAATGGTAGCGGAACCAAATGGAAAGAAGAGAACTGTAAGGTTGCATTAAAAATGAGAGCAGAGTGGAGAGAAATGGGTGTGGAAACAAAGGGAGTGGAGAGAACTGTAAGGTTGCGGTGCAAATGGGAACAAAGTGGAGCAAAATGGGAGCAGAACCAAAAGGAGAGGATTGAACTGAAAGTTTGCAACGCAAATGAGAGCGGAGCAGAACGAAATGGAATCGGAAACATGTAGAGTAAATAACTCCTAATGACGATACTCCACCAGGGAATAGTATAGAAGATGGTATATTTCAAGTAGTTCTATACAAACAGTTATACAGGTAATACAAAAGAGAAGATGGCTCACCTTTAAGATGACAAGGCTCGCAGAGGACTCCACATGGAAGGGATCTCCAAGAAGAGATCCTTCCCTGGTGGTGGTCAGCCCTTAAATGGGGTTTGAGAGAGGAGGAACTAGGCTCCACCCCTTCCACCCACACAGGTATATCACCTTCACCTGTGCCCCCATGGCTGACTTGGTGCTCACCTCAGGTGACCAATCAGTGGTTCAGGCCGTGATTCAGCAGTTCCCATACACTCCACCCCTTCACGACATGAACCACTGATCAAGTAACCATAAGGTGAGTTCCCCTTGATACAGAGACCCAATACATCGCGACGCTTACATAATTGCCCGTCGCAACGCATGCTGATGTAATCTGATATGAGTGATGATCGGCGCAACCGTCGAACTCTTCTTTGGGCCAGTGCTCGGTGGTATCTACTGGAAGCATGTAATCATACAGTGCAGGTCCATCTTACGTGTCATCAGTCCCGGTTAGACCATCACCAGATGCTTCACATGGTCTTATAACAACTCTGGAACACTGCAGTATTGTTTTGATTCCTTCTGGTGATTCATAGACTTATGGGGAGTAATACAAGTGTTTTAGAGGTACCAAGAGGGGAAGATCCGCTTTCCAGGGCAAGATACAGGCCGTATTCCTGTCTTGGGTTAACACTTCAGCTTGTACAGGGGCACGCCCTGGTCGCCTGTACCAGACCCTTTGACCCGATGTCTGTGGCTGTACGACTATATCAGGCACCAAAGGGGGTGTCCTGATCTGCCACAGAGACATGATAGGGGTCCCCTTAGCAATGAAGACTGGAGTGTTAACCATTATTTCAGTAGGCCATGTACCTATAACCGGAGGAGCTACCGAACCCCCCACCTCCAATAATCTCCCCCAAGGTGCAAGTAGGCCGCACCATCGTGGTCCTACCTGCACCTTCCAGGGCCATTTTATTCTATTGGTACCTGGTTCTAGGTCCTCAGGGGCAGGGAGCAGAAGGTTGTTCTCATTGCCAATCTGAGGTTTCACTTCATTATCGGTGCCCGTAATTTGGATCCTAAGTGGGGAGGCCCATATTGTTTGTAACATTTTCAAGGCACTGGGTCTGCCATCTCTAGGTCTTTCATTCAGGTCCCGCAGGGTCTCATGGAGTCTCTTTGTCCACCCCTGCAGGGACTGAGAGTCTGTCTTCAGGGCAGCCTTGAGAATACCATTGTAACGTTCGATAAGGCCTGCCCCCGTTGGATTATATGGCAGGTGGAATCGCCACTCAATATTATTTTCTTCTGCCCAGCGTTGTATCACTGCACCCGTGAAATGACTTCCTTGGTCACTCTCGATGACTTGCGGTGTCCCGTAGGCAGCCATCAACCTTGTGAGTGCCTTTATAGTGTATGCCTGGTTGGCTTTTGGTACTGGATAGGCCTGCATTAGCCCACTCGCGGTGTCGACACAGGTTAGGGCATATCTCGCCCCCTCAGACCGAGGGAGAGGCCCAATATAATCAACCTGCCACCTCTGTAGAGGATTGTGTCCTCTAGCAAGATGGGCTGTAGTTTCAGGCAACGACCTCGGTCTTATCCTAGAGCAGGCGTCACAGTCTCGGCATGCTTGAGCGATGTCCGATAGTTGTACGGGCAGTCCCCACGCTTTAGCGGCTGCCCACATGGTCTTCTGCCCAGCATGCCGCAGCTTTTGATGTAGCCAGTAAGCGATATTCTCAGATGGAGAGTTCTCAACCCATCTAACTCGGGCCAGTGTGTCGGCTTCATCATTTCCTGGTGACTGTAGGGGTTGATGACCAGAAACATGGTAGACACACACAGTTCTGTGTTTGACTGTATTCCATATGTCTAACCACATATCTTTGCCCCAGATCGGTCGGGAGTGGATAGTCCAATCCTGGGTGGCCCACTGTGCGATCCAAAGAGTGAGCCCCCGATACACAGCCCAACTATCTGTGCAAATATTCAGGATACCATCACCAGGTTCTTTGGTTATAACCATCCACACCGCCCGCAGCTCTGCCCACTGGCTGCTTTGACCATCCCCCTCTTCGAACCAGATTGTGTCTGTGGCAGGATGGTACGCTACTGCTCTCCACTTACTTGGGTTGCCCTTGCTGGACCCATCCGTGTACCAGGCATCTTCAGGAATAGGATATTTTCCTTCCTGGACGGGACTCTTCTGTGGTGGAGCAACCGAAGTTTGTTTTGGTGCATCACTATGATACGTTACTGGGCCAAGAATCTTCTGAAGCTCTTCTTTCAACGGTGAGGAAGATAGACTACTCCTCTGACTGAGATAGGCAACCCATCGTGCCACCGTCTGCGCCTGGGCCACCCCCGTCTTAGGAAGGTGGGTCAGATCTCTTACCCACCCCTGGATTGGCAATGTAGTCTTGACTATAACTTCGGCCGTTTGGGTTATTGGCTCTACCGCTTGTAATGCAGAATAGGCAGCCAATAACTGTTTTTCAATCATACTATATCTTTCCTCTGCTCCATGCCACACCTGAGACCAAAATCCAATGGGGGTCCGAACAGAACTCTGACGTTGCCACAGGCCCCAGCCAAAGCCATCTTGAGTTACGTGAACATCTAGCTCAGCTGGAAGGGTAGGATCAAATATACCCAGTGCCTGGGCTTGTTTAACTGCCTGTTTCGCCTGTTGAAAAGCATCCTGTTCTGTTCTCCCCCAGTCCCATAATTGGCCCTTTTTGGTAAGTCTATATAAAGGTCTCAGCAGCTGCGCCAAATGAGGTATAAAGGAACGCCAATATCCCAATATACCCAGGAATTCCTGCAGCTGCTTTGGTGTTGTAGGGACTGGAAATGCCTGAACCTTATCTATGACGGCATCAGGTAATACTTTGGTCTTTCCTGACCAGACTACCCCTAGAAATTTTACGGACAGTCCTGGACCTTGCACTTTTTGAGGATTGATAGCCCATCCTCTTTCACTTAGGTAGGCAGTTAATGAATCTGCTGCCTCCCCTACTGCTTCCAGTGAGTCGGATGTTAACAGGAGGTCATCAATATAGTGGTATAGGTTCACACTGTTTGGTTTCCTCCAATCAGCCAGGTCACGTGCCACCAAATTATGACAGTATGTTGGTGAGTGCACGTACCCCTGTGGCAAGACCTGAAAGGTCCACTGCCTGCCTCCCCACGTAAATGCAAATTGATCTTGTGATTCTTTAGCAATAGGTATGCTAAAAAACGCATTCGCTAAATCCAGGACACAATGGTAGGTTTTAATTTCCCTACTAAGAGTGTCCATTAAGGAGGCAATATTGGGTACGGCCGCATGGATGGGCGGCGTGACCTTATTCAGTTCCCTATAATCCACCGTCATTCTCCATGTTCCATCCGACTTCCGTACTGGCCATATGGGGGAATTATATGGGCTGTGTGCAGGCCTTATAATACCTACTTTCTCTAATTCCTGCACTGTTTTTGATATTTCTTCTTGTCCACCCGGGAGTCTGTACTGTCTTACATTAGTAATCCGGCGTGGTTTTGGCAAACAAATGGGCTCATGTTTCGCATGGCCCCTCAATATTGTCCGTATTGCCCGGATACTAATGTACCTCTGCCGTAGTCTGAACTCTCCCACAGTTGTCTGGAGAGCCAGACCCCATAGAATGTCTATGCCCAAGATATATTCTGGAATTGGGGCAATCGACACCTTATACTCCCGGGGCGGGAGACGCCCAACCCCCAATTTCAACCACGTCTGGGTGACTGGAATAGTCTGTCCCCCAAACCCACCAATCATCACTCTATTACCCTTAAATTTCGTTGGGTCTCCATATATAATCGATGTTTCTGCGCCAGTATCCACTAGAGCCATCACCTTCTGCACATTTGTCCTGGACCAGAATATTGTTAGTTCTACATAGGGCCTCCGGTCACAGCTAGAGGCCCTATGGGGACCAGAATTTTCCGTTAATCCATGAATTTTGCCAGATCTAAATCTTTTGCCACAGGTGGCTCAGGCACTGTAGCCTGTGACACCTGCGGATATTTTTTCCTTCTGTTCGGTATTATAAAGTCAGCCAAATTCCAGGTTGTTGTTGGTGTTTTTTCTATAATTCGTACTCCCGATTTTCTGGGAGCACTCTGAAATTTCTGATCATTTCTAAGCTGTTTCCACAGCTGTAACAAAACATGGTTGGGTTGCCCATCAATTTTGGTAAATGCAACCCCAGCCCGTATGAGATCATTAAACATAGTCCTCCGGGATACCCGTACGGGGCCTGATCGGGGCATCCGTGGAGCAGGCTTTTTAGTTCTAATAGGGAAGGCCTCAGCATCTTCCACTATACGAACATTACGCCTGGTTCTTACGCGCTCCGTCTCCCCTAAGTCTGCTACTAACTGGGCTGCCTGCTGTACGATGGCTTCTGATGCCACCAACGGATTTAATATGGAAACCAACATCCCATATAGGTGGGAGGGGGCCTGCTGTAGTATTAGATCTCTCATGCCCGCTGTAAATTTTTCCGTATCGGGGCTTTCAAAAGTGTCCGCATACAGAGCCTCCCTCATACCCAGTTCTCTGATATAGGTCTGGAGGTCCTCCATAGAGGACCACAAACCAGTATTAAGAGGGATATCAGTTTTATTGGGCCATGTTAAGCGGCACGCAGCCATCAACCAATCTATAATAGAATGGTTTTCCTCATTATAATGGACAGCTGCATATAATCTTTGTCTTAATGCCGGGTTTATCGTTATAGATGCTAATTTTGACATTTCTGTTCCATTTACTAAAACACTTTCAGCTCCTGCATCCCATAACCTTAGGAGCCATGATGGTATGCTTTCTCTTGGTTTCTGATGGAACCGTTGTACTAGGTCCATCAACTCATTAGCTGTGTATGGACGAGCGGTCACATGGAGGCAGGTTTCTGCAGGGGGCCATTGGTCAGGAGGCACCCCTGCTGGTCTATCCTGTACCTTCTTTGTTTTTTGAGTTATAATAGGCCGAATCTCGAATGGGTCCATCATAGATGGAGTTTCGAGAATTGCCTTAGAGATCTTTTCCCCTGTCATATCAGAGTCTTCTTCCTCTGATTTTAGGGTGTCTTCTACCAATATATTCCTTATTTGTCTTGTGGGGACATTTAGGCCAGGCTTTTTGGTTGTTAACGTACCCAGCTGTTGTTCCAGTTTCTCAATACGGTCTCGTAATAGCTGATTTTCAGTTTCCATATTAACATTTGCGACATCTAACTTGAGTATGGCCATTACTAATGGCCAGGCTACTGCAGAGGCAGCTAACCGCCGCTCCTTGGTAATAAGTATGTCTTTATCTAATCCTACAAAGTAGTCAGTCAAATTAGATGGAGAAGGAGCGGCAGTCCCTGGAACCCGCATGGGTCCCCATTTCTCAATAACGGATGCCAATCCATAGTAGGGTGACCCCATGAATCCTGGAATTAGACCAGGGATTA
Organism: Cyrtonyx montezumae; assembly: GCF_038088225.1. Taxonomy (NCBI): domain Eukaryota; kingdom Metazoa; phylum Chordata; class Aves; order Galliformes; family Odontophoridae; genus Cyrtonyx; species Cyrtonyx montezumae. The sequence continues at coordinate 3,349,028 of NW_027072025.1, forward strand.
TCTGTTCTAGGGGGGTAACGTTCTCCCCCTTGGCCCATTTAAATATACTCCAAATAAACGACATTATGGATTTAGTTAGAGCTGCCTGGCTCGCCAAATGTAGAGTAAATAACTCCTAATGACGATACTCCACCAGGGAATAGTATAGAAGATGGTATATTTCAAGTAGTTCTATACAAACAGTTATACAGGTAATACAAAAGAGAAGATGGCTCACCTTTAAGATGACAAGGCTCGCAGAGGACTCCACATGGAAGGGATCTCCAAGAAGAGATCCTTCCCTGGTGGTGGTCAGCCCTTAAATGGGGTTTGAGAGAGGAGGAACTAGGCTCCACCCCTTCCACCCACACAGGTATATCACCTTCACCTGTGCCCCCATGGCTGACTTGGTGCTCACCTCAGGTGACCAATCAGTGGTTCAGGCCGTGATTCAGCAGTTCCCATACAAAACAATGGGAGAGAAAAGAACTGAATGATTGCGGAGCAAATGGAATTAGAGCGGTGTAAAAGGGAGTGGAGATAACGGAAAGGTTGCAGATAAAATGGGAGCGGAGCAGAGCCAAATGTTAGCGGAAACAAAATAAATGGAGAGAACTGAAAGATTGCGGTGCAAATGGGAGTTTAGTGGAGCAAAATGGGAGCGAAAACTAAGGGAGTGGAGAGAACTGAAAGGCTGTGGTGCAAATGGGAGCAAAGTGGAGCGAAATGGGAGCAGAAAAACAAGGAGTGGAGAGAACTGTAAGTTTTCTGTGCAAATGGGAGTGGAGCGGAGCGAAATAGCAGTGAAGAGAATTGATATTTTGCGGTGTAAATGGGATTGGAGCAAAGCTAAATGGGAGTGGAGAGGAATGAAAAGTTCCGGCGCAAATGGGAGTGGAGCGAATTGGGAGCAGAAACACATTGATTGGAGAGAACTGAAAGGTTGCATTGCAAATGGGAGTTTAGTGGAGCAAAATGGGAGCGAAAACTAAGGGAGTGGAGAGAACTGAAAGGCTGTGGTGCAAATGGGAGTAAAGTGGAGCGAAATGGGAGCAGAAAAACAAGGAGTGGAGAGAACTGAAAGTTTTCTGTTTAAATGGGAGTGGAGCGGAGAAAAATGGGAGCGGAAAAAAAAGGAATGGAGAGAACTGAATTGTTGCGGGGCAAAAGGGAGAAAAGTGGAGCGAAATGGGAGCAGAAAAACAAGGAGTGGAGAGAACCGAAAGGCTGTGGTGCAAATGGGAGTAGAGTAAAGCGAAATGGCGGTGAATAGAACTGATATGTGTCAATGTAAATGGGATTGGAGCAAAGCGAAATGGGAGTGGAGAGAAAAGAAAAGTTCCGGCGCAAATGGGAGTGGAGCGAAATGGGAGCAGAAACACATTGATTGGAGAGAACTGAAAGGTTGCATCGCAAATGGGAGCACTGCGGATCAAAATGGAAGCAGAAACGAAGAGAATGGAGAGAACTGAACAGTTGCAACGTAAATGGGAGCAGAGCGGAAACAGTGGGAGTGAAGAGAACTGAAAGAATGCAGCGCAAATAGGAACGGACCGCAACTACATGGGAGGGGAAACAAAGGGAGCAGAGAGAACTGAAAGGTTACGGTGTAAATGTGAGCGAAGCGAAAATGGAGCGGAAACAATGTGACTGGGGAGAACAGAAATGTTGCGGCGCAAATAGGAGTGGAGTGGAGCGAAATGGGAGTGGAAACAAAAAGAGTGGAGAGAACTGAATGGTGGCGGTTCAAATGGGAGTTAAGCCTAGTGAAATGGTAGGGGAAACTACTTGAGAGGAAAGAAATGAACGTTTGCGGTGCAAATGGGGCTGAAGCGGAGCAAAATGGGAGTGGAAAGAAAGGGAGAGGAGATAACTGAAAGGTTGTGGTGCAAATGGGAGCAGAGCGCAGTGAAAAGGAAGTGTAAACAAATAAAGAGGAGAGAACTGAAAGCTTGTGGCGCAAATGGGGCTGAAGCGGAGCAAAATGGGAGTGGAAAGAAAGGGAGAGGAGATAACTGAAAGGTTGTGGTGCAAATGGGAGCAGAGCGCAGTGAAAAGGAAGTGTAAACAAATAAAGAGGAGAGAATTGAAAGCTTGCGGCGCAAATGGGAGCAGAGAAAAATGAGTGTGGAAACAAATGGAGTTGAGAGAACTGTAAGGTTGCATCGCAAATGGGAGTGGAGCGGAATGAAATGGTTTTGGAAAGAAAGGGAATGGAGAGAACTGAAAGGTTGCGGTGGAAATGGGATCGAAGTGGAGCAAAATGGGAGCGGAAACATAGGGATAAGAGAGAACAGATAGGTTGCGTGAAAAATTGGAACAGATCTGAGCGAAATGGGAGTAGAAACTAAGAGAGTGGGGACAAGAGAAAGGTTGTGGTGCAAATGGGAGCAGATCTGAGAGAAATGGGAGCGGAAACTAAGGGAGTAGAGAGATATGAAAGGTTGCGGTGCTAATGGGAGAGGAGTGAAATGGGAGCGGAAACAATAGGGAGAGGATTGAACGGAAAGTTTGCGGCGCAAATGAGAGCAATGCGGAACGAAATGGGGTCGGAAACACGGGAGAGAAAAGAACTGAATGATTGCGGCGCAAATGGGATTAGAGCGGAGAAAAAGGGAGTGGGGAGAACTGCAAGGTTGCGGTGAAAATGGGAGCGGAGCAGAGAAAAATGGGAGCGGAAACAAAAGGAATGGAGAGAACTGAAATTTTACGGTGCAAATGGGAATGGAGTGGAGCGAAATGGGAGCAGAAAAAAAAAGGAGTGGAGAGAACTGAAAGGCTGCATTGCAAATGGGAGCAGAGAAAAATGGGTGCGGAACAAAATGGAGGGGAGAGAACTGTAAGGTTGCGGTGCAAATGGGAGCCAGGCGGAGCGAAATGGTTGTGGAAAGGAAGTGAATGGTGAGAACTGAAAGGTTGCATTGCAAATGGGAGCGGATCGGAGCAAAATGGCTGTGGAAGCAAAGGTAGTGGAGAGAACTGTAAAGTTGCGGCACAAATGTTAGCAGAGAAAAATCGGTGCCGAACCAAATGGAGAGGAGAGAACTGTGAGGTTCAATCGCAAATGGGATCAAAGCGGAGCAAAATGGGAGCGGAAACATAGTTATAGGAGAGTATTTATATGTTGCGGCACAAATGAGAGCAGAGAAAAAAGGGTGCGGAACAAAATGAAGGGGAGAGAACTGTATGGTTACGGTGGAAATGGGAGCCAAGCGGAGCGAAATGGTTGTGGAAAGAAAGTGAGTGGACAGAACTGAAAGATTGCAGCGCAAATGGGAGCAGATCGGAGCGAAATGCTAGCAGAAATAAAGGGATTGGAGAGAACTGAAAGGCTGTGGTACAAACTGGAGCAAAGCGGAGCAAAATGGTAGTGCTGAGAACAGATATGTGGCGGTGTAAATAGGAGCAGAGCAAAGTGAAATGGGTCTGTAGGGAACTGAAAGGTTGCAGTGCAAATGGGAGCGGTGCGAAAAGGGAGGAGAACCAAAAGGGGTGGAGAGAACTGTAAGGTTGCATCGAAAATGGGAGCGGAGCAGAACCAAATGTGAGTGGAAACAAAGAAAGCAGAGAGAATTGAATGTTTGCAGTGCAAATGGGAGTGTAGCAAAATCAAAGGGAGTGGATCAAACTGAAAGTTTGTGGTGCACATGGGAGCAGATCAAAATTGGTGAAGAAACAATGGGAGTGGAGAGAATGGAAAGTCTGCGGCGCAAATGGGAGCGGAAGAACAAAATAGTAGCAGAAACAAAAGGACTAGAGAGAATTGAAGGGTTGTGGTGCAAATGGTAGTGGAGCGAAATGGTAGCGGAACCAAAGGGAGGGAAGAGAACTGTACGGATGCATCAGAAATGGGAGCAGAGTGGAGCGAAATGGGAGTGGAAACAAAGGGAGTGGAGAGTACTGTAAGGTTGCGGTGCAATTGGGAGCAAAACAAAGCGAAAAGGGAGAGGAAACAAAGGGAGTGGATTGAAGTGAAAGCTTGCAGCGCAAATGAGAGAGGAGTGGAACGAATTTGAATCGGAAACAAACGGAGAGAAAAGAACTGAAAGATTCCTACACAAATGGGATTGGAGCGGAGAAAAAAGGAAGTGGAGAGAACTGAAAGGTTGCGGTGAAAATGGGAGCGGAGCGGAGAAAAATGGGAGCGGAAACAAAAGGAATGGAGAGAACTGAAAGATTGCGGTGCAAATGGAGTTTAGTGGAGCGAAATGGGTGCAGAAATAAAAAATGGAGTGTTGAGAACTGAAAGGCTGCGGTGCCAACGGGAGTGGAGCGAAATAAGATGCAAACAATTGGAGTGGAGAGAAGTCTAAGGTTGCATTGCAAATGTGAGCGGATCAGAGAGAAATGGGAACGGAACCAAAAGGGAGTGGATTGAATTGAAAGTTTGCGGCGCATATGAGAGCAAAGCGGAACGAAATGGGATCGAAAACAACGGGAGTAAAAAGAACTGAATGATTGCAGCGCAATTGGGATTAGAGCGGAGAAAAATGGAGTGGAGTGAACGGAAAGGTTGCGGTTAAAATGGGAGTGGAGCGGAGAAAAATGGGAGCGGAGAAAAGAAGGAGTCGAGAGAACTGAAAGGCTGTGGTGCAAATTGGTGCACAGCAGGGCAAAATGGCAGTGAAGAGAACTGATATGTTGTGGTGTAAATGGGATTAGAGCAAAGCAAAGTGGGAGTGTAGAGAACTGAAAAGTTCCAGCACAAATGGGAGCAAAGCGAAATGGGAGCTGAAACAAATGGATTGGAAAGAACTGATGCATCGCAAATGGGAGCAGATCGGAGTGAAATGGCTGTGGAAGCAAAGGGAGTAAATAGAACTGAAAATCTGCAGAGTAAATGGAAGCGGAGCAAAATGGGAGCAGAAACAAAGGGAATAGAGAGAACAGAAAGTTTGTGGCGCAAATGGGAGCGGAGGAGCGAATTGCTAGCAGAAAGAAAGGGACTGGAGAGAACTAAAAGGCTGTGGGGCAAATAGGAGCATCGTGCAGCAAAATGAAAGAAGAAACAAAGGGACTGGAGAGAAATGTAATTTTGCAGTGCAAATGGGAGAGGAGTGAAATGGAAACGAAAACAAATGAGAGTGGATTGAACTGAAATTTTGCATTTCAAATTGGAGTGGAGTAGAGGGAAATGGGAGTGTAGAGAAGTGAAAGGTTGCGGCGCAAATGGGAGTGGAGCGAAACAAGATGCAAACAATTGGAGTGGAGAGAAGTCTAAGGTTGTATTGCAAATGTGAGTGGATCGGAGTGAAATGGGAGAGGAAACAAAGGGAGTGGAGAGAACTGTAAAGTTGCGTTGCAAATGAGAGCAAAGTGGAGCAAAATGGGAGCAGAAACAAAGGGAGTGGATTGTACTTAAAGTTTGTGGCGCAAATGAGAGCAGAGTGGAACGAAATGGAATTGTAAAAAACGGAGAGAAAAGAACTGAATGATTGCAGCGCAATTGGGATTAGAGTGGAGAAAAAGGGAGTGGAGAGAACTGAAAGGTTGCGGTGCAAATGGGAGCGGAGCGGAGAAAAATGGGAGCGGAGAAAAAAAGGAATGGAGAGAACTTAAAGGCTGTGGTGCAAATTGGTGCAGAGCAGGGCAAAATGGCAGTGAAGAGAACTGATATGTTGCGGTGTAAATGGGATTAGAGCAAAGCAAAGTGGGAGTGTAGAGAACTGAAAAGTTCCGGCACAAATGGGAGCAAAGCGAAATGGGAGCAGAAACAAATGGATTGGAAAGAACTGTAAGGATGCATCGCAAATGGGAGCAGATCAGAGTGAAATGGCTGTGGAAGCAAAGGGAGTAAATAGAACTGAAAATCTGCAGAGTAAATGGAAGCGGAGCAAAATGGGAGAAGAAACAAATGGAATGGAGAGAACGGAAAGTTTGTGGCGCAAATGGGAGTAGAGGAGCGAAATTCTAGCAGAAACAAAGGGACTGGAGAGAACTGAAAGGCTGTGGGGCAAATGGGAGCATCGTGCAGCAAAATGAAAGCAGAAACAAAGGGACTGGAGAGATGAAATTTTGTGGCGCAAATGGGAGTGGAGTAGAGGGAAATGGGAATGTAGAGAACTGAAAGGTTGCAGCGCAAATGGGAGTGGAGCGAAATAAGATGCAAACAATTGGAGTGGAGAGAAGTGAAAGGTTGCATTGCAAATGAGAGTGGATCGGAGTGAAATGGTTGTGGAAACAAAGGGAGTGGATAGAACAAAATGTTTGCGGTTCAAATGGGAGTGGAGTGAAATCAAATAGAGAGGATAGAACTTAAAGGTCGTGGTGCAAATGGGAGCAGAGCAAAATGGGAGAAGAAAGAAAGGGAGTGGAGGGAACGGAAATTTTGCGACACAAATGGCAGCGGAAGAACAAAATACTAGCAGAGAAATAGGGACTGGGAAAACTGAAGGTATGTGTCGCAAATGGTAGCGGAGCGAAATGGTAGCGGAAACAAATGGAGGGAAGAGAAGAGTAAGGTTGAATCAATAATGGGAGCAGAGCGGAGCGAAATGGGAGTGGATACAAAGGGAGTGGAGAGATCTGTAAGGTTGTGCTGCAAATGGGAGCGGAGCAAAATGGGAGAAGGAACAAAGGGAGTGGAGAGAACGGAAATTTTGCGGCACAAATGGGAGTGAAGTAGAGGGAAATGGGAGTGTAGAGAACTGAAAGGTTGCGGCACAAATGGGAGTGGAGCGAAATAAGTTGCAAACAATTGGAGTGGAGAGAACTGTAAGGTTGTGTAGCAAATGGGAGCGTATCAAAGCGAAATGCTTGTGGAAGGAAAGGGAGTGGATAGGACTGAATTATGCAGTGTAAATGGAAGCGAAGCAAAATGGGAGCAGAAACAAAAGGGAGTGGAGAGAACAGAAAGTTTGCTACACAAATAAAAGCGGAGGAGCTAAATGGGAGCAGAAACAAAAGGACTGGAGAAAACTGAATGGTTGTGGCACAAATGGGAGCAGAGCGAAGCAAAACGGGAGCAGAAATGAAGGAAATGGGGAGAACTGAATGGTTGAGGCGTAAATGGGAGCAGAACGGAAACAATTGGAGTTAAGAGAACTGAAAGGGAACTTTCAGTGGAGAAAACTGAATGGTTGCGGCTCAAATGGGAGTTAAGCCTAGCGAAATGGTAGGGGAAACTTATTGAGAGGAAAGAAATGAAAGTTTGCGGAGCAAATGGGGCCAAAGTGGAGCGAAATGGGAGTGGAAAGAAAGGAAGTGGAGATAACTAGAAGGTTGCGGTGCAAATGGGAGAGGAGCGCAGTGAAATGAAAGTGTAAAGAAAGAAAGAGAAGAGAACTAAAATGTTTTGCTCAAATGGGAGCAGAGAAATATGGGTACTGAACCAAATAAAGGGGAGAGGACTGCTAGTTTGCATCGCAAATGGGAGCAGACCAGAGAAAAATGGTTGAGGAAAGAAAGGAAAAGGAGAGAACTGAAAGGTTGCGGTGGAAATGGGATCTAAGCGGAGCAAAATAAGAGCGGAAACATAGGGATAGGAGAGAATTGATATGTTGCGGCGCAAACGGGAGCAGAGCGGAGCGAAATGGGAGCAGAAAAAAATGACTGGAGAGAACAGAAATGATGAGGTGCAAACAGGAGCGGAGCGCAGTGAAATGGGAGTGGAAACAACGAAAGAGGAGAGTACTGAAAAGTTGCAGCATAAATGGGAGCGGAGAAAAATGGGTGCAGAACCAAATGGAGAGGAGAGAACTGTAAGGTTGCGGTGCAAATGGGAGCAAAGCAGAGCGAAATGGTTGTGGAAAGAAAGGGAGTGGACAGAAATGAAAGGTTGCCGTGCAAATAGGAGTGAAAAAGAAATAAAGTGAGTGGAGAGAACTGAAAAGTTGCAGCGCAAATGGGAGCAGATTGGAGCGAAATGGGAGCGGGAACAAAAGGAGAGGAGAGTACTGAAAGGTTGTGGCAAAAATGGAAGCAAAACAGAGTGAAATGGGACCGGAAATGAAAGGATTGGAGAGTACTGAAAGGTTGTGGGACAAGTGGGAGCGGAGAGAAGCATGATGGGAGTGGAAAGAAAAGGAACTGGAGAGAACTGAACGGTTGCAGCGCAAAGAGAAGAAGAGCAGAGCAAAATGGGAGCGGAAATGAAAGGAATGGAGTGTACTGAAAGGATGTGGCACAAACGGGAGCGGAGCAGAATGAAATTGGATTGGAAAAAAGGGAGTGGAGAGAACTCAAAGGTTCAGCACAAATGGGAGTGGAGTGGAACGAAATGGGAGCGGAAATAAAGGGACTGCAGAGAACAGAAATGTTGCGGAGCCAGAAGGAGTGGAGCGGAGCAAAATGGGAGTGGAAACAAAGGTAGAGGAAAGAATTGAAGAGCTGTGAAGAGCATGGGAGCTAAACGGACTGACATGGGAGCGGAAGCGAAGGGAGTGGAGAGAACTGATGGGCTGTGAAGCAAATGGGAGCTAAGCAGAGTGACATGGGAGCGGAAACAAAGAGAGAGGAAAGAACAGAACTGTTGCTGGGCAAATAGGAGTAGAGTGAAGCGAAATAGGAGCGGAAACAAAGGGAGTGGAGAGAAATGAAATGTTCCGGCGAACATGGGAGCAGATAGTAATGGGAGTGGAAACAAAGGTAGAGGAGAGAACTGAAGGTTTGTAGTGGAAATGGGAGCGGCGAAGAGCGAAATGGGAGTGCAGAGAACTGAAAGATTGCGGCGCAAATACGAGCGGAGTGGTGCGAAATGGGAGCGAAAATAAAACAGAGTGGAGAGAAGTGAAATGTTCCGGCGAGAATGGGAGCAGTGAAAAATGGGAGTGGAAAGAATTGAAATGTCACGGCAACAACGGGAACAATGCAAAATGGTAGTGGAGAGAACTGAAAGGTTGCGGCGCAAATGTAAGCGGTGCGGTGCGAAATGGGAGTGGAAAAAAATGGAGTGGAGAGAACTGAAAGATTGCGGTGCAAATGAAAGCGGAGTGGAGTGAAATGTGAGCAGAAAAAAAAAGGAGTGGAGAGAACTGGAAGGTTGCGGTGCAAATGGGAGCAAAGTGAAATTGCAGCGGAAAGAAGGAGAGTGGATAGAAATGAAGGACTGCGAAGCAAATGGAAGCGGACCAAAGTTAAATGGGAGTGGAAACAAAGGGACTGGAGGGAACAGAAATGTTGTGGCGTAAATACTAGCGGAGTGGAGCGAAATGGGAGCGGAAACAGAGGGAGTGGAGAGAACTGAAATGTTCCGGCACAAATGGGAGTGAAATGGGAGTGGAGACAATGAAAGGCTGCGGTGCAAATGGGAGAAGAGAGAAATGGGAGCAGAAATGAAAAGAATGGAGAGTACTGAAAGGTTGTGGCAAAAATGGGAGCGGAGCGGTACGAAATGGGAATGGAAAGAAAGGGAGTGGAGAGAACTGTAGGGCTGCAAAGCAAATGGGAGCGGAGTGGAGCGAAATGGGAGCAGAAAGAAAGGGAGTTGAGTGAAGTGAAATGTTCCAGCGAGAATGGGAGCGGTGCAAAATGGGAGTGGAGAGAACTGGAAGGTTGCGGTGCAAATGAAAGCAAAGTGAAACTGCAGCGGGAAGAAGGGGAGTGGATAGAAATTAAAGGGCTGCGAAGCAAATGGAAGCGGACCGAAGTTAAATGGGAGTGGAAACAAAGGAAGTGGAGAGAACAAAAATGTTCTGGAGCAAAAGGGAGTGAAATTGGAGAGGGGAGAAGTGAAGGTCTGTGGCGCAAATAGGAGCGGGGCGGAGCGAAATGGGAGTGCAGAGAACTGAAAAGTTGAAACAAAAATGGGAGCAGAGCAGAACAAAATGGAAGCTGAAACAAAGAGACTGGATAGAACAAAAATGCAGTGGTGCAAATAGGAGCAGGGTGGAGCGAAATAGGAGCGGAAACAAAGAGAGAGGAGAGAAATGAAAGGTTGCAGCGCAAATCGTAGCAGAGCGAAATGGGAGCGGAAACCAAAAAAATGGAGAGTACTGAAAGGTTGTGGCACAAATGGGAGCGTAGCGGAGCAAAATGGGAGTGGAAAGAAAGTGAGTAGAGAGAACTGAAAAGTTGCAGAGTAAATTTTTGCAGACCTGAACGAAATGGGAGCAGAAACAAAGGGACTGGAGAGTACAGAAATGTAGCGGTGCAAATAGGAGAGGAGTGGAGCATAATGGGAGTGGAAACAAAGGTAGTGGAGAGAACTAAAATTTTGCGGCGCAAATGAAAGCAGAGCAAAATGGGAGCGTAAACAAAAGGAGAGGTGAGAACTGAAAGGTTGTGGCGCAAATGGGAAGTAAGTGGATCGAAATCAGAAGGGACAGACAGGGAAGAAAGGGTGGTGGCATAGCTCTCTATATCAGAGAGTGTTTTGATGTTGAAGAACTAGTGGTTGGAAATGACAAAGTAGAGTGTCTATGGATTAGGATCAGGGGGATGGTCTTTAGGAGTGACATCGTGGTGGGGGTCTGTTATAGACCACCTAGTCAGGATGAAGAAATAGATGAGATGTTCTATAAACAACTCGTAGATGTTGCACGATGGCCAGCACTCGTTCTCATGGGGGACTTCAACTTCCCTGATATATGCTGGAAATACAATACTGCACAGAGGAAGCAGTCCTTGAGATTTCTAGAATGTGTGGATGATTGCTTCCTGACTCAGCTGGTGCAAGAGCCTACCAGGGGAGATGCCTTGCTTGACCTACTTTTCACTAACAGGGAAGGACTAGTAGGGGATGTGAAGGTTGGAGATTGTCTTGGCCGGAGTGACCATGAAATGGTGGAGTTTGCTATTCTGGGTGACGTCAAGAGGGTGACTAGCAAAACTATTACCTTGGACTTCCAGAGGGCAGACTTTGACCTGTTCAGGACGCTTGTTGCAAGGGTCCCTTGGGACTTGTTCCTGAGGGGTAAAGGGGTCCAGGAAGCCTGGATGCTCCTCAAGATGGAAATCTTAAAGGCACAGGAGCAGGCAGTCCCGGAGTCCTGTAAGTCAAGCCGGAGGAGCAAAAGACCAGTGTGGATGAACCGGGATCTTTTGTTGAGACTCCGAGAGAAAAAGAGAGTCTATGTCCTCTGGAAGATGGGTCAGGCTACTTGGGGTGACTACAGAGAACTGGCCAAGATCTGCAGGCAGAAAATTAGAAATGCTAAAGCCCAGCTTGAAATTAGGCTGGCTACTGCTGTAAAGGAGAACAGGAAACCCTTTTACAAATATATTAACAGCAGGAGAAAAACTAAGGAAAATTTCCCTCCTTTACTCAACGAGGCAGGCAATATAACCACAGATGATAAGGAAAAGGCTGAGGTTCTCAATGCCTTCTTCACATCTGTCTTTAATAGACAGGACAGTTATCCACATGGTACTTGCCCTGACCTGGAAGTCCGGGACGGGGTGCATAATGCACCCCCTGTGATTCAAGCAGAGACGGTCAGAGATCTTCTTTTCCATCTGAACTGCCACAAGTCCATGGGGCCAGATGGGATCCACCCAAGGGTGCTGAGGGAGCTAGCAGAGGTGATTGCCGAGCCACTTTCTGCCATCTATCAGCATTCCTGGTTATCTGGAGAGGTCCCACAAGATTGGAGGCTTGCCGATGTGACTCCCATCTTCAAGAAAGGCCGTAAGGAAGACCCGGGGAACTACAGGCCTCTCAGCCTGACCTCGGTATCAGGGAAAGTTATGGAACAGATGATATTGAGGGAGATCACACGACACGTGCATGGCAATAAAGGGATCAGACCCATCCAGCACGGGTTCACCAGGGGCAGGTCGTGCTTGTCCAACCTCATCTCCTTCTATGACTGGGTGACCAGACAGGTAGATGAGGGAAAGGCTGTTGATGTAGTCTACCTGGACTTCAGCAAGGCCTTTGACACGGTCTCCCACAGTATTCTCCTAAGGAAACTGGCAGCCCGTGGTGTGGACAGGTTCACTCTTCTCTGGGTGGAGAACTGGCTGGAGGGCCGTGCCCAGAGGGTAGTGGTTAATGGAGTTAAGTCCAGCTGGCGTCCTGTAACGAGTGGTGTCCCCCAAGGGTCAGTTTTGGGGCCCATCTTGTTTAATATCTTTATTGATGACCTAGACGAGGGAATTGAGTGTATGCTCAGTAAGTTTGCAGATGACACAAAGCTGGGAGGATGTGTCAAACTGCCTGAGGGTAGGGAGGCCCTTCAGAGGGATTTGGATAGGCTGAACAGCTGGGCTGAGCTCAATGGGATGAGGTTCAATAAGACCAAGTGCCGGGTCCTGCACTTTGGCCACAATAACCCCATGCAATGCTATAGGCTTGGGGCAGAATGGCTTGAAGAATGTAAAGAGGAAAAGGACCTGGGGGTGTTGGTTGATGCTCGGCTCAACATGAGCCGGCAGTGTGCCCAGGTGGCCAAGAAGGCCAACAGCATCCTGGCCTGTATTAGAAATAGTGTAGCCAGCAGGAGCAGGGAGGTGATCATCCCCCTGTACTCAGCTCTGGTACGGCCGCACCTCGAGTACTGTGTTCAGTTTTGGGCCCCTCACTACAAGAAGGACATTGAGGCCCTGGAGCGTGTTCAGAGAAGGGCAACAAAACTGGTGAGGGGCCTGGAGCACAAGTCTTATGAGGAGCGGCTGAGGGAGCTGGGATTGTTCAGTCTGGAGAAGAGGAGGCTCAGAGGAGACCTTATTGCACTCTACCACTTCCTGAAGGGGGGTTGTGGTGAGGAGGGGGTAGGTCTCTTCTCCCTGATAAGTAATGACAGGACGAGAGGGAATGGCCACAAGTTGCGCCGGGGAAGATTTAGATTAGACCTGAGGAAGCATTTCTTTTCTGAAAGAGTGGTCAGGCACTGGAATGGCCTGCCTAGGGAGGTGGTTGAGGCACCATCCCTAGCGCTGTTCAAGAAGCGTTTAGATGAGGTGCTAAAGGACTTAATTTAGTAGTTGGGTAGAGATAGTGATAGGAGGATGGTTGGACTAGATGATCTTATAGGTCCTTTCCAACCTTATGAACTTATGAACTTATGAACTTATGAAATGGGAGCTGAAAGAAAAGGAGTAGAGAGAACTGAAAGGTTGCAGCGCTAATGGGAGCGGAGCGGAACGAAATGGGAGCTGAAACAAAGGGACTGGAGAGAACTGAAATGTTGTGGTGCAAATAGGAGAGGAGTGGAGCAAAATAGGAGCGGAAACAAAGGGAAAGGAGTGAAATGAAAGGCTGCGGTGCAAATAAGAGCCAAGCGAAATGGGAGCGGAAACAAAAGAAGAGGAGAGTACTGAAAGGTTGTGGCAATAATGGAAGCAAAACAGAGTGAAATGGGACCAAAATGAAAGGATTGGAGAGTACTGAAAGGTTGTGGTACAAGTGGGAGCGGAGGGTAGCATAATGGGAGTGGAAAGAAAAGGAGCTGGAGAGAACTGAACGGTTGCAGCGCCATGAGGAGAGGAGCAGAGCAAAATGGGAGTGAAAACAAAGGGTGTGGAGAGAAATGTTTTGGCGAGAATGGGAGCAGTGAAAAATGCGTGTGGAGGGAAGTGAAATGTTCCAGCAAGAATGGGAGCAGTGCAAAATGGAGTGGAAAGAACTGGAAGGATGCGGCTCAAATGGGAGCAAAGTGAAACTGGAGAGGAAAGAAATGGAGTTTAAAGCAATGAAGGGCTGCAAAGAAACTGGGAGCGGAGCAGAGCAAAATGGGAGCGGAAAGAAAGGGCCTGGAAGGAACTGAATGATTGCAGTGCAAATTGGAGCAGAGTGGAATGAAATGTGAGCGGAAACACAGGGAGTGGAGAGAAATGAAAGGTAGCGGCACAAATGTGAGCTGAGCAAAAATGGAGGGGAAACAAAGAGGGAGGGGAGAAGTGAAAGATTGTGGTGATAATGGGTACGCTGCGGAGCGAAATTGGAGTGCAGAGAACTGAAAGGTTGCAGCGCAAATGGGAGCAGATCGGAGCGAAATGGCTGTGGAAGCAAAGGGAGTGTATAGAACTGAAAATTTGCACTGTAAATGGAAGCAGAGCAAAAAGGGAGCAGAAACAAAGGGAATGGAGAGAACGGAAAGTTTGCAGCGCAAATGGGAGCGGAGGAGCGAAATGCTTGCAAAATAAAAAAGTAGAGAGAACTGTAAGGCTGCGGTGCAAATGGGAGCATAGTGCAGCAAAATGAAAGCAGAAACCAAAAAAACTGGAGTGAACTGAAAGGTTGCAGCGGAAATGAGAGCAGAGTGGAAAAAATAGGAGTGAAGAGAACTGAAACGATGAAGAGCAAAAAGGAAGGGATCAGAACGAAATTGGAGGGGAAACAAAGGGAGTGGAGATAACGGAATGGTTGCAGCTTAAATGGAAGCGAAGCAACAATGGAGCGGAAACAAAGGGACTGGAGAGAACAGAAATGTTGCAGCGCAAATAGGAGTGGAGTGGAGCGAAATGGGAGCGGAAACAAAAGGGAATGGAGAAAACTGAAAGGTTGCATCGCAAATGGGAGCAGATCGGAGCAAAATTGGAGTGCAGAGAACTGAAATGTTGAAGCACAAATGAGAGCGGAGCGGAGCGAAATTGGTGTGGAAACAAAGAAGTGTGAAGAACTGAAAGATTGCGGTGCAAATAGGAGTGGAGCGGATGGAAATGGGAGCGAAAACAAAAGGACTGGAGAGAAGTGAAATGTTTAGGCGAGAATGGGAGCAGAGCAAAATAGGGAGTGGAGAGAAGTGAACGGTAGATGTGCAAATGGCATCGTAAACAAAGGGTGTGGAGAGAACTGTAAGGTTGTGGTGCAAATGGGAGCAGAGCGAAATTAGAGCAAAAGAAAAGAAAGTGGAGAGAAATGAAGGTCTGCGAAGCACATTTGAGCTAAGTGGAGTGAAATGGGAGCGGAAACAAAGGGACTGGAAAGAATAGAACTGTTGCGACGCAAATAGGATCGGAGTGGAGCGAAATGGGAGCGGAAACAAAGAGAGTGGAGTGAAGTGAAATGTTCCGGCGCAAATGGGAGCGAAATGGGAGTGGAGAGAACTGAAAGGCTGCGGCGCAAATGGGAGCGGAGTGAAATTGGAGCGGAAACAAAGGCAGTGGAGAGATCTGAAGGGATGCGTTGCAAGTGGAGTAGAGTGAAATGGGAAGGGAAACAAAAGGATTGGAGAGAACATAATTGTTGCGGTGCAAATACGGGTGGAGTGGAGCGAAATGGGATCAGAAACAAAGGGAGTGAAGTGAAATGTTCCGGCGCAAATGGGAGTGATATGGGTGCAAATGGCATCGTAAACAAAGAGCGTGGAGAGAACTGTAAAGTTGCAGCGCAAATGGGAGGTGGAGAGGAGAGATATGGGAGCGGAATCAAAGGGAGTGGAGAGAACTGATGGGCTGTGAAGCAAATGGGAGCTAAGCAGAGTGACATGGGAGCGGAAACAAAGAAAGGAAAGAACAGAACTGTTGCTGTGCAAATAGGAGTAGAGTGAAGCGAAATAGGAGCGGAAACAAAGAGAGTTGGAGAGAAATTAAATGTTCCGGCAAAAATGGGAGCAGAGCATAATGGGAGTGGAAACAAAGGTAGAGGAGAGAACTGAAGGTTTGTAGTGGAAATGGGAGCGGCGAAGAGCAAAATGGGAGTGCAGAGAACAGAAAGATTGCGGCGCAAATAGGAGCAGAGTGGTGCGAAATAGGAGCGGAAACAAAGGGAGTGGAGAGAAGTGACATGTTATGGCGAGAATGGGTGCAGTGCAAAATGGGAGTGGAAAGAAGTGAAATGTTACGGCGACAATGGGAGCAGTACAAAATGGTAGTGGAGAGAACTGGAAGGTTGCGGTGCAAATGGGAGCAAAGTGAAATTGGAGAGGAAAGAAAGGGAGTGGAGAGAACTGAAAGGCTGCGGTGCAAATGGGACAGAAGAGATAATGGAGCAGATACAAAAGGTGTGGAGAGAACTAAGGTTTGCGGTGCAAATGGAAGTGGAAACAAAGGATCTGGAGAGAACAGAAATGTTGTGGTTAAAATAGGAGCGGAGTGGAGCAAAATGTGAACGGAAACAAAGGCAGTGGAGAGGAGTGAAATGTTTTGATATTAAAGGGGGCGGAGCAAAATGGGAGTGGAAAAATAAGGTGAGAATTCAAATGCTGTGCGCAAATGGGAGCGGAGCGGTGCAAAATGGGAGTGGAAACAAATGGAGTGGAGAGAAGATAAAGGTTGTGGCACAACTGGGAGCAGAGCAAAATTATATGGGAGCTGAAACAAAGGGACTGGAGAGAGCAGAAATGTTGCGGTGCAAATAGGAGCATAATGGGAGTGGAGAGAAGTAAAAGGTTGCGGCGCACTTGGGAGCTCATCGAAATTGGAAAGGAAAGAAAGGGAGAGGAGTAAACTGAAAGGTTGCAGCACAAATGGAAACAAAATGGAGTGAAATGGTAGCAAAAACAATCAGAGTGGAGAGTACTGAAAGCTTGTGGCGGAAATGGGTGTGGTGCGTAGCGAAATGTAACGGAAAGAATGGAAGTGGAGAGAACAGAAATGTTGCAGCGCAAATTGGAGCAGAGAGGAACGAAACGGGAGCGGAAATGAAGGGACTGGAGAGAACAGAAATGTTGTGGCGCAAATAGGAGCTGAGCGGAGCGAAATGGGAGTGGAGAGAACTGAAAGTTTGAAGTGCAAATGGGAGCAGAGTGAAATTGGAGCGGAAATGAAAGGAATGGAGTGTACTGAAAGGTTGTGGCGCAAATGGGAGCAGAGCGAAATGTGAGTTGATACAAAGGGAGAGAAAAGAAAAGAAAGGTTGTGGCACAAATGGGAGCGGAGCTAAACGAAATGGGAGTGCAGAGAACTGAAAGATTGCAGTGCAAATAGGAGTGAAGCGGTGCGAAATGGGAGCGGAAAGAAAAGGAGTGGAGAATTAAAATGTTTAGGCGAGAATAGGAATAGAGCAAAATGGGAGTTGAGAGAATTGAAATGTTTAGGCGAGAATGGGAGCAGTGCAAAATGGGAGTGGAGAGAACTGAAAGGTAGAGGCGCAAATGGGAATAAAACAGTGAAATGGTAGCAAAAACAATCAGAGTGGAGAGTACTGAAAGCTTGTGGAGCAAATGGGAGTGAAGCATAGCGAAATGTAACGGAAAGAAAGGGAGTGGAGAGAACAGAAATATTGCAGCGCAAATGGGAGCGGAGCGGAACGAAATGGGAGCGGAAACAAAGGGACTAGAGAGAACAGAAATGTTGCGGCTCAAATAGGAGCAGAGTGAAGCGAAATAGTTGTGGAAACAAAGGGAGTTGAGAGAAATGCAAGGCTGCGAAACAAATGGAAGCGGAGCTGAGCGAAATGGGAGCGGAAACAAAGAGAGTGGAGAGAACAGAAATGTTCTGGTGCAAATGGGAGTGAAATTGGAACGGAGAGAAGTGAAAGGCTGTGACGCAAATAGGAGCGGCGCGGTGCGAAATGGGAGTGCAGAGAACTGAAACGTTACAGCAAAAATGGGAGCTGGGAGGAATGAGCAGAAACAAAGGGACTGGAGAGAACAGAAATGTAGCGGTGCAAATATGAGCGGAGTAGAACGAAATAGGGACGGAAACAAAGAGAGAGGAGAGAAATAAAAGGTTGCGGCACAAATGGGAGCAGAGCGAAATGGGAGCGAAGCGGAGTGAAATGGGAGTGGAGACAAAGGGACTGGGGGGAACAGAAATGTTGCAGTGCAAATACTAGCAAAGGAGCGAAATGGGAGCATCATATCCTAATATCAGGTCTAATATCAGGGAGAGGAGGTGGATGGGTGAATGGGCTCTTTGATGAAGAGTTTCACTCCGTCTGCAATGGGTTGAAGTAGACCAAAAGGGCCAACGATGTTTGGGCCCTTTCGAGTTTGTATGTAGCTTAGGATTTTTCGTTCTACTAGTGTTAAGAAGGCTACAGCGATTAGGATGGGGAGTACGTAAGATAGGGATATGATTAATAGGCTTATCAGGGTTGGAGAGGCCATGGTAATAGCTAGGGAGAGGATTTGAACCTCTGGATAAAGGGCTTAAGCTTTTTGCATTTGCCAAGCTCTGCCACGCTAGCTGTGCCCTTTTCTAGGGGTTGGGGGGGGGGGGTGTTGGGGCCTCTTGGCAGTTGAGTTGGGTTCATTGCTTAGAGGGGGGGGTGTGCTTTTGGTATTGACCCCACTTCTCCGGTCCTTTCGTACTAGGAGGAGTGTGCTCATAGATAGAAACCGACCTGGATTACTCCGGTCTGAACTCAGATCACGTAGGACTATTAATCGTTGAACAAACGAACCCTTAATAGCGGCTGCACCATTAGGTTGTCCTGATCCAACATCGAGGTCGTAAACCTCCTTGTCGATATGGGCTCTTGGAGGAGATTGCGCTTTTATCCCTGGGGTAGCTTGGTCCATTGATCAATTGTATTGGGTCTAAGTTACTATTAGTACTTTGATGGGTGGGTCTAGGTGAAGAGTGGTGGTCTGGAAGGTTTGGAGGGTTTGTTTTTCTCCAAGGTCGCCCCAACCGAAAAATGCCGACCAAGTGTTTTGTGGTGGTGGGCCTGTGTAGGTTGATGTTGGTGTCAGGGTGGTCGGTGATTTTAAAGTTCCACAGGGTCTTCTCGTCTTATGTTCTCATTCCTGTTTTTGCACGGGAATACCAATTTCACTGATTGCTTACAGGAGACAGTTAAGACCTCGTTTAGCCATTCATACAAGTCCCGATTTATGGGACAATTGATTGCGCTACCTTTGCACGGTTAGGATACCGCGGCCGTTGAACGTCGTGGTCACTGGGCAGGCGTCACCTTTAATACTTAATACTTGTTGGTTGCTAAAGGCTATGTTTTTGGGAAACAGTCGGGTCTTTAGGTTTGCCGAGTTCCTTCTGTAAGTTTTAATCGTCTAATGTAGGCGCCCCTGAGTTGGTTTAACAGGTTAAGGTAATAGGTGGTCTTGTTGTGGTTGGTGGTATAAGGTTGGGTCTGTTAATAATTTGTAAATGTAAGTTTGCGCTGCAGAGGAGGGCTCCAAGTTACTTATTTTAGCATTAATTCTTCTATAGTCATAGATTAACCTGCTTGGGGTAAGGGAGTCGAGTGGGTTTTAGGATTTTTAATTGTACGAGCTTTGACGCACTCTTTTGTTGATGGCTGCTTTAAGGCCCACGGTGTGGTAAGGGTAAGGTGCTAATCCGCTAGGAGAGGTTGTTTTCTTTTTCGAAGGAGCTGTACCCCCTTCGAATTGCTCTTAACCCCGTCTTAAGTTAGGTTTGGTTTAGGTTTCCTTGAAGGAGGGTTAAGGGGGAACTAAGATTCGTTTAGCAGGCAACCAGCTATCACCCAGCTCGATTGGCTTTTCACCTCTACTAATAAGTCTTCCCACTCTTTTGCGACAGAGACGGGTTTGCTCAGATTTTAGCTGCTTAAAAGTAGCTCGCTTGGGTTTCGGGGGGTCAAACGTTAGTTCGCTTTGCTTGATTGTTCTTGCTAAATCATGATGCAAGAGGTACAAGGGTTGGTCTTTGCTTTTTTTTTGCTTTAAAGGTTTCATTATTATTTCATCTTTCCCTTGCGGTACAGTCTCTATTGCGCCTGAGTTTCCCTTTCTATCGCCTATACTAGGGCAAAGTTAGAATGTTTTGGTTTAGTTGGAAGCGAGGTTTATTGTTGCTTTTGAGGTGGGATTGGTTGGGCTAGAGTGGGCAATCAAGGCGATCTCGTCTGGAGACATCTTTCAGGTGTAAGCTGAATGCTTTGGGTTTATAGCTACGCCTTGGATAATCTAAGTGCACCTTCCGGTACACTTACCTTGTTACGACTTACCTCGTCTGTTAGCTTGTGTGGGGGGGCTTATTATTTATGGGTGGGGAGAGGCTTGTGAAGAGGGTGACGGGCGGTATGTACGTACCCCAGAGCCGGCTTAAAGTGGGCTTAGTGGGGAAGATGGTCTCACTTTACTGCTAAATCCTCCTTCCAAGGACGGTTTTCATGTCCTTTTTCGTTGGTGCTCTATAGTAGAGAATGTAGCCCATTTCTTCCACCCCATGAGCTATACCTTGACCTGTCTTATTAGCGGGGGCTATTGAGCGCACTGTTGTTCTTTCATTGGAGGTGGGCTGGCGACGGCGGTATGTAGGCTGTGTTGGCAAGAGGTGGTCGGGTGGATCGTGGATTATCGGTTACAGAACAGGCTCCTCTAGGTGGGTTTGGGGCACCGCCAAGTCCTTAGAGTTTTAAGCGTTTGTGCTCGTAATTCTCGGGTGGATACGTTGGTGGGGGAAAAGGTATCTAGATTTAAGGCTAGGCATAGTGGGGTATCTAATCCCAGTTTGTGTCCTAGCTTTCGTGGGTTTAAGTTAGTCGTTAGGTTTAAGATGTTGTGTTGGGTTTTGGTGGATCTTGGGCTTATGACAGCTTAGTTGCATTTTAATCTTAATTGGTGAGGATAACGTATGGCCACTCTTTACGCCGGTGACTATTGATTCGGGCTTCTTGTATGACCGCGGTGGCTGGCACAAGATTTACCAGCCCTGTGGGCTGCTATGGCTAAGTCAAGTTTACACTTATTGCTTAATGTTAATTACTGCTGAGTACCCGTGGGGGTGTGGCTGGGCAAGGTGTTTTGGGCTACATACTTGGGTGTGCCTGATACCTACTCCTCTTGCTTGTGGGTGAAAGGTTTGAGGGTATTTTCACTGGGGCGCAGATACTTGCATGTATATGTCTAGCAGAAACCAATAGTAAGGTTAGGACTAAGTCTTTTGCTCTCGGGTATTGGGTACCGTCTTGGTATCTTCAGTACCATGCTTTGATGGATTAAGCTACGAGGGCGAATCTAGGGTAATTGGAGTAAGCATGGTTTTAACAATACAAATAAAATTTGATTTCAATGGTTTTGTGCGGAAACGATTTTTGTTTCGTGGTGTGTTTGGTACTGGAGTTTTATTAATAAAAAAGAATGTTTTATAGGATGGTGTATGCGTACTCTGTCAAAGACGGATTGAAAAAAGGGTTTGTGGTGTTTAAAGAGAATTGTTTAAACGTAAATTAATTTTAAAAAACGTTTTAAAAATTAAATAAAAAACGAAGATAAAAATGTGGGAAATCTTCTAGTTTTGCTGAGAAAATAGAGGAGTTGAAAATTCGTAAAAATATGTCCGGCAAGCATTCACTAAATAGCACCATGTTGTCGGGGGGGGAGGAACCATAACCAAATGCGATCCAAAGTGCATCAGTGTCAAGGTGATACCAAATACACGCAAACCGTATCATTGAGGGACACGAGAGGTCTAGAACAGGACGCAAGGCAGGTGTAGTCCAGGCTTCACTTGAGTAGGACTCTGGCGACGGCACTGTGAAGGGCAACCTGTGAAGAAGCCCCAGAAAAAAGAGGAACCAACGGCAAAAGATGAGATAAGATGCCGCGATCACGGACTAAAGAGGGGAAAACCATCCACAGATGACTTCGTGAAAAGTGAGGAAATCAGGAGTAAAGCGGGTGATGGCCCTGACCGAGGAACCAGAGGCGCAAAAGAGCAAGAGGAGCGAGGGGTGTAGGGGGAAAGAATGGGCCTGAAGCTAGTCATGATAAACATTACGAGCAGGGGTTGCTGATCTCTCGTGAGGGGTACGATCAATAAATCCATCTGGTACGTCTAGCATAACCAAATGTGGAGGCTACATGAATATGTAAAGTTATGTCCGGTAAGCATTCATAGTTAGTATCTCTTGGGGGGGGAAGGTAAAGGGCATGGTGGTTAGTTAGGTGAATCCTAGAGCATGCATTGGGCTGTACGGTGGGATGAATGGGGACTAAAAGTGGATGTCCGTCAACATATAATGGGTTTAGAACGTATATAGATTGTATTACTGTGACCATAATGTATGGGGCATATAAAAATATGCACGACGTACATAGAAAATACCCCCCTGGGGGGGAAGGGGGGGGTACATTCAATAGGGGAGTTGTATTAAAAATGGGTTGTTCCTGTAGTTGAGAACAACAATGGCTTTTCAAGCCGTAGTCCTTGGGGTGAAACCAAGCGGGAATATATGACCTATTTTGTGATTTTTCTTGGGGTGAGTTTTGTGTTAGGGGCTTTGGCTGTGGCATCTAATCCTTCTCCTTATTATGGGGTGGTAGGGTTGGTGTTGGGGTCTGTGGTAGGGTGCGGGTGATTGATGAGTTTGGGTGTTTCTTTTGTCTCTTTGGCGTTGTTTATGATTTATTTGGGGGGTATGTTAGTAGTTTTTGTTTATTCAGTGTCTTTGGCAGCTGACCCCTATCCAGAGGCATGGGGGGATTGGGGGGTAATGGGGTATGGGTTGGGGTTGGTTTTGGTAGTTGTTTTGGGGGTGGTGTTGGGCGGTGGTGTTGAGTTTTGCAAGGAAGGGGTGGTGACTGTTGATGGTGGTGGGGTGTCTTTGGTACGGTTAGATTTTAGTGGGGTTGCGATGTTTTACTCGTATGGGGTTGGGTTGTTTTTGATTGCTGGGTAAGGTTTATTGTTAGTTTTGTTCGTTGTGTTGGAGCTTGTTCGAGGGTTGTCTCGGGGGGCTATTCGGGCTGTCTAGGGGAGTCAGAAAGTAGTTTATTTGAAAACACCAGCTTTGGGAGCTGGAGAGAGAGGTTTAAGTCCTTTTTTTCTGAGTTCACTCTAAGAAGGGGAAGGTCTTCAGTCTTTGGTTTACAAGACCAATGTTTTTTATAAACTATTAGAGTATTAGAGTTTAAGTATTTTGTTTTCTAAAGTTCCGACAATGGGGAAGAGGATTAGGAGGGTGGTAAAGTAAGAGAGGGATGCTAGTTGGCCAATGATGATGAAGGGGTGTTCTACTGGTTGGCTGCCAATTCAGGTGAGAATGAAGAGGTTGGCTGCTAGAAGTCAGAATAGTAATTGGGATAAGGGACGGAATGTTATGGTTCGTTGTTTGGATTTGTGGAGGAGCAGAATTAGAAAGAGGATAAACACTGAAGCTGCTAGTGCGAGAACACCTCCGAGTTTGTTTGGGATAGAGCGTAGGATAGCATAGGCAAATAGAAAATATCATTCTGGCTTGATGTGTGGGGGTGTTGTTAGAGGGTTGGCTGGGGTAAAGTTTTCTGGGTCGCCCAAAAGGTTGGGGGAGAATAGGGCTAGTGTGAGTAGGGGGGTGATTATGAGTGCTAGTCCCAGGATGTCCTTGAGGGAGTAGTACGGGTGGAAGGGGATTTTGTCGGAGTTTGAGGAGATTCCAAGGGGGTTATTTGAGCCTGATTCGTGTAAGAAGGCGAGGTGAATGATGGTAATTCCTGCGATGATGAAGGGTAGGAGGAAGTGGAGGGCGAAAAACCGGGTGAGGGTTGGGTTGTCTACTGAAAATCCCCCTCAGGCCCACTCCACTAAGGTCTGTCCGATGTACGGGACGGCTGAGAATAGGTTGGTGATGACAGTAGCCCCTCAGAAGGATATTTGCCCTCATGGGAGGACGTAGCCTACGAAGGCGGTGGCTATGAGTGTTAGGAGGAGGATAACTCCTGTGTTTCAAGTTTCTTTGTAGAGATAGGAGCCGTAGTAGATGCCCCGTCCGATGTGTAAGTAGATACAGATGAAGAAGAATGAGGCGCCGTTTGCGTGTAGGTTGCGAATTAGCCACCCATATTGTACGTTTCGACATGTGTGTGTGACTGAGGAGAAAGCTAAGGTGGTGTCTGCGGTGTAGTGTGCAGCTAGGAGGAGTCCTGTGATGATTTGGGTAGCCAGGCAGACTGCTAGTAGGGAGCCGAAGTTTCATCAGGTGGAAATGTTGGATGGAGTTGGGAGGTCAATTAGGGAGTTGTTAATGATTTTTATAAGTGGGTGGGATTTTCGGATGTTGGGGGCCATTAGTTGTTTGGGAGAATTAGGATAATTGTTATGATTGTGAGGGCGAATGATCCTAGGTATGTTTTGATTATGCCCGTGTGGAGAGAGGTGGAGAGTTTGGTCATTGTTAGGTGTAGGTTTGCAAGGCCTTCAGGGCCCATTTTTTTATACCATGCCATATCAATCACGTGGGAGGCGATTTTTTGACCTGCGTGGAGGGGAATGAGGGGGTTAAGTCGATGTGTGAGGTGATTGAAGTAGCCTAGTGAGAGGGAGAAGTTTGTAAGGGGGCTTTGTTTAGGGAGGGGGGGAGTGTTGGATAGTTCAAGGGCTAGGGTGAGTCCTAGGACGGTGACAATAATGGCGGCGTTTTTTGTGATGGTTGGTATGGTTATTGGGGGTGTTTTTGTTGGCAGTATGATGGAGGAAATTAGGAGGCCCGCTATAATGCTGCCTAGGGCTAGTCGGATGATTGGGAAAATGGCTGATGGGGTGGTTTCGTTGATTGGTGTAATTGGCGGGGTGCGATTAAATCCTGTTTGGACTAGGATTGTTATGCGTAGGCTGTAGGTCGCGGTGAAGGATGTGGCGAGTAGTGTGAGTGTTAGGGCTCAGGTGTTGGTGTATGAGGTGTTTAGGCTTTCGATAATGAGGTCTTTAGAGTAGAAGCCAGCTAAGAAGGGAGTTCCCATTAGGGCGAGGTTGCCGATGGTGAGGCACGAGGTGGTTATAGGGAGGGTTTTTTGTAGGTGGCCTATTTTGCGAATATCTTGTTCTCCGTTTAGGCTGTGGATGATTAGGCCCGAGCAGAGGAATAGTATGGCCTTGAAGAAGGCATGGGAGAAATAAAGAGAGAATAAAAGGTTGCGGCACAAATGGGAGCAGAGCGAAATGGGAGCGAAGCGGAGTGAAATGGGAGTGGAGACAAAGGGACTGGGGGGAACAAAAATGTTGCAGCACAAATACTAGCAAAGTGGAGCGAAATGGGAGCAGAAAAAAAGGGAGTGGAGAGAAACGAAACCTTACGGTGTAAATGTGAGCAAAACAAAATGGGAGTGGAGAGAATGAAACGTTGCAGCGCAAATGTTAGCGAAGCGAAATTAAACGGAAAAAAAAAGAGAGGAAAGAACTGAAATGATGCGGCGCAAATGGGAGCAAAACGGAGGGAAATGGTAGAGGAAATCATCGCAATGGAGAGTACTGAAAGGTTGTCGCAGAAACGGGAGAAAGACGAAGCGAAAAGGGAGAAGAAAGAAAGGGAGTGGAGAGAACTGAAAGGCTGCAGCGCAAATTAGAGGGGAGCTGAACAAAATGGAAGTGGAAACAAAGGCACTTGAGAGAACAGAAATGTTGCGGCACAATAGGAGCGGAGTGAAGCGAAATAGGAGGAGAAACAAAGGGAGTGGAGAGTAATGAAAGGTTGCGGATCAAATGGGAGCATAACGAAATGGGAGTGGAAACAAATCGGGTAGAGAGATCTGAAAGGTCGTGGTGCAAATGGGAGCTGCGCGGAGAGAAATGGATGTGAAGAGAACTGAAAGATTGCGGCGCAAATATGAGCGGAGTGGTGCGAAATAGGAGCGGAAACAAAGTAAATGCAGAGAAGTGAAATGTTCTGGCGAGAATGGGAGCAGTGCAAAATGGGAGTGGAAAGAAGTGAAAGGTTGCAGTGCAAACGGGAACAGAGTGGAATTGGAGCGGAAAGAAAGGGTGTGGAGAGAAATGAAGGGCTGAGAAGGTAATGGGAGCAGAGAGGAGTGAAACGGGAGTGGAAACAAAGGGACTGGAGGGAACAGAAATGCTGCGGTGCAAATAGGAGTAGAGTGGAGCGAAATAGGAGCAGAAAGAGAGAGGAGAGAAATGAAAGGTTGCGGCGCAAATGGGAGCAGAGCGAAATGGGAGCAGAAAAGAATGGAATGGAGAGTACTGAAGGGTTGTGGCACAAATGGGAACGGCGCTAAGCAAAACGGGAGTGGAAAGAATGGGAGTGGAGATAACTGAAAGGTTGCAGCACAAACGTGTGTGGAACTGAACGAAATGGGAGCGGAAAGAAAAAGAGAGGAGAGAACTGAGAGGTTGCAATGCAAATGGTCGCAAAACAGATTGAAATGGGAGCAGAAATGATCAGAATGGAGAGAACTGAAACGTTTGCAGCGCAAACAGGAGTGGAGTGGAGCAAAATAGGAGCGGAAACAAAGGGAGTGGAGAGAAATGAAAGGTTACGGCGAGAATGGGAGCTGTGCAAAATGGGTGAGGAGGGAAGAGAAATGTTCCGTCGAGAATGGGAGCAGTGCAAAATGGGAGTGGAGAGAACTGGAAGGTTGTGGTGTAAATGGGATCGAAGTGAAAATGGAGCGGAAACAAAGGGAGTGGAGAGAACTGAATTTTGCGGAGCAAATGGGAGCGGAGCAAAGTAAAATGGGAGTGGAAAAAAAGGGTCTGGAGAGAAGAGAAATGTTGCAGTAAAAATATGAGCGGAGTGGAATGAAATGCGAGCGGAAACAAAGGGACTAGAGAGAACTGAATTATTGGGGCGCAAATGGGAGCAGAGCGAAAAGGGAGCAGATACACATGGAGTGGAGACCAAGGAAAGGTTACTGTGCAATGGGAGCGGAGAGGAATGAAATGGGAGATGAAAAAAAGGGACTAGAGAGAACAGAAATGTTGAGGAGCAAATAGGAGAGGAGTGGAACAAAATGGGAGAAAAAACAAAGGGAATAGAGAGAACTGAAAGGTTGCGGTGATAATGGGAGTGGAGCAGAGCAAAATGGGAGTGGAAACAAAGGGAGTGGAGAGAACTGAAAGGTTGCGCCTCAAGTGGGATCAACGCAGAGCGAAATGGGAGTGCAGAAAACAGAAATGTCGCGGCACTAATGGGAGCGGAGCTAAGTGAAATGGGAGTGGAAACAAAGGGAGTGGAGAGAACTGATAGGCTGCGGTGCAAATTAGAGCAAAGCAGAGCAAAATGGGAGTGCAGAGAACTGATATGTTGTGGTGAAAATGGGAACGGAGAAAAGTGAAATGGGACTGTAGGGAACTGAAAGGTTGCATTGGAAATGGGAGTGGACATGAGCGAAATGTGAGTGGAAACAAAAGGAGAAGAGAGAACTGCAAGTGTGCAGTTCAAGTGGGAGTGAAGCAGAGCGAAATGGGAGTGGAAACTAAGGGAGTGGAAAGAAATGAAAGGTTGCGGTGCAAATGGGAA
This sequence comes from Cyrtonyx montezumae, assembly GCF_038088225.1. Lineage (NCBI taxonomy): Eukaryota > Metazoa > Chordata > Aves > Galliformes > Odontophoridae > Cyrtonyx > Cyrtonyx montezumae. The sequence continues at coordinate 3,375,933 of NW_027072025.1, forward strand.
TGGAGCGGAAACAAACTGAGTGGAAAGAACTGAAATGTTGCAGCGCAAATGATAGTGGAGCAGAGCGATATGGGTGTGGAAACAAAGGAAGTGAAAAGAACTGAAAGATTGCAGTGCAAATAGGACCGAAGCAAAGGGAAATGGAAGTAGAAACAAAGAAAGAGGAGAGAACTGAAAGTTTTCGGCTCAAATGGAAGCGGAGGAGAAAAATGGGTGCGGAAACAGAGGGGAGAGAAATGTAAGGTTGCATCGCAAACAAGAGCAGAGTGGAGCGAAATGGTTTTGGAAATAAAGTGAGTGGAGAGAACTGAAAGGTTGCAGTGCAAATAGGAGCGAAGCAGAGGAAAATGGGAGCGGAAACTAAGGAAGTGGAGAGATCTCAAAGTTTGCGGCACAAATGGGAGCAGATTGGAGCGAAATGGGAGTGGAAACAAATGGGAGTGGAGTGAACTGAGAGTTTGCAACGCAAATGGGAATAGAGAGAAATCAGAGCGAAAACAAAAGGAGTGGAGAGAACTGAAAGGTTGCATCGCAAATGGGAGCGTATCCGAGCTAAATGGTTGTGGAAACAACGGGAGAGGATACAACTGAAAATTTGCGGTGCAAATGGGAGCAGAGGAAAATGGGAGTAGAAACAAAGAGAGTGCAGATAACTGAAAGATTGCAGCGCAAATATGAGCGTAGTGCAAAATGGGAGCGGAAACAAAGGGAGTGGAGAGAAGTGAAATGATCCAGCGAGAATGGGAGCAGGGAAAAATGGATGTGGAGAGAAGTAAAATGTTTCTGCGAGATTGGGAGCAGTGCAAAATATGAGCGGAGAGAAGTGCAAGGTTGCGGTACAAATGGGAATGGTGTGGAATTAGAGTGGAAAGAAAGGGAGTGGAGAGAACTGAAAGGTTGCGGTGCAAAAGGGAGTGAAATGGGGGTGGAGAGAAATGAAAGGCTGCAGCGCAAAAAGGAGCGGCGCAGAGCAAAATGGGAGTGCAGAGAACTGAAAGGTTGCAGCGCAAATCGGAGCGGAGGGGAACGAAATGGGAGTGGAAACAAAGGGACAGGAAAGAAGAGAAAAGTAGTGGTACAAATAAAAGCAGAGTGGAGCAAAATAGGAGCCGAAACAAAGAGAGAGGAGAGAAATGAAAGGTTGCGGCGCAAATGGGAGCAGAGTGAAATTGGAGCCGAAACAAAGGGACTGGAGAGAACAGAAATGTTGCGGCGCAAATAATAGCAAAGTGGTTAGAAATGGGAGCAGAAACAATGGGAGTGTAGAGAACTGAAAGATTGCGGCACAAATGGGAGTGGAGAAAAGCGAAATGGGAGTGGAAACAAAGGGAATGAAGAGAACTGAAAGGTTGCGGCTCAAGAGGGAGCGACTCGGAGCGAAATGGGAATGCAGAGAACTGAAATGTTGCCGCACAAATGGGAGCGGACCTAAGCGAAATGGGAGTGGAAACAGAGAGAGTAGAGAGAACGGAATGGTTGTGGTTCAAATGGGAGCAAAGCCTAGCAAAATGGTAGGGGAAAGTAACTGAGAGGAAAGAAATGAAAGTTAGCGGTGCAAATGAAACCGAAGCAGAGCGAAATGGGAGTGGAAAGGAAGGGATAGGAGAGAATTGATATGTTGAGGCACAAATGCGAGCAGAAAGGGCGCAAATGGGAGCAGAAACAAATGGAGTGGGGACAAGGGAAAAGTTGTGGCGCAAATGGGAGCAGTGCAAAATGGAATTGGAGCTGAAACGGAAGGACTGGAGAGAACAGAAATGTTGAGGCGCAAATAGGAGCGGAGCGCAGTGAAATGGGAGTGGAAACAACGAAAGAGGAGAGAACTGAAAGGTTGCGGCACAAATGGGAACAGAGAAAAATGGGTGCAGAACCAAATGGAGGGGAGAGAACTGTATGGTTGCAGAGCAAATGGGAGCAAAGCGGAGCGAAATGGTTGCGGAAAGAAAGGGAGTGTACAGAAATGCAAGGTTGCCGTGCAAATTGGAGTGGAACGGAAAAAAAGTGAGTGGAGAGAACTGAAAGTATGCAGCGCAAATGGGAGCAGATCAGAGCGAAATGGGAGCAGAAACTAAAGGAGTGGAGAGATATGAAAGGTTGTGGTGCAAATGTGAGAGGAGTGAAATGGGAGCAGAAACAAAAGGGAGTGGATTGAACTGAAAGTTTGCGGCGCAAATGAGAGCAAAGCGGAACGAAATGGGACCAGAAAAAACGGGAGAAAAAAGAACTGAATGATTGCGGTGCAAATGGGATTAGAGTGGAGAAGAAGGGAGTGGATTGAAATGAAAGGTTGCGGTGAAAATGGGAGCAGAGAGGAGAAAAATGGCAGTGAAGAGAACTGATATGTTGCGGTGTAAATGGGATTGGAGCAAAGCTAAATGGGAGTGGAGAGAAATGAAAAGTTCCGGCGCAAATGGGAGTGGAGCGAAATGGGAGCAGAAACACATTGATTGGAGAGAACTGAAAGGTTGCATCGCAAATGGGAGCATGCCAGAGCAAAATGGTTGTGGAAAGAAAGGGAATGGAGAGAACTGAACCGTTGCGGTGCAAATTAGAGTGAAGTGGAGCAAAATGGGACGGAAACATAGGGAGAGGAGAGAATTGATATGTTGCGGCGCAAATGCGAGTGGAGCTGAGCGAAATTGGAGTGGAAACTAAGAAAGTGGGGACAAGAGAAAGGTTGCGGCGAAGATGGGAGTGGTGCAGAATGAAATGGGAGCTGAAACAAAAGAACTGCAGAGAACAGAAATGATGAGGGGCAAATTGGAGCGGAGCACAGTGAAATGGGAGTGGAAAAACCTAAAGAGGAGAGAACTGAAAGGTTGCAACACAAATGGGAGCTGAGAAAATGGGTGCGGAACCAAATGGAGGGGAGAGAACTGTATGGTTGCGGTGCAAATGGGAGCCAAGCAGAGCGAAATGGTTGTGGAAAGAAAGTGAGTGCAGAGAACTGAAAGGTTGCGGTGCAGATGGGTGTGGAACGGAAATAAAGTGAGTGGACAGAACTGAAAGGTTGCAGCGCTAATGGGTGCAGATCAGAGTGAAATGGGAGCGGAAAGTAAGGGAGTGGATTGAACTGAAAGATTGCGGCACAAATGGGAGTGAAGGAGAGGGAAATGGGAGTGTACAGAAATGAAAGGCTGCGGTGAAAATGGGAGCAAAGCGTATCAAAATGGGAGCGGAAACAATGGGAGTGGATTGAACTGAAAGTTTGCAGCACATATGAGAGCAAAGCGGAACGAAATGGGGTCAGAAACAACGGGATAGAAAAGAACTGAATGATTGCGGCGCAAATGGGATTAGAGCGTGGAAAAAGGGAGTGGAGAGAACTGAAAGGTTGCATCACAAATGGAGCATATTGGAGAGAAATGGTTATGGAAGCAAAGGGAGTGGAGAGGACAGAAAGTTTGCAGCGTAAATGGAAGCGAAGCAAAGTGGGATCAGAAAAAAAAAGGAGTACCTTTTTTCACGGTACCGGGTCAAACTGTCCCGCAAACCGCTGACAGTAGCGCAAATAGGAGCGGAGCGTAATGATAGTGGAAGCAAATGGAGGGAAGAGAACTGTAAGGTTGTATCAAAAATGGGAGCAGAGCGGAGAGAAATTGGAGTGGAAACAAAGGGAGATGAGAGAACTGTAAGGTTGCGGTGCAAATAGGAGCAAAGTAGAGTGAAATGGGAGCAGAATCAAAGGGAGTGGATTGAACGGAACGTTTGCGGTGCAAATGAGAGCGGAGCGGAACGAAATGGAATCGGAAACAACATTAGAGAAAGGAACTGAATAATTGCGGTGCAAATGGGATTAGAGCGTAGAAAAAGGGAGTGGACAGAACTGGAAGGTTGCATCTCAAATGGGAGCATATCGGAGTGAAATTGTTCTGGAAGCAACGGGAGTGGATAGAACTGAAAATTTTCAGTGTAAATGGAAGCGAAGCAAAGTGGGATCAGAAAAAAAAAGGAGCGGATAGAACTGAAAGGCTGCGGTGCAAATGGGAGCAGAGCGGAGCGAAATGGCCGTGAAGAGAACTGATATGTTGCGGTGTAAATGGGATTAAAGCAAAGCGAAATGGTAGTGTAGAGATGTAAGAGACTAATATCTTATACCATTGCCTCAAAGGTTGCTGATGAACATGTCCGAACACTTCCAAGCTTGTCCTGGGCAAGCGTTGTGAAATCCCTTTTCTATGGGACAAGCTGATGGGCATGTCCTGGGGCAGCCTAAGCTGCAGCTCAGTGGCCATTGAACACTCTTTTGTGGAACTCACCTCCAGGGGAAGATAACCATCTCAGGTGATACCCGCCTGATGCTCAAGCAGGAGGGGTTCGAGGGGTTCGTCACGTAGATTGGAGAAATCTGGGAGATAAATAGAGGGGTCCTGCAGCCACGAAGTTGGAGGGTTTTCTCTGGAGTGGCTTCCAGGTTGCATCGCAAATGGAGCACATTGGAGATAAATGGTTATGGAAACAAAGGGAGTGGAGAGGACAGAAAGTTTGCAGCGTAAATGGAAGCGAAGCAAAATAGGAGCAGAAAGAAAAAGGAGTGGATAGAACCGAAAGACTGCGGTGCAAATGGGAGCAGAGTGGAGCGAAATGGCCGTGAAGAGAACTGATATGTTGCGCTGTAAATGGGCTTAGAGCAAAGCGAAACGCTAGTGTAGAGAACTGAAAAGTTGCGGCGCAAATGGGAGCGGAGCGAAATGGGAGCGAAAACAAATGGATTGGGGAGAACTGAAAGGTTGCATTGCAAATGGGAGCGGATCGGAGCAAAATGCTAGCAGAAAAAATGGGACTGGAGAGAACTGAAAGGCTGCGGTACAAATGGGAGGAAAGCGGAGCAAAATGGGAGTGCAGAGAACAAATATGTGGCAGTGTAAATGGGAGCGGAGCAAAGTGAACTGGGACTATAGGGAACTGAAAGGTTGCAGTGGAAATGGGAGCGGAGCGAAATGGGAGCGGAGCGAAAAAGAGTGGAGAGAACTGTAAGGCTGCGGTTCAAATTGAGGGGTAAGTGGAGTGAAATGGGAGTGGAAACAAAGAAAGTGGAGATATGTCATGGTTTTATAATTTTTGGTGCTGGTATTCCACATCATTACATCATGTAGTGCATTTAGAGTTAAAGAGTTAATGTTCCAGCTCCGTGGATCATCGATAGTTCCAGGTATGCCTGTCTCAGAAGAGAAGAACTACATTCCCCAGAGGACTTTGCGATGCTTTGCGTTCTTACGTGTTTACGCTCAGAGGGAAAGATAAAAACTGTCTGCAGTCACGGGACTCTCTCTTCCCTTCGGGACCGAGCTCGGCAGTGGGTGTTTGTTGCAGCCGTCTGCCTTCAGCATTAGCGTAAGGCCTTCGGTTTATCGGACACTCTCTCTCTCGCTCATTTTATTTGATTCATTTGCCTCAATTCCAATTATATTATATTATATTGTGTTATTTTCCTTTCTGATATCTTATTTAGTAAATTAGCTTTCCTCCTCAGACCGTTGCCGCTGTTTTGTTCCTGGGCCCATCTCCCTTCTCCTTTTTCCCTTTCCCCCTTCCCCTTCCCCGGGGTGTGGGCCCGTGGGTCCCCTGCCTCAATTGTCACGGTACCGGGTCGAACTGTCCCGCAAACCGTTGACAATTTTGGCGCCCAACGTGGGGCACGACTAGCTACCTTAGCCGGGCAGAGACATACTTTTAGAGTGAATCTCTGTCTTTAGTTCGGAAGCTTATCTGTACTGCAGGTCCTGTACGGCAAAACACGACCTTGAAGTCCAGGCGTACTGCCGGTTCTCCTGGAATATTTGTAAGCTTTTCGGGTGCTGCCAGCTTGTTTGAGTAAAAGAAAAAAAAATGTTTTTACTGTTTCTGTTAAAACTGCCCTTACAGGGATTGTATTTCATTGCTTTTTCCCTTTTAATGCTCAAAACGTACTGGAACTTGGTTAAGCTTGCCAGTCTGATCTATGGAGCCTGGTCCCTATATGACAAACTAAAAGCAGTGATGGAGGCACCTACCAAATACCTGGGCACCCCGGCTAATGTAACAAACGATACCATGTTAACAAACCAAACAATATTTGAATGGGTGTCCAGGTTCTCCTCTCAGTTCCTTATGAATTTTCAGAATTACAGCTTAGGGACTATGTTAACGATTGGGATATTAGTCCTCTAGAATGTATCCCTTATAATGGCACTTTACAACATGTGGAGGAAGCTTTTCCCAGAAACAGAGAATGCTGAATGGCAGGGAAAGTGGAGAGTTTTAGGAAAGAAATTAGAAGCATGGGGTCCCCCGGTGCCATGGGATTTTACTCCTGAACACTTGCAGGATCCTGAGGAGCTAGGCATGTATCTGAGTAATGGATGTTGTGGCTCAGAAAGATCTGAGGTGGAACAGCTTATCTAGGGCTTGGCTTATGCTTACCGAGGCATATATACTGTTGTGGAGTAAGAGAGTGTCCAAACTGAGGCTCAGGCCAAAGAGGAAAACCTCCCAGGCACATCTGACCAGCCACAGGAAGCACCGGTATCGAAGTCAGTTGCCCCGGTAGAAGGCCAGAAATGGAAACGTGTGTCCTCACGCCTAGAACGCAAAGAAGAGGTGGCGAAAGAAGAGGAAGATCCAGGCGAGGGGGGGTCCTCAACACCACCACCACCAAGAAAGGCAACAAAGAAAAGTGAGAGGCATGGACATAGTGATGATGAGGATGATGAGAGAGTCAAAGTTACCATGTTTCGTCGACCCATGAAAATGTCTGAGATTCAAGGCTCAAGAAAAGAGTTTATTCGACGTCCGGATGAGAGTATTGTCACTTGGTTGCTTCGGTGTTGGGACAACGGGGCCAACAGCGTGTCCCTCGACAGTAATGAAGCTCGCCAACTTGGAAACATTGCCCATGACCCAGCTGTCGACAGAGGGATCAGCCGGTATATGGATGGAATCGCCAGCCTCTGGCAACGAATGTTAGTAGCTGTGAGGGAAAGATATCCCTACAAGAGTGACCTGGCACCTAAAGTGAAAAGATGGAAAACTATTGAGGAAGGCATCCAGTATTTGAGAGAAACAGCTGTGGCGGAAATGCTGTATGATCCCACGTTTGATCCTGAAGATCGGGACCATGATCCAGCGAAAGTAAGGAGTACATCCGAAATATGTCAGAAGCTTTCAAAAACAGCACCAGAAAGGTACGCCGGTACACTAGTGACAACGTTCAACAGATATGAGGACCAAGACAGAAAACCCCCAGTTTTTGAACTGATTCTTACACTTCAAAACTTTGAACAAAAATTTCCACCATCACACGCTTCCATTTCAGCCATATCAGGGTTAGAAGTACAGATGGAAGACGTGTTAGAGAAAGTATCCCGACTGATTGATAGGGTTGAAAATATTGCAGCTTTCAGAAGCAAACGCCGTCCTGCTCGAGGAAATGACAGCACTCACTTCATGTCACGCGCGGCTCTGTGGAGTTACTTACGTGAAAATGGAGAAGATATGAAGGAATGGCATCAAAAACCCACCCCTGCACTGCGAGCACGGGTGAGAGAATTACAACACAGACCAACGACCAGTGAAGTTGTTCCTGTCACTACAGGTAACCAATAGAGGGGCCCTGACCTCAGCCAGGGGAGGGAGAGGGATAATAGAGTGTATTGGACTGTGTGGATTCGGTGGCCTGGCACATCAGAACCACAAAAATATGAGGCACTGGTGGATACTGGTGAACAGTGTACTCTAATGCCTTCAAGTTATAAAAGGGCAGAACTGATTTATATTTCTGGAGTGACTGGGGGTTCTCAGGAATTGTCTGTGTTGGAGGCAGAAATAAGCCTCACTGGTAAAACCTGGCAGAAGCATCCTATAGTGACCGGACAGGGGGCTTCATGCATACTCGGTATAGACTATCTCAGAAGGGGGCACTTTAAGGATCCCAAGGGGTACCGATGGGCTTTTGGAATAGCTGCTGTGGACACAGACAACATTAAGCAGCTATCTGTTTTACCTGGCCTGTCAGAAGATCCGTCTGTTGTAGGGTTGCTACAAGTGGAGGAGCAACAGGTGCCAATTGCTACAAAAACGGTGCACAGACGGCAGTACCGCACCAACAGGGATTCCTTTCTCCCCATTCATAATTTGATCCGTCAGCTAGAGAGACAGGGAGTGATCAGCAAAATTCACTCACCTTTTAACAGCCCCATATGGCCGGTGCGTAAAGCCAGTGGAGAATGGAGGCTGACGGTAGATTACCGTGGCCTGAATTAAGTCACACCCCGCTGAGTGCTGCTGTACCGGACATGTTACAACTCCATTACGAACTGGATTCAAAAGCAGCCAAGTGGTATGCCACTATTGACATTGCTAATGCCTTCTTTTCAATTCCTATGGCCACAGAATGCAGGCCACAGTTTGCCTTCACCTGGAGGGGCGTTCAGTACAACTGGAACCGTTTGCCCCAGGGGTGGAAGCACAGTCCAACCATTTGCCATGGGTTGATCCAAACTGCATTGGAGCAGGGTGGTGCTCCTGAGCATCTGCAATACATTGATGACATTGTTGTATGGGGCAATACAGCAGAGGAAGTCTTTGAGAAAGGAGAGCAGATTATCCAAATTCTCCTACAAGCTGGCTTTGCTATCAAGTGAAGCAAAGTGAAAGGGCCTGCACAGGAAATTCAGTTCCTAGGTATAAAGTGGCAAGATGGACGTCGTCACATCCCTACAGATGTGATTGACAAAATTACTGCCATGTCTCCACCCACCAGTAAGACAGAAACCCAAGCTTTTCTGGGTGTAGTGGGCTTTTGGAGAATGCATGTTCCAAACTACAGTCTCATTGTGAGCCCTCTCTATCGGGTGACGCGGAAGAAGAATGATTTTGTGTGGGGCCCTGAGCAGCAGCAGGCTTTTGAACAAATTAAGCAGGAGATAGCCCGTGCCGTGGCCCTTGGGCCAGTGCGGACGGGACAGGATGTAAAGAACATCCTCTACACTGCTGCTGGAAAGGAAGGTCCCAGTTGGAGTTTGTGGCAAAGAGCTCCTGGAGAGACACGAGGTCGACCCCTGGGATTCTGGAGTCGGGCGTACAGGGGGTCTGAGGAGCGCTACACTCCAACTGAGAAGGAGATCTTAGCCGCATATAAGGGGGTTCGAGCTGCTTCCGAAGTAATCGGTACTGAAACGCAGCTCCTCCTGGCACCTCGACCGCCAGTGCTGAGCTGGATGTTCAAAGGAACAGCTCCCTCTACCCATCATGCTACTGATGCCACTTGGAGTAAATGGACTGCACTGATTACACAGCGAGCTCGGATGGGGAACCTCAACCGTCCAGGAATCCTTGAGGTGATCATGGACTGGCCTGAAGGTAAAACGTTTGGAACAACGCCAGCAGAGGAGGTGTCACGTGCTAAAGAAGCCCCACCACATAATGAACTACCAGACAATGAAAAGAGATATGCCCTGTTCACAGATGGATCCTGTCGCATTGTGGGTTAGCACCGCAGATGGAAATCTGCTGTGTGGAGCCCCACACGACGAGTTGCAGAGGTCACTGAAGGAGAAGGAGAATCAAGTCAATTTGCAGAGGTAAAGGCTGTCCAGCTGGCCTTAGATATTGCTGAACGAGAGAGGTGGCCAGTGCTTTATCTTTACACTGACACATGGATGGTGGCAAATGCTTTATGGGGGTGGTTACAGCAGTGGGAACAAAATGTTTGGCAATGGAGTGGTAAACCTATTTGGGCTGCTGAACTGTGGATAAACATTGCTGCCCGAATAAAGAATATGGTTGTGAAGGTGCGCCATGTAGATGCTCATGTTCCTAAGAGCCGGGAAACTGAAGAGCAGCAAAATAACCATCAGGTAGATCGAGCTGCCAAAGTTAAGGTGGCTCAAGTAGACTTGGACTGGCAACACAGAAGTGAATTATTTCTAGCTCGGTGGGCCCATGAGACCTCGGGCCATCAAGGAAGAGATGCAACATACAAGTAGGCTAGAGACCGAGGAGTGAACTTAACTATGGATGTTATTGCACAGGTTATCCATGACTGTGACACATGCGCCACAATTAAACAGGCCAAGAGGATGAAACCTCTTTGGGAGGAAGGGCGATGGGAAAAGTATAAATATCGGGAGGCGTGGCAGGTTGATTATATCACCTTACCACGATCTCGCAGTGGTAAGCGTTATGTGCTCACCATGGTAGAGGCAACTACTGGGTGGCTTGAAACATATGCAGTACCCCATGCTACCGCCCGGAACACCATCTTAGGGCTGGAGAAACAAGTCCTATGGCGACATGGCACTCCAGAGAGAATTGAGTCTGATAATGGAACTCATTTCAAAAATTCTCTTGTAAATACTTGGGCCAAAGATCATGGCATCGAGTGGATTTATCATATCCCCTATCATGCACCAGCTTCTGGTAAAATTGAAAGGTACAATGGGTTTTTAAAAACAATGTTGAAAGCAATGGGTGGTGGAACATGTAAGCACTAGGAGAAGAATTTGTCAGAAGACACCTGGTTGGTCAACACCAGAGGATCCATCAATCGCGATGGTCCTGCCCAATCCAGCTCTCTACCTACTGTCGAAGGAGATAAGGTTCCTGTAGTACATGTGAAGAACATGTTGGGAAAAGCAGTTTGGGTTCTTCCAGCTTCTGGAGAGGGCAAACCTCTCCGTGGAACTGTTTTTGCTCAGGGACCTGGGTCTACCTGGTGGGTGATGCAGAAGAATGGGGTTGTTCAATGTGTACCACAAGGGAATTTGATGTGGGGAGAGCGCCCTCAGTAATTCTATTACTATGTATATATGTATATATGTATATATGTATATATGTATATATGTATATATGTATATATGTATATATGTATATAGCATGTGTTTGTATTTAATGCTTGTTAATCATTGTTTATATATATATATATATATATATATTAAGCATGATGTAATGATGTTGAATAAGGGGTGGAATGTCATGGTTTTATGATTTTTGGTGCTGGTATTCCACATCATAACATCATGTAGTGCATTTAGAGTTAAATAGTTAATGTTCCAGCTCCGTGGACCATCGATAGTTCCAGGTATGCCTGTCTCAGAAGAGAAGAAGAACTACATTCCCCAGAGGACTCTGCGATGCTTTGCGTTCTTACGTGTTTACGCTCAGAGGGAAATATAAAAACTGTCTGCAGTCATGGGACTCTCTCTTCCCTTCGGGACCGAGCTCGGCAGTGGGTGTTTGTTGCAGCCGTCCGCCTTCAGCATTAGCGTAAGGCCTTCGGTTTATCAGACACTCTCTCTCTCGCTCATTTTATTTGATTCATTTGCCTCAATTCCAATTATACTATATTTTATATTGTGTTATTTTCCTTTCTGATATCTTATTTAGTAAATTAGCTTTCCTCCTCAGATCGTTGCCGCTGTTTTGTTCCTGGGCCCATCTCCCTTCTCCTTTTTCCCTTTCCCCCTTCCCCTTCCCCGGGCTGTGGGCCCGTGGGTCCCCTGCCTCAATTGTCACGGTACCGGGTCGAACTGTCCCGCAAACCGGTGACAAGATAACATAAAGGTTGTTGCGCAAATGGGAGCGGAGCGGAGCAAAATGTTTGTGGAAAGAAAGGGAATGGAGAGAACTGAACGGTTGCGGTGGAAATGGGATCGAAGTGGAGTAAAATGGGAGCGGTAACATAGGGATAGGAGAGAACTGAAATGTTGCGGCGCAAATGAGAGCGGAAACAAATGGAGTGGGGACAAGGGAAAAGTTGCGGCGCAAATGGGAGCAGTGCAAAATGGAATTGGAGCTGAAAAGGAAGGACTGGAGAGAACAGAAATGTTGAGGCGCAAATAGGAGCGGAGCGCAGTGAAATGGGAGTGGAAACAACGAAAGAGGAGAGAACTGAAAGGTTGCGGCACAAATGGGAGCAGAGAAAAATGGGTGCAGAACCAAATGGAGGGGAGAGAACTGTAAGGTTGCAGAGCAAATGGGAGCAAAGCGGAGCGAAATGGTTGCGGAAAGAAAGGGAGTGTACAGAAATGCAAGGTTGCCGTGCAAATTGGAGTGGAACGGAAAAAAAGTGAGTGGAGAGAACTGAAAGTATGCAGCGCAAATGGGAGCAGTTCGGAGCGAAATGGGAGCAGAAACTAAAGGAGTGGAGAGATATGAAAGGTTGTGGTGCAAATGTGAGAGGAGTGAAATGGGAGCAGAAACAAAAGGAAGTGGATTGAACTGAAAGTTTGCGGCGCAAATGAGAGCAAAGCGGAACGAAATGGGACCAGAAAAAACGGGAGAAAAAAGAACTGAATGATTGCGGCGCAAATGGGATTAGAGTGGAGAAGAAGGGAGTGGATTGAAATTAAATCTTGCGGTGAAAATGGGAGCAGAGAGGAGCAAAATGGCAGTGAAGAGAACTGATATGTTGCGGTGTAAATGGGATTGGAGCAAAGCTAAATGGGAGTGGAGAGAAATGAAAAGTTCCGGCGCAAATGGGAGTGGAGCGAAATGGGAGCAGAAACACATTGATTGGAGAGAACTGAAAGGTTGCATCGCAAATGGGAGCATGCCAGAGCAAAATGGTTGTGGAAAGAAAGGGAATGGAGAGAACTGAACCGTTGCGGTGCAAATTAGAGTGAAGTGGAGCAAAATGGGACGGAAACATAGGGAGAGGAGAGAATTGATATGTTGCGGCGCAAATGCGAGTGGAGCTGAGCGAAATTGGAGTGGAAACTAAGAAAGTGGGGACAAGAGAAAGGTTGCGGCGAAGATGGGAGTGGTGCAGAATGAAATGGGAGCTGAAACAAAAGAACTGCAGAGAACAGAAATGATGAGGGGCAAATTGGAGCGGAGCACAGTGAAATGGGAGTGGAAAAACCTAAAGAGGAGAGAACTGAAAGGTTGCAACACAAATGGGAGCTGAGAAAATGGGTGCGGAACCAAATGGAGGGGAGAGAACTGTATGGTTGCGGTGCAAATGGGAGCCAAGCAGAGCGAAATGGTTGTGGAAAGAAAGTGAGTGCAGAGAACTGAAAGGTTGCGGTGCAGATGGGTGTGGAACGGAAATAAAGTGAGTGGACAGAACTGAAAGGTTGCAGCGCTAATGGGTGCAGATCAGAGTGAAATGGGAGCGGAAAGTAAGGGAGTGGATTGAACTGAAAGATTGCGGCACAAATGGGAGTGAAGGAGAGGGAAATGGGAGTGTACAGAAATGAAAGGCTGCGGTGAAAATGGGAGCAAAGCGTATCAAAATGGGAGCGGAAACAATGGGAGTGGATTGAACTGAAAGTTTGCAGCACATATGAGAGCAAAGCGGAACGAAATGGGGTCAGAAACAACGGGATAGAAAAGAACTGAATGATTGCGGCGCAAATGGGATTAGAGCGTGGAAAAAGGGAGTGGAGAGAACTGAAAGGTTGCATCACAAATGGAGCATATTGGAGAGAAATGGTTATGGAAGCAAAGGGAGTGGAGAGGACAGAAAGTTTGCAGCGTAAATGGAAGCGAAGCAAAGTGGGATCAGAAAAAAAAAGGAGTACCTTTTTTCACGGTACCGGGTCAAACTGTCCCGCAAACCGCTGACAGTAGCGCAAATAGGAGCGGAGCGTAATGATAGTGGAAGCAAATGGAGGGAAGAGAACTGTAAGGTTGTATCAAAAATGGGAGCAGAGCGGAGAGAAATTGGAGTGGAAACAAAGGGAGATGAGAGAACTGTAAGGTTGCGGTGCAAATAGGAGCAAAGTAGAGTGAAATGGGAGCAGAATCAAAGGGAGTGGATTGAACGGAACGTTTGCGGTGCAAATGAGAGCGGAGCGGAACGAAATGGAATCGGAAACAACATTAGAGAAAGGAACTGAATAATTGCGGTGCAAATGGGATTAGAGCGTAGAAAAAGGGAGTGGACAGAACTGGAAGGTTGCATCTCAAATGGGAGCATATCGGAGTGAAATTGTTCTGGAAGCAACGGGAGTGGATAGAACTGAAAATTTTCAGTGTAAATGGAAGCGAAGCAAAGTGGGATCAGAAAAAAAAAGGAGCGGATAGAACTGAAAGGCTGCGGTGCAAATGGGAGCAGAGCGGAGCGAAATGGCCGTGAAGAGAACTGATATGTTGCGGTGTAAATGGGATTAAAGCAAAGCGAAATGGTAGTGTAGAGATGTAAGAGACTAATATCTTATACCATTGCCTCAAAGGTTGCTGATGAACATGTCCGAACACTTCCAAGCTTGTCCTGGGCAAGCGTTGTGAAATCCCTTTTCTATGGGACAAGCTGATGGGCATGTCCTGGGGCAGCCTAAGCTGCAGCTCAGTGGCCATTGAACACTCTTTTGTGGAACTCACCTCCAGGGGAAGATAACCATCTCAGGTGATACCCGCCTGATGCTCAAGCAGGAGGGGTTCGAGGGGTTCGTCACGTAGATTGGAGAAATCTGGGAGATAAATAGAGGGGTCCTGCAGCCACGAAGTTGGAGGGTTTTCTCTGGAGTGGCTTCCTCTTGGAGAAGCTTTCTCTTAGTAGAGACCTCCCGAGCTGATCACTGCCTGCTGCTTCCTGGAGAGGCCTTCTCTTTGGAGAGACCTCACGAGCTGATCACTGTTCGCTGCTGCCCCTCCGGGGGTTGACCCCTCACCACTTCTCCTGTGCTGACCCCGCACCCCTCCTCCTGTGCTGACCCGGTGCTGCTTCTACGGACAACTGCTTGCTGCTCAAGGCTGCCCGTCACTGCTGCTGTTCTCCCCGCTTCTGCCGCCCTTGCTCTTCTGCCTCGGACTGTTGGAGCCGCTTGCAACTGGACCGCCCCTGGGATCCTGGCTGGTGACTATCCCTGCTTTGTACAAGCCCTTGCTTCCTTCCTTTCTTTCCTACCGCTCGCCTTCCCTTCCCCATCACCCTAACAGTGTCCGCTTTCCCCATCTCCCTGGTTTATAGTGGTACTAAACTGGTCAGACAAACATCTGAACCATTGTTTATTAATCCCACGCTGGGTATATACATAATCAAAGAACCTTCATCGCCCTCCTTTGTATTGGAGCGTGACAAGAGAATTGAAAACTTCCGGTGCAAATGGAAGCAGATCGAAGCGAAATGCGAGCAGAAACAAAGGGACTGAAGTAAAATGAAAGGCTGCAGTGCAAATGAAAGCAAAGCGGAGTAAAATGGGAGTGCTAAGAACAGATATGTTGCGGCGTAAATGGGAGTGGGGAGAACTGAAATGGAACTGTAGGGAACTGAAAGGTTGCGGCGCAAATGAAAGCAGTTCTGAGCAAAATGGGAGCGGAAAAAAAAGCAGTGGAGAGATATGAAAGGTTGCGGTGCAAATGGGAGAGGAGTGAAATGAGAGCGGAAACAATGGGAGTAGATTGAACTGAAAGTTTGCGGCGCAAATAAGATTAGAGCAGAGAAAAAGGGAGTGGAGAGAACTGAAAGGTTGCTGTCAACGGTTTACGGGCAGGTTCGGCCCGGTTCCGTGACGATTGGTGCAGGGGACCCACGGACCCACGCCTCAGGAAAGGGGAAGGGGGAAAGGGAAAAGGGAAAAGGGAGATGGGCCTAGAAACAAAACAGCGGCAACGATCTGAGGAGGAAAGCTGATTTACTAAATAAGATATCGGAAAGCAAAATAACACAATATAATACAATATAATTGGAATTAAAGCTAATAAATCAAATAAAATGAGCAAGAGAGAGAGTGTCCGATAAACCGAAGGCCTTACGCTAACGCTGAAGGCGGACGGCAGCGAGCACCCACTGCTGAGTCAATCCCAAAGGAAAGAGAGTGTCCCGTGACCGCAGACAATTTTTTATCTTTCCCTCTGAGCGTAAACACGTAAGAACGCAAAGCATCGCAAAGTCCTCTGGGGAATGGAGTTCTTCTTCTCTTCTGAGACAGGCATACCTGGAACTATCGATGATCCACGGAGCTGGAGCATTAACTCTTTAACTCTAAATGCACTACATGATGTTATGATGTGGAATACCAGTACCAAAAATCATAAAACCATGACAGTTGCGGTGAAAATGGGAGAGGAGCGGAAAAAAATGGGAGCGGAAACAAAAGGAATGGAGAGAACTGAAAGGCTGAGGTGAAAATGGGAGCAGAGCGGAGTGAAATGGCAGTGAAGAGAAACGATATGTTGCGGTGTAAATGGGATTAGATCAAAGCGAAGAGGTAGTGTAGAAAACTAAAAAGTTCAAGCGCAAATCGGAGCAAAGCGAAATGGGAGCGGAAACAAATGGATTGGAAAGAATCCCTAGTGCTGTTCAAGAAGCATTTAGATTGGGTGCTAAGGGATTTGATTTAGTAGTTGGGTAGTGGTAGTGATAGGAGGATGGTTGGACTAGATGTTCTTGTAGGTCCTTTCCAACCTTATGAACCTATGAACCTATGAACCTATGAACTGTAAGGTTGCAATGCAAATGGGAGCAAAGTGGACCGAAAAGGGAGCAGAAACAAAGGGAGTGGAATGAACTGAAAGTTTGCGGAGCAAATGAGAGCGTAGCGGAACGAAATGGAATGGGAAACAACGAGAGAGAAAAAAAAATGAATGATTACGGCTCAAATGGGATTAGAGTGGAGAACTAAATAGTTGCGGTGTAAATGGGAGCGAAGTGAAAATGGAGCAGAAACACAGAGACTGGAGTAAACAGAAATGTTGTGGCACAAATAGGAGTGGAGTGGAGCGAAATGGGAGTGGAAACAAAGGGTCTGGAGAGAACAGAAAGGTTGCGGCTCAATTGGGAGCAACGCGGAGCGAAATGGGAATGCAGAGAAGTGAAACGTTGCGGAACAAGTGGGAGTGGAACCATGCGAAATGGGAGTGGAAACAAAGGGAGTGGATAGAACAAAATGTGGTTCAAATGGGAGTGGAGCGAAATGAAATAGGATAGAACTTAAAGGTTGTGGTGCAAATGGGAGCGGAGCAAAATGGGAAAAGAAACAAAGGAAGTGGAGAGAACAGAAATTTCGCGTCGCAAATGGGAGCATACCAGAGCGAAATGGTTGTGGAAGAAAAGGGAGTGGAGAGAACTGAAAGTCTGCGGTGCAAATGGGGGCAGAGGAGCGAAATGTTAGCGGAAACGAAGGGAATGGAGAGAACTGAATAGTTGCGGTGTAAATGGGAGCGAAGCGAAAATGGAGCCGAAACAAAGGGACAGAAGTGAACAGAAATATTGCGGCGCAAATAGGAGTGCAGTGGAGCGAAATGGGAGTAGAAACAAAGGGTCTGGAGAGAACAGAAAGGTTGCGGCTCAATTAGGAGCAACGCAGAGCAAAATGGGAGTGCAGCGAAGTGAAATGTTGCGGAACAAGTGGGAGTGGAGCCATGTGAAATGATTGTGGAAAGAAAGGGAGTGGAGAGAACTGAATGGTTGCGGTTAAAATGGGAGCAAAGCCTAGCGAATTGTAAGAAAACATAATTGAGAGGAAAGAAATGAAAGTATGCGGTGCAAATGGGACCGAAGCAGAGCGAAATGGGAGTGGAAAGAAAGGGTGTGGAGATTACTGAAAGGTAGCGGCGCAAATGGGAGCAAAACTGAGCGCAAATGGGATCGGAAACAAAGAGAGTGGAGAGAACTGAAAGGTTGCAGTGCAAATGGGAGCAGAGTGAAATTGGAGAGGAAACAAAGGGAGTGGAGAGAACTGAAGGGCTGCGAAGCAAATGGGAGCGGAGCACAGTGAAATGGTAATGGAAACAACGGGAGTAATATTCACAGGTTCATAGGTTCATAGGTTCATAAGGTTGGAAAGGACCTACAAGATCATCTAGTCCAACCATCCTCTTATCACTATCCCTACCTAACTACTAAATCAAATCCTTTAGCACCTCATCTAAATGCTTCTTGAACAGCGCTAGGGACTGTGCCTCAACCACCTCCTAGGCAGGCCATTCCAGTGCCTGACCACTCTTTCAGAAAAAAAGTGTTTCCTCAGGTCTAATCTAAATCTTCCCCGGTGCAACTTCTGGCCATTCCCTCTCATCCTGTCATTATTTATCAGGGAGAAGAGGCCCACCCCCTCCTCACCACAACCTCCCTTCAGGAAGTGGTAGAGTGCAATAAGGTCTCATCTGAGCCTCCTCTTCACCAGACTAAACAATCCCAGCTCCCTCAGCCGCTCCTCATAAGACTTGTGCTCCAGACCCCTCACCAGTTTTGTTGCCCTTCTCTGAACACGCTCCAGGGCCTCAATGTCCTTCTTGTAGTGAGGGGCCAAAAACTGAACACAGTACTCGAGGTGCAGCCGTACCAGAGCTGAGTACAGGGGGATGATCACCTCCCTGCTCCTGCTGGCTACACTATTTCTAATACAGGCCAGGATGCTGTTGGCCTTCTTGGCCACCTGGGCACACTGCCGGCTCATGTCAAACCGAGCATCAACGAACACCCCCAGGTCCTTTTCCTCTCTACATTCTTCAAGCCATTCTGCCCCAAGCCTATAGCATTGCTTTGGGTTATTATGGCCAAAGTGCAGGACCCGGCACTTGGTCTTATTGAACCTCATCCCATTGAGCTCAGCCCAGCTGTTCAGCCTATCCAAATCCCTCTGAAGGGCCTCCCTACCCTCAGGCAGTTTGACACATCCTCCCAACTTGGTGTCATCTGCAAACTTACTGAGGGTACACTCAATTCCCTCATCTAGGTCATCAATAAAGATATTAAACAAGATGGGCCCCAAAACTGACCCTTGGGGGACACCACTCGTAACAGGACGCCAGCTGGACTTAACTACATTAACCACTACCCTCTGGGCACGGCCCTCCAGCCAGTTCTCCACCCAGAGAAGAGTGAACCTGTCCACACCACGGGCTGCCAGTTTCCTCAGGGGAATACTGTGGGAGACCGTGTCAATGGCCTTGCTGAAATCCAGGTAGACTACATCAACAGCCTTTACCTCATCTACCTGTCTGGTCACCCAGTCATAGAAGGAGATGAAGTTGGACAAGCACGACCTGCCCTTTGCTGAACCCATGCTGACTGGGTCTGATCCCCTTGTTGCCATGCACGTGTCGTGTGATTTCCCTCAAGATCATCTGCTCCATAACTTTCCCTGATACCGAGGTCAGGCTGACAGGCCTGTAGTTCCTCGGGTCTTCCTTACGGCCTTTCTTGTAGATGGGAGTCACATCGGCAAGCCTCCAATCTTGTGGGACCTCTCCAGATAACCAGGAATTCTGATAGATGGCAGAAAGTGGCTCGGCAATCACCTCTGCCAGCTCCCTCAGCACCCTGGGGTGGATCCCATCTGGCCCCATGGACTTGTGGCAGTTCAGGTGGAGGAGTAAATCTCTGACCGTCTCTGCTTGGATCACAGGAGGTGCATTATGCGCCCCATCCCGGACTTCCAGGTCAGGGCAAGTACCCTGTGGACAACTGTTCTGTCTATTAAAGACAGATGTGAAGAAGGCATTGAGAACCTCAGCCTTTTCCTTATCATCTGTGGTTACATTCCCTGCCTCGTTGAGTAAAGGAGGGAAATTTTCCTTAGTTTTTCTCTTGCTGTTAATATATTTGTAAAAGGGTTTCCTGTTCTCCTTTACAGCAGTAGCCAGTCTAAGTTCAAGCTGGGCTTTAGCATTTCTATTTTTCTGCCTGCAGATCTTGGCCAGTTCTCTGTAGTCACCCCAAGTAGCCTGTCCCATCTTCCAGAGGACATAGACTCTCTTTTTCTCTCGGAGTCTCAACAAAAGTTCCCAGTTCATCCACACTGGTCTTTTTCTCCTCCGGCTTGACTTACGGGACTCCGGGACTGCCTGCTCCTGTGCCTTTAAGATTTCCATCTTGAGGAGCATCCAGGCTTCCTGGACCCCTTTACCCCTCAGGAGCAAGTCCCGAGGGATCCTTGCAACAGGTGTCCTGAACAGGTCAAAGTCTGCCCTCCGGAAGTCCAAGGTAGTAGTTTTGCTAGTCACCCTCTTGACGTCACCCAGAATAGCAAACTCCACCATTTCATGGTCACTCTGGCCAAGACAATCTCCAACCTTCACATCTCCTACTAGTCCTTCCCTGTTAGTGAAAAGTAGGTCTAGCAAGGCATCTCCCCTGGTAGGCTCTTGCACCAGCTGTGTCAGGAAGCAATTATCCACACATTCTCGAAATCTCATGGACTGCTTCCTCTGCGCAGTATTATATTTGCAGCATATGTCAGGGAAGTTGAAGTCCCCCATGAGAACGAGTGCTGGCCATCGTGCAACATCTACTCGTTGTTTATAGAACACCTCGTCTATTTCTTCATCCTGACTTGGTGGTCTATAACAGACCCCCACCACGATGTCACTCCTAAAGACCATCCCCCTGATCCTTATCCATAGACACTCTACTTTATCATTTCCAACCTCAAGCTCTTCAACATCAAAACACTCTTTGATATAGAGAGCTATGCCACCACCCTTTCTTCCCTGTCTATCCCTTCTGAAGAGCTTGTAGCCATCAATCCCAGTATTCCAGTCATGGGAGAGGTCCCACCATGTTTCTGTAATAGCCACAAGGTCATAGTTAGCCTGCCTCACAATGGCTTCAAGCTCTTCTTGTTTATTGCCCATGCTGCGTGCATTGGTATAGATGCACTTCAGCTGAGATATCTGCCTCACCCCTTTCTCCAGCACAGCCTCCTTAGGCTCTTTACTGTTGAGCCCTGTTTTATCCCCTTCCCCCATCACAGCTAGTTTAAAGCTCTCTCAATGAGTCCAGCTAGCTCCTGTGCTAGGATTCGCTTCCCCCTTTGAGATAGGTGCGTCCCATCAACAGATAACATGCCAGGAGCCGAGTAAACTGCCCCGTGGTCAAAAAACCCCAAAGTGTCTGTCTCTACACCAACCTCTCAGCCAATTATTCATCACCTGTGCTTAACTAGCCCATTCTGTGTCCTTCACCACCCCAGAAGGTATGGATGCAAACACCACTTGTGCTCCCACCCCTTGAACTAATCGCCTTAATCCCCTGAAATCTCTTTTCATAGTTCGCAGACTTCTCTGAGATATTTCATTGCAGTCTGCCTGAACTAGGAGTAACGGGTAGTAGTCGGTGGGGCGTATCAAATCCGGGAGTCTTCTAGCAATGTCCCTGATCCGGGCCCCAGGGAGACAGCACACTTCCCTGCAGTTTGGGTCTGGTCTGCAAATGGGGCCCTCAGTTCCCTTTAGAAGGGAGCCACCCACTACGATCACCTTCCTTTCTTTCTTAGTAGTAGCAGTCTCAATGCATGGAGTTGACTGCCTTGCCATTGGTGACCTCCTGCGGGAATCTTCCTGCACTTCACCCCTTATCACCTCTTCAACTTCCAATGCTGCAAATCTATTGCTTAGGGGTATCTGGGGACACTGGGGAGGCAGAGGGGGAGATTGCCCACGGTACCAAGCAGGGTACCGAGCAGGGACTCTCTGCCAGCCCTCCCTATCCCTCAGATATCCCCTTCTGCCCTACGGGGACAGGTCAGGGAGTCCACCACCAATTGCGGGGGATCTCCCCGGTGCCTTTCTCGCTGGCACTCTAGGGAGCTACTCCACCAGTCAATCTCCCGCTCACAGTCCCTGATGGCCCTCAGTCTCTCAACCTCCTCCTTCAGTTCAACCACCACCATGCTAAGCAGATCTTCCACCTGCTCACACCTTGCACAGGAGAACTGCTTAGCACCCTCATCCAGCAGTAGCAGGCTCTGGCACTCCTTGCAACCAGAGACCTGTGTAGCCACGCTTCTAGGCAGACCTTCTGTCTGATTCGCCACAGACTTTTTAAGGCAAGCCCTCTGTCTAGTAGAGACCATGGCACAAAAAAGAATAAAAACAAATAAAGGAAAAATTGAAAGTAAATAAATAAATAAATAAATAATATTTTGTTATATATATATATATATATATATGAATTGTAATAACTTAAAAATAAAAAAATTATGATAATAATTAAAAATATATATATAAAATAAACACAAACAAACAAACAGTGGGTAGTGACACTTCGCTGCCCTCCCTGAGCCCGATTCAGCTTAGGGGTTTGGGCGAGGGCGCTGAAACCCTGGCAACGCCTACGCCTCATTAACCTCTCGCGAGAACAGCCTAAGGGTCTGGCCGCTCTCACTCGGCTCCCAAGAGACAGGAACCTCCCGAAAACCCGCCCTGTACCTCAATCAGCCACTGCAGCTCCGGCTGTGCCGATTTCAAAGCAGTTGATCACAAGGACATTTCATGATGTGAAATGTTCCGACGCAAATGGTAGTGAAATGGGAGTGGAGAGCAGAGAAAGCCTGTGGTACAAATAGGAGCGGCACGGAGCAAAATGGGAGTGCAGAGAACTGAAGGGTTGCAGCGTAAATGGGAAGGGAGCGGAACAAAATGGGAGCTGAAACAAAGGGACTTAAGAGAACAGAAATGTAGCGGTGCAAATAGGAGCGGAGTGTAGCAAAATAGGATCAGAAACAAAGATAGAGGAGAGAAATGAAAGGTTGCGGCGCAAATGGGAGCAGAGCAAAATGGGAGCGGGAATGAAAGTAATGGAGAGTACTGAAAGGTTGTGGCAAAAATGGGAGCTTAGCAGAGCGAAATGGGAGGAGAAAGAAAGTGAAGAGAACTGAAAAGTTGCAGAGCAAATTGGAGCAGAGCGGAACAAAATGAGAGAGAGAACTGAAAGGTTTCCATGCAAATGGGAGCAGAGTGAAATGGCAGCGGAAATGAAAGCAATTGAGAGTACTGAAAGGCTGTGGTGCAAATAGGAGCAATGCGGAGCGAAATGGGAGTGGAAAAAAATGGAGTGGAGAGAACTGAAAGGTTGCAGCGCAAACAGGAGCGGTGTGGAATGAAATGGGAGTGGAGAGAAATGAAAGCGGAGTGACATGGGAGTGGAAACAAAGAGAGTGGATAGAACAGAACTGTTGAGGCGCACCAAGGAGCAGAGTGAAGCGAAATAGGAGCGGAAACAGAGTGGAGAGAACTCAAGGGCTGCGAAGCAAATGGGTGCTAAGCGGAGTAAAATGGGAGCAAAAACAAAGGGAGTGGAGTGAAGTGAAATGTTCCAGTGCAAATGGGAGCGAAATGGGAGTGGAGAGTAATGAAAGGTTGCAGCGTTAATGGGAGCGGAGCGAATTTATAACGGAAAAAAAGGGAGAGGAGAGAACTGAAGGGCTGCAGAAGCAAATGGGAGCTAAGCGGAGTCAACTGGGAGCATAAACAATGAGACTGGAGAGAACAGAACTGTTGCAGCGCAAATGGGAGCAGAGCAGAGTGAAATGGGAGCGGAGATATAGGGACAGGAGGGAACAAATATGTTGCGGTGCAAATGGGAGAGGAGTGGAACGAAATGGGAGCGAAAACAAAGGGAGTGGGGAGAAGTGAAATGTTCCGGCGCAAATGGTATTGAAATCGGAGTGGAGAGAACTGTAAGGTTGCAGCGTAAAAGAGAGCAGAGTGGAACAAAATGGGTGCTGAAAAAAAAGGACTTAAGAGAAGAGAAATGTAGAATTGCAAATAGGAGCAGAGTGGAGCGAAAAAGGAGCATAAACAAAGAGAGAGGAGTGAAATGAAAAGTTGCAGCACAAATGAAAGCAGAGAAAAATGGGAGCGGAAACAAAGGGAGAGGTGAGAACTGAAAGGTTGTGGCGCAAATGGGAGCGGCGCAGGGCGAAAAGGGAGTGCAGAGAACTGAAAGATTGCAGCGCAAATGGGAGCAGAGTGGTGCCAAATGGGAGCGGAAACAAAAGTAGTGGTGAGCAGTGAAATGTTCCATCAAGATTGGGAGCAGTGCAAAATGCGTGTGGAGAGAAGTGAAAGGTTGCGGTGCAAATGGGAGCGGAGTGAATTGGGAGTGGAAACAAAGGGAGTGGAGAGAAGTGAAGTGTTCCGGCGCAAATGGGAGTGAAATGAAAGTGGAGAGAAATCAAAGGCTGTGGTGCAAATAGGAGCAGCGCAGAGAGAAATGGGAGTGCAGAAAAGTGAAAAGCTGCAGAGCAAATTGGAGCAGAGCTGAATGAAGTGGTAACAGATACAAAGGGAATGGAGAGAACAGAAATGTAGCAGTGCAAATAGGAGTGCAGAGGAGCTAAATAGAAGCGAAAACAAAGGGAGTGGATTGAAACGAAAGGTGGCAGCACTAATGAAAGCAGAGCAGAAACAAAGGGAATGGAGAGAAAAGAAAGGTTCGACGCAAATGGGAGCAGAGCGAAATGGGAGTGGAGAGAAGTGAAACATTGCAGTGCAAATGGGATTGAAGTGGCGCAAAATGGGAGCGGAAAGAAAGGGAGTGTAGGGAAGTGAAAAATTCCAGTGAGAATGGGAGCAGTGAAAATTAGGTGTGGAGGGATGTGAAATGTTTTGGCGAAAATTGGAGCAGTGCAAAACGGGAGTGGAGAGAACTGAATAGTTGCGGTGTAAATGGGAGCAAAGTGAAATTGGAGCGGAAATGTCACCGGTTTGCGGTACAGTTTGACCCGGTACCATGACAATTGAGGCAGGGGACCCACGGGCCCACACCCCAGGGAAGGGGAAAGGGGAAAGGGAAAATGGAGAAGGGAGATGGGCCTAGGAACAAAACAGCGGCAACGATCTGAGGAGGAAAGCTAATTTACTAAATAGATATCAGAAAGGAAAAATAACACAATATAATATAATAGGAATTGAGGCAAATGAAACAAATAAAATGAGCGAGAGAGAGAGTGTCTGATAAACCGAAGGCCTTACACTAACGCTAAAGGCAGACGGCTGCAACAAACACCCACTGCCGAGCTCGGTCCCAAAGGGAAGAGGGAGTCCCGTGACCACAGACAGTTTTTATCTTTCCCTCTGGGCAGAAATATGTAAAAATGCAAAGCATCGCAAAGTCCCCTGGGGAATGTGGTACTATTCTGAGACAGGAACACCCAGAACTATCGACGATCCACAGAGCTGGAGCAATTAACTCTTTAACACCCAATAATCCACATGAAGTTATGATGTGGAATATTTCTAATACAACAAAAATCATAGAACCATAACATTCCACCCCTTATTCAACATCATTACATTATGCTTTATATAAATATATACATAAAAAAACAATGATTAACAAGCATTAAATACAAACACATGCAATATACATGTATACATATATAAATAGTAATAGAATTACTGAGGGCACTTTCCCCACATCAAATTCCCTTGTGGTACACAATGAACGTCCCCATTCTTCTGCATCACCCACCAGGTGGACCCAGGTCCCTGAGCAAAAACAGTTCCACGGAGAGGTTTGCCCTCTCCAGAAGCTGGAAGAACCCAAACTGCTTTTCCCAACATGTTCTTCACATGTACTACAGCGACCTTATCTCCTTCTACAGTAGGTGGAGAGCTGGATTGGGCAGGAACATCGTGATTGACGGATCCTCGAGTGTTGACCAACCAGGTGGCTTCTGACAAATTCTAATCCCAGTGCTTAAATGTCCCGCCACCCATTGCTTTCAACGTGTGTTTATACAACCCATTGTACCTTTCAATTTTACCAGAAGCTGGTGCGTGATAGGGGATATGATAAATCCACTCGATGCCATGATCTTTGGCCCAAGTATTTACAAGAGAATTTTTGAAATGAGTTCCATTATCAGACTCAATTCTCTCTGGAGTGCCATGTCGCCATAGGACTTGTTTCTCCAGCCCTAAGATGGTGTTTCAGGCGGTAGCATGGGGTACTGCACATGTTTCAAGCCACCCAGTAGTTGCCTCTACCATGGTGAGCACATAACGCTTACCACTGCGAGATCGTGGCAAGGTGATATAATCAACCTGCCATGCCTCCCCATATTATACTTTTACCGTTGCCCTTCCTGCCAGAGAGGTTTCATCCTCTTGGCTTGTTTAATTGTGGCACATGTGTCACAGTCATGGATAACCTGTGCAATAACATCCATAGTTAAGTCCACCCCTCAGTCTCTAGCCCACTTATATGTTGCATCTCTTCCTTGACGGCCCGAGGTCTCATGGGCCCACCGAGCTAGAAATAATTCACTCTTGTGTTGCCAGTCCAAGTCTACTTGAGCCATCTAAACTTTGGCAGCTCAACCTACCTGATGGTTATTTTGCTGCTCTTCAGTTGCCCGGCTCGTAGGAACATGAGCATATACATGGCGCACCTTTACAACCATATTCTTTATTCGGGCAGCAATGTCTCTGCACAGTTCAGCAGCCCAAATAGGTTTACCTCTCCGTTGCCAACCATTTTGTTCCCACTGCTGTAACCACCCCCAAAAAGCATTTGCCACCATCCATGAGTCAGTGTAAAGATAAAGCACAGACCACCTCTCTCGTTCAGCAATATCTAAGGCCAGCTGGACAGCCTTTACCTCTGCAAATTGACTTGATTCTCCTTCTCCTTCAGTGGCCTCTGCAACTCGTCATGTGGGGCTCCACACAGCAGCCTTCCATCTGCGGTACTTACGCACAACGTGACATGATCCATCTGTAAACAGGGCGTATCTCTTTTCATTGTCTAGTAGTTCATTATATGGTGGGGCTTCTTTAGCACGTGACACCTCCTCTGCTGGCGTTGTTCCAAACGTTTTACTTTCAGGCCAGTCCATGATCACCTCCAGGATTCCTGGACGGTTGAGGTTCCCCATCTGAGCTCGCTGTGTAATCAGTGCAGTCCACTTACTCCAAGTGGCATCAGTAGCATGATGGGTAGAGGGAGCTGTTCCTTTCAACATCCAGCTCAGCACTGGCAGTCGAGGTGCCAGAAGGAGCTAAGTTTCAGTACCGATTACTTCGGAAGCAGCTCGAACCCCCTTGTACGCGGCTAAGATCTCCTTCTCAGTTGGAGTGTAGCGCTCCTCAGACCCCCTGTACGCCTGACTGCAGCATCCAAGGTGTCGGCCTCAGGTCTCTCCAGGAGCTCTTTGCCACAAACTCCAAGTGGGACCTTCCTTTCCAGCAGCAGTGTAGAGGATGTTCTTTACATCCTGTCCCGTCCGCACTGGCCCTAGGGCCACGGCACGGGCTATCTCCTGCTTAATTTGCTCAAAAGCCTGCTGCTGCTCAGGGCCCCACACAAAATCATTTTTCTTCTGTGTCACCCGATAGAGAGGGCTCACAATGAGACTGTAGTTTGGAACATGCATTCTCCAAAAGCCCACTACACCCAGAAAGGCTTGGGTTTCTGTCTTACTGGTGGGTTGAGACATAGAAGTTATTTTGTCAATCACATCTGTTGGGATGTGACAACGTCCATCTTGCCACTTTATACCTAGGAACTGAATTTCTTGTGCAGGCCCTTTCACGTTGCTTTGCTTGATAGTAAAGCCAGCTCGTATGAGAATTTGGATAATATTCTCTCCTTTGTCAAAGACTTCCTCTGCTGTATTGCCCCATACAACAATGTCATCAATGTATTGCAGATGCTCAGGATCACGGCCCTGTTCCAATGCAGCTTGGACCAAGCCATGGAAAATAGTTGGGCTGTGCTTTCACTCCTGGGGCAAACGGTTCCAGGTGTACTGAACGCCCCTCCAGGTGCAGGCAAACTGTGGCCTGCATTCTGTGTCCCGAGGAATTGAAAAAAAAGCATTAGCAATGTCAATGGTAGCATACCACTTGGCTGCTTTTGACTCCAGTTCGTACTGGAGTTGTAGCATGTCTGGCACAGCAGCACTCAGTGGGGGTGTGACTTCATTCAGGCCCCGATAATCTACCGTCAGCCTCCATTCTCCACTGGCTTTACGCACCGGCCATATGGGGCTGTTAAAAGGTGAGTGAGTTTTGCTGATCACTCCCTGTCTCTCTAGCTGACGGATCAAATTAAGAATGGGGAGCAAGGAATCCCTGTTGGTGCGGTACTGCCGTCTGAGCACCGTTTTTGTAGCAATTGGTACCTGTTGCTCCTCCACTTGGAGCAACCCCACAACAGACGGATCTTCTGACAAGCCAGGAAAAACAAGTAGCTGCTTAATGTTGTCTGTGTCCACAGCAGCTATTCCAACAGCCCATCGGTACCCCTTGGGAGCCTTATAGTGCTCCCTTCTGAGATAGTCAATACCAAGTATGCATGGAGCCCCCTGTCCGGTCACTATAGGATGCTTCTGCCAATATTTACCAGTGAGACTTATTTCTGCCTCCAACACAGACAATTCCTGAGAGCCCCCAGTCACTCCAGAGATATAGATCAGTTCTGCGCCTTTATAACTCAAATGCGTTAGAGTACACTGTGCACCAGTATTCACCAGTGCCTCATATTTTTGTGGTTCTGATGTGCCAGGCCACCGAATCCATACTCTATTATCCCTCTCCCTCCTCTGGCTGAGTGCAGGGTCCCTCTATTTGTTACCTGTAGTGACAGGAACAACTTCATTGGTCGTTGGTCTGTGTTGTAATTCTCTAACCCGTGCTCGAAGTGCAGGGGTTCGTTTTCGATGCCATTCCTTCATATCTTCTCCATTTTCACGTAAGTAACTCCACAGAGCCGTGCGTGACGTGAAGTTAGGGTTGTCATTTGCTCGAGCAGGACGGCGTTTGCTTCTGATAGCTGCAATCTTGAAAATTCTTAAGGAACTGAGAGGAGAACCTGGACACCCATTCAAATACTGTTTGTTTTGTTAACATGGTATCGTTCGTTACATTAGTTGGGGTGCCCAGGTATTTGGTAGGTGCCTCCATCACTGCTTTTAGTTTGTCATACAGGGAAATGTCTCCATAGATCAGACTGGCATGCTTAACCAAATTCCAGTACGTTTTGAGCATTAAAAGGGAAAAAGCAATGAAATACATTCCCTGTAAGGGCAGTTTTAACAGAAACAGTAAAAACATTTTTTTTTTCTTTTACTCAAACAAGCTGGCAGGACCCGAAAAGTTTACAAATATCCCAGAAGAACTGGCAGTATGCCTGGACTTCAAGGTCGTGTTTTGCCGTACAGGACCTGCAGTACAGATAAGCTTCCTAACAAAAGACAGAGATTCACTCTAAAAGTATGTCTCTGCAAGGCTTAGGCAGCTAGTTTTGCCCCACGTTGGGCGCCAAAAATGTCACCGGTTTGTGGGACAGTTTGACCCGGTACCATGACAATTGAGGCAGGGGACCCACGGGCCCACACCCTGAGGAAGGGGAAAAGGGAAAGGTTAAAATGAGAAGGGAGATGGGCCTAGAAACAAAGCAGCGGCAATGATCTGAGGAGGAAAGCTAATTTACTAAATAAGATATCAGAAAGGAAAATAACACAATATAATATAATATAATTGGAATTGAGGCAAATGAATCAAATAAAGTGAGCAAGAGAGAGAGTGTCCGATAAACCGAAGGCCTCACGGTAACGCTGAAGGCGCACGGCTGCAACAAACACTCACTGCCGAGCTTGGTCCCGAAGGGAAGGGAGAGTCCCGTGACTGCAGACAGTTTTTATCTTTCCCTCTGGGCGGAAATATGTAAAAATGCAAAGCATCAGAAAGTCCTCTGAAGAATGCAGTCCTTCTTCTCTTCTGAGACAGGTACACCCAGAACTATCAATGATCCACAGAGCTGGAGCATTAACTCTTTAACTCCCAATACTCCACATGATGTTATGATGTGGAATATTAATAATACAACAAAAATCATAGAACCATAACAGAAAAGAAAGGGAGTGGAGAGAAATGAATGGCTGCGAAGCAAATGGGAATGGAGCGGAGCCAAATGGGAGTGGAAAAAAAGGGCCTGGAAGGAACAGTAATGTTGCAGCGCAAATACTAGCGGAGTGGAGCAAAATGGGAGCAGAAACAATGGGAGTGGAGAGAAATGAAAGGTTATGGCGCAAATGTTAGCAAACCGAAATGGCAGAGAGAAATGGGAGAAGAAAGATAGGGAGTGGAGAGAACTGAAAGTTTGCAGCGCAAACGGAAGCAGAGCAAAATGGAAGCGGAAATGAAAGGATTGGAGAGTACATAAAGGTTTTGGCAGAAATGGGAGCGGGGCAGAGTGAAATGGGAGCAGAAAGAAAATGAGTGGAGAGAACTGAAAGGCTGCAGCGCAAATGGGAGGGGAGCTGAACGAAATGGGAGTGGAAGTATGGAGAGTACTGAATGGTTGTGGCGCAAATTGGAGCACAAAGAAATAGAGTGGAGAGAACTGAAAGGTTGCAGAGCAAACGGGAGTGGAGTGGAGTAAAATAGGAGCGGAAACAAAGACAGTGGAGAGAAATGAAAGGTTGCGGCGCAAATGTGAGTAAACCAAAATGGGAGTGGAGAGAAGAGAAACATTGCGGTGCAAATGATTGCGAAGTGGGGCGTAATGGGAGCGGAAACAAAGAGAGTGGAGAGAAATGAAAAGTTCCGTCGAGAATGGGAGCACTACAAAATGGGTGTGCAGGGTAGTGAAATGTTCCAGCGACAATAGGAGCAGTGCAAAATGGGAGTTGAGGGAACTGGAAGGTTGCGGCACAAATGGAAGCGGAGACAAGCAAAACTGGAGTGAAAACAAAGGCAGTGGAGAGAAATGATAGGTTGCGGCGCAAATGGGAGCAGAGCTAAGCAAAATGGGAGTGGAAACAAAGGGAGTGGAGAGAACTGAATGGCTGCAGTGCAAATGGGAGCGATGAGGAGCAAAATGGGAGTGCAGAGAACTGATATGTTGCAGTGTAAATGAGAGCGGTGCAAATTGAAATGGGAGTATAGGGAACTGAAAGGTTGTGGCGCAAATGGGAGCTGAGCGAAATGGGAGCGGAACCAAAAAGAGTGGAGAGAACTGTAAGGTTGCATCAGAAATGGGAGCAAAGCGGAGTGAAATGTGACTAGAAACAAAGGCAGTGGAGAGAACTGAAAGGTTGCGGTTCAAATGGGAGCGAAGTGGAGCGAAATAAGAGCGGAAAATAAGGGAGTGGAGAGAAATGAAAGGTTACGGTGCAAGTGGGTGTGGAGCGGAAACAATAGGAGTGGAAAGAACTGAAAGGTTGCAGCACAAATGGGAGCGAAGCAGAGTGAAATGTGAGCATAAACTAAGGGAGTGGAGAGAAATGAATGTTTGTGGTGCAAATGGGAGCATAGTGGAGCAAAATTGGAGGAGAAAAAACAGGACTGGAGAGAACTGACAGGTTGCGACGCAAATGGGAGAGAAGCAGAACAAAATGGGATCGGAAATAACGAGAGGGAAAAGAACTGAAAGATTGCGGCGGAAATGGGATAAGAGCGGTAAAAAAGGTAGTGGAGAGAAAATAAAGGTTGTGATGCAAATGGGAGTGTAGCGGAGCGAAATGGGAGTGGAAACAAATGGAGTGGAGAGAACTGAAAGGTTGCAGTGCAAATGGGAGAGAAGCGGATAGAAATGGGAGGTGAAACAAAGGGATTGGAGAGAACAGAAATGTTGCGGCTCAAATACGATCGGAGTGGTGCGCAAATGGGAGCGAAGACAAAGGGAGTGGAGAGAAGTGAGAAGTGAAATGTTCCAGCGAGAATGGGAGCAGAGCAAAATGGGAGTGGAGAGAAGTGAAAGGTAGCGGTGCAAATGGGAACGGAGTGGAATTGGAGCGGAAAGAAAGGGAGTGGAGAGAACTGAACGGCTGCGAAGCAAATGGGAGCGGAGCGGAGTCAAATGGGAGTGGAAACAAAGTAAGTTGGAAGTAGTGAAATGTTCCAGCGCAAATGGGAACAAAATGACAGTGGAGAGTACTGAAAGGCTGCGGCGAAAATAGGAGCTGCGCTGAGTGAAATGGGAGTGCTGAGAACTTAAAGTTTGCAGCGCAAATGTGAGTGGAGCGGAACGAAATGGGAGCTGAAACAAAGGGACTGGAGAGAACAGAAATGTAGCTGTGCAAATAGGAGCAGAGTGGAGTGAAAAAGTTGCGGAAACAAAGAGAGAAGAGAAATTAAAGGTTGCTGCGCAAATGGAAGCAGAGCAAAATGGGAGCGGAAAAGAAAGGAATTGGATGTACTGAAAGGTTGTGGCACAAATGAAAAGAAAGAAAGAGGGAGGAGAGAACAGAAAGGATGCAGAGAAAATTGGTAAGGTGCTGAACGAATAGGAAGCAAAAACAAAGGGACTGGAGAGAACAGAAATGTTGTGGTTAAAATAGGAGCAGAGTGGAGCGAAATGTGAATGGAAAGAAAGGGAGTGGAGAGGAGTGAAATATTCCGGCACTAAAAGGGGGTGGAGCAAAAAGGGAACGGAAAAATAGGGAGAGAATTGAAATGTTGCGCGAAAATGGGAGCGGAGCGGAGTGAAATGGGAGTAGAAACAAATGGAGTGCAGAGAAGGGAAAGGTTGTGGCACAAATGGGAGCAGAGCAAAATTATATGGGATCTGAAACAAAGGGACTGGAGAGAACAGAAATGTTGCGGTGCAAATAAGAGCAAAGTGGAGCAATAATGGGAGTGGAAACAAAGGGAATGGAGAGAACTGAAAGGTTGCGGTGCAAATGGGAGATAAGCGGATCAAAATGGGCGCCAAAACAAAGTGAGTGGACAGAAATGAAAGGTTTGGGTGCAAACGGGAGCAGCGCGGAGCAAAATGTGAGAAGAATCAAAGGGAGAGGAAAACTGAGAACTTGCAGCACAAATGGGAGCAGTGTTAAGCAAAATGGGAGTAGAAAAATGGGAGTGGAGAGAACTGAAAGGTTGCAGTGCAAATGGGAGACAAGCGGATCGAAATGGGAGCAAAAATAAAGTGAGTGCACAGAAATGAAACGTGGGGGAGCAAATAGAAGCGGAGTGGAGCGAAAAAGGAGCGGGAACAAAGAGGAGAGAAATGAAATGTTGCGGCGCAAATGGAAGCAGAGCTAAATGGGTGCGGAAAAGAAAGGAATGGAGGGTACTGAAAGGTTGTGACACAAATGGGAGCAGAGCGGAGCAAAATGGGAGTGGAAAGAACTGAAAAGTTGCAGAGCAAATTGGAGCAGAGCTGATGGAAATGGGAGCAGAAACAAAGGGACTGGAGAGAACAGAAATGTATCGGTGCAAATAGGAGCGGAGAAAAATAGAAGTGGAGAAAAGGGAGTGGAGAGAAATTAAAGGTTACGGCGCAAATGAAAGCAGAGCAAAATGGTAGCAGAAACAAAGGGAGAGGTGAGAAATGAAAGGTAGTGCGCAAAAGGGAGCGAAGGGAAGTGAAATGGGAGTGGAAAGAAAGGGTCTGGAGAGAACAGAAATGTAGCTGTGCAAATAGGAGCAGAGTGGAGCAAAACAGGAGCAAAAATAAAGGGAGTGGAGAGAAATGAATAGTTGCAGCACAGATGTGAGCAGAGCAAAATGTGAGCAGATACAAAGGAAGAGAAGAGAAAAGAAAGGTTGTGGCACAAATGGGAGCGGCACGGAGAAAAATGGGAGTGCAGAGCACTGAAAGATTGCGGTGCAAGTAGGAGTGGAGCAGAGCGAAATTGGAGCGGAAAGAAAAGGAGTGGAGAATTGAAATGTTTAGGCGAGAATGGGAGCAGTGCAAAATAGGAGTGGAGAGACGTGATCGGTAAAGGCGCAAATGGCATCGGAAAAAATGGGAGTGGGAAGAATTGTAAGGTTGAAGTGCAAATGGGAGCAGAGCGAAAAATGGAGCAGAAAAAAAGTTAGAGGAGAGAACTGAAGGGTTGCGAAGCAAATGGGTGCAAAGCGGACTGAAATGGGAGCGGAAACAAAGGGAGTGGAGAGAAGTGAAAGGTTGCTCTGCAAATGGGAACAAAACGGAGTGAAATGGTACCTAAAACAATCAGAGTGGAGAGTACTGAAAGGTTGTGGCGCAAATGGGAGTTGTGCGTTTCGAAATGTAATGGAAAGAAAGGGATTGGAGAGAACAGAAATGTTGCGGCACCAATAGGAGCGGAGCGAAATGGGAGCAGAAACAAAGGGAGTGGAAGGAACTGAAGGGCTGTGAAGCACACGGGAGCTAAGCAGAGTGACTTGGGAGCAGAAAGAAAGGGAGCGGGGAGAACAGACCAGTTGTGGAGCAAATAGGAGCAGAGTGAAGTGAAATAGGTGCGGAAACAAAGGGAGTGGAAAGAAGTGAAATGTTCCGGCACAAATGGGAGCAGAGCGAAAAGGGAGTGGAAACCAAGTGAGTGAAGAGAACTGAAAGGTTGTGGTGCAAATGGGAGCAACGAAGAACGAAATGGGAGTGCAGAGAACTGAAAGATATAGGCGCAAATAGGAGTGGTGCAGCGTGAAATGGGAGTACAGAAAACTTAAAGGTTGCAGCGCAAATGGGAGCGGAAACAAAGGGAGTAGAAAGAAGTGAAATGCTCTGGCTAGAATGGGATCAGTGAAATATGGGTGTGGAGGGAAGATGTTATGGTTCTATGATTTTTGTTGTATTATTAATATTCCACATCATAACATCATGTGGAGTATTGGGAGTTAACGAGTTAATGCTCCAGCTCTGTGGATCATCGATACTTCTGAATGTACCTGTCTCAGAAGAGAAGAAGAACTGCAATCCCCAGAGGACTTTCTGATGCTTTGCATTTTTACATATTTCCGCCCAGAGGGAAAGATAAAAACTGTCTGTGGTCACGGGACTCTCCCTTCCCTTCGGGACCGAGCTCATCAGTGGGTGTTTGTTGCAGCCGTCCGCCTTCAGCGTTAGCGTAAGGCCTTCGGTTTATCAGACACTCTCTCTCTTGCTCAATTTTATTTGATCCATTTGCCTCAACTCCAATTATATTATATTGTGTTATTTTCCTTTCTGATATCTTATTTAGTAAATTAGCTTTCCTCCTCAGATCATTGCCGCTGTTTTGTTCCCATACCCATCTCCCTTCTCCTTTTTCCCTTTCCCCTTCCCCAGGGTGTGGGCCTGTGGGTCCCCTGCCTCAATTGTCACGGTACCGGGTCTAACTGTCCCGCAAACCACTGACATTTTTGGCGCCCAACGTGGGGTAAAACTAGCTGCCTTAACCAGACAGAGACATACTTTTAGAGTGAATCTCTGTCTTTTGTTAGGAAGCTTATCTGTACTGCAGGTCCTGTACGGCAAAACACGACCTTGAAGTCCAGGCGTACTGCCAGTTCTTCTGGGATATTTGTAAACTTTTCGGGTCCTGCCAGCTTGTTTGAGTAAAAGAAAAAAAATGTTTTCACTGTTTCTGTTAAAACTGCCCTTACAGGGAATGTATTTCATTGCTTTTTCCCTTTTAATGCTCAAAACGTACTGGAACTTGGTTAAGCTTGCTAGTCTGATCTATGGAGCCTGGTCCCTATATGACAAACTAAAAGCAGTGATGGAGGCACCTCCCAAATACCTGGGCACCCCGACTAATGTAACAAACGATACCATGTTAACAAACCAAACAATATTTGAATGGGTGTCCAGGTTCTCCTCTCAGTTCCTTATGAATTTTCAAGATTACAGATTAGGTACTGTGTTAACGATTGGGATATCAGTCCTCCTGAATGTATCCCTTATAATGGCACTTTACACCATGTGGAAGAAGCTTTTCCCAGAAACAGAGAATGCTGAATGGCAGGGAAAGTGGAGAGTTTTAAGAAAGAAATTAGAAGCATGGGGTCCCCTGGAGCCATGGGCTTTTACTCCTGAGAACTTGCAGGATCCTGAGGAGCTAGGCCTGTATCTGAGTAATGGGTGTTGTGGCACAGAAAGATCTGAGGTGGAACAGCTTATCTGGGGCTTGGCTTATGCTTACCGAGGCATATATACTGTGCTGGTGAGAGAGTGTGTCCAAACTGAGGCTCAGACCAAAGAGGAAAACCTCCCAGGCACATCTGACCATCCAGAGAAAGCACCGGTATCAAAGTCAGTTGCCCCGGTGGAAGGCCAGAAATGGAAACGTGTGTCCTCACGCCTAGAACACAAAGAAGAGGTGTCGAAAGAAGAGGAAGATCCAGGCGAGGGGGGGGCCTCAACACAATCACCACCAAGAAAGGCAACAAAGAAAAGTAAGAGGCATGGACATAGTGATGATGAGGATGATGAGAGAGTCAAAGTTACCACGTTTCGTCGACCCATGAAAATGTCTGAGATTCAAGGCTCAAGAAAAGAGTTTATTCGACGTTCGGATGAGAGTATTGTCACTTGGTTGCTTCGGTGTTGGGACAACGGGGCCAACAGCGTGTCCCTCGACAGTAATGAAGCTCGCCAACTAGGAAACATTGCTCGTGACCCAGCTGTCGACAGAAGGATCAGCAGGTATATGGATGGAATCTGCAGCCTCCGGCAATGAATGTTAGTAGCTGTGAGGGAAAGATATCCCTACAAGAGTGACCTGGCACCTAAAGTGAAAAGATGGAAAACTATTGAGGAAGGCATCCAGTATTTGAGAGAAACAGCTGTGGCGGAAAAGCTGTATGATCCCACATTTGACCCTGAAGATCGGGACCATGATCCAGAGAAAGTAAGGAGTACACCCGAAATATGTCAGAAGCTTTCAAAAACAGCACCAGAAAGGTACGCCGGTACACTATTGACAACGTTCAACAGATATGAGGACCAAGACAGAAAACCCCCAGTTTTTGAACTGATTCTTACACTTCAAATCTTTGAACAAAAATTTCCGCCATCACACGCTTCCATTTCAGCCATATCAAGGTTAGAAGGACAGATGGAAGACGTGTTAGTGAAAGTATCCCGACTGATTGATAGAGTTGAAAAGATTGCAGCTTTCAGAAGCAAACGCGGTCTTGCTCGAGCAAACGACAGCACTAAGTACATGTCACGCGTGGCTCTGTGGAGTTTCTTACTTGAAAATGGAGAAGATATGAAGGAATAGCATCAAAAACCCACTCCTGCACTGCGAGCACGGGTGAGAGAATTACAACACAGACCAACAACCAGTGAAGTTGTTCCTGTAACTACAGGTAACCAATAGAAGGGCCCTACCCTCAGCCAGAAGAGGGAAAGGGATATTAGAGTGTATTGGATTATATCTTTGGAGTGACGGGGGGCTCTCAGGAATCATTAGTGTTAGAGGCAGAAATAAGCCTCACTGGTAAAGACTGGCAGAAGCATCCTATAGTGACTGGACAGTGGACTCCATGCATACTCGGTATAGACTATCTCAGAAGGGGGCACTTTAAGGATCCCAAGGGGTACCGATGGGCTTTTGGAATAGCTGCTGTGGACACAAACAACATTAAGCAGCTATCTGTTTTACATGGCCTGTCAGAAGATCCGTCTGTTGTGGGGTTGCTACAAGTGGAGGAGCAACAGGTACCAATTGCTTCAAAAACGGTGCACAGACAGCAGTAGCTCACCAACAGGGATTCCTTGCTCCCCATTCATAACTTGACCCATCAGCTAAAGAGACAGAGAGTGATCAGCAAAACTCACTCCCCTTTTAACAGCCCCATTTGGCCGGTGCATAAAGCCAGTGGAGAATGGAGGCTGACGGTAGATTACCGTGGCCTGAATGAAGTCACACCCCCACTGAGTGCTGCTGTACCAGACATGTTACAACTCCCGTATGAACTGGAGTCAAAAGCAACCATGTGGTATGCCACCATTGACATCGCTAATGCTTTTTTTTCAATTCCACTGGCCACAGAATGCAGGCCACAGTTTGCCTTCACCTGGAGGGGCATTCAGTACACCTGGAACCGTTTGCCCCAGGAGTGAAAGCACAGCCCAACCATTTTCCATGGGTTGGTCCAAACTGCATTAGAGCAGAGTGGTGCTCCTGAGCATCTGCAATACATTGATGACATTGTTGTATGGGGCAATACAGCAGAGGAAGTCTTTGACAAAGGAGAGCAGATTATCCAAGTTCTCCTACAAGCTGGCTTTGCTATCAAGCAAAGCAAAGTGAAAGGGCCTGCACAGGAAATTCAGTTCCTAGGTATAAAGTGGCAAGATGGACGTTGTCACATCCCAACAGATGTGATTGATAAAATTACTGCCATGTCTCCACCCACCAGTAAGACAGAAACCCAAGCTTTTCTGGGTGTAGTGGGCTTTTGGAGAATGCATGTTCCAAACTACAGTCTCATTGTGAGACCTCTCTATCGGGTGACGTGGAAGAAGAATGATTTTGTGTGGGGCCCTGAGCAGCAGCAGGCTTTTGAGCAAATTAAGCAGGAAATGCCCATGCCGAGGCCCTAGGGCCAGTGCGGACAGGACAGGAAGTAAAGAACATCCTCTACACTGCTGCTGGAAAGGAAGGTCCCACTTGGAGTTTGTGGCAAAGAGCTCCTGGAGAGACCTGAGGCCGACCCCTTGGATACTGCAGTCAGGCGTACAGGGGGTCTGAGGAGCATTGCACTCCAACTGAGAAGGAGATCTTAGCCGCGTACGAAGGGGTTCGAGCTGCTTCCAAAGTAATCGGTACTGAAACGCAGCTCCTCCTGGAACCTCGACTGCCAGTGCTGAGCTGGATGTTCAAAGGGACAGCTCCCTCTACCCATCATGCTACTGATGCCACTTGGAGTAAATGGACTGCACTGATTACACAGCGAGCTCGGATGGGGAACCTCAACCGTCCAAGAATCCTGGAGGTGATCATGGACTGGCCTGAAGGTAAAACGTTTGGAACAACGCCAGCAGAGGAGGTGTCACGTGCTAAAGAAGCCCCACCATATAATGAACTAATAGACAACGAAAAGAGATACGCCCTGTTCACAGATGGATCGTGTCACGTGGTGGGTAAGCACCTCAGATGGAAGGTTGCTGTTAAGAGCCCCACACGACGAGTGGCAGAGACTACTGAAGGAGAATCAAGTAAATTTGCAGAGGTAAAGGCTGTCCAGCTGGCCTTAGATATTGCGGAACAAGAGAGGTGGCCTGTGCTTTATCTTTACACTGACTCATGGATGGTGGCAAATGCTTTATGGGGGTGGTTACAGCAGTGGGAACAAAATGGTTGGCAACGGAGAGGCAAACCTATTTGGGCTGCTGAACTGTGCAGAGACATTGCTGCCCGAATAAAGAATATTTGTAAAGGTGCGCCATGTAGATGCTCATGTTCCTAAGAGCCGGGCAACTGAAGAGCAGCAAAATAACCATCAGGTAGATCAAGCTGCCAAAGTTAAGGTGGCTCAAGTAGACTTGGACTGGCAACACAAAAGTGAATTATTTCAAACTCGATGGGCCCATGAGATCTCAGGCCATAAAGGAAGGGATGCAACATATAAGTGGGCTAGAGACCGAGGGGTGGACTTAACTATGGATGTTATTGCACAGGTGTAAGGTAAATAACTCCCAATGATGGTACTCCACAAAAAGATAGAATAAAGGACGGTAAATTTTAAGTAGATCTACATAAACAGTAACATAAACAGTAAACCAAAAAATACAAAAGTGAAGATGGCTCACCTTTACGATGACAAGGCTCACAGGGAACTCCACATAAGATGGATCTCCAAGAAGAGATCCTTCCTTGATCGTGGTCAGCCCTTAAAAGGGGTTTGGGAGAGGTGGAACCAGGCTCTACCCCTTCCACTCACACAGGTATATCACTTTCACCTGTGGCCCCATGGCCTACTCAGTACTCACCTCAGGTGGCCAATCAGTGGTTCAGGCCGTGATTCAGCAGTACCCATACAACAGGTTATCCATGACTGTGACACATGCGCCACAATAAAACAGGCCAAGAGGATGAAACCTCTTTGGGGGGAAGGGCGATGGGAAAAGTATAAATATGGGGAGGCGTGGAAGGTTGGTTATATCACCTTGCCACGATCTCACAGTGGTATGCGTTATGTGCTCACCATGGTAGAGGCAACTACTGGGTGGCTTGAAACATATGCAGTACCCCATGCTACCGCCCGGAACGCCATCTTAGGGCTGGAGAAACAAGTCCTATGGCGACATGGCACTCCAGAGAGAATTGAGTCTGATAATGGAACTCATTTCAAAAATTCTCTTGTAAATACTTGGGCCAAAGATCATGGCATCGAGTGGATTTATCATATCCCCTATCACGCACCAGCTTCTGGTAAAATTGAAAGGTACAATGGGTTGTTAAAAACCACGTTGAAAGCAATAGGTGGCGAAACATTTAAGCACTGGGAGAAGCATTTGTCAGAAGCCACCTGGTTGGTCAACACTTGAGGATCCATCCATCGCGATGGTCCTGCCCAATCCAGCTCTCTACTTACTGTAGAGGGAGATAAGGTTCCTGTAGTACATCTGAAGAACATGTTGGGAAAAGCGATTTGGGTTCTTCCAGATTCTGGAGAGGGCAAACCTCTCCGTGGAACTGTTTTTGCTCAGGGACCTGGGTCTCCCTGGTGGCTGATGCAGAAGAATGGGGATGTTCAGTGTGTACCACAAGGGAATTTGATGTGGGGAGAGCGCTCTCAGTAATTTTATTACTATGTATATATGTATATATGTATATTGTATGTGTTTGTATTTAATGCTTGTTAATCATTGTGTTTTTATGTATATATATATTAAGCATGATGTAATGATGTTGATTAAGGGGTGGAATGTTATGGTTCTATGATTTTTGTTGTATTATTAATATTCCACATCATTACATCATGTGGAATATTGGGAGTTAAGGAGTTAATGCTCCAGCTCTGTGGATCGTTGATAGTTCTGGGTGTACCTGTCTTAGAAGAGAATGAGAACTGCATTCCCCAGAGGACTTTGCGATGCTTTGTATTTTTACATATTTCCGCCCAGAGGGAAAGATAAAAACTGTCTGCGGTCACGGGACTCTCTCTTCCCTTCCGGACCGAGCTTGGCAGTGGGTGTTTGTTGCAGCTGTCCTCCTTCAGCATTAGCGTATGGCCTTCGGTTTATCGGACACTCTTTGTCTTGCTCAGTTTACCGGGTCAAACTGTCCCACAAACCACTGACAGAAGTGAAATGTTCCGTCAAGAATGGGAGCAGTGCAAAATGGGAGTGGAGAGAAGTGCAAGGTTGTGGTGCAAATGGGAATGGAGTGGAATTTGAGCGGAAAGAGAGGGAGTGGAGAGAAATGAAGGGCTGCGAAGGAAATTGGAGTGGAGCGGAGTTAAATGGGAGTGGAAACAAAGGGAGTGGAGGGAACAGAAATGCTGCGGTGCAAATAGGAGCGGAGTGCACCGAAATAGGAGCGGAAACAAAGAGAGAGGAGAGAAATGAAAGGTTGCGGAGCAAATGGGAGCAGAGCGAAATGGGAGTGAAAAAGAAAGGAATGGAGAGTAATTAAACGTTTTGGCACAAATGGGAGCGGCGCTAAGCAAAATGGGAGTGGAAAGACTGGGAGTGGAGATAACTGAAAGGTTTCAGCGGAAATGTGATTGGAACTGAAAGAAATGGGAGCGGAAACAAAGGCAGAGGAGGGAAATGAAAGGTTGCAGCGCAAATTATAGCAAAACAGATTGAAATGGGAGCAGA
Source organism: Cyrtonyx montezumae (assembly GCF_038088225.1). NCBI lineage: Eukaryota > Metazoa > Chordata > Aves > Galliformes > Odontophoridae > Cyrtonyx > Cyrtonyx montezumae. Next base: position 3,417,061 of record NW_027072025.1, read on the forward strand.
AATGATAACAATGGAGAGAAATGAACGGTTGTGGTGCAAATGGGAGCGGTACGGAGAGAAATGGGAGCAGAAAGAAAGAGAGTGGAGAGAACTGAAACATTGCGGCGGAAATGCTTCCGAAGTAAGGCGAAATGGGAGCGGAAACAAAGGAAGTGGAAAGAAGTCAAAAGTTCCTTGGAGAATATGAGCAGTGCAAAATGGGTGTGCAGGGAAGTGAAATGTTCGGGTGAGAATGGGAGCAGTGAAAAATGGGAGTAAAGAGAAATAGAAGGTTGTGGCACAAATGAAAGCAAAGTGAAATTGGAGTGGAAAGAAAGGATGTGGAGAGAACTGAAAGGTTGCAGCACAAATGGGAGCAGAACGGAACGAAATGGGAGCTGAAACAAAGGCACTGGAGAGAAGAGAAATGTAGCGGTGGAAATAGGAGCGGAGTGAAACAAAATAGGAGCGGAAAGAAGAGGAGAGAAGAGAAATGAAAGGTTGCAGCGCAAATGAATGCAAAGCAAAATTGGAGCAGAAACAAAGGGAGAGGTGAGAACTGAAAGGTTGTGGCGCAAATGGGAGCAAATCGAAGCAAAAAGGGTGTGGAAAGAAAGAGACTGGAGAGAACTTAAAGGTTGGGGCCCAAGTGCGAGCAACACGGAGCAAAATTGGACTGCAGAGAACTGAAATGTTGCGATGTAAATGGGAGCGAAGCAAAGCGAAATGGGAGTGTAGGGAATTAAAAGGTTGTGTCACAAATGGGAGCGGAACGAAATGGGAGCGTAAAGAAACAAAGTGGAGAAAATCGAAATGTTGCAATGCAAATGGGAGCGGAGCGGCGCGAAATGGGAGTGGAAACGAAGGGAGTGGAGAGAACTTTAAGGTTATGGGGCAAATGAGAGAGAAGCAGAGCTAAATGGGAGCAAAAACTAAGTGAGTGGAAAGAAATAAAAGGTAGAGGTGCAAATGGGAGCGACGCAGAGCGAAATGTGAGCAGAAGCAAAGAAAAGGTAAAGAACTGAAAACTTGCGCAACAAATGGGAGCAGTGTTAAGCAAAATGGGAGTGGAAACAAAGAGAGAGAGGAGAGAACTGAAAGGTTGAGGTGCAAACTGGAGAGAAGTGGGGCGAAATGGGAGCAAAAAAAAGTGAGTGGACAGAAATGAAAGGTTGGGGTGCAAATAGGAGTGGAGTTGAGCGAAATTGGAGCGGAAACAAAGAGAGAGGAGAGTAATGAAATGTTGCAACGCAAATGGGAGCAGAGCGAAATGGGTGAGGAAAAGAAAGGAATGGAGGGTACTGAAAGGTTGTGGCACAAATGGGAGTGGCACGGAGAAAAATGGGAATGCAGAGAACTGAAAGATTGGGGTGCAAATAAGACTGGAGCGGACCAAAATGGGAGTGGAAACAAAAGGAGTGGAGAAGTGAAATGTTAAGGCAAAAATGGGAGCAGAGCGAAATGGGAGCAGAAACAAACGGAGAGGTGAGAACTGAAAGCTTGTGGCGCAAATGGGAGCGAAGCGGTGTGAAATGGGAGTGGAAAGAAAGGGAGTGGAGAGAATTGAAAGGTTGCAGCGAAAATGGCAGTGGCACGGAACAAAATGGGAGCAGAAAAAAAAAGGACTGGAGAGAAAATAAATGTTGTGGTGAAAATAGGAGAGAAGTGGAACGAAATAGGAGCGGAAACAAAGGGAGTGGGGAGAAATGAAGACTGCGGCACAAATGGGAGGAGAGCGAAATGGGAACAAAAACAAAGAGAAAAGAGAACTGAAAGGTTGCGGCGCAATTGGAAGCAAAACATAGTGAAATGGGAGTGGAAATGAAAGGATTGGAGAGTACTGAAAGTTTGTGGCACAAATGGGTTCTGAGCGGAGCGAAATGGGAGCAAATACAAAGGGCGTGGAGAGAACTGAAAGTATGCAGCGCAAATTGGAGCAGAGTGGAACGCAATAGGAGTGGAAAGAAAGGGACTGGAGAGAATATAAATGTTGCGGTGCAAATAAGAGCGGAGTGGAGCAAAATAGGAGTGGAAACAAAGGGAGAGGATAGAAATGAAAGGTTGTGGTGCAAAAGTGAGCAGATCAAAATGGGAGCGGAAACAGGGAGGAGAGAACTGAAAGGTTGTGGCGCAAATGAGAGCGGCGCAAAGTGAAATGAGAGTGCACAGAACTGAAAGATTGTGGCTCAATTAGGAGCGGAGCGGAGCGAAATGTGAGAAGATACAAAGGGAGTAGAGGGAACTGAAGGGCTGCGTAGCAAATGCGTGCTAAGCCGAGTGAAACGTGAGCAGAAACAAAGGGACAGAAGAGAATAGAATTGTTGCGGCGCAAATGGAAGCGGAGTGGAGCGAAATGGGAGCGGAAACGAAGGGAGTGGAGTGAAGTAAAATGTTCCAGCGCAAGTGGGAGCGAAATGGGAGTGGAGAGAAGTGAAAGGTTGCAGCGCAAATGGGAGCGAAGTGAAATAGGAACGGAAACAATGGGAGAGGAGAGAACTGAAAGGTTGCAGCGCATTAGGAGCAGAGTAGTGTGAAATGGGAGTGAAAAAAGTGGAGAGAAATGAAGGCCTGCGAAGCAAATGTGAGCGGAGCAGAGTGAAATAGGAGTGGAAAAAAAGGGACTGGAGGGAACAGAAATGTTGTGGCGCAAAAGGGAATGAAATGGGATTGGAGAGAAATGAAAAGCTGCGGTGCAAATAGGAGCGGAGTGGAGCGAAATAGGAGCAGAAAAAAAGAGAGGAGAGACATGAAAGGTTGCGGCGCAAGTGGGAGCTGAGTGAAATTGGAGCCAAAACAAAGGGAATGAAGAGAACTGAAGGGCAGCGAAGAAAATGGGAGTGGAACCGAGTGAAATGGGAGTGGAAACAGAGGGACAAGAGAGAATTGAACTGTTGCGGCGGAAATAGGAGCAGAGTGGAGCGAAATGGGAGCAGAAACGAAGGGAGTGGAGTGAAGAGGAATGTTCCAGCTTAAGTTGGAGCGAAATGTGAGTGGAGAGAAGTGAACGGTTGCGGGGCAAGTGGGAGTGAAGAGAAATAGGAACAGAAACAAAAAGAGGGGAGAGAACTGAATGGCTGTGGCACAAAAGGTAGCACAACAGAGTGAAATGGGAGTGGAAATGAAAGGACTGGAGAGTATTGAAAGGTTGTGGCACAAATGGGAGCGGAGCTAAGCAAAATGGGAGTTGAAAGAAAAGGAGTGGAGATGACTGAAAGGTTGTGGCACAAATGTGAGTGGAACTTAAATAAAAGGGAGCAGAAACAATAGTACTGGAGAGTACAGAAATGTAGCGGTGCAAATAGGAGCGGAGTAGAGCAAAATATAAGCGGAAAAAAAGGGAGTGGAGAGAAACGAAAGGTTGCAGCGCAAATGAAAGCAGAGCAAAATGGGAGCAGAAACAAAGAGAGAAGTGAGTACTGAAAGGATGACGCAACAATGGGACAGAAGCGGAGCGAAATGGGAGCAGAAATAAAGGGAGGGGAGAGAACTGAAAGATTGCAGCACAAATGGGAGCGTAGTGGAACAAAATGGGAGCTGAAACAAAGCGACTGAAGAGAACAGAATTGTTGCGTTGCCAATGAGAGCGGAGCGGAGCAAAATTGGAGCGGAAACAAAGGGAGTGGAAAGAACTGAAGGGCCGTGAAGCACACGGGAGGTAAGCGGAGTGACATAGGAGTGGAAAAAAAGGGAGTGGAGAGAACAGAACTGTTGTGGCGCAAATAGGAGCAGAGTGAAGCAAAATGATGTGTAAGCAAAATTGATGTGTAAGCAAAGGGATTGGAGAGAAGTGAAATGTTCCGGCGCAAATGGGAGCAGAGCGAAATGGGAGTGGAAACAAAGGGAGAGGAGAGAACTGAAAGGTTATGGTGCAAATGGGAGCAGCGAAGAGCGAAATGGGAGTGCAGAAAACTGAAAGACTGAAGCGCAAATACGAGCGGAGCAGTGCAAAATGGAAGCGGATACAAAGGGAGTGGAGATAAGTGAAATGTTCTGGCGAGAATGGGAGCAGTGAAATATGTGTTTGGAGGGAAGTGAAATGTTCAGGCGAGAATGGGAGCAGTGCAAAATGGGAGTGGAGAAAACTGGAAGGTTGCTGCGCAAATGGGAACAAAGTGAAATTGGAGCGGAAAGAAAGGGACTGGAGAGAAATAAAGGCCAGCAAAGCAAATGGGAGCCGAGCGGAGCGAAATGGGAGTGGAAAAAAAGGGACTGGGAGGAACAGAAATGTAGCGGCGTAAATAATAGCGGAGTGGAGCGAACTCCGAGCGGAAACAATGGGAGTTGACAGAAATGAAAGGTTACGGCGCAAATGTTAGCAAACTGAAATGGGAGTGGAGAGAAGTGAAACGTTGCAGCGCAAATAAGAGCGAAGCGAAATTGGAACGGAAACAAATAGAGAGGAAAGAACTGAAAGGTTGTGGCTCAAATGGGAGCAAAACGGAGTGAAATGGTAGAGGAAACAATCACATTGGAGAGTACTGAATGGTTGTGGCAAAAATGGGAGCAAAGCAGAGAAAAATGTGAGAAGATAGAAAGATAGTGGAGAGAACTGAAAGGTTGCAGCACAAATTGGAGCAGAGCAAAATGGGAGCGGAAATGAAAGGAATGGAGAGTACTGAAAGATTGTGGCAGAAATGGGAGCGTGGAGGAGTGAAATGGGAGCAGAAAGAAAGGGATTGGAGAGAACTGAACGGCTGCAGTGCAAATTGGAGGGGAGCTGAACGAAATGGGAGCTGAAACAAAGGGACTGGAGAGAACAGAAATGTTGCGGCGCAATAGGAGCGGAGTGAAGTGAAATATGAGAGGAAACAAAGGGAGTGGAAAGTAATGAAAGGTTGTGGTGCAAGTGGGAGGAAAGTGAAATTGGAGTGGAAAGAAAGGGAGTGGAGGGAAATGAAGAGCTGCAAAGTAATGGGAGTGGAGCGAAGTGAAATTGGAGTGGAAACAATGGGACTGGAGAGAACAGAAATGTAGCGGTGCAAATAGGAGCGGAGTGGATAGAAATAGGAGAGGAAACAAAGAGAGGAGAGAAATGAAAGGTTGCATCGCAAAAGGGAGCAGAGAAAAATGGGAGCAGAAAAGAAAGGAATGGAGAGTACTCAAAGGCTATAGCACAAATGGTAGCGAAGCGGAGCAGAGCAAAATGAGAGCGGAAAGAGAGAGGAGAGAACAGAAAGGTTGCTGAGAAAATTGGGCAGGAGCTGAACAAAATCGGAGCGGAAACAATGGGACTGGAGAGAACAGAAATGCAGAGTTGCAAATATAAACGGAGTGGAGCAAAGTTGAAGCCGAAACAAAAGGAGTGGAGAGAAATGAAAGGTTGCGGCGCAAATGAAAGCAGAGCAAAATGGGAGCAGAAAAAAAGGGAGAGGTGAGAACTGAAAGGTTGTGGCGCAAATGGGAGCGAAGCGGAGTAAAATGGGACTGGAAAGAAAGGGAGTGGAGAGAATTGAAAGGTTGAAGCGCAAATGGGAGTGGCACGGAACAAAATGGGAGCTGAAAAAGAGGGACTGAAGAGAAGAAATGTTGTGGTGCAAATAGGAGAGGAGTGGAGCGAAATTGGAGCGGAAACAAAGGGAATGGAGAGAAATGAAAGGTTGCAGCGGAAATGGTAGCAAATCAGAGTGAAATTGGTGTGGAAATGAAAGGATTGGTGAGTACTGAAAGATCGTGGCACAAATGGGTGCTGAGCAGAGCGAAATGGGAGCAAAAACATAGGGAGTGGAGAGAACTGAAAGGATGCAGTACAAATTGGAGCAGAGCGGAACGAAATAAGAGTGGAAAGAACTGAAAGGTTGCAGTGCAAATTGGAACAGAGGTAAATGGGAGCGGAAATGAAAGGAAAGGACGGTACTGAAAGGTTTTGGCACAAATGGGAGCGGAACTGTACGAAATGGGAGCGGAATCAAAAAGACTGGAGGGAACAGAAATGTAGCGGTGCAAATAGGAGCAGAGCGGAGAGAATTGGTAGTGGAAAGAAAGGGTGTGGAGAGAAGTGAAAGGTTATGGCGCAAATGGGAGCGGAGCAAAATTGGAACGGAAAAAAAGGGAGAGGAGAGAACTGAAATGTTGCAGCACAAATGAGTGAGGAGCGGAGTGAAATGTGAGCAGAAACTAAGGAAGTGGAGAGAAATGAATGTTTGTGGTGCAAATGGGAGCAGAGTGGAGCGAAATGGGAGCAGAAAAAACAGGAGTGGATTGAAATGACAGGTTGCAACGCAAATGGGAGAGGAGCGGAACGAAATGGGATCGGAAATAACGGGACAGAAAAGAACAGAAAGATTGCGGCAGAAATGGGATAAGAGCGGTTAAAAATGTTGGTAAGAGAAAATAAAGGTTGAAAAATAATGGGAGCGGAGCGCATCGAAATGGGATTGGAATCAAAGGGAGTGGAGAGAACAGAAATGTTGCGGTGCAAATAGGAGCAAAGTGGTGAGAAATGGGAGAGGAAACAAAGGGAGTGGAGAGAACTTGAAGGTTGGGGCACAAGTGGGAGCAACATGGAGTGAAATTGGACTGCAGAGAACTGAAATGTTGTGGTGTAAATGGGAGCAGAGCAAAGCGAAATGGGAGTGTAGAGAATTTAAAGGTTGTGTCGCAAATGGGAGCAGAACGAAATGGGAGCGTAAAGAAACAAATTCGAGAAAATCGAAATGTTGCAATGTAAATGGGAGCGTAGCGGAGCGAAATGGGAGTGGAAACAAAGGGAGTAGAGAGAACTGAAAGGTTGCAGTGCAAATGGGAAAAAAGCGGATCGAAATGGGAGCAAAAACAAAGTGAGTGGACAGGAATGAAAGGTTGGGGTGCAAATAGGAGAGGAGTGGAGCGAAATAGGAGCAGAAACTAAGAGGGGATAAATGAAAGGTTGCGGCGCAAATGGGAGCAGAGCGAAATGGGTGCGGTAAAGAAAGGAATGGAGGGTACTGAAAGGTTGTGAAACAAATGGGAGCAGAGCAGAGCAAAACCGAGGGTGGAAAGATAGGGAATGGAAAGAACAGAAAGGTTGCAAAGCAAATTGCAGCGGAGATGAACGAAATGGGAGCGGAAACAAAGGGAATGGATAGAAAAGAAATGTATTGGTGCAAATAGGAGCGGAGTGGAGCAAAATAGAAGTGGAAACAAAAGGAGTGGAGAGAAATGAAAGGTTGCGACGCAAATGAAATCAAAGCAAAATGGGAGCAGAAACAAAGGGAGGTGTGAGAACAGAAAGGTTTTCACGCAAATGGGAGAGAAGCGGAGTTAAATGGGACTGGAAAGAAAGGGAGTGGAGAGAACAGAAAGGTTGCATTGCAAATGGGAGCGGCATGGAACGAAATTGGAGCTGAAACAAAGAGACTGGAGAGAAAAGAAATGTTGCGGGACAAATGTGAGCAGAGCGAAATGGCAACGGAAACAAAGGGAGAGGAGAGAACTGAAAGGTTGCAGCACAAACGGTAGCAAAACAGAGTGAAATGGGAGCGGAAATGAAAGGATTGGAGAGTACTGAAACGTTGCGGCACAAATGTCAGCAGAGCGAAATGGAAGGGTAAACAAAGAGGGAGGTGTGAACGGAAAGATTGTGGTAAAAATGGGAGCAGAGCAGAGCGAAATGGGAGCTCAAACAAAGGGACTGGGGAGAACAGAAATGTAGCGACGCAAATAGGAGCGGAGTGGAGCAAAATAGGAGCAGAAACAAAGAGAGTATAGAGAAATGAAAGGTTGCGGCGCAAATGGGAGCAGAGCAAAATGGGAGCGGAAATGAAAGCAATGGAGAGGACTGAAAGGTTATGGCACAAATGGGAGTGGAAAGAAAAGGACTGGAGAGAACAGAAATGTAGTGGTGCAAATAGGAGCAGAATGGAGCTAAATAGGATTGGAAAAAAAGGATTGGATAGAAATGAAAGGTTGCGTCGCAAATGTGAGGAGAGCGATATGTGAGTAGATACAAAGGGAGAGAAGAGAAATGAAAGGTTGTGGCACAAATGGGAGCGGCAGGGAGCAAAATGGGAGTGCAGAGAACTAAAAGATTGCGGTGCAAATAGGAGTGGAACGAAACGAAATGGGAGTGGAAACAAAAGAAGAGGAGAAGTGAAATGTTTAGGCGAGAATGGGAGCATTGCAAAATGGGAGTAGAGAGAAGTGAAATGTTCCGGCGAGAATGGGAGCAGTGCAATATAGGAGTGGAGGGAAGTGAAAGGTAGAGGCGCAAATGGCATGGGAAAAAAAGGGAGTGGAGAGAACTGTAAGGTTGCAGTGCAAATGGTAGCAGAGCGAAATTGGAGAAGAAAAAAAGAGAGTGGAGAGAACTGAAGGGTTGCGAAGCAAATGGATGCTAAGCGGACTGAAATGCGAGCAGAAACAAAGAGACTGGAGAGAACAGAGCAGTTGCGGCGCAAATAGCAGCATACTGGAGCAAAATGGGAGCGGAAACAAAGGGAGTGAAGTGAAATGTTGCGCTGCAAATGGGAGCGGAGCGAAATTGGAACGGAAAAAAAGGGAGAGAACTGAAAGGTTGCTGTGGAAATGGGAACAAAACGGAGTGAAATGGTTGCAAAAACAATCCGAGTGGTGAGTACTGAAAGGTTGTGGCGCAAATGGGATTTGTGCATTGCGAAATGTAACGGAAAGAAAGGGAGTGAATAGAACAGAAATGTTGCGGCACAAATAGGAGCGGAGAGGAGCGAAATAGGTGCGGAAAGAAACGGAGTGGAGAGAAGTAAAATGTTCCGGTGCAAATGGGAGCAGTGAAATAGGAGTGGAAACAAAGGGAGAGGAGAGAACTGAAAGGTTGTGGTGCAAATGGGAGTGGTGGAAAGCAAAATAGGAGTGCAGAGAACTGAAAGATTGAGGTGCAAATAGGAGTGGCACGGAGCAAAATGGGAGTGTTTAGAAATGAAATGTTGCAGCGCAAATGGGAGCAGAGCAGAACAAAATGGGAGCGGAAAGAATGGGAGTGGGGAGAACTGGTAGGTTGTGGCGCAAATGGGAGCAAAGTGAAATTGGAGCAGAAAGGAAAGGAGTGGAGAGAAATGAAGTGCTGCGAAGCAAATGGGAGCGGAGCAGAGTGAAATGGGAGTGGAAACAAAGAAACTGGAGGGAACCGAAATGTTGTGGCGTAAATACTAGTGGAGTGAAGCAAAATGAGAGCGGGAACAAAGGAAGTGGAGAGAACTGAAATGTTTGGGCACAAATGGGAGTGAAATGGGTGTGAAGTGAAAGGCTGCGGCGCAAACAGGCGTGGCGCAGAGCTAAATGGGTGAGCAGAGAACTGAAAGGTTGCAGCGCAAATCGGAGTGGAGCAAAATGAAATGGGAGCTAAAACAAAGGGACTGGAGAGAACAGAAATGTAGCGGTGCAAATAGGAGCGGAGTGGAGCGAAATAGGAGCAGAAAAAGAGGAGAGAAATGAAAGGTTGCAACGCAAATCATAGCAGAGCGAAATGGGGGTGGAAATGAAAGGAATGGAGGGTACTGATAGGTTGTGGCACAAATGCAGGCAGAGCGACGCAAAATGGGAGCGTAAAGAAACTGAGTTTAGAGAACTGAGAAGTTTCAGAGCAAACTGAAGCAGAGCTGAAAGAAATGGGAGCAGAAACAAAGACAGGAGAGTACAGAAAAGAAGCGTTGCAAATAGGAGAGGAGTAAGGCAGAACAGAAGCGGAAACAAAGGAAGTAGAGAGAATTAAAAGGTTGCAGCGCAAATTAAAGCAGAGCAAAATGGGAGCGGAAACAAAGGGAGTGGTGAGAACTGAAAGGTTGTGGCGCAAATGGGAGTGAAGCAAAGCGAAATGGGAGTGGAAAGAAAGGGAGTGGAGAGAACTAAAAGGTTGCAGTGCAAATGGGAGCGGAGCGGAACGAAATGGGAGCTGAAACAAAGGTACAGGAGAGAACAGAAATGTGGTGCAAATAGGAGAGGACTAGAGCGAAATAGAATCAGAAAAAACAGGAATGGAGAGAAATGAAAGGTTGCGGCACAAATGTGTGAAGAGTGAAATTTGAGGGGAAACAAAGATGGAGGAGACAACTGAACGATTGTGGCAGAAATGGGAGTAGCACAGAGCGAAATGGGAGTGCAGATAACTGAAAGATTGCGGCGCAAATAGGAGCGGAGCAGAGTGAAATGGGAGCTGAAACAAAGGGACTGGAGCGAACAGAAATGTAGCAGTGAAAATAGAAGCGAAGTGGAGCAAAATAGGAGCAGAAACAAAGACAATGGAGAGAAATGAAAGGTTGTAGAGAAAATGGGAGCAGAGAGAAATGGGAGCGGAAACAAAGGGAGAGGAGAGAAATGAAAGGTTGCGGCGCAAATGGTAGCAAAACAGTATGAAATGGGAGCGGAAATGACTGGATTGGAGAGTACTGAAAGGTTGTGGCCCAAGTGAGAGCAGAGCGGAGCGAAATGGGAGCGAAAAGAAAGGGACAGGAAAGAACTGCACGATTGCAGCGCAAGTAGGAACAGAGAGGAATGAAATGGAAGCAGAAACAAAGGGAGTGGAGAGAATTGAAAGGATGTTGCAGAAATGTGAGCAGAGCGAAATGGGAGGGGAAATAAAAAGGAGGAGGGAACTGAAAGGTTGTGGCACAAATGGGAGCGGCGCGGAGCAAAATGTGAGCTCAAGAAAAGGAACTTGAGAGAACAGAAATGTAGCGGTGCAAATAGGAGCGAGATGGAGCAAAATAGGAGCGGAAAAAAAGAGAGAGGAGAGAAATGAAATGCTGTGGCGCAAATGGGAGCAGAGCAAAATGGGAGCGGAAATGAAAGGAATGGAGAGTACTGAAAGGTTGTGGCACAAATGGAAGCTGAACTGAATGATATGGGAGTGGAAAAAAAAGGGACTGGAGCGAACAGAAATGTAGCGGTGCAAACAGGAGCAGAGTGGAGAAAAATAGGATCGGAAACAAAGGGAGTGGAGAGAAACAAAAGGTTGCGGCACAAATGTGAGCAGAGCAGAGCAAAATGGGAGTGCAGAGAACTGTAAGATTGTGGGGCAAAAAGGCGTGGAGGCGAGCGAAAAGGGAGTGGAAGCAAAAGGAGTGGAGAATTGAAATGTTTAGGCGAGAATGGGAGCAGAGCAAAATAAGAGTGGAGAGAAGTGAAAGGTAGAGGTGCAAATGGCATCGGAAAAAAAGGGAATGGAGAGAACTGTAAGGTTGCCATGCAAATGGGAGCAGAGCAAAATTTGAGCAGAAAAGAAGGGAGTGGAGAGAAGTGACGGGTTGCGAAGCAAATGGGTGCTATGCGGAATGAAATGGGAGTGGAAACCAAGGGACTGGAGAGAACAGAACTGTTGCGGCGCAAATAGCAGCAGAGTGGAGCAAAAAGGGAGCGGAAACAAAGAGTGGAGAGAAGTGAAAGGTTGTGGTGCAAATGGGAGCAGAGCGAAATCGGAACGGAAAAAAAGGGAGAGGAGAGAACTGAAAGGTTGCAGTGCAAATGGGGGTTGTGTGTTGCGAAATGTAACAGAAGAAAGGGATTGGAGAGAACAGAAATGTTGCAGCGCAAATGGGAACGAAGTGGAACGAAATGGGAGAGGAAATAATGGGACTTCTGAGAACAGAAATGTTGCTTCGCCATTATAATTAGAGCGGAGCGAAATGGGAGCGGAAACAAAGGGAGTGGAAAGAACTGAAGGGCTGTGAAGCACACAGGAGCGAAGCGGAGTGACATGGGAGCGGAAACAAAGGGAGTGGTGAGGACAGAACTGTTGTGGCGCAAATAGGAGCAGAGTGAAGTGAAATAGGTGTGGAAACAAAGGGAGTGCAGAGAAGTGAAATATTCCGGCACAAATGGGAGCAGAGCGAAATGGGAGTGGAAACAAAGGGAGAGGAGAGAACTTAAAGATTGAGGCGCAAATGTGAGCGGAGTGGTTCGAAATGGGAGCGGAAACAAAGAGAGTGGAGGGAAGTGTAATGTTCCAGCGAGAATGGGAGCAGTGAAAAATGGGTGTGGAGGGAAGTTAAATGTTCTGGCGAGTAAGGGAGCAGTGCAAAATGGGAGTGGAGAGAACAGGAAGGTTGCGGCGCAAATGGGAGCAAAGTGAAACTGTAGCAGAAGGAAAGGGAGTGGAGAGAAATGAAGGGCTGCGAAGCAAATGGAAGCGGAGAGGAGCGAAATGGCAGAGGAAAGAAAGGGACTGGAGGGACAGAAATGTTGCGGCATAAATACTAGCTGAGTGGAGCGAAACGGGAGCGGAAAGAAATGGGAGTGGAGAGAACTGAAATGTTCCGGAACAAATGGGAGTGAAATGGGAGTGGAGGGAAGTGAAAGGCTGCGGCGCAAAAAGGAGGAGAGTGGAACGAAATGGGAGCTGAAACAGAGGGAACAGAAACTGAAAGATTGTGGCGGAAATGGGAGCGGAGCAGAAAGAAATGGTAGTGAAGAGAAGTAAAAGATTGTTTTGCAAATAGGAGTGGTACGGAACAAAATGGGAGCTCAAACAAAGGGACTGGCGAGAACACAAATGTAGCAATGCAAATAGGAGCGGATTCAAGCAAAATAGGAGCCAAAAACAAAGAGAGAGTAGAGAAATGAAAGGTTGCGACGCAAATGGGAGCAGAGTGAAATGGGAGCGGAATTTAATGGAATGGAGAGTACTGAAGACTTTTGGCACAAATGGAAGAGGAGCGGCACAAAATGGGTGCGGAATAAAAGTAAGAGGAGAGAGCTGAAAAGTTGCAGAGAAAATTGGAGCATAGCGGAACAAAAAAGGAAAGGGGAGAGAATTGAAAGGTTGCGGCTCAAATGGGAGCAGAGCGAAATGGGAGCGGAAACAAAAGGAGAGAAGAGAACTGAAAGGTTGCGGCACAAATGTTAGCAAAACAGAGTAAAATGGGAGTGGAAATAAAAGGATTGGGGAGTACTGAAATGTTGTGGCACATGTGGGAGCAAAGCAAAGCGAAATGGGAGCAGAAATAAAGGGACTGGAGAGAACTGAACGATTGCAGTGCAAATTGGAGCAGAGCGGAACAAAATAAGAGCTGAAACAATGAAAGCAGAGAGAAATGAAAGGTTGCGGGGCAAATGGGAGCAGAGCAAAATGGGAGCAGAAATGAAAGGAACGGAGAGTACTGTAAGGTTGTGGCAGAAATGGGAGCGGAGCAGAGCAAAATGGGAGCCGAAAGAAAAGTGAGTGGAGAGAACTGAAAAGTTGCAGAGCAAATTGGAGCAGAGCTGAATGAAATGGGAGCAGAAACAAAGGGACTGGAGAGTGCAGAAATGTAGCGGTGCAATTAGGAGCAGAGTGGAGAAAAATAGAAGCGGAAACCAAGAGAGCGGAGAGAAATGAAAAGTTGCGGCACAAATGGGAGTGGAATGGAGTGAAATGGGAGCCGAAAGAAAGTAAGTGGAGAGAATTGAAAAGTTGCAGAGCAAATTGGAGCAGAGCGGAACGAAATGGGAGTGGAAAGAACTGAAAGGTGGCAGTGCAAATTGGAACAGAGTTAAATGGGAGCGGAAATGAAGAGAATGGACTGTACTGAAAGGTTTTGGCACAAATGGGAGCGAAACTGTACGAAATGGGAGCGGAATCAAAGGGACTGGTGTGAACAGAAATGTAGCGGTGCAAATAGGAGCGGAGTGGGGCAAAATAGGATCGGAAACAAATGGAGTGAAGTGAAAGGAAAAGGCGCAAATGGGAGCGGAGCGAAATTGGAACGGAAAAAAAGGGAGAAGAGAGAACGGAAAGTTTGCGGCGCAAATGGGAACAAAACGGAGTGAAATGATAGAAAAAACAATCAGAGTGGAGAGTACTGAAAGGTTCTGGTGCAAATGAGAAGTTGTGCGTAGCAAAATGTAATGGAAAGAAAGGGAGTGGAGAGAACAGAAAAGTTGCAGCGCAAATGGGAGTGGAGCGGAACAAAATGGGAACAGAAATAAAGGGACTGCAGAAAACAGAAATATTGTGGCGCCAATAGGAGCGGAGCGGAGAGAAATGGGAGCAGAAACAAAGGGAGTGGAGAGAAGCGAAACGTTCCATCGAGAATGGGAGCAGTGCAAAATGGGAGTGGAGAGAACTGGAAGGTTGCGGCACAAATGGTAGCGAAGTGAATTTGGAGCGGAAAGAAAGGGAGTGGAGAGAAATAAAAGGTTGTGGCGCAAATGAAAGCAGAGCAAAATGGGAGCAGAAACAAAGAAAGAGGTGAGAAATGAAAGATTGTGACGCAAATGGGAGCGAAGCCATGAGAAATGGGAGTGGAAAGAAAGGGAGTGAAGAGAACTGAAAGGTTGCAATTCAAATGGGAGCGGCACGGAGAGAAACAGGAGTGCAGAGAACTGAAGGATTGCGGTGCAAATAGGAGTGTAGCGGAGCGAAATGGGAGTGAAAACAAAGTGAGTGGAGACAAGTGAAGGACTACAGTGCAAATTGGAGCAGAGCGGAATGAAATGGGAGTGGAAAAAAAGGGACTGGAAAGTACAGAAATGTAGCAGTGCAAATATAAGAGAAGTAAAAGAAAACAGGTGTGGAAACAAAGGAAGAGGAGAGAAATTAAAGGTTGTGGCACAAATGGGAGCGGCACGAAGCGAAATTGGAGTGCAGACAAGTGAAAGGTTGCAGCGCAAATGGGAGCAGAGTGGGAGTGAAATTAGAGCCAGAACAAAGGGAATTAAGAGAACTGAAGGGCAGCGAAGAAAATGGGAGTGGAACCGAGTGAAATGGGAGTGGAAACAGAGGGACAAGAGAGAATTGAACTGTTGCGGCGGAAATAGGAGCAGAGTGGAGCGAAATGGGAGCGGAAACGAAGGGAGTGGAGTGAAGAGGAATGTTCCAGCTTAAGTGGGAGCGAAATGTGAGTGGAGAGAAGTGAAAGGCTGCGGCGCAAGTGGGAGTGAAGAGAAATAGGAACGGAAATAAAGAGAGAGGAGAGAACTGAAAGGATGCGGCACAAAAGGTAGCACAACAGAGTGAAATGGGAGCGGATATGGAAGGTCTGGAGAGTACTGAAAGGTTGTGGCACAAATGGGAGCGGAGCTATAGAAAATGGGAGTTGAAAGAAAGGGAGTGGAGATAACTGAAAGGTTGCAGCACAAATGTGTGTGGAACTTAAATAAAGGGGAGCAGAAACAATGGTACTGGAGAGTAGTAAATAGGAGCGAAGTGGAGAGAAATAGGAGCGGAAACAAAGAGAGGAGAGAAATGAAAGGTTGCATCGCAAAAGGGAGCAGAGAAAAATGGGAGCGGAAAAGAAAGGAATGGAGAGTACTGAAAGGTTGTAGCACAAATGGTAGTGGAGCGGAGCAAAATGGGAGCGGAAAGAAAGACAGAGTAGAGAACAGAAAGGTTGCCGAGAAAATTGGGCAGGAGCTGAAGGAAATGGGAGCGGAAACAAAGGGACTGAAGAGAACAGAAATGCAGAGTGGCAAATAAAAACAGAGTGGAGCAAAGTAGAAGCCGAAACAAAAGGAGTGGAGAGAAATGAAAGGTTGCGGCACAAATGAAAGAAGAGCAAAATGGGAGCAGAAACAAAGGGAGAGGTGAGAACTGAAAGGTTGTGGCGCAAATGGCAGTGGCACGGAAGAAAATGGGAGCTGAAAAAAAGGGACTGGATAGAAAAGAAATGTTGTGGTGAAAATAGGATAGGAGTGGAACGAAATAGGTGCGGAAACAAAGGGAATGGAGAGAAATGAAAGACTGCGGCGCAAATGGGAGCAGAGCGAAATGGGAACAAAAACAAAGAGAAAAGAGAACTGAAAGGTTGCGGCGCAAATGGAAGCAAAACATAGTGAAATGGGAGTGGAAATGAAAGGATTGGAGAGTACTGAAAGGTTGTGGCACAAATGGGTGCTGAGCGGAGCGAAATGGGAGCAAATACAAAGGGCGTGGAGAGAACTGAAAGTATGCAGTGCAAATTGGAGCAGAGTGGAACGCAATAGGAGTGGAAAGAAAGGGACTGGAGAGAATATAAATGTTGCGGGGCAAATAAGAGCAGAGTGGAGAAAAGTAGGAGTGGAAACAAAGGGAGAGGATAGAAATGAAAGGTAGTGGTGCAAAAGTGAGCAGAGCAAAATGGGAGTGGAAACAGGGAGGAGAGAACTGAAAGGTTGTGGCGCAAATGAGAGCGGCGCAAAGTGAAATGAGAGTGCACAGAACTGAAAGATTGTGGCTCAATTAGGAGCGGAGCGGAGCGAAATGTGAGAAGATACAAAGGGAGTAGAGGGAACTGAAGGGCTGCGTAGCAAATGCGTGCTAAGCCGAGTGAAACGTGAGCAGAAACAAAGGGACAGAAGAGAATAGAATTGTTGCGGCGCAAATGGAAGCGGAGTGGAGCGAAATGGGAGCGGAAACGAAGGGAGTGGAGTGAAGTAAAATGTTCCAGCGCAAGTGGGAGTGAAATGGGAGTGGAGAGAAGTGAAAGGTTGCAGCGCAAATGGGAGCGAAGTGAAATAGGAACGGAAACAATGGGAGAGGAGAGAACTGAAAGGTTGCAGCGCATTAGGAGTGTGGGAATACAAAAAGTATATTTAGAGCTGCAGCTGTGGAACAGGATAAACAGCATGAGAAAGGAAGGCTGAGAACCAAGGACACTTCCAGAAGAAGAGGAAAACAAGTTCAAGTAAGCTGCGTGATGGCAGGCCCTAATTGGAGGAAGAGTGCATGGTTTGGGAAGATTCACAGCCCTGATTGGATCATCGCCTGTATGCACGGTTAAGGACTGTTTTGGGAAGTTACATTGTTGATATGTAAAGGCGGGTGGGAAAGTTACAAGAGAGAACTTGTGAAAGTATATAAGGGATGTTAAAATCTGTAATAAATGATTTGGATCGTTCGCATCTGAGTCCGTGCCCGAGACACTGCAAATGGCGCCCACTGCGTGGTGCAAATCAAGCCGCGGCTGAGCGAGCCCGGTCCGGCAGCGTCGCCCGACTGAACTTCAGAGAGATTGTTTCGCGCGCGCCCGCACCGTTCTGCAGGACAGAAGGTGAGCAGTCGGGAACCATGGGGAGTTCACTAACGAAGAAGCAACAAGTAAATCTCGAAGTACTACGGTTAGTTTTAAACTTCCAGGATCAGCCTGTATCTAATTCGGAACTAGCTACTTTTCTTAAATGGATAAGCAAAAATGTCCCCGAGTTTCCGAAAACTGGGTTCTCTCTTGATGCAGAACTCTGGGACAAAATTGGCACAAAACTGTGGGAGGCTTCTGTTACTAAAGACAGAACGGCTGCCAAACTTCTACCTGCTTGGCACCAAATAATGGAAGGGCTTAAACAGATTCGACAAGGAAGAAGTTCTTCTGGCTATTCTCTGTCGCCCTCCTTCCCACCCCCGCCTCTGCCTTCCGATTCGGGAAGCAGCCCCTGCCCGGACCCGATCCGCGGCTCCGAGCCCCCCCGCGACGGGGGAGAAGAGAAATCGCAATCTCCCCCCGCGCTCCCGCCCTCCCCCACGCGTCCGTCGTTCATCTCCGCTCCGCCCTCCGCTCCGCCCTCCGCTCCGCCCTCCGCTCCGCCCTCCGCTCCGCCTCCGACGCTCCCCGCGCTCCCGCCCTATGTTCCGCCCTCGTCGCTCGTCGCGCCGCTCCCGCCCTCCGCTCCGCCCCCGATGGTTGCCGCTCCCCTGCCGCCTTCCGCCCCTGTTGCGTCGCTTACTGCTGCTGCTCCGCAGCCTGCCTGTAACTTGGTAAAAAATGAGAACGAACCAGAACCAGAGGATCTTTCAGATCCTGGTTCAGTAGATACGGACGACAAATCGAACATTTCCCCCCCTGATGATAATTTGAAGGGAGTGGGAAAGAAAAATTTTCCTACAGCATACTATGGTGCTTTAGAGCAGTGCAGAAAAGAAGCAATATTACAGGGTGATGCTGATACGTTGCAAGCCTTTCCTGTGTTGTATCATGCAAATCAGCCCCCCCAGTGGGACTCCCTGCCTTACCAGGCAGTGAAGGAACTAAGGAAGTCAGTGAGAGATTATGGAATTCAGTCTCCTTTTACATATCATCTTTTGACTGCAATTGGTGACAGTTACGTTATGACCCCTCACGATTGGAAAATTTTGTTACGAACAATTCTGTCTCCCATGCAATACACCGTGTTTATGACAGAGTATCGGGAACTGGCTACCATCCAGACTATGAATAATCTGAATAACCTTAATCACATTGGCATAGAGGAACTCATGGGGGAGGGGGTCCGGGCAACACCTCAGGCTCAGGCACAAATGGACAGGCAATGCTTTGAACAAGTTAAGACTTTGGTGTTGCGTGCTATCCGTCGGATACCCGACACTAATTCATCTAACACATCATTTACATCAATTAGGCAGGAGGCTGCCGAGCCCTACATAAAATTTCTTGACCGTTTACAAAATACGCTAGAGAGACAAGTAGAAAATCAAGCTGCTCGGGAGGCTTTGCTTAAGCAATTAGCAATAGAAAATGCAAATGCAGACTGTAGAAAGGTCCTACAATCCTTAAAGAATGCAGATCCATCCATTACTGACATGATTAAGGCCTGTCAAGATGTAGGGACAGAAAGCTATAAAATGGCATCGCTAGCAGACACCCTGGCAGCCCGACTTGGTGCAGGGACAGCTCAAAAAATAAAGTGCTACAACTGTGGGGAACCTGGTCATGTACAAAGGGACTGTCAAAAGCCTAAAAAAGCAGATAAAAATGCTTCTGCTCTTCCTACTCGACCCTGTCCCCGGTGCGGGAAGGGGCTACACTGGGCGAGAGACTGCCGATCTAAGCTCCCTGTTGCTGCACGGCCCTGCTATCTCCCGGGAAACGGGAAGAAGAGCGCGAGACCGCGCGCTATGACAGTAAATACGGTCCCGAATCAGCTGGCCGCTGCCTGGCCAGCGCACTCAGACCAGCCACTGCCGGCAGCGCAGGAGTGGATTTGGCCACCGCCCAGTCAGTGACGCTGACTGATACCGACGTAACTCTTATTCCAACAGGAGTAATGGGCCCCCTTGGGGACGGGCGCAGTGCCCTTCTGATAGGACGTTCTTCTGTTACACGGATGGGACTTTTTGTTTTACCAGGAGTTATAGATGCTGACCACACTGGGGAAATTAAGATAATGGCATGGACACCCTCCCCCCCCTGCTTTATCCCCAAAGGCCAAAAAATAGCACAATTAATCCCTTTTCATTCTATGACTAAACCTGGTATTGGGGATCGAATTGGGGGATTTGGAAGCACGGACAAGCCTGCCGTGCTATGGACTACACAAGTATCAAAAGACAAACCATTATTATCATGTCTAGTAAATGGCAGGCAGTTATTAGGCCTAGTGGATACCGGAGCTGATGTTACCATCATTAAGTCAAGCGATTGGCCCTCTGAATGGCCGCTAAAATACCCTAGTTCTGCTATTGTAGGAGTTGGGGGCTTACAGCAGCCCAAACAAAGTGCCCGAATTTTATCTTTTGAAGGGCCTGATGGTCGCATTGCTCACACTGCTCCTTACATCTTGCCAGTTCCCTATACTCTGTGGGGTCGTGATCTTTTAAGTCAATGGGGCATGATTTTGCAAACAAATTTTCAATAAGGGCCATTGATTGGCAGCAACCTATACCCCTAGTTTGGAAAACAGAACAACCAATCTGGGTAGATCAATGGCCCTTAACAAAGGAAAAGTTGCTGCATTTACATGAGCTAGTTCAAGAACAACTGGCTGCTGGTCACATAGTGCCTACCACCAGCCCTTGGAATACTCCAGTGTTTGTTATCCTCAAGAAGAGTGGAAAATGGAGGCTTCTACAGGACCTGCGTGCTGTCAATGCGGTAATTGAGCCCATGGGGGCATTGCAGCCTGGTCTCCCTTCACCTTCAATGTTACCATAGAATTGGCTTATAGCAGTCATTGACTTAAAAGACTGTTTTTTTACCATTTCGCTTCATCCAAAAGACGCACCACGATTTGCTTTCTCAGTGCCCTCCATCAACCAACAAAGCCCTGCTCAGCGCTATCACTGGACTGTGTTACCACAAGGAATGCTTAATAGTCCAACGATATGTCAACTGACTGTAGCAAATGCATTACAACCAGTACGAAAAGCTAGACCCCACGTCCTTATTTATCATTACATGGACGATATATTAATAGCAGCAGAACGAGAAGAGAGTCTAAAGGACACTTTAATGCTTGTAAGGCAGGCAGTTCAATCTGTTGGCTTACAAATAGCAGAAGAAAAGGTGCAACTTAGTTCTCCATGGAAATACTTAGGATGGAAAATTACATCTCACACCATTCAGCCACAAATCCTCAAAATAATACCTCACGTACAGACATTGAATGATCTGCAAAAGTTGTTAGGAACCATCAACTGGTTACGACCGCTTTTGGGTATTACTACTCAAGAGTTGCACCCTCTGTTCCAGCTACTCAAAGGAGACCCGGATTTAACCTCTAAAAGACAGCTAACACCACAAGCGTTACAGTGCTTAGACTCTGTAATAACATCACTGCAACATCGATATTGCCATCGTGTTTGTTTATCACTACCAGTATCTCTTGTAATAATATCAAATACGTATCAGCCATATAGCCTGTTATGTCAGTGGGATACCTCAAGAAAAGATCCTCTCATTATCCTGGAATGGATATTCTTACCACATACCTTTTCAAAAACCATTACATCACGGGTAGAGATGTTTGCAATGCTAATACAGCGAGGTCGTCATCGTTTACAAATTTTACGAGCTCTTGACCCTGATTGCATCTACATACCTGCTACTAAAAAAGATTTAGATTGGTTGCTTGCACAGTCACTCACTTTACAAACTGCTATGGCAGGATATAGAGGACAGATCTCCACCCATCCCCCCAAACATCAGTTACTGCATAATTTGAGTGATCTATCCCTTTGTCCTAATATTTTACTTTCACATGTTCCAATACCTAATGCTGTTACTGTATTTACAGATGGCTCCGGCAAGACACATCGAGCAGTGGTTCTCTGGCGTGCGACTGCTACTCAGTGGCAGTCAGATGTACATGTTGTTAATGGATCACCTCAAGTTGTAGAACTCGCTGCCGTAGCCCGAGCTTTTCAACTTTTTTCGAATCAAAAGCTTAATATAATAACTGATTCTTTGTACGTTACAGGTATCATTCAGCGGATTGAAGGATCTTTTCTTAAGGAAGTTAACAACCCTGCTTTGTTTGCGCAGCTCAAGCGAGTTTTACATTATGTCTCTCACCGTACGCTCCCTTATTTTATTATGCATATTCGATCACACACTACATTGCCTGGTCCTATAGCTGAGGGCAACCGTAAAGCTGATCAAACCACTGTCGCCTTTGCTACACCTCAATTGTTCCAGCAAGCGCGACTCTCTCATCAATTTTTTCATCAGAATAGGAGAGCTTTACAAAAACAATTTCAACTGACAGCAGATCAGGCCCGTAACATTATTCTAACATGCCCAGACTGCCAGGCAATTGCCCCCTTGCCTCAAATTGGGACAAATCCCCGTGGCACAGCGCCTCTTCAACTGTGGCAGACAGATGTTACTCATGTTCCCGAATTTGGCCGTCTAAAATTTGTCCATGTAACAATAGATACTCATTCTTCATACATATTCGCCACAGCACATACAGGTGAACGCAGTCGCGATGCCCGTAAACACTGGTTATCTGCCTATGCTGCTATGGGAATCCCACATACTATAAAAACAGACAATGGGCCTGCGTACACTTCTAAGGCCACTCGAACTTTCCTCCAAGAATGGGGCATTAAACATATTACAGGCATTCCTCATTCTCCCACTGGACAAGCTATCATTGAGCGTGCTCATCAAACACTGAAATCCATTCTTAATAAACAAAAGAGGGGGAATACGGGGGATACACCACAAGAAAGATTATGTAAAGCTTTGCTTGTGCTGAATTTTTTGAATCGTGATCACACAGATAGAACTCGTGTGGACCATCATTTTGGGGCCTCCCCAATGCTCAAGGAACGGCCAATGGTTAACGTTCGGAATATGGCCACAGGGCATTGGGAAGGTCCCTTACCACTGATAACTTGGGGTCGTGGATATGCTTGTGTTTCCACAGGGACTGGTCCTACATGGGTTCCAGCACGATATGTTCGGCCTCATCTCAAGGCAAGAAAATAGCATCCAGCCTTTATGATTACTGGGATTGTGTGTTTCTTCTATTTTAGTGGTAGATCGAGTGTGAAGAATTATTGGGCATTATCTAGGTTGTTGTGTGCTTTTTCTGTTTCAGTAGTAGATCAAGTGTAAATAAGATAGGATTTGATGTTGCCAACGCTGGAGTTTATGGAAATAGCACTTTTAATGTGCAGTTATGATGTTATTAGCCCATCAATTAGCCTTTTTTCTAATTTGCAAAGACAAAAACCTGGAAAAGAATCCTAGGCAAAGGGTTGATTTTGTGTTTTAGAATGATCAACTCTCTTTCAATTCACTAATCAAAATAGTTTTTTATAACCATGCATCATTTGAGACAAAGGCATATGCTAAGAGAGCTAACCTTGATAGTTTATTCTGTTTTGCAAGCAGGTGTTCCACTTGGGCTCCGCATCATGCACTGGCCACGCGGATTCGGTGTACAAATGGAAAAAACTCTGCAGACCCTGAGGAGAGTGGGAGCAGAGGGGAGTCTGTGGTGGATGGGAGAGGAAAAGTGCACCTTGAAGCAGGGGACGCCCTGCTGGCACTACCTATCACGTCCACCGCTGGCATGTTCCTTTTCTCTCTTCTTTCTGGTGGTTTGCCATTTCTCAAGGGTCAATAGCTAATAATGTGTTTGCTTAGGGAGTTTCTGTTTCTTGCTTATCTAAAATGGATGTCTGCATGTGTGTAAGTGTGTGTATGTTGACTAAAACCCTAACCATCTGTGTTGCTCTGAATACACAATTTGCTTGTTTCTGCTCTTGAGATGTCTTGTCTCTCAGATCCAGGATACCCTGAAACAGCACCACTCAAGCTTCAGCCACAATCACCAAGTTAGGATGTTAGCTGGCAAAGGAAAGCAATACCCCTAGTGATACTCTAGCAGACCTACCCACTGATGTTAATCCCATTTGACATGCAACTTTATATCTTCCAATCAATTACTGGTACACAAAGAATGGGACCCTCAGGGATTCTTTTCCAGGTTGCAGGAACCTAAAGCCATGGGTGAAAGGTGTGTTTGTTCACTTCTTATTAAGTTTAAAAATATTTCTTGTCTTTACGATATGATAACCTTGTCTCTTTCCTTACATTCAGCATTTTATTAATTGAAGCCTTGATTAAATTGTGATAGCCTAAATGCCTTCATAAATACTGTTACAGAGTGTTATTCATTTGTAGTATGTTAATAGTTTGCTAATAAATAAAAAAGGGGGAATTGTGGGAATACAAAAAGTATATTTAGAGCTGCAGCTGTGGAACAGGATAAACAGCATGAGAAAGGAAGGCTGAGAACCAAGGACACTTCCAGAAGAAGAGGAAAACAAGTTCAAGTAAGCTGCGTGATGGCAGGCCCTAATTGGAGGAAGAGTGCATGGTTTGGGAAGATTCACAGCCCTGATTGGATCATCGCCTGTATGCACGGTTAAGGACTGTTTTGGGAAGTTACATTGTTGATATGTAAAGGCGGGTGGGAAAGTTACAAGAGAGAACTTGTGAAAGTATATAAGGGATGTTAAAATCTGTAATAAATGATTTGGATCGTTCGCATCTGAGTCCGTGCCCGAGACACTGCAAGGAGCAGAGTAGTGTGAAATGGGAGTGAAAAAAGGGAGTGGAGATATATGAAATATTCCGTCTAGAATGGGATCAGTGCAAAATGAATGTGGAGAGAAGTGAATTGTTTCTGCGAGAACGGGGGCAGTGCAAAATGGGAGTTGAGAGAAGTGCAACGTTGCGGTGCAAATGGGAACGCTGTGAAATTGAAGCCGAAAGAAAAGGAGTGGAGAGAAATGAAGGCCTGCGAGGCAAATGGGAGCGGAGCAGAGTGAAATAGGAGTGGAAAAAAAGGGACTGGAGGGAACAGAAATGTTGTGGCGCAAAAGGGCATGAAATGGGATTGGAGAGAAATGAAAAGCTGCTGTGCAAATAGGAGCGGAGTGGAGCGAAATAGGAGCGGAATATAAGAGGGGACAAATGAAAGGTTTTGGTGCAAATGGGAGCGGAGTGAAATGGGAGTGGAAAAGAAAGGAATGGAGAGTACTGAAAGGTTCTGGATAAAATGGGAGCAGTGCGGAGCAAAATGGGTGCGGAAAGAAATTGAGTGTAGAGAACTGAAAAGTTGCAGAGCAAATTGGAGCAGAGCTGGACGAAATGGTCGCAGAAACAAAGTAACTGAAGAGTACAAAAAGGTAGCGGTGCAAATAGGAGCGGAGTGGAGCAAAATAGATGCGGAAACCAAGAGAGCGGAGAGAAATGAAAGGTTGCGGCACAAATGGGAGTGGAATGGAGTGAAATGGGAGCCGAAAGAAAGTAAGTGGAGAGAATTGAAAAGTTGCAGAGCAAATTGGAGCAGAGCGGAACGAAATGGGAGTGGAAAGAACTGAAAGGTGGCAGTGCAAATTGGAACAGAGTTAAATGGGAGCGGAAATGAAGAGAATGGACTGTACTGAAAGGTTTTGGCACAAATGGGAGCGAAACTGTATGAAATGGGAGCGGAATCAAAGGGGCTGGTGTGAACAGAAATGTAGCGGTGCAAATAGGAGCGGAGTGGGGCAAAATAGGATCGGAAACAAAGGGAGTGGAGAGAAGTGAAAGGTTACGGCGCAAATGGGAGCGGAGCGAAATTGGAACGGAAAAAAAAGGGAGAAGAGAGAACTGAAAGGTTGCGGCGCAAATGGGAAAAAAATGGAGTGAAATGATAGAAAAAACAATCAGAGTGGAGAGTACTGTAAGATTCTGGCGCAAATGAGAAGTTGTGCATAGCAAAATGTAATGGAAAGAAAGGGAGTGGAGAGAACAGAAAAGTTGCAGCGCAAATGGGAGTGGAGCGGAACGAAATGGGAACAGAAATAAAGGGACTGCAGAAAACAGAAATATTGTGGCGCCAATAGGAGCGGAGCAGAGAGAAATGGGAGCGGAAACAAAGGGAGTGGAGAGAAGTGAAACGCTCCATCGAGAATGGGTGCAGTTCAAAATGGGAGTGGAGAGAACTAGAAGGTTGTGGTGCAAATGGTAGCGAAGTGAAATTGGAGCGGAAAGAAAGGGAGTGGAGAGAAATGAAGGGCTGCAAAGCAAATGGGAGTGGAGCGAAGCGAAATGGGAGTAGAAACAAAGTGACTGGAGGGAACAGAAATGTTGCGGCACAAATGGGAGTGAAATGGCAGTGGAGAGAAGTGAAAACTTCCGGCGCAAATAGTAGCGGAGCGGAATGAAATGGGAGCTGAAACAAAGGGACTGGAGAGAACAGAAATGTAGCGGTGCAAATAGGAGTGGAGTGGAGCAAAATTGGAGCGGAAACAAAAAGAGTTGTGAGAAATGATATGCTATGGCGCAAATGTGAGCAAACCGAAATGGGAGTGGAGAGAAGTTAAACATTGCAGCGCAAATGAGAGTGAAGTGGTGCGAAATGGACACGGTAAAAAAGGGAGTGGAGAGAAGTGAAAAGTTCCATCGAGAATGGGAGCAGTGCAAAATGGGTCTGATCTGAAGTGAAATGTTCCGGCGAAAATGGAAGCAGTGCAAAATAGGAGTGGAGAGAACTGGAAGGTTGCAGCACAAATGGGAGCAAAGTGAAATTGGAGCGGAAAGAAAGGGAGTGGAGAGAAATGAAAGGTTGTGGCGCAAATGAAAGCAGAGCAAAATAAGAGCAGAAACAAATAAAGTGGTGAGAACTGAAAGATTGTGACGCAAATGGGAGCGAAGCGGTGTGAAATGGGAGTGGAAAGAAAAGGAGTGAAGAGAACTGACAGGTTGCAGCACAAATGGGAGGGAGTGAAATGGGAGCAGAAACAAAGGGACAAGAGAGAATAGAACTGTTGCGGCGTAAATAGGAGCGGAGTGGAGTGAAATGGGAGCGGAAATGAAGGGAGTGAAGAGAAATGTTCCAGCGCAAGTGGGAGCGAAATGTGAGTGGAGAGAAGTGAAAGGTTGCAGCGCAAGTGGGAGTGAAGAGAAATAGGAATGGAAATGAAGAGAGAGGAGAGAACTGAAAGGCTGTGGCACAAAAGGTAGCACAAAAGAGTGAAATGGGAGCAGAAATGAATGGACGGGAGAGTATTTAAAGGTTGTGGCACAAATGGGAGCAGAGCTATAAAAAATGGGAGTTGAAAGAAAGGGAGTGGAGATAACTGAAAGGTTGCAGCACAAATGTGTGTGCAACTTAAATAAAGGGGAGCAGAAGCAATGGTACTGGAGAGTAGAGAAATGTAGCGGCGCAAAAGGGAATGAAATGGGATTGGAGAGAAATGAAAAGCTACGGTGCAAATAGGAGCGGAGTGGAGCGAAATAGGAGCGGAAAAAAAGAGATGAGAGACTTGAAAGGTTGCAACGCAAGTGGGAGCAGAGTGAAATTGGAGCCAAAACAAAGGGAATGAAGAGAACTGAAGGGCAGCGAAGCAAATGGGAGTGGAACCGAGTGAAATGGTAGTGGAAACAAAGGGACTGGAGGGAACAGAAATGTTGCGGCGCAAATACTAGCGAAGTGGAGCGAAATGGGAGCGGAAACTAAGGGAGTGGAGAGAACTGAAATGTTCCGGTGCAAATGGGAGTGAAATGGGAGTGGAGAAAAATGAAAGGCTGCAACGCAAAAAGGAGCAGCGCAGAGCGAAATGGGAGTTCTCACCGGTTTACGGGCAGGTTCGGCCCGATTCCGTGACGATTGGTGCGGGCGACCCACGGACCAATGCCCCAGGAAAGGGGAAGGGGGAAAGGGAGAAGGGAAAAGGGAGATGGGCCTAGGAACAAAACAGCGGCAACGATCTGAGGAGGAAAGCTAATTTACTAAATAAGATATCAGAAAGGAAAATAACACAATATAATACAATATAATTGGAATTAAAGCTAATAAATGAAATAAAATGAGCAAGAGAGAGTGTCCGAAAAACCGAAGGCCTTACGTTAACGCTGAAGGCGGGTTGCTGCAACAAACACCCACTGCCGAGCTCGGTCCTGAAGGGAAGAGAGTCCCGTGACTGCAGACAGTTTTTATCTTTCCCTCTGAGCGTAAACACGTAAGAACGCAAAGCATCGCAAAGTCCTCTGGGGAATGGAGTTCTTCTCTTCTGAGACAGGCATACCTGGAACTATCAATGATCCATGGAGCTGGAGCATTAACTCTTTAACTCTAAATGCACTACATGATGTTATGATGTGGAATACCAGTACCAAAAATCATAAAACCATGACAGGAGTGCAGAGAAGTGAAAGGTTGCAGCGCAAATGGGAGCGGAGCGGAACGAAATGGTAGCATATATAAAGATGCTGGAGAGTACAGAAATGTAGCAGTGCAAATAGGAGCGGAGTGGAGCAAAATAGATGCGGAAACAAAGGGAGTGGAGAGAAATGAAAGGTTGCGGGACAAATGGGAGTGGAATGGAGTGAAATTGGAGCCAAAAGAAATTAAGTGGAGAGAATTGAAAAGTTGCAGAGCAAATTGGAGCAGAGCGGAACGAAATGGGAGTGGAAAGAACTGAAAGGTGGCAGTGCAAATTGGAACAGAGTTAAATGGGAGCGGAAATGAAAGGAATGGACGGTACTGAAAGGTTTTGGCACAAATGGGAGCGAAACTGTACGAAATGGGAGCGGAATCAAAGGGACCGGTGTGAACAGAAATGTAGCGGTGCAAATAGGAGCGGAGTGGGGCAAAATAGGATCGGAAACAAAGGGAGTAGAGAGAAATGAAAGGTTGTGGCGCAAATGGGAGCGGAGCAAAATGGGAGCGTAAAAGAAAGGAATGGAGAGTCCGGAAAGGTTGTGGCACAAATGGGAGCTAAGTGGAGCAAAATGGGAGTGGAAAGAGAGATAGTGGAGATAACTGAAAAGTTGAAGAGCAAATTGAAGCAGAGCGGAAAATAACAAGAGTGGAGAGAACTGACTGGTTGCAGTGAAATAAGTGCAGAGTGGAGCGGGAGCAGAAATGAAAGGAATGGAGAGTACTGAAGAGTTGTGGCACACATGGGAGCAGAACTGAACGAAATGGGAGTGGAAAGAAAGGGACTGTAGAGAACAGAACTGTTGCGGCGCAAAAAGGAGCGGAGTGGAGCGAAATGGGAGTGGAAACAAAGGGAGTGGAGTGAAGTGAAAGGTTGAGGCGCAAATGGGAGTGGAGTGAAATTGGAATGGAAAAAAAGGGAGAGGAGAGATGTGACAGGTTGTGACGCAAATGGGAACAGAACGGAGTGAAATGGCATCAAAAACAATCAGAGTGGAGAGTACTGAAAGGCTGTAAAGCAAATGGGAATTGTGCGTTGCGATATGTAATGGAAAGTAGGGGAGTGGAAAGAACAGAAATGTTGCAGCGCAACTGGGAGTGGAGCGGAGCGAAATGGGAGAGGATATAAAGGTACTGCAGAGAACAGAAATGTTGTGACGCCAATTAGAGCAGAGAGGAGCAAAATTGGAGAAAATGGGAGTGGAAAGAAAACAAGTGGAGATAACTGAAAAGTTGCTGAGCAAATTTGATCAGAGCCGAACGAAATGGGAGTGGAAAGATCTGAAAGGTTGCAGTGCAAATGGGAGCAGAGGGAAATGGGAACGGAAATGTAAGGAATGGAGAGTACTGAAAGGTTGTGGCACAAATGGGAAGGGAGCAAAGCGAAATTGGAGCAGAAAGATAGTAAGTGGAGAGAACTGAAAGGTTGTAGAGCAATTAGGAGCAGAGCGGAACGAAATGGGAGTGAAGAGTGTCACGCTCCAATATAAAGGAGGGAGACGAGGTTCTTTAGATTATGTGTATACCCAGCGTGAGATTAAGAAACAACGGTTCAGATGTTTGTCCGACCAGTTTATTACCACTATAAACCAGGGAGATGGGGAAGGCGGACACTGTTAGGGAGATGGGGAAGGGAAGGATAGTGATAGGAAAGATAGGAAGGAAGCAAGGGCTTGTACAAAGCAGGGATAGTCACCAGCCAGGATCCCAGGGGCGGTCCGGTTGCAAGCGGCTGCGACGGTCCGAGGCCGAAGAGCAGGGGCGGCAGAAGCAGGGAGAACAGCAGCAGCGACGGGCAGCCCTGAGCAGCAAGCAGCTGTCCGTAGAAGCATCACCGGGTCAGCACAGGAGAAGCGGCGAGGGGTCAACCCCTGGAGGGGCAGCAGCGAACAGTGATCAGCTCGTGAGGTCTCTCCAAAGAGAAGGCCTCTCCAGGAAGCAGCAGGCAGTGATCAGCTCGGGAGGTCTCTACTAAGAGAAAGCTTCTCCAAGAGGAAGCCACTCCAGAGAAAACCCTCCAACTTCATGGCTGCAGGACCCCTCTATTTATCTCCCAGATTTCTCCAGTCTACGTGACGAACCCTTCAGACCCCTCCTGCTTGGGCATCAGGCGGGTATCGCCTGAGATGGTTATCTCCCCCTGGAGATGAGTTCCACAAACGAGTGTTCTCCGGTCATTGAGCTGCAGCACTCCGGTCATTGAGCTGCAGCGTCAGGGGTGTATCACCTGAGATTGTTATCTTCCCCTGGAAGTGAGTTCCACAAAAGAGTGTTCAATGGCCACTGAGCTGCAGCTTAGGCTGGCCCAGGACATGCCCATCAGCTTGTCCCATAGACAAGGGATTTCACAACCCTTGCCCAGGTCAAGCTTGGACATGTTCGGACATGTTCATCAGCAACCTCACAGGCAATGGTATAAGATATTAGTCTCTTACACCACCCCGTGACTCAAAGGTTGCTTAAAAATTGGGCACTGGTGATCCATGATGGTGAGAAAAAGATAGGAAGCAGAAGGGTAAAGGAGGGAGGGGTGTAGGGAATCAAAATGTTCATATAATTGTTACAGACGTTTTTTTAGTCTTGGTTACAATTGTCACCCTGATATGTCTCACTTCTCCATCAGCAGAGGATGAAGTAAAGTACATAGAAGATACTACACATTGTATTAGTTGAATAAAACATGGTATCATACAAGGAACAAACATAAGAGTTGCAATAGCACACAATATATTGAATAATATACGTTTTTCCCATGGTCCACCTGGGAGCCAGGAGAAGAGGTCAAGGTCTGGGCTTTTCCAAGTTTGAACAGGAACATGTGCTATTTTTCGTATACCGTGAGCAATTTGCTTGACAATTTTCCCATTATCATCAATCTTTAGATAACAAGTGGAATCTTTTAATTTGCCACAGGCACCCCCTTCTTCAGCTAGCAGGTAGTCCAGAACAATGCGATGTTGGAGTATTGCTGCCCGTATCTGTGAGGCTTGGTCTGCAAGGAGATCAAGGGCATATGCTGTTTCATTAGTAATGATTTCAAGAACAGCTTGTAATCTGATAATACGGTTTAGGTTATAGATGGGGTCTCGAGCACCACTAACCCACTCGTTGGGTTTCCAGGTAGCTGGTCCATAATGTTTGATTATACGTTGAGGAGGCCAATCATCTTTGCCCCAAGTCTGGCCACTACCACGTGTTAGGGAGGTATCAATAGACCTCTTGTGTTGGTTAAGATCATCATATACTCGGACCCCTAATTTATTGCCATCCTTTCCTGGGAGCAAAAAGAACAGTGGGCGGATTACTCCAACATAACACACCCCCGTCCAGTTTGCAGGAAGTCGTTTATATGCATAATGACCACAAATCCAATAAAGTCCCTTTAGTGCCACCGAGCCATTTTCAAAAGGTCCATTCCATCCATTGGCCAATTTATTTACATGTTCATTAGCCTGGAAGTATGTGGTGTTGAGAGGTCCAAAAGGATGTCCTGGCACATTGCAGTTCCAGCCATTACCAATAGCACTTTCATCCCTACACCACTTACATTTCCAAGCTCCAGCATCAGGTTTCCAGGTACATTTCATACCACCATCTTTGGTGAACAAAGTGTTGTTGGTGGAAGACCAAAAATGAGAAAACCCTTGTTTTTTTCCAGACCGATTGTACCATGCCCACTGATCACCCCTTATCTGTCCCCCCACATCAAGAGCCCCTTTACGATAAATCCAAGTACAATTGCTAGTTTCAACATAGATGCCACCCACCTGAGTACGATTCAAACAATACATTCCCATAGCAGGATATTGAACTGGCCATGGAGAAATATTCTTATCTTCCCAGTGGGTATTGTGGTTAGTTCCACTAAAGTTGCTTGCCAGCCATTTAGGTTCAATAGGGGTTGATACCCAGGGCCAGGTTTCAAGTCCCATGGGTCCTCCACAGATCCAACAGCTAGTGAGGTTATAGACATTTGCTACCTGCTCAGCCAGTTGGAAAAAAGAGTTTTTTATACCGTTTTCTCCATTCTCAGATTCTAAAAGGGGATAACTGATTGTTATAGAGGTTGCAGCCCCCATAATACCCCAGATTAGCAGAAATAACATTTCACCCGAATGTTGCATAGACAATCAACAGAATACCAATAATTGAAATCAGCTGCCACTGTGTTCAGCTTGAGTCCCACGGAGGTTTTCTGAAAGACAAAAATGAGACATCGACTTGCCCAGTCGGGCTTTGTTATTATGGTCAGAAGGAGGGAATTATCCAGCGAGTGTTGATTTTATATTCCTTTCCTCTGGTGTCCTTGGTCCTCCAAGCATATCTGTTAAGAGATTCTCTTAGGGTCAGAGGTACTGACCCTACATTGGGCAGATCAACCAACACAGGTTGGCCGGGAGAGTAAGAGGGCTCTCCTAGCTTATCTGGATTAAGAGTAATTGGCAAAAGTGATGGGGCCTTGGGATAGAAAGCGTTAAATCGAGAACAGCCATTGATTCCCCAACTATCATTGACTCTTCTGATTGCATCAGAGGTACGGGTGGACCAATTAGCCTTCTCTGGTTTTATAAATTTCTTAAGGAGGCCATTAGATCGTTCCACAATACCATTAGCTTGTGGGTAGTACTGGGTGTGAAAAACCCAACGAATTCCTTCCTATCTGGCCCATTCTTGCACTACCCCTGAGGTAAAGTGGGAACCATTATCTGACTGGATGCAATCAGGTTTCGGAAGAATGCTAAACCATTTTTTTAGTGCCTTTATAGTGTTTTCCCCTGTTGCTCTAGGGAAAGATTCAGCCTGTAATAGTCCAGAGATTACTTCCACACCTACTAGCATATACTGTTTGCCTTCAGATCTACGAAAAGGTCCTATGTAATCAATCTGCCATGTTTCCCACAGGTGCTTTCCCTCCCTTAAATGAAGAGGAGCGTCCTGTAAGGGGTGTCGGTCCAGACGAGTGAGACACAAATCACAAGTGGAAATACAAGTGCGGCACTGTTCTCTGGTGACAGGCCAGCCACCGGCTTGGGCCTCATGATAGAGATCAAGAGCACCTGTATGTCCTCTTTTTACATGTAGCCATTCTACAAGTCTCTCCCAGTTGTCACTATCTGGTTCTCCTTGTCTCAATGGCACAATCCTAGCAAGTTCATCAGCTTTGTTATTCCAATGACTAACAGGGGTCCCATCCTCCTGGTGTGATGCAACCCATGCAACAGAAAACTGGCCCTTCTTAGCAATAGAGAGAATCTCCTGCCATTTTTCCTTTTGCCAGACTGGGATGCGGTTAACTTCCTGTCATGGTTTTATGATTTTTGGTACTGGTATTCCACATCATAACATCATGTAGTGCATTTAGAGTTAAAGAGTTAATGTTCCAGCTCCATGGATCATCGATAGTTCCAGGTATGCCTGTCTCAGAAGAGAAAAAGAACTACATTCCCCAGAGGACTTTGCGATGCTTTGCGTTCTTGCGTGTTTACACTCAGAAGGAAAGATAAAAACTGTCTGCAGTCACGGGACTCTCTCTTCCCATCGGGACCGAGCTCGGCAGTGGGTGTTTGTTGCAGCCGTCCGCCTTCAGCGTTAGCGTAAGGCCTTCGGTTTATCGGACACTCTCTCTCTTGCTCATTTTATTTGATTCATTTGCCTCAATTCCAATTATAGTATATTATATTGTGTTATTTTCCTTTCTGATATCTTATTTAGTAAATAAGCTTTCCTCCTCAGATCGCTGCCGTTGTTTTGTTCCTGGGCCCATCTCCCTTCTCCTTTTTCCCTTTTCCCCCTTCCTATTCCCCGGGTGTGGGCCCGTGGGTCCCCTGCCTCAATTGTCACGGTACCGGGTCGAACTGTCCCGCAAACCGGTGACAATTTTGGCGCTCAACGTGGGGCTCGACTAGCTACCTTAGGCGGGCAGAGACATACTTCTAGAGTGAATCTCTGTCTTTGTTAGGCAGCTTATCTGTACTGCAGGTCCTGTATGGCAAAACACGACCTTGAAGTCCAGGCGTACTGCCAGTTCACCTGGAATATTTGTAAACTTTTCGGGTGCTGCCAGCTTGTTTGAGTAAAAGAAAAAAAAATGTTTTTACTGTCTCTGTTAAAACTGCCCTTACAGGGATTGTATTTCATTGCTTTTTCCCTTTTAATGCTCAAAATGTACTGGAACTTGGTTAAGCTTGCCAGTCTGATCTATGGAGCCTGGTCCCTCTATGACAAACTAAAGGCAGTGATGGTGGCATCTACCAGATACCTGGGAACCCCGGCTGATGTAACAAATGATACTATGTTAACAAACCAAACAATATTTGAATGGGTGTCCATGTTATCCTCTCAGTTCCTTATGAATTTTCAAGATTACAGTTTAGGGACTATGTTAGCATTTGGGATATTAGTCCTCCTGAATGTACTCTCTGTAATAGGATTTTACATTGCATGGAGGAAGCTTTTCCCAGAAACAGAGAATGCTGAATGGCAGGGAAAGTGGAGAGTTTTAGGAAAGAAATTAGAAGCATGGGGACCCCCGGTGCCATGGGATTTTACTCCTGAGCACTTGCAGGATCCTGAGGAGCTAGGCCTGTATCTGAGTAATGGGTGTTGCGGCTCAGAAAGATCTGAGGTGGAAGAGCTTATCTGGGGCTTGGCTTATGCTTACCGAGGCATATATACTGTTCTGGAGAGAGAGAGTATCCAAACTGAGGCTCAGACCAAAGAGGAAAACCTCCCAGGCACATCTGACCATCCAGAGAAAGCACCGGTATCAAAGTCAGTTGCCCCGGTGGAAGGCCAGAAATGGAAATGTGTGTCCTCAAGCCTAGAACGCAAAGAAGAGGTGGCGAAAGAAGAGGAAGATCCGGGCGAGGGGGGGTCCTCAACACCACCACCACCAAGAAAGGCAACAAAGAAAAGTGAGAGGCATGGACATAGTGATGATGAGGATGACGAGAGAGTCAAAGTTACCACATTTCGTCAACCCATGAAAATGTCTGAGATCCAAGGTTCAAGAAAGGAGTTTATTCGACGTCAGGATGAGAGTATTGTCACTTGGTTGCTTCGGTGTTGGGACAACGGGGCCAACAGCGTGTCCCTCGACAGTAATGAAGCTCGCCAACTAGGAAACATTGCTCGTGACCCAGCTGTCGACAGAAGGATCAGCAGGTATATGGATGGAATCTGCAGCCTCTGGCAACGAATGTTAGTAGCTGTGAGGGAAAGATATCCCTACAAGAGTGACCTGGCACCTAAAGTGAAAAGATGGAAAACTATTGAGGAAGGCATCCAGTATTTGAGAGAAACAGCTGTGGCGGAAAAGCTGTATGATCCCACGTTTGATCCTGACGATCGGGACCATGATCCAGAGAAAGTAAGGAGTACACCCGAAATATGTCAGAAGCTTTCACAAACAGCACCAGAAAGGTACGCCGGTACACTAGTGACAACGTTCACCAGATATGAGGACCAAGACAGAAAACCCCCAGTCTTTGAACAGATTCTTACACTTCAAAACTTTGAACAAAAATTTCCGCCATCACACGCTTCCATTTCAGCCATATCAAGGTAAGAAGGACAGATGGAAGACGTGTTAGAGAAAGTATCCCGACTGATTGATAGGGTTGAAAAGATTGCAGCTTTCAGAAGCAAACGCCGTCCTGCTCGAGCAAACGACAACACTAACTTCATGTCACGCGCGGCTCTGTGGAGTTACTTACGTGAAAATGGAGAAGATATGAAGGAATGGCATCAAAAACCCACCCCTGCACTGCGAGTATGGGTGAGAGAATTACAACACAGACCAACGACCAATGAAGTTGTTCTTGTCACTACAGGTAGAGTGACAGGGGATAGAATAGAGAATAGAGGGGGATACAGGTAGAGTGACAGGGGATAGATAGATAGAATAGAGGGGCCCTGCCCTCAGCCAGAAGAGGGAGAGGGATATTAGAGTGTATTGGACTCTGTGGATTCTGTGGCCTGGCACATAAGAACCAGAAAAATATGAGGCACTGGTGGATACTGGAGCACAGTGTACTCTAATGCCTTCGAGTTATAAAGGGACAGAACTGATCTATATCTCTGGAGTGACTGGGGGCTCTCAGGAATTGTCTGTGTTGGAGGCAGAAATAAGCCTCACTGGTAAAGACTGGCAGAAGCATCCTATAGTGACCGGACAGGGGGCTCCATGCATACTCGGTATAGACTATCGCAGAAGGGGGCACTTTTCGGATCCCAAGGGGTACCGATGGGCTTTTGGAATAGCTGCCGTGGACACAGACAACATTAAGCAGCTATCTGTTTTACCTGGCCTGTCAGAAGATCCGTCTGTTGTGGGGTTGCTACAAGTGGAGGAGCAACAGGTACCAATTGCTATAAAAACAGTCCACAGACGGCAGTACCACACCAACAGGGATTCCTTGCTCCCCATTCATAATTTGATCCATCAGCTAGAGGGACAGGGAGTGATCAGCAAAACTCACTCACCGTTTAACAGCCCCATATGGCCGGTGCGTAAAGCCAGTGGAGAATGGAGGCTGACGGTAGATTACCATGGCCTGAATGAAGTCACACCCCCACTGAGTGCTGCTGTACCGGACATGTTACAACCCCAGTACGAACTGGAGTCAAAAGCAGCCAAGTGGTATGCCACCATTGACATTGCCAATGCCTTCTTTTCAATTCCTCTGGTCACAGAATGCAGACCACAGTTTGCCTTCACCTGGAGGGGCGTTCAGTACACCTGGAACCGTTTGCCCCAGGGGTGGAAGCACAGTCCAACCATTTGCCATGGGTTGAACCAAACTGCATTGGAGCAGGGTGGTGCTCCTGAGCATCTGCAATACATTGATGACATTGTTGTATGGGGCAATACAGCAGAGGAAGTCTTTGAGAAAGGAGAGCAGATTATCCAAATTCTCCTACGAGCTGGCTTTGCTATCAAGCGAAGCAAAGTGAAAGGGCCTGCACAGGAAATTCAGTTCCTAGGTATAAAGTGGCAAGATGGACGTCGTCACATCCCAACAGATGCGATTGACAAAATTACTGCCATGTCTCCACCCACCATTAAGACAGAAACCCATGCTTTTCTGGGTGTAGTGGGCTTTTGGGAGAATGCATGTTCCAAACTACAGTCTCATTGTGAGCCCTCTCTATCGGGTGACACAGAAGAAAAATGATTTTTTGTGGGGCCCTGAGCAGCAGCAGGCTTTTGAACAAATTAAGCAGGAGATAGCCCGTGCCGTGGCCCTGGGGCCAATGCGGACGGGACAGGATGTAAAGAACATCCTCTACACTGCTGCTGGAAAGGAAGGTCCCACTTGGAGTTTGTGGCAAAGAGCTCCTGGAGAGACCCGAGGCCTACCCCTTGGATTCTGGAGTCGGGCGTACAGGGGGTCTGAGGAGTGCTACACTCCAACTGAGAAGGAGATCTTAGCCGCGTACGAGGGGGTTCGAGCTGCTTCCGAAGTAATCGGTACTGAAACGCAGCTCCTCCTGGCACCTCGACCGCCAGTGCTGAGCTGGATGTTGAAAGGAACAGCTCCCTCTACCCATCATGCTACTGATGCCACTTGGAGTAAGTGGACTGCACTGATTACACAGCGAGCTCGGATGGGAACCTCAACCGTCCAGGAATCCTGGAGGTGATCATGGACTGGCCTGAAGGTAAAATGTTTTGAACAACGCCAGCTGAGGAGGTGTCACGTGCTAAAGAAGCCCCACCATATAATGAACTACCAGACAATGAAAAGAGATATGCCCTGTTCACAGATGGATCATGTCGCATTGTGGGTAAGCACCGCAGATGGAAATCTGCTGTTCGGAGCCCCACACGACGAGTGGCAGAGGCCACTGAAGGAGAAGGAGAATCAAGTCAATTTGCAGAGGTAAAGGCTGTCCAGCTGGCCTTAGATATTGCTGAACAAGAGAGGTGGCCTGTGCTTTATCTTTACACTGACTCATGGATGGTGGCAAATGCTTTATGGGGGTGGTTACAGCAGTGGGAACAAAATGGTTGGCAACGGAGAGGTAAACCTATTTGGGCTGCGTAATTGTGGAAAAACATTGCTGCCCGAATAAAGAATATGGTTGTAAAGGTGCGCCATGTAGATGCTCATGTTCCTAAGAGCCGGGTAACTGAAGAGCAGCAAAATAACATTCAGGTAGATCGAGCTGCCAAAGTTAAGGTGGCTCAAGTAGACTTGGACTGGCAACACAAAAGTGAATTATTTCTAGCTCAGTGGGCCCATGAAACCTTGGGCCATCAAGGAAGAGATGCAACATATAAGTGGGCTAGAGACCAAGGGGTGGACTTAACTATGGATGTTATTGCACAGGTTATCCATGACTGTGACACATGCGCCACAATTAAACAGGCCAAGAGGATGAAACTTCTCTGGGTGGAATGGCGATGGCAAAAGTATAAATATGGGGAGGCGTGGCAGGTTGGTTATATCACCTTGCCACGATCTCACAGTGGTAAGCGTTATGTGCTCACCATGGTAGAGGCAAGTACTGGGTGGCTTGAAACATTTGCTGTACCCCATGCTACCACCCGAAACACCATCTTAGGTCTCGAGAAACAAGTCCTATGGCGACATGGCACTCCAGAGAGAATTGAGTCTGATAATGGAACTCATTTCAAAAATTCTCTTGTAAATACTTGGGCCAAAGATCATGGCATCGAGTGGATTTATCATATCCCCTATCATGCACCAGCTTCTGGTAAAATTGAAAGGTACAATGGGTGGTTAAAAACAATGTTGAAAGCAATGGGTGGGAGAACATTTAAGCACTGGGAGTAGCATTTGGCAGAAGCCACCTGGTTGGTCAACACTCGAGGATCCATCAATCGCGATGGTCCTGCCCAATCCAGCTCTCTACATACTGTAGAGGGAGATAAGGTCCCTGTAGTACATGTGAAGAACATGTTGGGAAAAGCGGTTTGGGTTCTTCCAGCTTCTGGAGAGTGCAAACCACTCCTTGGAACTGTTTTTGCTCAGGCACCTGGGTCCACCTAGTGGGTGATGCAGAAGAACGGGGATGTTCAATGTGTACCGCAAGGGAATTTGATGTGGGGAGAGCGCCCTCAGTAATTCTATTACTATGTATAAAGGTATATATGTATGTATGTATGTTGTATGTGTTTGTATTTAATGCTTGTTAATCATTGTTTCTTTATGTATATATATATATTAAGCATGATGTAATGATGTTGAATAAGGGGTGGAATGTCATGGTTTTATGATTTTTGGTACTGGTATTCCACATCATAACATCATGTAGTGCATTTAGAGTTAAAGACTTAATGTTCCAGCTCCATGGATCATCGATAGTTCCAGGTATGCCTGTCTCAGAAGAGAAAAAGAACTCCATTCCCCAGAGGACTTTGCGATGCTTTGCGTTCTTGCGTGTTTACACTCAGAGGGAAAGATAAAAACTGTCTGCAGTCACGGGACTCTCTCTTCCCTTCAGGACCGAGCTCGGCAGTAGGTGTTTGTTGCAGCCGTCCGCCTTCAGCGTTAGCATAAGGCCTTTGGTTTATCGGACACTCTCTCTCTTGTTCATTTTATTTGATTCATTTGCCTCAATTCCAATTATATTATATTATATTGTGTTATTTTCCTTTCTGATATCTTATTTAGTAAATTAGCTTTCCTCCTCAGATCGTTGCCATTGTTTTGTTCCTGGGCCCATCTCCCTTCTCCTTTTTCCCTTTTCCCCCTTCCCCTTCCCTGGGGTGTGGGCCCGTGGGTCCCCTGCCTCAATTGTCACGGTACCGGGTCGAACTGTCCCGCAAACCGTTGACACTTCCCAGCCATTTTTCTCCCAAAATGTCAGCCACTCTGTACAGCCTTTGAAAACAGCATATGAGTCAGTATATATATGCACAGGTGTAGTGGACTTTGATTCATGTTGGAAAACACTCCATACTGCTACTAGTTCTCCAACCTGAGCACTCCTCTCACCCTCAGTGGTAATAGTGAGATCGGTCCCTATCTGTAGGGCCACAGCATGATACTTCCATACTTTTCCTTCACGCTTGGAGGAGGCATCTGTGAACCAAACATTCTGCAACTAATCTGAATAGGGGGGAGCAATTTGAATCATAGAGGGAAGGTCACTATCGGTCATAGAGAAAATATCATCTTGTATTGTGAGCATTTTTGGAGCACCTTCTGTGACTACAAAGATATTGCAGTAGTGTTCAATCTGAGCATACCATTTTCGGACAGAAGCTCGTTGTGCCACCCCGTCAGGTGGAGAGGTACCAGACATAACAGACTTGATAACCTTAAATGGACCTCTTAATATTATAGGCTGCTGCCATATGGTTCGCTCAGCTTCCCGCAAAGCAAGGCTAACAACAAATAGCCCCTTCTCCAATTGAGAATAACGTTTTTCTGCATCTTTAAAGCTACGGGAATAAAATCCAATAGGTCTAATGGGACCTTCTGGACCCTTTTGCCAGAGATGTATGGACAATCCTGAGTAAGCAAATCCCCATTCTATTTGTACAGGGTCAGAGGGATGGATAAGACCTAAGGACTGATAGGTGATAGCCTCAAAAATTAGAAGCTGCAATGCTTCTTCATGAACTGGAGACCATTCCCAAGACACTCCCTTCCGCAATAAATCATATAATGGACGGGCAATAATGGAGAAGTCAGGAATATGTTTTCTCCAGAATACTAAAAGTCCAAGAACATGCTGTAATTCCTTTTTATTCTCTGGCATTTTAAGTTGATCTAAAGCTGAGAGGGTATCCTGTGGAATGCAGGCCATACCACCCTTCCACCAGATACCCAAAAATTTTACTTCAGCAGAAGGAAACTGAATTTTATCTGGAGGAATAGTCAAACCCAGTCTTTCTAAGTGTTTTTTTATTTTGTCATGCATTGTTTTTACTGTAGTCAACTGGTCTCCTCCTATGAGTATATCATCAATGTATTGATAAATCTTAATTCCTTCTTCTAAGGGAATCTGTTCAAGTTCTTTTGCCAGAGCATGATGAGCCAGAGTGGGAGAATGCTTGAACCCCTGAGGGAGGCGAGTAAAGGTATACTGCTGACCCTCCCATGTAAAGGCAAAACGGAGTTGGTCATCAGGATGCAAGGGCACCATAAAGAACATATCTTTAACATCAATGGTGGCCATAAAAGAGTGAGCCTGTTCCTGGATAGCCGCTATTAATTCAGAAATGTTGGGTACTGCTGCAGTAAGTGGTCCAGTGTTGGCATTAAGCCTGCGATAATCAATAGTCAGTCTCCATTTGCCATTTGGTTTCCTTACAGGCCACACTGGAGAGTTAAAAGGGGAGTGGATAGGTACCACAATACCTTCTTCTTTTAATTCTGCCAGAACTGGGCTGATACCACTAAGTGCTCCTAAAGGTAAAGGGTAAGGTCTAACAGAGGTAAGGTGGGAGGGTGGAAGTTTAGGTGCTACTTGCAACAAGCGAATGTCTAGAGTGGGGGTGCCAAATACCCAGCTCCTTCCCTGGTCATCAGTCCAGCTTCTACCTTTCAAGACATCTAATCCTAACAAATTAAGCGGGAGAGTTCCCACTACCATGGGGACATCCTGAGACTGTTCTTCCCCAGGTAACCTTAGTCTCACTGTTGCCGTGGTTTGTGAATGTACACCTCCCATAGCATCAGCTACAAAGATTTTCCTGCAGGATAGGGCTACACCCGCACGGTCAGCATCACCCCTTTTGATAGCTGAAATTTGTGCTCCTGTACCCACCAGAAAAGTTTCTGGAACTAAATGGGGTTCAGCAATGCAAGTAATTAATAGATCGTTTCCTTTTATTGTGAGCTTTCTAATATGCATCCATCCTTCACCTCCCGGCTCACTTTAGAGAGGTGAAGAAATTAGTTTCCCGATGGTTCCTGCAGCTCTTCTGGTGCTATGGGAGGAGCACTAGGACCTGGGGTTTTACTTTCCTCAAATCTAGTAGGCCAATCAGTCAACAGCATCTCAAGCCTATCTGTTGTCAGTCCACCCATCCATTTTCGTGGAATGCCCTTTTTCCAGCCCAGAGTCCAAAGACCATTACATTTATGATCAATGCTTCGCCTACCCGTTCTTAGTGGGCATGAAAGCTTTTCAGTCTCATTAAGCTTTGGGCTAGGTGGCCTGAGGACAAGTCTGGCTGCTGCAAGCCTTACTCCTCTTGGCTCAAATTTACTAGAGGAAGAAACCACCGGCCCATATTTTCTTCCATAATTAATTAACTCTTGGGCAACCTCCCCCCATGTCCATACTTTGCATCCTGACTGCAAATTATTAGAGGTTGCAGTTCCTTCTAACATTGCCCGGGTTCTTTCTCCCTGAGGCATAGCCTGTATCTTTCCTTGCAACTGTATGCCTATGGGTTTCAGCGATTCTGGAAGCCCCCTGATTAGAGGGGTCATTCTCTCAGGATCAACGGGCAACATCATGGGTGATTCATGGTGTAACTGTAGCTTCCTGTCATACATCATTTGGAGACAGGCAGCCTTCTGAACATTCTCTACTAGTTGATCAACAGTTCCAGTAATGGCAAGGGGGTCTCCCCTTTCTAGGGGATTAAGACCACCTGCCCAATAGGCAGCTCCCTGTGTAAGGGACCACGGAGCACGACTGTTACCAGTGGTTAAAAATACTCCTGGTCCCCAATAGCCTTCAGCCTCCTTTTCAGTTAAAAGTATCTGATCTCCACCTCTGAGGCTGACCCTCCATACGTACTCTGTTTCTGATTCTTTAGGAGAGCGGCCAAAATCTCTTTTCAATTTTGCTAGCTCAGTAGTAGAGAAAGGGATTTCTTTAATGTTCATTTGAGGATCTAAATCCTCGCTATTATCGTATGAATACTCAGTTTTTATTAAAGGACGCAATTGAGCTGGGGAGGCTAATAATTTGTCTACACTTGCCTTTATACCTTGCAATTCCTCCCTTGGATAAGTTTTCTCTTGAGGTGCACTAGTACCACTGGCATCCTTACCCGTTAACACTTCCCTTAAAGCTATTTGCAACAGATCAGAATTATGTTTTTCTCTTTCTACTTGCTCTTCTAGGTTTACAATTTGATTTTGCAGAGCTTTTATCAATTCCTGACTTACTTTAACTGATTCATGCAATGCTTGTAAAGCTTGGCTCTCTGTTTTAAGCTGCTGGTCGCGGAATTCTACAGCTGCAACCAGAGCAGAGCCCAATACCGCACAAATAAATGCCTTCCCTTTTCCAGCTCGGGTACGAGCATTCTTTTGCAGAACACTAATACGGTCAGAGACGCTCTGCACGTTATACCAGTTCTGCCGTGCCCAGTCTACCCCTGTTAACCAGGGTTTAGCACCATGCTTTTCCAAAAGATCAAATAATACATCTTCACAACTCATTGTGGCACTGTCACACATTTTCTCAATACCCACAAAAGGTCTACACCGAGGGAGAGAGGAGGTATTCAAAAGCACAAATAACACCTCACCCCCACCCAGGGAGGCACAACACACCTATCAAGCAAAGGTAAATACTGTTCCAATCACTCCTCCCTTTTGCTGAGAGGAGCACACAAAAAGACAAAAGCTAAAATCAACACTTTCTAAGGTAAACAAACTTCTTAGAGAGGTACACAGTTCCTCACTACCCAAGAGGCGCACATGAAAAAGCTTTAGTTATCAAACACCAAATGCAGAGAGGTCTTCCCGAGGAAGCATGCATGTATTTCACAAGTCCTCGAGAGGTATACACATAAACAGTAAAGTTTCAGAATTTAGAGCGATCTTCCTGGAGAGGTGCCCACATCTAAGTTTTCAAAAATATTGCTCCTTGCATCTCCAGGAGGTACACACAGAAAAAGGTTCAAATTTCACGCTTAAGTTACCAGATTCAGAATTCGGAATGATCTTCTTGGAGAGAGACACACATTTAAATAAAAAAATATCACTCCTCACAACTCCAAGAGGCATACACAGAAAAAGGGTTCAAATTATATCTGGAAGGACAACACTCTCACGAAGGGTATCCTGCCGACTACGCCATTAGAAATGTCACGCTCAAATATAAAGGAGAGCGACGAATGTTCATTGATTATGTATATACCCAGCGTGAGATTAAGAAACAACCGTTCAGATGTTTGTCCGACCAGTTTATTACCACTATAAACCAGAGAAATGGGGAAGGCGGACACTGTTAGGGAGATGGGGAAGGGAAGGCTAGCGATAGGAAAGATAGGAAGGAAGCAAGGGCTTGTACAAAGCAGGGATAGTCACCAGCCAGGATCCCAGGGGCGGTCCAGTTGCAAGCGGCTCCGACGGTCCGAGGCCGAAGAGCAGGGGCGGCAGAAGCAGGGAGAACAGCAGCAGCGACGGGCAGCCCTGAGCAGCAAGCAGTTGTCCGTAGAAGCAGCACCGGGTCAGCACAGGAGAAGCGGCGAGGGGTCAACCCCTGAGCAGCAACCAGTTGTCCGTAGAAGCAGCACCGGGTCAGCACAGGAGAAGCGGCGAGGGGTCAACCCCTGGAGGGGCAGCAGCGAACAGTGATCAGCTCGTGAGGTCTCTCCAAAGAGAAGGCCTCTCCAGGAAGCAGCAGGCAGTGATCAGCTCGGGAGGTCTCTACTAAGAGAAAGCTTCTCCAAGAGGAAGCCACTCCAGAGAAAACCCTCCAACTTCG
Source organism: Cyrtonyx montezumae (assembly GCF_038088225.1). Lineage (NCBI taxonomy): Eukaryota > Metazoa > Chordata > Aves > Galliformes > Odontophoridae > Cyrtonyx > Cyrtonyx montezumae. The sequence goes on from NW_027072025.1 coordinate 3,460,975, forward strand.
TAGCTGCAGGACCCCTCTATTTATCTCCCAGATTTCTCCAGTCTACGTGACGAACCCTTCGAACCCCTCCTGCTTGGGCATCAGGCGGGTATCGCCTGAGATGGTTATCTCCCCCTGGAGATGAGTTCCACAAACAAGTGTTCTCCGGTCATTGAGCTGCAGCGTCAGGGCAGTATCACCTGAGATGGTTATCTTCCCCTGGAAGTGAGTTCCACAAAAGAGTGTTCAATGGCCACTGAGCTGCAGCTTAGGCTGGCCCAGGACATGCCCATCAGCTTGTCCCATAGACAAGGGATTTCACAATGCTTGCCCAGGACAAGCTTGGAAGTGTTCGGACATGTTCATCAGCAACCTTTGAGGCAATGGTATAAAATATTAGTGTCTTACAAAGAGAACGGAAAAGTGTCAGTGCAAATAAAAGCAGAGTGAAATGGGAGCAAAAATTAAAGGAATGAACTGTACTGAAAGGTTGTTGCAAAAAATGGGAGCGGAACTGAATGAAATGGGAGCGGAAAGAAAGAGACTGGAGAGAACAGAAATGTAGCGGTGCAAATAGGAGCGGAATGGAGCCAAATAGGAGCGGAAATAAAAGGAGTGGAGAGAAATGAAAGGTTGCGGCACAAATGGGAGTGGAACGGAGTGAAATGGGAGCCGAAAGAAAGTAAGTGGAGAGAATTGAAAAGTTGCAGAGCAAATTGGAGCAGAGCGGAACGAAATGGGAGTGGAAAGAACTGAAAGGTGGCAGTGCAAATTGGAACAGAGTTAAATGGGAGCGGAAATGAAAGGAATGGACGGTACTGAAAGGTTTTGGCACAAATAGGAGTGGAACTGTACGAAACTGGAGCGGAATCAAAGGGACTGGATTGAACAGAAATGTAGCGGTGCAAATAGGATCGGAGTGGGGTAAAATAGGATCGGAAACAAAGGGAGTGGAGAGAAGTGAAAGGTTATGGCGCAAATGGGAGCTGAGCTGAATTGGTACGGAAAAAAAAAGGGAAAGGAGAGAACTGAAAGGTTACGGCGCAAATGGGAACAAAACGGAGTGAAATGATAGAAAAAACCATCAGAGTGGAGAGTACTGAAAGGTTGTGGCGCAAATGAGAAGTTGTGCGTAGCAAAATGTAATGGAAAGAAAAGGAGTGGAGAGAACAGAAAAGTTGAAGCGCAAATAAGAGTTGAGCGGAATGCAATGGGAGCGGAAATAAAGGGACTGTAGAGAACAGAAATATTGCGGCGCCAATAGGAGCGGAGCAGAGAGAAATGGAGCAGAGAGAAACAAAAGTTTGCGGCGCAAATGAAAGCACAGCAAAATGGTAGCAGAAACAAATGGAGTAGAGGGAAATGAAATGTTCCGGTGCAAATGGGAGCGTAATGGGACTGGAGTGAAGTAAAATGTTCCGGCGCAAAAGGGAGCAGAGCGAAATTGGAACAAAAAAAAAGGGAGAGGAGAGAACTGAAAGTTTTTGGCGCAAATGGGATCAAAACAGAGTGAAATGGCAGCAAAAACAATCAGAGTGGAGAGTACTGAAAGGTTATGGTGCAAAGAGAACTGCGAAGCAAATGGGTGTGGAGCGGTGTGAAATGGGTGTGGAAACAAAGGGACTGGAAGGAACAGAAATGTTGCGGTGCAAATACGTGCGGTATGGTGCAAAATAGGAGCGGAAACAAAGGCACTGGAGAGAACTGAAATGTTCCGGCGCAAATGGCAGTGAAATGAGAGTGGAGTGAAGTGAAAGGCTAACGGCGCAAATAGGAGTGGTGCAAAGCAAAATGGGATTGCAGAGCACTGAAAGGCTGCAGCAAAAATGGGAGCGGGACCGAATGTAATGAGAGCTAAAACAAAGGGACTGGAGAGAACAGAAATGTAGCGGTGCAAATTGGAGCGGAGTGGAGCGAAATAGGAACGGAAACTAAGAGGGGAGAAATGAAAGATTGCGGTGCAAATGGGAGCAGAGTGAAATGGGAGCGGAAAAGAAAAGAAATGGAGAGTACTGAAAGGTTGTGGCACAAATGGGAGCTGTGCGGAGCAAAATGGGAGTGGAAAGAAAGAGAGTGCAATGAACTAAAAGGTTGCAGAGCAAATTGGAGCGGAGCTGAACAAAATGGGAGCAAAAACAAAGGTACTGGAGAGAACAGAAATGTAGCGGTGCAAATATGAGCGGAGTGGAACGAAATGGGTGCAGAAAGAAACGGAGTGGAGAGAACTGAAAGATTGCAGTGCAAATGGGAGCGGAGGGGATTTAAATGGGAGCGGAAATATAGGGACTGCAGAGAAGAGAAATGTAGTGGTGCAAGTAGGAGTGGAGTGGAGCGAAATAGGAGCGGAAACAGAGAGAGGAGAGAAATGAAAGGTTGCGGCGCAAATGGTAGCAGAGCAAAATGGGTGCGGAAAAGAAAGGAATGGAGAGTTTGGAAAGGTTATGGCACAAATGGAGCTAAGCGGAGCAATATGGGAATGGAAGTAAAAAGAGTGGAGATAACTGAAAAGGTGAAGAGCAAATAGGAGCAGAGCGGAAAAATCGGGAGTGGAGAAAACTGACAGGTTGCAGTGCAATAAGTGGAGAGTGGAGGGGGAGCATTAATGAAGGGAATGGAGAGTACTGAAAGGTTGTGGATCAAATGGGAGCAGAACTGAACGAAATGGGTACAAAAAAAACGGGACTGGAGAGAACAAAAAGGAGCGGAGTGGAGCGAAATAGGAGTGGAAACAAAGGGAGTGGAGTGAAGAAAAATGTTCCGGCGTAAATTGGAGCAAAATGGGAGTGGAGACAGATGAAAGGTTGCAGCGCAAATGGGAACAAAACTGAGTGAAATGGTAGCAAAAACAATGAGAGTGGAGAGGACTGAAAAGCTCTAAAGCAAATAAGAGTTGTGCATTGCGATATGTAACGGAAAGAGGGGGAGTGGAGAGAACATAATTGTTGCAGCGCAAATGGGAGTGGAGCGGAGCGAAATGGGAGAGGAAATAAAGAGACTGCGAATAAAAGAAATGTTGTGACGCCAAAAAGAGTGGAGTGGAGCAAAATTGGAGCAAAATGGGAGTGGAAAGAAAGGGAGTGGAGAGAACTGAAAGGTTGAAGCACAAATGTGAGTGGAACTGTACAAATTGGGAGCAGAAACAAAGGTAATGCAGAGTACAGAAATGTACGGTGCAAATAGGAGCGTAGTGGAGCAAAATAGGATCGGAAACAAAGGGAGTGGAGAGAAACGAGAGTTTCTGGAGCAAATGAAAGCAAAGCAAAATGGTAGCGGCAAAAAATCGGAGTAGAGGGAAGTGAAATGTTCCGGCGCAAGTGGGAGCGAAATGAGAGTTGAGTGAAGTAAAATGTTCCAGTGCAAATGGGAGCAGAGCGAAATTGGAACGGAAAAAAAGGAGAGGAGAGTACTGAAAGCTTGTGGTGCAAATGGGAGTTGTGCGTAGCAAAATGTAATGGAAAAAAAGAGAGTGGAGAGAACCGAAATGTTGCAGCGCAAATGGGAGGGGAGCGGAACGAAATGGGAGCGGAAATAAAGGGACTGCAGAGAACAGAAATGTTGCGGAGCCTATAGGAGCGGAGTGGACCGAAATTGGAGCGGAAATTAAGAGGTGATAAAGGAAAGTTTGCGGTTCAAATGGGAGCGGAGTGGAAGTAAAGGTTAAGAATTTACGCTTACGCTGAAGGCGGACGGCTGCAACAATCACCCACTGCCAAGCTCGGTCCCGAATGGAAGAGAGAGTCCCGTGACCGCAGACAGTTTTATCTTTCCCTCTGGGCAGAAATATGTAAAAATGCAAAGCATCACAAAGTCCTCTGGGGAATGCAGTTCTTCTTCTCTTCTGAGACAGGTACACACAGAACTATCGATGATCCACAGAGCTGGAGCATTAACTCTTAAACTCCCAATACTCCACATTATGTTATGATGTGGAATATTTATAATACAACAAAAATCATAGAAACATAACATTCCACCCCTTATTCCACATCATTACATCATGCTTAATATATATATACATAAAAACACAATGATTAACAAGCATTAAATACCAACACATACAATATACATGTATACATATATACATAGTAATAAAATTACTGAGGGCGCTCTCCCCACATCAAATTCCCTTGTGGTACACATTGAACATCCCCGTTCTTCTGCATCACCCACCAGGTGGACCCAGGTGCCTGAGCAAAAACAGTTCCACGGAGAGGTTTGCCCTCTCCAGAATCTGGAAGAACCCAAACCGCTTTTCCCAACATGTTCTTCACATGTACTACAGGGACCTTATCTCCCTCTACAGTATGTAGAGAGATGGATTGGGCAGGACCATCGCGATTGATGGATCCTCGAGTGTTGACCAACCAGGTGGCTTCTGCCAAATGCTACTCCCAGTGCTTAAATGTTCTCCCACCCATTGCTTTCAACATTGTTTTTAACCACCCATTGTACCTTTCAATTTTACCAGAAGCTGGTGCATGATAGGGGATATGATAAATCCACTCGATGCCATGATCTTTGGCCCAAGTATTTACAAGAGAATTTTTGAAATGAGTTCCATTATCAGACTCAATTCTCTCTGGAGTGCCATGTCGCCATAGGACTTGTTTCTCGAGCCCTAAGATGGTGTTTCGGGCGGTAGCATGGGGTACTGCGTATGTTTCAAGCCACCCAGTAGTTGCCTCTACCATGGTGAGCACATAACGCTTACCACTGCGAGATCGTGGCAAGGTGATATAATCAACCTGCCACGCCTCCCCATATTTATACTTTTGCCATCGCCATTCCACCCAGAGAAGTTTCATCCTCTTGGCCTGTTTAATTGTGGCGCATGTGTCACAGTCATGGATAACCTGTGCAATAGCATCCATAGTAAAGTCCACCCCTCGGTCTCTAGCCCACTTATATGTTGCATCTCTTCCTTGATGGCCTGACGTCTCATGGGCCCACCGAGCTAGAAATAATTCACTTTTGTGTTGCCAGTCCAAGTCTGCTTGAGCCACCTTAACTTTGCAGCTCGATCTACCTGATGGTTATTTTGTTGCTCTTCAGTTGCCCGGCTCTTAGGAACATGAGCATCTACATGGCGCACCTTTACAACCATATTCTTCATTCGGGCAGCAATGTTTTTCCACAGTTCAGCAGCCCAAATAGGTTTACCTCTCCGTTGCCAACCATTTTGTTCTATCTGTTGTAACCACCCCCAAAAAGCATTTGGCATCATCCATGAGTCAGTGAAAGATAAAGCGCAGGCCACCTCTCTCGTTCAGCAATATCTAAGGACAGCTGAACAGCCTTTACCTCTGCAAACTGACTTGATTCTCCTTCTCCTTCAGTGGCCTCTGCCACTCGTCGTGTGGGGCTCCACAGAGCAGATTTCCATCTGCAGTGCTTACCCACCACGTGACACGATCCATCTGTGAACAGAGCATTTCTCTTTTCGTTGTCTGGTAGTTCATTATATGGTGGGGCTTCTTTAGCACGTGACACCTCCTCTGCTGGTGTTGTTAAAACGTTTTACCTTCAGGCCAGTCCATAATCACCTCCAGGATTCCTGGACGGTTGAGGTTCCCCATCCGAGCTCGCTGTGTAATCAGTGCAGTCCACTTACTCCAAGTGGCATCAGTAGCATGATGGGTAGAGGGAGCTGTCCCTTTAAACATCCAGCTTAGCACTGGCAGTCGAGGTGCCAGAAGGAGCTGCGTTTCAGTACCGATTACTTTGGAAGCAGCGCGAACCCCCTTGTAGGCGGCTAAGATCTCCTTCTCAGTTGGAGTGCAGCGCTCCTAAGACCCCCTGTACGCCCGACTCAAGAATCCAAGGGGTCGGCCTCGGGTCTCTCCAGGAGCTCTTTGCCACAAACTCCAAGTGGGACCTTCCTTTCCAGCAGCAGTGTAGAGGATGTTCTTTACATCCTGTCCCGTCCGCACTGGCCCTAGGGCCACGGCACGGGCTATCTCCTGCTTAATTTGTTCAAAAGCCTGCTGCTGCTCAGGGCCCCACAAAAAATCATTTTTCTTCTGTGTCACCCGATAGAGAGGGCTCACAATGAGACTGTAGTTTGGAACATGCATTCTCCAAAAGCCCACTACACCCAGAAAAGCTTGGGTTTCTGTCTTACTGGTGGGTGGAGACGTGGCAGTAATTTTGTCAATCACATCTGTTGGGATGTGACGACGTCCATCTTGCCACTTTATACCTAGGAACTGAATTTCCTGTGCAGGCCCTTTCACTTTGCTTTGCTTGATAGCAAAGCCAGCTCATAGGAGAATTTGAATAATCTGCTCTCCTTTCTCAAAGACTTCCTCTGCTGTATTGCCCCATACAACAATGTCATCAATGTATTGCAGATGCTCAGGAGCACAAACCTGTTCCAATGCAGTTTGGACCAACCCATGGCAAATGGTTGGGTAGTGCTTCCACCCCTGGGGCAAATGGTTCCAGTTGTATTGGACGCCCCTCCAGGTGAAGGCAAACTGTGGTCTGCATTCTGTGGCCAAAGGAATTGAGAAGAAAGCATTGGCAATGTCAGTGGTGGCATACCACTTGAATGCTTTTGACTCCAGTTCGTACTGAAGTTGTAGCATGTCCGGTGCAGCAGCACTCAATAGGGGTGTGACTTCATTCAGGCCATGGTAATCTACCGTCAGCCTCCATTCTCCACTGGCTTTACGCACTGGCCATATGGGGCAGTGAAAAGGGGAGTGAGTTTTGCTGATCACTCCCTGTCTCTCTAGCTGAATAATCACGTTATGAATGGGGAGCAAGGAATCCCTGTTGGTGCGGTACTGCCGTCTGTGCACCGTTTTTGTAGCAATCAGTACCTGTTGCTCCTCCACTTGTAGCAACCTCATAACAGACGGATCTTCTGATAGGCCAGGTAAAACAGATAGCTGCTTAATGTTGTCTGTGTACACAGCAGCTATTCCAAAAGCCCATCGGTACCCCTTGGGATCCGAAAAGTGCCCCCTTCTGCAATAGTCTATACCGAGCATGCATGGAGCCCCCTGTCCGGTCACTATAGGATGCTTCTGCCAGTCTTTACCAGTGAGGCTTATTTCTGCCTCCAACACAGACAATTCCTGAGAGCCCCCAGTCACTCCAGAGATATAGATCAGTTCTGTCCCTTTATAACTCGAAGGCATTAGAGTACACTGTGCTCCAGTATCCACCAGTGCCTCATATTTTTCTGATTCTTATGTGCCAGGCCACAGAATCCACAGAGTCCAATACACTCTAATATCCCTCTCCCTCTTCTGGCTGAGGGCAGGGCCCCTCTATTGGTTACCTGTAGTGACAGGAACAACTTCACTGGTCGTTGGTCTGTGTTGTAATTCTCTCACCCATACTCGCAGTGCAGGGGTGGGTTTTTGATGCCATTCCTTCATATCTTCTCCATTTTCACGTAAGTAACTCCACAGAGTCGCGCGTGACATGAAGTTAGTGTTGTCATTTGCTCGAGCAGGACGGCGTTTGCTTCTGATAGCTGCAATCTTGAAAATTCATAAGGAACTGAGAGGAGAACCTGGACATCCATTCAAATATTGTTTGGTTTGTTAACATGGTATCGTTTGTTACATTAGCCGGGGTGCCCAGGTATTTGGTAGGTGCTTCCATCACTGCTTTTCGTTTGTCACATAGGGACCAGGCTCCATAGATCAGACTGGCAAGCTTAACCAAGTTCCAGTACGTTTTGAGCATTAAAAGGGGAAAAGCAATGAAATACAATCTTTGTAAGGGCACTTTTAACAGAAATAGTAAAAACATTTTTTTTTCTTTTACTCAAACAAGCTGGCAGTACCCAAAAAGTTTACAAATATCCAAGGAGAACTGTCAGTACGTCTTGACTTCAAGGTCGTGTTTTGTCGTACAGGACCTGCAGTACAGATAAGCTTCCTAACAAAAGACAGAGATTCACTCTAAAAGTATGTCTCTGTCCGGCTAAGGCAGCTAGTTTTGTCCCACGTTTGGCACAAAAAATGTCATCGGTTTGTGGGACAGTTTGACCCGGTACCGTGACTATTGAGGCAAGGGGACCACGGGCCCACTCCCCGGGGAAGGGGAAAGGGGAAAGGAAAAAAGAAGAAGAGAGATGGGCCTAAAAACAAAACAGCGGCAACGATCTGAGGAGGAAAGCTAATTTACTAAATAAGATATCAGAAAGGAAAAATACAATATAATATAATATAATTGAGGCAAATGAATCAAATAAAATGAGCAAGAGAGAGAGTGTCCGATAAACCGAAGGCCTTACGTTAACGCTGAAGGCGAACGGCTGCAACAATCACCCACTGCCGAGCTCGGTCCTGAAGGGTTGAGAGTCCTGTGACCACAGACAGTTTTTATCTTTCCCTCTGGGCGGAAATATGTAAAAATGCAAAGCATCGCAAAGTCCTCTGGGGAATGCAGTTCTTCTTCTCTTCTGAGACAGGTACACCCAGAACTATCAACGATCCACAGAGATGAAGCATTAACTCTTTAATTCCCAATATTCCACATGATGTTATGATGCGGAATATTAATAATACAGCAAAAATCATAGAAACATGACAGGAAAGAAAGGGAGTGGAGAGAAATGAATGGCTGCGAAGCAAATGGGAACGGAGCGGAGCCAAATGGGAGTGGAAAAAAAGGGCCTGGAAGGAACAGTAATGTTGCAGCGCTAATACTAGCGGAGTGGTGCGAAATGGGAGCAGAAACAATGGGAGTGAAGAGAAATGAAAGGTTATGGCGCAAAAATTAGCAAACCGAAATGGCAGAGAGAAATGGGAGAAGAAAGAAAGGGAGTGGAGAGAACTGAAAGGTTGCAGAGCAAACGGGAGGGGAGCTGAACGAAACGGGAGTGGAAAAAAAGAAACTGGAGAGAACAGAAATGTTGTGACGCAGTAGGAGCGGAGTGAAGTGAAAAAGGAGCGGAAACAAAGAGAGATATGAGAAATGAAAGGTTGCGGTGCAAATGGAAGCAATGCGAAATGGATGCGGAAAAAAATAGGAAGGAGAGAACTGAAAGGTTGCAGCGCAAATAGGAGCAGAGTGGTGCAAAATGGGAGCGGAAGGAAAGGGAGTGGAGAGAAGTGAAATGTTTTGGCGAGAATGGGAGCAGGGCAAAATGGTTGTGGAGGGAAGTGAAATGTTACTACAAGAATGGGAGCAGTGCACAATGGGAGTGGAGAGAAGTGAAAGGCTGTGGTGCAATTGGGAACGGAGTAAAATTTAAGAGGAAAGAAAGGGAGTGGAAAGAAATGAAGGGCTTCAAAGGAAATGGGAGCGGAGCGGAGTGAAATGGGAGTGTAAACAAAGGGACTGCAGAGAACAGAAATGTAGCGGTGCAAACAGGAATGGAGTGGAGCGAAATAGGAGCGGAAACAACAAGAGAGGAGAGAAATGAAAGGTTGCGGCGCAAAAGGGAGCAGCATGAAATTAAAGTAGAAACAAAGGGAGAGGAGAGAACTGAAAGTTTGTCGTGCAAATGGGAGCAGCGCAGAGCGAAATGGGAGTGCAGAGAACTGAATGACTGCTGCGCAAATGGGAGCAGATTGGTGCCAAATGGGAGCGGAAACAAATGGAGTGGAGAGAAGCGAAATGTTCCGGAGAATGGGAACAGTGCAAAATGGGAGTAGAGAGTTTTAAAAGGTAGCCACAGAAATGGGTGCAAAACTGAGTGCAAATGGGAGTGGAAACAAAGAGAGTGGAGAGAACTGAAAAGTAGAGGTGCAAATGGGAGCGGAGTGAAATTGGAGCAGAAACAAAAGGAGTGGAGAGAATTGAAGGGCTGCGAAGAAAAAGGAAGCAGAGCTGAGTGAAATGGGAGTGGAAACAAAGGGACCGGAGGGAACAGAAATGTTGCGGCGTAAATACTAGAGGAGTGGAGTGACATGGTAGCAGAAACAAAGGGAGTGCAGAGAACTGAAATTTTCAGGCACAAATGGGAGTGAAATGGGAGTGGAGAGAAATGAACCGCTGCGGCGCAAACAGGAGCGGCGCGGAGTGAAATGTTAGCGGCAACAAAGGGAGTGGAGAGAAATGAAATGTTGCGGCACAAATGTTAGCAGAGCGAAATGGGAGGGGAAAATAAAGAGGGAAGAGAGAACTGAAAGACTGTTGCGCAAACAAGAGTGGAGCGGAACGAAATGGGAGCTGAAAAAAAGAGACGGAAGAGAAAAGAAATGTAGTGGTGCAAATAGGAGAGGAGTGGAGAGAAATAAGAGCGGAAAAAAGGCAATGGAGAGAAATCAAAGGCTGCGGCATAAATGGGAACAGAGCGAAATGGGAGCGGAAACAGGGAGAGAAGAGAACTGAAAGGTTGCGGCACAAATGGTAGCAAAGCAGAATGAAATGGGAGCGGAAATGAAAGCATTGCAGAGAACTGAAAGGTTGCGGCAGAAATGTCAGCAGAGTGAAATGGGAGGGGAAACAAAGAGGGAGGTGTGAACGGAAAGATTGTGGTAAAAATGGGAGCAGAGCAAAGCGAAATGGGAACTCAAAGAAAGGGAATGGAGAGAACAGAAATGTAGCGGTGCAAATAGGAGCAGAGTGGAACAAAATAGGAGTGGAAACAAGGAGAGAGGAGAGAACTGAAATGATGCGGCACAAATGGGAGCAAAATGGAGTGAACTGGTAGAGGAAGCGATCGCTGTGAAGAGTACTGAATGGTTTTCGCAGAAATGGGAGAAAGGTGGAGTGAAATGGGAGCAGAAGGAAAGGGAGTGGAGAGAACTGAAAGGTTGCAGCGCAAATTAGAGGGGAGCTGAACGAAATGGGAGCGGAAACAAAGGGACTGGAGAGAACAGAAATGTTGCGAGGCAATAGGAGAGGAGTGGAGCGAAATAAAAGCGGAAAGAAAGGGAGTGGAGTGTAATAAAAGGTTGCGGCGCAAATGGGAGCATAGTGAAATGGGAGCGGAATCAAATTGGGAGGAGAGAACTGAAAGGTCATGGCGCAAATGGGAGCGGCACGGATAGAAATGGATGTGCAGAGAACTGAAAGATTGCGGCGCAAATATGAGTGGAGTGCTGCAAAATGGGAGCGGAAACAAAGGGAATGTAGAGAAGTGAAATGTTCCGGCGAGAATGGGAGCAGTGCAAAATGGGTGTGGAGGGAGGTGAAATTCTTCTGCGAGAATGGGATTAGTGCAAAATGTGAGTGGACAGAAGTGAACGGTTGCGGTGCAAATGGGATTAAAGTGAAATCGAAGTGGAAATTGGGAATGAGTGGAATTCGAGCGGAAAGAAAGAGAGTGGAGAGAAATGAAGGGCTGTGAAGCAAATGGGAGCGGAGCGGAGTGAAATGGGAGTGGAAACAAAGGGACTGGAGGGAACAGAAATGTTGCGGCGCAAATGAGAGAGAAGCGGAGTGAAATGGGAGTGGTAAAAAAGGCAGTGGAGAGAACTAAAAGGTTGCAGTGCAAATGGGAGCGGCACGGAATGAAATGGTAGCTGAAACAAAGAGACAGAAGAGAAAAGAAATGTAGTGGTGCAAATAGGAGAGGAGTGGAGCGAAATAGGAGCGGAAAAAAAACAATGGAGAGAAATCAAAGGCTGCGGCGCAACTGGGAGCAGAGCGAAATGGGAGCGGAAACAAAGGGAGAGGAGAGAACTGAAAGGTTGCGGCACAAATGGTAGCAAAACAGAGAGAAATGGGAGCGGAAATGAAATGATTGCAGAGTACTGAAAGGTTGCGGCACAAATGTCAGCAGAGTGAAATGGGAGGGGAAACAAAGAGGTTATATAATAATGTAGCGGTGCAAATAGGAGCGGAGTGGAGCAAAATAGGAGCGGAAACAAAGAGAGTGGAGAGATATGAAAGGAGGAATGAAAGAGAGAATAGAGAAATGCAAGGTTGCGGCGCAAAAGGGAACAGAGCGAAATGGGTGTGGAAATGTAAGGAATGGAGGGTACTGAAAGGTTGTGGCACAAATGGGAAGGGAGCGAAGTGAAATGGGAGCAGAAAGATAGTAAGTGGAGAGAACTGAAAAGTTGTAGAGCAATTAGGAGCAGAGTGGAACGAAATGAGAGTGGAGCGAACTGAAAAGTTGCAGTGCAAATAAGAACAAAGTGAAATGGGAGTGAAAATGAAAGGAATGGACTGTACTGAAAGGTTGTGGCACAAATGGGAGCGGAACTGAACGAAATGGGAGGGTAAAGAAAAGGAAAGGAGAGAAGAGAAAGGTAGCGGTGCAAATAGGAGAGGAGTAGAGCACAATAGAAGCAGAAACAAAGGCAGTAGAGAGAACTGAAAGGTTGCAGCACAAATGGGAGTGGCACGGAAAGAAATGGGAGCTGAAACAAAGGGACTCGAGAGAACAGAAATGTAGTGGTGCAAATAGGAGCGGAGTGCAGCGAAATAGGAGCGGAAACAAAGGGAATGGAGAGAAATGAAAACTTGCGGCGCAAATGAAAGCAGAGCAAAATTGGAACGGAAACAAAGAGAGAGGTGAGAACTGAAGAGTTGCAGTGCAAATGGGAGCGGAACGGAACGAAATGGGAGCTGAAAGTTGTGGACTGGAGAGAACAGTTATGTTGCAGTACAAACGGGCGCGGAGTGGAGCGAAATAATAGTGGAAACAATGGGATAGTAGACAACTGAAAGATTGCGGCACAAATGGAAGCAAAACAGAGTGACATTGGTGCGGAAATGAAAGGAATGTTGAGAACTAAAGGGTTGCATCGCAAATGGGAACGGATCGGAACGAAATGGGAGTGGAAAGAAAGGGACTGGAGAGAACTGAAAGTTTTCAGCGCAAATGGGAGCGGGGCGGAATGAAATGGGGGCTGAAAAAAAGGGACTGGAGAGAACAGAAATGTAGCGGTTCAAATAGGAGCGGAGTGGAGCGAAATAAGAGCAGAAACAAAGGCAGTGGAGAGAACTTAAAGGTTGTGGGGCAAATGGGAGCAGAGCTAAGCAAAATGGGAGTGGAAAGAAAGGGAGTGGAGAGAACTGAATGGCTGTAGTGCAAATGGGAGCGAAGCGGAGCAAAATGGGAGTGCAGAGAACTGATATGTTGCAGTGTAAATGAGAACGGAGCAAATTGAAATGGGAGTGTAGGGAACTGAAAAGTTGCGGCGCAAATGGGAGCTGGGCAAAATGGGAGAGGAACCAAAAGGAGTTGAGAGAACTGTAAGGTTGTATCAGAAATGGGAGCAAAGCAGAGTGAAATGTGACTAGAAACAAAGGCAGTGGAGAGAACTGAAAGGTTGCGGTTCAAATGGGAGCGAAGCAGAGCGAAATAAGAGCGGAAAATAAGGGAGTGGAGAGAAATGAAAGGTTATGGTGTAAATGGGTGTGCAGCGGAAACAAAGGGAGTGGAGAGATCTGAAAGGTTGCAGCACAAATGGGAGCAAAGCGGAGCGAAATGTTAGCAGAAACTAAGGGAGTGGAGAGAAATGAATGTTTGCGGTGCAAATGGGAGCAGAGTGGAGCGAAATTGGAGCAGAAAAAACAGGAGTGGAGTGAAATTACAGGTTGCGACACAAATGGGAGAGGAGTGGAACGAAATGGGATCGGAAATAACGGGAGAGAAAAGAACTGAAAGATTGCAACGGAGATGGGATAAGAGCGGTAAAAAATGTAGTGGAGAGAAAATAAAGGTTACAATGTAAATGGGAGTGTAGCAGAGCTAAATGGGAGTGGAATCAAAGGGAGTGGAGAGAACAGAAATGTTGCGGCGCAAATAGGAGCAAAGTGGAGAGATATGGGAGTGGAAACAAAAGGAGTGGATAGGACTTAAAGGTTGTGGGGCAAATGGGAGCGAAGCGGAGCTAAGCGGGAGCAAAAACAAAGTGAGTGGACAGAAATGAAAGGTTGAGGTGCAAATGGGAGCGACGCGGAGAGAAATGTGAATGGAATCAATGGAAGATGAAAGAATGGGAGCAGACTGAAATGGGTGCAGTAAAGAAAAGAATGGAGGGTACTGAAAGGTTGTGGAACAAATGGGAGCAGAGTGGAGCAAAATGGGAGTGGAAAGAAAGGGAGTGGAAAGAACAGAAAGGTTGCTGAGCAAATTGGAGCAGAACGGAACGAAATGTGAGCATAAACAAAGAGACTGAATATAACAGAAATGTATCGGTGCAAATAGGACCAGAGTGGAGCAAAATAGAAGTGGAAACATAAGGAGTGGAGAGAAATTAAAGGTTGCGATGCAAATGAAATTAGAGCAAAACGGGAGCAGAAACAAAGGGAGATGTGAGAACAGAAAGGTTGTGGCGCAAATGGGAGCGAAGCGGAGTGAAATGGGAGTGGTAAGAAAAGGAGTGGAGAGAACTGAAAGGTTGCAGTGCAAATGAGATCGTCACGGAACGAAATGGTAGCTGAAACAAAAGGACTGGACAGAAAAGAATTGTTGTGGTGCAAATAGGAGAGGAGTGGAGCGAAATAGGAGCGGAAAAAAGGCAATGGAGAGAAATGAAAGGCTGCATCACAACTGGGAGCAGAGCGAAATGGGAGCAGAAACAAAGGGAGAGGAGAGAACTGAAAGGTTGCGGCACAAATGGTAGCAAAACAGAGTGAACTGGAAGCGGAAATGAAAGGATTCGAGAGTACTGAAAGGTTGCGGCACAAATCTCAGCAGAGTGAAATGGGAGGGGAAACAAAAAGGGAGGTGTGAACAGAAAGATTTTGGTAAAAATTGGAGCAGAGCGGAGGGAAATGGGATCTCAAACAAAGGGACTGGAGAGAACAGAAATGTAGCGGTGCAAATAGGAGCGGAGTGGAGCAAAATAGGAGTTGAAACAAAGCGAGAGGACAGAAATGAAGGGCTGCAAAGCAAATGGGAGAGGAACGGAGTGAAATGGGAGTGGAAACAAAGGGACTGGAGGGAACAGAAATGTTGCGGCGTAAATACTTGCAGAGAGAAGCGAAATGGGAGTAGAAACAAACGGAGTGGAGAGAACTGAAATGCTTGGGCACAAATGGGAGTGCAATGGGAGTGAAGTGAAAGGCTGCAGTGCAAATAGGAGTGGCGCGGAGCGAAATGGGATTGGAGAGAACTGAAATGTTGCAGCGCAAAAGGGTGATGAGCGGAATAATATGGGAGCTTAAACAAAGAGACTGGAGAGAACAGAAATGTAGCGGTGCAAATAGGAGCGGAGTGGAGAGAAATAGGAGCGGAAACAAAGGGAGTGGAGAGAAATGAAAGGTTGCGGCGCAAATATAAGCTGAGTAAAATTGGAGCGGAAACAGAGGGAGAAATGAGAACTGAAAGGTTGTCACGCAAATGAAAGCGAAGCAGAGCAAAATGGGAGTGGAAAGAAAGGGAGATGAGAGAACTGAAGTTTTGCAGTGCAAATGGGAGCGGAACGGAACGAAATGGGAGCTGAAAGTTGTGGACTGGAGACAACTGATATCTTGCAGTACAAACAGGAGCAGAGTGGAGCGAAATAGGAGCGGAAACAATGGGAGAGAAGACAACTGAAAAATTGCGGCACAAATGGAAGCAAAACAGAGTGACAATGGAGCAGAAATGAAAGGAATATTGAGAACTGAAGGGTTGAATCGCAAATGGGAACGTATCGGAACGAAATGGGTGTGGGAAGAAAGGGACTGGAGAGAACTGAAAGTTTGCAGCGCAAATGGGAGCGGGGCAGAATGAAATGGGGGCTGAAAAAAAGGGACTGGAGAGAAAAGAAATGTAGCGGTTCAAATAGGAGCGGAGTGGAGCGAAATAAGAGCGGAAAAAAAGGCAATGGAGGTAAATGAAAAGTTGCGGCGCAAATGGGAGCAGAGCTAAGCAAAATGGGAGTGGAAACAAAAGGAGTAGAGAGAACTGAATGGCTGCAGTGCAAATGAGAGCGAAGCGGAGCAAAATGGGAGTGCAGAGAACTGATATGTTGCAGTGTAAATGAGAATGGAGCAAATTGCAATGGGAGTGTAGGGAACTGAAAGCTTGCGGTGCAAATGGGAGCTGAGCAAAATGGGAGCGGAACCAAAATCAGTGGAGAGAACTGTAAGGTTGCATCAGAAATGGGAGCAAAGCAGAGTGAAATGTGACTAGAAAGAAAGGCAGTGGAGAGAACTGAAAGGTTGCGGTTCAAATGGGAGCAAAGCAGAGTGAAATGGGAGCGGAAACTAAGGGAGTGGAGAGAAATAAAAGGTTATGGTGTAAATTGGTGTGCAGCGGAAACAAAGGGAGTGGAGAGATCTGAAAGGTTGCAGCACAAATGGGAGCAAAGCGGAGCGAAATGTTGGCAGAAACTAAGGGAGTGTAGAGAAATGAATGTTTGCGGTGCAAATGGGAGCGGCACGGAACAAAATGGTTTCTGCAACAGAGACTGGTGAGAAAAGAAATGCAGTGGTGCAAATAGGAGAGGAGTGAAGCGAAATAGGAGTGAAAAAAGGCAATGGAGAGAAATAAAAGGCTGCAGCGCAAAAGGGAGCAGAGCGAAATGGGAGCGGAAACAAAGAAAGCAAAGAGAACTGAAAGGTTGCGGCGCAAATGGTAGCAAAACAGAGTTAAATGGGAGCGGAAATGAAAGGATTGGAGAGTACTGAAAGGTTGTGGCACAAGTGGGAGAGGAGCTGAGCGAAATGGGTGCGGAAAGAAAGGGACTGGAGAGAACAGAACGATTGCAGCGCAAATTGGAGCAGAGCGGAACGAAATGGAAGGGGGAACAAAGAGAGTGGAGAGAAATGAAAGGTTGTGGCACAAATGTGAGCAGAGCGAAATGGGAGGGGAGACAACGAGGGAGGAGTGAACTGAAAGATTGTGGTGGAAATGGGAGCAGAGCGGAGCGAAATGGAAGCTCAAACAAAGGGACTGGAGAGAACAGAAATGTAGCGGTGCAATTAAGAGCGGAGTGGAGCAAAATAGGAGCGGAATCAAAGAGAAAGGAAAGGTTGCGGAGAAAATGTCAGCAGAGCAAAATGGGAACGGAAATGAAAGGAATGGTACTGAAAGGTTGTTGAACAAATGGGAGCGGAACTGTACGAAGTGGGAGCTGAAACACAGGGACTGGAGAGAACAGAAATGTAGCGGTGCAAATAGGAGCGGAGTGGAGCAAAATAGGAGCGGAAACAAAGAGAGAGGAGAGAAATTAAAGGTTGCGGCGTCAATGTGAGCAGAGCGAAATGAGAGCGGAAACAAAGGGAGAGGAGGGAAATGAAAGGTTGTGGCACAAATGGTGGCCAGACAGAGTGAAATGGGAGCGGAAATGAAAGGATTGGAGTGTACTAAAAGTTTATGGCACAAATGGGAGCGGAACTGAACGAAATTCCTCAGTCCTCGTGATCAACTGCTTTGGAGTCGGCACAGCCGGAGCTGCAGTGGCTGATTGAGGTACAGGGTGGGTTTTCGGGAGGTTCCAGTCTCTCGGGAACCGAGTGAGAGCAGCTAGTCCCGGCAGACCCCGGCAGCTCTCTCTCGCGAGAGGCTGACGTGGCGTAGGCGTTGCCAGGGAAACGGCGGGGGATTTAAAACGATCGGAACCCGGAAGTACCGCTCAGTCCTCGTGATCAACTGCTTTGGAGTCGGCACAGCCGGAGCTGCAGTGGCTGATTGAGGTACAGGGTGGGTTTTCGGGAGGTTCCAGTCTCTCGGGAACCGAGTGAGAGCAGCTAGTCCCGGCAGACCCCGGCAGCTCTCTCTCGCGAGAGGCTGACGTGGCGTAGGCGTTGCCAGGGAAACGGCGGGGGATTTAAAACGATCGGAACCCGGAAGTACCGCTCAGTCCTCGTGATCAACTGCTTTGGAGTCGGCACAGCCGGAGCTGCAGTGGCTGATTGAGGTACAGGGTGGGTTTTCGGGAGGTTCCAGTCTCTCGGGAACCGAGTGAGAGCAGCTAGTCCCAACGGCTGTTCTCGCGAGAGGTTAACGAGGCGCAGGTGTTAACGAGGTAGGTGTTAACGAGGCATAGGCGTTGCCAGGGTTTCAGCGCCCTCACCCACACTCCTCAGCTGATTAGGGCTGAAGGGGTATATCCCTGAAGGGCTCAGGGAGGGCCGCGAAGTATCACATTACAATTCATATCTATATATATATTATTATAAACCATTATTTATTTATTTACTCTCAATTTTTTTTTTGCTTCTTTGTTTTTATTTTTTTTCTGTCATGGTCTCTACAAGACAGAGGGCTTGCCTTAAGAAGGCTGTGGCGACCCAGACAGAAGGTCTGCCTAGAAGTGTGGCTACACAGGTCTCTGGTTGCAAGGAGTGTCAGAGCCTGCTACTACTAGATGAGGGTGCTAAGCAGTTCTCCTGTGCAAGGTGTGAGCAGGTGGAAGATCTGCTTAACATGGTGGTTGAATTGAAGGAGGAGGTTGAGAGACTGAGGGCCATCAGGGACTGTGAGAGGGAGATTGACTGGTGGAGTAACTCCCTAGAGTGCCAGAGAGAAAGGTACCAGGGAGATCCCCCACAGTTTCTGGTGGACTCCCTGACCTGTCCCCGTAGGGCAGAAGGGGGATATCTGAGGGATGGGGAGGGCTGGCAGAGAGTCCCTACTCGGTGCCGTGGGCGATCTCCCCCTCTGCCTCCCCAGTGCCCCCAGATACCCCTAAGCAATAGGTTTGCAGCTTTGGAAGTTGAAGAGGTGATAAGGGGTGAAGTGCAGGAAGATTCCCGCAGGAGGTCACCAATGGCAAGGCAGTCACCTCCGTGCATTGAGACTGCTGCTACTAAGAAAGAAAGGAAGGTGATCGTAGTGGGTGGCTCCCTTCTAAAGGGAACTGAGGGCCCCATTTGCAGACCAGACCCAAACCGCAGGGAAGTGTGCTGTCTCCCTGGGGCTCGAATCAGGGACATTACTAGAAGACTCCCGGACTTGATTCGCCCCACCGACTACTACCCATTACTAGTAGTTCAGGCAGACTGCAATGAAATATCTCAGAGAAGTCTGCGAACTATGAAAAGAGATTTTAGGGGATTAGGGCGATTAGTTCAAGGGGTGGGAGCACAAGTGGTGTTTGCTTCCATACCTTCTGGGGCGGTGAAGGACACAGAATGGGCTAGGAAAACACAAGTGATGAATAACTGGCTGAGAGGTTGGTGTAGAGATAGACACTTTGGGTTTTTTGACCATGGGACAGTTTACTCGGCTCCTGGCCTGTTATCTGTTGATGGGACACACCTATCCCAAAGGGGGAAACGAATCCTAGCACAGGAGCTAGCTGGACTCATTGAGAGAGCTTTAAACTAGCTGTGAAGGGGGAAGGGGATAAAACAGGGCTCTCCAGTAAAGCGCCTAAGGAGGCTGTGCTGGAAAAAAGGGTGAGGCAGATATCTCAGCTGAAGTGCATCTATACCAATGCACGCAGCATGGGCAATAAACAAGAAGAGCTTGAAGCCATTGTGAGGCAGGCTAACTATGACCTTGTAGCTATTACAGAAACATGGTGGGACCTCTCCCATGACTGGAATACTGGGATTGATGGCTACAAGCTCTTCAGAAGGGATAGACAGGGAAGAAAGGGTGGTGGCATAGCTCTCTATATCAAAGAGTGTTTTGATGTTGAAGAACTAGTGGTTGGAAATGACAAAGTAGAGTGTCTATGGATTAGGATCAGGGGGATAGTCCTTAGGAGTGACATCGTGGTGGGGGTCTGTTATAGACCACCTAGTCAGGATGAAGAAATAGATGAGATGTTCTATAAACAACTCGTAGATGTTGCACGATGGCCAGCACTCGTTCTCATGGGGGACTTCAACTTCCCTGATATATGCTGGAAATACAATACTGCGCAGAGGAAGCAGTCCTTGAGATTTCTAGAATGTGTGGATGATTGCTTCCTGACTCAGCTGGTGCAAGAGCCTACCAGGGGAGATGCCTTGCTTGACCTACTTTTCACTAACAGGGAAGGACTAGTAGGGGATGTGAAGGTTGGAGATTGTCTTGGCCAGAGTGACCATGAAATGGTGGAGTTTGCTATTCTGGGTGCCGTCAAGAGGGTGACTAGCAAAACTATTACCTTGGACTTCCAGAGGGCAGACTTTGACCTGTTCAGGACACTTGTTGCAAGGGTCCCTTGGGACTTGCTCCTGAAGGGTAAAGGGGTCCAGGAAGCCTGGATGCTCTTCAAGATGGAAATCTTAAAGGCACAGGAGCAGGCAGTCCCGGAGTCCTGTAAGTCAAGCCGGAGGAGCAAAAGACCAGTGTGGATGAACCGGGATCTTTTGTTGAGACTCCGAGAGAAAAGGAGAATCTATGTCCTCTGGAAGATGGGTCAGGCTACTTGGGGTGACTACAGAGAACTGGCCAAGATCTGCAGGCAGAAAATTAGAAATGCTAAAGCCCAGCTTGAAATTAGGCTGGCTACTGCTGTAAAGGAGAACAGGAAACCCTTTTACAAATATATTAACAGCAGGAGAAAAACTAAGGAAAATTTCCCTCCTTTACTCAACGAGGCAGGCAATATAACCACAGATGATAAGGAAAAGGCTGAGGTTCTCAATGCCTTCTTCACATCTGTCTTTAATAAACAGGACAGTTATCCAAATGGTACTTGCCCTGACCTGGAAGTCTGGGACGGGGTGCATAATGCACCCCCTGTGATTCAAGCAGAGACGGTCAGAGATCTTCTCCTCCATCTGAACTCCCACAAGTCCATGGGGCCAGATGGGATCCACCCAAGGGTGCTGAGGGAGCTAGCAGAGGTGATTGCCAAGCCACTTTCTGCCATCTATCAGCATTCCTGGTTATCTGGAGAGGTCCCACAAGATTGGAGGCTTGCCGATGTGACTCCCATCTTCAAGAAAGGCCGTAAGGAAGACCCGGGGAACTACAGGCCTGTCAGCCTGACCTCGGTATCAGGGAAAGTTATGGAACAGATGTTATTGAGGGAGATCACACGACACGTGCATGGCAATAAAGGGATCAGACCCAGCCAGCACGGGTTCACCAGGGGCAGGTCGTGCTTGTCCAACCTCATCTCCTTCTATGACTGGGTGACCAGACAGGTAGATGAGGGAAAGGCTGTTGATGTAGTCTACCTGGACTTCAGCAAGGCCTTTGACACGGTCTCCCACAGTATTCTCCTAAGGAAACTGGCAGCCCGTGGTGTGGACAGGTTCACTCTTCTCTGGGTGGAGAACTGGCTGGAGGGCCGTGCCCAGAGGGTAGTGGTTAATGGAGTTAAGTCCAGCTGGCGTCCTGTTACGAGTGGTGTCCCCCAAGGGTCAGTTTTGGGGCCCATCTTGTTTAATATCTTTATTGATGACCTAGACGAGGGAATTGAGTGTACCCTCAGTAAGTTTGCAGATGACACAAAGCTGGGAGGATGTGTCAAACTGCCTGAGGGTAGGGAGGCCCTTCAGAGGGATTTGGATAGGCTGAACAGCTGGGCTGAGCAAAATGGGATGAGGTTCAATAAGACCAAGTGCCGGGTCCTGCACTTTGGCCACAATAACCCCATGCAATGCTATAGGCTTGGGGCAGAATGGCTTGAAGAATGTAGAGAGGAAAAGGACCTGGGGGTGTTGGTTGATGCTCGGCTCAACATGAGCCGGCAGTGTGCCCAGGTGGCTAAGAAGGCCAACAGCATCCTGGCCTGTATTAGAAATAGTGTAGCCAGCAGGAGCAGGGAGGTGATCATCCCCCTGTACTCAGCTCTGGTACGGCCGCACCTCGAGTACTGTGTTCAGTTTTGGGCCCCTCACTACAAGAAGGACATTGAGGCCCTGGAGCGTGTTCAGAGAAGGGCAACAAAACTGGTGAGGGGCCTGGAGCACAAGTCTTATGAGGAGCGGCTGAGGGAGCTGGGATTGTTTAGTCTGGAGAAGAGGAGGCTCAGAGGAGACCTTATTGCACTCTACCACTTCCTGAAGGGGGGTTGTGGTGAGGAGGGGGTAGGCCTCTTCTCCTTGATAAGTAATGACAGGATGAGAGGGAATGGCCACAAGTTGCGCCAGGGAAGATTTAGATTAGACCTCAGGAAGCATTTCTTTTCTGAAAGAGTGGTCAGGCACTGGAATGGCCTGCCTAGGGAGGTGGTTGAGGCACCATCCCTAGCGCTGTTCAAGAAGCGTTTAGATGAGGTGCTAAAGGACTTAATTTAGTAGTTGGGTAGAGATAGTGATAGGAGGATGGTTGGACTAGATGATCTTATAGGTCCTTTCCAACCTTATGAACTTATGAAATTGGAGTGGAAAGAAAGAGACTATAGAGAACAGAAATGTAGCGGTGCAAATAGGAGCGGAGTGGAGCGAAATAGGAATGGAAACAAAGAGACAGGACAGAAATAAAATGTTGCGGCGCAAATGTGAGCAGAGCAAAATCTGAGTGGATACAAAGGGAGAGAAGAATAAAAAAACGTGGCGCAAATTGGAGCATTGCGAAGTAAAATGGGAGTGCAGAGAACTGAAAGATTGCGGTGCAAATAGGAGTGGAGCGGAGCGAAATGGGCGTGAAAACAAAAGGAGTGGAGAAGTGAAATGTTTAGCCAACAATGGGAGCAGAGCAAAATGGGAGTGGAGAGAAGTGAAAGGTAGTGGCGCAAATGGCATCGGAAAAAGAGAGAGTGAAGAGAAATGTAAAGTTTCAGTGGAAATGGGAGCCGACCAAAATTGGAGCAAAAAAAAAAAAAAATGAGTGGAGAAAACTGAAGGGTTGCGAAGCAAATGGGTGTTAAGCGGAGTGAAATGGGAGCGGAAACAAAGGGAATGAAGAGAACAGAACTGTTGCGGCGCAAATAGGAGCGGAATGGAGCAAAATGGGAGCGGAAAGAAAGGGAGTGGAGTGAAGTGAAATGTTCCAGCGAAAATGGGAGAGAAATGAGTGTGGAGAGAACAGAAAGGTTGCAGCGCAAATGGGAGTGGAGTGGAACGAAATGAGAGCTGAAACAAAGGGACTGGAGGGAACAGAAATGTTGTGGTGCAAATAGGAGAGGACTAGAGCGAAATAGGATCAGAAACAAAGGGAATGGAGAGAAATGAAAGGTTGCGACACAAATATGGGCAGAGCAAAATGTGAGGGGAAACAAAGAGGGAGGAGAGTACTGAACGATTGTGGCGGAAATGGGAGCACCGTGGAGCGAGATGGGTGTGCAGATAACTGAAAGATTGCGGCGCAAATAGGAGCGGAGCGGAGTGAAATGAGAGCTGAAACAAAGGGACTGGTAGGAACAGAAATGTACCGGTGCAAATATAAACGGAGTGGAGTAAAATAGGAGAAGAAACAAAGAGAGAGAAGAGAAATGAAAAGTTGCAGAGCAAAGAAGAGCAGAGGTAAATGGGAGAGGAAATGAAAAAAATGGAGAGTACTGAAAGGTTGCGGCACAAACGGGAGTGGAGCAGAGCAAAATGGGAGCGGAAAGGAAGTAAGTGGAGAGAACTGAAAAGTTGCAGAGCAAATTTAAGGAGAGCTGAATGAAATGGGAGCAGAAACAAAGGAACTGGAGAGTACAGAAATGTAGCGGTGCAAATAGGAGCAGAGTGGAGCAAAATAGATGCGGAAACAAAGAGAGAGGAGAGAACTGAAAGGTTGCAGTGCAAATGGGACTGGCATAGAACAGAATGGGAGCTGAAAAAAAGGGACTGGAGAGAACAGAAATGTAGCGGTGCAAATAGGAGCGGAGTGGAGCAAAATACGAGCAGAAACAATGAGAGAGGAGAGAAATTAAAGGTTGCGGCGTCAATGTGAGCAGAGCGAAATGGCAGCGGAAACAAAGGGAGAGGAGAGAAATGAAAGGTTCTGGCACAAATGGTGGCAAGACAGAATGAAATGGGAGCGGAAATGAAAGGATTGGAGTGTACTAAAAGTTTGTGGCACAAATGGGAGCGGAACAGAACGAAATTGGAGTGGAAAGAAAGAGACTATAGAGAACAGAAATGTAGCGGTGCAAATAGGAGCGGTGTGGAGCGAAATAGGTACAGAAACAAAGAGAGTGGACAGAAATAAAATGTTGCGGCGCAAATGTGAGCAGAGAAAAATCTGAGTGGATACAAAGGAAGAGAAGAAAAAAGAAACGCTGTGGCACAAATTGGAGCAGCGCGGAGCAAAATGGGAGTGCAGAGAAGTGAAAGATTGCGGTGCAAATAGGAGTGGAGCGGAGCGAAATGGAAGTGGAAACAAAAGGAGTAGAGAAGTGAAATGTTTAGGCGAGAATGGGAGCAGAGCAAAATAGGAGTGAAGAGAAGTGAAAGGTAGTGGCGCAAATGGCATCCAAAAAAGAGGCAGTGGAGAGAACTGTAAAGATGCAGTGGAAATGGGAGCCGACCGAAATTGGAGAAGAAAAAAAAGTGAGAGGAGAAAACTGAAGGGTTACGAAGCAAATGGGTGCTAAGCGGAGTGAAATGGGAGCGGAAATAAAAGGGAATGAAGAAAACAGAACTGTAGCGGCGCAAATAGGAGTGGAGTGAAGCAAAATGGGAGCGGAAAGAAAGGGAGTGGAGTGAAGTGAAATGCTCCAGTGAAAATGGGAGCGAAATGAGTGTGGAAAGAACAGAAAGGTTGCAGCGCAAATGGGAGTGGAGCGGAATGAAATGAGAGCTGAAACAAAGGGACTGGAGAGAACAGAAATTTTGTGGTGTAAATAGGAGAGGACTAGAGCGAAATAGGAGCGGAAACAAAGGGAATGGAGAGAAATGAAAGGTTGCGGCACAAATATGGGCAGAGCAAAATGTGAGGGGAAACAAAGAGGGAGGAGAGTACTGAACGACTGTGGCGGAAATGGGAGTAGAGCGGAGTGAAATGAGAGTGCAGATAACTGAAAGATTGCGAATAGGAGCGGAGCAGAGTGAAATGGGAGCTGAAACAAAGGGACTGGTAAGAACAGAAATGTAGCAATGCAAATAGGAGCGGAGTGGAGTAAAATAGGAGCGGAAACAAAGAGAGAGAAGAGAAATGAAAGGTTGCAGAGTAAAGTAGAGCAGAGGTAAATGGGAGAGGAAATGAAAGGAATGGAGAGTACTGAAAGGTTGTGGCACAAATGGGAGCGGAGCTAAGCAAAATGGGAGCTGAAACAAAGGGACTGGAGAGAACAGAAATGTTGTGGTGCAAATAGGAGAGGTGTGGAGCAAAATAGGATTGAAAACAAAGGGAGTGGAGAGAAATGAAATGTTGCGACGCAAATGGGAGCAGAGCGAAATGGGTGCGGAAACAAAGAGAGAGGAGAGAACTGAAAGGTTGCGGCGCAAATGGCAGCACAACAGAGTGAAATTGGAGTGGAATTGAAAGGATTGGAGAGTACTGAAAGGTTGTGGCAGAAGTGGGAGCGGAGCGGAGCGAAATGGGAGCCGAAAGAAAGGGACAGGAAAGAACTGAACGATTGCAGCGCAAATTAGAGCAGAGCGGAATGAAATGGGAGCAGAAACAAAGAGAGTGGAAAGAATTGAAAGGATGTGGCACAAATGTGAGCAGAGAAAAATGGGAGGGGAAATAAAAAGGAGGAGAGAACTGATCGGTTGTGGCAAAAATGGGAGCGGCGCGGAGCAAAATGTGAGCTCAAACAAAGGAACTCGAGAGAACAGAAATGTAGCGGTGGAAATAGGAGCGATGTGGAGCAAAATAGGTGTGGAAACAACGAGAGAGGTGAGAAATGAAAGGTTGCGGTGCAAATGGGAGCAGAGCAAAATGGGTGCGGAAATGAAAGGATTAGACTGTACTGAAAGGTTGTTTCACAAATGGGAGCGGAACTGAACGAAATGGGAGCGGAAACAAAAGGACTGGAGAGAACAGAAATGTAGCGGTGCAAACAGGAGCAGAGTGGAGCAAAATAGGATCGAAAACAAAGGGGGTGGAGAGAAACGAAAGGTTGTGGCGCAAATGTTAGCAGAGTGGAGCAAAATGGGAGTGCAGAGAACTGAAAGATTGCGGTGCAAATAGGCGTGGAGCAGAGCAAAATGGGAGTGGAAGTAAAAGGTGTGGAGAATTAAAATACTTAGGCGAGAATGGGTGCAGAGGAAAATAAGAGTTGAGAGAAGTGAAAAGTAGAGGTGCAAATGGCATCGGAAAAAAAGGGAGTGGAGAGAACCTTACGGTTGTATTGCAAATGGGAGCAGAGCGAAATTTGAGCAGAAGAAAAAGGAGTGGAGAGAAATGACGGGTTGCGAAGCAAATGGGTGCAATGCGGAATTAAATGGGAGCGGAAAAATAGGGAATGGGGAGAACAGAACGGTTGCAGCGCAAATAGCAGCAGAGTGGTGCAAAAAGGGAGCGGAAACAAAGGGAGTGGAGAGAAGTGAAAGGTTGCGACGCAAATGGGAGTGGAGCGAAACAGGAACGGAAGAAAAAAGAGAGGAAAGAACTGAAAGGTAGCAGCGCAAATGGGAGTTGTGTGTTGTGAAATGTAACGGAAAGAAAGGGAGTGGAGAGAACTGAAAGGTTGCAGCACAAATGGGAGCGTAGCAAACGAAAGGGGAGCTGAAAAAAAGGGATGGAGAGAACAGAAATGTAGTGGTGCGAAAAGGAGCGAAGTGGAGCAAAATAGAAGCGGAAACATAGGGAGTGGAGAGAATCTGAAGGTTGCGGCGCAAATGAAAGCAGAGCAAAATGGGAGAGGAAATAAAGGGACAGGTGAGAACTGAAAGGTTGTGGAACAAATGGGAGCGAAGCGGAGTGAAATGGGAGCTGAAACACAGGGACTGGAGTGAACAGAATTGTTGTGGTGCAAATAGGAGAGGAGTGGAGCAAAATAGGAGCGGAAAAAAAGGGAATGGAGAGAAATGAAAGGTTGCGGCGCAAATGGGAACAGAGCGAAATGGGAGCGGAAACAAACAGAGAGGAGAGAAATGAAAGGTTGTGGTGCAAATGGGAACAAAACGGAGTGAAATGGCAGCAAAAAAAAATCAGTGTGGAGAGTACTGAAAGGTTTTGGAACAAATGGGAATGGAGCGGAGAATAATGGGTGCGGAAAGGAATTGAGTGGAGAGAACTAAAAAGTTGCAGAGCAAATTGGAGCGGAGCTGGACGAAATGGAAGCAGAAACACAGTAACTGGAGAGTACAGAAATGTAGCGGTACAAATAGGACCAGACTGGAGCAAAATAGAAGCGGAAACAAAGGGAATGGAGAGAAATGAAAGGTTGCAGAACAAATGATAACAGAAAAATGAGAGTGGAAACAAAGCGAGTGGAGAGAACAGAAAGGTTGTGGCACAAATGGGAGAGAAGCGAAATGAAAGGGGAGATGAAGCAAAGGGACTGGAGAGAATAGAAATGTTGTGGTGCAAATAGGAGAGGAGCAGAACGAAATGGGAGTGGAAACAAAGTGACTGGAGAGAACAGAAATGTTGTGGTGCAAATAGGAGAGGAGTGGAGCGAAATAGGAGCGAAAACAAAGGGAATGGAGAGAAATGAAAGCTTGCGGCGCAAATGGTAGCACAACAGAGTAAAATGGGAGTGGAAATGAAAGGATTGGAGAGTACTGAAAGGTTGTGTCAAAAGTGGGAGCAGAGCGGAGAGAAGTGGTAGTAAAAGAAATAGACTGGAGAGAAACGAACGATTGCAGTGCAAATAGGAGTGGAGTGGAGCAAAATTGGAGTGGAAAGAAAATGACAGGAGAGAAATGATATGCAATGGCGCAAATGTGAGCAAACAAAAAAAGGAGTGGATAGATGTGAAAAGTTGCAGTGCAAATGGGAGCGAAGTGGTGCGAAATGGAAGCGGAAACAAAGGGAGTGGAGAGAAGTGAAAAGTTCCATCGAGAATGGGAGCAGTGCAAAATGGGTCTGAAGGGAAGTTAAATGTTCAGGCTAGAATGGGAGCAGTGCAAAATGGGAGTGGAGAGAACAGGAAGGTTGCAGCACAAATGGGAGCGAAGCGGAACGAAATGGGAGCTGATACAAATTTATTGGAGAGAACAGAAATGTAGCGGTGCAAATAGGAGCGGAGTGGAGCAAAATAGAAGCGGAAAAAAGGGGAGTGCAGAGAAACGAAAGTTTGCGGCGCAAATGAAAGCAGAGCAAAATGGTAGCAGAAACAAATGGAGTAGAGGGAAGTGAAATGTTCCGGCGCTAATGGTAGCAGAGTGAAATTGGAATGGAAAAAAAAGGGAGAGGAGAGAACTGAAATGTTGTGGCGCAAATGGGAACAAAACGGAGTGAAATGGCAGCAAAAACAATCAGAGTGGAGAGTACTGAAAGGTTATGGTGCAAAGAGAACTGCGAAGCAAATGGGAGCGGAGCGGTGTGAAATGGGTAGGGAAACAAAGGGACTGGAAGGAAAAGAAATGTTGCGGCACAAATACTTGCGGTAAGGAGCAAAATGGGAGCGGAAAAAAAGGGAGTGAAGAGAACTGAAATGTTCCGGTGCAAATGGCAGTGAAATGAGAGTGGAGAGAAGAGAAAGGCTAACGGCTCAAATAGGAGTGGCGCGGAGCAAAATTGGAGTGCAGAGAACTGAAAGGTTGCAGCGCAAATGGGAGCGGAGCGGAACGAAATGAGAGCTGATACAAAGGGACTGGAGAGAAGAGAAATGTAGCGGTGCAAATAGGAGCAAAGTGGAGTGAAATAGGAGCGATAACAAAGAGAGAGGAAAGAAATGAAAGGTTGCGGCGCAAATGGGAGCAGAGCGAAAAGGGAGCGGAAAAGAAAAGAATGTAGAGACCGGAAAGGTTGTGGCACAAATTGGAGCTAAGCGGAGCAAAATGGGAGTGGAAAGAAAAGAAGTGGAGAGAACTGAAAAGTTTCAGAGCAAATTGGATCAGAGTGGAACAAATGAGAGTGGAGAGATCTGAAAGTTTGCAGTGCAAATGGGAGCAGGGCGGAACGATATGAGAGCTTAAACAAAGGGACTAGAGAGAACAGAAATGTAGCAGTGCAAATTGGAGCGGAGTGGAGCGAAATAGAAGCGGAATCTAAGAGGGGATAAATGAAAGGTTGCGGCGCAAATGGGAGCGGAGCGAAATTAAATGCGAGCGGAAATAAAGGGAGAGGAGTGAACAGAAATGTTGCGCTGCAAATAGGAGTGGAGTGGAGCAAAATAGGAGCGGAAACAGAGTAAGTGGAGAGAAATGAAAGGTTACGGCGCAAATGTGAGCAAACCGAAATGGGAGTAGAGAGAAGTGAAACGTTGCAGCGCAAATGGGAGTGAAGTGGTGCTAAATAAGAGCGGAAAGAAAGGGAGTGCAGGGAAGTGAAAAGTTCCAGCGAGAATGGGAGCAGTGAAAAATAGGTGTGGAGGGAAGTGAAATGTTCCAGCAAAAATTGGAGCAGTGCAAAATAAGGGTGGAAAGAACTGGAAGGTTGCGGAGAAAATGGGAGCAAAGTGAAATTGGAGTGGAAATGTCACCGGTATGAGGGACAGTTTGACCCGGTACCGTGACAATTGAGGCAGGGGACCCACGGGCCCACATACCAGGGAAGGGGAAAGGGGAAAGGGAAAAAGGAGAAGGGAGATGGGCCTAGGAACAAAACAGCGGCAACAATCTAAGGAGGAAAGCTAATTTACTAAATAGATATCAGAAAGGAAAAATAAAATATAATATAATTGAGGCAAATGAATCAAATAAAATGAGCAAGAGAGAGAGTGTCCGATAAACCGAAGGCCTTACGCTAACGCTGAAGGCGGACGGCTGCAACAAACACCCACTGCTGAGCTCGGTCCCGAAGGGAAGAGAGAGTCCCGTGACCGCAGACAGTTTTTATCTTTCCCTCTGGGCAGAAATATGTAAAAATGCAAAGCATCGCAAAGTCCTCTGGAGAATGCAGTTCTTCTCTTCTGAGATAGGTACACCCAGAACTATCGATGATCCACAGAGCTGGAGCATTAACTCTTTAACTACCAATACTCCACATGATGTTATGATGTGGAATATTTATAATACAACAAATATCATAGAACCATAACATTCCACCCCTAATTCAACATCATTACATCATGCTTAATATATATATATATATATATACATAAAAACACAATGATTAAGAAGTATTAAATACAAACACATACAATATACATGTATACATATATACATATATACATATATACATAGGAATAGAATTACTGAGGGCGCTCTCCCCACATCAAATTCCCTTGTGGTACACACTGAACATCCCCATTCTTCTGCATCAGCCACCAGGGAGACCCAAGTCCCTGAGAAAAAACAGTTCCACTGAGAGGTTTGCCCTCTCCAGAAGCTGGAAGAACCCAAACCGCTTTTCCCAACATGTTCTTCACATGTACTACAGGGACCTTATCTCCCTCTACAGAATGTAGAGAGCTGGATTGGGCAGGACCATCGCGATGGATGGATCCTCTGGTGTTGACCAACCAGGTGGCTTCTGACAAATTCTTCTCCCAGTGCATAAATGTTCCGCCACCCATTGCTTTCAACATTGATTTAACAACCCATTGTACCTTTCGATTTTACCAGAAGCTGGAGCATGATAGGGGATATGATAAATCCACTCGATGCCATGATCTTTGGCCCAAGTATTTACAAGAGAATTTTTGAAATGAGTTCCATTATCAGACTCAATTCTCTCTTGAGTGCCATGTCGCCATAGGACTTGTTTCTCGAGCCCTAAGATGGTGTTCCGGGCGGTAGCATGGGGTACTGCGTATGTTTCAAGCCACCCAGTAGTTGCCTCTACCATGGTGAGCACATAACACTTACCACTGCGAGATCGTGGCAAGGTGATATAATCAACCTGCCACACCTCACCGTATTTATACTTTTGCCATCGCCCTTCCTCCCAAAGAGGTTTCATCCTCTTGGCTTGTTTAATTGTGGCACATGTGTCACAGTCATGGATAACCTGTGCAATAAAATCCATAGTTAAGTCCACCCCTCTGTCTCTAGCCCACTTGTATGTTGCATCTCTTCCTTGATGGCCCGAGGTCTCATGGGCCCACCGAGCTAGAAATAATTCACTCTTGTGTTGCCAGTCCAAGTCTGCTTGAGGCACCTTAACTTTGGCAGCTCGATCTACCTGATGGTTATTTTGTTGTTCTTCAGTTGCCTGGCTCTTAGGAACATAAGCATCTACATGGCGCACCTTTACAACCATATTCTTTATTCGGGCAGCAATGTCTCTCCACAGTTCAGCAGCCCAAATAGGTTTACCTCTCCGTTGCCAACCATTTCGTTCTCACTGCTGTAACCACCCCCATAAAGCATTTGCCACCATCCATGAGTCAGTGTAAAGATAAAGCGCAGGCCACTTCTCTCATTCAGCAATATCTAAGGCCAGCTGGACAGCCTTTACCTCTGCAAATTGACTTGATTCTCCTTCTCCTTCAGTGGCCTCTGCCACTCGTCGTGTGGGGCTCCACACAGCAGATTTCCACCTGCGATGCTTTCCCACAACGAGACACGATCCATCTGTGAACTTGTCATATCTCTTTTCGTTGTCTGGTAGTTCATTATATGGTGGGGCTTCTTTAGCACGTGACACCTCCTCTGCTGGCGTTTTTTCAAAGTTTTTACCTTCAGGCCAGTCCATGATCACCTCCAGGATTCCTGGACGGTTGAGGTTCCCATCCGAGCTCGCTGTGTAATCAGTGCAGTCCATTTACTCCAAGTGGCATCAGTAGCATGATGGGTAGAGGGAGCTGTCCCTTTGAACATCCAGCTCAGCACTGGCAGTCAAGGTGCAAGGAGGAGCTGCGTTTCAGTACCGATTACTTCGGAAGCAGCTGGAACCCCCTCGTACACGGCTAAGATCTCCTTCTCAGCTGGAGTGTAGCGCACCTCAGACCCCCTGTACGCCTGACTCCAGAATCCAAGGGGTCGGCCTCGGGTCTCTCCAGGAGCTCTTTGCCACAAACTCCAAGCGGGACCTTCCTTTCCAGCAGCAGTGTAGAGGATGTTCTTTACGTCCTGTCCCGTCCGCACTGGCCCCAGGGCCACGGCACGGGCTATCGCCTGCTTAATTTGTTCAAAAGCCTGCTGCTGCTCAGGGCCCCACACAAAATCATTCTTCTTCCGCGTCACCCGATAGAGAGGGCTCACAATGAGACTGTAGTTTGGAACATGCATTCTCCAAAAGCCCACTACACCCAGAAAAGCTTGGGTTTCTGTCTTACTGGTGGGTGGAGACATGGCAGTGATTTTGTCAATCACATCTGTTGGGATGTGACGACGTCCATCTTGCCACTTTATACCTAGGAACTGAATTTCCTGTGCAGGCCCTTTCACTTTGCTTTGCTTGATAGCAAAGCCAGCTCGTAGGAGAATTTGGATAATCTGCTCTCCTTTCTCAAAGACTTCCTCTGCTGTACTGCCCATACAACAATGTCATCAATGTATTGCAGATGCTCAGGAGCACCACCCTGTTCCAATACAGTTTTGACCAACCCATGGCAAATGGTTGGGCTGTGTATCCACCCCTGGGGCAAATGGTTCCAGTTGTACTGGACGCCCCTCCAGATGAAGGCAAACTGTGGCCTGCATTCTGTGGCCAGAGGAATTGAAAAGAAGGCATTGGCAATGTCAGTGGTGGCATACCACTTGGCTGCTTTCGACTCCAGTTCGTACTAGAGTTGTGGCATGTCTGGCACAGCAGCACTCAGTGGGGGTGTGACTTCATTCAGGCCACGGTAATCTACCGTCAGCCTCCATTCCCCACTGGCTTTACGCACTGGCCATATGGGGCTGTTAAAAAGTGAGTGAGTTTTACTGTTCACTCCCTGGCTCTCTAGCTGACGAAACAGGTTATGAATGGGGAGTTATCTTCTGATAGGCCAGGCAAAACAGATAGCTGCTTAATGTTGTCTGTGTCCACAGCAGCAAATCCTAAAGGCCATCAGTACCCCTTGGGATCCTTAAAGTGCCCCCTTCTGAGATAGTCAATATCGAGTATGCATGGAGCCCCCTATCCGGTCACTATAGGATGCTTCTGCCAGTCTTTACCAGTGAGGCTTATTTCTGCCTCCAACACAGACAATTCCTGAGAGCCCCCAGTCACTCCAGAGATATAGATCAGTTCTGTCCCTTTATAACTCGAAGGCATTAGAGTACACTGTGCTCCAGTATCCACCAGTGCCTCTTATTTTTCTGGTTCTTATGTGCCAGGCAAACGAATCCACACAGTACAATACACTCTATTATCCCTCTCCCTCTTTTGGCTGAGGGCAGGGCCCCTCTATTGGTTACCTGTAGTGACAGGAACAACTTCACTGGTCGTTGGTCTGTGTTGTAATTCTCTCACCAGTGCTCGCATTGCAGGGGTGGGTTTTTGATGCCATTCCTTCATATCTTCTCCATTTTCACGTAAGTAACTCCACAGAGCTGCGCGTGACATGAACTTAGTGTTGTCATTTGCTCGAGCAGAACGGCGTTTGCTTCTGATAGCTGCAATCTTGAAAATCCATAAGGAACTGAGAGGAGAACCTGGACACCCATTCAAATATTGTTTGGTTTGTTAGCATGGTATCGTTTGTTACATTAGCCGGGGTGCCCAGGTATCTGGTAGATCACTGCTTTTAGTTTGTCATATAGGGACCAGGCTCCATAGATCAGACTGGCAAGCTTAACCAAGTTCCAGTACGTTTTGAGCATTAAAAGGGGAAAAGCAATGAATTAAAATCTTTGTAAGGGCACTTTTAACAGAAACATTAAAAACATGTTTTTTTCCTTTACTGAAACTAGCTGGCAGCACCCGAAAAGTTTACAAATATCCCAGAAGAACTGGCAGTACGCCTGGACTTCAAGGTCTTGTTTTGCTGTACAGGACCTGCAGTACATATAAGATTCCTAACAAAAGACAGAGATTCACTCTAAAAGTATGTCTATGCCCTGCTAAGGCAGCTAGTCTTGCCCCAGGTTTGGTGCCAAAAATGTCACCGGTTTGCGGGACAGTTTGACCCGATACCATGAAAATTGAGGCAGGGGACCCACGGGCCCACACCCCGGGAAAGGGGAAAGGGGAAAGGGAAAAAGGAGAAGGGGGATGGGCCTAGGAACAAAACAGCGGCAACAATCTAAGGAGGAAAGCTAATTTACTAAATAGATATCAGAAAGGAAAAATAAAATATAATATAATTGAGGCAAATGAATCAAATAAAATGAGCAAGAGAGAGAGTGTCCGATAAACCGAAGGCCTTACGCTAACGCTGAAGGCGGACGGCTGCAACAAACACCCACTGCTGAGCTCGGTCCCGAAGGGAAGAGAGAGTCCCGTGACCGCACACAGTTTTTATCTTTCCCTCTGGGCGGAAATATGTAAAAATGCAAAGCATTGCAAATTCCACTGGGGAATGTGGTTCGCTTCTGAGACAGGTACACCCAGAACTATCGATGATCCACATAGCTGGAGCACTAACTCTTTAACTCCCAATACTCCACATGATGTTATGATGTGGAATATTTATTATACAACAAAAATCATAGAACCTTAACAGGAAAGAAAGGCAGTGGAGAGAAATGAATGGCTGCGAAGTAAATGGGAACGGAGCTGAGCCAAATGGGAGTGGAAAAAAAGAGCCTGGAAGGAACAGTAATGTTGTGGCGCAAATACTAGCAGAGTGGAGCGAAATGGGAGCGGAAACAATGGGAGTGGAGAGAAATGAAAGGTTATGGCGCAAATGTTAGCAAACTGAAATGGCAGAGAGAAATGGGAGAAGAAAGAATGTGATTGGAGAGAACTGAAAGGTTGCAGTTCAAGCAAGAGCAGAGCAAAATGGGAGCAGAAATGAAAGGAATGGAGAGTACATAAAGGTTGTGGCACAAATGGGAGCTAAGCAGAGCAAAATGGGAGAAGAAAGAAAAGGAGTGGAGAGAACTGAAAGGCTGCAGCGCAAATGGGAGGGGAGCTGAACAGAATGGGAACGGAAAAAAAGGGACTGCAGAGAACAGAAATGTTGCGGAGCCAATAGGAGCGGAGCGGAGCGAAATGGGTGCGGAAAGAAAGGGAGAGAAATGAAAGGTTGTGGCGCAAATGGGAGCAGCGCAAGGCGAAATGGGAGTGCAGAGAACTGAAAGATTGTGGCGCAAATAGGAGCGGAGCGGAGCGAAATAGGAGCGGAAACAAAGGGAGATAAACGAAAGGTTGCAGCGCAAATGGGAGCAGAGGGAAATGAGAGCAGAAACTAAAGGAAAGGTAAGTACTGAAAGGCTGTGGCACAAATGGGAGTGGAGCAGAATAAAATGGGAGCAAAAACAAAGGAAATGGAGAGGACAGAATTTTTGCAGCGAAATATGAGCCGAGTGCAGCGAACTAGGAGTGGAAACAAAGGGAATGGATAGAAGTGAAATGTTTAGTCGAGAATGTAAGCAGAGCAATATGGGAGTGGAGAGAAGTGAAAGGTACAGGCGCAAATGTCATCATAAACCAAGAGAGTGGAGAGAACTGTAAGGTTGCAATGCAAATGGGAGCAAAGCAAAACTGGAGCGGAAAAAAAAAAGTGGAGCAAACTAAAAGAGTGCGAAGCAAATGGGAGCTAAGCGGAGTGAAATAGGGGCGGAAAAAAAGGGACTGGAGAGAACAGAATCATTGCGGCGCAAATGGGAGCGGAGCCAAGTGAAATAAGAGTGGATACAAAGAGACTGGTAGCAACAGAAATGTTGCGGTGCAAATACGAACTGAGTGGAGCAAAATGGGAGCGGAAACAAAAAGAGTGGAGGGAAGTTAAACGTTCCGGCACAAATGGGAGTGAAATGGGAGTGGAGAGAAGTGAAAGGCTGCAGCGTTAACTGGAACAGAGCGAAACAAAATGGGTGATGAAAAAAAGGGACTTAAGAGAAATGTAGCAGTGCAAATATGAGCGGAGTGGAGCGAAATAAGAGTGGAAACCAAGTGAGAAAAGAGAAATGAAAGGTTGCGGCGCAAATGGGTGCAGAGGGAAATGGGAGCAGAAATGAAAAGTATGGAGAGTACTGAAACGTTGTGGCACAAATGTGAGTGGAGCAGAGCAAAATGGGAGCGGAAAGGAAGTAGTGTGGGAGAACTGAAAAGTTGCAGAGGAAATTGGAGCAGAGCGGAACGAAATGGGATTGGAGAGAAATGTAAGGTTGCAGTGGAAGTGGGAGCAGAGTGAATTAGGAATGGAAATGAAAGAAATGGAGAGAAGTGAAACGTTGTGGCACAAATGGGAGCAGAGCGGTGCGAAATTAGAGTGGAAAGAAAGGGAGTGGAGCGAACTGAAAGGTTGGAGCACAAATGGGAGCAGAACTGAACAGAATGGGAGTGGAAACAAAGGGAGTGGAAAGAAACGAAAAGTTGCAGCGCAAATGTGAGCAGATCGGAATGTGAGTGGATACAAAGGGTGAGAATAGAACTTAAAGGTTGCAGCGCAAATGGGAGCGGAATGGAACGAAATGGGAGTGCAGAGAACTGTAAGATTGCTGTGCAAATAGGAGTGGAGCAGAGGAAAATGGGAGCAGAAACAAAAGGAGTGGAGAGAAGTGAAATGTTTAGGCGAGAATGAGAGCACAGCAAAATAGGAGTGGAGAGAATAAAAAGGTAGAGGCGCAAATGGGATCGTAACAAAGGGAGTTGAGAAAACTGTAAGGTTGCCGTGCAAATTGGAGCAGAGCGAAATTGGAGCGGAAAAAATGGGAGTGGAAAGAACTGAAGGGCTGCAAAGCAAATGGGAGCTAAGCGGAGTAAAATGGGAGCGGAAACAAAGGGAGTGGAGTGAAGTGAAATGTTCTGGCGCAAATGGGAGCGAAATGGGAGTGGAGAGTAGTGAAAGGTTGCAGCATTAATGGGAGCGGAGCGAATTTGGAATGGAAAAAATGGGAGAGGAGAGAAGTGAAGGACTGCAGAAGCAAATGGGATCTAAGCGGAGTCAAATGGGAGTGGAAACAATAGGACTGGAGAGAACAGAACTGTTGCAGCACAAATGGGAGCAGAGCAGAGTGAAATGGAAGCGGAAATATAGGGACTGGAGGGAACAAATATGTTGCGGTGCAAACGGGAGAGGAGTGGAGCGAAATGGGAGCGGAAATAAAGGGAGTGGGGAGAAGTGAAATGTTCCGGCACAAATGGGAGTGAAATCGGAGTGGAGAGAACTGTAAGTTTGCTGCGTAAAAGAGAGCAGAGTGGAACAAAATGGGGGCTGAAAAAAAAAGGATTTAAGAGAAGAGAAATATAGCACTGCAAATAGGAGCGGAGTGGAGCGAAAAAAGAGAGTAAACAAAGAGAGAGGATTGAAATGAAAGGTTGCATCGCAAATGGGAGCAGAGCAAAATGGGAGTGGAAATGAAAGGAATGGAGAGTACTAAAAGGTTGTGGCACATATGGGAGCAGAGCAGAGCGGAGCAGAATGGGAGAGGAAAAAAAGGGAGTGGAGATAAATGAAAGGTTGCAGCGCAAATGAAAGCAGAGAAAAATAGGAGCGGAAACAAAGGGAGAGGTGAGAACTGAAAGGTTGTGGCGCAAATGGGAGCGGCGCAGAGCGAAAAGGGAGTGCCGAGAACTGAAAGATTTCGGCGCAAATGGGACCGGAGTGGTGCCAAATGGGAGCGGAAACAAAGGGAGTGGTGAGAGGTGAAATGAAAGGTGAGAGAATGAAAGCAGTGCAAAATGCGTGTGGAGAGAAGTGAAAGGTTGTGGTGCAAATGGGAGCGGAGTGAATTGGGAGTGGAAACAAAGGGAGTGGAGAGAAGTAAAGTGATCCGGCACAAATGGGAGTGAAATGGAAGTGGAGAGAAATAAAAGGCTGCGGCGCAAAGAAGAGCAGCGCAGAGAGAAATGGGAGTGCAGAAAAGTGAAAAGTTGCAGAGCAAATTGGAGCAGATCTATACGTAATGGGAGCAGATAAAAATGGAACGGAGAGAACAGAAATGTAGCAGTGCAAATAGGAGTGCAGAGGAGCTAAATAGGAGCGAAAACAAAGGGAGTGGAGAGAAACGTGAGGTGGCGGCACTAATGAAAGCAGAGCAAAATGGGAGCGGAAACAAAGGGAGAGGTGAGAAAAGAAAGGTTGAGGCGGAATTGGAGTGAAGCGGAGTGAAATGGGATCGGAAAGAAAAAGAGTGGAGAGAACAGAAA
Organism: Cyrtonyx montezumae; assembly: GCF_038088225.1. NCBI lineage: Eukaryota > Metazoa > Chordata > Aves > Galliformes > Odontophoridae > Cyrtonyx > Cyrtonyx montezumae. The sequence goes on from NW_027072025.1 coordinate 3,498,755, forward strand.
TGTTGTAGTGCAAATAGGAGAGGAGTCGAGCAAAATAGGAGCGAAAACAAAGGGAATGGAGAGAAAAGAAAGGTTCGGCGCAAATGGGTGCAGAGCGAAATGGGAGAAAAAACAAAGGGAGAGGAAAGAACTGAAAGGTTGGAGCGCAAATGACTGCAAAACGGAGTTTAATGGGAGAGGAAATGAAAGGATTGGAGAGTAGTGAAATATTGTGGCACAAGTGGGAACAGAGTGGAACGAAATGGGAGCAGAAACATAGCCAGTGGAGAGAAATTAAAGGTTGCAGCGCAAATCTTAGCAGAGCGAATAGGGAGGGGAAAGAAAGGGAGTGGAGGGAAGTGAAAGTTTGCTGCGTAAACAGGAGCAAAGCGGAATGAAAGTGGAGAAAACTGAAGGGTTGCGAAGCAAATGGGTGCTAAGAGGAGTGAAATGGGAGGGGAAACAAAGGGACTGAAGATAAGAGAACTGTTGCGGCGCAAATCGGAGCGGAGTGGAGCAACATGGGAGCGAAATGGGAGTGGAGAGAAGTGAAAGGTTGCTGCGCAAATGGGAGCGGAGCAAAATTGGAACAGAAAAAAAGAAAGAGGCGAGAACAGAAAGGTTTCGGCACAAATGGGAACAAAATGGAGTGAAATTATAGCAAAAACAATCATAGTGGAGAGTACTAGACCTAGATGAGGGAATTGAGTGTACCCTCAGTAAGTTTGCAGATGACACCAAGTTGGGAGGATGTGTCAAACTGCCTGAGGGTAGGGAGGCCCTTCAGAGGGATTTGGATAGGCTGAACATCTGGGCTGAGCTCAATGGGATGAGGTTCATTAAGACCAAGTGCCGGGTCCTGCACTTTGGCCACAATAACCCCATGCAATGCTATAGGCTTGGGGCAGAATGGCTTGAAGAATGTAGAGAGGAAAAGGACCTGGGGGTGTTGGTTGATGCTTGGCTTAACATGAGCCGGCAGTGTGCCCAAGTGGCCAAGAAGGCCAACAGCATCCTGGCCTGTATTAGAAATAGTGTAGCCAGCAGGAGCAGGGAGGTGATCATCCCCCTGTACTCAGCTCTGGTATGGCCGCACCTCGAGTACTGTGTTCAGTTTTGGGCCCCTCACTACAAGGAGGACATTGAGGCCCTGGAGCGTGTTCAGAGAAGGGCAACAAAACTGGTGAGGGGTCTGGAGCACAAGTCTTATGAGGAACGGCTGAGGGAGCTGGGATTGTTTAGTCTGGAGAAGAGGAGGCTCAGAGGAGACCTTATTGCACTCTACCACTTCCTGAAGAAGGGGTTGTGGTGAGGAGGGGGTGGGCCTCTTCTCCCTGATAAATAATGACAGGACGAGAGGGAATGGCCACAACTGGCACCGGGGAAGATTTAGATTAGACCTGAGGAAACTTTTTTTCTGAAAGAGTGGTCAGGCACTGGAATGGCCTGCCTACGAGGTGGTTGAGGCACCATCCCTGGCACTGTTCAAGAAGCGTTTAGATGAGGTGCTAAGGGATTTGATTTAGTAGTTGGGTAGGGATAGTGATAGGAGGATGGTTGGACTAGATGATCTTGAAGGTCCTTTCCAACCTTATAAACCTATGAACCTATGAACCTACTGAAAGGTTGTGGCACAAATGAGAAGTTGTGCATAGAAAAATGTAATGGAAAGAAAGGGAGTGGAGAGTACAGAAATGTTGCGGCGCCAATAGGAGTGGAGCGGAGCGAAATGGGAGCGGAAACAAAGGGAGTGGAAAGAACCAAAGGGCTGTGAAGCTCACGGGAGCTATGCGGAGTGACATGGGAGCAGAAAGAAAGGGAGAGGGGAGAACAGACCTGTTGTGGTGCAAATAGGAGCAGAGTGAAGCGAAATAGGTGCGGAAACAACGGGAGTGGACACAAGTGAAATGTTCAGGCGCAAATGGGAGCAGAGCGAAATGGGAGTGGAAACAAAGGGAGAGGAGAGAAATGAAAGGTTGTGGTGCAAATGAAAGCGGCGAAGAGCGAAATGGGAGTGCAGAGAACTGAAAGGTTTGCAGTGCAAATGGGAGCGGAGTGGTGCGAAATGGGAGCAGAAACAAAGAGAGGAGAAATAAGTGAAATGCTCCGGCAAGAATGGGAGCAGTGAAAAATGGGAGCTGAGAGAAGTGAAAGGGAGAGGCGCAAATGGGAACAAAATGGAGTGAAATGGTAGCAAAACCAATCAAAGTGGAGAGTACTGAAAGTTTTTGGCGTAAATGGGATTGGTGCGTAGCGAAATGTAAGGGAAATAAAGGGATTAAAGAGAACAGAAATGTTGCAGCGCAATTGTGAGCAGAGCGGAACTAAAAGGGAGCGGAAATAAAGGGACTGGAGAGAACAGAAATGTTGCGGTGAAAATGCTAGTGGACTGGAGCAAAATGGGAGTGGAAACAATGGGAGTTGGGTGAAGTGAAATGTTCCGGCGAAAACGGGAACTAAGTGGGAGTGGAGAGTACAGAAATGCTGCGGTGCAAATAGGAGTGGCACGGAGCGAAATGGGAGAGCAGAGAACTGAAAATTTGCAGCGCAAATGGGAGTGGAGCGGAAAGAAATGGGAGCTGAAACAAAGGGACTGGAGATAACAGAAATGTAGCTGTGCAAATTGGAGCGGAGTGGAGCGAAAAAGTTGCGGAAACAAAGAGAGAAGAGAGAAATGAAAGGTTGTGGCGCAAATGGAAGCAGAGCAAAATGGGAGCGGAAAAGTAAGGAATGGAGAGTACTGAAAGGTTGTGGCACAAATGAGAGCGGAAAGAATAAGAGAGGAGAGAACAGAAAGTTTGCATAGAAAACTGGTAAGGTGAGTAACAAAATCGAAGCAGAAACAAAGGGACTGGAGAGAACAGAAATGTAGCGGTGCAAATAGGAGCGGAGTGGAGCGAAATAAGAGCGGAAAGAAAGGCATTGGAGAGAAATAAAAGGTTGCGGCACAAATGGGAGCAGAGCTAAGTAAAATGGGAGCAGAAACAAAGGAAGTGGAGAGAACTGAATGGCTGCAGTGCAAATGGGAGCGGCACAGAACGAAATGGGAGCTGAAACAAAGGGACTGGAGAGAACAGAAATGTAGCGGTGCAAATAGGTGCGGAGTGGAGCGAAATAGGATCAGAAACAAAGAGAGAGTAGAGAAATGAAAGGTTGCAGCGCAAATGGGAACAGAGCAAAATGGGAGCGGAAATGAAAGGAATGGAGAGTACTGAAATATTGTGGCACAAATGGGAAGGGAGCAAAGCGAAATGGGAGAAGAAAGATAGTAAGTGGAGAGAACTGCAAGGCTGTAGAGCAACTAGGAGCAGAGCGGAAGGAAATGGGAGTGAAGAGAACTGAAAAGTGGCGGTGCAAATAAGAGCAGAGTGAAATGGGAGCAAAAATTAAAGAAATGGACTGTACTGAAAGGTTGTGGCACAAATGGGAGCGGAACTGAATTAAATGGGAGCGGAAAGAAAGAGACTGGAGAGAACAGAAATGTAGCGGTGCAAATAGTAGCGGAATGAAGCCAAATAGGAGCGGTAATAAAGGCAGTGGAGAGAAAAGAACGGTTGCGCCGCAAATGTGAGCAGAGCGAAATGTGAGTAAATACAAAGGGAGAGAAGAGAAAAGAAAGGTTGTGGCGCAAATGGGAATGGCATGAAGCAAAATTAGAGTGCAGTGAACTGAAAGTTTGTGGTGCAAATAGGCGTGGAGCGGAACAAATTGGGAGCGAATACAAAAGAAGAAAAGTGAAATGTTTAGGCGAGAATGGGAGCAGAGCAAAATGGGAGTGGAGAGAAGCGAAACGTTCAGGCGAGAATGGGAGCAGTGCAAGATAGGAGTGGAGAGAAGTGAAAGGTAGAGGCGCAAATGGCATCGGAAAAAAAAGGAGTGGACAGAACTGTAAGGTTGCAGTGCAAATGGGAGCAGAGCGAAATTGGAGCAGAAAAAAAAAGTAGTGGAGAGAACTGAAGGGTTGCGAAGCAAATGGGTGCTAAGTGGACTAAAATGCGAGCGGAAACAAAGAGACTAGAGAGCGGCACAAATAGCAGCATAGTGGAGCAAAATAGGAGCAGAAACAAAGGTAGTGGAGAGAAGTGAAAGGTTGCGCTGCAAATGGGAGTGGAGCGAAATTGGAACGGAAAAAAAGTAAGAGGAGAGAACAGAAAGGTTGTGGTGCAAATGGGAACAAAACAAAGTGAAATGATAGCAAAAAAAATAAGAGTGGAGAGTACTGAAAGGCTGTGGCGCAAAGTTGTGCATAGCAAAATGTAATGGTAAGAAAGGGAGTGGAGAGAACATAAATGTTGGAGCGCAAATGGGAGTGGAGCAGAACGAAATGGGAGGGGAAAAAAAGGGACTACAGAGAACAGAAAAGATGCGGCGCCAATAGGAGCAGAGCAGAGCGAAATGGGAGCGGAAACAAATGGAGTGGAAAGAACTGAAGGACTGTGAAGCACACAAGAGGTAAACGGAGTGACATGGGAACGGAATAAACGGGAGTGGGGAGAACAGAACTGCTGTGGCGCGAAGAGGAACAGAGTGAAGCGAAATAGGTGCGGAAACAAAGGGAGTGGAGAGAACTGTAGAACTGCGAAGCAAATGGGAGCGGAGTAGTGTGAAATGGGTGTGGAAACAAAGGGACTGGAAGGAACAGAAATGTTGTGGCTCAAGTACTAGCAGTATGGAGCAAAATGGGAGAAGAAACAAAGGGAGTAGAGAGAACTGAAATGTTGCGGCTCAAGTTGGATCAACAGCGCGAAATGGGACTGCAGAGAACTGGAATGTTGCGGCACAAATGGGAGCGGAGCTAAGTGAAATGGAAGTGGAAACAAAGGGAGTGGAGAGAACTGATAGGCTGCGGTGCAAATGGGAGCAAGGTGGATCAAAAAGGGAGTGCGGAGAACTGATATGTTGTGGGGTAAATGGGAGCGCAGAAAACTGAAATGGGACTGTAGGGAACTGAAAGTTTGAATTGGAAATGGGAGCGGAGAGGAGCGAAATGTGAGTGGAAACAAAGGGAGAGGAGAGAACTGAAAGGTTGCGGTTCAAATGGGAGTGAAGTGGAGCGAAATGGGAGCAGAAACAAAGGGAATGGAAAGAAATGAAAGGTTGCGGTTGTCACCGGTTTGCGGGACAGTTTGACCCGGTACCGTGAAAATTGAGGCAGGGGACCCACGGGCCCACACTTGGGGGAAAAGAAAGGGGGAAAGGGAAAAAAGGAGAAGGGAGATGGGCCTAGGAACAAAACAGCGGCAACGATCTGAGGAGGAAAGCTAATTTACTAAATAGATATCAGAAAGGAAAAGTAGCACAATGTAATATAATATAATTGAGGCAAATGAATCAAATAAAATGAGCAAGAGAGAGAGCGTCCGATAAACCGAAGGCCTTACACTAACGCTGAAGGCGGACGGGTGCAACAAACACCCACTGCTGAGCTCGGTCCCGAAGGGAAGAGGGAGTCCCGTGACCGCAGACAGTTTTTATCTTTCCCTCTGGGCGGAAATATGTAAAAATGCAAAGCATCGCAAAGTCCTCTGGGGAATGTGGTTCTCTTCTGAGACAGGTACACCCAGAACTATCGACGATCCACAGAGCTGGAGCATTAACTCCTTAAATCCCAATACTCCACATGATGTTACGATGTGGAATATCAACAATAAAACAAAAATCACAAAACAGTAACAGCGGTGCATATGGGAGTGGAGTGGAAACAAAGTGAATGGAAAGAACTGAAAGGATGCAGCGCAAATGAGAGTGGAGCAGAGCGATATGGAAGTGAAACAGACTGTCACCGGTTTGCGGGAGAGTTCGACCCGGTACCGTGACAATTGAGGCAGGGGACCCACGGGCCCACACCCCGGGGAAGGGGAATGGGGAAAAGGGAAAAAGGAGAAGGGAGATGGGCCCAGGAATAAAACAGCGGCAACGATCTGAGGAGGAAAGCTAATTTACTAAATAAGATATCAGAAAGGAAAAGTAACACAATATAATATAATATAATTGGAATTGAGGCAAATGAACCAAATAAAATGAGCAAGAGAGAGAGTGTCCGATAAACCGAAGGCCTTAAGCTAACGCTGAAGGCGGACAGCTGCTACAAACACCCACTGCCGAGCTCGGTCCCGAAGGGAAGAGAGCGTCCCATGACTGCAGACAGTTTTTATCTTTCCCTCTGGGCAGAAATATGTAAAAATGCAAAGCATCGCAAAGTCCTCTGGAGAATGTGGTTCTCTTCTGAGACAGGTACACCCAGAACAATCGACCCAGAGCTGGAGCATTAACTCCTTAACTCCCAATACACCACATGATGTTATGATGTGGAATATCAACAATACAAAAAAAATCACAAAACCATAACATTCCACCCCTTATTCAACATCATTACACCATGCTTAATATATATATATATACATAAAGAAACAATGATTAAGAAGCATTAAATAAAAACACATACAACATACATATATACATATATACATATATACATATATACATATATACATATATACATATATACATATATACATATATACATATATACATAGGAATAGAATTACTGAGGGCGCTCTCCCCACATCAAATTCCCTTGTGGTACACACTGAACATCCCCATTCTTCTGCATCAGCCACCAGGGAGACCCAAGTCCCTGAGAAAAAACAGTTCCACGGAGAGGATTGCCCTCTCCAGAAGCTGGAAGAACCCAAACCGCTTTTCCCAACATGTTCTTCACATGTACTACAGGGACCTTATCTCCCTCTACAGAATGTAGAGAGCTGGATTGGGCAGGACCATCGCGATGGATGGATCCTCTGGTGTTGACCAACCAGGTGGCTTCTGACAAATTCTTCTCCCAGTGCATAAATGTTCCGCCACCCATTGCTTTCAACATTGATTTAACAACCCATTGTACCTTTCGATTTTACCAGAAGCTGGAGCATGATAGGGGATATGATAAATCCACTCGATGCCATGATCTTTGGCCCAAGTATTTACAAGAGAATTTTTGAAATGAGTTCCATTATGAGACTCAATTCTCTCTTGAGTGCCATGTCGCCATAGGACTTGTTTCTCGAGCCCTAAGATGGTGTTCCGGGTGGTAGCATGGGGTACTGCATATGTTTCAAGCCACCCAGTAGTTGCCTCTACCATGGTGAGCACATAACGCTTACCACTGCGAGATCGTGGCAAGGTGATATAATCAACCTCCCACACCTCACCATATTTATACTTTTGCCATCGCCCTTCCTCCCAAAGAGGTTTCATCCTCTTGGCTTGTTTAATTGTGGCGCATGTGTCACAGTCATGGATAACCTGTGCAATAGCATCCATAGTTAAGTCCACCCCTCGGTCTCTAGCCCACTTGTATGTTGCATCTCTTCCTTGATGGCCCGAGGTCTCATGGGCCCACCGAGCTTGAAATAATTCACGCTTGTGTTGCCAGTCCAAGTCTGCTTGAGCCACCTTAACTTTGGCAGCTCGATCTACCTGATGGTTATTTTGCTGCTCTTCAGTTTCCCGGCTCTTAGGAACATGAGCATCTACATGGCGCACCTTTACAACCATATTCTTTATTCGGGCAGCAATGACTCTCCACAGGTCAGCAGCCCAAATAGGTTTACCTCTCCGTTGCCAACCATTTTGTTCCCACTGCTGTTACCACCCCCATAAAGCATTTGCCACCATCCATGTGTCAGTGTAAAGATAAAGCACTGGCCACCTCTCTCGTTCAGCAATATCTAATGCCAGCTGGACAGCCTTTACCTCTGCAAACTGACTTGATTCTCCTTCTCCTTCAGTGGCCTCTGCAACTCGTCGTGTGGGGCTCCACACAGCAGATTTCCATCTGCGGTGCTTACCCACAACGCGACATGATCCATCTGTGAACAGGGCGTATCTCTTTTCGTTGTCTGGTAGTTCATTATATGGTGGGGCCTCTTTGGCACGTGTTACCTCCTCTGCTGGTGTTGTTCCAAACTTTTTACCTTCAGGCCAGTCCATGATCACCTCCAGGATTCCTGGACGGTTGAGGTTCCCATCCGAGCTCGCTGTGTAATCAGTGCAGTCCATTTACTCCAAGTGGCATCAGTAGCAAGATGGGTAGAGGGAGCTGTCCCCTTGAACATACAGCTCAGCACTGGCAGTCGAGGTGCCAGGAGGAGCTGCGTTTCAGTACCGATTACTTCGGAAGCAGCTCGAAACCCCTCGTACACGGCTAAGATCTCCTTCTCAGCTGGAGTGTAGCACTCCTCAGACCCCCTGTACGCCTGACTCCAGAATCCAAGGGGTCGGCCTCGGGTCTCTTTGCCACAAACTCCTAGTGGGACCTTCCTTTCCAGCAGCAGTGTAGAGGATGTTCTTTACATCCTGTCCCGTCCGCACTGGCCCCAGGGCCACGGCACGGGCTATCGCCTGCTTAATTTGTTCAAAAGCCTGCTGCTGCTCAGGGCCCCACACAAAATCATTCTTCTTCCGCGTCTCCCGATAGAGAGGGCTCACAATGAGACTGTAGTTTGGAACATGCATTCTCCAAAAGCCCACTACACCCAGAAAAGCTTGGGTTTCTGTCTTACTGGTGGGTGGAGACATGGCAGTAATTTTGTCAATCACATCTGTTGGGATGTGACGACGTCCATCTTGCCACTTTATACCTAGGAACTGAATTTCCTGTGCAGGCCCTTTCACTTTGCTTTGCTTGATAGCAAAGCCAGCTCGTAGGAGAATTTGGATAATCTGCTCTCCTTTCTCAAAGACTTCCTCTGCTGTATTGCCCCATACAACAATGTCATCAATGTATTGCAGATGCTCAGGAGCACCACCCTGCTCTAATGCAGTTTGAATCAACCCATGGCAAATGGTTGGGCTGTGCTTCCACCCCTGGGGCAAATGGTTCCATGTGTATTGGACGCCCCTCCAGGGGAAGGCAAACACTGGCCTGCATTCTGTGGCCAGAGGAATTGAAAAGAAGGCATTAGCAATGTCAGTGGTGGCATACCCCTTGGCTGCTCTTGACTCCAGTTCGTACTGGGGTTGTAACATGTCCGGTACAGCAGCACTCAGTGGGGGTGTGATTTAATTCAGGCCACGGTAATCTACCGTCAGCCTCCATTCTCCACTGGCTTTACGCACCGGCCATATGGGGCTGTTAAAAGGGGAGTGAGTTTTGCTGATCACTCCCTGGCTCTCTAGCTGAAGAATCACGTTATGAATGGGGAGCAAGGAATCCCTGTTGGTGCGGTACTGCCGTCTGTGCACCGTTTTTGTAGCAATCGGTACCTGTTGCTACTCCACTTGGAGCAACCCCACAACAGACGGATCTTCTGACAGGCCAGGTAAAATATATAGCTTCTTAATGTTGTCTGTGTCCACAGCAGCTATTCCAAAAGCCCACCGGTACCCCTTGGGATCCTTTAAGTGCCCCCTTCTGCGATAGTCTATACCGAGTATGCATGGAGCCCCCTGTCCGGTCACTATAGGATGCTTCTGCCAGTCTTTACCAGTGAGGCTTATTTCTGCCTCCAACACAGACAATTCTTGAGAGCCCTCAGTCACTCCAGAGATATAGATCAGTTCTGTCCCTTTATAACTCGAAGGCATTAGAGTACACTGTGCACCAGTTTCCACCAGTGCCTCATATTTTTGTGGTTCTGATGTGCCAGGCCACCGAATCCACACAGTTCAATACACTCTATTACACCTCTCCCTCCTCTGGCTGAGGGCAGGGTCCCTCTATTGGTTACCAGTAGTGACAGGAACAACTTCACTGGTCGTTGGTCTGTGTTGTAATTCTCTCACCCGTGCTCAGAGTGCAGGAGTGGGTTTTTGATGCCATTCCTTCATATCTTCTCCATTTTAACTTAAGTAATTCCACAGAGCCGTGCGCGACATGAAGTGAATGCTATCATTTGCTCGAGCAGGACGGCGTTTGCTTCTGAAAGCTGCAATCTTTTCAACCCTATCAATCAGTCGGGATACTTTCTCTAACACGTCTTCCATCTGTACTTCTAACCTTGATATGGCTGAAATGGAAGCGTGTGATGGTGGAAATTTTTGTTCAAAGTTTTGAAGTGTAAGAATCAGTTCAAAAACTGGGTGTTTTCTGTCTTGGTCCTCATATCTGGTGAACATTGTCACTAGTGTACCGGCGTACCTTTCTGGTGCTGTTTTTGAAAGCTTCTGACATATTTCAGGTGTACTCCTTACTTTCTCTGGATCATGGTCCCGATCTTCAGGGTCAAACGTGGGATCATACAGCATTTCCGCACAGCTGTTTCTCTCAAATACTGGATGCCTTTTTCAATAGTCTTCCATCTTTTCACTTTAGGTGCCAGGTCACTCTTGTAGGGATATCTTTCCCTCACAGCTACTAACATTCGTTGCCAGAGGCTGCAGATTCCATCCATATACCTGCTGATCCCTCTGTCGACAGCTGTGTCACGGGCAATGTTTCCTAGTTGGTGAGCTTCATTAATGTCGAGGGACACGCTATTGGCCCCGTTTTCCCAACATCGAAGGAACCAAGTGACAATACTCTCATCTGGACGTCGAATAAACTCCTTTCTTGAGCCTTGGATCTCAGACATTTTCATGGGTCGATGAAACGTGGTAACTTTGACTCTCTCATCATCCTCATCATCACTATGTCCATGCCTCTCACTTTTCATTGTTGCCTTTCTTGGTGGTGGTGGTGTTGAGGACCCGCCCTCGCCTGGATCTTCCTCTTCTTTCGCCACCTCTTCTTTGCGTTCTAGGCGTGAGGACACACTTTTCCATTTCTGGCCTTCCACCGGGGCAACTAACTTTGATACCAGTGCTTTCTCTGGATGGTTAGATGTGCCTGGGAGGTTTTTCTCTTTGGTCTGAGCCTCAGTTTGGGCACACTCTCTCTCCAGCACAGTATATATGCCTCGGTAAGCATAAGCCAAGCCCCAGATAAGTTGTTCCACCTCAGATCTTTCTGAGCCGCAACACCCATTACTCAGATACAGGCCTAGCTCCTCAGGATCCTGCAAGTGCTCAGGAGTAAAATCCCATGGCACCGGGGGTCCCCATGCTTCTAATTTCTTTCCTAAAACTCTCCACTTTCCCTGCCATTCAGCATTCTCTGTTTCTGGGAAAAGCTTCCTCCATGCAATGTAAAATCCTATTACAGAGAGTACATTCAGGAGGACTAATATCCCAAATGCTAACATATTCCCTAAGCTGTAATCTTGAAAATTCATAAGGAACCGAGAGAAGAACCTGGACACCCATTCAAATATTGTTTGGTTTGTTAGCATGGTATCGTTTGTAACATTAGTCGGGGTGCCCAGGTATCTGGTAGATGCCACCATCACTGCTTTTAGTTTGTCATATAGGGACCAGGCTCCATACATCAGACTGGCAAGCTTAACCAAGTTCCAATACATTTTGATCATTAAAAGGGAAAAAGCAATGAAATACAATCCCTGTAAGGGCACTTTTAACAGAAACAGTAAAAACATTTTTTTTCTTTTTCTCAAACAAGCTGGCAGAACCCGAAAACTTTACAAATATTCCAGAAGAACTGGCAGTACGCCTGGACTTCAAGGTCGTGTTTTGCCGTACAGGACCTGCAGTACAGATAAACTTCCGAACACAAGACAGAGATTCACTCTAAAAGTATGTCTCTGCCCGGCTAAGGCAGCTAGTCGTGCCCCATGTTGGGCGCCAAAAATGTCACCGGTTTGCGGGACAGTTTGACCCGGTACCATGACAATTGAGGCAGGGGACCCACGGGCCCACATACCAGGGAAGGGGAAAGGGGAAAGGGAAAAAGGAGAAGGGAGATGGGCCTAGGAACAAAACAGCAGCAACGATCTGAGGAGGAAAGCTAATTTACTAAATAGATATCAGAAAGGAAAAGTAACACAATATAATATAATATAATTGAGGCAAATGAATCAAATAAAATGAGCAAGAGAGAGAGTGTCCGATAAACCGAAGGCCTTACGCTAACGCTGAAGGCGGACGGGTGCAACAAACACCCACTGACGAGCTCGGTCCCAAAGGGAAAAGAGCGTCCCGTGACCGCAGACAGTTTTTATCTTTCCCTCTGGGAGGAAATATGTAAAAATGCAAAGCATCGCAAAGTCCTCTGGGGAATGTGGTTCTCTTCTGAGACAGGTACACCCAGAACTATCGACGATCCACAGAGCTGGAGCATTAACTCTTTAACTCCCAATACACCACATGATGTTATGATGTGGAATATCAACAATACAACAAAAATCACAAAACCATAACACAGAGAGAGTGGAAAGAACTGATAGTTTGCGGTGCAAATAGGAAAGAAGCTAAGCGAAATGGGAGTGGAAACAAAGGGAGTGGAGACAACTGTAAGGCTGCGGTGCAAATGGGAGCGAAGCAGCGTGAAATGGTAGTGGAAACTAAGGGAGTGGAGAGAACTGAAACATTACAGAGCAAATGGGGGTGAATTGGGAGTGGAGAGAAATGAAAGGCCGTGGCACAAATAGGAGCGGCACAGAGTGAAATGGTAGTGCAGAGAACTGAAAGGTTGCTACGCAAATGGGAGCGGAACGAAATGGGAGCTGATACAAAGGGATTGGAAAGAATAGAAATGTAGCGATGCAAATAGGAGCGGAGTGGAGAAAAATAGGAGCGGAAACAAAGAGAGAGGAGAGAAATGAAAGGTTGCGGCACAGATGGGAGCTGAGCGAAATGGGAGCGGATATGAAAGGAATGGAGCGTCCGGAAAGGTTGTTGCACAAATGGGAGGGGAGGGGAGCAAAATGGGAGTGGAAAGAAAGAGAGTGGAGATAAATTAAAAGTTGAGGAGAAAATTGGAACAGAGCAGAAAAAAAACGAGAGTGGAGATATTTGAAAGGTGTCATTGCAAATGGGAGCAGAAGGAAATGGGAGCGGAAATGAAAGGAATGGAGAGTACTGAAAGTTTGTGGCACAAATGGGAGCGGAGCTAAGCAAAATAGGAGTGGAAAGAAAGGGAGTGGAGATAACTGAAGGGTTGCAGCACAAATGTGATTGGAACTGAATGAAATGGGAGCAGAAACAAAGGTACTGGAGAGTACGGAAATGTACCGGTGCAAATAGGAGCGAGTGAATCAAAATAGAAGCGGAAACAAAGGGAGTGGAGAGAATCGGAAGGTTGCGGCGCAAATGAACAAAGGGAGTAGAATGAAGTGAAATGTTCCGACGCAAATGGGAGCGAAATGGGAGTGGAGTGAAGTGAAATGTTCCAGCGTAAAAGGTAGCAGAGCAAAATTGGAACGGTAAAAAAGGAAGAGGAGAGCATGGAAAGTTTGTGGCGGAAATGGGAGTTGTGCGTAACAAAATGTAATGGAAGGAAAGGGAGTGGAGAGAACAGAAATGTTGCAGCGCAAATGGTAGTGGAGCGGAACGAAATTGGAGCAGAAATAAAGGGACTGCAGAGAACAGAAATGTTGCGGATCCAATAGCAGTGGAGCGGAGTGAAATGGGAGAGGAAACAAATGGATAGGAAAGAACTGAAGGGCTGTGATCCACACAGGAGCTAAGCGGAGTGACATGGGAGCGGAAAGAATGGGAGTGGAGAGAACAGAACTGCTGAGACGCGAAGAAGACTAGAGTAAAGCGAAATAGGTGTGGAAACAAAGGGAGTGAGAGAACTGTAGAACTGCGATGCAAATGGGAGAAGATCGGTGTGAATGAGTGTGGAAACAAAGGGACTGGAAAGAACAGAAATGTTGTGGCGCAAATACTAGTGGTATGGAGCAAAATGGGAGCGGAAACAAAGGTAGTTGAGAGAATTGAAATGTTCCGGCACAAATGGGAGTGAAATGGGAGTGGAAAGAAGTGAAAAGCTGCAGCGCAAATAGGAGTGGCATGGAGCGAAATGGGAGTGCAGAGAACTGAAAGGTTGCAGCAAATGGAAGCAAAGCAGAACAAAATGGGAGCTGAAACAAAGGGACTAGAGAGAACAGAATTGAATCGGTGCAAATTGGAGCGGAGTGGAGCGTAATAGGAGCGGAATCTATGAGTGGATAAATGAAAGGTTGCAGTGCAAATTGGAGTGGAGAGGAATTAAATGGGAGCGAAAATAAAGGGAGAGGAGTTAACAGAAATGCTGCGCTGCAAATAGAAGTGGAGTGGAGCAAAATATAAGCGGAAACAAAGGGAGTGGAGAGAAATGAAATGTTACGGCGCAAATGTGAGCAAACCGAAATGGGAGTGGAGAGAAGTGAAACGTTGCAGCAAAAATGGGAGTGAAGTGGTGCGAAATGGGAAAGGAAAGAAAGGGTGTGGGGAGATCTGAAAGGTTGCAGCGCAAATGGGAGCGGCACGGAACGAAATGGGAGCAGAAACAAAGGGACTGGAGAGAACAGAAATGTTGAGGCGCAAATTTGAGCAGATTGGTGCGAAATGGGAGCGGAAACAAAGGCACTGGAGAGAACAGAAATATAGCAATGCAAATAGGAGCGGAGTGGAGGAAAAAAGAATCGGAAACAAATGGAGTGGAGAGAAACAAAATGTTGCGGCGCAAATAAAAGCAGAGGAAGATGGGAGCGGAATCAAAGGGAGAAAAGAGAAAAGAAAGGTTTTGGCGCAAATGGGAGCGGCAGGAATCAAAATGAAAGTGCAGATAACTGAAAGATTGCGGTCAAAGAGGAGTGGAGCGGAGCGAAATGGGAGCGGAAACAAAAGGAGTGGAGAATTGAAATGTTTAGGCGAGAATGGGATTAGTGCAAAATGGGAGTGGAGAGATCTGAAAGGTTGCAGTGCAAATAAGAGCAGAGCGAAATTGTAGCAGAAAAAAGGTAGTGGAGATAAATGAAGGGCTGCCAAGCAAATGGGTGCTAGGCGGAGTGAAATGGGAGGGGAAACAAAGGGACTGGACAGAACAGAACTGTTGCGGTGGAAACAAGAGCGGAGTGGAGCGAAATGGGAGCGGAAACAAGGGGAGTGGAGTGAAGTGAAATGTTCCGGAGCAAATGGGAGCAATGCGAAGCGAAATGTGAGCAGAAACTAAGGGAATGGAGAGAAATGAATGTTTGCAGTTCAAATGGGAGCATAGTGGAGCGAAATGGGAGCAGAAAAAACAGGAGTGGAGAGAACTGACAGGTTGCGACACAAATGGGAGAGGAGTGGAACGAAATGGGATCGGAAATAACGGGAGAGAAAAGAACTGAAAGATTGCAGCGGAAATGAGAAAAGAGTGGTAAAAAAGGTAGTGGAGAGAAAATAAAGGTTGTAGTGCAAATGGGAGCGGAGCAGAGCGAAATGGGAGTGCAGAGAACCGAAATTTTGGGATGTAAATGGCAGCGGAGCAAAGCGAAATGGGAGTGTAGAGAACTGAAAGGTTGCATCGCAAATGGGAGCAGATAGAAATGGGAGAGGAAATGAAAGGAATGGAGAGTACTGAAAGGTTGTGGCACAAATGGGAGCAGAGCAGCGCTAAATGGGTGCAAAAAAAAAAGTAAGTGGAGAGCACTGAAAAGTTGCAGAGAAAATTGACAGAGAGCTGAAAGAAATGGAAGCAGAAACCAAGGGATTGGAGAGTATAGAAATGTAGCGGTGCAAATAGGAGCAGAGTGGAGCAAAAAAGAAGCGGAAACAAAGGGAGTGGCGAGAATTGGTAGGTTGCGGCGCAAATGAACACAGAGCAAAACGGGCGAGGAAACATAGGGAGAGGTGAGAACTGAAAGGTTGTGGCACAAATGGGAGCAAAGAGAAGCAAAATGGGAGCGGAAAGAAAGGGAGTGGAGATAACTGAATGGTTGCATCGCAAATGGGAGTGGCATGGAACTAAATGGGAGCTGAAAAAAAGAGACTGGAGAGAACTGAAATGTTGTGGTGCAAATAGGAAAGGAGAGGAGCAAAATAGGAGAGGAAACAAAAGGAATGGAGAGAAATGAAATGTTGTAGCGCAAATGGGAGCAGAGCGAAATGGGAGCGGAAACAAAGGGAGAGGAGACAAATGAAAGGTTGCGGCACAAATGGTAGCAAAACAGAGTGAAATGGGAGCGGTAAGAAAGGGACAGGAGAGAACTGAACAATTGCAGTGAAAGTTGGAGCAGAACGGAACGAAATGGGAGCAAAAACAAAGGGAGTGAAGAGAACTGACAGGTTGTGGCACAAATGGGAGCGGCGTGGAGCAAAATGGGAGCTCAAACAAAGAGACTCGAGAGAACAGAAATGTAGCGGTGCAAATAGGAGCAGAGTAGAGAAAAATAGGAGCGGAAACAAAGAGAGAGGAGGGAAATGAAAGGTTGCGGCGCAAATGGAAGCAGAGTAAAATGGGAGCGGAAATGAGAGAATTGGAGAGTACTGAAAGGTTGTAGCGCAAATGGGAGGGAAGCGGAGCGAAATATGAGCGGAAAGATAGGGACTGGAGAGAACTGAACTATTGCAGCGCAAATTTGAGCAGAGCGGAAAGAAATGGGAGTGGAGAGAACTGAAAGGTCGCAGTGCAAATGGGAGTAGAGTGAAATGGGAGCGGACATGAAAGGAATGAAATGTACTGATAGGTTGTGGAACAAATGGGAGCAGAACTGAATGAAAAAGGAGCGGAAACAAAGGCACTGGAGAGAACAGAAATGTAGTGGTGCAAACAGGAGCGGGTTGCGGCGCAAATGGTAGAAAAACAGAGTGAAATGGGAGCGGAAATGAACGGATTGGAGAGTTCTGAATGTTGTGGAACAAGTGGGAGCTGAGCAGAGCGAAATGGGAGTGGAAAGAAAGAAACTGGAGAGAACAGAAGATTGCAGCGCAAATTGGAGCAGAGCAGAACGAAAAGGGATTGGAAACAAAGGGAGTGGAGAGAAATGAAAAGTTGCAGAACAAATGTGAGCAGAGCGAAATGGGAGGGGAAACAAAGGGAGGAGAGAACTGAATGCTTGTGGCGGAAATTGGAGCGGAGCAGAGAGAAATGGGAGTGCAGAGAATTAAAAGATTTTGCTGTAAAAAGGAGCTGAGCAGAGCGAAATGGGAGCTCAAAAAAAGAGACTGGAGAGAACAGAAATGTAGCAATGCAAATAGGAGCAGATATGAGCAAAATAGGAGAGGAAACAAAGAGAGAGGAGAGAAATGAAAGGTTGTGGCACAAATGGGAGTGGAGCGGAGCGAAATGGGAGTGGAATATAAGTACGTGGAGAGAACTGGAAAGTTGAGGAGCAAATTGGAGCAGAGCGGAACAAAAATGGAGAATAGAGATCTGAAAGGTTTCGGCAAAAATAGGAGCAGAGCTGAATGAAATGTGAGCTGAAACAAAGGGTCTAGAGAGAACAGAAATGTTGTGGTGCAAATAGAAGAGGAGTGGAGCGAAATAGGATCAGAAACAAAGGGAATGGAGAGAAATGAAAGGTCGCGGCACAACTGTGAGCAGAGCAAAATGTGAGGGGAAACAAAGAGGGAGGAGAATACTGAACGATTGTGGCAGAAATGGGAGCAGCGCAGAGCGAAATGGCTGTGCTGATACCTGAGAGATTGCGGAGCAAATAGGAGCGGAGCGGAGTGAAATGGGAGATGAAACAAAGGGACTGGAGAGAACAGAAATGTAGCGGTGCAAATAGGAGCGGAGTGGAGCAAAATAGGAGCTGAAAGAAAGAGAGATAAGAGAAATGAAAGGTTGCAGAGCAAATGGGAGCTGAGGGAAATGGGAAAGGAAATGAAAGGAATGGAGAGTACTGAAAGGTTGTGGCACAAATGGGAGAGAAGAGAAAAATGGGAGCGGAAAGAAAGTAAGTGGAGAGAACTGAAAAGTTGCAGAGCAAATTGAAGGACAGCTGAACAAAATGGGAGCAGAAAAAACGGGACTGGAAAGTATGGAAATTTAGCGGTACAAATAGGAGAAGAGTGGAGCAAAATAGAAGCGGAAAAAATTGGGAAAGGTGAGAACTGAAAGGTTGCAGCGCAAATGGGAATGGCACGGAACGAAATGGGAGCTGAAACAAAGGGACGGGAGAGAACAGAAATGTTGTGGTGCAAATAGCAGAGGTGTGGAGCGAAATAAGAGAGGAAACAAAGGGAGTGGAGAGAAATGAATGTTTGCAGTGCAAATGGGAGCAGAGTGGAGCGAAATGGGAGCAGAAAAAACAGGAGTGGAGAGAACTGAAAAGTTGCAACGCAAATACGAACAGAGTGGTGTGAAATGGGAGCAGAAACAAAGGGAGTAGAGAGAAGTGAAAAGCTCTGGCAAGAACAGTGAAAAATGGGTGTGGAGGGAAGTGAAATGTTCCAGCGAGAATGGGAGCAGTGCAAAATGGGAGAGGAGAGAACTGGAAGGTTGTGGCACAAATGGGAACGGAGTGGAATTGAAGCGGAAATAAAAGGAGTGGAATGAAATGAAGGGCTGCAAAGGAAATGGGAGCGGAGTGTAGCGAAATCAGAGAGGAAACAAAGAGAGGAGAGAAATGAAAGTTTGCAGCGAAAATGGGAGCAGAGCAAAACTGGAGAGGAAAAGAAAGGAATGGAGAGTACTGAAAGGTTTTGACAAAAATGGGAGCAGAGCGAAGCAAAATGGGAACGGAAAGAAAGGGAGAGGAGAGAACAGAAAGGTTGCAGAGAAAATTGGGGAAGAGCTGAACGAAATGGGAGCGGAAACAAAGGGATTGGAGAGAACAGAAATGTCGCGGTGCAAATAGGAGCAGAGTGGAGAAAAATAGAAGCGGAAACAAAAGGAGTTGAGTAAAATGGAAGGTTGCGGCGCAAATAAAAGCAGAGAAAATGGGAGCAGAAACAAATGGAGAGGTGAGAACTGAAAGGTTGGGGCGCAAATGGGAGCGAAGTGGAGTAAAATTGGAGCTGAAAGAATGGGACTGGAGAGAAAAGAAATGTGGTGCAAATAGGAGAGGAGTGCAGCTAAATAGGAGCAAAAAAAAAGGGAGTGGAGAGAAAGTAAAGGTTGCTGCGCAAATGGGATCAGAGCAAAATGGTAGCGGAAACAAAGGGAGTAGAGTGAAGTGAAATGTTCTGGCGCAAATGATAGCGAAATGGTAGTGGAGTGAAGTAAAATGTTCCAGAGGAAAAGAGAGCAGAGCGAAATTGGAGCAGAAAAAAAGGGAGTGGAAAGAACTGAAGGGCTGTGAAGCAAATGAGAGCTAAGCGGAGTAAAATGGGAGCAGAAACAAAGTGAGTGGAGAGAAATGAAAGGTGGTAGCGCAAATCTTGGCAGAGCGAATAGGGAGGGGAAAATAAGGGAGTGGAGTGAACTGAAAGTTTGCTGCGTAAACGGGAGCAAAGCGGAATTAAATTGGATCGGAAACAAAAGGAAAGAAGAGAACAGAAATGTTGTGCTTCAATAAGAAACGAAGTGAAGCAAAATAGGATCGGAAACAAAGGGAGTATAGACTAATAAAAGGTTGCGGCACAAAAGGGAGCAGCATGAAATGGGAGTGGAAACAAAGGGAGAGGAGAGAACTTAAAGGTTGTGGAGCAAATGGGATCGGCGCAGAGCGAACTGGGAGTGCAGAGAACTGAAAGATTGCGGCGCAAATGGTAGTGGATTGGTGCCAAATGGGAGCGAAAACAAATGGAGTGGAGAGAAGTGAAATGTTCCGGAGAGAATGGGAACAGTGCAAAATGGGAGTAGAGAGTAATGAAAGGTAGCAGCAGAAATGGGTGCAAAACTGAGCACAAATGGGAGCGGAAACAAAGAGAGTGGAGAGAACTGAAAACTCGCGGTGCAAATGGGAGCAAAGTGAAATTGGATCAGAAACAAAAGGAGTGGAGAGAATTGAAGGGCCGCGAAGCAAAAGGGAGCAGAGCGGAGTGAAATGGGAGTGGAAACAAAGGGACAGGAGGGAATAGAAATATTGTGGCATAAATACTAGCGTAGTGGAGCGACATGGTAGCGGAAACAAAAAGAGTGCAAAGAACTGAAATGTTCTGGCACAAATGGGAGTGAAATGGGAGTGGAGAGAAATGAAACGCTACGGCGCAAACTGGAGCGGTGCGAAGCGAAATGAGTGTGGCAACAAAGGGAGTGGAGAGAAATGAAAGGTTACGGCACAAATGTTAGCAGAGCATAATGGGAGGGGAAACAAAGGGACTGGTAAGAACAGAAATGTAGTGGTGCAAATAGGAGCGGAGTGGAGCAAAAGAGGAGCGGAAAGAAAGAGAGATAAGAGAAATGAAAGGTTACAGAGCAAAAGGGGGCTGAGCGAAATGGAAGCAGAAATTAAAGGAATGGAGAGTTCTGAAAGGTTTTGGAACAAATGGAAACTGAGCATTGCAAAATGGGAGCGGAATGAAAGTAAGGTGAGAGAACTGAAAAGTTGCAGCGCAAATTGGAGCAGAGCGGAATGAAATGGGAGTGGAGAGAACTGAAAAGATGCAGTGCAAATGGGAACAAAAAGAGTGAAATAGTAGCAAAAACAATCAGAGTGGAGAGTACTGAAAGATTGTGGCGCAAATGAGAGTGGTGCGTAGCGAAATGTAACAGAAAGAAAGGGAGTGGAGAGAACAGAAATGTTGCAGCACAAATGGAAGCGGAGCGGAACAAAATGGGAGCAGAAATAAAGGGACTGGAGAGAACAGAAATGTTGCGGTGCAAATAGGAGCGGAGCGGAGCGAAATGGGAATGGAGAGAACTGAAAGGTTGCAGTGCAAATGGGAGCAGATTGAAATGGGAGCAGAAATGAAAGGAATGGTTTGTAATGAAAGGTTGTGTCACAAATGGGAGCGGAGCGAAATTTGTGTGGATACAAAGGGAGAGAAAAAAAAGAAAGGTTGTGGCGCAAATGGGAGCGGAACGGAGCTAAATGGGAGTGCAGAGAACTGAAAGATTGCGGTGCAAATAGGAGTGGAGCGGAGAGAAATGAGAGCAGCAAGAAAAGGAGTGGAGAATTGACATGTTTAGGCGAGAATAGGAGCCGAGCAAAATGGGATTTGGGAGAAGTGAAATGCTCCAGCGAGAATGGGAGCATTGCAAAATGTGAGTGGAGAGAACTGAAAGGTAGAGGCGCAAATGGGAACAAAACGGAGTAAAATGGTAGCAAAAACAATCAGAGTGGAGAGTACTGAAAGCTTGTGGCACAAATGGGAGTGGTGTGTAGCGAAATGTAACAGAAAGAAAGGGAGTGGAGAAAACAGAAATGTTGCAGCACAAATGGGAGTGGAGCGGAATGAATTGGGAGCAGAAATAAAGTGACTGCAGAGAACAGAAATGTTGCGGTGCCAATGGGAGTGGAGTGGAGCGAAATGGGAGCGGAAACAAAGGGAGTAGAAAGAACAGAAGGGTTGCGAAGCACACAAGAGCTAAGCGGAGTGACATGCGAGCGGGAACAATGGAAGTGGGGAGAACAGAACTGTTGCGGCGCAAATAGGAGCAGAGTGAGGCGAAATAGTTGCGAAAACTATGGGAGTGGAGAGAAAGGAAGGGCTGCAAAGCAAATGGAAGTGGAGCAGAGTAAAATGAATGTGGAAACAAATGGACTGGAGGGAACAGAAATGTTGCGGCGAAAATTCGAACAGATTGATGCGAAATGGGAGCGAAGAAGAAGGGGACTGGAGAGAAGTGAAATGTTCTGTCGAGAATGGGAGCAGTGCAAAATAGGAGTGGAAAAAAAGGGAGAGGAGAGAACTGAAGGGTTGTGGTACAAATGGGAACGGCGAAGAGTGAAATGGGAGTGCAGAAACTGAAAGATTGCCGCTCAAATAGGAGCAGAGTGGTGCGAAATGGGAGTGGAAACAATGGGAGAGGAGAGATCTGAAAGGTTATGGTGTAAATGGGAGAGGTGAAAAGTGAAATGAGAGTGCAGAGAACTGAAAGTTTGCAGCATAAATAGCGGAATGGTGCAAAATGGGAGCGGAAAGAAAGGGAGTGGAGTGAAGTGGAATATTCCGGGGCAAATGGGAGCGAAATGGGAGTCGAGAGTAGTGAATGGTTGTGGCGCAAATGGGAACAAAACGGAGTGAAATGGAATGAAAAACGATCAGAGTGGAGGGTACTGAAGGGTTTGTTGATAATGGGAGTGGTGCGTAGCAAAATGGAAAGGTAAGTAAGGGAGTGGAGAGAACTGAAATGTTGCAGAGCATATGTGAGCAGAGTGAAATGAAATGGGAGTGGAAACAAAAAAGAGTGGAGAGAACCAAATGGGAGCTAAGCAGAGTGACATGGGAGTGGAAAAAAAGAGAGTGGATAGAACAGAACTGTTGTGGCGCAAAAAGGAGCAGAGAGAAGCGAAATAGGAGCGGAAACAAAGAAAGCGGAGAAAACTGAAGGATTGTGGTGCAAATGGGAGTGGCGACGAGCGAAATGGGAGTGCAGAGATGTCACTGGTTTGCGGGACAGTTTGACCCGGTACCGTGACAATTGAAACAGGAGACCCACGGGCCCACACCCGGGGGAAGGGGAATGGGGAAAGGGAAAATGGAGAAGGGAGATGGGCCTAGGAACAAAACAGCGGCAACGATCTGAGGAGGAAAGTTAATTTACTAAATAAGATATCAGAAAGGAAAATAACACAATATAATATAATATAATTGGAATTGAGGCAAATGAATCAAATAAAATGAGCAAGAGACAGAGTGTCCGATAAACCGAAGGCCTTACGCTAACGCTGTTTGCGGACAGCGGCAACAAACACCCACTGCTGAGCTCGGTCCCGAAGGGAAGAGGGAGTCCCGTGACCACAGACAGTTTTTATCTTTCCCTCTGGGCGGAAATATGTAAAAAGGCAAAGCATCGCAAAGGCCTCTGGGGAATGCAGTTCTTCTTCTCTTCTGAGACAGGTACACCCAGAACTATCGATGATCCACAGAGCTGGAGCATTAACTCTTTAACTCCCAATAAGCCACATGATGTTCTAATGTGGAATATCAACAATACAACAGAAATCATAAAACCATAACAAGAGAACTAAAAGATTGCAGCACAAATACGAGCGGAGTAGTGCGTGATGGGAGAAAAAACAAAAGGAGTGGAGAGAAATGTTCCGGCGAGAATTGGACCAGTGCAAAATGGGAGTGGAGAGAACTGGAAGGTTGCGGCGTAAATGGGAGCAAAGTTAAACTGGAGCGGAAAGAAGGGAGAGTGGAGAGAACTGAAAGGTTACGGCGCAAAAGGGAACAAAACAGAGTGAAATGGGAGAGGAAAACATCAGAATGGAGAGTACTGAAAAGTTGTGGCAGAAATGGGAGAGGCGCAGAGCGAATTGGGAGTAGAAAGAAAAGGAATGGAGAGAACTGAAAGGTTGCAGCGCAAATGGGAGCAGAGCGAAATGAGAGCAGAAACGAAAGGAAAGGAGAGTACTGAAAGGTTGTGGCAGAAATGGGAGCAGAGCAGAACAAAATGGGAGCGGAAACAAACGGAATGGGGAGGACAGAAATGTTGCAGCGCAATATGAGCCGAGTGCAGCGAACTAGGAGCGGAAACAAAGGGAGTGGATAGAAGTGAAATGTTTAGGTGAGAATGGGAGCAGAGCAAAATGGGAGTGGAGAGAAGTGAAAGGTAGAGGCGCAAATGGCATCATAAACAAAGAGAGTGGAGAGAACTGAAAGGCTGCGAAGCAAATGGGAGCTAAGCGGAGTGAAATGGAAGCAGAAACAGAGGGACTGGAGAGAACAGAACTGTTGCAGTGCAAATGGGAGCGGAGCAAAGTGAAATAAGAGTGGAAACAAAGGGACTGGTGGGAACAGAAATGTTGCGGCGCAAATACTAACGGAGTGGAGCGAAATGGGAGTGGAAACAAACAGAGTGGAGAGAAGGGAAATGTTCCGACGCAAATGGGAGTGAAATGGGATTGGAGACAACTGAAGGGATGCGAAGCAAATGGGAGCTAAGCGAAGTGAAATGGGAGCGAAAACAAAGCAACTGGAGAAAAGGGAACCGTTGCGGCGCAAATAGGAGTGGAGTGGAGCCAAATGGGAGCGGAAACAATACAAGTGAATAGAAGTGAAATGTTCTGGCGAAAATGGGAGCTAAATGGGAGTGGAGAGAAGTGAAAGATTGATGCGCAAATGGGAGCAGAGCAAAATTGGAACAGAAAAAAAGGAAGTGGAGAGAACTGAAGGGCTGCAGAAGAAAATGGGAAGTAAACAGAGTGAAATGGGAGTGGAAACAACGGGACTGGAGAGACCAGAACTGTTGCGGCGCAAATGGGAGCAAAACGGAGTGAAATGGGAGCGGAAAGAAAGGGAGTGGAGAGAACTGTAAAACTCCAGCGCAAAAGGGAACGGAGCGGAACGAAATTGGAGCTGAAAGAATAGAAAAGGAGAGAACAGAAATGTTGTGGCGCAATAGGAGTGGAGTGAAGCGAACTGGGAGTGGAAACAAAGGGACTGGAGAGAACAGAAATGTAGAGGTGCAAATAGGAGCGGAGTGAAACAAAATAGGAGCGGAAATAAAAGGAGTGGAGAGAAATGAAAGGTTGCAGCACAAATGGGAGCGAAGCCGAGCGAAATGTGAGCAGAAACTAAGGGAGAGGAGAGAAATGAATGTTTGCGGTGCAAATGGGAGCAGAGTAGAGCGAAATGGGAGCAGAAAAAACAGGAGTGGAGTGAAATGACAGGTTGCGACGCACATGGGAGAGGAGCGGAATGAAATGGGATCGAAAATAACAGAAGAGAAAAGAACTGAAAGATTGCGGCGGAAATGGGATAAGAGCGGTAAAAAAGGTAGTGGAGAGAAAGTAAAGGTTGCAATGTAAATGGGAGCGGAGCGAAGCGGAGTGAAATGGGAGTGGAATCAAAGAAAGTGAAGAGAACAGAAATTTTGCGGCGCAAATAGGAGCAAGGTGGAGAGAAATGAAAGTGGAAACAAAGGGAGTAGAGAGAACTTAAAGGTTGGGGCACAAGTGTGAGCAACATGGAGTAAAAATTGGACTGCCGAGAACTGAAATGTTTTGGTGTAAATGGGAGCGGAGCAAAGAGAAATTGGAGTTTAGAGAATTAAAAGGCTGTGTTGCAAATGGGAGAGTAAAGAAACAAAGTGGAGAAAATTGAAATGTTGCAATGTAAATGGGAGCGAAGCGTAGCAAAATGGAAGTGGAAACAAAGGGAGTGGAGAGAACTGGTAGGTTGCAGTGCAAACGGGAGCAGCACGGAACGAAATGGGAGCTGAAACAAAGGGACTGGAGAGAAAAGAAAAGTTGTAGAGCAATTAGGAGCAGAGCGAAACGAAATGGGAGTGGAGAGAACTGAAAGGTGGCAGTGCAAATAAGAGCAGAGTGAAATGGGAGCAAAAATGAAAGGAATGGACTGTACTGAAAGGTTGTGGCACAAATGGGAGCGGAACTGAACAAAATGGGAGCTGAAAGAAAGGGACAGGAGAGAACAGAAACGTAGCGGTGCAAATGGGAGTGGAATGGAGCCAAATAGGATTGGAAACAAAAGGAGTTGAGAGAAATGAAATGTTGCGGTGCAAATGTGAGCAGAGCGAAATTTGAGTAGATTCAAAGGGAGAGAAGAGAAAAGAAAGATTGTGGAGCAAATGGGAGCGGCACGGAGCAAAATGGGAGTGCAGAGAACTGAAAGATTGTGCTGCAAATAGGAGTGGAGCAGAAAGAAATTGGAGTGGAAACAAAAGAAGAGGAGAAGTGAAATGTTTAGGCAAGAATGAGAGCAGAGCAAAATGGGAGTGGAGAGAAGTGAAAGGTAGTGGCGCAAATGGCATTGGAAGAAAAGGAGTGGAGAGAACTATAAGGTTGCAGTGCAAATGGGAGCAGAGTGACATTGGAGTAGAAAAAAAGGGAGTGGAGAGAACTGAAGGGTTGCGAAGCAAATAGAAGCATAGTGGAGCAAAATGGGAGCGGAAACAAACGGAGTGGAGAGAAGTGAAAGGTTGCGCTGCAAATGGGAGTGGAGCGAAATTGGAACGGAAAAAAAGGGAGAGGAGAGAACTGAAAGGTTGCCGCGCAAATGGGAATAAAACGGAGTGAAATGGTAGCAAAAACAATCAGAGTGGAGAGTACTGAAAGATTGTGGTGCAAATGGGAGTTGTGCGTTGCAAAATGTAATGGAAAGAAAGGCAGTGGAAAGAATAGAAATGTTGTGGCGCCAATAGGAGCGGAGTGGAGTGAAATGGGAGCCGAAACAAAAGGAGTGGAAAGAACTGATGGGCTGTGAAGCACACGGGAGCTAAGCGGTGTGCCATGGGAGCGGAAACAAAGGGAGTGGGTAGAACATAATAGTTGTGGCGCAAATAGGAGCAGAGTGAAGCGAAATAGGTGCGGAAACAAAGGGAGTGGAGAGAAGTGAAATGTTCTGGCGCAAATGGGAGTACAGTGAAATAGGAGTGGAAACAAAGGGAGAGGAGAGAACCGAAAGGTTGTGGTGCAAATGGGAGAGGCAAAGAGCGAAATGGAAGTGCAGAGAACTGAAAGATTGAGGCGAAAATATGAGCAGAGTGGTGCGAAATGCAAGCAGAAACAAAGGGTATAGAGAGAAGAGAAATGCTCCGACAAGAATGGGAGCAGTGAAAAATGGTTGTGGAGGGAAGTAAAATGTTCAGGCGAGAATGGGAGCAGTGCAAAATGGTAGAGGAGAGAACTGGAAGGTTGCGGCGCAAATGGGAGCAAAGTGAAATTTGAGCAGAAAGGAAGGGAGCGGAGAGAAATGAAAAGCTGCAAAGCAAATGGGAGCTGAGCGGAGTGAAATCGGAGTGGAAACAAGGGGACTGGAGGGAACAGAAATGTTTAGGCACAAATGGGAGTGAAATGGGAGTGAAGAGAAGTGAAAGGCTGCGGCGTAAATAGAAGCGGCGCGGAGCGAAATGAGAGAGCTGAAACAAAGTGTCTGGAGAGAACAGATATGTAGCGGTGCAAATAGGAGCGGAGTGGAGCGAAATAGGATTGGAAAAAGAGGAGAGAAATGAAAGGTTGCAGCGCAAATCGTAGCAGAGGGAAATGGTTGTGGAAATGAAAGGAATGGAGAATACCGAAAGGTTGTGGCACAAATGGGGGCAGAGCGGAGAAAAAAGGGAGCGGAAAGCAAGAGAGTTTAGAGAACTGAGAAGATGCAGAGCAAATTGAAGCAGAGCGGAAAGAAATGGGAGAAGAAACAAAGGGAAAGGAGAGTACAGAAATGTAGCGGTGCAAATAGGAGCGGAGTGGAGCCAAATGGGAGCGGAAAAAAATAGAGAGGAGAGAAATGAAAGGTTGCGGCGCAAATTGGAGTGAGAAAAATGGGAGCAGAAATGAGAGGATTGGAGAGTACTGAAAGGTTGTAGCACAAATGTGAGCGAAGAGGAGCGAAATATGAGCGGAAAGATAGGGACTGGAGAGAACTGAAAGGTGGCAGTGCAAATGGGAGCAGAGTGAAATGGGAGCGGACATGAAAGGACTGGACTTTACAAAAAGGCTGTTTCACAAATGGGAGCGGAACTGAACAAAATGGGAGCGGAAAAAAAGGGACTGGAGAGAATAGAAATGTAGCGGTGCAAATAGGAGCTGACTGGAGCGAAATAGGAGCGGAAACAGAGGGAATGGAGAGAAGTGAAAGGTTGCAGAGCAAATGGGAGCAGAGCAAAATGGGAGCGGAAATGGATGGAGAGTACTGAAAGGTTGTGGCACAAATGGAAGCAGAGCGGAGTGGAGTAAATTGGGAGCAGAAATAAATAAAGTGGAGAATATTGAGAAGTTGCAGAGCAAATTCTAGCAGAGCGGAAGAAAATGGGAGTGGAGAGAACTGAAAGGCGGCAGTGCAAATGGGAGCTGAGTGAAATGGGAGCGGAAATGAAATGAATGGAAATGGAGAGTACAGAAAGGTTGTGGCGCAAATGGGAGTGGTGCGTTGCGAAATGTAACGGAAAAAAAGGGATTGTAGAGAACAGAAATGTTGCTGCACAAATGGGAGAGAAGCGGAACGAAATGTGAGAAGAAATAAAGGGACTGCAAAGAAAAGAAATGTTGTGATGCCAATAGGAGCAGAACAGAGCAAAATGGGAACGGAAACAAAGAGACTGGAAAGAACTGAAGGACTGTGAAGCACACGAGAGCTATGCAGATTGACATGAAAGCGGAAACAAAAGAAGTGGGGAGAACAGAACTGTTGATGCGCAAATAAGAGCAGAGTGATGTGAAATAGGTGCGGAAAGAAAGGGAGTGGGGAGAAGTGAAATGTTCCGGCGCAAATGGGAGGAGAGCGAAGTGGGAGTGGAAAGAAAGGGAATGGAGAGAACTGAAAGGTTGTGGTGCAAATGGGAACAAAACGGAGTGAAATGATAGAAAAAACAATCAGAGTGGAGAGTACTGAACGTTTGTGGCACAAATGAGAAGTTGTGCAAAGCAAAATGTAATGGAAAGAAAAGGAGTGGAGAGAACAGAAATGTTGCAGTGCAAATGGGAGTGGAGCAGAACAAAATGGGAGCGGAAATAAAGGGACTGCAGATAACAGAAAAGATGCAGCGCCAATAGGAGCGGAAAAGAGCGAAATGGGAGCGGAAAAAAAGGGAGTGGAGAGAAGTGAAACATTTCGGCGAGAATGGGAGCATTGCGAAATGAGAGTGGAGAGAACAAGAAGTTTGTGGTGCAAATGGGAGCAAAGTGAAATTGGAGCGGAAAGAAAGGGAGTGGAGAGAAATGAAGGGCGGCAAAGCAAATGGGAGTGGAGCGGAGCGAAATGGGAGTGGAAACAAAGTGACTGGAGGGAACAGAAATGTTGTGGTGTAAATAGTAGCGGAGTGGAGCGAAATGGGAGCGAAAACAATGGGAGTGGACAGAAGTGAAATGTTCCGGTACAAATGGGAGTGAAATGGGAGTGGAGAGAAGTGAAAACCTGTGGCACAAATAGGAGCCTAGCGGAACGAAATGGGAGATGAAACAAAGGGACTGGAGAGAAAAGAAAGGTAGCGGTGCAAATAGGAGAGGAGTGGAGCAAAATTTGAGAGGAAACAAAAAGAGTGGAGAGAAATTATATGCTGTAGTGCTAATGTGAGCAAACTGAAATGGAAGTAGAGAGAAATGAAACGTTGCAGTGCAAATGGGAGCGAAGTGGTGCGAAATGGAAGCGGTAACAAAGGGAGTGCAGAGAAGTGAAATGTTCCATCGAGAATGGGAAGAGTGCAAAATGGGTCTGAAGGTAAGTGAAATGTTGCGGCGCGAATGGAAGCAGTGCAAAATGGGAGTGGAGAGAACTGGAAGGTTGCGGCACAAATGGGAGCAAAGTGAAATTGGAGCGGAAAGAAAGGGAGTGGAGTGAACTGAAGGGTTGCGAAGCAAATGGGAGCGGAACAGAGTAAAATGGGAGTGGAAACAAAGGGACTGGAAGGAACAGAAATGTTGCGGCGCAATAGGAGCGGAGTGAAGCAAAATGGGAGTGGAAACAAAGGGAGTGAAGAGTAATGAAAGGTTGCTGTGCAAATAAGAGAACAAAATGGGTGCGGAAACAAATAGGGAGGAGAGAACTGAAAGGTTATAGCGCAAATGGGAGCGGAGAGGAGTGAAATGGGTGTGCAGAGAACTGAAAGACTGCGGCGCAAAAAGGAGCAGAGCAGAGCAAAATAGAAGCAGAAACAAAGAGAGAGGAGAGAAATGAAAGGTTGTGGTGCAAATGGGAGCAGAGCAAAATGGGAGCGGAAATGGATGGAGAGTACTGAAAGGTTGTGGCAGAAATGGGAGCAGAGCGGAGTGGAGTAAATTGGGAGCGGAAATAAATAAAGTGGAGAATATTGAGAAGTTGCAGAGCAAATTCTAGCAGAGCGGAAGAAAATGGGAGTGGAGAGAACTGAAAGGCGGCAGTGCAAATGGGAGCTGAGTGAAATGGGAGCGGAAATGAAATGAATGGAAATGGAGAGTACAGAAAGGTTGTGGCGCAAATGGGAGTGGTGCGTTGCGAAATGTAACGGAAAAAAAGGGATTGTAGAGAACAGAAATGTTGCTGCACAAATGGGAGAGAAGCGGAACGAAATGTGAGAAGAAATAAAGGGACTGCAAAGAAAAGAAATGTTGTGATGCCAATAGGAGAAGAACAGAGCAAAATGGGAACATAAACAAAGAGACTGGAAAGAACTGAAGGACTGTGAAGCACACGAGAGCTATGCAGATTGACATGAAAGCGGAAACAAAAGAAGTGGGGAGAACAGAACTGTTGATGCGCAAATAAGAGCAGAGTGATGTGAAATAGGTGCGGAAACAAAGGGAGTGGAGAGAATCGAAAAGTTGCAGCGCAAATGTAAGCAGATCGGAGCAAAATAAGAGTGCAGAGAACTGAAATATTGTGGTGCAAATACGCGTGGAGCGGAGCGAAATGTGAGTGGAAGCAAAAGGATTGGAGAATAGAAATGTTTAGGCAAGAATGAGAGCAGAGCAAAATAAGAGTGGAGAGTAGTGAAAGGTAGAGGTGCAAATGGCATCGGAAAAAAAGGGAGTGGAGAGAACTGTAAGGTTGCAGTACAAATGGGAGCAGAGCGAAATTTGAGCAGAAAAAAAGAGATTGGAGAGAAATGACAAGTTGCGAAGCAAATGGGTGCTATACAGAATGAAATGGGAGCGGAAATAAAGGGAATG
This sequence comes from Cyrtonyx montezumae, assembly GCF_038088225.1. NCBI lineage: Eukaryota > Metazoa > Chordata > Aves > Galliformes > Odontophoridae > Cyrtonyx > Cyrtonyx montezumae. The sequence goes on from NW_027072025.1 coordinate 3,529,141, forward strand.
GAGAGAACAGAACTGTTGAGGCTCAATTAGAAGCAGAGTGGAGCAAAAAGGGAGCAGAAACAAAGGGAGTGGAGAGAAGTGAAAGGTTGCGGCGCAAATGGGAGCAGAGCAAAATTGGAACGGAAAAAAGGGAGAGGAAAGAACTGAAAGGTTGCAGCGCAAATGGGAGTTGTGTGTTGCAAAATGTAATGGAAAGAAAGGGAGTGGAGAGAACAGAAAAGTTGCAGTGCAAATAGGAGAGGAGCGGAACGATATGGGAGAGGAAAAAACAGGACTGTAGAGAACAGAAATGTTGCGGTGCAATAGGAGCGGAGCGGAAGAAAATGGGAGAGGAAATAAATGGACTTAAGTGAACAGAAATGATGCGGCGCCAATAGGAGTGAAGCAGAGCAAAATGGGAGCGGAAACAAAAGGAGTGGAAAGAACTGAAGGGCTGTGAAGCACACGGGAGCTAAGCGGAGCGACATGGGAGCGGAAACAAAGGGAGTGGGGAGAACAGAACTGTTGTGGCGCAAATAGGAGCAGAGTGAAGCGAAATAGGTGCGGAAACAAAGGGATAGGAGAGAAGTGAAATGTTCTGGCGCAAATGGGAGCAGAGCGAAATGGGAGTGGAAACAAGGGGAGAGGAGAGAACTGAAATGCTATGGTGCAAATGGGAGCAGCGAAGAGCGAAATGGGAGTGCGAAGAACTGAAAGATTGAGGCACAAATAGGAGTAGAGCAGTGCGAAATGGAAGCGGAAACAAAGGGAGTAGAGAGAAGTGCAATGTTCTGGCGAGAATGGGAGCAGTGAAAAATGGGTGATATGGGAAGTGAAATGTTCAGGCGAGAATGGGAGCAGTGCAAAATGGGAGTGGAGAAAACTGGAAGGTTGCGGCGCAAATGGGAACAAAGTGAAATTGGAGCAGAAAGAAAGGGAGTGGAGAGAAATAAAGGCCAGCAAAGAAAATGGGAGCGGAGCGGAGAGAAGTGGGAGTGGAAACAAAGGGACTGGGATGAACAGAAATGTGGCGGCGCAAATAGTAGCGGAGTGGAGCGAAATGGGAGTGGAAACAATGAGAGTTGAGAGAAATGAAAGATTACGGCAAAAATGTTAGGAAACCGAAATGGGAGTGGAGAGAAGTGAAACGTTGCTATGCAAACAAGAGTGAAGCAAAACTGGAACGGAAAAAAATAGAGAGGAGAGAACTGAAAGGTTGTGGCTCAAATGGGAGCAAAACGAAGTGAAATGGTAGAGGAAACAATCACATTGGAGAGTACTGAATGGTTGTGGCGAAAATGGGAGCAAAGCAGAGAAAAATGTGAGAAGATAGAAAAATACTGGAGAGAACTGAAAGGTTGCAGCGCAAATGGGAGCAGAGCAAAATGGGAGCGGAAATGAAAGGAATGGAGAGTACTGAAAGCTTGTAACAGAAGTGGGAGGATGGCGGAGTGAAATGGGAGAGGAAAGAAAGGGATTGGTGATAACTGAAAGGCTGCAGTACAAATTGGAGAAGCGCTGAACGAAATGGGAGCGGAAACAAAAAGAGTAGAGAACAGAAATGTTGAGTCGCAAATACTAGCAGAGTGGAGCGAAATGGGAGCAGAAAGGAAGGGAGTGGAGATAACTGAAATATTCTGGTGCAAATGGGAGTGAAATGGGAGTGGAGAGAAATGAAAAACTGCAGCGCAAAAAGGAGCAGCGCAGAGCGAAATGGGAGTGCACAGAACTGAAAGGTTGCAGCGCAAATGGGAGCGGAGCGGAAGGAAATAGTAGCAGATACAAAGATACTGGAGAGTACAGAAATGTAGCGGTGCAAATAGGAGCGGAGTGGAGCAAAATAGGAACGGAAACAAAAGGAATGGAGAGAAATGAAAAGTTGTAGCGCAAATGGGAGCAGAGCGAAATGGGAGCCAAAACAAAAGGAGAGGAGAGAACTGAACGGTTGAGGCGCAAATGGTAGCAAAACAGAGTGAAATGGGAGCGGTCATGAAAGGACTGGAGAGTACTGAAAGAGCGGAAAGAACGGGAGTGGGGAGAACAGAACTGTTGCCGCACCAATAGGACCAGAGTGCAGCAAAATAGGTGCGGAAACAAAGGAAGTGGAGTGAAGTCCATAAGTTCATAAGTTCATAAGGTTGGAAAGGACCTACAAGATCATCTAGTCCAACCATCCTCCTATCACTATCCCTACCTAACTACGAAATCAAATCTTTTAGCACCTCATCTAAATGCTTCTTGAACAGCGCTAGGGATGGTGCCTCAACCACCTCCCTAGGCAGGCCATTACAGTGCCTGACCACTCTTTCAGAAAAAAAATGTTTCCTCAGGTCTAATCTAAATCTTCCCCGGTGCAATTTCTGGCCATTCCCTCTCATCCTGTCATTATTTATCAGGGAGAAGAGGCCCACCCCCTCCTCACCACAACCCCCCTTCAGGAAGTGGTAGAGTGCAATAAAGTCTCCTCTGAGCCTCCTCATCTCCAGACTAAACAATCCCAGCTCCCTCAGCCGCTCCTCATAAGACTTGTGCTCCAGACCCCTCACCAGTTTTGTTGCCCTTCTCTGAACACGCTCCAGGGCCTCAATGTCCTTCTTGTAGTTAGGGGCCCAAAACTGAACACAGTACTCGAGGTGCGGCCGTACCAGAGCTGAGTACAGGGGGATGATCACCTCCCTGCTCCTGCTGGCTACACTATTTCTAATACAGGCCAGGAAGCTGTTGGCCTTCTTGGCCACGTGGGCACACTGCTGGCTCATGTTAAGCCGAGCATCAACCAACACCCCCAGGTCCTCTCTACGTTCTTCAAGCCATTCTGCCCCAAGCCTATAGCATTGCATGGGGTTATTGTGGCCAAAGTGCAGGACCCGGCACTTGGTCTTATTGAACCTCATCCCATTGAGCTCAGCCCAGCTGTTCAGCCTATCCAAATCCCTCTGAAGGGCCTCTCTACCCTCAGGCAGTTTGACACATCCTCCCAACTTGGTGTCATCTGCAAACTTACTGAGGGTACACTCAATTCCCTCATCTAGGTCATCAATAAAGATATTAAACAAGATGGGCCCCAAAAATGACCCTTGGGGGACACCACTCGTAACAGGACACCAGCTGGACTTAACTCCATTAACTACTACCCTCTGGGCACGGCCCTCCAGCCAGTTCTCCACCCAGAGAAGAGTGAACCTGTCCACACCACGGACTGCCAGTTTCCTCAGGAGAATACTGTGGGAGACCTCGTCAAAGGCCTTGCTGAAGTCCAGGTAGACTACATCAACAGCCTTTCCCTCATCTACCTGTCTGGTCACCAAGTCATAGAAGGAGATGAGGTTGGACAAGCACGACCTGCCCCTGGTGAACCCGTGCTGGCTGGGTCTGATCCCTTTATTGCCATGCACGTGTCGTGTGATTTCCCTCAAGATCATTTGTTCCATAACTTTCCCTGATACCGAGGTCAGGCTGACAGGCCTGTAGTTCCCCAGGTCTTCCTTACGACCTTTCTTGTAGATGGGAGTCACATCGGCAAGCCTCCAATCTTGTGGGACCTCTCCAGATAACCAGGAATTCTGATAGATGTCCGAAAGTGGCTCGGCAATCACCTCTGCTAGCTCCCTCAGCACCCTTGGGTGGATCCCATCTGGTCCCATGGACTTGTGGCAGTTCAGATGGAGGAGAAGATCTCTGACCTTCTCTGCTTGGATCACAGGGGGTGCATGCGCCCCGTCCCGGACTTCCACGTAAGGGCAAGTACCGTGTGGACAACTGTTCTGTCTATTAAAGACAGATGTGAAGAAGGCATTGAGAACCTCAGCCTTTTCCTTATCATCTGTGGTTACATTCCCTTACTCGTCAAGTAAAGGAGAGAAATTTTCCTTAGTTTTTCTCTTGCTGTTAATATATTTGTAAAAGGGTTTCCTGTTCTCCTTTACAGCAGTAGCCAGTCTAAGTTCAAGCTGGGCTTTAGCATTTCTAATTTTCTGCCTGCAGATCTTGGCCAGTTCTCTGTAGTCACCCCAAGTAGCCTGACCCATCTTCCAGTGGACATAGACTCTCTTTTTCTCTCGGAGTCTCAACAAAAGATCCCGGTTCATCCACACTGGTCTTTTTCTTCTCCGGCTTGACTTACGGGACTCCGGGACTGCCTGCTCCTGTGCCTTTAAGATTTCCATCTTGAGGAGCATCCAGGCTTCCTGGACCCCTTTACCCCTCAGGAGCAAGTCCCGAGGGATCCTTGCAACAGGTGTCCTGAACAGGTCAAAGTCTGCCCTCCGGAAGTCCAAGGTAATAGTTTTGCTAGTCACCCTCTTGACGTCACCCAGAATGGCAAACTCCACCATTTCATGGTCACTCTGGCCAAGACAATCTCCAACCTTCACATCCCCTACTAGTCCTTCCCTGTTAGTGAAAAGTAGGTCAAGCAAGGCATCTCCCCTGGTAGGCTCTTGCACCAGCTGTGTCAGGAAGCAATCATCCACACATTCTAGAAATCTCAAGGACTGCTTCCTCTGCGCAGTATTATATTTCCAGCATATATCAGGGAAGTTGAAGTCCCCCATGAGAACGAGTGCTGGCCATCGTGCAACATCTACGAGTTGTTTATAGAACACCTCGTCTATTTCTTCATCCTGACTAGGTGGTCTATAACAGACCCCCACCACGATGTCACTCCTAAAGACCATCCCCCTGATCCTTATCCATAGACACTCTACTTTATCATTTCCAACCACAAGCTCTTCAACATCAAAACACTCTCTGATACAGAGAGCTATGCCACCACCCTTTCTTCCCTGTCTATCCCTTCTGAAGAGCTAGTAGCCATCAATCCCAGTATTCCAGTCATGGGAGAGGTCCCACCATGTTTCTGTAATAGCCACAAGGTCATAGTTAGCCTGCCTCACAATGGCTTCAAGCTCTTCTTGTTTATTGCCCATGCTGCGTGCATTGGTATAGATGCACTTCAGCTGAGATATCTGCCTCACCCCTTTCTCCAGCACAGCCTCCTTAGGCTCTTTACTGTTGAGCCCTGTTTTATCCCCTTCCCCCATCACAGCTAGTTTAAAGCTCTCTCAATGAGTCCAGCTAGCTCCTGTGCTAGGATTCGTTTCCCTCTTTGGGATAGGTGCGTCCCATTAACAGATAACAGGCCAGGAGCCGAGTAAACTGTCCTATGGTCAAAAAACCCAAAGTGTCTATCCCTACACCAACCTCTCAGCCAGTTATTCATCACCTGTGTTTTCCTAGCCCATTCTGTGTCCTTCACCGCCCCAGAAGGTATGGAAGCAAACACCACTTGTGCTCCCACCCCTTGAACTAAACGCCCTAATCCCCTGAAATCTCTTTTCATAGTTCGCAGACTTCTCTGAGATATTTCATTGCAGTCTGCCTGAACTACGAGTAATGGGTAGTAGTCGATGGGGCGTATCAAGTCCGGGAGTCTTCTAGTAATGTCCCTGATCTGAGCCCCAGGGAGACAGCACACTTCCCTGCGGTTTTGGTCTGGTCTGCAAATGGGGCTCTCAGTTCCCTTTAGAAGGGAGCCACCCACTACGATCACCTTCCTTTCTTTCTTAGTAGCAGCAGTCTCAATGCACAGAGGTGACTGCCTTGCCATTGGTGACCTCCTGCGGGAATCTTCCTGCACTTCACCCCTTATCACCTCTTCAACTTCCAATGCTGCAAATCTATTGCTTAGGGGTATCTGGGGACACTGGGGAGGCAGAGGGGGAGATTGCCCACGGTACCGAGCAGGGTACTGAGCAGGGACTCTCTGCCAGCCCTCCCTATCCCTCAGATATCCCCCTTCTGCCCTACGGGGACAGGTCAGGGAGTCCACCAGCAACTGTGGGGGATCTCCCTGGTGCCTTTCTCTCTGGCACTCTAGGGAGCTACTCCACCAGTCAATCTCCCGCTCACAGTCCCTGATGGCCCTCAGTCTCTCAACCTCCTCTTTCAGTTCAACCACCACCATGTTAAGCAGATCTTCCACCTGCTCACACCTTGCACAGGAGAACTGCTTAGCATCCTCATCTAGTAGTAGCAGGCTCTGGCACTCCTTGCAACCAAGTTCTGGCGCAAATAGGAGCTTAGCAAAATGTTACTGGAAACAAAGGGAGAGGAGAGAACTGAAAGGTTGTGGTGCAAATGGGAGTGGTGAAGAGCGAAATGGGAGTGCAGAGAACTGAAAGATTGAGGAGCAAATACGAGCACAGTGGTGAGAAATGGGAGCGGAAACAAGGGGAGTGGAGAGAAGTGAAATGTTCCAGTGAGAATGGGAGCAGTGCAAAATGGGAGTGGAGAGAACTGGAAGGTTGCGGCGCAAATTGGACCAGTGCAAAATGGGAGGGGAGAAAACTGAATAGTTGCGGTGTAAATGGGAGAGAAGCGAAAATGGAGCGGAAACAAAGGGAGTGGAGAGAACTGAGTTTTGGGGAGCAAATGGGAGCGGAGCAAAGTAAAATGGGAGCGGAAACGAAGGGTCTGGAGAGAAAATATATGTTGCAGAATAAAGGTCGCAGCATATAAGGTTGCAGCGCAAATGGGAGCAGAGCAAAAGGGGAAATGAAAGGAATGGGGAGTACATAAAGGTTGTGGCAGAAATGGGAGCAGGGCGGAACGAAATGGGAACAGAAAGAAAAGGAGTGGAGAGAACTGTAAGGCTGCAGCTCAAATTGGTGGGGAGCTGAAAGAAATGGGAGCTGAAACAAAGGGACTGGAGAGAACAGAAATGTTGTGGCACAATAGGAGCTGAGTGAAGTGAAATAGGAGCGGAAACAAAGAGAGAGGAGAGAAATGAATGGTTGTGATGCAAATGGGAGAAGAGCCAAATGGGTGCGGAAACAAATAGGGAGGAGGGAACTGAAAGGTTGTGGCGCAAATGGGAGTGGTGCGGTGTGAAATGGGAGCGGAAAGAAAGGGAGTGGAGAGAAGTGAAATGTTTTGGCGAGAATGGGAGCAGGGCAAAATGGGTGTGGAGGGAAGTGAAATGTTTCTGTGAGAATGGGAGCAGTTCAAAATGGGAATGGAGAGAAGTGAAAGGTTGCGGTGCAAAAGGGAACGGAATGGAATTGAAGCGGAAAGAAAGGGAGTGGAGGGAAATGAAGGGCTGCAAAGGAAATGGGAGCGGAGCGGATTAAAATGAGAGTGGAAACAAAGGGACTGGAGAGAACAGAAATGTAGTGGTTCATAAAGGAGCGGAGTAGAGCGAAAAAGGAGCGGAAACAAAGAGAGGAGAGAAATGAAAGGTTGCAGCGAAAATGGGAGCAGAGCAAAATTAGAGCGGAAAAGAAAGGAATGGAGAATACTGAAAGGCTGTGGCAAAAATGGGAGCAGAGCAGAGCAAAATGGGAGTGGAAAGAAAGGGAGAAGAGAGAAAAGAAAAGTTGCAGAGAAAATTGGAGAGGAGCTCAACTAAATTGGAGGGGAAACAAATGGATTGGAGAGAACAGAAATATAGCGGTGGAAATAGGAGCAGAGTGGAGCAAAAAAGAAGTGGAAATAAAAGGAGTGGAGAGAAATGAAAGGTTGTGGTGCAAATGAAAGCATAGCAAAATGGGAGCAGAAACAAAGGGAGAGGTGAGAACTGGAAGGTTGCGGCGCAAATGGGAGGAAAGTGAATTTGGAGCAGGAAAAAATGGAGTGGAGAGAAATATATGGCTGCGAATCAAATGGGAACGGAGCGGAGCCAAATGGAAGTTGAAAAAAAGGGCCTGGAAGGAGCAGTAATGTTGCGGGGCAAATACTAGCGGAGTGGAGAGAAATGGGAGCGTAAACAATGGGAGTGGAGAGAAATGAAAGTTTATGGCGCAAATGTTAGCAAACCGAAATGGCAGAGAGAAATGGGAGAAGAAAGAAAGGAAGTGGAGAAAACGGAAAGGTTGCAGCGCAAATGGGAGCAGAGCAAAATGGAAGAGGAAATGAAAGGAATGGAGAGTACATAAAGGTTGTGGCAGAATTGGGAGCGGGGCGAAGCAAAATGGGAGCAGAAAGAAAAGGAGTGGAGAGAACTGAAAGGCTGCAGCGCAAGTTAGAGGGGAACTGAACGAAATGGGAGCTGAAACAAAGGGACTTGTCACCTGTTTGCGGGACAGTTTGACCCGGTACCGTGACAACTGAGGCAGGGGACCCACGGGCCCACACCCCGGGGAAGGGGAAAGGGGAAAAAGGAGAAGGGAGATGGGCCTAGGAACAAAACAGCGGCAACAATCTGAGGAGGAAAGCTAATTTACTAAATAAGATAACAGAAAGGAAAATAACACAATATAATATAATATAATTGGAATTGAGACAAATGAATCAAATAAAATGAGCAAGAGAGAGAGTGTCCGATAAACCGAAGGCCTTACGCTAACGCTGAAGGCAGACGGCTGCAACAAACACCCACTGCCGAGCTCGGTCCCAAAGGCAAGAGAGAGTCCCGTGACTGCAGACAGTTTTTATCTTTCTCTCTGAGCGTAAACACGTAAGAACGCAAAGCATCGCAAAGTCCTCTGGGGAATGCAGTTCTTCTTCTCTTCTGAGACAGGTATACCTGGAACTATCGATGATCCACAGAGCTGGAACATTAACTCTTTAACTCTAAATGCACTACATGATGTTATGATGTGGAATACCAGTACCAAAAATCATAAAACCATGACAGGACTGGAGAGAATAGAAATGTTGCGGCGCAATAGGAGCGGAGTGAAGTGAAATAGGAGCAGAAACAAAGAGAGAGGAGAGAAATGAAAGGTTGCGATGCAAAAGGGAGCAGGGCAAAATTAGAGCGGAAAAGAAAGGAATGGCGAATACTGAAAGGCTGTGGCAAAAATGGGAGCAGAGCGGAGCAAAATGGGAGCGGAAAGAAAGGGAGAGAAGAGAACAGAAAGGTTGCAGAGAAAATTGCAGAGGAGCAAAACTAAATGGGAGCGGAAAAAAAGGGATTGCAGAGAAGTGAAATGTAGTAGCGCAAATAGGAGCAGAATGGAGCAAAATAGAAGCGGAAACAAAAGGAGTGAATGGGAGCTAAGCGGAGTGAAATGGGAGCCGAAAGTAGGGGACAGAGAGCATAGAATTGTTGCGGCGCAAGTAGAAGCAGAGTAGAGTGAAATGAGAGCGGAAATGAATGGAGTGGAGTGAAGTGAAATGTTCCAGTGCAAGTGGGAGCGTAAGGGGAGTAAAGAGAAGTGAAAGGTTGCAGCGCAAATGGGAGCGAAGAGAAATAGGAACGGAAACAAAGGGAGAGGAGAGATCTGAATAGTTGTGGTGAAAATGGGAGTGGAGTGGTGCGAAATGAGAGCAGAAAAAAGGGTGTGGAGAGAAGTGAAATGTTCCGTCGAGAATGGGAGAAGTGCAAAATGGGTGTGGAGAGAAGTGAAATGTTTCTGCGAGAATGGGAGCAGTGCAAAATGGGAGTGGAGAGAAGTGCAAGTTTGCAGTGCAAATAGGAACGGTGTGGAATCGGAGCGGAAAGAAAGACAGTGGAGAGAAATGAAGGGCTGCGAAGCAAATGGGAACGGAGCAGAGTGAAATGGAAGTGGAAACAAAGGGACTGGAGGGAACAGAAATGTTGCGGCGCAAATGGGAGTGAAACGGGAGTGGAGAGAAATTAAAGGCTGCAGCGCAAAAAGGAGCGGCGCAGAGCGAAATGGGAGCGCAGAGCACTGAAAGGTTGCAGCGCAAATAGGAGCGGAGGGGAATGAAATGGTAGCTGATACAAAGGGACTGGAGAGAAGAGAAATGTAGCGGTGCAAATAGGAGCGGACTGGAGCAAAATAGAAGCGGAAACAAAGGGAGTGGAGAGAAGTGAATTGTTCCGGTTAGAACGGGAGCAGTGGAAAATGGGTGAGGAGGGAAGTGAAATGTTCCGGCGAGAATGGGAGCAGTGCAAAAAGGGAGTTGAGAGAACTGAAGGGCTGCGAAGCAAATGGGAGAGGAACAGAGTGAAATGGGAGTGGAAACAAAGACAGTGGAGATAACTGAGTGGTTGTAGTGCAAATAGGAGCAGATCGCAGTGAAATGGGAGTGGAAAAAAACAAAGAGGAGAGGACTGAAAGGTTGCAGCGCAAATGGGAGTGGAGCCAAACGAAATGGGAGCGGAAATAAAGGGACTGCAGAGAACAGAAAAGATGCGGCGCCAATAGAAGCGGAGCAGAGCGAAATGGGAGCGGAAACAAATGGAGTGGAAAGAACTGAAGGGCTGTGAAGCACACAAGAGCTAAGCGGAGTGAAATGGGAGTGGAAAGAACGGGAGTGGGGAGAACATAACTGTTGTGGCGTGAAGAGGAGCAGAGTGAAGCGAAATAGGTGCGGAAACAAAGGGAGTGGAGAGAACTAAACAACTGCGAAGCAAATGGGAGCAGAATGGTGTGAAATGGGTAGGGAAACAAAGGGACTAGAAGGAACAGAAATGTTGCGGCGCAAATACTAGCGGTATGGAGCAAAATGGGAGCATAACAAAGGGAGTTGAAAGAACTGAAATGTTCCGGGAAAAATAAGAGCAAAATGGGAGTGCAGAGAATTGAAAGGTTGCATCAAAAATGAGAGCGGGGCGGAATGAAATGAAAGCTGAAACAAAAAGACTTGAGAGAACAGAAACGTAGCGGTGCAAATTGGAGAGGATTGGAGCGAAATAGCGGAAACTAAGAGGGGATAAATGAAAGGTTGCGGCGCAAATGGGAGTGGAGCGGAATGAAATGGGAGCAGAAACAAAGGGAGAGGAGTGAAAAGAAATGCTGCGCTACAAATAGGAGTGGAGTGGAGCAAAACGGGAGTGAAAACAAAGGGAGTGGTGAGAACTGAAAGGTTGCAGTGCAAATTGGAGCAGAGCGGAACGAAATGGGAGCAGAAAGAAGGACTGGAGAGAACAGAAATGTTGGGGTGCAAATAAGAGCGGAGTGGAACAAAATGGGAGCGGAAAAGAAGGGAGAAGAGAGAAATGAATGGTTGTGGCGTAAAAGTGAGCGGTGCGAAGCGAAATGGGAGTGAAGAGAACTGAAAGATGGTGGCGCAAATAGGAGCGGAGCGGAGCAAAATGGGAGCGGAAACAAAGGGAGTGGAAGAAACTGAAGGGCTGCGTAGCACATGGGAGCTAAGCCGAGTGAAATGGGAGCAGAAATGAAGGGACAGGAGAGAATAGAATTGTTGCAACGCAAGTAGAAGCAGAGTGGAGCAAAATGGGAGCGGAAACGAAGGGAGTGGAGTGAAGTGAAATGTTCCAGCGCAAGAGGGAGCGAAACGGGAATGGAGAGAAGTGAAAGATTGCAGCACAAATGGGAGCAGAGAGAAATGGGAAGGGAACCAAATGGAGGGAAAAGAACTGTAAGGTTGCATCGCAAAGGGGAGCAGTGTGGAGCAAAATGGTTGTGGAAATAAAGTGAGTGGAGAGAACTGAAAGGTTGCAGTGCAAATTGGAGCGAAGCAGAGCAAACTTGGAGCGGAAACTAAGGGAGTGGAGAGAAATTAAAGGCTGCGGTGCAAATAAGAGTGGAACGGAAATGAAGTGAGTGGGGAGAACTGAAATTTTGCGGAGCAAATGGGAGCAGATTGGAGCGAAATAGGAGCGGAAACAAATGAGAGTAGATTGAACTGAATGTTTGTGGTGCAAATGGGAGTGGAGCAGAGCGAAATGGGAGTGTAGAGAAATGAAATGTTGCATCACAAATGGGAGCGGATCAGAGCAAAATGGTTGTGGAAATAAAGGGAGTGGGTACAATTGTAAGTTTGCGGTGCAAATGGGAGTGGAGCAAAATGGGAGAAGAAAGAAAGGGAGTGGAGAGAACGGAAAGTTTTGCGGTACAAATGGGAATGGAGCGAAATAGGAGTGGAATCAATTGGAGGGAAGAGAACTGTAAGGTTGCATCAGAAATGGGAGCGTAGCTGTTGTGGTTTTGTGGTTTTGATGCCGGTATTCCACATCAGAGCATCATGCAGCAGTTAAGGAGTTAATGCTGTGGGAGCAGCAGAGGGGAGAGGCGGAGCTCCGCACCGGATGCGAGGCGGCGCTCGGTCTGGGCGCGTTGCTCTGGGCTGCCGTGGAGGTTCAGCACGTGTGCTTCCCCTGCGGGTCCTCCTTAGCGTAAGCTCATAGCTTTTGGTTTGGAAATTTTTCTCTCTCTTTCAATTGTTCAATTTTATTAGATTTAGTAAAGTTACCGTTCCTTCTCAGATCGTGCCATTGTTTTCTTGTAGACCCATCTCTTCCCGCCGTTTCCGCCTCCCCCTCCCGGAGCGTGGCTCTGCTCGGGCGGCCGCGCGGCCACTGACGCAGTTTCTTTTTCTCTCCCCTCTCCCTTCTCGGTTTTCCCTTGGGTCACTGTCACGGACAACACCGTGACAATTATTGGTGGAGAATGCGGGCAGTGCAGTATTGGCACTCCATTGTAAATCTGGTGCAGAGTGGACTAACGTTTTTCATGTACCTTATAGCATGCTGGCGTCTTTTTAAGCTCCTCGCGTTCAGCACCGGAGTAATGTGGATATACAGCTACTTTAGTGTGCTGAGGGGGTTACATGCCTCCTACCTAAACACCCTGGCTAATGTGACAGATTATGCAGCATTTGGAATGGTTTCCAGTTACTCTTTTCAGGTCTTTACCTATATTCAGGATGTCAACCTGACAACTGTGTTATCTATTTTCCTGAATGCTCTCTTGGCAATTTATATCATATGGAGGAAGCCTTCCTCAAAACCAGAGAGTGTTGAATGGCAGGGAAGGTGGAAAAAATTAGGAAAGAAATTAGAAGCGTGGGGACCCCCGGTGTTATGCAATTTTGATCTTGAGCACCTGTGGGATCCTGAGAAATTCAGTGAGTGTTTAGGTAAGGAGTCATGTGACTCAGGACGGTCTGAGAAGGAATGTATTGTTTGGGGTCTGGCTTGTGCTTATCGAGCCATAATTGATATTCTGGAGAGAAATGGTTTCCAAACCAAGGTCCAAAGCAAAAATGAAAACCTCCAAGTTAGACCTGACCAATCACAGGAAGCACCGGTATCAGTGTCGGTTGCCCCTGTGGAAGGCCAGAAATGGACACGGCCGTCCTCGCGCCTAGAACGGAAAGAAGAAGCAGAGAAAAAAAAGGAAGATCCAGGCGAGGGGCCCTCCTCAGCACCACCACCACCACCTAAAAAGGCCACTAAGAAAAGTGAGAGACATGGAGAAGACAGCGATGATGATGGAGTCACTGTTACCACTACTCGTCGGCCCCTAAAGATGACTGAAATACAAGGTTCAAGAAAGGAGTTTGTACGGCTCTCGGGTGAATCTATTGTCACCTGGTTGCTGCGGTGTTGGGACAGCGGTGCCAGCAGCGTGTCCCTAGATGGCAGCGAAGCCCGCCAACTGGCAAGCATTGCCCGAGACCCAGCTATCGACAGAGGAATTGGCAGATGTCTGAATGGAGTCGCTACCCTCTGGGAACGAGTCCTAGTGGCTGTAAAGGATAGATACCCTTACAAAGATGATCTGGAGCCTAAGGTGGAAAGATGGAACACCGTGGAGAAAGGCATCCAATTTTTGAGAGAAACAGCCGTAGTAGAGATGCTGTATGATCCCAATTTCGTCCCTAACAATCCACACCAGGACCGTGATCCTGATAGAGTAAGGTGCACACCTGATGTATATCGCAAGCTCTCAAAAACAGCACCAGAGAGGTACGCAAGTACACTGGTAGCAATGTTCCATAGATTCGAGGGTCAAGACAGAAGACTCCCAGTTTATGAATTGACTATTACTCTCCAAAACTTTGAACAACAGTTTCCACCATCACGTGCTTCCATTGCAGCTATAGTAGCAGAAGAAGTAGGTGAGATAAAGAAAACTATACTGGAGGAACTGTCATTACTGATGAATAGGGATGAACCTGTGTCAGTATTGGAAACACCTGATGAAGACGAGCATGACGCAAAGAATCTGATGAAGCAATTTATCAAACTGTTGAAAGTCTCGGCCACTAAAGGCAACCGCCCCTCTGCACGAGCAAATGACGGCAGTAACATCATGTCACGTGTGGCCATGTGGAGCTTCTTACGAGAAAACGGAGAGGACATGAGGAAGTGGCATAAAAAACCCACTCCTGTACTGCGAGCACGGGTGAGAGAACTACAGCAGAGATCAGCCACCAATGAAATTGCTCCTGTCACTGCAGGTAACCAATAGAGGGGCCCTGCCCTCAGCCAGGGGAGGGAAAGGGATAACAGAGTGTATTGGACTGTGTGGATTAGATGGCCTGGCACATTAGAGCCACAAAGATATAAGGCACTGGTGGACACTGGTGCACAGTGCACTCTGATGCCCTCGAGTTATAAAGGGACAGAATTGATTCATATTTCTGGAGTGACTGGGGGTTCTCAGGAACTGTCTGTGTTGGAGGCAGAAATAAGCCTCACCGGTAAAACCTGGCAGAAGCATCCCATAGTGACTGTACAGGGGGCTCCATGCATACTCGGTATTGACTATCTCAGAAGGGGACATTTCAAGGATCCCAAGGGGTACCGATGGGCTTTTGGAATAGCTGCTGTAGATGCAGACAACATTCAGCAGCTGTCTGTTTTACCTGGCCTGTCAGAAGATCCGTCTGTTGTGGGGGTACTGAAAGTGAAAGAGCAGCAGGTACCTGTCGCTACATAAACAGTGCACAGACGGCAGTACCGCACCAACAGGGATTCCTTGCTCCCCATTCATAACTTGATCCGTCAGCTAGAGAGCCAGGGAGTGATCAGCAAGACTCACTCACCTTTTAACAGCCCCATATGGCCGGTGCGTAAAGCCAGTGGAGAATGGAGGCTGACGGTAGATTACCGTGGCCTGAATGAAGTCACACCCCCACTGAGTGCTGCTGTGCCAGATATGTTGGAGCTGCAGTATGAACTGGAGTCAAAAGCAGCCAAGTGGTATGCCACTATTGACATTGCCAATGCATTCTTTTCTATTCCTTTGGCCACAGAGTGCAGACCACAGTTTGCTTTCACCTGGAGGGGCGTTCAGTACACCTGGAACCGTTTGCCCCAGGGGTGGAAACACAGCCCAACCATCTGCCATGGGCTGATTCAAACCACACTGGAACAGGGTGGGGCACCTGAGCACCTCCAGTATATCGATGACATTGTTGTGTGGGGTGATACAGCAGAGGAAGTTTTTGAAAAAGGAGAGCAAATAATCCAAATTTTTCTGGGTGCTGGTTTTGCTATTAAACGGAACAAAGTGAAGGGACCTGCCCAAGAAATTCAATTCCTTGGAGTAAAATGGCAAGATGGACGTCGTCACATTCCAGGAGATGTGATTGACAAAATCACCAGTATGTCACCACCCACTAGCAAGAAAGAGACACAGTCTTTTCTAGGTGTAGTAGGTTTCTGGAGGATGCACATCCCAAACTACAGCCTCATAGTAAGCCCCCTCTATCAAGTGACTCGGAAAAAGAATAATTTTGCATGGGGTCCTGAACAGCAGCAGGCCTTTGAGCAAATCAAGCAGGAGATAGCCCGTGCTGTGGCCCTGGGGCCAGTTCAGTTGGGACAGGATGTGAAAAACATCCTCTACACTGCTGCTGGAGAGAAAGGTCCCACTTGGAGTCTGTGGCAAAGAGCCTCTGGGGAGACCCGAGGCCGACCCCTTGGATTTTGGAGCAGAGCGTACAGGGGTTCAGAGGAGTGCTACACTCCAACTGAGAAGGAGATTTTGGCCGCATACGAGGGGGTTCGGGCTGCCTCTGAAGTAATTGGTACTGAGACACAGCTCCTCCTGGCACCTCGACTGCCAGTGCTGAATTGGATGTTCAAAGGAAAGGTTCCCCCCACCCATCATGCTACCGATGCCACCTGGAGTAAGTGGATTGCACTGATTACACAGCGAGCTCGGATGGGGAACCTCAACCGTCCAGGAATCCTGGAGGTGATCATGGACTGGCCTGAAGGCAAGAAATTTGGAACATCCCCATCAGAGGAGATACCACGTGCTAAAGAGGCCCCACCATATAACGAACTACTAGAGAATGAAAAGACGTATGCCCTCTTCACTGATGGATCGTGTCGTATTGTTGGGAAGCATCGCAGATGGAAGGCTGCTGTGTGGAGCCCCACACGACGAGTTGCAGAGGCCACCGAAGGAGAAGGAGAGTCAAGCCAATTTGCGGAGGTAAAGGCTGTCCAGCTGGCCTTAGATGTGGCTGAACGGGAGAGGTGGCCCATGCTATATCTTTATACTGACTCTTGGATGGTGGCAAATGCTTTATGGGGTTGGTTGCAGCAGTGGGAACAGGACAACTGGCAACGGAAGGGTAAACCTATTTGGGCTGCTGAACTGTGGAAAGACATTGCTGCCCGAACAAAAAGGTTGGGTGTAAAGGTGCGCCATGTAGATGCTCATGTGCCCAAGAATCGAGCTACTGAAGAGCAGAGAAATAACCATCAGGTAGATCGAGCTGCCAGAATTGAGGTGTCTCAGATTGATTTGGACTGGCAGAACAAAGGAGAGCTGTTTTTAGCTCGGTGGGCCCATGAGACCTCTGGCCATCAAGGAAGGGATGCGACCTATAAGTGGGCTAGAAACCAGGGGGTGGACTTAACTATGGATGCCGTTGCACAGGTTATTCATGACTGTGACACATGTGCCATAATTAAACAGGCCAAGAGGATGAAACCCCTCTGGCAGGAAGGGCGATGGGAAAAGTATAAATATGGGGAGGCGTGGCAGGTTGATTTTATCACCTTGCCACGAACTCGCGATGGTAAGCGTTACGTGCTCACCATGGTGGAGGCGACCACTGGGTGGCTTGAGACATATGCAGTACCCCATGCTACCGCCCGAAACACCATCTTAGGGCTCGAGAGACAAGTCCTATGGAGACATGGCACTCCAGAGAGAATTGAGTCCGATAATGGGACTCATTTCAAAAATTCTCTTGTGGATATCTGGGCCAAAGAACACGGCATTGAATGGATCTACCATATCCCCTACCATGCACCAGCTGCTGGTAAGATCGAGCGCTACAACGGGTTGTTAAAAACCACGTTGAGAGCAATGGGTGGTGGGACATTCAAGCACTGGGAGAAGCATCTGGCAGAAGCCACCTGGCTGGTCAACACTAGGGGATCAGTCAACCGAGAGGGTCCTACACAGTTTGGCTCCCTACAGACCATAGAGGGAGATAAGGTCCCTGTGGTACATGTGAGGAGCATGTTGGGAAAAGCGGTGTGGGTCCTTCCAGCCTCTGGAAAGGGCAAACCCCTCCGTGGAACCGTTTTTGCGCATGGACCTGGGTGCACCTGGTGGGTAATGGGTAAAAATGGGGACGTCCAGTGTGTCCCACAAGGGAATTTGATGCTGGGGGAATGCAGTCTGTAATTACGTGTGTATGTATGTATATATATATATATATATGTTTCTATGTAACTCATGTTATTACTGTTTGGTTATGTATAGATGTGTGTTAAGCATGATGTGATGATGTGGAATAAGGGGTGGAATGTTGTGGTTTTGTGGTTTTGATGCCGGTATTCCACATCAGAGCATCATGCAGCAGTTAAGGAGTTAATGCTGTGGGAGCAGCAGAGGGGAGGGGCGGAGCTCCGCACCGGATGCGAGGCGGCGCTCGGTCTGGGCGCGTTGCTCTGGGCTGCCGTGGATGTTCAGCACGTGTGCTTCCCCTGCGGGTCCTCCTTAGCGTAAGCTCACAGCTTTTGGTTTGGAAATTTTTCTCTCTCTTTCAATTGTTCAATTTTATTAGATTTAGTAAAGTTACCGTTCCTTCTCAGATCGTGCCGTTGTTTTCTTGTAGACCCATCTCTTCCCGCCGTTTCCCCCTCCCCCTCCCGGAGCGCGGCTCTGCTCGGGCGGCCGCGTGGCCACTGACGCAGTTTCTTTTTCTCTCCCCTCTCCCTTCTCGGTTTTCCCTTGGGTCACTGTCACGGACAACACCGTGACAGTAGCAGAGCGAAAGGGGAGTGGAAACAATAGGAGTGGAGACAACTGTAAGGCTGCGATGCAAATGGGAGCGAAGCAGAGTGAAATGGGAGCGGAAACTAAGGGAGTGGAGATAACTGAAATGTTCCGGCGCAAATGGGAGTAAATTGGGAGTGGAGAGAGACAACTTCACTGGTCGTTGGTCTGTGCTGTAATTCTCTCACCCATGCTCACAGTGCAGGAATGCGTTTTTGATGCCATTCCTTCATATCTTCTCCATCTTCACGTAAGTAACTCCACAGAGTCGCGCGTGACATGAAGTTAGTGTTGTCATTTGCTCGAGCAGGACGGCATTTGCTTCTGATAGCTGTAATCTTGAAAATTCATAAGGAACTGAGAGGAGAACCTGGACACCCATTCAAATATTGTTTGGTTTGTTAGCATGGTATCGTTTGTTACATTAGCCGGGGTGCCCAGGTATCTGGTAGATGCCACCATCACTGCTTTTAGTTTGTCATATAGGGACCAGGCTCCATAGATCAGACTGGCAAGCTTAACCAAGTTCCAATATGTTTTGATCATTAAAAGGGAAAAAGCAATGAAATACAATCCCTGTAATGGCAGTTTTAACAGAAACAGTAAAAACATTTTCTTCCTTTATTCAAACAAGCTGGCAGGACCCGAAAAGTTTACAAATATCCCAGAAGAACTGGCAGTATGCCTGGACTTCAAGGTCGTGTTTTGCCGTACAGGACCTGCAGTACAGATTAGCGTCCTAACAAAAGACAGAGATTCACTCTAAAAGTATGTCTCTGCCCGGCTAAGGCAGCTAGTTTTGCCCCACATTGGGCGCCAAAAATGTTACCGGTTTGCGGGACAGTTTGACCCGGTACCGTGACAATTGAGGCAGGGGACCCATGGGCCCACACCCCGGGGAAGGGGAAAGGGGAAAGGGAAAATGGAGAAGGGAGATGGGCCTAGGAACAAAACAGCGGCAACAATCTGAGGAGGAAAGCTAATTTACTAAATAGATATCAGAAAGGAAAAATAGCACAATATAATATAATATAATTGGAATTGAGGCAAATGAATCAAATAAAATGAGCAAGAGAGAGAGTGTCCGATAAACCGAAGGCCTTACGCTAACACTGAAGGCGGACGGCTGCAACAAACACCCACTGCCGAGCTCGGTCCCGAAGGGAAGAGAGAGTCCCGTGATCGCAGACAGTTTTTATCTTTCCCTCTGGGCGGAAATATGTAAAAATGCAAAGCATCACAAAGTCCTCTGGGGAATGCAGTCCTTCTTCTCTTCTGAGATAGGTACACCCAGAACTATCAACGATCCACACAGCTGGAGCATTAACTCTTTAACTCCCAATACTCCACATGATGTTATGATGTGGAATATCAATAATACAACAAAAGTCATAGAACCACAACAGGAAAGAGAAATGAATGGCTGCGAAGCAAATGGGAATGGAGCGGAGCCAAATGGGAGTGGAAAAAAAGGGCCTGGAAGGAACAGTAATGTTGCAGCGCTAATACTAGCGAGGTGGAGCAAAATGGGAGCGGAAAAAATGGGAGTGGATAGAAATGAAAGGTTATTGCGCAAATGTTAGCAAACCGAAATGGCAGAGAGAAATGGGAGAAGAAAGATAGGGAGTGGAGAGAACTGAAAGGTTTCAGCACAAACAGGAGCAGAGCAAAATGAGAGCGGAAATGAAAGGAATGGAGAGTACATAAAGGTTGTGGCAGTAATGGGAGCGGGGCAGAGCAAAATTGGAGCAGAAAGAAAAGGAGTGGAGAGAACTGAACGGCTGCAGCACAAATGGGAGGGGAGCTGAACGAAATGGGAGTGGAAACAAAGGGACTGGAGAGAAGTGAAAGTTTTTGGCACAACTGGAAGCAGAGCGAAAAGGAAGTGGAGAGAAGTGTATGATTTCGGCAGAAATGGGAGCGGAGCAAAATTGTAGCCGAAACATAGGGATAGGAGAGAATTTAATTGTTGCGGCACAAATGGGAGCAGAGCAAAATGGGAGTGGAGGCAAATGGATTGGAGACAAGAGAAAGGTTGTGGCGCAAATGAGAGCGAAGCTGAATGAAAAGGGCGCTG
Organism: Cyrtonyx montezumae; assembly: GCF_038088225.1. NCBI lineage: Eukaryota > Metazoa > Chordata > Aves > Galliformes > Odontophoridae > Cyrtonyx > Cyrtonyx montezumae. Next base: position 3,549,106 of record NW_027072025.1, read on the forward strand.
AAACAAAGGGACTGGAGAGAAATAAATGTTGCGGTGCAAAAAGGAGTGTAGTGGAGCAAAATCGGAGCAGAAACAAAAGGAGTAGAGAGAACTGAAAGGTTGCAGCTAAAGTGGGAGTGGAGCTCAGCGAAATCGTAGTGGAAACAATGGGAGTGGAGAGAACTGAAAGGTTGCATCGGACATGGGAGCGCAGCGGAGCGAAATGGGAGCGAAAACTAAGGGAGTGGGAAGAAATTAAAGGTTGTGGTGCAAATGGGAGTGGAGCGGAAACAAAGTGAGTGGAGAGAACTGAAAGGCTGCATCGTAAATTAGAGTGGAGCAGAGCGAAATGGGACTGAAAACAAAGGGATTGTATAGAACTGAAAGTTTGCAGTGCAAATGGGAGTGGAGCAAAATCAAAGGGAGTGGATAGAACTGAAAGGTTGTGGTGCAAATGAGAGTGGAGGAAAATGGGAGAAGAAACAAAGGGAGTGGAGAAAACAGAAAGTTTGTTGTGCAAATGGGAGTGAAAGAACAAAATCGTAGCAGAAAAAAAGGGACTGGAGAGAACTGAAGGGTTGTGGCGCTAATGGGATGTCATGGTTTTATGATTTTTGGTACTGGTATTCCACATCATAACATCATGTAGTGTCTTTAGAGTTAAAGAGTTAATGTTCCAGCTCCGTGGACCATCGATAGTTCCAGGTATGCCTGTCTCAGAAGAGAAGAACTGCATTCCCCAGAGGACTTTGTGATGCTTTGCGTTCTTACGTGTTTAAGCTCAGAGGGAAAGATAAAAACTGTCTGCGGTCACGGGACTCTCTCTTCCCTTCGGGACCAAGCTCGGCAGTGGGTGTTTGTTGCAGCCGTCCGCCTTCAGCATTAGCGTAAGGTCTTCGGTTTATCGAACACTCTCTCTTGCTCATTTTACTTGATTTATTTGCTTTAATTCCAATTATATTGTATTATATTTTGCTTTCCGATATCTATTTAGTAAATTAGCTTTCCTCCTCAGATCGTTGCCGCTGTTTTGTTCCTAGGCCCATCTCCATTTTCCCTTTCCCCTTCCCCTTTCCTGGGGCATGGGTCCATGGGTCCCCCGCACCAATCGTCACGGAACTGGGCCGAACCTGCCCGTAAACCGTTGACATTTTTGGCGCCCGAACAGGGACTAAACCAGCTGCCTTAGCCTTGCAGAGACATACTTTTAGAGCGAATCTCTGTCTCTCATTTGCAGGCTTATCTGTACTGCAGATGCTGTACGGCAAAACACGACCTTGAAGTCTGGGCGTACTGCCAGTTGTCCTGGGATATTTGTAAACTTTTTGGGTGCTGCCAGCTAGTTTCAGTAAAGGAAAAAAAAATGCTTTCTCTTTTTAAACTGGTCTTAAAGGGACTGCATTTCATTGTTTTTTCCCTTGTAATGCTCAGAACCTACTGGGACTTAATTAAGTTTGCCAGTCTGATCCATGGAGCTTGGTCTCTATATGATAAACTAAAAACACTGATGGACATACCTACCTGGCTTTTGTATACGATGTGACATTCAGTTCTGGAGGGAGTAACTCCAGATGAAGTTGCTAACTCTATGGAACTTGTGGTTTTTAAACAGACTCCTGGCCTCTCCTTTGAATTCATTATGCGTTTTCTGAATGCTCATCCAATGCTCGTAATGATTGTGGTGTCAGTTTCCCTGAATGTACTCTTCATCATTTTACTCAGTATTTGTATTTATAATATTTTGAGAAAACCCTCCCCAGAGCCAGAGAATACTGACTGGCAGGGAGTTTGGAGGGACTTAGGAGAGACTTTAGAGAAATGGGCATCACCGGCGTCATGGAACTTTTCTCCTGAACACCTGCAAGATCCTGAGAACTTAAGCAGATATTTGAGACAGGGATGTTGCGGCTCAAACAGATCTGAGGAGGCCCAAATTATTTGGGGTCTGTGTTATGGTTTTATGATTTTTGGTGCTGGTATTCCACATCATAACATCATGTAGTGCATTTGGAGTTAAGGAGTTAATGTTCCAGCTCCGTGGACCATCGATAGATCCAGGTATGCCTGTCTCAGAAAAGAAGAACTCCATTCCCCAGAGGACTTTGCGATGCTTTGCATTCTTACGTGTTTAAGCTCAGAGGGAAATATAAAAACTGTCTGCGGTCACGGGACTCTCTCTTCCCTTCGGGACCGAGCTCGGCAGTGGGTGTTTGTTGCAGCCGTCCGCCTTCAGCATTAGCGTAAGGTCTTCGGTTTATCGAACACTCTCTCTTGCTCATTTTACTTGATTTATTAGCTTTAATTCCAATTATATTGTGTTATATTGTGTTATTTTGCTTTCCGATATCTATTTAGTAAATTTTTTTCCTCTTCAGATCGTTGCCGCTGTTTTGTTCCTGGGCCCATCTCCCTTCTCCTTTTTCCCTTTTCCCCCTTCCCCTTCCCCGGGGTGTGGGCCCATGGGTCCCCTGCCTCAATTGTCACGGTACCGGGTCGAACTGTCCCGCAAACCGTTGACAGTCTGGCTTATGCTTACCGGGCTTTATTCAGTACTATCCCAGAGAGACAGAGTTTTTGAAATAGAGCGAGAGAGTCTCTGAGACGAAAGGGTCAGTATCCTGATCCAGAAAGAGAGTCTTTTAGCTGACAATCAGACTCTCCAGTCCAATCTAGATATTCTCCAGGCTGAGAGAGACACCCTCCAGACTGAGAAAGACACCCTCCAGTCTCAACAAAAAGCTCTCCAATCCGAGAGAGACGCCCCCCAGACTGAGAAAGACACCCTCCAGTCTCAAAAAGAAGCTCTCCAATCCGAGAGAGACGCCCCCCAGACTGAGAAAGACACCCTCCAGTCTCAAAAAGAAGCTCTCCAATCTGAGAGAGACGCCCCCCAGACTGAGAAAGACACCCTCCAGTCTCAACAAGAAGCCCTCCAATCCGAAAGAGATTCCTTCCAGTCCAAGCGAGTCATCCTCCTGTCTGAACGGTACTCCTTCAGAACTGAGCGAGGTACCTATCAGCCACAATAGCCCCTGCCCCCCAGTCAGGCGGGAGAAAGGGATAATAGAGTGTATTGGACTATGTGGATTCAATGGCCTGGCACATCAGAACCACAAAAAAATAAGGCACTGGTGGACTCTGGTGCACAGTACACTCTAATGTCCTCAAGTCACCAAGGGACAGACTTAATCTATATTTCTGGGGTGACTGGGGGTTCCCAAGAGTTAACCATGTTGGAGGCTGAAAAAAACCTCACTGGTAAAGACTGGCAAAAACATGCTATTGTGTCTGGCCCAGGGGTTCCATGTATACTTGGAATTGATTATCTCAAATGGGGATATTTTAAGGATCCCAAAGGGTATCGATGGGCCTTTGAAATAGCTGCTGTGGACGCAGACAACATTAAGCAGCTGTCTGCTTTGCCTGGCCTATCAGAAGATCCGTCTGTTGTGGGGTTGCTCCAAGTGGAGGAGCAACAGGTACCGATTGCTACAAAAATGGTGCACAGATGGCAGTACCGCACCAACAGGGATTCCTTGCTCCCCATTCATAACCTGATTCGTCAGCTAGAGAGCCAGGGAGTGATCAGTAAAACTCGCTCACATTTTAACAGCCCCATATGGCCAGTGCATAAAGCCAGTGGAGAGTGGAGGCTGACGATAGATTACCGTGGCCTGAATGAAGTCATACCCCCACTGAGTGCTGAATGCCAGACATGCTAAAACTCCAGTACGAACTGGAGTCAAAAGCAGCCAAGTGGTATGCCACCACTGACATTGCTAATGCCTTCTTTTCAATTCCTCTGGCCACAGAATGCAGGCCACAGTTTGCCTGCACCTGGAGGTGCGTCCAATACACCTGGAACTGTTTGCACCAGAAGTGAAAGCACAGCCCAACTATTTGACATGGGTTGGTCCAAACTGTATTGGAACAGGGCGGTGCTCCTGAGCACTTACAATACATTGATGATATCATTGTGTGGGGAAATACAGCAGGAGAAGTTTTTGAGAAAGGAGAGAATAATCGAGATCCTTCTGCGAGCTGGCTTTGCTATAAAGCGAAGCAAAGTAAAAGGGCCTGCACAGGAAATTCAGTTCCTAGGTATAAAGTGGCAAGATGGACGTCGTCACATCCCAACAGATGTGATTAAAAAAACACTACCATGTCTCCACCCACCAGTAAGACAGAGACTCAAGCTTTTCTGGGTGTAGTGGGCTTTTGGAGAATGCATGTTCCAAACTACAGTCTCATTCTGAGCCCTCTCTATTGGGTGACGCGGAAGAAGAATGATTTTGTGTGGGGCCCTGAGCAGCAGCAGGCTTTTGAGCAAATTAAGCAGGAGATAGCCCGTGCCGTGGCCCTGGGGCCAGTGCGGACGGGACAGGATGTAAAGAACATCCTCTACACTGCTGCTGGAAAGGAAGGTCCCACTTGGAGTTTGTGGCAAAGAGCTCCTGGAGAGACCCGAGGCCGACCCCTTGGATTCTGGAGTCAGGCGTACAGGGGGTCTGAGGAGTGCTACACTCCAGCTGAGAAGGAGATCTTAGCCGTGTACGAGGGGTTTCGAGCTGCTTCCGAAGTAATCGGTACTGAAACGCAGCTCCTTCTGGCACCTCGACTGCCAGTGCTGAGCTGGATGTTTAAAGGGACAGCTCCCTCTACCCATCATGCTATTGATGCCACTTGGAGTAAATGGACTGCACTGATTACACAGCGAGCTCGGATGGGGAACCTCAACCGTCCAGGAATCCTGGAGGTGATCATGGACTGGCCTGAAGGTAAAAAGTTTGGAACAACGCCAGCAGAGGAGGTGTCACGTGCTAAAGAAGCCCCACCATATAATGAACTACCAGACAATGAAAAGAGATATGCCCTGTTCACAGATGGATCCTGTCGCATTGTGGGTAAGCACCACAGATGGAAATCTGCTGTGTGGAGCCCCACACGACGAGTTGCAGAGGCCAATGAAGGAAAAGGAGAAACAAGCCAGTTTGAGGAGGTAAAGACTGTCCAGCTGGCCTTAGATATTGCTGAACGAGAGAAGTGAACAGTGTTTTATCTTTATACTGACTCATGGATGGTGGCAAATGCTTTATGGGGGTGGTTACAGCAATGGGAACAAAATGGTTGGGAACAGAGGGGTAAACCTATTTGGGCTGCTGAACTGTGGAGAGACATTGCTGCCCGAATAAAGAATATGGTTGTAAAGGTGCGCCATGTAGATGCTCATGTTCCTATGAGCCGGGTAACTGAGGAACAACAAAATAACCATCAGGTAGATTGAGTTGCCAAAGTTAAGGTGGCTCAAGCAGACTTGGACTGGCAACACAAGAGTGAATTATTTTTAGCTCGATGGGCCCATGAGACCTCGGGCCATCAAGGAAGAGATGCAACATATAAGTGGGCTAGAGACTGAGGGGTGGACTTAACTATGGATGCTATTGCACAAGTTATCCATGACTGTGATACGTGCGCCACAATTAAACAAGCCAAGAGGATGAAACCTCTTTGGGGGGAAGGGCGATGGCAAAATTATAAATATGGGGAGGCGTGGCAGGTTGATTATATCACCTTGCCACGATCTCGCAGTGGTAAGCGTTATGTGCTCACCTTGTTGGAAGCAACCACTGGGTGGCTTGAGACATATGCAGTACCCCATGCTACCGCCCGAAACACCATCTTAGGGCTTAGAGAAACAAGTCCTGTGGCGACACGGCACTCCAGAGAGAATTGTGTCAGATAATGGGACTCATTTAAAAAATTCTCTTGTAAATACTTGGGCCAAAGATCATGGCATTGAATGGATTTATCATATCCCCTATCACGCACTAGCTTCTGGTAAAATTGAAAGGTACAATGGGATGTTAAAAACCACATTGAAAGCAATGGGTGGTGGAACATTTAAGCACTGGGAGAAGCATTTGTCATAAGCCACCTGGTTGTTCAACACTCAAGGATCTATCAATCACGATGGTCCTGCCCAATCCAGCTCTCTACCTACTATAGAGGGAGATAAGGTCCCTGTAGTACATGTAAAGAACATGTTGGGAAAAGCAGTTAGGGTCTTTTGAAGCCTTTCGGACCCGCCGTCGGCTTCATTCAGGTGTTCGCAATCATTAGGGACTCATCGGTCTGTCCATTTACCTCGGTGCACACCAATGTGGTGGGTGGTAAAATGGCGTTTATTTACTCGTAACAACAACTTTTATAGTTTACCATAGTTTCGTCTACGCCCCTCAGGCGCTTGCGTAACTACCTCCTTATCTAGCTGCTACAGGCATTATTACCTTATTTGGTTACAATTGGCACTACTCCCTTATCTGGTTACTATTGGCAACCATCCGGGGGTGGATCCTTCTTGTGTTCGCCGCCTACATTTCCCCCCCTTTATGCATAAACATGTCTACTACATCCTGAGAGGACCCTAACCGCGTACAACCGAAGCTCCGCTTTTACGCCTATACATGCCGTTGTCCTCTCAGTCAAGCCTTGCCCCGTTACATCCCGATTCGCAACCTAATCCTATCCTATCCCTATTCTAATGCGCTTTCTATTTGTCCTCAAGCCTTTAGCATCTTCTCATATTCGTCGCGATAATCAAGTGTACGATTAATCATCTTACGCATGCAGCTTAACATCATTTGTAACAGACAAGGCACACAGATTACCAGAAGCAAAAGAACTACAAGCCCTAAAAGCAAACCCTTTAGCAAATGCACACCCCATTCCCCGATACCTCCGAATAGTCCACGTAGCCAATCTCCAATCGGATCCTTCTCCACGCCGATTTTGTTGACGTGTTCCCTCATAAGCTGAAACTTCTTCTGTATAGATTCACTGTGATCACTGAGATTAAAACAGCACATTCCCGCGACATCCTCACAGCCATGACCATGAGCTAAAAGCAGGAAGTCAATAGCTGCTCGGTTCTGCAGGACTGCGTGTCTGATGCTTGTGACGTCAGTTAATAAATCGCTGAGAAGTGAAGTTGTTAAATTAGCCTGCTTGATGGACCAGCAAGCCAGTCTCTCGATCTCCTTCAAGGCTTGAGCTGTTCCCTGGTCTGTGAGTGGGGTAATCTTCCGTCTGTCTAAAACATATTTGATTATCTCTCCAGGTGTCATTAGTGTGGAAGGCGCTGCTCTTTTAAGCTGTTGAATGTCTGAGTGTGTTTTCTGCCTAAAGCAATCAATAATCACAGGGGCCCGTGCGTCTGATGGGAGATCCGACCCTTCAACCGCCTTTATGAGGCGATTAGCGAAATCCACGAAGGATTCGGATGGGCCCTGTGTAATACTTGCCCAAGGGGCCGTAGGCTCTGCCAAACGAGCGACCTCCCTGAGTGCTTGGAGGGCCGATGCCGTAACAGCAACCAACTCCCCCGGTCTCAAAAGAGCTGCCTGGCCCTCTGGGTTCCCAGTCATTCCATCCGCCAGACCCCGTAAGCGGTCCAAAGTAGTCCGCTCCCCCCGCCCCTGACCGTTAGCGGGATGTCGAGGGTCCCGGGTAGCTGCCGCCACTACCGTCTGCAGCTGGATACTCCACGCATCCATCCACAAAGCATATTGGGCGGGAGCTAGTAGAACCCTCATAAGATTCGTAACATCATGCGGCAGCAGCGGGGAAGACATAAGAGCTTCCACCTCTGCCATAGTGACTGGAGATCGTAAACCCTTGGTCCTGACCGTGTCGGCCAATCGCGTAATCAGTTTTGGCTCCAGAGGGGTCCAAGCCGGTCCCTCTGTTTTAATCACCACAGGCATTGCCACTACGGATGAGCTCTCTGTTGTAAGTTCCTCCCTAATCCTTGCCCAATCAGTTAAAGCCGGCCCAGGGGCTGAGCCAGAGCACCCTGACTCCGCCCTCTGTCCAACCCAATCAGTTAAAGCCGGCCCAGGGGCTGAGCCAGAGCACCCTGACTCCGCCCGCTGTCCAACCCATCGGGGCACACCATCCCGCCCCGCTGATAACATAGCCACACCCTCCTTTTCCGCCCCTCCCAACCCCTCCAAAGAAGGATACAAACCGCTCCCCACATAAGGAGGAGGGGCGGCGGGGGCAGAAGGAGGAGCAGAAATTGAGCAAGAGCAGCCGTTATCTGTTTTGCAACAATTGCAGGATGTTTCAGCAGCCTGTGGCGCAATCCGCTCAGCGGTTTTGGGCGCGGTCGCCTCTCCGCGCGCCATCTTAGCGTCTTGCCACGTAGGCATCTTGTCCTTCTTCTCTCCATCTGGAGGCTCCACAAGTGGTCTCATTGTGGAATCTGTGGGAGACACCTTTCCTCCCCCCAAACCCAGCCAAAACTTCGCCTGCTCAGATGTAATCCGTTCATCCCGCGCTGTTTTCAGCGCCCCCAAGACCAACCCCCAGGTTTTCAACTCTCCTGACTTCCCAAGCACCATCGCCCGCTGAGAAAGCGTTGCGGTGATGAGATCCCAGGACCCCGGGGTATACAAATCTGAGGGAGATGTAAGCAGTCCCTCCTTTTGTAAAAGGGACAACATTGCCCCTATTTCCTTCTTAGAAGGAGACGTTTTCCCACAAGGAGAAGTTTTCCCGCAATAGGTCTTACACACGGACGAAATCACCTTTATGACGGCCTCCATGTCGCGTCCTCACGAATCAGTCACCGGGGATCGCCGCCGAATGACTTCCAGGTCCACGACGCAGCTACCGGGGATCGCCACCAAATAGCCGCCTGGGTCCTCGGCAGGTTCACGGGCTCTAGCGCGCTTAGAGCCCCCTCCGACGCTACCCAGCTTCCACTCTCGTAAGCCGCAGCCCCCTCTAGCCTAGGGTCATCATCTCCTTCCCCAAGGGAGACGGAAGAGAGCAGGAACGCCACGCCGCCTGTGGCCCGACCACTATTCCCTAACTATCACGTCGGGGTCACCAGATGAAGCCTTTCGGACCCGCCGTCGGCTTCATTCAGGTGTTCGCAATCGTTAGGGACTCATCGGTCTGTCCATTTACCTCGGTGCACACCAATGTGGTGGGTGGTAAAATGGCGTTTATTTACTCGTAACAACAACTTTTATAGTTTACCATAGTTTCGTCTACGCCCCTCAGGCGCTTGCGTAACTACCTCCTTATCTAGCTGCTACAGGCATTATTACCTTATTTGGTTACAATTGGCACTACTCCCTTATCTGGTTACTATTGGCAACCATCCGGGGGTGGATCCTTCTTGTGTTCGCCGCCTACAGTCTTTCCAGCGTCCGGAAAGAGCAAACCTCTCTGGGGAACTGTCTTTGCTCAGGGACCTGGGTCCACTTGGTGGGTGATGCAGAAGAATGGGGATGTTCAATGTGTTCCACAAGGGAATTCGATGTTGGAGGAGTGCAGTCGGTAATTCCATGTATATACATATATATGTTGTGTGTGTATTTAATGCATGTTAATCATAGTTCTTCCATACATATATATCAAACATGATGTAGTGATGTGGAATAAGGGGTGGAATGTCATGGTTTTATGATTTTTGGTACTGGTATTCCACATCATAACATCATGTAGTGCCTTTAGAGTTAAAGAGTTAATGCTCCAGCTCCGTGGATCATCGATAGTTCCAGGTATACCTGTCTCAGAAGAGTAGAAGTACCGCATCCCCCAGAGGACTTTGCGATGCTTTGCGTTCTTACGTGTTTAAGCTCAGAAAATATAATATATAAAAATATAATATTAGGGAAATATATATATATATATAATATATATATAATATAGGGAAATATAAAAACTGTCTGCGGTCACGGGACTCTCTCTTCCCTTCGGGACCAAGCTCGGCAGTGGGTGCTCGCTGCTGTCCGCCTTCAGCGTTAGCGTAAGGCCTACGGTTAATCAAACACTCTCTGTTGCTCATTTTACTTGATTTATTAGCTTTAATTCCAATTATATTGTGTTATATTGTGTTATTTTGCTTTCCGATATCTATTTAGTAAATTTTTTCCTCTTCAGATCGTTGCCGCTGTTTTGTTCCTAGGCCCATCTCCCTTTTCTCTTTCCCCCTTCCCCTTTCCTGGGGCGTGGGTCCGTGGGTCCCCCGCACCAATCGTCACAGAACTGGGCCGAACCTGCCCGTAAACCGTTGATATTGGAGCGGAGCAAAATGGGAGTGGAATCATAGGGAGCGGAGAGAACTGTAAGGCTGTGGTGCAAATGGGAGCGAAGCAGAGCAAAATGGGAGTGGAAACTAAGGGAGTGGAGAGAAATGAAAGGTTTCCATGCAATTGGGAGCAGAGTGAAATGGGAGTGGAAACAGGGGGAGTGAATTGAACTGAAAGTTTGCAGCGCAAATGAAAGCGGAGTGGAACGAAATGGGATCAGAAACAACAGGAGAGAAAAGTACTGAAAAATTGCGGTACAAATGGGATTAGAGCGGAGAAAAAGTGAGTGGAGTGAACTCAATGGTTGCTTTGCAAATGGGAGCGGATCGGAGCGAAATGGTTGTGGAAACACACGGAGAGGATAGAACTGAAAGTTTGCGGTACAAATGGGAGTGGAGCGAACTCTAAGGGAGTGGATAGAACTTAAGGGTTGTGGTGCAAATGGGAGCAGAGCAAAATGGGAGAAGAAACAAAGGGAGTGGAGAAAACGGAAAGTTTGTTGTGCAAAAGGGAGCGGAAGAACTAGATCGTTGCAGAAATAAAGGGACAGGAAGGAACTGAAGGGGTGTAGCGCAAATGGGAGCGGAGCTAAATGGGAGCGGAACCAAATGGAGGGAAGAGTTCTGTAAGGTTGAATCAGAAATGGGAGAGGAGCGGAGCAAAATGGGAGCAGAAACAAAATGAATGGAGAGAACTGAAAGATGAGATGCTAATGGGTGCTGTGTGGAGCGAAATGGGAGCAGAAAAACAAGAAGTGGAGAGAACTGAAAGGCTGCAGTGCAAATGGGAGTGGAATGGAAATGATGTGAGTGGAGAGAACTGAAAGGTTGCCGTGCAAAGAGGAGAAGATCGGAGCGAAATGGGAGCGGAAAATAAGGGAGTGGAGAGAACGGAAAGTTTTCAGTGCAAATGGGGGCAGATTGGAATGAAATGTGAGCGGAAACAAATGGGAGTGGATAGAACTGAAAGTTTGCAGCGCAAATGGGAGTGGAGCAGAGCGAAATGGGAGTGTAAACTGAAAGTTTGCGGCGCAAATGGGAGCGGAGCAGAGCGAAATGGGAGTGTAGAGAACTGAAAGGTTGTAGCACAAATGGGAGTGGAGCGAAATGGGAGCAGAAACAAAGGGAGTGGAGAGAACGGTAAGTTTGCGGCACAAATTGTAGCAGAAGAACAAAATCTTTGAAGAAACAAAGAGACCGGAGAGTATGGGATCGGAAACAATGGGAGAGAAAATAATATAAAGATTGGGGCGCAAATGGGATTAGAGCAGATAAAAAGGGAGTGGAGAGAACTGAAGGGTTGCGGTGAAAATGGGAGCGGAGCTTATCAAAATGGGAGCGGAAACAAAAACAATGGAGAGAACTGAAAGGCTGCGGTGCAAATGAGAGCATCGTGCAACGAAATGAAAGCAGAAACAAAGGTACTGCATAGAACTGAAAGTTTGCGGCACAAATTTGGAACGGAGCAGAGCAAAACGGGAGCAGAAATGAAGGGAGTGGAGAGAACTGAATAGTTGCAGCATAAATGGGAGCAGAGCGGAAACAATGGGAGTGAAGAGAAATGAAAGGATGCCGTGCAAATCAAAGCGGATCAGAAGGAAATGGGACGGGAACCAAAGGCAGTGGAGAGAACTGAAAGGTTGCGGTGTATATGAGAGCGAAGCGAAAATGGAATGGAAACAAAGGGAGTAGAAAGAAGTGAAACATTCGGGCAAGAATGGGAGCAGTGCAAAATGGGAGTGGAGAGAACTAGAAGGTTGTGGTGCAAATGGGAACAAAGTGAAATTGGAGCGGAAAAAAAAGGAGTGGAGAGAACTAAAGGGCTGCGAAGTAAATGGGAGCAAAGCAAAGTGAAATGGGTACGAAAACAAAGCAACTGGAGAAAAGAGAACCATTGCAGCGCAAATAGGACTGGAGTGGAGAGAAATTGGAGCGGAAACAAAGGGAGTGGAGTGAAGTGAAATTTTCCGGTGCAAATGGGAACAAAATGGGCATGGAGAGTAGTGAATGGTTGAAGCATAAATGGGAGCGGAGCGAAATTCCACAGAAAAAAGTGGAGTGGAGGGAACTGGATGGCTGCAGAAGCAAATGGGAGGTAAACGGAGCGAAATGGGAGCGGAAACAAAGGGACTGGAGAGAACAGAACTGTTGCGGTGCACAGAGGAGAAGAGTGAAGCGAATAGGGAGCTGAAACAAAGGGAGTGGAGTAAAGTGAAATGTTACGGTGCAAATAGGAGCGAAATGGAAGTGGAGAGAACAAAAAGGTTGCGGTGCAAATGGGAGCGGCGCAAAATTGTAACGGAAACCAAGGTAGAGGAGAGAATTGACAGGTTGCGGCCCAAATGGGAAGAAAACAGAGTGAAATGGTAGAGGATACGATTGGAATTGAGAGTACTGAAAGGATGTGGCGCAAATGGGAGCGGTGCGGAGCGAAATGAGAGCAGAAAGAAATGAAGTGGAGAGAACTATATGGTTGCAGCGCAAACAAGAACGGAGCGGAAGGAAACTGGAGCTGAAAGAAAGGAAAAGGAGAGAACAGAAATGAGGCAGAATAGGAGCGGAGTGAAACAAAATAGGAGCGGAAACACAGGGAGTGGAGAGTAATGAAAGGTTGGGGCTCAAATGGGAGCAGCACGAAATGGGAATGGAAACAAAGTGAGAGGAGAGAACTGAAAGGTTGTGGCGCAAAAGTGTACGGCACAGAGCGAAATGGGAGTACAGACAACTGAAAGATTGCGGCGCAAATGGGAGAGGAGTGGTGCCAAATGGGAGCGGAAACAAAGGGAGTGGTGAGAGATGAAATGTTCCATCAAGAATGGGAGCAGTGCAAAATGGGTGTGGAGAGAAGTGAAATGTTCCGGAGAGAATGGGAACAGTGCAAAATGGGAGTAGAGAGAAACGAAAGGTACCGGCGCAAATGGGAGCAAAACTGAACGCAAATGGGAGCGGAAACAAACAGAATGGAGAGAACTGAAAAGTTGCGGTGCAAATGGGAGCGGAATGAAATTGGAGCAGAAACAATGGGAGTGCAGAGAACTGAAAGGTTGCGGTGCAAATGGGAGAGAAGCGATAATGGAGCAGATTCAAAGGGTGTGGAGAAAACTGAGTTTTGCGGAGCAAATGGAAGCGGAAACAAAGGGTCTGGAGAGAACAGAAATGTTGCGGTTAAAATAGGAGCAGAGCGGAGTGAAATGGGAATGGAAAGAAAGTGACAAGAGGGAACAGAAATCTTGCGGCATAAATACTAGCAGAGTGGAGGGACATGAAAGCGGAAAGGAAGGGAGTGCAGAGAACTGAAATGTTCCGGCACAAATGGGAGTGAAATGGGTGTGGAGAGAAATGAAACGCTGCGGCGCAAACAGAAGCGGCGCAAAGCGAAATGGGAGTCGAAACAAAGGGAGTGGAGAGAAATGAAAGGTTGCGGCACAAATGTTAGCAGAGCAAAATGGGAGGGGAAACAAAGAGGGAAGAGAGAACTGAAAGATTGCGGCGCAAATAAGAGCGGAGTGGAACGAAAAGGGAGCTCAAACAAAGGGACTGGAGAGAACAGAAACGTAGCGGTGCAAATAGGAGTGGAGCGGAGCGAAATAGGAGCGGAAACAAAGAGAGAGGAGAGAAATGAAGGTTGTGGCGCAAATGAGAGCAGAGCGAAATGGAAGCAGAAATGAAATGAATGGAGAGTACTGAAAGGTTGTGGCACACATGGAAGCTGAGCAATGCAAAATAAGAGCGGAAAGAAATTAAGTGGAGAGAACTGAAAAGTTGCAGAGGAAATTGTAGTATAGCAGAATGAAATGGGAGTGGAGAGAACTGAAAGGATGCAGCGCAAATGGGAGCAATAAAGGGAGTGAAATGGTAGAGGAAATGATCGCAATGGAGAGTACTGAATAGTTGTCAGAGAAATGGGAGCAAGGTAGAGGGAAATGGGAGCGGAAACAAAGGGAGTGGAGAGAACAGAAAGGTTGCAGTGCAAATGGGAGAGAAGCGATAATGGAGCAGATTCAAAGGGTGTGAAGAGAACTGAGTTTTGCGGAGCAAATGGAAGCGGAAACAAAGGGTCTGGAGAGAACAGAAATGTTGCTGTTAAAATAGGAGGGAATGGAGCGAAATGTGAATGGAAACAAGGTGAATGGAGTGAAGTGAAATGTTCCGGCGCAAATGGAAGCGTAATGAGAGTGAAGAGAACTGAAAGGTTGCAGCACAATTGGGAGCAGAGCGAAATTGGAATGGAAAAAAAGGGAGAGGAGATAACAGAAAGGTTGCAGCGCATATCGGAACAAAATGGAGTAAAATGGTAGACAAAACAATCAGATTGGAGAGTACCGAAAGATTGTGGCGATAATGGGTGTGGTGCTTAGCGAAATTTAACAGAAAGAATGGAAGTGGCGAAAACAGAAATGTTGCAGCGCCAATGGTAACGGAGCGGAACGAAATGGGAGTGGAAATAAAGGGACTGGAGATAACAGAAATGTTGCGGCGCAAATAGGAGCGGAGCAAAGCGAAATGGGAGTGGAGAGAACTGAAAAGTTGCTGTGTAAATTGGAGCAGAGTGAAATGGGAGCAGAAATAAAAGGAATGGAGTGTACTGAAAGGTTGAGGTGCAAATGGGAGCAGAGCGAAATGTGAGCGGATACAAAGGGAGAGAAAAGAAAAGGAAGGTTGTGGCGTAAATGGGAGCGGAGCGGAGCTAAATGGGAGTGAAGAGAACTGAAAGATTGCAGTGCAAATAGGAGTGGAGCGGAGAGAAATGTGAGCGGAAAGAAAAGGAGTGGAGAATTGAAATTTTTTGTCGAGAATAGGAGCTGGGAATAATGGGAGTTGAGAGAAGTGAAATGTTCCAGTGAGAATGGGAGCAGTACAAAATGGAAGTGGAGAGAAGTGAAAGGTAGAGGTACAAATGGGAACAAAACGGAGTGAAATGGTAGCAAAAACAATCAGAGTGGAGAGTACTGAAAGCTTGTGGCGATAATGGGTGTGGTGCTTAGCGAAATGTAATGGAAAGAAAGGTAGTGGAGAGAACAGAAATGTTGCAGCGCAAATGGGAGCGGAGCGGAACGAAATGGGAGCGGAAATAAAGGGACTGGAGATAACAGAAATGTTGCGGCGCAAATAGTAGTAGAGCAGAGCGAAATGGGAGTGGAGAGAACTGAAAGGTTGCAGTGCAAATGGGAGCAGAATGAAATGGGATCGGAAATGAAGGGAATGGAGTGTACTCAAAGGTTCTGGCACAAATGGGAGTGGAGCGAATTGGGAGCGGATACAAAGGGAGAGAAAAGAAAAGGAAGGTTGTGGCGCAAATGGGAGTGGAGCAGAGGAAAATGGGAGTGCAGAGAACTGAAAGATTGAGGTGTAAATAGGAGTAGAGTGGAGCGAAATGGGAGCGGAAAGAAAAGGAGTGGAGAATTGAAATTTTTTGGTGAGAATAGGAGCCGGGTAAAATGGGAGTTGAGAGAAGTGAAATGTTCCAGCGAGAATGGGAGCAGTGCAAAATGGGAGTGGAGAGAAGTGAAAGGTAGAGGCGCAAATGGGAACAAAACGGAGTGAAATGGTAGCAAAAACAATCAGAGTGGAGAGTATTGAAAGCTTGTGGCGCAAATGGGTATGGTGCGTAGCGAAATGTAACGGAAAGAAAGGGAGTGGAGAGAACAGAAATGTTGCAAGGCAAATGGGAGTGGAGCAGACGAAATGGGAGTGGAAATAAAGGGACTGCAGAGAACCGAAATGTTGTGGTGCCAATGCGAGCGGAGCGGAGCGAAATGGGAGCGGAAACAAAGGGAGTGGAAAGAACAGAAGGGCTGTGAAGCACATGAGAACAACGCAGAGTGACATGGTAGTGGGAACAAAGGGAGTGCGGAGAACAGAACTGTTGCGGCGCAAATAGGAGCAGAGTGAGGCGAAATAGTTGCGAAAACAAAGGGAGTGGAGAGAAATGAAAAGTTCCATCGAGAATGGGAGCACTGCAAAATGGGTGTGCAGGGTAGTGAAATGTTCAGGCGAGAATATGAGCAGTGCAAAATGGGAGTTGAGTGAACTGGAAGGTTGCGGCGCAAATGGGTGCAAAGTGAAATTGCAGTGGAAAAAAAGAGAGTGGAGAGAAATGAAAGGTTGCAGCACAGATGGAAGTGGAGCGGAGCGAAATTGGAGTGGAAACAAAGGCAGTGGAGAAAAATAATAGGTTGCGGCACAAATGGGAGCACATCTAGGCAAAATGGGAGTGGAAACAAAGGAAGTGGAGAGAATTGAATGGCTGCAGTGCAAATGGGAGCGAAGCGGAGCAAAATGGCAGTGCAGAGAACTGATATGTTGCAGTGTAAATGAGAGCGGAGCAAAATGAAATGAGAGTGTAGGGAACTGAAAGGTTGCGCCGCAAATGGGAGCTGAACGAAATGAGAGCGGAACCAAAAGGAGTGGAGAGAATGTCAGCGGTTTGCGGGACAGTTTGACCCAGTACCGTGACAATTGAAACAAAGGACCCACAGGCCCACACCCCCTGGAAAAGGAAAAGGGGAAGGGAAAAAGGAGAAGGGACATGGGCCTTGGAAGAAAAAAGCGTCAACTATCTGAGGAGGAAAGCTAATTTACTAAATAGATATCAGGAAGGAAAATAACACAATATAATATAATATAATTGGAGTTGAGGCAAATGGATCAAATAAAATGAGCAAGAGAGAGAGTGTCTGATAAACCGAAGGCCTTACGCTAACGCTGAAGGCGGACGGCTGCAACAAACACCCACTGCCGAGCTCGGTCCCGAAGGCAAGAGAGAGTCCCGTGACCGCAGAGAGTTTTTATCTTTCCCTCTGGGCGGAAATATGTAAAAATGCAAAGCATCGCAAAGTCCTCTGGGGAATGCAGTTCTTCTTCTGAGACAGGTACACCCAGAACTATCAACGATCCACAGAGCTGGAGCATTAACTCTTTCACTCCCAATACTCCACATGATGTTATGATGTGGAATATTAATAATACAACAAAAATCATAGAACCATAACAGAGAATTGTAAGGTTGCATCAGAAATGGGAGCAAAGCAGAGTGAAATGAGACAAGAAACAAAGGCAGTGGAGAGAACTGAAAGGCTGCGGTTCAAATGGGAGTAAAGCGGAGAGAAATGGGAGCGGAAACTAAGGGAGTGGAGAAAAATGAATGGTTATGGTATAAATGCGTGTGGAGCGGAAACAAAGGGAATGGAAAGAACTGAAAGGTTGCAGCACAATTGAAAGAGAAGCGGAGCGAACTGTGAGCAGAAACTAAGGGAGTAGAGAGAAATGAATGTTTGCGGTGCAAATGGGATCAGAGTGGAGCTAAATGGGAGCAGAAAAAACAGGAGTGGAGAGAAATGAATGTTTGCGGTGCAAATGGGAGCAGAGTGGAGCTAAATGGGAGCAGAAAAAACAGGAGTGGAGAAAACTGACAGGTTGCGATGCAAATGGGAGAGGAGCGGAACGCAATGGGATCAGAAATAACCGGAGAGAAAAGAACTAAAAGATTGCGGCGGAAATAGGATAAGAGCGGTAAAAAAGGTAGTGGAGAGAAAATAAAGGTGTGGTGCAAATGGGAGTGTAGAGGAGCGAAATGGGAGTGCAGAGAACCAAAATTTTGCGGTGTAAATTGCATCGGAGCAAAGCGAAATGGGAGTGGAGAGAACTGAAAGGTTGTGGTGCAAATGGGAGAGAAGCGATAATGGAGCAGATACAAAGGGTGTGGAGAGGACTGAGGTTTGCGGAGCAAATGGAAGCGGAAACAAAGGGTCAGGAGAGAACAGAAATGTTGTGGTTAAAATAGGAACGGTGTGGAGCGAAATGTGAACGGAAAGAAAGGGAGTGGAGAGGAGTGAAATGTTCCGGCACTAAAAGGGGGCAGAGCAAAATGAAAGCGGAAAAATAGGGAGAGAATTGAAATGTTGTGCGCAAATGGGAGCGGAGCGGAGTGAAATGGGAGTGGAAACAAATGGAGTGTAGAGAAGGGAAAGGTTGTGGCGCAAATGGGAGCAGAGCAAAATGATATGGGAGTTGAAACAAAGGGACTGGAGAGAATAGAAATGTTGCGGCACAAATTGGAGTAAAGTGGAGCGAAATGGGAGTGGAAACAAAGGGAGTGGAGAGAACTGAAAGGTTGGGACTCAAGTGGGAGCAACACGGAGCAAAATTGGACTGCAGAGAACTGAAATGTTGCGGTGTAAATGGGAGAGGAGCAAAGCGAAATGGGAGTGTAGGGTATTAAAAGGTTGTGTCGCAAATGGGAGCGGAACGAAATGGGAGCGTAAAGAAACAAAGTGGAGAAAATTGAAATGTTGCAATGTAATTGGGAGTAGAGCGGAGCAAAATGGGAGTGGAAATGAAGGGAGTGGAGAGAACATTAAGGTTGTGGGGCAAGTGAGAGAGAAGCGGATCGAAATGGGAGCAAAAACAAAGTGAGTGGAAAGAAAAGGTTGAGGTACAAATGGGAGCGATGCCGAGCGAAATGTGAGCAGAAGCAAAGGGAGACTAGAGAACTGAAAACTTGCGGCACAAATGGGAGCAGTGTTAAGTAAAATGGCAGTGGAAACAAAGGGAGAGGAGAGAACTGAAAGGTTGCGGTGCAAATGGGAGAGAAGAAGAGGGAAATGGGAGGAAAAACAAAGTGAGTGCACAGAAATGAAATGTTGTGGTGCAAATAGGAGCAAAGTTGAGCGAAATAGGTGCGGAAACAAAGAGAGAGGAGAGAAATGAAAGGTTGCAGCGCAAATGGGAGCAGAGCAAAATGGGTGCGGAAAAGAAAGGAATGGAGGGAACTGAAAGGTTGTGGCACAAATGGGAGCAGAACGGAGCAAAATAAGATTGGAAAGAAAGGGAGTGGAAAGAACAGAAAGGTTGCAGAGAAAAATGGAGCGGAGCTGAACGAAATTGGAGCAGAAAAAAAGGGACTGGATAGAACAGAAATGTATTGGTGCAAATAGGAGCGGAGTGGAGAAAAATAAAAGCGGAAACAAAGGAGTGGTAAGAAATGAAAAGTTGCGGCGCAAATGAAAGCAGAGCAAAATGGTAGCAGAAACAAAGGAAGAGGTGAGAACTGAAAGGTTGTGGTGCAAATGGGAGCGAAGCGGAGTGAAATGGGAGTGGAAAGAAAGGCAGTGGAGAGAACTGAAAGGTTGCAGTGCAAATAGGAGCGGCACAGAAAGAAATAGGAGCTGAAACAAAGGGACTGGAGAGAAAAGAAATGTTGTGCTGCAAATAGGAAAGGAGTGGAGCGAAATAGGAGCGGAAACAAAGGGAATGGAGAGAATTGAATGGTTGCGGCGCAAATGTGAGCAGAGCGAAATGTGAGCAGATACAAATGGAGAGAAGAGAAAAGAAAGGTTGTGGCGCAAATGGGAGCGGCACGGAGAAAATTGGGAGTGCAGAGAACTGAAAGATTGCGGTGCAAATAGGAGTGGAGCGGAACAAAATGGGAGTGGAAACAAAAGAAGTGGAGAAGTGAAATGTTTAGGCAAGAATGGGAGCAGAGAAAAATGGGTATGGAGAGAAGTGAAAGGAAGAGGTGCAAATAGAATCAGAAAAGAAGGGAGTGGAGAGAACTGTAAGGTTGCAGAGCAACTGGGAGCAGAGCGAAACTGGAGCAGAAAAAAAGGGAGTGGAGAGAACTGAAGGGTTGCGAAGCAAATGGGTGCAAAGCGGAGTGAAATGCAAGTGGAAACAAAGGGACTGGAGAGAACAGAGCTGTTGCGGCGCAAGTAGCAGTACAGTGGAGCAAAATGGGAGTGGAATCAAAAGGAGTGGAGAGAAGTGAAAGGTTGCGGCCCAAATGGGAGCGGAGCGAAATTGGAACGGAAAAAAAAGGGAGAGGAGAGAACTGAAAGGTTGCTGAGCAAATGGGAACAAAACAGAGTGAAATGGCAGCAAAAACAATCAGAGTGGAGAGTACTGAAAGGTTGTGGCGCAAATGGGAGTTGTGCATTACAAAATGTAATGGAAAGAAAGGGAGTGGAGAGAACAGAAATGTTGCGGCGCAAATAGGAGCGGAGCGGAGTGAAATGGGAGCGGAAACAAAGTGAGTGGAAAGAACTGATGGGCTGTGAAGCACAAGGGAGCTAAGCGGTGTGACATGAGAGCGGAAACAAAAGGAGTGGGGAGAACATAACTGTTTGGCGCAAATAGGAGCAGAGTGAAGCGAAATAGGTGCGGAAACAAAGTGGAGACAAGTGAAATGTTCGGGCGCAAATGGGAGCAGAGTGAAATAGGAGTGGAAACAAAGGGAGAGGAGAGAAATGAAAGGTTGTGTTGCAAATGGGAGCGGCGAAGAGAGAAATGGGAGTGCAGAGAACTGAAAGGTTGCAGCGCAAATGGGTGCGGAGCAGAACGAAATGGGAGCAGAAAGAATGGGAGTTGAGAGAACTTTAAGGTTGCAGCGCAAATGGGAGCAGAGGGAAATGGGAGAGGAAGTGAAAGGAATGGAGAGTACTGAAACGTTGTGGCACAAATAGGAGCGAAGCAGCGCAAAATGGAAGCGGAAAAAAATTAATTGGAGAGAACTGAAAAGTTGCAGAGAAAATTGAAGGAGAGCTGAACGAAATGGGAGCAGAAACAAAGGGATTGGAAAGTACAGAAATGTAGCGGTGCAAATAGGAGCGGAGTGGAGCAAAATAGAAGCAAAAAAAAAGGTAGTGGAGAGAATTGGAACATTGTGGCGCAAATGAAAGCAGAGAAAAATAGGAGTGGAAACAAAGGGAGAGCTGAGAACTGAAATGTTGTGGCACAAATGGGAGCAAAGAGGAGCAAAATGGGAGCGGAAAGAAAGGGAGTGGAGATAACTGAAAGGTTGCAGCGCAAATGGGAGTAGCATGGAATGAAATGGGAGCTTAAAAAAAGAGACTCGAGAGAACAGAAATGTTGTAGTGCAAATAGGAGAGGAGAGAAGCCAAATAGAAGTGGATACAAAGGGAATGGAGAGAAATGAAAGGTAGCAGCGCAAATGGGAGTAGAGCGAAATCGGAGTGAAAACAAAGGGAGAGGAGATAAAAGAAAGGTTGTGGCGCAAATGGTAGCAAAACAGAGTGAAATGGGAGCAGAAATGAAAGGATTGGAGAGTACTGAAAGGTTGTGGTACAAGTGGGAGCAGAGCGGAGTGAAATGGGAGCGGAAATAAAGGGACTGGAGAGTACAGAAATGTAGTGGTGCAAATAGGAGCGGAGTGAAACAAAATTGAAGCGGAAACAAAGCGAGTGGAAAAGACTGAAGGGCTGTGAAGCACACGGGAGCAAAGCGGAGTGACATGGGCGCGCAAGCGAAGGGAGTTGTGAGGACAAAACTGTTGTGGTGCAAATAGGAGTAGAGTGAAGCGAAATAGGTGAGGAAACAAAGGGAGTGGAGAGAAGTGAAATGTTCCGGCGCAAATGGGGGCAGAGCGAAATGGGAGTGGAAGCAATGGGAGTGGAGTGAAGTGAAATGTTCCAGAAAGAAAGGGAGCAGTGCAAAATGGGAGTGGAGAGAATTGAAAGGTTGCGGCTCAAATGGTAGCAAAACAGAGTGAAATGGGAGCAGAAATTAAAGGATTGGAAGGTACTGAAGGGTTGTGGCACAAGTGGGAGCAGAGCAGAGCGAAATGGGAGTGGAAAGAAAGGGACAGGAGAGAACTGAACGATTGCAGCGCAAATTGGAGCAGAGTAAAACGAAATAGGAGCGGAAACAAAGGGACTGGAGAGTACAGACATGTAGCAGTGCAAATAAGAGCGGAGTGGAGCAAAATAGAAGCGGAAACAAAGGTAGTGGAGAGAAATGAAAGGTTGCGGCACAAATGAAAGCAGAGCAAAATGGGAGCTGAAACAAAGGAAGAGGAGAGAACTGAAAAATAGTGCCGGAAATGGGAGCGGCGCAGAGCGGAATGGGAGTGCAGAGAACTGATGGATTGCGGCGCAAATAAGAGCAGTGCAGAACAAAATGGGAGCTCAAACAAAGGGACTGGAGAGAACAGAAATGTAGCTGTGAAATTAGGAGTGGAGTGGAGCAAAATAGAAGTGGAATAAAAGGAAGTGGAGAGAAACGAAAACTTGCGGCGCAAATATGAGCAGATCGAAATGTGAGCTGATACAAAATGAGTGGAGATGTGAAATGTTTAGGCAAGAATGGGAGCAGAGCAAAATGGGAGTGAAGAGAAGTGAAAGGTAGAGGCGCAAATGACATCAGAAAAAAAAGGGAGTGGAAAGAAATGTAAGGTTGCAGTCAAAAAGGAAGCAGAGCGAAATTGGAGCAGGAAAAAAGGGACTGGAGAGAACAGAAGTGTTGCGGCGCAAATAGGAGCGGAGTGGATCAAAATGGGAGCGGAAACAAAGGGAGTGGAGTGAAGTTAAATGTTCTGGCGGAAATGGGAGCGATCTCAGAGTGGAGAGAAGTGAAAGGTTGAAGCGCAAATGGAAACAAAACAGAATGAAATGGTAAAAAAAACAATCAGAGTGGAAAGTACTGAAAGGTTACAACTCTAATGGGACTTGAGAGGAACGAAATGGGAGAGGAAATAAAGGGACTGCAGAGAACAGAAAAGATGTGGCGCCAATAGGAGCAGAATGGAGCGAAATGGGAACAGAAAAAAATTAAGTGGAAAGAACTGAAGGGTTGTGAAGAACATGAGCGCTACACAGAGTGACATGAAAGTGGAAACAAAGGAGTGGGGAGAACAGAACTGTTCCGGCGCAAATGGGAGCAGAGTAAAATAGGAGTGGAAACAAAGGGAGAGGAGAGAACTGAAAGGTTGTGGTGCAAATGAAAGCGGCGAAGAGAGAAATGAGAGTGCAGAGAAAAGAAAGATTGAGGCACAAATAGGAGTAGCGCAAAACGAAATGGGAGTGCAGAGAACTGAAAGGTTGCAGCGCAAATGGGAGCGGAGCACAACGAAATGGGAGCGGAAAGAAAGAGAGTGGAGAGTACTGATAGTTTCCAACACAAATACGAGCAGAGTGGTGCGAAATAGGAGCGGAATCAAAGGGAGTAGAGAGAAGAGAAATGCTCCAGCAAGAATGGGAGCAGTGAAAAATGGGTGTAGAGGGAAGTTAAATGTTCCAGCAAGAATGGGCGCAGTGCAAAATGGGAGTGGAGAGAACTGGAAAGGTTGCGGCGCAAATGGGAGCAAAATGAAACTGGAGCGGAAAGGAAGGGAGTGGAGTGAACTGAAGGGCTGTGAAGCAAATGGGAGCGGAGTGAAATAAGAGTGGAAACAAAGGGACTGGAGGGAACAGAAATGTTGCGGCGTAAATACTAGCAGAGTTAAGCAAAATGGGAGCGGAAACAATGGGAGTGGAGAGAACTTAAATGTTTGGGCACAAATGTGAGTGAAATGGGAGTGAAGTGAAACGCTGCGGTGCAAATAGGAGCGGCACGGAGAGAAATGGGAGTGCAGAGAACAGAAAAGTTGAAGCGCAAATGGGAGCAGAGCGGAACGAAAAGGGAGCTGAAACAAAGGGACTGGAGAGAACAGAAATGTAGGGTGCAAATAGGAGCGGAGTGGAGCAAAATAGGAGCGGAAACAATTGGAGAGTAGACAACTGAAAGATTGTGGCACAAATGGGAGTAAAACAGAGTGAAATGTGAGCGAAAATGAAAGGATTGGACAGTACTGAAAGGTTGCGGCACAAATGTGAGCAGAGCGAAATAGGATGGGAAACAAAGAGAGAGGAGTGAACTGAAAGATTGTGCGAAAAATGGGAGCAGAGCAGAGCGAAATGGGAGCTAAAACAAAGGGTCTGGAGAGAACAGAAATGTAGCAGTGCAAATAGGAGTGGAGTGGAGTAAAAAAGGAGTGGAAGCAAACGGAGTGGAGAGAAGTGAAAGGTGGTACTGCAAATGGGAGCGGAGTGAAATTGGAACGGAAAAAAACGGAGAGGAGAGAACTGAAAGGTTGCCGCGCAAATGGGAACAAAACGGAGTGAAATGTTAGCAAAAAAATTAAGAGTGGAGAGTACTGAAAGGTTGTGGCGCAAATGGGATTTGTGAGTTGCGAAATGTAACGGAAAAAAAGGGAGTGAAGAGAACAGAAATGTTGCGGCGCCAATAGGAGCAGAGCAGAGCGAAATGGGAGTGGAAACAAAGGGAGTGGAAAGAACTGAACGGCTGTGAAGCACACGGGAGCTAAGCATAGTGACATGGGAGCGGAAAGAAAGGGAGAGGAGAGAACAGACCTGTTGTGGCGCAAATAGGAGCAGAGTGAAGCGAAATAGGTGTGGAAACAACGGGAGTGGAGACAAGTGAAATGTTCCGGCGCCAATGGGAGCACAGCGAAATGGGAGTGGAAACAAAGGGAGAGGAGAGAACTGAAAGGTTGTGGTGCAAATGGGAGCAGCGAAGAGCAAAATGGGAGTGCAGAGAACTTAAAGGTTGCATCTCAAATGGGAGCGGAGTGGTGCGAAATGGGAGCGGAAACAAAGGGAGGAGAAAGAAGTGAAATGCTCCAGCAAGAATGGGAGCAGTGAAAAATGGGAGTGGAGAGAAGTGAAAGGTAGAGGCGCAAATGGGAACAAATGCAGTGTCTCGGGCACGGACTCAGATGCAAATGATCCAAATCGTTTATTACAGATTTTAACATCCCTTATATACTTTCACAAGTTCTCTCTTGTAAGTTTCCCACCTGCCTTTACATATCAACAATGTAACTTCCCAAAACAGTCTTTAACGGTGCATGCAGGCGATGATCCAATCAGGACTGTGAATCTTCCCAAGCCATGCACTCTTCCTCCAATTAGGGCCTGCCATCACACAGCTTACTTGAACTTGCTTTCCTCTTCTTCTGGAAGTGTCCTTGGTTCTCAGCCCTCCTTTCTCATGCTGTTTATCCTGTTCCACAGCTGCAGCTCTAAATATACTTTTTGTATTCCCACAAACAAAATGGAGTGAAATGGTAGCAAAACCAAAGTGGAGAGTACTGAAAGCTTTTGGCGCAAATGGGATAGGTGCGTAGCGAAATGTAAGGGAAAGAAAAGGAGTAGAGAGAACAGAAATGTTGCAGCGCAATTGGGAGCAGAGCGGAACGAAATGGGAGCGGAAATAAAGGGACTGAAGTGAACAGAAATGTTGCGGCGCAACTGCTAGTGGAGTGGAACAAAATGGGAGTGGAAACAATGGGATTTGGGTGAAGTGAAATGTTCTGGTGCAAATGGGAACAAAGTGGGAGTAAAGAGTACAGAAAAGCTGCGGCGCAAAAAGGAGCGGCGTGGAGCGAAATGGGAGAGCAGAGAACTGAAAATTTGCAGCGCAAATGCGAGTGGAGCGGAACGAAAAGGGAGCTGAAACAAAGGGACTGGAGAGAACAGAAATGTAGCTGTGCAAATAGGTGGAGCGAAATAGGAGCGGAAACAGAGGAGAGAACTGAAAAGTTGCAGCGCAAATGGGAGCGGAGCAGAACGAAATGGGTGCGGAAAAAATGGGAATGGAGATAACTGAAAGTTTGCAATGCAAATATGAGCAGAGTGGTGCGAAATGGGAGCGGAAACAAAGGGAGTGGAGAGAAGCGAAATGCTCCTGCAAGAATGGGAGCAGTGAAAAATGGGTGTGGAGAGAACTGGAAAGGTTGCGGCGCAAATGGGAGCAAAATATAATTGGAGCAGAAAGGAAGGGAGTGGAGAGAAATGAAGGGCTGCGAAGCAAATGGGAGTGGAGAGAAATGAAGGGCTGCGAAGCAAATGGGAGCGGAGCGAAGTGAAATAAGAGTGGAAACAAAGAGACTGGAAGGAACAGAAATGTTGCGGCGTAATTACTAGAAGAGTTAAGCAAAATGGGAGCGGAAACAAAGGTAGCGGGGAGTACTGAAATGTTTGGGCACAAATGTGAGTGAAATGGGAGTGAAGTGAAAGGCTGCGGTGCAAATAGGAGCGTCGCGGAGCAAAATGAGAGAGCAGAGAACTGAAAGGTTGCAGCGCAAATGGGAGCGAAGCGGAACGAAATAGGAGCTGAAACAAAGGGACTGGAGAGAACAGAAATGTAGCAGTGCAAATAGGAGCGGAGTGGAGCGAAATAGGAGCGGAAACAGAGGAGAGAAATGAAAGGTTGCAGCGCAAATCGTACCAGAGCGAAATGGAAGTTGAAATGTTGTGGCACAAATGGGGGCAGAGCGGAGCAAAATGGGAGTGGAAAGAAAGTGAGTTTAGAGCACTGAAAAGTTGCAGAGCAAATTGAAGCAGAGCTGTCACGCTCCAATATAAAGGAGGGAGACGAAGGTTCTTAGATTATGTATATACCCAGCGTGAGATTAAGAAACAACGGTTCAGATGTTGGTCCGACCAGTTTATTACCACTATAAACCAGGGAGATGGGGAAGGCGGACACTGTTAGGGTGATGGGGAAGGGAAGGCGAGCGATAGGAAAGATAGGAAAGAAGCAAAGATTTGTACAACGCAGGGAAAGTCACCAGCCAGGATCATAGGGGTGGTCCGGTTGCAAGCGGCTCCGACGGTCCGAGGCAGAAGAGCAGGGGCAGCAGAAGCAGGGAGAACAGCAGCAGCGACGGGCAGCCCTGAGCAGCAAGCAGCTGTCCGTAGAAGCAGCACCGGGTCAGCACAGGAGGAGGGGTGCGGGGTCAGCACAGGAGAAGCGGCGAGGGGTCAACCCCCGGAGGGGCAGCAGCGAACAGTGATCAGCTCGTGAGGTCTCTCCAAAGAGAAGGCCTCTCCAGGAAGCAGCAGGCAGTGATCAGCTCGGGAGGTCTCTACTAAGAGAAAGCTTCTCCAAGAGGAAGCCACTCCAGAGAAAACCCTCCAACTTCGTGGCTGCAGGACCCCTCTATTTATCTCCCAGATTTCTCCAGTCTACGTGACGAACCCCTCGAACCCCTCCTGCTTGGGCATCAGGCGGGTATCGCCTAAGATGGTTATCTCCCCCTGGAGATGAGTTCCATAAACGATTGTTCTCCGGTCATTGAGCTGCAGCGTCAGGGGAGTATCACCTGAGATGGTTATCCTCCCCTGGAGGCGAGTTCCACAAAAGAGTGTTTAATGGCCACTGAGCTGCAGCTTAGGCTGCCCCAGGACATGCTCATCAGCTTGTGCCATAGACAAGGGATTTCACAACCCTTGCCCAGGTCAAGCTTGGACATGTTCGGACATGTTCATCAGCAACCTTTGAGGCAATGGTATAAGATATTAGTCTCTTACAAGAGCTGATAGAAATGGGAGCAGAAACAAAGACAGGACAGTACAGAAGCGGTGCAAATAGGAGAGGATTAGAGAAGAATAGAAGCGAAAACAAATGGAGAGGTGAGAACTGAAAGGTGGTGGCGCAAATGGGAGTGAAGCGGAGGGAAATGGAAGTGGAAAGAAAGGGAGTGGAAAGAACTGAAAGGTTGCAGCGCAAATGGGAGCAGAGCGGAACTAAATGGGAGCTGAAACAAAGGGACTGGAGAGAACAGTAATGTTGTGGTGCAAATAGGAGAGGACTAGAGCGAAATAGGATCAGAAACAAAGGGAATGGAGAGAAATGAAAGGTTGCGGCACAAATGTGAGCAAGGTTGAAATGTGAGGGTAAACAAAGAGGAGACAGAAACTGAGCGATTATGGCGGAAATGGGAGGAGCGCGGAGCAAAAATGGAGTGCAGATAACTGAAAGATTAAGGTGCAAATAGAAGCAGAGCAGAGTGAAATGGGAGCTGAAACAAAGGGACTGGAGAGAACAGAAATGAAGCGTTGCAAATAGGAGCGCAGTGGAGCAAAATGGGAGTGGAAAAAAGAGAGAGAAGATAAATGTAACATTGCAGCACAAATGGGAGCAGAGAGAAATGGGAGAGGAAATAAAAAGGAGGAGAGAACAGAAAGGTTGTGGCACAAATGAAATCGGAGCAGAGCGAAATGGGAGCGGATAGCAAGTAAGTGGAGAGAACTGAAAAGTTGCAGAGCAAATTGAAGGAGATCTGAACAAAATGGGAGCAGAAAAAAAGGGACTGTAGAGTACAGAAATGTAGCGGTGCAAAAAGGAGTGGAATGGACCAAAATAGAAGCGGAAACAAAGGGAGTGGAGAGAATCGGAAAGTTGCGGTGCAAA
Organism: Cyrtonyx montezumae; assembly: GCF_038088225.1. NCBI lineage: Eukaryota > Metazoa > Chordata > Aves > Galliformes > Odontophoridae > Cyrtonyx > Cyrtonyx montezumae. The sequence continues at coordinate 3,577,178 of NW_027072025.1, forward strand.
TGAAATCAGAACAAAATGGGAGAGGAAACAAAGAGAGAGGTGAGATCTGAAAAGTTGTGGCACAAATGGGAGCGAAGCGGAGCGAAATGGGAGCGAAAAGAAAGGGAGTGGAGAGAACTGAAAGGTTGCAGCACAAATGGAAGTGGCACGGAACGAAATGGGAACTGAAAAAAAGAAAATGGAGAGAACAGAAATGTTGTGGTGCAAATAGGAGAGGAGTGGAGCAAAATAGGAGCAGAAACAAAGGGAATGGAGAGGAATGAAAGATTGAGGCGCAAACGGGAGCAGAGCAAAATGGGAACAGAATTAAAGGGACTGGAGACAAAAGAAAGGTTGCGGCGTAAATGGTAGCGTGAATGTAAATGTAGTAAATGGTAGAGTGAAATGGGAGCGGAAATGAAAGGATTGGAGAGTACTGAAAGATTGTGGCACAAGTGTGAGCAGAGTGGAGCGAAATGGGAGTGGAAAAGAAAGGGACAGGAGAGAACTGAATGACTGCAGTGCAAATTGGAGCAGAGCGGAGTGAAATGGGAGCAGAAACAAAGGGAGTGGAGAGAATTGAAAAGAAGGGGCACAAATGTGAGCAGAGCGAAATGGGAGGGGAAATAAAAAGGAGAGAACAGAAAGGTTATGGCGCAAATGGGAGCAGCGCGGAGCAAAATGGGAGCTCAAACAAAGGGACTCGAGAGAACAGAAATGTAGCGGTGCAAATAGGAGCAAGGCAGAGCAAAATAGGAGCGGAAACAAAGAGACAGGAGAGAAATGAAAGGTTGCGGCGCAAATGGGAGCAGAGCAAAATGGGAGCGGAAATGAGAAGATTGGAGAGTAATGAAAAATTGTAGCGCAAATGGGAGGGAAGCGGAGTGAAATATGAGCGTTAAGATAGGTTCTGGAGAGAACTGAACTACTGCAGCGCAAATTGGAGCAGAGGGGAACGAAATGGGAGTGGAGAGAACTGAAAGGTGGCAGTGCAAATGAGAGCAGAGCGAAATTTGAGCAGAAAAAAAGGGAGTGGAGAGAAATGACGAGTTGCAAGGAAATGGGTGCTAAGCGGACTGAAATGGGAGTTGAGACAAAGGGAGTGGAGAGAACTGAAAGGTTGCAGCACAAATGGGAGTTGTGTGTAGCGAAATGTAACGGAAAGAAAGGGAGTGGAGAGAACAGAAATGTTGTAGCGCAAATAGGAGAGGAGCGGAACGAAATGGGAGAGGAAATAACGGGACTGCAGAGAACAGAAATGTTGCGGCGCCAATAGGAGCAGAGCGGAGCGAAATGGGAGTGGAAACAAAGGGAATGGAAAAGAAGTGAAGGGCTGTGAAGCACACCAGAGCTAAGCGGAGTGACATGGGAGCGGAAACAAAGGGAGTGGTGAAGACAGAACAGTTGTGGCGCAAATAGGACCAGAGTGAAGCGAAATAGGTGTGGAAACAAAAGGAGTGGAGAGACGTGAAATGTTCCGGTGAGAATGGGAGCAGTGAAGAATGGGTGTGGAGGGAAGTTAAATGTTCCGGCTCGGAAGGGAGCAGTGCGAAATAAGAGTGGAGAGAACTGGAAGGTTGCGGCGCAAATGAGAGCAAAGTGAAATTGTTAAGGAAAGAAAGGGAGTGGAGAGAAATGAAGGCCTGCAAAGCAAATGGAAGCGGAGCAGAGCGAAATGGGAGCGGAAACAAAGGGAGTGGAGAGAACTGAAATGTTCCGGCACAAATGGGAGTGAAATGGGAGTGGAGAGAAGTGAAAGGCTGCGGTGCAAATGAAAGCAGAGCGGAACGAAATGGGAGCTGAAACAAAGGGACTGGAGAGAACAGAAATTTAGCGGTGCAAATAGGAGCTGAGTGGAGTGAAATAGCAGCGGAAACAAAGAGAGAGGAGAGAAACAAAACGTTTCAACTCAAATGAAAGAAGAGCGAAATGGGAGCGATAAAAAAGGTTGAGGAGAGATCTGAAAGGTTGCGGCGCAAATGGAAGTGAAACAGAGTAAAATGGGAGCAGAAATGAAACAGATTGGTTAGTACTGAAAAATTGTGGCACAAGTGGGAGCGGAGCGGAACAAAATGGGAGCGGAAAGAAAGGGACTGGAGAGAAAAGAACGATTGCAGTGCAAATTGGAGCAGAGCAGAACGGAAAGAGAGTGAAAACAAAGAGAGTGGAGAGAAATGAAATGTTGCAACACAAATGTGAGCATAGCGAAATGGGAGGGGAAGCATAGAGGGAGGAGAGAACTAAACGATTGTGGCGGAAATGGGAGCGGAACAGAGAGATATGGGAGTGCAGAGAACTAAAAGATTGCGGCGCAAATAGGAGCAGAGTGAAGCGAAATTGGTGAGGAAACAAAGGGAGTGGAGAGAAGTGAAATCTTCCGATGGAAATGGGAGGAGAGTGAAATGGGAGAGGAAACAAAGGGAAAGGAGAGAACTGAAAGGTTGTTGTGCAAATGTGAGCGGCAATAATCCGAATGGGAGTGCAGAGAACTGAAAGATAAAGCCGCAAATACGAGCGGAGTGGAGTGAAATGGGAGCGAAAACAAAGGGAGTGGAGAGAAATGAAGGGATGTGAAGCAAATGGGAGCGAGAGGAGGGAAGTGGGAGTTGAAAGAAAGGGACTGGAGGGAAGAGAAATGTTGCGGCGTAAATAGTAGCGGAGAGGAGCGAAATGGGAGCGGAAACAAAGGATGTTGAGAGAAATGAAATGTTCCGGCACAAATGGGAGTGAAATGGGAATGCAGAGAAGTGAAAGGCTGCAGCGCAAATAGGAGCAGAGCGGAACAAAATGGGAGCTTAAACACAGGGACTGGAGAGAACAGAAATGTAGCGGTGCAAATAGGAGTGGAATGGAGAAAAATAGAAGCGAAAACAAAGGGACTGGAGAAAAACGAAAGATTGCAGCGCAAATGAAAGCAGAGCAAAATGGGAGCAGAAACAAAGGGAGAGGTAAGAACTGAAATGTTGTGGCGGAAATGGGAGGAAAGCGGTGCGAAATGTAAGCGGAATGTAAGGGAGTGCAAAGAACTGAAAAATTGCAGTGCAAATGGGAGTGGAGTGGAATGAAATGGGAGCTTAAACAAAGGGACTGGAGAGAATAGTAATGTTGTGGTGCAAATTAGAGAGGAGTGGAACAAAATAGGAGCGGAAACAAAGAAAATGGAGAGAAATGAAAGGTTGAGGCGCCAATGTGAGCAGAGCGAAATGGGAGCGGAAACAAAGGGAGAGGAGAGAACTGAAATGTTGCGGCGATAATGGTGGCAATACAGAGTGAAATGGGAGCGGAAATGAAAGGATTGGAGTGTACTGAAAGTTTGTGTCACAAATGGGAGCGGAACTGAACGAAATCGGAGTGGAAAGAAAGGGATCGCTGAGAACAGAAATGTAGCAGTGCAAATAGGAGCGTAGTGGAGCGAAATAGGAGCAGAAACAAACAGAGAGGAGAGAAATGAAAGGTTAAGGCGCAAATGTGTGCAGAGCGAAATCTGAGCGGATACTAAGGGAAAGAAGAGAAATGAAATGTGGCGCAAATGGGAGCAGCGCGGAGCAAAATGGGAGTGCAGAGAACTGAAAGGTGCAAATAGGGAGTGGAGCAGAGCGAAATGGGAGTGGAAACAAAAGGAGTGGAGAAGTGAAATGTTTAGGCGAGAATGGGAGCAGAGCAAAATGGGAGTTGAGAGAAGTGAAAGGTAGTGGCGAAAATGGCATCGGAAAAAGAGGGAGTGGAGAGAACTGTAAGGTTGCAGTTGAAATGGGAGCCGAGCGAAACTGGTGCAGAAAAAAAAGGGAGTGGAGAAAACTGAAGGTTTGCGAAGCAAATTGGTGCTAAGAGGAGTGAAATGGGAGCAGAAACATAGGAACTGTTAAGAACAGAAATGTAGTGGCGCAAATAGGAGCAGAGTGGAGCAAAATGGGAGGGGAAAGAAAGGGAGTGGAGTGAAGTGAAATGATCCGGTGAAAATGGGAGCGAAATGGCAGTGGAGAGAAGTGAAAGGTTGCAATGCAAATGGGAGCGGAGCGAAATTGGAACAGAAAAAAAGGGAGAGGAGAGAACAGAAAGGTTGCGGTGCAAATGAAAGAAGATCGGAACCAAATGGGAGATGAAAAAAAAAGGGACTGGAGAGAACAGAAATGTTGCGGTGCAAATAGGAGAAGAGTGGAGCGAAATAGGAGCGGAAACAAAGGGCATAGATATAAAAAAAAGGTTGATGCGCAAATGGGAGCAGAGCTTAATGGGAGTGGAAACAAAGGGAGAGGAAGAGAACTGAAAGGTTGCGGCGCAAATGGAAGTAAAACAGAGTAAAATGGGAGCAGAAATGAACAGATTGGTTAGTACTGAAAAATTGTGGCACAAGTGGGAGCGAAGCGGAACAAAATGGGAGCGGAAAGAAAGGGACTGGAGAGAACTGAACGATTGCAGTGCAAATTGGAGTGGAGTCAAGCGAAATAGGAGTGGAAACAATGAGAGCGGAGAGAAATGAAAGGTTGCGGGGCAAATGGGAGCAGAGCGAAATGGGAGCAGAAATGAAAGAAATGGAGATTACTGAAAGGTTGTGGTACAAATGGGAGCGGAGCGGAGCAAAATGAGAGCTGAAAGATAGTGAGTGGAGAGAACTGAAAAGTTTCAGAGCAAATTGGAGCAGAGCTGAACGAAATGGGAGCAGAAACAAAGGGACTGGAGAGTACAGAAATGTAGCGTTGCAAAAAAGAGCAGAGTGGAGCAAAATAGAAGCAGAAAAAAAGAAAGAGGAGAGAACTGAAAGATTGTGCCGGAAATCGGAGCGGCGCAGATCAAAATGGGAGTGCAGAGAACTGATGGATTGCGGCGCAAATCAGAGCGGGGCGGAACGAAATGGGAGCTCAAACAAAGGGACTGGAGAGAACTGAAATGTAGCAGTGCAATAAGGAGCGGAGTGTGTTAAAATAGAAGCTGAATAAAAGGAAGTGGAGTTAAACAAAAACATGCAGCGCATATGTGAGCAGATTGAAATGTGAGGTGATACAAAAGGAGTGGAGATGTGAAATGTTTAGGCGAGAATGGGAGCAGAGCGAAATGGGAGTGGAGAGAAGTAAAAGGTAGAGGCGCAAATGGCATCGGAAAAAAAAGGAGTGGAGAGAACTGAAGGGTTGCAGAGCAAATGGATGCTAAGCGGACTGAAATGAAAGTGGAAAGAAAGGGATTGGATAGAAAAGAAGTGTTGCGGCGCAAATAGGAGCAGAGTGTATCAAAATGGGAGCGGAAACAAAGGGAGTGGAGTGAAGTGATATGTTCCGGCGCAAATGGGAGCAAAATGAGAGTGGAGAGAAGTGAAAGGTTGAAGCGCAAATGGAAACAAAACAGAGTGAAATGGTAAAAAAAACAATCAGAGTGGAGAGTACTGAAAGGTTGCAACGCAAATGGGACTTGAGCGGAACGAAATGGGAGAGAAAATAAAGTGACTGCAGAGAACAGAAATGTTGTGGCGCCAATAGGAGCGGAGTGGTGCGAAATGGGAGAGGAAAAAAAGGGAGTGGAAATAACTGAAGGACTGTGAGGCACACGGGAGCTATGCGGAGTGACATGGGATCAAAAACAAAAAGAGTAGGTAGAACAGAACTGTTACAGCACAAATAGGAGCAGAGTGAAGCGAAATAGGTGCGGAAACAAAGAGAGTGGTGAGAAGTGAAATCTTCCGGCGCAAATGGGAGCAGAGCAAAATGGGAGTGGAAACAAAGGGAGAGGAGAGAACTGAAAAGTTGTGGTGCAAATGAGAGCGGCGAAGAGCAAAATGGGAGTGCAGAGAACTGAAAGGTTGCAGTGAAAATGGGAGCGGAGCGGAACAAAATGGGAGCTGTAACAAAGAGACTCGAGAGTACAGTAATGTAGCGGTGCAAATATGAAAGGTGTCGAGCAAAATGGGAGCGGAAACAAAGTGAGAGATGAGAACTGAAAGGTTATGGCGCAAATGGTAGCAAAGCGGAGTGACATGGGAGTGGAAACAAAGGGAGTGGGGAGAACAGAACTGTTGCGCCGCAAATAGGAGCACTGAAAGGAAATAGGTGCAGAAAAAAACAGAGTGGAGAGAAGTGAAATCTTCCGTCGGAAATGGGAGGAGAGCGAAATGGGAGAGGAAACAATGGGAGAGGAGAGAACTGAAATGTTGCGGCGCAAATGGTGGCAAGAAAGAGTGAAATGGGAGCGGAAATGAAAGGATTGGAGTGTACTGGAAGTTTGTGTCACAAATGGCAGCGGAACAGAATGAAATCGGAGTGGAAACAAAGGGACTGTAGAGAACAGAAAAGTAGCCGTGCAATCAGGAACGGAGTGGAGTGAAATAGGAGCGGAAACAAAGAGAGAGGAGAGAAATGAAAGGTTGCAGCACAAATGAGAGCAGAGGGAAATGAGAGCAGAAACTAAAGGAAAGGAGAGTACTGAAAGGCTGTGGCACAAATGGGAGCGAAGCGGAACAAAATGGGAGCAAAAACAAAGGGAATGGAGAGGACAGAATTGTTGCAGCGCAATATGAGCCGAGTGCAGCGAACTAGGAGTGGAAACAAAGGGAGTGGATAGAAGTGAAATGATTCGTTGAGAATGGGAGCAGTGAAAAATGGGTGTGGAGGTAAAAGAAATGTTCCGGCGAGAATTGGACCAGTGTAAAATGGGAGTGGAAAGAAATGGAAGGTTGTGTCCTAAATGGGAGCAAAGTGAAACTGGAGCAGAGAGAAAGAGAGTGGAGAGAACTGAAAGGTTTCAGCACGAACGGAAGCGGAGCGGAACAAAATGGAAGAGGAAACAAAGGGACTGGAGAGAAGAGATATGTTGCAGCGCAATAGGAGCGGAGTGAAGTTAAATAGGAGCGGAAACAAAGAGAGATGAGAGAAATGAAAGGTTGCAGCACAAATGGGAGCAGAGCGAAATGAGAGCAGAAACGAAAGTAAAGGAGTGTACTGAAAGGTTGTGGCACAAATGGGAGTGGAGTGGAACAAAATGGGAGTGGAAACAAAGGGAATGGGGAGGACAGAAATGTTGCAGCGCAATATCAGCCGAGTGCAGCGAACTAGGTGGGGAAACAAAGAAAGTGGATAGAAGTGAAATGTTTAGGCGAGAATGGGAGCAGAGCAAAATGTAAGTGCAGAGAACTGTAAGACTGTGGTGCAAATGGCCTCATAAACAAAGAGAGTGGAGGGAACTGAAAGGCTGCGAAGCAAATGGGAGCTAAGCGGAGTGAAATGGGAGCGGAAACAAATGGGCTGGAGAGAACAGAACTGTTGAGGCGCAAATGGGAGCAGAGCAAAATGGGAGCGGAAATGAGAGGATTGGAGAGTACTGAAAGGTTTTAGTGCAAATGGGAGCGAAGCGGAGCGAAATATGTGCGGACAGATAGGGACTGGAGAGAAATGAACTATTGCAGCGCAAATTGGAGCAGAGAGGAACGAAATGGGAGTGGAGAGAACTGAATGGTGGCAGTGCAAATGGGAGCAGAGTGAAATGGGAGTGGATATGAAAGAAATGGACAGTACTGAAAGGTTATGGCACAAATGGGAGAGGAACTTAAGAAAATGGGAGCGGGAAGAAAAGGGACTGGAGAGAACAAAAATGTAGTGGTTCAAACAGGAGAGGAGTGGAGCAAAATAGGATCAGAAACAAAGGGAGTGAAGAGACACCAAAGGTTGCGGTGCAAATGTGAGCAGAGCAGAGCAAAATGGGAGTGCAGAGAACTGTAAGATTGTGAAGCAAATAGGCATGGAGCGGAGTGAAATGGGAGTGAAAGCAAAATGAGTGGAGAATTGAAATTCTTAGGCGAGAATGGGAGCAGAGCAAAATAAGAGTGGAGAGAAGTGAAAGGTAGAGGTGCAAATGGCTTTGGAAAAAGAGGGAGTGGAGAGAACTGTAAGGTTGCAGTGCAAATGGGAGCAGAGCGAAATTTGAGCAGAAAAAAAGGGAGTGGATAGAAATGATGTGTTGCTAAGCAAATGGGTGCTCTGCAGAATGAAATGGGAGTGGAAACAAAGGAACTGGAGAGAAGTGAAAGGTTGCGGTACAAATGGGAGCGGAGCGAAATTGGAACGGAAAAAAAGGGAGAGGAGAGAACTGAAAAGTTGCAGCGCAAATGGGAGTTGTATGTTGCGAAAAATAACGGAAAGAAAGGGAATGGAGAGAACAGAAATGTTGCAGCTTAAATTAGAGCGGAGCTGAACGAAATGGGAGAGGAAATAAAGGGACTGAAGAGAAGAGAAATGTTGCGGTGCCAATAGGAGTGGAGCGGAGCCAAATGGGAGCTGAAACAAAGGGACTGGAGAGAACAGAAATTTAGCGGTGCAAATAGAATCTGAGTGGAGCAAAATAGGAGCAGAAACAAAGAGAGAGGAGAGAAACCTAAGGTTTCAGTTCAAATAAAAGCAGAGCGAATTGGGTGCGGAAACAAAGGGTGAGGAGAGATCTGAAAGTTTGCAGCGCAAATGAAAGTAAAACAGAGTGAAATGGGAGCAGAAATGAAAGGATTGGAGAGTACTGAAAGGTTGTGGCACAAGTGGGAGCAAAGCGAAGCGAAATGGGAGTGGAAAGATAGGGACTGGAGAGAACAGAAGATTGCAGCGCAAATTGGAGCAGAGCAGAACGAAAAGGGATTGGAAACAAAGGGAGTGGAGGGAAATGAAAGGTTGCAGCGCAAATGTGAGCAGAGCAAAATGGGAGGGGAAACAAGGAGGGAGGAGAGAACTGAATGATTGTGGTGGAAATGGGAGAGGAGCAGAGAGAAATGGGAGTGCAGAGAACTAAAAGATTGTGGTGGAAAGGGGAGTAGAGCGTAGTGAAATGGGAGCTCAAGCGAAGGGATTGGAGAGAACACAAATGTAGCAATGCAAATATGAGCGGATTCGATCAAAATTGGAGCAGAAACAGAGGTGAGAAATGAAAGGTTGCCGCGCAAATGGGAGCAGAGGGAAATGGGAAAGGAAATGAAAGGAATGGAGAGTACAGAAAGGTTGTGGCACCAATGGGAGAGGAAAAGAGAGAAATGGGAGCGGAATATAAGTACGTGGAGAGAACTGGAAAGTTGCGGAGCACATTGGAGCAGACCGGAACAAAAATAGAGAGAAGAGAACTGAAAGGTTACGGCGCAAATGGGAGCAGAGCAGAGGAAAATGGGAGCAGAAAGAAAGTAAGTGGAGAGAACTGAAAAGTTGCAGAGAAAATTGAAGGAGAGCGGAACAAAATGGTAGCAGAAACAAAGGGACTGGAGAGTACAGAAATGTACCGGTGGAAATAGGAGCGGAGTGGAGCAAAATAGAAGCGTATACAAGGGGAGTGGAAAAAACTGAAGGGCTGTGAAGCACACGGGAGCTAAGCGGAGTGACATGGGATCGGAAACAAAGGGAGTGGGGAGAACAGAAATGTTGTGGCACAAATAGGAGCAGAGTGAAGCAATATAGGTACAAAAACAGAGGGTGTGGAGAGAAGTGAAATGTTGTGGTGCAAATGGGAGCGGCGAAGAGCGAAATCTGAGTGCAGAGAAAAGAAAGATAGAAGTGCAAATTAGAGTGGCCCGGAGCGAAATGGGAGTGCAGAGAACTGCAAGGTTGCAGCGCAAATGGGAGCAGAGAAGAACGAAATGGGAGCGGAAAGAAAGGGAGTGGAGAGAACTGAAAGGTTGCAATGCAAATACGAGCAGAGTGGTGCGAAATGGGAGTGGAAACAAAGGGAGTAGAGAGAAGTGAAATGCTCTGGGAAGAATGGGAGCTGTGAAAAATGGGTGTGGAGGGAAGTGAAATGTTCCGGCAAGAATGGGAGCAGTGCAAAATGGGAAAGAACTGGAAGGTTGTGGCGCAAATGGGAGCAAAGTAAAATTGGAGCAGAAAGGAAGGGAGTGGAGAGAAATGAAGGGCTGCGAGACAAATGGTAGCAGAGCGGAGTGAAATAAAAGTGGAAACAAAGGGACTGGGGGGAAGAGAAATGTTGCCGCGTAAATACTAGCAGAGTGAAGCGAAATGCGAGCGGAAACAAAGAGAGTGGAGAGAACTGAAATGTTTGGGCACAAATGGGAGTGAAATGGGAGTGAAGTGAAAGGCTGCGGCGCAAATAGGAGTGGCATGGAGCGAAATGGGAGAGGAGAGAAATGAAAAGTTGTAGAGCAAATTGAAGCAGAGATGAACTAAATGGGAGCAGAAACAAAGGGACGGGAGAGAACATAAATGTTGCGGTGCAAATAGGAGCGGAGTGGAGCAAAATAGGATCGGAAACAGAGGAAAGAAATAAAAGGTTGAAGCGCAATCGTAGCAGAGGGAAATGGGAGTTGAAATGAAAGGAATGGAGGGTACTGAAAGGTTGTGGCACAAATGGGGGCAGAGCGGAGAAAAATGGGAGTGGAAAGAAAGTGAGTTTAGAGACTGAGATGTTGCAGAGATAATTGAAGCAGAGCAGAAATAAATGGGAGCACAAACAAAGGGACCAAAGAGTACAGACATGTAGCGGTGCAAATGGGAGCAGAGTAGAGCAGAATAGAAGTGGAAACAAAGGGAGTAGACAGAATTGAAAGGTTTCAGCGCAAATGAAAGCAGAGCAGAGTGGGAGTGGAAACAAAGGGAGCAATGAGAACTGAAAGGTTGTTGATCAAATGGGAGCGAAGCGGAGCGAAATGGGAGTGGAAAGAAAGAGAGTGGAGAGAACTGAAAGGTTGCAGTGAAAATGGGAGCGGAGCAGAACGAAATGGGAGCTGAAACAAAGGGACTGGAGAGAACAGAAATGTTGTGGTGCAAGTAGGAGAGGACTAGAGCGAAATAAGAGCGGAAACAAAGGGAATGGAGAGAAATGAAAGGTTGCAGCACAAATGTGAGCAGAGCGACATGTGAGGGGAAACAAAAATGGAAAAGAGAACTGAATGATTGTGTAGGAAATGGGAGCAGCGCAGAGTGAAACGGGAGTGCTGATAACTGAAAGATTGCGGCGCAAATAGGAGAGGAGCGGAGTGAAATGGGAGCTGAAACAAAGGGACTGAAGAGAACAGAAATGTTGTGGTGCATATAGGAGAGGAGTGGAGCGAAATAGGAGCGGAAAAAAAGGGAATGGAGAGAAATGAAAGGTTGAGGCGCAAATGGTAGCAAAACAGAGTGAAATGGGAGCGGAAATGAAAGGATTGGAGAGTACTGAAAGGTTGTAGCGCAAATGGGAGCGAAGTAGAGCGAAATTGGAGCGGAATGAAAGGGACTGGAGAGAACTGAACTATTGAAGTGCCAATTAGAGCAGTGCGAAACAAAATGGGAGCGGAAACAAAGGGAGTGGAGAAAAATGAATGGTTGTGGCACAAACGTGAGCAGAGCGAAATGGGAGGGGAAACGAAGGAGGAGTGAACTGAAAAATTGTGGCGGAAGTGGGAGCAGCGGAGTCGAGCGAAATAGGAGCGGAAACTAAGAGGTGAGAAATGAAAGGTTGCGGCGCAAATAAGAGCAGAGCAAAATGGAAGCAGAAAAGAAAGGAATGGAGAGTACTGGAAGGTTGTGGCACAAATGGGAGCTAAGCGGAGCAAAATGGGAGCCGAAAGAAAGTAAGTGGAGAGAACTGAAAAGTTGAAGAGCAAATTGGAGCAGAGCGGAAAAAAACGGGAGTGGAGAGAACTGAAAGGTTGCAGTGAAATAAGTGCAGAGTGAAGGGGGAGTGGAAATGGAAGGAATGGAGTGTACTGAAAGGTTGTGACACAAATGGGAGCAGAACTGAATGAAATGGGAGCGGAAAGAAAGAAACTGGAGAGAACAGAACTGTTGTGGCGCAAAAAGGAGCGGAGTGGATCGAAATCGGAGTGGAAAAAAAGGAAGTGGAGTGAAGTGAAATGTTCTGGCACAAATGGGAGCAAAATGGGAGTGGAGAGAGATGAAAGGTTGAGGCGCAAATGGGAGCGTAGCGAAATTGGAGCGGAAAAAAAGGGAGAGGTGACAACTGAAAGGTTGAAGCTCAAATGGGAACAAAACGTAGTGAAATGGTGGCAAAATAATCAGAGTGGATTGTACTGAAAGGCAGTTAAGCAAATGGGAGTTGTGCATTGAGGTATGAAACGGAAAGAAGGGGAGTGGAGAGAACTGCAATGTTGCGATGCCAATAAGAGCGGAGCGGAGCAAAATTGGAGCAAAATGGGAGTGGAAAGAAAACAAGTGGAGAGAACTGAAAAGTTGCTGAGCAAATTGGATCAGAGTGGAACGAAATTGGAGTGGAAAGATCTGAAAGGTTGCAGTGCAAATGAGAGCAGTGTGAAATGGGAACGGAAATGTAAGGAATGGAGTGTACTGAAAGGTGGTGGCACAAATGGGAGCGGAGCTAAGCAAAATGGGAGTGGAAAGAAAGGGTGTGGAGATAACTGAAAGGTTGCAGCACAAATGTGAGTGGAACTGTATGAAATGGGAGCATAAACAAAGGTACTGGAGAGTACAGGAATGTAGCGGTGCAAATAGGAGCGGAGTGAAGCAAAATAGGATCGGAAACAAAGAGAGTGGAGAGAAACGAAAGTTCGTGGCGCAAATGAAAGCAGAGCAAAATGGTAGCGAAAAAAAATGGAGTAGAGGGAAGTGAAATGTTCCCGAGCAAATGGGAGCGAAATGGGAGTTGAGTGAAGTAAAATGTTCCGGTGCAAATGGGAACAGAAAAATTTGAACAGAAAAATAGGGACAGAACTGAAAAGTTGTGGTGCAAATGGGAACAAAATGGAGTGAAATGGCAGCAAAAACAATCAGAGTGGAGAGTACTGAAAGGTTATGGCGCAAATGGGCGTGGTGCGTAGCAAAATGTACAAAACAGAAATGTCACGGCGCCAGTGGGAGCGAATCGCAGCGAAATGGGAGCAGAGACAAAGGGTGTGGAAAGAACTGATGGGCTGTGAAGCACACGGAAGCTAAGCGGAGTGACATGGGAGCGGAAAGAATGGGAGTGGGGAGAACAGAACTGTTGCGGCACCAATAGGACCAGAGTGAAGCGAAATATGTGTGGAAACAAAAGAAGTGGAGTGAAGTTCTGGCACAAATAGGAAATGAGCAAAATGTTACTGGAAATAAAGGGAGAGGAGAGAACTCAAAGGTTGTGGTGCAAATGGGAGCAGAGAAGTGCGAAATGGGAGTGCAGAGAACTGATAGATTGCTGCGCAAATACGACCACAGTGGTGAGAAATGGGAGCGGAAACAAAGGGAGTGGAGAGAACTGAAAGGTTGGGGCGCAAATGGGAGCAGTGCAACATGGGAGGGGAGAGACCTGAATAGTTGCGGTATAAATGGGAGCGAAGCGAAAATGGAGCGTAAACAAAGGGAGTGGAGAGAACTGAGGTTTGGGAAGCAAATGGGAGCAGAGCAAAGTAAAATGGGAGCGGAAACAAAGGGTCTGGAGAGAAGAGAAAAGTTGCAGTGAAAATAGGAGCAAAGTGGAGCAAAACGGGAGCGGAAACAAAGGGAGTAGAGAGAACTGAAAGGTTGAGGCGCAAATGTAAGCAGAGCGAAAAGGAAGTGGAAACATAGGGATAGGAGCGAATTGAAATGTTGCGGCGCAAATGGGAGAGGAGCGGAGCGAGATGGGAGCAGAAACACATGGAGTGGAGACAAGGGAAAGGTTGTGGTGCAAATAAGAGCGGAGATGAATGAAATGGGAGCTGAAACAAAGGGAGTAGAGAGAACAGAAATGTTGAGGTGCAAATAGGAGCGAAGCGGAGCAATATGGGAGTGCAGAGAACTGATATGTTGTGGTGTAAATGGGAACGGAGCAAAGTGAAATGGGACTGTAGGGAACTGAAAGGTTGCATCGGAAATGGGTGAGGAGAGGAGTGAAATGTGAGTGGAAACAAAGAGAGAGGAGAGAACTGAAAGGCTGCGGTTCAAACGGGAGTGAAGCGGAGAGAAATGGGAGCGAAAACAAAGGGAATGGAAAGAAATGAAAGGTTGCAGTGAAAATGAGAGTGGAGCGAAGCGATATGGGAGTGAAACTAAGGGAGTGGAAAGAACTGAAAGTTTGCGGTGCAAATAGGACCGAAGCAAAGCGAAATGGGAGTGGAAACAAAGAGAATGAAGATAACTGAATGGTTGTGGTGCAAATAGGAGCGGAGCGCAGTGAAATGGGAGTGGAATCAAAGAAAAACGAGAGAACTGAAAGGTTGCAGCGCAAATGGGAGCGGAGAAAAATGTGTGCGAAACCAAATGGAGGGGAGAGAACTGTAAGGTTGCATCGATACGGGAGCAGAGTGGAGCGAAATGGTTGTGGAAATAAAATGAGTGGAGAGAACTGAATGAATACGGCGCAAATCAGAGCAGATTGGAGCGAAATGGGAGCGGAAACACAAGGGAGTGGATTGAATTGAAATTTTGCGGCGCAAATGGGAGTGGAGCAGACCGAAATGCGAGTGTAGAGAACTGAAAGGTTGCATCGCAAATGTGAACGGATTGGAGTAAAATGGTTGTGGAAACAAAGGGAGTGGATAAAACTGAAAGTTTGCGGTGCAAATGGGAGCGGAGCAGAATGGGAGAAAAAACAAAGGGAGTGGAGAGAATGAAAAGGTTGCAGTGCAGATGGGAGCAGAGGGAAATGGGAGTGGACATGAAAGGAATGGAGAGTACTGAAAGGTTGTGGCACAAATGGGAGCAGAGCTAAATAAAATAGGAGTGGAAAGAAAGGGAGAGGACATAACTAAAAGGTTGCAGCACAAATGTGAGTTGAACTGAATGAAATGGGAGCAGAAACAAAGGTACTGGAGAGTACAGAAATGTAGCGGTGCAAATAGGAGCGGAGTGGAGCAAAATAGAATCGGAAACAAAGGGAGTGGAGAGAAACGAAAGTTTGCAACGCAAAGAAAAGCAGAGCAAAATGGTGCAAATGGGAGTTCTGCGTAGAGAAATGTAACAGAAAGAAAGGGAGTGGAGAGAAAGGAAATGTTGCAGTGCAAATGGGAGTGGAGCGGAACGAAATGGGAGTGGAAATAAAGGGACTGCAGAGAACAGAAATGTTGCAGCTCCAATTGGAGCGGAGCGGAGTGAAATGGGAGCGGAAAGAAATGGATAGGAAAGAACTGAAGGGCTGTGATCCACACAAGAGCTAAGAGGAGTGACATGGGAGCGGAAAGAATGGGAGTGGAGAGAACAGAACTGCTCGGGTTCGAAGAAGAGCAGAGTGAAGCGAAATAGGTGCGGAAACAAAGGGAGTGAGAGAACTGTAGAACTGCGAAGCAAATGGGTGCGAATCGGTGTGAAATGAGTGTGGAAACCAAGGGACTGGAAGGAACGGAAATGTTGTGGTGCAAATAATAGCGGTATGGAGCAAAATGGGAGCGGAAACAAAGGGAGTGGAGAGAACTGAAATGTTCCGGCACATGAACATGTGGAGAGAAATGAAAGGCTTTGGTGCAAAAAGGAGCGGCGCAGAGCGAAATGGGAGTGCAGAGAACTGAAAGGTTGCAGCGCAAATGGGAGCGAAGCGGAACAATATGGGAGCTGATACAAAGGGACTGGAGAGAAGAGAAATTTAGCAGTGCAAATAGGAGTGGAGTGGAGTGAAATAGGAGCGGAAACAAAGAGAGAGGAGAGAAATTAAAGGTTGCAGCGCAAATGGGATCAGAGCGAAATGGGAGCAGAACCAAAAGGAGGAGAGAGATCTGTAAGGTTGTGGTGCAAATGGGAGCGAAGCAGAGTAAAATGGGAGTGGAAAGAAAGGGAGTGGAGAGAACTGAAAGGTTGCAGCGCAAATGGGAGCGGCACGGAACTAAATGGGAGCTGAAAGAAAGGGACTGGAGAGAAAAGAAATGTAGTAGTGCAAATAGGAGTGGAGTGGAGAGAAATAGGATCGGAAACAAAGGGAGTAGAGTGAAGTGAAATGTTTTGGCGCAAATGGGAGCGAAATGGCAGTGGAGTGAAGTACAATGTTCCAGCGCAAATGAGAGCAGAGCAAAATTGGAACGGAAAAAAAAGGAGAGGAGAGTACTTAAAGCTTGTGGTGGAAATGGGAGTTGTGCGTAGCAAAATGTAACGAAAAGAAAGGGAGTGGAGAGAACAGAAATGTTGCAGCGCAAATGGGAGTGGAGCGGAACGAAGTGGGAGCGGAAATAAAGGGACTGCAGAGAACAGAAATGTTGCGGCGACAGAAAAAAATAGGGAGGAGAGAACTGAAAGGTTGTGGCGCAAATGGGAGCAGCGTGAAACGAAATGGGAGCGGAAACAAAGGGAGTTGAGAGAAGTGAAAGTTTTTGGCGCACCTGGAAGCAGAGCGAAAATGAAGTGGAGAGAAGTGTATGATTTCAGCATAAATGGGAGCGGAGCAAATTTGGAGCGGAAACATAGGGATAGGAGAGAATTGAAATGTTGCGGCACAAATGTGAGCGGAGCGAAATGGGAGTGGAAGCAAATGGATTGGACACAAGGGAAAGGTTGCCATGCAAATGGGAGCGGAGCAGAATGAAAACGCAGCTGAAACAATGTTACTGGAGAGAACAAAAATGTTGCGGAGCAAAAAGGAGTGGAGTGGAGCGAAATGGGAGCAGAAACAAAGGGAGTAGAGAGAACTGAAAGGTTGCAGCTAAAGTGGTCGTGGAGCACAGCGAAATGGTAGTGGAAACAATGGGAGTGGAGAGAAATGAAAGGTTGCGGCTCAGGAGGGAGCAACGCGGAGCGAAATGGAAGTGCAGAGATCTGAAATGTTGTGACACAAATGGGAGTGGTGCTAAGCGAAATGGGAGTGGAAACAAAGGTAGTGCAGAGAACTGATAGGCTGCAATGTAAATGGGAGCGAAGTGGAACAAAATGGGAGTGCAGAGAACTGATACGTGGCAGTGTAAATGGGAGCGGAGGAAAGTGAAATGGGACTGTAGGGAATTGAAAGGCTGCAGCGCAAATGGGAGCTGAGCAAAATGGGAGCAAACCCAAAAGGAGTGGAGAGAACTGTAAGGTTGCGTCGGACATGGGAGTGGAGCGGAGCGGAGCGAAATGGGAGCGAAAACTAAGGGAGTGGGAAGAAATTAAAGGTTGTGGTGCAAATGGGAGTGGAGCGGAAACAAAGTGAGTGGAGAGAACTGAAAGGTTGCATCGCAAATGAGAGCGGAGTGGAGCGAAATGGTTGTGGAAACAAAGGGAGTGGATAAAACTGAACGTTTGCAGTGCAAATGGGAGCAGAGCAAAATGGAAGAAGAAACAAAGGGAGTGGAGAGAACGGAATGTTTGAGGCGCAAATGAGAGCGGAAGAAAAAAATCGTAGCAGAAAAAAAGGGACTGGAGAGAACTGAAGGTTTGTGGCGCTAATGGGAGCGGAGCGAAATGGGAGCGGAACAAATGGAGAGAAGAGAACTGTAAGGTTGCATCAGAAATGGGAGTGGAATGAAATGGGTGTGGAAACATAGGGAGTGGAGAGAACTGTAAGGCTGTGGTGCAAATGGGAGTGAAGCGGAGAAAAATGGGAGTGGAAACTAAAAGAGTGGAGAGAAATGAAAGGTTGCCGTGAAATTGGGAGCGGAGTGAAATGGGAGTGGAAACAGGGGGAGTGAATTGAACTGAAAGTTTCCGGCACAAATGAAAGCGGATCGGAACAAAATGGGATCGGAAAAAACGGAAGGGAAAAGTACTGAAAAATTGCGGTGCAAATAGGATTAGAGCGGAGAAAAAGGGAGTGGAGAGAACTGAAAGGCTGAATCGCAAATGGGAGCGGATCGGAGCGAAATGGTTGTGGAAACAAATGGAGAGGATAGAACTGAAAGTTTGCGGTACAAATGGGAGTGGAGCGAACTCTAAGGGAGTGGATAGAACTGAAGGGTTGTGGTGCAAATGGGAGCGGAGCAAAATGGGAGAAGAAACTAAGGGAGTGGAGAGAACAGAAAGTTTGCGGTGCAAAAGGGAGTGGAAGAACTAGATCGTAGCAGAAATTAAGGGACTGGAAAGAACTGAAGGGGTGTAGCGCAAATGGGAGCAAAGCAAAATGGGAGCGGAACCAAATGGAGGGAAGAGATCTGTAAGGTTGAATCAGAAATGGGAGCGGAGCGGAGCAAAATGGGAGCGGAAACAAAAGGAATGGAGAGAACTGAAAGATTGCAGTGCAAATGGGTGCGAAGTGGAGTGAAATGGGAGCAGAAAAACAAGAACTGGAGAGAACTGAAAGGCTGCGGTGCAAATGAGAGTAGAATGGAAATGATGTGAGTGGAGAGAACTGAAAGGTTGCCGTACAAATGGGAGCAGATTGGAGTGAAATAGGAACGGAAACTAAGGGAGTGGAGAGAACTGAAAATTTGCGGCGGAAATGGGAGCGGAGCAGAGCAAAATGGGAGTGTAGAGAACTGAAAGGCTGCAGCACAAATGGGAGTGGAGCGAAATGGGAGCAGAAACAAAGGGAGTGGAGAGAATGGTAAGTTTGCGGCACAAATTTGGAATGGAGCGGAGCAAAACGGGAGCAGAAACGAAAGGAGTAGAGAGAACTGAATAGTTGCAGCATAAATGGGAGCAGAGCGGAAAAAATAGGAGTGAAGAGAACTGAAATGATGCAGCGGAAATCAAAGCGGATCAGAAGGAAATGGGACAAGAACCAAAGGCAGTGGAGAGAACTGAAAGGTTGTGTTGTAAATGGGAGTGAAGCGCAAATTGAGCGGAAACAAAGGGAGTAGAGAGAAGTGAAACATTCCGGCAAGAATGGGAGCAGTGCAAAATGGGAGTGGAGTAAACTAGAAGGTTGTGGTGCAAATGGGAACAAAGTGGAATTGGAGCGGGAAAAAAAGGAGTGGAGAGAACTAAAGGGCTGTGAAGTAAATGGGAGCAAAGCAAAGTGAAATGGGTGCGAAAACAAAGCAACTGGAGAAAAAAGAACTGTTGCAGCACAAATAGGAATGGAGTGGAGCGAAATTGGAGCGGAAACAAAGGGAGTGGAGTGAAGTGAAATGTTCCGGCGCAAATGGGAACGAAATGGGGGTGGAGAGTAGTGAAAAGTTGCGGCACAAATGGGGGAAGTGTTAAATGGGAGTGGAAACAAAGTGAGAGGAGAGAACTGAAAGGTTGTGGTGCAAATGGGAGCGGCACAGAGCGAATTGGGAGTGCAAAGAACTGAGAGATTGCGGCGCAAATGGGAGCGGAGTGGTGCCAAATGGGAGAGGAAACAAATGGAGTGGAGAGAAGTGAAATGTTCCGGAGAGAATGGGAACAGTGCAAAATGTGAGTAGAGAGAAATTAAAGGTAGCGGCACAACTGGGAGCAAAACTGAGCGCAAATGGGAGAATAAACAAAGGGAGTGGAGAGAACTGAAGGGCTGCGAAGCAAAAGGGAGCGGAGCGGAGTGAAATGGGAATGAAAACAATGGGACCGAAGGGAACAGAAATGTTGCGGCATAAATACTAGAGGAGTGGAGCTACATGGGAGTGAAAACCAAGGGAGTGCAGAGAACTGAAATGTTCTGGCACAAGAGGGAGTGAAATGGGAGTGGAGAGAAATGAAATGCTGCAGCGCAAAGAAGAGCAGTGCGAAGAGAAATGGGAGTGGAAACAAAGGGAGTGGAGAGAAATGAAAGGTTGCGGCACAAATGTTAGCAGAGGGAAATGGGAGGGGAAACAAAGAGGAAAGAGAGAACTGAAAGATGGCGCAAATAAGAGGGGAGCAGAATGAAATGGGAGCTCAAACAAAGGGACTGGTAAGAACAGAAATGTAGCGGTGCAAATAAGAGTGGAGTGGAGTGAAATAGGAGCAGAAACAAAGAGAGGAGAGAAATGAAGTTTGCGGCGCAAATGGGAGCAGAGCAAAATGGAAGCAGAAATGAAAGGAATGGAGAGTACTGAAAGGTTGTGGCACAAATGGAAGCTGAGCAATGAAAAATGGGAGCGGAAAGAAATTAAGTGGAGAGAACTGAAAAGTTGCAGAGCAACTTGTAGCAGAGCAGAATGAAATGGGAGTGGAGATAACTGAAAGGATGCAGCGCAAATGGGAGCAAAAAAGGGAGAGAAATGGTAGAGGAAATGATCGCAATGGAGAGTACTGAATGGTTGTCACAGAAATGGGAGCAAGGTGGAGTGAAATGGGAACAGAAAGGAAGGGAGTGGAGAGAACTGAAAGGTTGCATCGCAAATGGGAGTGGATCGGAACGATATGGGAAGTAAACCAAAGGGAGTGGAGAGAACTGAATGGTTGCAGTGCAAATGAGAGAGAAGCGATAATGGAGCAGATACAAAGGGTGTGTAGAGAACTGAGGTTTGCAAAGTAAATGGAAGCGGAAACAAAGGGACTTTACAGAACAGAACTGTTGCGCTGCAAATAAGAGCGGAGTGGAGTGAAATAGGAGCAGAAACAAGGGGAGTGGAGTGAAGTGAAATGTTCCGGTGCAAATGGGAGCGTAATGAGTGGAGAGAAGTGAAAGGTTGCGGCGCAATTGGGAACAGAGCGAAGTTGGAACGGAAAAAAAGGGAGAAGATAGAACTAAAAGGTTGCAGCGCAAATGGGAACAAAATGGAGTGAAATAGTAGCAAAAACAATCAGAGTGGAGAGTACTGAAAGATTGTGGCACAAATGGGAGTGGTGCGTAGCAAAATGCAACGGAAAGAAAGGGAGTGGAGAGAACAGAAATGTTGCGGTGCAAACACTAGCAAAGCGGAGCGAAATGGGAGCGAAAACAAAGGGAGTGCAGAGAAGTGAAATGTTCTGGTGCAAATGGGAGTGAAATGGGAAAACGAGAAGTGAAATGCTGTGGCGCAAAAAGGAGCGGCGCGGAGCAAAATGGGAGTGCAGAGAACTGAAAGGTTGCCACAAAAATGGGAGCAGGGAGGAACTAAATGGGAGCTGAAACAAAGGGACAGGAGAGAAAAGAAATGTAGCGGTGCAAATAGGAGCGGAGTGGAGCAAAAAAGTTGTGGAAACAAAGAGAGAAGAGAGAAATGAAAAGTTGCGGCGCAAATGGAAGCAGAGCAAAATGGGAGTGGAAAAGAAAGGAATGGAGAGTCCGGTAAGGTTGTGGCACAAATGGGAGCAGAAAGAAAGTGGGAGGAGAGAACAGATGCAGAGAAAATTGGTAAGGTGCTGAACGAAATGGGAGCGGAAACAAAGAGACTGGAGAGAACAGAAATGTAGCGGTGCAAATAGGAGAGGACTGGAACAAAATAGGAGTGGAAACAAAAGGAGTGGAGAGAAATGGAATGTTTTGGCGCAAATGAAAGCAGAGCAAAATGGAAGCAGAAAAAAAGGGAGAGGTGAGAACTGAAAGGTTGTGGCGAAAATGGCAGCGGAACGGAACGAAATGGGAGCTGAAACAAAGGGACTGGAGAGAACAGAAATGTTGCGGAGTAAATATTAGCATAGTGGTGCAAAATGGGAGCGAAGAGACAGGGACTAGAGAGAAGAGAAATGTTCCGGCGAGAATGTGAGCAGTGCAAAATGAGAGTTGAGAGAACTGGAAGGTAGCGGCACAAATGGGAGCAGAGCGAAATGGGAGCGGAAAAGAAAGGAAAGGAGAGTAATGGAAGGTTGTGGCACAAATGGGCGCAGCCCTAAGCAAAATGGGAGTGGAAAGACTGGGAGTGGAAATAACTGAAAGGTTGCATCACAAATGTGAGTGGAACTGAACGAAATGGGAGCGGAAACAAAGGCAGAGGAGAGAACTGAAAGGTTGCGGCACAAATGGTAGCAAAACAGATTGACATGGGAGAAGAAATGATCAGAATGGAAAGTACTGAATGGTTGTGGCGCAAATGGGAGCGGTGCAGAGCGAAATGGGAGCAGAAATAAAGGGAGTGGAGAGAACTGAAAGGTTGCAGCGAAAACGGGAGTGGAGTGGATCAAAATAGGAGCGGAAACAAGGGGAGTGGAAAGAAATGAAAGATTGTGGCGCAAATGTGAGTAAACCAAAATGGGAGTGGAGAGAAGTGAAACGTTGTGGTGCAAATGGTTGCTAAGTGGGGCGAAATGGGAGTGGAAACAAAGAAAGTGGAGAGAAATGAAAAGTTACGTCGAGAATGGGAGCACTGCAAAATGGATGTGGAGGGTAGTGAAATGTTCCGGCAAGAATAGGAGCAGTGCAAAATGGGAGTTTAGGGAACTGAAAGGTTGCGGCACAAATGGAAGCAAAACAGAGTGAAATGGGAGCGGAAATGAAATGAATATTGAGAACTGAAAGGTTGTGGCACAAATGGGAGTGGAGCGGAGCGAAATAGGAGCGGAAACAAAGGCAGTGGAGATAAATGATAGATTGCGGCGCAAATGGCAGCAGAGCTAAGAAAAATGGGATTGGAAACAAAGGGAGTGGAGAGAACTGAATGGCTGCAGTGCAAATGGGAGCGAAGCAGTGCAAAATGGGAGTGCAGAGAACTGATACGTTGCACTGTAAATGAGAGCGGAGGTAATTGAAATGGGAGTGTAGGGAACTGAAAGGTTGCGGCGCAAATGGGAGCTGAGCAAAATGGGAACAGAACCAAAAGGAGTGGAGAGAACTGTAAGTTTGTATCAGAAATGGGAGCAAAGCGGAGTGAAATGTGACTAGAAAGAAAGGCTGTGGAGAAAACTGAAAGGTTGCGGTTCAAAAGGGAGCGAAGCGGAGCGAAATGGGAGAGGAAACTAAAGGAGTGGAGAGAAATGAAAAGTTATGGTGTAAATGGGTGTGGAGTGGAAACAAAGGGAGTGGAGAGAACTGAAAGTCTGCAGTGCAAATGGGAGAGAAGCAATAATGGAGCAGATACAAAGGGTGAGGATAGAACTGAGGTTTGCAGAGCAAATGGAAGCGGAAACAAAAGGGTCTGGAGAGAACAGAAATGTTGTGGTTAAAATAGGAGCGAAGTGAAGCAAAATGTGAATGGAAAGAAAGGGAGTTGAGAGGCGTGAAATGTTCCGACACTAAAAGGGGGTGGAGCAAAATGGGAGTGGAAAAATAGGGAGAGAATTGAAATGTTGCGCGCAAATGGGAGCGGAGCGGAGCGAAATGGGAGTGGAAACAAATGGAGTGTAGAGAAGGGAAAGGTTGTGGCACAAATGGGAGGAGAGCAAAATTATATGGGAGTTGAAACAAAGGGATTGGAGAGAATAGAAATGTTGCGGCACAAATAGGAGCACAGTGGAGCGAAATGGGAGTGGAAACAAAGGGAGTGGAGAGAACTGAAAGGTTGGGACTCAAGTGGGAGCAACACGGAGCAAAATTGGACTGCAGAGAACTGAAATGTTGCGGTGTAAATGGGAGCGGAGCAAAGTGAAATGGGAGTGTAGAGAATTTAAAGGCAGTGTCGCAAAAGGGAGCAGAACGAAATAGGAACAAAAAGAAACAAAGTGGAGAAAATTGAAATGTTACAATGTAAATGGGAGTGGAGAGGAGCGAAATGGGAGTGGAAACAAAGGGAGTGGAGAGAACTGAAAGGTTGCAGTGCAAATGGGAGAGAAGCGGATCAAAATGGGAGCAAAAACAAAGTGAGTGGACAGAAATGAAAGGTTGGGGTGCAAATAGGAGTGGAGTGGAGAGAAATAGGAGCGGAAACAAAGAGGAGAGAAATGAAATGTTGTGGTGCAAACGGGAGCAGAGCGAAATGGGTGCGGAAAAGAAAGGAATGGAGGGTACTGAAAGGTTGTGGCACAAATGGGAGCCGAGCGGAGCAAAATGGGAGTGGATTGAAAAGGAGTAAAAAGATCAGAAAGGTTGCAGAGCAAATTGCAGCGAACCTGAATGAAATGGGAGCAGAAACAAAGGGACTGGAGAGAACAGAAATGTATCGGTGCAAATAGAAGCGGAGTGGAGCAAAATAGAAGCGGAAAAAAAGCAGTGGAGAGAAATGAAATGTTTTGTCGCAAATGAAAGCAGAGCAAAATGGGAGCAGAAACAAAGGGAGAGGTGAGAACTGAAAGGTTGTGGTGCAAATGGGAGCGAAGCGGAGTGAAATGGGAGTGGAAAGAAAGGGTCTGGAGAGAACAGAAATGTAGTAGTGCAAATAGGAGTGGAGTGGAACGAAATGGGAGGGGAAAAACAAAAAATGGGAGGGGTGCAAGAGCCTACCAGGGAAGATGCCTTGCTAGACCTACTTTTCACTAACAGGGAAGGACTAGTAGGAGATGTGAAGGTTGGGGATTGTCTTGCCCAGAGTGACCATGAAATGGTGGTTTGCTATTCTGGGTGACATCAAGAGGGTGACTAGCAAAACTACTGCCTTGGTCTTCCGGAGGGCAGACTTTGACCTGTTCAGGGTGCTTGTTGCAAGGGTCCCTTGGGGCTTGCTCCTGAGGTGTAAAGGGGTCCAGGAAGCCCGGATGCTCCTCAAGATGGAAATCTTAAAGGCACAGGAGCAGGTTGTCCCGGAGTCCTGTAAGTCCAGCCGGAGGAGAAAAAGACCAGTGTGGATGAACCGGGATCTTTTGTTGAGACTCCGAGAGAAAAAGAGAGTCTATGTCCTCTGGAAGATGGGACAGGCAACTTGGGGTGACTACAGAGAACTGGCCAAGATTTGCAGGCAGAAATTAGAAATGCCCAGCTTGAACTTAGACTGGCTACTGCTGTAAAGGAGAACAGGAAACCCTTTTACAAATATATTAACAGCAAGAGAAAAACTAAGGAAAATTTCTCTCCTTTACTCAACGAGGCAGGGAATGTAACCACAGATGACAAGGAAAAGGCTGAGGTTCTAAATGCCTTCTTCACATCTGTCTTTAATAGACAGAACAGTTGTCCACAGGGTACTTGCCCTGACCTGGAAGTCGGGGACGGGGCGCATAATGCACCCCCTGTGATCCAAGCAGAGACGATCAGAGATCTTCTCCTCCATCTGAACTGCCACAAGTCAATGGGGCCAGATGGGATCCACCCAAGGGTGCTGAGGGAGTTAGCAGAGGTGATTGCCGAGCCACTTTCAGACATCTATCAGAATTCCTGGTTATCTGGAGAGGTCCCACAAGATTGGAGGCTTGCTGATGTGACTCCCATCTACAAGAAAGGCCATAAGGAAGACCAGGAGAACTACAGGCCTGTCAGCCTGACCTCAGTATCAGGGAAAGTTATGGAGCAGATGATCTTGAGGGAAATCACACGACACATGCATGGCAATAAAGGGATCAGACCCAGCCAGCACGGGTTCACCAGGGGCAGGTCGTGCTTGTCCAACCACATCTCCTTCTATGACTGGGTGACCAGACAGGTAGATGAGGGAAAGGCTGTTGATGTAGTCTACCTGGACTTCAGCAAGGCCTTCGACACGGTCTCCCACAGTATTCTCCTGAGGAAACTGGCAGCCCGTGGTGTGGACAGGTTCACTCTTCTCTGGGTGGAGAACTGGCTGGAGGACCGTGCCCAGAGGGTAGTGGTTAATGGAGTTAAGTCCAGCTGGCGTCCTGTTACGAGTGGTGTACCCCAAGGGTCATTTTTGGGGCCCATCTTGTTTAATATCTTTATAGATGACCTAGATGAGGGAATTGAGTGTACCCTCAGTAAGTTTGCAGATGACACCAAGTTGGGAGGATATGTCAAACTGCCTGAGGGTAGGGAGGCCCTTCAGAGGGATTTGGATAGGCTGAACAGCTGGGCTGAGCTCAATGGGATGAGGTTCAATAAGACCAAGTGCCGGGTCCTGCACTTTGG
This sequence comes from Cyrtonyx montezumae, assembly GCF_038088225.1. Taxonomy (NCBI): domain Eukaryota; kingdom Metazoa; phylum Chordata; class Aves; order Galliformes; family Odontophoridae; genus Cyrtonyx; species Cyrtonyx montezumae. The sequence continues at coordinate 3,602,639 of NW_027072025.1, forward strand.
CCACAATAACCCCATGCAATGCTATAGGCTTGGGGCAGAATGGCTTGAAGAATGCAGAGAGGAAAAGGACCTGGGGGTGTTGGTTGATGCTCGGCTTAACATGAGCCGGCAGTGTGCCCAGGTGACCAAGAAGGCCAACAGCATCCTGGCCTGTATTAGAAATAGTGTAGCCAGCAGGAGCAGGGAGGTGATCATCCCCCTGTACTCAGCTCTGGTACGGCCACACCTCGAGTACTGTGTTCAGTTTTGGGCCCCTCACTACAAGAAGGACATTGAGGCCCTGGAGCGTGTTCAGAGAAGGGCAACAAAACTGGTGAGGGGTCTGGAGCACAAGTCTTATGAGGAGCGGCTGAGGGAGCTGGGATTGTTTAGTCTGGAGAAGAGGAGGCTCAGAGGAGACCTTATTGCACTCTACCACTTCCTGAAGGGGGGTTGTGGTGAGGAGGGGGTGGGCCTCTTCTCCCTGATAAATAATGACAGGACGAGAGGGAATGGCCACAAGTTGCACTGGGGAAGATTTAAATTAGACCTGAGGAAACATTTTTTTTCTGAAAGAGTTGTCAGGCACTGGAATGGCCTGCCTAGGGAGGTGGTTGAGGCACCGTCCCTAGCGCTGTTCAAGAAGCGGTGCTAAGGTTCAAGATGAAGTGCAAAGGGATTTGATTTAGTAGTTGGGTAGGGATAGTGATAAGAGGATGGTTGGACTAGATGATCTTGTAGGTCTTTTCCAACCTTATGAACCTATGAACCTATGAACCTATGAAACTAAGGGAGTGGAGAGAAATGAAAGGTTGCGGCACAAATGGGAACATAACAGTTAAATGTTAGAAGAAATGATCAGAATGGAGAGTACTGAAAAGTTGTGACAGAAATGGGAGCACTGCAGAACAAAATGGGAGCGGAAAGAAAGGGAGTGGCGTGAACTGAAAGGTTGCAGTGCAAATGAGAGCAAAGCGGAATGAAATGAGAGCAGAAACAAAGGGAGAGGAGTGAACAGAAATGTTGAGCTGCAAATAGGAGTGGAGTGGAGCAAAAAAAAAAAGCGGAAACAAAGGGAGTGGAGAGAAATGAAAGGTTACAATGCAAATGTGAGCAAACCGAAACGAGACTAGAAAGAAGTGAAACTTTGCAGCGCAAATAAGAGAGAAGCGAAATTGGAACGGAAACAAAAAGACAGGAAAGAACTGAAAGGTTCAAATGGGAGCAAAATGGAGTGAAATGGTAGAGGAAACAATTGCATTGGAGAGTACTGAATGGTTGTTGCGCAAATTGAAGCAAAGCAGAGGGAAATAGAAGAAGAAAGAAAAGGAGTGTAAAGAACTGAAAGATTGCAGCGGAAATGAGAGCAGAGTAAAATGGGAGCAAAAATGAAAGGAATGGAGAGAACTGAAAGGTTGTGGCAGAAATGGGTAAGGGGCAGAGTGAAATAGAAGCAGAAAGAAAAAGAGTGGAGTGCACTAAAAGGCTGCAGTGCAAATTGGAAGGGAGCAGAACGAAATGGGAGCTAAAACAAAGGGACTGGAGAGAACAGAAATGTTGTGCAAATCAGAGAGGAGTGGAGCGAAATAGGAGAAGAAACAAAAGGCATGTAGAGAAAAGAAAGTTTAGAGCGCAAATGGGAGCAGAGCGAAATGGGAGCTGAAACAAAGGGACTGGAGAGAACAGTAATGCAGCGGTGCAAAGAGGAGCGGAGTGGAGCGAAATAGGGAAGTAAATAGAGAGAGAGGAAAGAAATGAAAGGTTGCAGAGCAAATCGTAGCAGAGCAAAATGGGAGCGGAAAGAAGAGGAATGGAGAGTACTGAATGGTTGTGGCACAAATGGGAGCGTAGCGGATCAAAATGGGAGCGGAAAGCAAGTGAGTAGAGAGAACTGAAAAGGTGCAGAGTAAATTTTAGCAGACCTGAACGAAATAGGAGCAGAAACAAAGGGAATAGAGAGTACAGAAATGTTGCGGTGCAAATAGGAGAGGAGTGGAGCAAAATAGAAGTGGAAACAAAGGGAGTAGAGAGAATTGAAAGGTTTCAGCGTAAAAGAAAGCAGAGCAAAATGGGAGCGGAAACAAAAAGAGGTGAGAACTGAAAGGTTGTGGCGCAAATGGGAGCGGAGCGGAACAAAATGGGAGCTGAAACATAGGGACTGGAGAGAACTGAAATGTTTTGGTGCAAATAGGAGAGGAGTGTCGCGAAATAGGAGAGGAAACAAAGGGAAAGGAGAGAAATGAAAGGCTGCGGCGCAAATGGGAGCAGAGCGAAATGGGAGCGGAAACAAAGGGAGAGGAGTGAAGTGACATGTTCCGGCGTAAATGGGAGCGAAATGGGAGTGGAAAGTAGTGAAAGGTTGCGGCGCAAATGTTAGCAAACCGAAATGGGAGCAGAGAGAAGTGAAATGTTGCAGCGCAAATGGGAGCAGAGCACAATGGAAGCGGAAATGAAAGGAATGGAGAGTACTGAAAGGTTGTGGCACAAATTGGAGTGGAGCTGAATGAAATGGGAGTGGAAACAAAGGGACTGGAGAGAACAGAATTGTGGTGGCGCAATAGGAGTGGAGTGAAGTGAAATAGGAGCAGAAACAAAGGGAGTGGAGAGAAATGAAAGGTTGTGGTACAAATGGGAACAGAGCGAAATGAATGCGAAAACAAATAGGGAGGAGAGAACGGAAACGTTGTGGCACAAATGGGAGCAAAGTAGAATGAAATGGGAGCGGAAACAAAAGGAATGGAGAGGACAGAAATGTTGCGGCGCAAGATGAGTCAAGTGCAGCAAACAAGGAGCGGAAACAAAGGGAGTGGATAGAAGTGAAATGTTTAGGCGAGAATGGGAGGAGAGCAAAATGGGAGTGGAGAGAAATGAAAAGTTATGGTGCAAACGGGAGCAAAGTTAAACTGGAATGGAAAGAAAGGGAGTGGAGAGAACTGAAAGGATGCGGCGCTAATGGGAACAAAACAGAGTGAAATGGTAGACGAATAGGTAGGAATGGAGCGTACTGAAAGGTTTTGGTGCAAATGGGAGCGGTGCGGAGCGAAATGGGATTGGAAAGAAATGGAGTGGAGAGAACTGAAAGATTGCGGTGCAAATGGGAGCCGAATGGAGCGAAATGTGAGCAGAAAAAAAAAGGAGTGGAGAGAACTGAAAGGCTGTGGTGCAAATTGGAGCAGAGCAGGGCGAAATGGCAGTGAAGAGAACTGATATGTTGCGGTGTAAATGGCATTAGAGCTAAGCAAAGTGGGAGTGTAGAGAACTGAAAAGTTCCGGCACAAATGGGAGCAAAGCGAAATGGGAGCGGAAACAAATGGATTGGAAAGAACTGAAAGGTTGCATCTCAAATGGGAGCGGATCGGAGCGAAATGGCTGTGGAAGCAAAGGGAGTGTATAGAACTGAAAATTTGCACTGTAAATGGAAGCGGAGCAAACAGGGAGCAGAAACAAATGGAATGGAGAGAACGGAAAGTTTGCGGCGCAAATGGGAGCGGAGGAGCAAAATGCTAGCAGAATAAAAAAGACTGGAGAGAACTGAAAGCCTGCGGTGCAAATGGTAGCATCGTGCAGCAAAATGAAAGCAGAAACAAAGAAACTGGAGAGAACTGAAAGGTTGCGGCGGAAATAAGAGCAGAGTGGAAACAATGGGAGTGAAGAGAACTGAAACGATGCAGCGCAAATAGGAACGGATCAGAACGAAATGGGAGGGGAAACAAAGGGAGTGGAGATAACGGAAAGGTTGCAGCGCAAATGGGAGCGAAGCAAAAATGGAGCGAAAACAAAGGGACTGGAGAGAACAGAATTGTGGTGGCGCAATAGGAGTGGAGTGAAGTGAAATAGGAGCAGAAACAAAGGGAATGGAGAGAACTGAAAGGTTGCGGCTCAAGTGGGAGCAAAGCGGAGCGAAATTGGAGTGCAGAGAACTGAAATGTTGAGGCACAAATGAGAGCGGAGCAGATCAAAATTGGTGTGGAAACAAAGAAGTGCGAAGTACTGAAAGATTGCGGTGCAAATAGAAGTGGAGCGGACGGAAATATGAGCAGAAACAAAAGGAGTGGAGAGAAGTGAAATGTTCAGGCGAGAATGGGAGCAGAGCAAAATAGGGAGTGGAGAGAAGTGAACGGTAGATGTGCAAATGGCATCGTAAACAAAGGGCGTGGAGAGAACTGTAAGGTTGCGGCACAAATGGCATCGTCAAGAAAGAGAGTGGAGAGAACTGAAAGATTGCGGTGCAAATACGAGCGAAGTGGTGCGAAATGGGAATGAAAACAAAGGGAGTGTAGAGAAGTGAAATGTTCCAGCGCAAACGGGAGCAGAGTGAAATGGGTGCAGAAAAGAAGGGAATGGAGGGTAATGAAAGGTTGTGACACAAATGGGAGCAGAGCGGAGCAAAATGGGAGTGGAAAGAAAAGGAGTGGAAAGAACTGAAAAGTTGCAGAGCAAATTGGAGCAGAGCTGATGGAAATGGGAGCAGAAACAAAGGGACTGGAGAGAACAGAAATGTATCGATGCAAATAGGAGCAGAGTGGAGAAAAATAGAAGCGGAAAAAAAGCAGTGGAGAAAAATTAAAGGTTGCGGCGCAAATGAAAGCAGAGCAAAATGGTAGCAGAAACAAAGGGAGAGGTGAGAACTGAAAGGTTGTGGTGCAAATGGGAGCGAAGGGAAATGAAATGGGAGTGGAAAGAAAGGGTCTGGAGAGAACAGAAATGTATCTGTGCAAATAGGAGCAGAGTGGAACGAAATGGGCGGGGAAAAACAAAAAATGGGAGTGGTGCGAGAGCCTACCAGGGGAGATGCCTTGCTAGACCTACTTTTCACTAACAGGGAAGGACTAGTAGGAGATGTGAAGGTTAGAGATTGTCTGGGCCAGAGTGACCATGAAATGGTAGAGTTTGCTATTCTGGGTGACGTCAAGAGGGTGACTAGCAAAACTACTTCCTTGGACTTTTGGAGGGCAGACTTTGACCTGTTCAGGGTGCTTGTTGCAAGGGTCCCTTGGGACTTGCTCCTGAGGGGTAAAGGGGTCCAGGAAGCCTGGATGCTCCTCAAGATGGAAATCTTAAAGGCACAGGAGCAGGCTGTCCCGGAGTCCTGTAAGTCCAGCCGGAGGAGAAAAAGACCAGTGTGGATGAACCGGGATCTTTTGTTGAGACTCCGAGAGAAAAAGAGAGTCTATGTCCTCTGGAAGATGGGACAGGCAACTTGGGGTGACTACAGAGAACTGGCCAAGATCTGCAGGCAGAAAATTAGAAATGCTAAAGCCCAGCTTGAACTTAGACTGGCTACTGCTGTAAAGGAGAACAGGAAACCCTTTTACAAATATATTAACAGCAAGAGAAAAACTAAGGAAAATTTCTCTCCTTTACTCAACGAGGCAGGGAATGTAACCACAGATGACAAGGAAAAGGCTGAGGTTCTCAATGCCTTCTTCACATCTGTCTTTAATAGACAGAACAGTTGTCCACAGGGTACTTGCCCTGACCCGGAAGTCGGGGACGGGACGCATAATGCACCCCCTGTGATCCAAGCAGAGACGGTCAGAGATCTTCTCCTCCATCTGAACTGCCACAAGTCCATAGGGCCAGATGGGATCCACCCAAGGGTGCTGAGGGAGTTAGCAGAGGTGATTGCCGAGCCACTTTCTGCCATCTATCAGAATTCCTGGTTATCTGGAGAGGTCCCACAAGATTGGAGGCTTGCCGATGTGACTCCCATCTACAAGAAAGGCCGTAAGGAAGACCCGGGGAACTACAGGCCTGTCAGCCTCACCTCGGTATGTTGCTGTTTTGTGGTTTTGATGCCGGTATTCCACGTCAGAGCATCATGCAGCAGTTAAGGAGTTAATGCTGGGGGAGCAGCAGAGGGGAGGGGCGGAGCTCCGCACCGGATGCGAGGTGGTGCTCGGTCTGGGCACGTTGCTCTGGGCTGCCATGGAGGTTCAGCACGTGTGCTTCCCCTGCAGGTCCTCCTTAACGTAAACTCACAGCTTTTGGGTTGGAAATTTTTCTCTCTCTCTCTCAATTGTTCAATTTTATTAGATTTAGTAAAGTTACCGTTCCTTCTCAGATCGTGCCGTTGTTTTCTTGTAGACCCATCTCTTCCCGCTGTTTCCCCCTCCCCCTCCCGGAGCGCGGCTCTGCTCGGGCAGCCGCACGGCCACTGACGCAGTTTTTTTTTTTTTTCTCTCCCCTCTCCCTTCTCGGTTTCCCTTGGGTCACTGTCACGGACAACACCGTGACAATTATTGGTGGAGAATGCGGGCAGTGCAGTATTGGCACTCCATTGTAAATCTGGTGCTAAATGGACTGAGGTTTTTCATGTACCTTATAGCATGCTGGCGTCTTTTTAAGCTCCTCGTGTTCAGCACCGGAGCAATGTGTATATACAGCTACTTTAGTGTGCTGAGGGGGTTACATGCCTCCTGCCTAGACACCCTGGCTAACGTGACAGATTATGCGGCATTTGGAATGGTTTCCAGTTACTCTTTTCAGGTTTTTACCTATATTCAGGATGTCAGCCTGGCAGCTGTGTTATCTGTTTTTCTGCATGCACTCTCTGCAATAGTAATTTACATCCTGTGGAGGAAGCTTTCCTCAAAACCAGAGAGTGTTGAATGGCAGGGAAGGTGGAAAAAATTAGGAAAGAAATTAGAAGCGTGGGGACCCCCGGTGTTATGCAATTTTGATCTTGAGCACCTGTGGGATCCTGAGAAATTCAGTGAGTGTTTAGGTAAGCTGTCATGTGACTCAGGACGGTCTGAGAAGGAATGTATTGTTTGGGGTCTGGCTTGTGCTTATCGAGCTATAATTGATATTCTGGAGAGAAATGGTTTCCAAACCAAGGTCCAAAGCAAAAACGAAAACCTCGAAGTTAGACCTGACCAATCACAGGAAGCACCAGTATCAGTGTCGGTTGCCCCTGTGGAAGGCCAGAAATGGACACGGCCATCCTCGCGCCTAGAACGGAAAGAAGAAGAAGCAGAGAAAAAAAAGGAAGATCCAGGCGAGGGGCCCTCCTCAGCACCACCACCACCACCACCACCTAAAAAGGCCACTAAGAAGAGTGAGAGACATGGAGAAAACAGCGATGATGATGGAGTCACTGTTACCACTACTCATCGGCCCCTAAAGATGACTGAAATACAAGGTTCAAGAAAGGAGTTTGTACGGCGCTCGGGTGAATCTATTGTCACCTGGTTGCTGCGGTGTTGGGACAGCGGTGCCAGCAGCGTGTCCCTAGATGGCAGCGAAGCCCGCCAACTGGCAAGCATTGCCCGAGACCCAGCTATCGACAGAGGAATTGGCAGATGTCTGAATGGAGTCGCTACCCTCTGGGAACGAGTACTAGTGGCTGTAAAGGATAGATACCCTTACAAAGATGATCTGGAGCCTAAGGTGGAAAGATGGAACACCGTGGAGAAAGGCATCCAATTTTTGAGAGAAACAGCCGTAGTAGAGATGCTGTATGATCCCAATTTCGTCCCTAACAATCCACACCAGGACCGTGATCCTGATAGAGTAAGGTGCACACCTGATGTATATTGCAAGCTCTCAAAAACAGCACCAGAGAGGTACGCAAGTACACTGGTAGCAATGTTCCATAGATTCGAGGGTCAAGACAGAAGACTCCCAGTTTATGAATTAACTATTACACTTCAAAACTTTGAACAACAGTTTCCACCATCACGTGCTTCCATTGCAGCTATAGTAGCAGAAGAAGTAGGTGAGATTAAGGAGACACAGAAAACTATACTGGAGGAACTGTCATTACTGATGAATAGGGATGAACCTGTGTCAGTATTGGAAACACCTGATGAAGATGAGCATGACGCAAAGAATCTGATGAAGCAATTTATCAAACTGTTGAAAGTCTCGGCCACCAAAGGCAACCGCCCCTCTGCACGAGCAAATGATGGCAGTAACATCATGTCACGTGTGGCCATGTGGAGCTTCTTACGAGACAACGGAGAGGACATGAGGAAGTGGCATAAAAAACCCACTCCTGCACTGCGAGCACAGGTGAGAGAACTACAGCAGAGATCAGCCACCAATGAAATTGCTCCCGTCACTGCAGGTAACCAATAGAGGGGCCGTGCCCTCAGCCAGGGGAGGGAAAGGGATAATAGAGTGTATTGGACTGTGTGGATTAGATGGCCTGGCACATTAGAGCCACAAAGATATAAGGCACTGGTGGACACTGGTGCACAGTGCACTCTGATGCCCTCGAGTTATAAAGGGACAGAGTTGATTCATATTTCTGGAGTGACTGGGGGTTCTCAGGAATTGTCTGTGTTGGAGGCAGAAATAAGCCTCACCGGTAAAACCTGGCAGAAGCATCCCATAGTGACTGGACAGGGGGCTCCGTGCATACTCGGTATTGACTATCTCAGAAGGGGACATTTCAAGGATCCCAAGGGATACCGATGGGCTTTTGGAATAGCTGCTGTAGATGCAGACAACATTCAGCAGCTGTCTGTTTTACCTGGCCTGTCAGAAGATCCATCTGTTGTGGGGGTACTGAAAGTGAAAGAGCAGCAGGTACCTATCGCTACAAAAACGGTGCACAGACGGCAGTACCGCACCAACAGGGATTCCTTGCTCCCCATTCATAACTTGATCCGTCAGCTAGAGAGCCAGGGAGTGATCAGCAAAACTCACTCACCTTTTAACAGCCCCATATGGCCGGTGCGTAAAGCCAGTGGAGAATGGAGGCTGACGGTAGATTACCGTGGCCTGAATGAAGTCACACCCCCACTGAGTGCTGCTGTGCCAGATATGTTGGAGCTGCAGTATGAACTGGAGTCAAAAGCAGCCAAGTGGTATGCCACCATTGACATTGCCAATGCATTCTTTTCTATTCCTTTGGCCACAGAGTGCAGACCACAGTTGGCTTTCACCTGGAGGGGCGTTCAGTACACCTGGAACCTTTTGCCCCAGGGGTGGAAACACAGCTCAACCATCTGCTATGGGCTGATTCAAACCACACTGGAACAGGGTGGGGCACCTGAGCACCTCCAGTACATTGATGACATTGTTGTGTGGGGTGATACAGCAGAGGAAGTTTTTAAAAAAGGAGAGCGAATAATCCAAATACTTCTGGGTGCTGGTTTTGCTATTAAACGGAACAAAGTGAAGGGACCTGCCCAAGAAATTCAATTCCTTGGAGTAAAATGGCAAGATGGACGTCGTCACATTCCAGGAGATGTGATTGACAAAATCACCAGTATGTCACCACCCACTAGCAAGAAAGAGACACAGTCTTTTCTAGGTGTAGTAGGTTTTTGGAGGATGCACATCCCAAACTACAGCCTCATAGTAAGCCCCCTCTATCAAGTGACTCGGAAAAAGAATAATTTTGCATGGGGTCCTGAACAGCAGCAGGCCTTTGAGCAAATTAAGCAGGAGATAGCCCGTGCTGTGGCCCTGGGGCCAGTACGGTTGGGACATGATGTGAAAAACATCCTCTACACTGCTGCTGGAGAGAAAGGTCCCACTTGGAGTCTGTGGCAAAGAGCCTCTGGGGAGACCCGAGGCCGACCCCTTGGATTTTGGAGCAGAGCGTACAAGGGTTCAGAGGAGTGCTACACTCCAACTGAGAAGGAGATTTAGGCAGCATATGAGGGGGTTCGGGCTGCCTCTGAAGTAATTGGTACTGAGACACAGCTCCTCCTGGCACCTCGACTGCCAGTGCTGAATTGGATGTTCAAAGGAAAGGTTCCCCCCACCCATCATGCTACCGATGCCACCTGGAGTATGTGGATTGCACTGATTACACAGCGAGCTCGGATGGGGAACCTCAACCGTCCAGGAATCCTGGAGGTGATCATGGACTGGCCTGAAGGCAAGAAATTTGGAACATCCCCATCAGAGGAGATACCACGTGCTAAATAGGCCCCACCATATAACGAACTACCATAGAATGAAAAGACGTATGCCCTCTTCACTGATGGATTGTGTCATGTTGTTGGGAAGCATCGCAGATGGAAGGCTGCTGTGTGGAGCCCCACACGACGAGTTGCAGAGGCCACCGAAGGAGAAGGAGAGTCAAGCCAATTTGTGGAGGTAAAGGCTGTCCAGCTGGCCTTATATGTGGCTGAACGGGAGAGGTGGCCCATGCTATATCTTTATACTGACTCTTGGATGGTGGCAAATGCTTTATGGGGGTGGTTGCAGCAGTGGGAACAGGACAACTGGCAACGGAAGGGTAAACCTATTTGGGCTGCTGAACTGTGGAAAGACATTGCTGCCCGAACAAAAAGGTTGGGTGTAAAGGTGCGCCATGAAGATGCTCATGTGCCCAAGAATTGAGCTACTGAAGAGCAGAGAAATAACCATCAGGTAGATTGAGCTGCCAGAATTGACGTGTCTCAGATCGATTTGGACTGGCAGAACAAAGGAGAGCTATTTTTAGCTCGGTGGGCCCATGAGACCTCTGGCCTTCAAGGAAGGGATGCGATCTATAAGTGGGCTAGAGAGCGAGGGGTGGACTTAACTATGGATGCCGTTGCACAGGTTATCCATGACTATGACACATGGGCCATAATTAAACAGGCCAAGAGTATGAAACCCCTCTGGCAGGAAGGGCGATGGGAAAAGTATAAATATGGGGAGGCGTGGCAGGTTGATTATATCACCTTTCCACGAACTCGCGATGGTAAGCGTTACATGCTCACCATGGTGGAGGCGACCACTGGGTGGCTTGAGACATACGCAGTACCCCATGCTACTGCCCGAAACACCATCTTAGGGCTCGAGAGACAAGTCCTATGGCGACATGGCACTCCAGAGAGAATTGAGTCCGATAATGGGACTCATTTCAAAAATTCTCTTGTGGATATCTGGGCCAAAGAACACGGCATTGAATGGATCTACCATATCCCCTACCATGCACCAGCTGCTGGTAAGATCGAGCGCTACAACGGGTTGTTAAAAGCCACGTTGAGAGCAATGGGTGGTGGGACATTCAAGCACTGGGAGAAGCATCTGGCAGAAGCCACCTGGCTGGTCAACACTAGGAGATCAGTCAACCGAGAGGGTCCTACACAGTCCAGCTCCCTACAGACCATAGAGGGAGATAAGGTCCCTGTGGTACATGTGAGGAGCATGTTGGGAAAAGCGGTGTGGGTCCTTCCATCCTCTGGAAAGGGAAAACCCCTCTGTGGAACCGTTTTTGCGCAGGGACCTGGGTGCACCTGGTGGGTAATGGATAAAAATGGGGACGTCCAGTGTGTCCCAGAAGGGAATTTGATGCTGGGGGAATGCAGTTTGTAATTACGTGTGTATGTATGTATATATATATATGTTTCTATGTAACTTATGTTATTACTGTTTGGTTATGTATAGATGTGTGTTAAGCATGATGTGATGATGTAGAATAAGGGGTGGAATGTTGTGGCTTTGTGGTTTTGATGCATGTATTCCACATCAGAGCATCATGCAGCAGTTAAGGAGTTAATGCTGGGGGAGCAGCAGAGGGGAGGGGCGGAGCTCCGCACCAGATGCGAGGTGGCGCTCGGTCTGGGCGCGTTGCTCTGGGCTGCCATGGAGGTTCAGCACGTGTGCTTCCCCTGCAGGTCCTCCTTAACGTAAGCTCACAGCTTTTGGGTTGGAAATTTTTCTCTCTCTCTCTCAATTGTTCAATTTTATTAGATTTAGTAAAGTTACCGTTCCTTCTCAGATCGTGCCGTTGTTTTCTTGTAGACCCATCTCTTCCCGCTGTTTCCCCCTCCCCCTCCCGGAGCGCGGCTCTGCTCGGGCGGCCGCACGGCCACTGACGCAGTTTTTTTTTTTTTTCTCTCCCCTCTCCCTTCTCGGTTTCCCTTGGGTCACTGTCACGGACAACACCGAGACACGGTATCAGGGAAAGTTATGGAGCAGATGATCTTGAGGGAAATAACACGACACGTGCATGGCAACAAGGGGATCAGACCCAGCCTGCACGGATTCACCAAGGGCAGGTCGTGCTTGTCCAACCTCATCTCCTTCTATGACTGGGTGACCAGACAGGTAGATGAGGGAAAGGCTGTTGATGTAGTCTACCTGGACTTCAGCAAGGCCTTCGACACGGTCTCCCACAGTATTCTCCTGAGGAAACTGGCAGCCCGTGGTTTGGACAGGTTCACACTTCTCTGGGTGGAGAACTGGCTGGAGGGCCGTGCCCAGAGGGTGGTGGTTAATGGAGTTAAGTCCAGCTGGTGTCCTGTTACGAGTGGTGTCCCCCAAGGGTCAGTTTTGGGGCCCATCTTGTTTAATATCTTTATTGATGACCTAGATGAGGGAATTGAGTGTACCCTCAGTAAGTTTGCAGATGACACCAAGTTGGGAGGATGTGTCAAACTGCCTGAGGGTAGGGAGGCCCTTCAGAGGGATTTGGATAGGCTGAACAGCTGGGCTGAGCTCAATGGGATGAGGTTCAATAAGACCAAGTGCTGGGTCCTGCACTTTGGCCATAATAACCCCATGCAATGCTATAGGCTTGGGGCAGAATGGCTTGAAGAATGTAGAGAGGAAAAGGGCCTGGGGGTGTTGGTTGATGCTCAGTTTAACATGAGCCGGCAGTGTGCCCAGGTGGCCAAGAAGGCCAACAGCATCCTGGCCTGTATTAGAAATAGTGTAGCCAGCAGGAGCAGGGAGGTGATCATCCCCCTGTACTCAGCTCTGGTACGGCCGCACCTCGAGTACTGTGTTCAGTTTTGGGCCCCTCACTACAAGGAGGACATTGAGGCCCTGGAGCGTGTTCAGAGAAGGGCAACAAAACTGGTGAGGGGTCTGGAGCACAAGTCTTATGAGGAGCGGCTGAGGGAGCTGGGATTGTTTATTCTGGAGAAGAGGAGGCTCAGAGGAGACCTTATTGCACTCTACCACTTCCTGAAGGGGGGTTGTGGTGAGGAGGGGGTGGGCCTCTTCTCCCTGATCAATAATGACAGGATGAGAGGGAATGGCCACAAGTTGCGCCGGGGAAGATTTAGATTAGACCTTAGGAAACATTTTTTTTCTGAAAGAGTGGTCAGGCACTGGAATGGCCTGCCTAGGGAGGTGGTTGAGGCACCGTCCCTAGTGCTGTTCAAGAAGCTTTTAGATGAGGTGCTAAGGGATTTGATTTAGTAGTTGGGTAGGGATAGTGATAAAAGGATGGTTGGACTAGATGATCTTGTAGATCCTTTCCAACCTTATGAACCTATGAACCCATGAAACAAAGGGAGTGGATAGAAATGAATGGTTGCGGCGCAAATGGGAACAAAACAGAGTGAAATGGCAGAAGAAATGATCAGAATGGAGAGTACTGAAAGGTTGTGGCGCAAAAGGGAGCAGTGCGGAGCAAAATGGGAGCGGAAAGAAAGGGACTGTGGTGAACTGAAAGGTTGCAGTGCAAATGAGAGCAAAGCGGAATGAAATGGTAGAGGAAACAATCGCATTGGAGAGTACTGAATGGTTGTTGCGCGAATGGGAGCAAAGCAGAGGGAAATGAGAGAAGAAAGAAAAGGAGTGGAGAGAACTGAAAGGTTGCAGCGCAAATGGGAGCAGAGTAAAATGGGAGCTGACATGAAAGGAATGGAGAGTACTGAAAGGTTGTGGCAGAAATGGGAGCGGGGCGGAGCGAAATGGAAGCAGAAAGAAAGGGAGTGGAGTGCACTGAAAGGTTGCAGCACAAATGGGAGCAGAACGGAATGAAATGGGAGCTCAAACAAAGGGACTGGTAAGAACAGTAATGTATCGGCACAAATAGGAGCAGAGTGGAACAAAATAGAAGTGGAAACAAAAGGAGTGGAGAGAATGAAAGGTTGCGGCGCAAATGAAAGCAGAGCAAAATGGGAGCAGAAACAAAGAAAGAGGTGAGAACTGAAAGGTTGTGGCGCAATTGGGAGCAAAGCGGAGTGAAATGGGAGTGGAAAGAAAGGGAGTGGAGAGAACTGAAAGGTTGTAGTGCAAATGGGAGCAGCATGGAACGAAATGGGAACTGAAACAAAGGTACTGGAGAGAAAAGAAATGTAGCGGTTCAAATAGGAGCGGAGTGGAGCGAAATAGGAGCAGATACATGGGCAGTGGAGAGAAATGAAAGGTTGCGGCGCAAATGGTAGAAAAACAGTGAAATGGGAGCGAAAATGAAAGGATTGGAGAGTACTGAATGGTTGCGGAACGCTGCGGATATAAGGGTCCGAGTGGATTGCTCTCGGGCGGGGAGCATGACAGGACTCAATACATGAATGATCAGACTTCAGTTTATTACCCGGACATCCTTATTCTTATAATGTTTAAGACAGGGGCGTACAGAGAATAGCACACAATCATTGGCTGAGAGCCTCAGAGAAAGAAAACTTTAAGCAGTTCCGAACAATTAACAGCAGTGAGAAACCATTCTGAGGGAGGTTACTCTTGTTATCATCCTAATCCTAAAAAACCCAAACAGGAATGCGTCAGCTGCGGATGTGAAAGGCAGAGCTGGCAGGGCGTCCCCTGTTCAAAGTGCACTTTTCCTCTCCCACTCACCACAGACCATCTCCTGCTTTTACTTTTCTCAAGGTTCAAACAGTGTAGTTTCCTTTGAGCACGGTATCAGGGTGGCCAGTGCATAACACAGAGCACAAAGGGAACACCTGCTAGCTAAACAGAATAGACTACCAAGGACAGCTTACTATAAAAACACCTATAGTTACAATTATCAACAGTCCTGTGAAGCCTTCTTCACTGAAAGCAGGGTGAACAACATAATCACAGAAGTTTCCCATAGACATCTTGGCAACTTGAGTTGCTCAGCTGAAGCAGTTCATGTCCGCTTTGATTTGTTTTTCACTTGAACCAGGAGCATCATGACCTCCTATCAACATCTAATACTTTTCCATGAGTATATAGTCTGTGCTGCAGTGCAAACTGTGCTCGTACATATCATCGTGACTTCCCTGCTCCTGCAGCCATTTCCCAACAGCGGAACAAATGTGAGCAGAGTGTAATGGGAGGGGAAACAAAGAGGGAGGAGTGAACTGAAAGACTATGGTAAAAATGGGAGCAGACCAGAGCAAAATGGGAGCTCAAAAAAAAAAGGCCGGAGAGAACGGAAATGTAGCGATGCAAATAGGAGCGGAGTGGAGCAAAATAGGAGCAGAAATAAAGGGAGTGGAGAGAAATGAATAGTTGCACAACAAATGTGAGCAGAGCAAAATGTGAGCAGATACAAAGGGAGAGAAGAGAAAAGAAAGGTTGTGGCGCAAATGGGAGCGGCATTGAGCAAATTGGGAGTGCAGAGAAATGAAAGATTGCAGTGCAAGTAGGAGTGGAGCAGAGCGAAATTGGAGCGGAAAGAAGTGAAGAATTGAAATGTTTAGGCGAGAATGCGAGCAGTGCAAAATACGAGTGGAGAGAAGTGATAGGTAAAGGCACAAATGGCATCGGAAAAAAAGGGAGTGGAGAGAACTGTAAGGTTGAAGTGCAAATGGGAGCAGAGCAAAATTGGAGCAGAAAAAAAGGGAGTGGAGAGAACTGAAGGGCTGCGAAGCAAATGGGTGCAAAGCGGACTGAAATGGGAGCGGAAACACAGGGACTGGAGAGAACAGAGCTGTTGTGGCGCAAATAGCACAGAGGAGAAAAATGGAAGCGGAAACAAAGGAAGTGGAGAGAAGTGAAAGGTTACGCTGCAAATGGGAACAAAACGGAGTGAAATGGTATCTAAAACAATCAGAGTGGAGAGTACTGAAAGGTTGTGGTGCAAATGAAAGTTGTGCGTTGCGAAAAGTAACAGAAAGAAAGGGAGTGGAGAGAACAGAAATGTTGCGGCGCCAATAGGAGCGGAGCGGAGCGAAATGGGAGCGGAAACAAAGGGAGTGGAAAGAACCAAAGGGCTGTGAAGCTCACGGGAGCTATGCGGGGTGACATGGGAGCAGAAAGAAAGGGAGAGGGGAGAACAGACCTGTTGTGGTGCAAATAGGAGCAGAGTGAAGTGAAATAGGTGCGGAAACAAAGGGATTGGAGAGAAGTGAAATGTTCCGGCGCAAATGGGAACAGAGCAAAATGTGATTGGAAACAAAGGGAGAGGAGAGAACTGAAAGGTTGTGGTGCAAATGGGAGCGGAGTGGTGTGAAATGGGAGTGGAAACAAAGGGAGTAGAAAGAAGTGAAATGCTTTGGCTAGAATGGGATCAGTGAAATATGGATGTGGAGGGAAGTGAAATGCTCCGTCGAGAATGGGAGCAGTGCAAAATGGGAGTGGAGAGAAGTGCAAGGTTGTGGTGCAAATGGAAATGGAGTGTAAATGGAGCGGAAAGAGAGGGAGTGGAGAGAAATGAAGGGCTGCTAAGCAAATTGGAGTGGAGCGGAGTTAAATGGGAATGGAAACAAAGGGACTGGAGGGAACAGAAATGTTGCGGTGCAAATAGGAGCGGACTGGAGCGAAAAAGGAGTGGAAACAAAGAGAGAGGAGGGAAATGAAACGTTGCCGAGCAAATGGGAGCAGAGCGAAATGGGAGCGGAAAAGAAAGGAATGGAGAGTAATGAAAGGTTGTGGCACAAATGGGAGCGGCGCTAAGTAAAATGGGAGTGGAAAGACTGGGAGTGGAGATAACTGAAAGGTTTCAGCAGAAATGTGATTAGAACTGAACGAAATGGGAGCGGAAACAAAAGCAGAGGAGAGAAATGAAAGGTTGCAGCGCAAATTAAAGCAAAACAGATTGAAATGGGAGCAGAAATGATAAGAATGGAGAAAAATGAATGGTTGTGGCGCAAATGGGAGCGGTACGGAGAGAAATGGGAGCAGAAAGAAAGAGAGTGGAGAGAACTGAAAGGTTGCGGCGGAAATGCTTGCGAAGTGGGGCGAAATGGGAGCGGAAACAAAGGAAGTGGAGAGAAGTGAAAAGTTCCTTCAAGAATATGAGCTGTGCAAAATGGGTGTGCAGGGAAGTGAAATGTTCGGGCAAGAATGGGAGCAGTGAAAAATGGGAGTTAAGAGAAATGGAAGGTTGCGGCTCAAATGAAAGCGAAGTGAAATTGGAGTGGAAAGAAAGGATGTGGAGAGAACTGAAAGGTTGAAGCACAAATGGGAGCGGAACGGAACGAAATGGGAGCTGAAACAAAGGAACTGGAGAGAAGAGAAATGTAGCGGTGCAAATAGGAGCGGAGTGAAACAAAATAGGAGCGGAAACAAGAGGAGAGGAGAGAAATGAAAGGTTGCAGCGCAAATGAAAGCAAAGCAAAATTGGAGCAGAAAAAAAGGGAGAGGTGAGAACTGAAGGGTTCTGGCGCAAATGAGAGCAAAGCGGAGCAAAATGGGAGTGGAAAGAAAGGGACTGGAGAGAACTTAAAGGTTTGGGCCCATGTGCGAGCAACACTGAGCGAAATTGGACTGCAGAGAACTGAAATGCTGCGGTGTAAAGTGGAGAGGAGCAAAGCGAAATGGGAGTGTAGGGAATTAAAAGGTTGTGTCGCAAATGGGAGCGGAACGAAATGGGAGCGTAAAGAAACAAAGTGGAGAAAATTGAAATGTTGCAATGTAAATGGGAGTAGAGCGGAGCGAAATGGGAGTGTAAACGAAGGGAGTGGAGAGAACATTAAGGTTGTGGGGCAAATGAGAGAGAAGCGGATCGAAATGGGAGCAAAAACAAAGTGAGTGGAAAGAAAAGGTTGAGGTACAAATGGGAGCGATGTCGAGCGAAATGTGAGCAGAAGCAAAGGGAGAGTAGAGAACTGAAAAATTGCGGCACAAATGGGAGCAGTGTTAAGTAAAATGGCAATGGAAACAAAGGGAGAGGAGAGAACTGAAAGGTTGCGGTGCCAATGGGAGAGAAGAAGAGGGAAATGGGAGCAAAAACAAAGTGAGTGCACAGAAATGAAATGTTGTGGTGCAAATAGGAGCAGAGTTGAGCGAAATAGGTGCGGAAACAAAGAGAGAGGAGAGAAATGAAAGGTTGCAGCGCAAATGGGAGCAGAGCAAAATGGGTGCGGAAAAGAAAGGAATGGAGGGAACTGAAAGGTTGTGGCACAAATGGGAGCAGAATGGAGCAAAATAAGATTGGAAAGAAAGGGAGTGGAAAGAACAGAAAGGTTGCAGAGAAAAATGGAGCGGAGCTGAACGAAATTGGAGCAGAAACAAAGGGACTGGATAGAACAGAAATGTATTGGTGCAAATAGGAGCGGAGTGGAGAAAAATAAAAGCGGAAACAAAAGGAGTGGTAAGAAATGAAAAGTTGCGGCGCAAATGAAAGCAGAGCAAAATGGTAGAAGAAACAAAGGAAGAGGTGAGAACTGAAAGGTTGTGGTGCAAATGGGATCGAAGCGGAGTGAAATGGGAGTGGAAAGAAAGGCAGTGGAGAGAACTGAAAGGTTGCAGTGCAAATAAGAGCGGCACAGAAAGAAATAGGAGCTGAAACAAAGGGACTGGAGAGAAAATAAATGTTGTGGTGCAAATAGGAAAGGAATGGAGCGAAATAGGAGCGGAAACAAAGGGAATGGAAAGAATTGAATGGTTGCGGCGCAAATGTGAGCAGAGCGAAATGTGAGCAGATACAAATGGAGAGAAGAGAAAAGAAAGGTTGTGGCACAAATGGGAGCGGCACGGAGAAAATTGGGAGTACAGAGAACTGAAAGATTGCGGTGCAAATAGGAGTGGAGCGGAACAAAATGGGAGTGGAAACAAAAGAAGTGGAGAAGTGAAATGTTTAGGCGAGAATGGGAGCAGAGAAAAATGGGAGTGGAGAGAAGTGAAAGGAAGAGGTGCAAATAGAATCGGAAAAGAAGGGAGTGGAGAGAACTGTAAGGTTGCTGAGCAACTGGGAGCAGGGCAAAACTGGAGCAGAAAAAAAGGGAGTGGAGAGAACTGAATGGTTGCGAAGCAAATGGGTGCAAAGCGGAGAGAAATGCGAGTGGAAACAAAGGGACTGGAGAGAACAGAGCTGTTGCGGCGCAAGTAGCAGCACAGTGGAGCAAAATGGGAGTGGAATCAAAAGGAGTGGAGAAAAGTGAAAGGTTGCGGCCCAAATGGGAGCGGAGCAAAATTGGAAAGGAAAAAAAAGGGAGAGGAGAGAACTGAAAGGTTTCTGAGCAAATGGGAACAAAACAGAGTGAAATGGCAGCAAAAACAATCAGAGTGGAGAGTACTGAAAGGTTGTGGCGCAAATGGGAGTTGTGCATTACAAAATGTAATGGAAAGAAAGGGACTGGAGAGAACAGAAATGTTGCGGCGCAAATAGGAGCGGAGCAGAGTGAAATGGGAGCGGAAACAAAGGGAGTGGAAAGAACTGATGGGCTGTGAAGCACAATGGAGCTAAGCGGTGTGACATGAGAGCGGAAACAAAGGGAGTGGGGAGAACATAACTGTTTGGCGCAAATAGGAGCAGAGTGAAGCGAAATAGGTGCGGAAACAAAGTGGAGACAAGTGAAATGCTCTGGCGCAAATGGGAGCAGAGTGAAATAGGAGTGGAAACAAAGGGAGAGAAGAGAAATGAAAGGTTGTGGAGCAAATGGGAGCGACGAAGAGAGAAATGGGAGTGCAGAGAACTGAAAGGTTGCAGCGCAAATGGGTGCGGAGCAGAACGAAATGGGAGCAGAAAGAATGGGAGTTGAGAGAACTTTAAGGTTGCAGCACAAATGGGAGCAGAGGGAAATGGGAGAGGAAATGAAAGGAATGGAGAGTACTGAAACGTTGTGGCACAAATAGGAGCGAAGCAGCGCAAAATGGAAGCGGAAAAAAATTAATTGGAGAGAACTGAAAAGTTGCAGAGAAAATTGAAGGAGAGCTGAACGAAATGGGAGCAGAAACAAAGGGATTGGAAAGTACAGAAATGTAGCGGTGCAAATAGGAGCGGAGTGGAGCAAAATAGAAGCAAAAAAAAAGGTAGTGGAGAGAATTGGAACGTTGCGGCACAAATGAAAGCAGAGAAAAATAGGAGTGGAAACAAAGGGAGAGCTGAGAACTGAAACGTTGTGGCACAAATGGGAGCAAAGAGGAGCAAAATGGGAGCGGAAAGAAAGGGAGTGGAGATAACTGAAAGGTTGCAGCGCAAATGGGAGTAGCATGGAATGAAATGGGAGCTTAAAAAAAGAGACTCGAGAGAACAGAAATGTTGTAGTGCAAATAGGAGAGGAGAGGAGCCAAATAGGAGTGGATACAAAGGGAATGGAGAGAAATGAATGGTAGCAGCGCAAATGGGAGCAGAGCGAAATCGGAGTGAAAACAAAGGGAGAGGAGATAAAAGAAAGGTTGTGGCGCAAATGGTAGCAAAACAGAGCGAAAAGGGAGCGGAAATGAAAGGATTGGAGAGTACTGAAAGGTTGTGGCACAAGTGGGAGCAGAGCGGAGCGAAATGGGAGCGGAAATAAAGGGACTGGAGAGTACAGAAATGTAGTGGTGCAAATAGGAGCGGACTGAAACAAAATAGAAGCGGAAACAAAGCGAGTGGAAAAGACTGAAGGGCTGTGAAGCACACGGGAGCTAAGCAGAGTGACATGGGCGCGCAAGCGAAGGGAGTTGTGAGGACAAAACTGTTGTGGTGCAAATAGGAGTAGAGTGAAGCGAAATAGGTGAGGAAACAAAGGGAGTGGAGAGAAGTGAAATGTTCTGGCGCAAATGGGAGCAGAGCGAAATGGGAGTGGAAGCAATGGGAGTGGAGTGAAGTGAAATGTTCCAGAAAGAAAGGGAGCAGTGCAAAATGGGAGTGGAGAGAATTGAAAGGTTGCGGCTCAAATGGTAGCAAAACAGAGTGAAATGGGAGCAGAAATTAAAGGATTGGAGAGTATTGAAGGGTTGTGGCACAAGTGGGAGCAGAGCAGAGCGAAATGGGAGTGGAAAGAAAGGGACAGGAGAGAACTGAACGATTGCAGCGCAAATTGGAGCAGAGCAAAACGAAATAGGAGCGGAAACAAAGGGACTGGAGAGTACAGACATGTAGCAGTGCAAATAAGAGCGGAGTGGAGCAAAATAGAAGCGGAAACAAAGGTAGTGGAGAGAAATGAAAGGTTGCGGCGCAAATGAAAGCAGAGCGAAATGGGAGCTGAAACAAAGGAAGAGGAGAGAACTGAAAAATTGTGCCGGAAATGGGAGCGGCGCAGAGCGGAATGGGAGTGCAGAGAACTGATGGATTGCGGCGCAAATAAGAGCAGTGCAGAACAAAATGGGAGCTCAAACAAAGGGACTGGAGAGAACAGAAATGTAGCTGTGAAATTAGGAGTGGAGTGGAGCAAAATAGAAGTGGAATAAAAGGAAGTGGAGAGAAACGAAAACTTGCGGCGCAAATATGAGCAGATCGAAATGTGAGCTGATACAAAATGAGTGGAAATGTGAAATGTTTAGGCAAGAATGGGAGCAGAGCAAAATGGGAGTGGAGAGAAGTGAAAGGTAGAGGCGCAAATGACATCAGAAAAAAAAGGGAGTGGAGAGAAATGTAAGGTTGCAGTCAAAAAGGAAGCAGAGCGAAATTGGAGCAGGAAAAAAGGGACTGGAGAGAACAGAAATGTTGCGGTGCAAATAGGAGAAGAGTGGAGTGAAATAGGAGCGGAAACAAAGGGCATAGATAGAAAAGAAAGGTTGACGCGCAAATGGGAGCAGAGCTTAATGGGAGCGGAAACAAAGGGAGAGGAAGAGAACTGAAAGGTTACGGCACAAATGGTAGCAAAACAGAGTGAAATGGGAGTGGAAATGAAAGGATTTGGGAGTACTGAAATGTTGTGGCACAGGTAGGAGAGGAGCAAAGTGAAATGGGAGGAGAAAGAAAGGGACTGGAGAGAACTGAACGATTGCAGTGCAAATTGGAGCGGAGTAATTTTGCAGAGCAAATGGATGATAAGCGGACTGAAATGAAAGTGGAAAGAAAGGGATTGGATAGAACAGAAGTGTTGCGGCGCAAATAGGAGCAGAGTGTATCAAAATGGGAGCGGAAACAAAGGGAGTGGAGTGAAGTGATATGTGCCGGCGCAAATGAGAGCAAAATGAGAGTGGAGAGAAGTGAAAGGTTGAAGCGCAAATGGAAACAAAACAGAGTGAAATGGTAAAAAAAATAGAGTGGAGAGTACTGAAAGGTTGCAACGCAAATGGGACTTGAGCGGAACGAAATGGGAGAGAAAATAAAGTGACTGCAGAGAACAGAAATGTTGCGGCGCCAATAGGAGCGGAGTGGTGCGAAATGGGAGAGGAAAAAAAGGGAGTGGAAATAACTGAAGGTCTGTGAAGCACACGGGAGCTATGCGGAGTGACATGGGATCAAAAACAAAAAGAGTATGTAGAACAGAACTGTTACAGCACAAATAGGAGCAGAGTGAAGCGAAATAGGTGCGGAAACAAAGAGAATGGTGAGAAGTGAAATCTTCCGGCGCAAATGGGAGCAGAGCAAAATGGGAGTGGAAACAAAGGGAGAGGAGAGAACTGAAAAGTTGTGGTGCAAATGAGAGCGGCGAAGAGCAAAATGGGAGTGCGGAGAACTGAAAGGTTGCAGCGAAAATGGGAGCGGAGCGGAACAAAATGGGAGCTGTAACAAAGAGACTCGAGAGTACAGTAATGTAGCGGTGCAAATATGAAAGGTGTCGAGCAAAATGGGAGCGGAAACAAAGTGAGAGATGAGAACTGAAAGGTTATGGCACAAATGGTAGCAAAGCGGAGTGAAATGGGAGCGGAAAGAAAGGGAGTGGAGAAAACTGAAAGGTTGCAGCACAAATGGGAGCGTAGCGAACGAAAGGAGAGCAGAAACAAAGGGACTGGAGAGAACAGAAATGTGGTGCAAATAGGAGAGGAGTGGAGCGAAATAGGAGAAGAAACAAAGGGAATGGACAGAAATGAAAGGTTGCAATGCAAATGGTAGCACAGCAGAGTGAAATGGGCTCGGAATTGAAAGGTTTGGAGAATACTGAAAGGTTGTGGCACAAGTGGGAGCGGAGTGGAGCTAAGTGGTAGCAAAAGAAATAGACAGGAAAGAACCGAGCGACTGCAGCGCAAATTTGAGCAGAGCGGAACAAAATGGAAGGGGAAAGAAAGGGAGTGGAGAGAAATGAAAGCTTGCGGCACAAATGTGAGCAGAGCAAAATGGGAGGGGAGACAAAGAGGGAGGAATGAACTGAAAGATTGTGGTCGAAATGGGAGAAGAGCGGAGCAAAATGGGAGCTCAAACAAAGGGACTGGAGTGAAGAGAAATGTAGCGGTGCAAATAGGAGCGGACTGGAGCAAAATAGGATCGGAAAAAAAGGGAGTGGAGAGAAGTGAAAGGTTATGGCGAAAATGGGTGCGGAGAGAAATTGCAATGGAAAAAAAAGGAGAGGAGAGAACAGGGAGGTTGCATCAAAAATGGGAGTTGTGTGTTGCGAAATGTAACAGAAAGAAAGGGAGTGGAGAGAGCAGAAATGTTGCAGCGCAAATGGGAGTGGAGCGGAGCGAAATGGGAGCGGAAACAAAGGGAGTGGAAAGAACTGAAGGTCTGTGAAGCACACGAGAGCGAAGCGGAGTGACATGGGAGTGGAAACAAAGGGACTGGGGAGAACAGAACGGTTGCGCCACAAATAGGAGCACTGAAAGGAAATAGGTGCAGAAAAAAACAGAGTGGAGAGAAGTGAAATCTTCCGTCGGAAATGGGAGGAGAGCGAAATGGGAGAGGAAACAAAGGGAGAGGAAGAGAACTGAAAGGTTGCGGCACAAATGGTAGCAAAACAGTGAAATGGGAGTGGAAATGAAAGGATTTGGGAGTACTGAAATGTTGTGGCACAGGTAAAAGCGGAGCAAAGTGAAATGGGAGCAGAAAGAAAGGGAATGGATAGAACTGAACGATTGCAGTTCAAATTGGAGCGGAGTCGAGCGAAATAGGAGCGGAAACAATGAGAGCGGAGAGAAATGAAAGGTTGCGGGGCAAATGGGAGCAGAGCGAAATGGGAGCAGAAATGAAAGAAATGGAGATTACTGAAAGGTTGTGGTACAAATGGGAGCGGAGTGGAGCAAAATGGGAGCTGAAAGAAAGTGAGTGGAGAGAACTGAAAAGTTTCAGAGCAAATTGGAGCAGAGCTGAACGAAATGGGAGCAGAAACAAAAGGACTGGAGAGTACAGAAATGTAGCGTTGCAAAAAAGAGCGGAGTGGAGCAAAATAGAAGCAGAAAAAAAGAAAGAGGAGAGAACTGAAAGATTGTGCCGGAAATCGGAGCGGCGCAGATCAAAATGGGAGTGCAGAGAACTGATGGATTGCGGCGCAAATAAGAGCGGAGCGGAACGAAATGGGAGCTCAAACAAAGGGACTGGAGAGAACTGAAATGTAGCAGTGCAATAAGGAGCGGAGTGTATTAAAATAGAAGCTGAATAAAAGGAAGTGGAGTTAAACGAAAACATGCAGCGCATATGTGAGCAGATTGAAATGTGAGGTGATACAAAAGGAGTGGAGATGTGAAATGTTTAGGCGAGAATGGGAGCAGAGAGAAATGGGAGTGGAGAGAAGTGAAAGGTAGAGGCGCAAATGGCATCGGAAAAAAAAGGAGTGGAGAGAACTGAAGGGTTGCAGAGCAAATGGATGATAAGCGGACTGAAATGAAAGTGGAAAGAAAGGGATTGGATAGAACAGAAGTGTTGCGGTGCAAATAGGAGCAGAGTGTAAAATGGGAGCGGAAACAAAGGGAGTGGAGTGAAGTGATATGTGCCGGCGCAAATGGGAGCGAAATGAGAGTGGAGAGAAGTGAAAAGTTGCAGTGCAAATGGAAACAAAACAGAGTGAAACGGTAAAAAAAACAATCAGAGTGGAGAGTACTGAAAGTTTGCAACGCAAATGGGACTTTGTCAATGGTTTACGGGCAGGTTCGGCCCGGTTCCGTGACGATTGGTGCAGGGGACCCACGGACCCACGCCCCAGGAAAAGGGAAGGGGGAAAGGGAGAAGGGAAAAGGGAGATGGGCCTAGGAACAAAACAGCGGCAACGATCTGAGGAGGAAAGCTAATTTACTAAATAAGATATCGGAAAGCAACATAACACAATATAATACAATATAATTGGAATTAAAACTAATAAATCAAATAAAATGAGCAAGAGAGAGTGTCCGATAAACCGAAGGCCTTACGCTAACGCTGAAGGTGGACAGCAGCGAGCACCCACTGCTGAGTCGATCCCAAAGGAAAAAGTGTCCCGTGACCGAAGACAGTTTTTATCTTTCCCTCTGAGCGTAAACACGTAAGAACGCAAAGCATCGCAAAGTCCTCTGGGGAATGTAGTTCTTCTTCTCTTCTGAGACAGGTATACCTGGAACTATCGATGATCCATGGAGCTGGAGCATTACCTCTTTAACTCTAAAGGCACTACATGATGTTATGATGTGGAATACCAGTACCAAAAATCATAAAACCATGATATTCCACTCCTTATTTCACATCACTACATCATGTTTGATATATATGTATGGAAGAACAATGATTAACATACATTAAATACACACAACATATATATGAATATACATGGAATTAACGACTGCACTCCCCCAACATCAAATTCCCTTTTGGTACACATTGAACATCCCCATTCTTCTGCATCACCCACCAAGTGGACCCAGGTCCCTGAGCAAAAACAGTTCCACGGAGAGGTTTACACTTTCCAGAAACTGGAAGGACCCAAATTGCTTTTCCCAACATGTTCTTTACATGTACTACAGGGACCTTATCTCCCTCTACAGTAGGTAGAGATCTGGATTGGGCATGACCATCGCGATTGACGGATCCTCGAGTGTTGACCAACCAGGTGGCTTCTGACAAATTCTTCTCCCAGTGCTTAAATGTTCCGCCACCCATTGCTTTCAACGTGGTTTTTAACAAGCCATTGTACCTTTCAATTTTACCAGAAGCTGGTGCGTGATAGGGGATATGATAAATCCATTCAATGCCATGATCTTTGGCCCAAGTATTTACAAGAGAATTTTTGAAATTAGTTCCATTATCGGACTTAATTCTTTCTGGAGTGCTGTGTCGCCACAGGACTTGTTTCTCGAGCCCTAAGATGGTGTTTCGGGCGGTAGCATGGGGTACTGCATATGTTTTCAAGCCACCCAGTGGTTGCTTCCACCATGGTGAGCACATAACGCTTACCACTGCGAGATCGTGGCAAGGTGATATAATCAACCTGCCACGCCTCCCCATATTTATACTTTTGCCATCGTCCTTCATCCCAAAGAGGTTTCATCCTCTTGGTTTGTTTAATTGTGGCACACGTATCACAGTCATGGATAACCTGTGCAATAGCATCCATAGTTAAGTCCACCCCTCGGTCTCTAGCCCATTTATATGTTGCATCTCTTCCTTGATGGCCAGAGGTCTCATGGGCCCATCGAGCTAAAAATAATTCACTCTTGTGTTGCCAGTCCAAGTCTGCTTGAGCCACCTTAACTTTAGCAGCTCAATCTACCTGATGGTTATTTTGTTGTTCCTCAGTTGCCCGGCTCTTAGGAACATGAGCATCTACATCGCGCACCTTTACAACCATATTCTTTATTTGGGCAGCAATGCCTCTCCACAGTTCAGCAGCCCAAATAGGTTTACCCCTCTGTTCCCAACCATTTTGTTCCCATTGCTGTAACCACCCCCATAAAGCATTTACCACCATCCATGAGTCAGTGTAAATATAAAGCACTGGCCACCTCTCTCATTCAGCAATATCTAAGGCCAGCTGGACAGCCTTTACCTCTGCAAATTGACTTGATTCTCCTGTTCCTTCAGTGGCCTGAGCAACTCGTCATGTGGGGCTCCACACAGAAGATTTCCATCTGCGGTGCTTACCCACAATGCGACAGGATCCATCTGTGAACAGGGCATATCTCTTTTCATTGTCTGGTAGTTCATTATATGGTGGGGCCTCTTTGGCACGTGATACCTCCTCAGCTGGTGTTGTTCCAAACTTTTTACCTTCAGGCCAGTCCATGATCACCTCCAGGATTCCTGGACGGTTGAGGTTCCCCATCCGAGCTCGCTGTGTAATCAGCGCAATCCACTTACTCCAAGTGGCATCAGTAGCATGATGGGTAGAGGGAACCTTTCCCTTGAACATCCAGTTAAGCACTGGCAATCGAGGTGCCAGAAGGAGCTGCGTTTCAGTACCAATTACTTCGGAATCAGCTTGAACCCCCTCTTACGCGGCTACGATCTCCTTCTCAGTTGGAGTGTAGCGCTCCTCAGACCCCCTGTACGCCCGACTGCAGAATCCAAGGGGTCGGCCTCGGGTCTCTCCAGGAGCTCTTTGCCACAAACTCCAAGTGGGACCTTCCTTTCCAGCAGCAGTGTAGAGGATGTTCTTTACATCCTGTCCCGTCCGCACTGGCCCCAGGGCCACGGCACGGGCTATCTCCTGCTTAATTTGCTCAAAAGCCTGCTGCTGATAAGGGCCCCACACAAAATCATTTTTCTTCCGCGTCACCCGATAGAGAGGGCTCACAATGAGACTGTAGTTTGGATCATGCATTCTCCAAAAGCACACTACACCAAAAAAAGCTTGGGTCTCTGTCTTACTAGTGGGTGGAGACATGGCAGTGATTTTGTTAATCACATCTGTAGGGATGTGATGACGTCCATCTTGCCACTTTATACCTAGGAACTGAATTTCCTGTGCAGGCCCTTTCACTTTGCTTCGCTTGATAGCAAAGGCATCTCTCAGAAGGATCTGGATTATTCTCTCTCCTTTCTCAAAAACTTCCCCTGCTGTATTGCCCCACACAATGATATCATCAATGTATTTTAAGTGCTCTGGAGCACCGCCCTGTTCCAATGCAGTTTGGATCAACCCATGACAAATGGTTGGGCTGTGCTTCCACCCCTGGGGCAAATGCTTCCAGGTTTACTGGACGCTCCTCCAGGTGAAGGCAAACTGTGGCCTGCATTCTGTGGCCAGAGGAATTGAAAAGTAGGCATTAGCAATGTCAGTGGTGGCATACCACTTGGCTGCTTTTGACTCCAGTTCATACTGGAGTTGTAACACGTCCGGTACAGCAGCACTCAGTGGGGGTGTGACTTAATTCAGGCCACGGTAATCTACCGTCAGCCTCCACTCTCCACTGGCTTTACGCACCAGCCATATGGGGCTGTTAAAAGGGGAGTGAGTTTTGCTGATCGCTCCCTGGCTCTCTAGCTGACGAATCAGGTAATGAACGGGGAGCAAGGAATCCCTGTTGGTGCGGTACTGCCGTCTGTGCACCGTTTTTGTAGCAATCGGTACCTGTTGCTCCTCCACTTGGAGCAACCCCACAACAGACGGATCTTCTGATAGGTCAGGCAATGCAGACAGCTGCTTAACGTTGTCTGCGTCCACAGCAGCTATTCCAAAGGCCCATCGATACCCTTTGGGATCCTTAAAATATCCCCTTTTGAGGTAATCAATACCAAGTATACATGGAGCCCCTGGGCCAGTCACAATAGGATGTTTTTGCCAGTCTTTACCAGTGAGGCTTATTTCAGCCTCCAACATGGTTAACTCTTGGGAACCCCCAGTCACCCCAGAAATATAGATTAAGTCTGTCCCTTGGTGACTCGAGGGCATTAGAGTGCACTGTGCACCAGTGTCCACCAGGGCCTTATATTTTTGTGGTTCTGATGTGCCAGGCCATCGAATCCACACAGTCCAATACACTCTATTATCCCTTTCCACCCCCTGGCTGGGGGCAGGGCCCCTCTATTTGTTACCTCTGTTATTTTTACGGCTACTGCCGTGTCCAGCAGTCACTGGAGCAGTCACCTTCTTGGAGAAGTTCACCCTGATGGTTGATCTGTTTCATATCTCTTTTACCCATGCCTGAAGTGCAGATGTGGGTTTTTTATGCCACTTCTTCATATCTTCCCCCTGGTCACGTAGGTAGCGCCACAAGGCAATACTTGACATAGTCTTACTCTTGTCACTTCCTCGAGCAGGAGAACAGCCTCTTTTGATAGCTGAGACATTACTGTTTTGGGAATCCTGGTTCCCATCAAATCTATCAGTTTTGTCAGAATCAAGCACAGTAGTCAGTTCGTCCATTATATCTTCTTGATTGCTCTCTAGTCTGTCCAGACTTTCAGTTACCTTTACCAAGGCTGAAACATAAGCTCGTAGAGGGGTTAAATGTAACTCAATGTCTTGAAGTTTGTTAATCAGGTCATTTATAAGGGGTCTTCTTTGTCTTCTGCCATACATTGCTGCTAATGTACTGGCATACCTGTCTGGTGCAGTCCTCGTGAATATACGCCACATAATTGGTGTACATCTGATTCTCTCAGGGTCATGGTCTTGGTTTGGTTCATCATGAATGAATGCAGGGTCATGTAACATTTCCACCACAGCATATTCTCTCAAATAATGTATGCCCTATTCCATATCAGACCATTTCTTCTTCTCAGGCAACAGATCATCTCTGAAGGAATATTTTTCTTTCACGGCTATCAGCATCCACTTCCAGAGAGTGAAGGGTCTATTGTGGCATGTACTAATGCCTCTATCAATGGCAGAGTCCCTGGCAATGCTACCCAATTGGTGAGCTTCGTTACCATCTAGCCACACACTGTTGGCCCCACTGTCCCAACAGCGTAGTAACCAGGTGACAATAGGTTCACTTGCGTGGCGTGTAAAATCTTTTCTCAAACTTCGAATTTCATTCATTTTCAGAGGTCGAGTAATATCGGTAACAATTTCTCTTTCATCTCCTACTCTATCAGGACTCATTGCCCTTCTAGGCGTTGGTGACCGTGATCTTGTTGGGTGACTCTGCCCTCCTACTGGAAAATCTAGAGTTCTGAACCACTCCTCTGGACCTCCTTTCTCTTCTTCTCTTGCAGTGTCATGTTCGTCTACTTTCTCTTCTTCTTTTTCAGAGTCTGCTTCTTCCACTCTCAACTCCTCCTGTTTCTTCTCTTCTAAGGGAGTTGAGACTTTTTTCATTTTCCGTCCTCTTACAGGGGCAACTGACATCGATTCTGGTGTCACCTGTGGTTGATCATATTGGTTAGTATTAATGATCATTCTCTCTAGCTCAGCTCGAAGTTCATCTCGCTGAGCTAAGAGGGAATTTAGTTCACCTTGGAGCTTGTCTTGTTGAGCCCGAACATGGGTCAGTTCATTTTCGTAATGGAATAATGTACCTTGGCAGGAAAGATACTCAGCTTTGAGGTGTTTTTGGTCAGATTGGAGGGTGTCTAATTCCGATTGGAGGGCATCTTGCTGGGACCGAAAAGCATCCATATTGGATTGGAAAGCATCTCGTTGTAACCGGAGGTTGTCTCTCTCAGTTTGGAGGGCATCTCTGATTGGAGAGCATCTCTCTCGAACCAGAGGTTGTCTCGCTCGGTCTGGAGGGTGTCCATGTTGTATTGGAGAGCTTCGTGTTGAGACTGGAGGGCACCTCTCTTGGATTGGAATGTGTCTCTCTCAGTCTGGAGGGTGTCTCTCTCAGATTGGAGGGTATCTTTCTCAGTCTGGAGGGCATCTCTCTCGGATTGGAGAGCTTCTTGTTGAGACTGGAGAGCGTCTTTCTCAGTCTGGAGGGCATCTCTCTCGGAATGGAGAGCTTCTTGTTGAGACTGGAGGGCATCTTTCTCAGTCTGGAGATTGTCTCTCTCGATCTGGAGTGCATCTCTCTCGGTCTGGAGGGTGTCTCTCTCAGCCTGGAGAATATCTAGATTGGACTGGAGAGTCTGATTGTCAGCTAAAAGATGCTCTTTCTGGATCAGGAGACTGTCCCTTTTGGCTCGGAGACTCTCTCGCTCTATTTCAAAAACTCTATGCCTCTCTGGGATAGTATTGAATAAGGCCCGGAAAGCATAAGCCAGACCCCAAATAATTTGGGCCTCCTCAGATCTGTTTGAGCCGCAACATCCCTGTCTCAAATATCTGCTTAAGTTCTCAGGATCTTGCAGATGTTCAGGAGAAAAGTTCCATGACACCGGTGATGCCCATTTCTCTAAAGTCTCTCCTAAGTCCCTCCAAACTCCCTGCCAGTCAGTATTCTCTGGTTCTGGGGAAGGCTTTCTCAAAGTATTATAAATACAGATACTGATGAAGAGTAAATTCAGGGAGACTGATACCACAGTCATAACAAGCACTGGATGGGCATTCAGAAAATGCATAATGAATTCAAAGGAGAGGCCAGGAGTCTGTTTAAAAATCACAAGTTCCATAGAGTTAGCAACTTCATCTGGAGTTACTCCCTCCAGAACTGAATTCCACATCGCATACAAAAGCCAGGTAGGTATGTCCATCAGTGTTTTTAGTTTATCATATAGAGACCAAGCTCCGTGAATCAGACTGGCAAACTTAATTAAGTCCCAGTACGTCCTGAGCATTACAAGAGAAAAACCGATGAAATGCAGTCCCTTTAAGACCAGTTTAAAAAGAGAAAGCATTTTTTTTCTTTTCTAAAACTAGCTGGCAGCACCCAAAAAGTTTACAAATATCCCAGGACAACTGGCAGTACGCCCAGACTTCAAGGTCGTGTTTTGCCGTACAGCACCTACAGTACAGATAAGCCTGCTAATGAGAGACAGAGATTCACTCTAAAAGTATGTCTCTGCCCGGCTAAGGCAGCCGGTCGAGCCCCACGTTGGGTTCCAAAAATGTCACCAGTTTACTGAAAAGTTCGGCCCGGTTCCGTGATGATTGGTGCGGGCGACCCACGGACCAACGCCCCAGGAAAGGGGAAGGGGGAAAGGGAGAAGGGAAAAGGGAGATGGGCCTAGGAACAAAACAGCGGCAACGATCTGAGGAGGAAAGCTAATTTACTAAATAAGATATTGGAAAGCAACATAACACAATATAATACAATATAATTGGAATTAAAGCTAATAAATCAAATAAAATGAGCAAGAGAGAGTGTCCGATAAACCGAAGGCCTTACGCTAACGCTGAAGGTGGACGGCAGCGAGCACCCACTGCTGAGTCGATCCCAAAGGAAAAAGAGTGTCCCGTGACCGCAGACAGTTTTTATCTTTCCCTCTGAGCGTAAACACGTAAGAATGCAAAGCATCGCAAAGTCCTCTGGGGAATGTAGTTCTTCTCTTCTGAGACAGGTATACCTGGAACTATCGATGATCCACGGAGCTGGAGCATTAACTCTTTAACTCTAAATGCACTACATGATGTTATGATGTGGAATGCCAGTACCAAAAATCATAAAACCATGACATTCCACTCCTTATTCCACATCACTACATCACGTTTGATTGTCAAATTGGGAGTGGAAACAAAAAGAGTGGAGGGAAGTGAAATGTTCAGGCGCAAAAGTGAGTGAAATCGGAGTGGAGAGAAGTGAAAGGCTGCGGCACAAATATGTGCGGCGCAGAGCGAAATAGGAGTGCAGAGAACTGAAAGGCTGCAGCATTAACGGGAACGGAGCGGAAGAAAATGGGTGCTGAAACAAAGGGACTTAAGAGAAGAGAAATGTAGCACTGCAATTAGGAGCGGAGTAAAGCGAAAAAGGAGCGTAAACAAAGAGAGAGGAGTGAAATGAAAGGTTGCAGTGCAAATGGGAGCAGAGCAAAATGGGAGCGGAAATGAAAGGAATGGAGAGTAGTAAAAGGTTGTGGCACATATGGGAGCGAAGCGGTGCGGAGCAGAATGGGAGCGGAAAGAAAAAGAGTGGAGAGAAATGAAAGGTTGCAGCGCAACTGAAAGCAGAGAAAAAAGGGAGCGGAATCAAAGGGAGAGGAGAGAACTGAAAGGTTGTGCCGGAAATCGAAGCGGCGCAGAGCAAAATTGGAGTGTAGAGAACTGAAAGATTGCAGCGCAAATGGGAGCGGAGTGGTGCCAAATGGGTGCGGAAACAAAGGGAGCGGTGAGACGTGAAATGCTCCGACACGAATGGGAGCAGTGCAAAATGCATGTGCAGAGAAGTGAAAGGTTGCGGTGCAAATGAGAGAAGAGTGAATTGGGAGTGGAAACAAAGGGAGTGGTTAGAAGAGAGGTGTTCCTACGCAAATGGGAGTGAAATGGAAGTGGAGAGAAATAAAAGGCTATGGCGCAAATAGGAGCAGCGCTAAGAAAAATGGGAGTGCAGAGAACTGAAAAGTTGCAGAGCAAATTGGAGCAGAGCTGAACGAAATGGGAGCAGATACAAAGGGAATGGTGAGAACAGAAATGTAGCAGTGCAAATAGGAGTGCAGAGGAACTAAATAGAAGCGAAAACAGAGGGAGTGGAGAGAAATGTAATGTGGCGGCACTAATGAAGGCAGAGCAAAATGGGAGCCGAAACAAAGGGAGAGGTGAGAAATGAAAGGTTGCAGCGGAATTAGAGCAAAGCGGAGCGAAATGGGAGCGGAAAGAAAAAGAGTGGAGAGAATAGAAATGTTGCATCGCAAATGGGACCGAAGCGGAACGAAATGAAGGCTGAAAAAAAGGGACTGGAGAGAACAGAAATGTTGTAGTGCAAATAGGAGAGGAGTGTAGCATAATAGGATCGAAAACAAAGGAAGTGAAAAGAAACGAAACGCTTCGGTGCATATGTGAGCAGAGCGAAATGGGAGCGGATACAAAGGGAGTGGAGAGAAATGAAAGGTTGCAGCGCAACTGAAAGCAGAGAAAAAAGGGAGCGGAAAGAAAGGGAGAGGTGAGAACTGAAAGATTGTGGGGCAAATGGGAGCGGCACAGAGCGAAATGGGAGTGCAGAGAACTGAAAGATTGCTGTGCAAATAGGAGTGGATTGGTGCAAAATGGGAGCGAAGACAAAGGGAGTGGAGAGAAGTGAAATGTTTAGGCGAGAATGGGAGCAGAGCAAAATGGGAGATGAGAGAAGTGAAAGGTAGTGGCGCAAATCGGATCGTAAACAAAGGGAGTGGAGAGAACTGTAAGGTTGCTGTGCAAATGGGAGCAGAGCAAAATTGGAACAGAAAAAAAAGGCGAGGAGAGAACAGAAAGGTTGCGGCACAAATGGGAACAAAACGGAGTAAAATGACAGCAAAAACAATCAGAGTTGAGAGTACTGAAAGGTTGTGGTGCAAATGAGAAGTTGTGCATAGCAAAATGTAATGGAAAGAAAGGGAGTGGAGAGTACAGATAGGTTGCAGCTAAAATGGGAGTGGAGAGGAACGAAATGGGAGCAGAAATAAAGGGACTGAGAGAACAGAAAAGTTGCGGTGCCAATAGGAGCAAAGCGGAGCAAAATGGGAGCGGAAAAAGAGGGAGTGGAGAGAAGTGAAACATTCCAGCGAGAATGGGAGAAGTGCAAAATGGGAGTGGAGAGAACAAGAAGGTTGTGGTACAAATGGGAACAAAGTGAAATTGGAGCAGAAAAAAAAGGAGTGGAGAAAACTAAAGGGCTGTGAAGTAAATGGGAGCAAAGCAATGTGAAATGCGTGCGAAAACAAAGCAACTGGAGAAAAGAGAACCGTTGCAGCAAAAATAGGAATGGAGTGGAGTGAAACTGGAGCAGAAACAAAAGGAGTGGAATGAAGTCAAATGTTCTGGCGCAAATGGGAACGAAATGGGGGTGGAGAGTAGTGAAAGGTTGCGGTGCAAATGGGAGCAGTGCGAAATTGTAACGGACACCAAGGTAGAGGAGAGAACTGAAAGGATGCAGCCCAAATGGGAACAAAACAGAGTGAAATGGTAGAGGAAAAAATCGGAATGGAGAGTAAAAAAGGTTGTGGCGCAAATGGGAGCGGTGTGGTGCGAAAAGAGAGCGGAAAGAAATGGAGTGGAGAGAACCGTAAAGTTGCAGCGCAAACTAGAGTGGAGCGGAACGAAATAGGATCTGAAAGAAAGGAAAAGGAGAGAACAGAAATGAGGCAGAATAGGAGCGGAGTGAAACGAAATAGGAGTGGAAACAAAGGGAGTGGAGAGTAATGAAAGTTTGCGGCTCAAATGGGAGCAGCACGAAATGGGAATGGAAACAAAGTGAGAGGAGAGAAATGAAAGGTTGTGGCGCAAATGTGTACGGCGCAGAGCGAAATGGGAGTACAGACAACTGAAAGATTGCGGCGCAAATGGGAGAGGAGGGGTGCCAAATGGGAGCAGAAACAAAGAGAGTGGTGAGAAGTGAAATGTTCCGTCAAGAATGGGAGCAGTGCAAAATGGGTGTGGAGAGAACTGTAAGGTTGCGGCGCAAATGGGAGCAGTGCAAAATGGGAGAGGAGAGATGTGAAAGGTAGTGGTGTAAATGGGAGAAAAACTAAGCGCAAATGGGATCGGAAACAAAGAGAGTGGAGAGAACTGAAAGGTTGCAGTGCAAATGGGAGCGCAGTGAATTCATAGGTTCATAGGTTCATAGGTTCAAAAGGTTGGAAAGGACCTACAAGATCATCTAGTCCAACCATCCTCCTATCACTA
This sequence comes from Cyrtonyx montezumae, assembly GCF_038088225.1. NCBI lineage: Eukaryota > Metazoa > Chordata > Aves > Galliformes > Odontophoridae > Cyrtonyx > Cyrtonyx montezumae. Next base: position 3,637,810 of record NW_027072025.1, read on the forward strand.
TCCCTACCCAACTACTAAATCAAATCCCTTAGCACCTCATCTAAACGCTTCTTGAACAGCGCTAGGGATGGTGCCTCAACCACCTCCCTAGGCAGGCCATTCCAGTGCCTGACCACTCTTTCAGAAAAAGAATGTTTCCTCAGGTCTAATCTAAATCTTCCCCAGTGCAACTTGTGGCCATTCCCTCTCGTCCTGTCATTATTTATCAGGGAGAAGAGGCCCACCCCCTCCTCACCACAACCCCCCTTCAGGAAGTGGTAGAGTGCAATAAGTTCTCCTCTGAGCCTCCTCTTCTCCAGACTAAACAATCCCAGCTCCCTCAGCCGCTCCTCATAAGACTTGTGCTCCAGACCCCTCACCAGTTTTGTTGCCCTTCTCTGAACACGCTCCAGGGCCTCAATGTCCTTCTTGTAGTGAGGGGCCCAAAACTGAACACAGTACTCGAGGTGTGGCCGTACCAGAGCTGAGTACAGGGGGATGATCACCTCCCTGCTCCTGCTGGCTACACTATTTCTAATACAGGCCAGGATGCTGTTGGCCTTCTTGGCCACCTGGGCACACTGCCGGCTCATGTTGAGCCGAGCATCAACCAACACCCCCAGGTCCTTTTCCTCTCTACATTCTTCAAGCCATTCTGCCCCAAGCCTATAGCGTTGTATGGGGTTATTATGGCCAAAGTGCAGGACCCGGCACTTGGTCTTATTGAACCTCATCCCATTGAGCTCAGCCCAGCTGTTCAGCCTATCCAAATCCCTCTGTAGGGCCTCCCTACCCTCAGGCAGTTTGACACATCCTCCCAACTTGGTGTCATCTGCAAACTTACTGAGGGTACACTCAATTCCCTCATCTAGGTCATCAATAAAGATATTAAACAAGATGGGCCCCAAAACTGACCCTTGGGGGACACCACTCGTAACAGGACACCAGCTGGACTTAACTCCATTAACTACTACCCTCTGGGCACGGTCCTCCAGCCAGTTCTCCACCCAGAGAAGAGTGAACCTGTCCACACCACGGGCTGCCAGTTTCCTCAGGAGAATTCTGTGGGAGACCGTGTCAAAGGCCTTGCTGAAGTCCAGGTAGACTACATCAACAGCCTTTCCCTCATCTACCTGTCTGGTCACCCAGTCATAGAAGGAGATGAGGTTGGACAAGCACGACCTGCCCCTGGTGAACCCGTGCTGGCTGGGTCTGATCCCTTTATTGCCATGCACGTGTCGTGTGATTTCCCTCAAGATCATCTGCTCCATAACTTTCCCTGATACCGAGGTCAGGCTGATAGGCCTGTAGTTCCCCGGGTCTTCCTTACGGCCTTTCTTGTAGATGGGAGTCACATCGGCAAGCCTCCAATCTTGTGGGACCTCTCCCGATAACCAGGAATTCTGATAGATGGCAGAAAGTGGCTCGGCAATCACCTCTGCTAACTTCCTCAGCACCCTTGGGTGGATCCATCTGGCCCCATGGACTTGTGGCAGTTCAGATGGAAAAGAAGATCTCTGACCGTCTCTGCTTGGATCACAGGGGGTGCATTATGCACCCCGTCCCGGACTTCCAGGTCAGAGCAAGTACCCTGTGGACAACTGTTCTGTCTATTAAAGACAGATGTGAAGAAGGCATTGAGAACCTCAGCCTTTTCCTTATCATCTGTGGTTACATTCCCTGCCTCGTTGAGTAAAGGAAGGAAATTTTCCTTAGTTTTTCTCTTGCTGTTAATATATTTGTAAAAGGGTTTCCTGTTCTCCTTTACAGCAGTAACTTTACAAAAATTGGGAGTGGAAACAAAGAAACTGGAGGGAAGTAAGTGTTCCAGCGCAAATGAGAGAAAAATTGGAGTGGAGAGAAATAAAAGGCTGCGGCACCAATAGGAGCGGCGCGGAGAGAAATGGTAGTGCAGAGAACAGAAAGGTTGCAGCGCAAATAAGAGCAGAGCGGAACGAAATGGGAGCTCAAACAAGGAGACTGGAGAGAAGAGAAATGTAGTGGTGCGAATAGGAGCGCAGTGGAGCGAAATAAGAGCAGAAACAAAGAGAGAGGAGAGAAATTAAAGGTTGCGGCGCAAATGGAAGCAGAGTGAAATGGGTGCAGAAATGAAAGAAATGGAGAGTACAGAAAGGTTTTGGCACAAATGGGAGTGGAGCAGAGCAAAATTAAAGCGTAAGGAAATTATGTGGAAAGAACTGAAAAGTCGCAGAGCAAATTGGAGAAGTGCTGAACGATATGGGAGCAGAAACAAAGGGAATGGAGAGAACAGAAATGTAGTAGTGCAAATAGGAGTGCAGTGGAGCTAAATAGAAGTGAAAACAAAGATTGTGGATTGAAATGAAAGGTGGCGGCACTAATGAAAGCAGAGTCAAATAAGAGCAGAAAAAAAGGGAGAGGTGGGAAATGAAAGGTAGAGGCGGAATTGGAGCGAAGCGGAGCAAAATGGGAGTGGAAAGAAAGGGAGTGGAGAGATCTGAAAGGTTGCAGCACAAATTAAAGGAGAGCTGAACAAAATGGGAGCGGAAATAACGGGGGAGAAAAGAACTGAAAGACTGCGGCGGAAATGGGATAAGAGCGGTAATAAAAGTAGTGGAGAGAAAATAAACGTTGTGGTGCAAATGGGAGCGGAGCTGAAACAAAGGGACTGGAGAGAACAGAAATGTTGTGGTGCAAATAGGAGAGAAGTGGAGCAAAATAGGAGTGGAAACAAAGGGAATGGAGAGAAAAGAATGGTTCGACGCAAATGGGAGCCGAACAAAATGGGAGAAAAAAAAAGGAAGAGGACAGAACTCAAAGGTTGAAACGCACATGATAGCAAAACTGTGTGAAATGGGATAGGAAATGAAAGGATTGGAGAGTACTGAAAGATTGTTGCACAAGTGGGAACAGAGGGGAACGAAATGGGAGCGGAAACAAATAGAGTGGGGAGAAATGAAAGGTTGCAGTGCAAATCTTTGCAGAGCGAAATGGAAGGGGAAACAAAGAAGAAAGAGAGAACTGAAAGATTGTAGCACGAATGGGAACGGTGCAGAGTGAAATGTGAGCGGAATGAAATTGGAGTGGAAAAAAAAGGGAAAGTATAGAACAGAAAAGTTGTTGCGCAATAGAAACGGAGTGAAGCGAAATAGGAGTGAAAACTATGAGAGTGGAGAGTAATGAAAGGCTGTGGCACAAATGGGAGCGGCACAGAGCGAATTGGGAGTGCAGAGAACAGAGAGATTGGGGCACAAGTGGGTGAGGAGTGGCGCCAATTGGGAGCGGAAAAAAATGCAGTGGAGAGAAATGAAAAGTTGTGGTGCAAATGGGAGCGGAATGAAATTGGAGCAGAAACAAAGGGAGTGGAAAGAACTGAAGGGCTGCGAAGCAAAAGGGAGTGGTGCGGAGTGAAATAGGAATGGAAACAAAGGGACAGAAGGGAACAGAAATGTTGCGGCATAAATACTAGGGAGCGGAAACAAAGGGAGTGCAGAGAACTGAAATGTTTCGGCACAAATGGAAGTGAAATGGGAGTGGAGCGAAATGAAACGCTGCGGCGCAAACAGGAGCGAAGTGGAGCAAAATGGGAGTTGAAACAAAGGGACTGGAGAGATATGAAAGGTTGCGGCACAAATGCTAGCAGAGCGAAATGAGAGGGGAACCAAAGAGGGAAGAGAGAACTGAAAGATTGCGGCGCAAATAAGAGCGGAGCGGAATGAAATGGGAGCTCAAACAAAGGGACTGGAGAGAACAGAAATGTAGTGGTGCAAATAGGAGTGGAGTGGAGCGAAATAGGAGCGGAAACAAAGAGAAGAGAGAAATTAAAGGTTGCGGCGCAAATGAGAGCAGAGCGAAATGGAAGCAGAAATAAAAGGAATGGAGAGTACTGAAAGGTTGTGGCACAAATGGAAGCTGAGCAATGAAAAATGGGAGCGGAAAAAAATTAAGTGGAGAGAACTGAAAAGTTGCAGAGCAAATTGTAGCAGAGCAGAAAGAAGTGGGAGTGGAGATAACTGTAAGGATGCAGCGCAAGTGGGAGCAAAAAATGGAGTGAAATGGTAGAGGAAATGATCGCAATGGAGAGTACTGAATGGTTGTCGCAGAAATGGGAGCAAGGTGGAGTGAAATGGGAGCAGAAAGAAAAAGAGTGGAGAGAACTGAAAGGTTGCAGCGCAAATTAGAGGTGAGCTGAACAAAATGGGAGCGGAAATAACGGGAGAGAAAAGAACTGAAAATTGCGTCGGAAATGGGATAAGAGCGATAATAAAAGTAGTGGAGAGAAAATAAAGGTTGTGGTGCAAATGAGAGCGGAGCAGAGCGACATGGGAGAGTAAAGAAACGAAATTTTGCAGTGTAAATGGCAGCGAAGCAAAGTGAAATGGGAGTGTAGAGAACTGAAAGGTTGCATCGCAAATGGGAGCGGATCGGAACGAAATGGGAGGTAAACCAATAGGAGTGGAGAGAACTGAAAGATTGCGGTGCAAATTGGAGAGAAGCGATAATGGAGCAGATACAAAGGGTGTGGAGAGAACTGAGGTTTGCGGAGCAAATGGACGCGGAAACAAAGGGTCTGGAGAGAACAGAAATGTTGCGGTTAAAATAGGAGCGGTGTGGAGCGAAATGTGAATGGAAACAAGGTGAGTGGAGTGAAGTGAAATGTTCCGGTAAAAATGGGAGCGCAATGGGAGTGGAGAGAAGTGAAAGGTTGCAGCACAATTGGGAGCAGAGCGAAATTGGAACGGAGAAAAAGGGAAAGGAGAAAACTGAAAGGTTGCAGCGCATAAGGGAACGAAATGGAGTGAAATGGTAGCAGAAACAATCAGAGTGGAGAGTACCGAAAGATTGTGGCGATAATGGGTGTTGTGCTTAGTGAAATTTAACGGAAAGAATGGAGGTGGAGAAATCAGAAATGTTGCAGCGGAAATGGTAGTGGAACGGAACGAAATGTTAGCAGAAATAAAGAGACTGGAGATAACAGAAATGTTGCGGCACAAATAGGAGCGGTGCGAAGTGAAATGGGAGTGGAGAGAACTGAAAGGTTGCAGTGCAAATGGGAGCAGAGTGAAATGGTAGCGGAAATGAAAGAAATGGACTTTACTGAAAGGTTGTGGCGCAAATGGGAGTGGAGCGGAGCGAAATGGGAGTGCAGAGAACTGAAAGATTGCGGTGAAAATAGGAGTGGAGATGAGCGAAATGGGATCAGAAAGAAAAGGAGTGGAGAATTGAATTTTTTTTTGCGAGAATAGGAGCCGGGTAAAATGGGAGTTGAGAGAAGTGAAATGTTCCAGCGAGAATGGGAGCAGTGCAAAATGGGAGTGGAGAGAATTGAAAGGTAGAGGCGCAAATGGTAAAAAAAAGGAGTGAAATGGTAGCAAAAACAATCAGAGTGGAGAGTACTGAAAGATTGTGGCGATAATGGGAGTGGTGCGTAGCGAAATGTAACAGAAAGAAAGGGAGTTGAGAGAACAGAAATTTTGCCGCGCAAATGGGAGCGGAGCAGAACAAAATGGGAGTGGAAATAAAGGCACTGGAGGTAACAGAAATGTTGCGGCGCAAATAGTAGCGGAGCAGAGCGAAATGGGAGTGGAGAGTTCATAAGTTCATAAGTTCATAAGGTTGGAAAGGACCTATAAGATCGTCTAGTCCAACCATCCCCCTATCACTATCCCTACCCAACTACTAAATCAAATCCCTTAGCACCTCATCTAAACGCTTCTTGAACAGCGCTAGGGATGGTGCCTCAACCACCTCCCTAGGCAGGCCATTCCAGTGCCTGACCACTCTTTCAGAAAAAGAATGTTTCCTCAGGTCTAATCTAAATCTTCCCCGGCGCAACTTGTGGCCATTCCCTCTCGTCCTGTCATTATTTATCAGGGAGAAGAGGCCCACCCCCTCCTCACCACAACCCCCCATTCAGGAAGTGGTAGAGTGCAAAAAGGTCTCCTCTGAGCCTCCTCTTCGCCAGAATAAACAATCCCAGCTCCCTCGGCCGCTCCTCATAAGACTTGTGCTCCAGACCCCTCACCAGTTTTGTTGCCCTTCTCTGAACACGCTCCAGGGCCTCAATGTCCTTCTTGTAGTGAGGGGCCCAAAACTGAACACAGTACTCGAGGTGCGGCCGTACCAGAGCTGAGTACAGGGGGATGATCACCTCCCTGCTCCTGCTGGCTACACTATTTCTAATACAGGCCAGGATGCTGTTGGCCTTCTTGGCCACCTGGGCACACTGCCGGCTCATGTTGAGCCGAGCATCAACCAACACCCCCAGGTCCTTTTCCTCTCTACATTCTTCAAGCAATTCTGCCCCAAGCCTATAGCGTTGTATGGGGTTATTGTGGCCAAAGTGCAGGACCCGGCACTTGGTCTTATTGAACCTCATCCCATTGAGCTCAGCCCAGCTGTTCAGCCTATCCAAATCCCTCTGAAGGGCCTCCCTACCCTCAGGCAGTTTGACACATCCTCCCAACTTGGTGTCATCTGCAAACTTACTGAGGGTACACTCAATTCCCTCATCTAGGTCATCAATAAAGATATTAAACAAGATGGGCCCCAAAACTGACCCTTGGGGGACACCACTCGTAACAGGACGCCAGCTGGACTTAACTCCATTAACTACTACCCTCTGGGCACGGTCCTCCAGCCAGTTCTCCACCCAGAGAAGAGTGAACCTGTCCACACCACGGGCTGCCAGTTTCCTCAGGAGAATACTGTGGGAGACCGTGTCAAAGGCCTTGCTGAAGTCCAGGTAGACTACATCAACAGCCTTTCCCTCATCTACCTGTCTGGTCACCCAGTCATAGAAGGAGATGAGGTTGGACAAGCACGACCTGCCCCTGGTGAACCCGTGCTGGCTGGGTCTGATCCCTTTATTGCCATGCACGTGTCGTGTGATTTCCCTCAAGATCATCTGCTCCATAACTTTCCCTGATACTGAGGTCAGGCTGACAGGCCTGTAGTTACCCGGGTCTTCCTTACAACCTTTCTTGTAGATGGGAGTCACATCGGCAAGCCTCCAATCTTGTGGGACCTCTCCCGATAACCAGGAATTCTGATAGATGGCAGAAAGTGGCTCAGCAATCACCTCTGCTAGCTCCCTCAGCACCCTTGGGTGGATCCATCTGGCCCCATGGACTTGTGGCAGTTCAGATGGAGGAGAAGATCTCTGACCGTCTCTACTTGGATCACAGGGGGTGCATTATGCAGAGAGAAGAAATGAATGAGAGAAATGAAAGGTTGCAGTGCAAATGGGAGCAGAGTGAAATGGGATCGGAAATTAAAGGAATGGAGTGTGCTCAAAAGTTGTGTCACAAATGGGAGCGGAGCAAAATGTGAGCGAATACAAAAGGGAGAGAAAAGAAAAGTAAGATTGTGGTGCAAATGGGAGTGGAGTGAAGAGAAATGAGAGTGCAGAGAACTGAAAGATTGTGGTGCAAATAGGAGTGGAGCAAAGCGAAATGGAAGCAGAAAGAAAAGGTGTGGTGAATTGAAATGTTTCGGCAAGAATAGGAGCCGGGTAAAATGGGAGTTGAGAGAAGTGAAATATTCTGGCGAGAATGGGAGCTGTGCAAAATGGGAGTGGAGAGAAGTGAAAGGTAGAGACGCAAATGGGAACAAAAGGGAGTGAAATGGTAGCAAAGGAAATCAGAGTGGAGAGTACTGAAAACTTGTGGTGCAAATGGGAGTGGAGTGAAGAGAAATGAGAGTGCAGAGAACTGAAAGATTGTGGTGCAAATAGGAGTGGAGCAAAGCGAAATGGAAGCAGAAAGAAAAGGTGTGGTGAATTGAAATGTTTCGGCAAGAATAGGAGCCGGGTAAAATGGGAGTTGAGAGAAGTGAAATATTCTGGCGAGAATGGGAGCTGTGCAAAATGGGAGTGGAGAGAAGTGAAAGGTAGAGACGCAAATGGGAACAAAAGGGAGTGAAATGGTAGCAAAGGAAATCAGAGTGGAGAGTACTGAAAACTTGTGGTGGAAATGGGAGTGGTGCGTAGCGAAATGTAACGGAAAGAAAGGGAGAGGAGAGAACAAAAATGTTGCAGCGCAAATGGGAGTGGAGCGGAAAGAAATGGGAGTGGAAATAAAGGGACTGCAGAGAACAGAAATGTTGCGTTGCAAATGGTAGCGGAGCAGAGTGAAATGGGAGCGGAAACAAAGGGAGAGGAAAGAACAGAAGGGCTGTGAAGCACACAAGTGCTAAGCGGAATGACATGGGAGTGAGAACAATGGGAGTGGGGAGAACAGAACTTTTGCGGCAGAAATAGGAGCAGAGTTAAGTGAAATAGTTGCGGAAACAAAGGGATTGGAGAGAAATGAAGGGCTGCAAAACAAATGGAAGTGGAGCGGAGTGAAATGGGAGTGGAAACAAATGGACTGGAGGGAACAGAAATGTTGCGGCGCAAACACTAGCGGAGTGGAGAGAAATGGGAGAGGAAACAAAGAGAATGGAGAGAAGTGAAATATTCTGGTGCAAATGGGAATGAAATGAAAGAGACGTGACAGGCTGTGGCATAAATAGGAGATGCGCGGAGAGAAATGGGAGTGCAGAGAACTGTAAGTTTGCAGCAAAAATGGGAGCTGGGAGGAACGAAATGGAAGCAGAAAGAGAGCTCCTGGAGAGACCCGAGGCCAACCCCTTGGACTCTGGAGTCGGGCGTACAGGGGGTCTGAGGAACGCTACACTCCAACTGAGAAGGAGATCTTAGCCGCGTACGAGGGGGTTCGAGCTGCTTCCGAAGTAATCGGTACTGAAACGCAGCTCCTCCTGGCACCTCGATTGCCAGTGCTGAGCTGGATGTTCAAAGGAACAGCTCCCTCTACCCATCATGCTACTGATGCCACTTGGAGTAAGTGGACTGCACTGATTACACAGCGAGCTCGGATGGGGAACCTCAACCGTCCAGGAATCCTGGAGGTGATCATGGACTGGCCTGAAGGTAAAACGTTTGGAACAACGCCAGCTGAGGAGGTGTCATGTGCTAAAGAAGCCCCACCATGTAATGAACTACCACACAATGAAAAGAGATACGCCCTGTTCACAGATGGATCGTGTCGCATTGTGGGTAAGCACCGCAGATGGAAATCTGCTGTGCGGAGCCCCACAAGACGAGTTGCAGAGGCCACTGAAGGAGAAGGAGAATCAAGTCAATTTGCAGAGGTAAAGGCTGTCCAGCTGGCCTTAGATATTGCTGAACGAGAGAGGTGGCCAGTGCTTTATCTTTACACTGACTCATGGATGGTGGCAAATGCTTTATGGGGGTGGTTACAGCAGTGGGAACAAAATGGTTGGCAACGGAGAGGTAAACCTATTTGGGCTGCTGAACTGTGGAAAAACATTGCTGCCCGAATAAAGAATATGGTCGTAAAGGTGCGCCATGTAGATGCTCATGTTCCTAAGAGCCGGGCAACTGAAGAGCAGCAAAATAACCATCAGGTAGATCGAGCTGCCAAAGTTAAGGTGGCTCAAGCAGACATGGACTGGCAACACAAAAGTGAATTATTTCTAGCTCGGTGGACCCATGAGACCTCGGGCCATCAAGGAAGAGATGCAACATATAAGTGGGCTAGAGACCGAGGGGTGGACTTAACTATGGATGCTATTGCACAGGTTATCCATGACTGTGACACATGCGCCACAATTAAACAAGCCAAGAGGATGAAACCTCTTTGGGAGGAAGGGCGATGGCAAAAGTATAAATATGGGGAGGCGTGGCAAGTTGATTATCTCACCTTGCCACGATCTCGCAATTCTAAGTGTTATGTGCTCACCATGGTAGAGGCAACTACTGGGTGGCTTGAAACATACGCAGTACCCCATGCTACCGCCCGGAACACCATCTTAGGGCTCGAGAAACAAGTCCTATGGCGACACGGCACTCCAGAGAGAATTGAGTCAGATAATGGGACTTGGTTTATTAAAAGGCCTTCGGTTTATCGGACACTCTCTCTCTTGCTCATTTTATTTGATTCATTTGCCTCAATTCCAATTATATTATATTATATTGTGTTATTTTTCCTTTCTGATATCTATTTAGTAAAATAGCTTTCCTCCTCAGATCGTTGCCGCTGTTTTGTTCCTTGGCCCATCTCCCTTCTCCTTTTTCCCATTCCCTTTTCCCCTTCCCCGGGGTGTGGGCCCGTGGGTCCCCTGCCTCAATTGTCACGGTACCGGGTCGAACTGTCCTGCAAACCGCTGACACTCTGCTGTATTGCCCCATACAACAACGTCATCAATGTATTACAGATGCTCAGGAGCACCACCCTGCTCCAATGCAGTTTGGATCAACCCATGGAAAATGGTTGGGCTGTGCTTCCACCCCTGGGGCAAACGGTTCCAGGTGTACTGAACGCCCCTACAGGTGAAGGCAAACTGTGGCCTGCATTCTGTGGCAAGAGGAATTGAAAAGAAGGCATTAGCAATGTCAGTGGTGGCATACCACTTGGCTGCTTTTGACTCCAGTTCATACTGGAGTTGTAACATGTCCGGTACAGCAGCACTCAGTGGGGGTGTGACTTCATTCAGGCCACAGCAATCTACCGTCAGCCTCCATTCTCCACTGGCTTTACGCATCGGCCATATCGGGCTGTTTAAAAGGGAGTGAGTTTTACTGATCACTCCCTGTCTCTCTAGCTGACGGATCAAGTTATGAATGGGGAGCAAGGAATCCCTGTTGGTGTGGTACTGCCATCTGTGCACCGTTTTTGTAGCAATCGGTACCTGTTGCTCCTCCACTTGTAGCAATCCCACAACAGACGGATCTTCTGACAGGCCAGGTAAAACAGATAGCTGCTTAATGTTGTCTGCATCTACAGCAGCTATTCCAAAATCACATCGGTACCCCTTGGATTCCTTATAGTGCTCCCTTCTGAGATAGTCTATACCATGTATGCATGGAGCCCCCTGTCCGGTCACTATAGGATGCTTCTGCCAGTCTTTACCAGTGAGGCTTATTTCTGCCTCCAACACAGACAATTCCTTAGAGCCCTCAGTCACTTCAGAGATATAGATCAGTTCTGTCCCTTTATAACTTGAAGGCATTAGAGTACACTGTTCACCAGTATCCACCAGTGCCTCATATTTTTGTGGTTCTGATGTGCCAGGCCACCGAATCCACACAGTCCAATACACTCTATTATCCCTCTCCCTCTTCTGGCTGAGGGCTGGGCCCCTCTATTGGTTACCTGTAGTGACAGGAAAAACTTCACTGGTTGTTGGTCAGTGTTGTAATTCTCTCACCTGTGCTCGCAGTGTAGGGGTGGGTTTTTGATGCCATTCCTTCGTATGTTCTCCATTTTCACGTAAGTAATTCCACAGAGCCGTGCGCGACATGAAGGGAATGCTGTCATTTGCTCGAGCAAGAAGGCGTTTGCTTCTGAAAGCTGCAATCTTTACAACCCTATCATTCAGTCGGGATACTTTCTCTAACACGTCTTCCATCTGTCCTTCTAACCTTGATATGGCTGAAATGGAAGCGTGTGATGGCGGAAATTTTTGTTCAAAGTTTTGAAGTGTAAGAATCAGTTCAAAAACTGGGGGTTTTCTGTCTTGGTCCTCATATCTGTTGAACGTTGTCAATAGTGTACCGGCGTACCTTTCTGGTGCTGTTTTTGAAAGCTTCTGACATATTTCGGGTGTACTCCTTACTTTCTCTGGATCATGGTCCTGATCTTCAGGATCAAACGTGGGATCATACAGCATTTCCGCCACAGCTGTTTCTCTCAAATACTGGATGCCTTCCTCAATAGTTTTCCATCTTTTCACTTTAGGTGCCAGGTCACTCTTGTAGGGATATCTTTCCCTCACAGCAACTAACATTCGTTGCCAGAGGCTGGCCATTCCATCCATATACCTGCTGATCACTCTGTCGACAGCTGGGACACGGGCAATGTTTCCTAGTTGGCGAGCTTCATTACTGTCGAGGGACACGCTATTGGCCCCGTTGTCCCAACACCGAAGCAACCAAGTGACAATACTCTCATCTGGACGTCGAATAAACTCCTTTCTTGAGCCTTGGATCTCAGACATTTTCATGGGTCGACGAAACGTGGTAACTTTGACTCTCTCATCATCCTCATCATCACTATGTCCATGCCTCTCACTTTTCATTGTTGCCTTTCTTGGTGGTGGTGGTGTTGAGGACCCCCCCTCGCCTGGATCTTCCTCTTCTTTCACCACCTCTTCTTTGTGTTCTAGGCGTGAGGACACACGTTTCCATTTCTGGCCTTCCACCAGGGCAACCGACTTTGATACCGGTGCTTTCTCTGGCTTGTCAGATGTGTCTGGGAGGTTTTCCTCTTTGGTCTGAGCCTCAGTTTGGGCACACTCTCTCTCCAGAACAGTATATATGCCTCGGTAAGCATAAGCCAAGCCCCAGATAAGCTGTTCCACCTCAGATCTTTCTGAGCCGCAACACCCATTACTCAGATACAGGCCTAGCTCCTCAGGATCCTGCAAGTGTTCAGGAGTAAAATCCCATGGCACCGGGGAACCCCATGCTTCTAATTTCTTTCCTAAAACTCTCCACTTTCCCTGCCATTCAGCATTCCCTGTTTCTGGGAAAAGCTTCCTCCACGCGATGTAAAATCCTATTACAGAGAGTACATTCAGGAGGACTAATACCCCAATCGTTAACATAGTCCCTAAGCTGTAATCTTGAAAATTCATAAGGAACCGAGAGAAGAACCTGGACACCCATTCAAATATTGTTTGGTTTGTTAGCATGGTATCGTTTGTAACATTAGTCGGGGTGCCCAGGTATCTGGTAGGTGCCTCCATCACTGCCTTTAGTTTGTCATATAGGGACCACGCTCCATAGATCAGACTGGCAAGCTTAACCAAGTTCCAGTACGTTTTGAGCATTAAAAGGGAAAAAGGAATGAAATAAAATCCCTGTAAGGGCACTTTTAACAGAAACAGTAAAAACATTTTTTTTCTTTTACTCAAACAAGCTGGCAGCACCCGAAAAATTTACAAATAACCCAGAAGAATTGGCAGTACTCCAGGACTTCAAGCTTGTGTTTTGCCGTACAGGACCTGCAGTACAGATAAGCTTTCTAACAAAAGACAGAGATTCACTCTAAAAGTATGTCTCTGCCCGGCTAAGGCAGCTAGTCGAGCCACATGTTGGGCTCCGAAAATGTCACCGGTTTGCGGGACAGTTTGACCCGGTACCGTGACAATTGAGGCAGGGGACCCACGGGCCCACACCCCGGGGAAGGGGAATGGGAACGGGAAAAAAGGAGAAGGGAGATGGGCCTAGGAACAAAACAGTGGTAACGATCTTAGGAGGAAAGCTAATTTACTAAATAAGATATCAGAAAGGAAAATAACACATTATAATATAATATAATTGGAATTGAGGCAAATGAATCAAATAAAATGAGCAAGAGAGAGAGTGTCCGATAAACCAAAGGCCTTATGCTAACGCTGTTGGCGGACGGCGGCTACAAACACCCACTGCTGAGCTTGGTCCCGAAGGGAATAGGGAGTCCCATGACCACAGACAGTTTTTATCTTTCCCTCTGGGCGGAAATATATAAAAAGGCAAAGCATCGCCAAGTCCTCTGGGGAATGCAGTTCTTCTCTTCCGAGACAGGTACACCCAGAACTATAGACGATCCACAAAGCTGGAGCATTAACTCTTTAACTCCCAATACACCACATGATGTTATGATGTGGAATATCAACAATACAACAAAAATCATAAAACCATAACAAGAGAACTAAAAGATTGCGGCGCAAGTACGAGCCGAGTGGTGCGTGATGGGAGCAAAAACAAAAGGAGTGGAGAGATGTGAAATGTTCCGGCAAGAATGGGAGCAGTGAAAAATGGGTGTGGAGGTAAAAGAAATGTTCCGGCGAGAATTGGACCAGTGTAAAATGGGAGTGGAAAAAAATGGAAGGTTGTGGCCTAAATGGGAGCAAAGTGAAACTGGAGCAGAGAGAAAGAGAGTGGAGAGAACTGAAAGGTTTCAGCACGAACGGAAGCAGAGCGGAACAAAATGGAAGAGGAAACAAAGGGACTGGAGAGAAGAGATATGTTAGAGCGCAATAGGAGCGGAGTGAAGTTAAATAGGAGCGGAAACAAAGAGAAATGAGAGAAATGATAGTTTGCAGCGCAAATGGGAGAAGAGCGAAATGAGAGCAGAAACGAAAGTAAAGGAGAGTACTGAAAGGTTGTGGCACAAATGGGAGCGGAGTGGAACAAAATGGGAGTGGAAACAAAGGGAATGGGGAGGACAGAAATGTTGCAGCGCAATATCAGCCGAGTGCAGCGAACTAGGTGGGGAAACAAAGAAAGTGGATAGAAGTGAAATGTTTAGGCGAGAATGGGAGCAGAGCAAAATGTAAGTGCAGAGAACTGTAAGACTGTGGTGCAAATGGCCTCATAAACAAAGAGAGTGGAGGGAACTGAAAGGCTGCGAAGCAAATGGGAGCTAAGCGGAGTGAAATGGGAGCGGAAACAAATGGGCTGGAGAGAACAGAACTGTTGAGGCGCAAATGGGAGCAGAGCAAAATGGGAGCGGAAATGAGAGGATTGGAGAGTACTGAAAGGTTTTAGCGCAAATGGGAGCGAAGCGGAGCGAAATATGTGCGGACAGATAGGGACTGGAGAGAAATGAACTATTGCAGCGCAAATTGGAGCAGAGAGGAACGAAATGGGAGTGGAGAGAACTGAATGGTGGCAGTGCAAATGGGAGCAGAGTGAAATGGGAGTGGATATGAAAGGAATGGACAGTACTGAAAGGTTATGGCAGAAATGGGAGCGGAACTTAAGAAAATGGGAGCGGGAAAAATAGGGACTGGAGAGAACAAAAATGTAGTGGTTCAAACAGGAGAGGAGTGGAGCAAAATAGGATCAGAAACAAAGGGAGTGGAGAGACACCAAAGGTTGCGGTGCAAAAGTGAGCAGAGCAGAGCAAAATGGGAGTGCAGAGAACTGTAAGATTGTGGAGCAAATAGGCATGGAGCGGAGCGAAATGGGAGTGAAAGCAAATGAGTGGAGAATTGAAATTCTTAGGCGAGAATGGGAGCAGAGCAAAATAAGAGTGGAGAGAAGTGAAAGGTAGAGGTGCAAATGGCTTTGGAAAAAGAGGGAGTGGAGAGAACTGTAAGGTTGCAGTGCAAATGGGAGCAGAGCGAAATTTGAGCAGAAAAAAAGGGAGTGGATAGAAATGATGGGTTGCTAAGCAAATGGGTGCTCTGCAGAAAGAAATGGGAGCGGAAACAAAGGAACTGGAGAGAAGTGAAAGGTTGCAATACAAATGGGAGCGGAGCGAAATTGGAACGGAAAAAAAGGGAGAGGAGAGAACTAAAAAGTTGCAGAGCAAATGGGAGTTGTGTGTTGCGAAAAATAACAGAAAGAAAGGGAATGGAGAGAACAGAAATGTTGCAGCTTAAATGAGAGCGGAGCGGAACAAAATGGGAGAGGAAATAAAGGGACTGAAGAGTAGAGAAATGTTGCGGTGCCAATAGGAGTGGAGCCGAGCCAAATGGGAGCTGAAACATAGGGACTGGAGAGAACAGAAATTTAGCTGTGCAAACAGGAGAGGAGTGGAGCAAAATAGGATCAGAAACAAAGAGGAGAGAAACCAAAGTTTTCAGTTCAAATAAAAGCAGAGCGAATTGGGTGCGGAAACAAAGGGTGAGGAGAGATCTGAAAGTTTGCGGCGCAAATGAAAGTAAAACAGAGTGAAATGGGAGCAGAAATGAAAGGATTGGAGAGTACTGAAAGGTTGTGGCACAAGTGGGAGCAAAGCGAAGCGAAATGGGAGTGGAAAGATAGGGACTGGAGAGAACAGAAGATTGCAGCGCAAATTTGAGCAGAGAAGAACGAAAAGGGATTGGAAACAAAGGGAGTGGAGAGAAATGAAAGGTTGCAGCGCAAATGTGAGCAGAGCAAAATGGGAGGGGAAACAAGGAGGGAGGAGAGAACTGAATGATTGTGGTGGAAATGGGAGAGGAGCAGAGAGAAATAGGAGTGCAGAGAACTAAAAGATAGTGGTGGAAAGGGGAGTAGAGCGGAGTGAAATGGGAGCTCAAGCGAAGGGATTGGAGAGAACACAAATGTAGCAATGCAAATAGGAGCGGATTCGATCAAAATTGGAGCACAAACAGAGGTGAGAAATGAAAGGTTGCCGCGCAAATGGGAGCAGAGGGAAATGGGAAAGGAAATGAAGGGAATGGTGAGTACTGAAAGGTTGTGGCACCAATGGGAGAGGAAAAGAGAGAAATGGGAGCGGAATATAAGTACGTGGAGAGAACTGGAAAGTTGCGGAGCACATTGGAGCAGACCGGAACAAAAATAGAGAGAAGAGAACTGAAAGGTTGCGGCGCAAATGGGAGCAGAGCAGAGGAAAATGGGAGCAGAAAGAAAGTAAGTGGAGAGAACTGAAAAGTTGCAGAGAAAATTGAAGGAGAGCGGAACGAAATGGTAGCAGAAACAAAGGGACTGGAGAGTACAGAAATGTACCGGTGGAAATAGGAGCGGAGTGGAGCAAAATAGAAGCGTATACAAGGGGAGTGGAAAAAACTGAAGGGCTGTGAAGCACACGGGAGCTAAGCGGAGTGACATGGGATCGGAAACAAAGGGAGTGGGGAGAACAGAAATGTTGTGGCACAAATAGGAGCAGAGTGAAGCAATATAGGTACAAAAACAGAGGGTGTGGAGAGAAGTGAAATGTTGTGGTGCAAATGGGAGCGGCGAAGAGCGAAATCTGAGTGCAGAGAAAAGAAAGATAGAAGTGCAAATTAGAGTGGCCCGGAGCGAAATGGGAGTGCAGAGAACTGCAAGGTTGCAGTGCAAATGGGAGCAGAGAAGAACGAAATGGGAGCGGAAAGAAAGGGAGTGGAGAGAACTGAAAGGTTGCAATGCAAATACGAGCAGAGTGGTGCGAAATGGGAGTGGAAACAAAGGGAGTAGAGAGAAGTGAAATGCTCTGGGAAGAATGGGAGCTGTGAAAAATGGGTGTGGAGGGAAGTGAAATGTTCCGGCAAGAATGGGAGCAGTGCAAAATGGGAAAGAACTGGAAGGTTGTGGCGCAAATGGGAGCAAAGTAAAATTGGAGCAGAAAGGAAGGGAGTGGAGAGAAATGAAGGGCTGCGAGACAAATGGTAGCAGAGCGGAGTGAAATAAAAGTGGAAACAAAGGGACTGGGGGGAAGAGAAATGTTGCCGCGTAAATACTAGCAGAGTGAAGAGAAATGCGAGCGGAAACAAAGGGAGTGGAGAGAACTGAAATGTTTGGGCACAAATGGGAGTGAAATGGGAGTGAAGTGAAAGGCTGCGGCGCAAATAGGAGTGGCATGGAGCAAAATGGGAGAGGAGAGAAATGAAAAGTTGTAGAGCAAATTGAAGCAGAGATGAACGAAATGGGAGCAGAAACAAAGGGACGGGAGAGAACATAAATGTAGCGGTGCAAATAGGAGCGGAGTGGAGCAAAATAGGATCGGAAATAGGGGAAAGAAATAAAAGGTTGAAGCGCAATCGTAGCAGAGGGAAATGGGAGTAGAAATGAAAGGAATGGAGGGTACTGAAAGGTTGTGGCACACATGGGGGCAGAGTGGAGAAAAATGGGAGCGGAAAGTGAGTTTAGAGAACTGAGATGTTGCAGAGCAAATTGAAGCAGAGCGGAAATAAATGGGAGCACAAACAAAGGGACCAAAGAGTACAGAAATGTAGCAGTGCAAATGGGAGCAGAGTAGAGCAGAATAGAAGCGGAAACAAAGGGAGAAGACAGAATTGAAAGGTTTCAGCGCAAATGAAAGCAGAGCAGAGTGGGAGTGGAAACAAAGGGAGCAATGAGAACTGAAAGGTTGTTGATCAAATGGGAGCGAAGCGGAGTGAAATGGGAGTGGAAAGAAAGAGAGTGGAGAGAACTGAATGGTTGCAGTGCAAATGGGAGCGGAGCGGAACGAAATGGGAGCTGAAACAAAGGAACTGGAGAGAACAAAAATGTTGTGGTGCAAGTAGGAGAGGACTAGAGCGAAATAAGAGCGGAAACAAAGGGAATGGAGAGAAATGAAAGGTTGCAGCACAAATGTGAGCAGAGCGACATGTGAGGGGAAACAAAGCTGGAAAAGAGAACTGAATGATTGTGTCGGAAATGGGAGCAGCGCGGAGTGAAACGGGAGTGCTGATAACTGAAAGATTGCGGCGCAAATAGGAGAGGAGCGGAGTGAAATGGGAGCTGAAACAAAGGGACTGAAGAGAACAGAAATGTTGTGGTGCAAATAGGAGTGGAGTGGAGCGAAATAGGAGTGGAAAAAAAGGGAATGGAGAGAAATGAAAGGTTGCGGAGCAAATGGGAGCAGAGCGAAATTGGAGCCAAAACAAAGGGAGAGGAGAGAACTGAATGGTTGAGGCGCAAATGGTAGCAAAACAGAGTGAAATGGGAGCGGAAATGAAAGGATTGGAGAGTACTGAAAGGTTGTAGCGCAAATGGGAGCGAAGTAGAGCGAAATTGGAGCGGAATGAAAGGGACTGGAGAGAACTGAACTACTGAAGTGCCAATTAGAGCAGTGCGAAACAAAATGGGAGCGGAAACAAAGGGAGTGGAGAAAAATGAATGGTTGTGGCACAAACGTGAGCAGAGCGAAATGGGAGGGGAAACAATGAAGCAGGAGTGAACTGAAAAATTGTGGCGGAAGTGGGAGCGGCGGAGTCGAGCGAAATAGGAGCGGAAACTAAGAGGTGAGAAATGAAATGTTGCGGCGCAAATAAGAGCAGAGCAAAATGGAAGCAGAAAAGAAAGGAATGGAGAGTCCGGAAAGGTTGTGGCACAAATGGGAGCTAAGCGGAGCAAAATGGGAGCCGAAAGAAAGTAAGTGGAGAGAACTGAAAAGTTGAAGAGCAAATTGGAGCAGAGCGGAAAAAAACGGGAGTGGAGAGAACTGAAAGGTTGCAGTGAAATAAGTGCAGAGTGGAGGGGGAGTGGAAATGGAAGGAATGGAGTGTACTGAAAGGTTGTGACACAAATGAGAGCAGAACTGAATGAAATGGGAGCGGAAAGAAAGAAACTGGAGAGAACAGAACTGTTGCGGCGCAAAAAGGAGCGGAGTGGAGCGAAATCGGAGTGGAAAAAAAGGAAGTGGAGTGAAGTGAAATGTTCTGGCGCAAATGGGAGCAAAATAGGAGTGGAGAGAGATGAAAGGTTGAGGCGCAAATGGGAGCGTAGCGAAATTGGAGCGGAAAAAAAGGGAGAGGTGACAACTGAAAGGTTGAAGCTCAAATGGGAACAAAACGTAGTGAAATGGTGGCAAAACAATCAGTATGGATTGTACTGAAAGGCAGTTAAGCAAATGGGAGTGGTGCGTTGTGATATGAAACGGAAAGAAGGGGAGTGGAGAGAACTGCAATGTTGCGATGCCAATAAGAGCGGAGCGGAGCAAAATTGGAGCAAAATGGGAGTGGAAAGAAAACAAGTGGAGAGAACTGAAAAGTTGCTGAGCACATTGGATCAGAGTGGAACGAAATTGGAGTGGAAGATCTGAAAGGTTGCAGTGCAAATGAGAGCAGTGTGAAATGGGAACGGAAATGTAAGGAATGGAGTGTACTGAAAGGTGGTGGCACAAATGGGAGCGGAGCTAAGCAAAATGGGAGTGGAAAGAAAGGGTGTGGAGATAACTGAAAGGTTGCAGCACAAATGTGAGTGGAACTGTACGAAATGGGATCATAAACAAAGGTACTGGAGAGTACAGGAATGTAGCAGTGCAAATAGGAGCGGAGTGAAGCAAAATAGGATCGGAAACAAAGAGAGTGGAGAGAAACGAAAGTTCGTGGCGCAAATGAAAGCAGAGCAAAATGGTAGTGAAAAAAAATGGAGTAGAGGGAAGTGAAATGTTCCCGAGCAAATGGGAGCGAAATGGGAGTTGAGTGAAGTAAAATGTTCCGGTGCAATTGGGAACAGAAAAATTTGAACAGAAAAATAGGGACAGAACTGAAAAGTTGTGGTGCAAATGGGAACAAAATGGAGTGAAATGGCAGCAAAAACAATCAGAGTGGAGAGTACTGAAAGGTTATGGCGCAAATGGGCGTGGTGCGTAGCAAAATGTACAAAACAGAAATGTCACGGCGCCAGTGGGAGCGAATCGCAGCGAAATGGGAGCAGAGACAAAGGGTGTGGAAAGAACTGATGGGCTGTGAAGCACACGGAAGCTAAGCGGAGTGACATGGGAGCGGAAAGAATGGGAGTGGGGAGAACAGAACTGTTGCGGCACCAATAGGACCAGAGTGAAGCGAAATATGTGTGGAAACAAAAGAAGTGGAGTGAAGTTCTGGCACAAATAGGAAATGAGCAAAATGTTACTGGAAATAAAGGGAGAGGAGAGAACTCAAAGGTTGTGGTGCAAATGGGAGCAGAGAAGTGCGAAATGGGAGTGCAGAGAACTGATAGATTGCTGCGCAAATATGACCACAGTGGTGAGAAATGGGAGCGGAAACAAAGGGAGTGGAGAGAACTGAAAGGTTGGGGCGCAAATGGGAGCAGTGCAACATGGGAGGGGAGAGACCTGAATAGTTGCGGTATAAATGGGAGCGAAGCGAAAATGGAGCGTAAACAAAGGGAGTGGAGAGAACTGAGGTTTGGGAAGCAAATGGGAGCAGAGCAAAGTAAAATGGGAGCGGAAACAAAGGGTCTGGAGAGAAGAGAAAAGTTGCAGTGAAAATAGGAGCAAAGTGGAGCAAAACGGGAGCGGAAACAAAGGGAGTAGAGAGAACTGAAAGGTTGAGGCGCAAATGTAAGCAGAGCGAAAAGGAAGTGGAAACATAGGGATAGGAGCGAATTGAAATGTTGCGGCGCAAATGGGAGAGGAGCGGAGCGAGATGGGAGCAGAAACACATGGAGTGGAGACAAGGGAAAGGTTGTGGTGCAAATAAGAGCGGAGATGAATGAAATGGGAGCTGAAACAAAGGGAGTAGAGAGAACAGAAATGTTGAGGTGCAAATAGGAGCGAAGCGGAGCAATATGGGAGTGCAGAGAACTGATATGTTGTGGTGTAAATGGGAACGGAGCAAAGTGAAATGGGACTGTAGGGAACTGAAAGGTTGCATCGGAAATGGGTGAGGAGAGGAGTGAAATGTGAGTGGAAACAAAGAGAGAGGAGAGAACTGAAAGGCTGCGGTTCAAACGGGAGTGAAGCGGAGAGAAATGGGAGCGAAAACAAAGGGAATGGAAAGAAATGAAAGGTTGCAGTGAAAATGAGAGTGGAGCGAAGCGATATGGGAGTGAAACTAAGGGAGTGGAAAGAACTGAAAGTTTGCGGTGCAAATAGGACCGAAGCAAAGCGAAATGGGAGTGGAAACAAAGAGAATGAAGATAACTGAATGGTTGTGGTGCAAATAGGAGCGGAGCGCAGTGAAATGGGAGTGGAATCAAAGAAAAACGAGAGAACTGAAAGGTTGCAGCGCAAATGGGAGCGGAGAAAAATGTGTGCGAAACCAAATGGAGGGGAGAGAACTGTAAGGTTGCATCGATACGGGAGCAGAGTGGAGCGAAATGGTTGTGGAAATAAAATGAGTGGAGAGAACTGAATGAATACGGCGCAAATCAGAGCAGATTGGAGCGAAATGGGAGCGGAAACACAAGGGAGTGGATTGAATTGAAATTTTGCGGCGCAAATGGGAGTGGAGCAGACCGAAATGCGAGTGTAGAGAACTGAAAGGTTGCATCGCAAATGTGAACGGATTGGAGTAAAATGGTTGTGGAAACAAAGGGAGTGGATAAAACTGAAAGTTTGCGGTGCAAATGGGAGCGGAGCAGAATGGGAGAAAAAACAAAGGGAGTGGAGAGAATGAAAAGGTTGCAGTGCAGATGGGAGCAGAGGGAAATGGGAGTGGACATGAAAGGAATGGAGAGTACTGAAAGGTTGTGGCACAAATGGGAGCAGAGCTAAATAAAATAGGAGTGGAAAGAAAGGGAGAGGACATAACTAAAAGGTTGCAGCACAAATGTGAGTTGAACTGAATGAAATGGGAGCAGAAACAAAGGTACTGGAGAGTACAGAAATGTAGCGGTGCAAATAGGAGCGGAGTGGAGCAAAATAGAATCGGAAACAAAGGGAGTGGAGAGAAACGAAAGTTTGCAACGCAAAGAAAAGCAGAGCAAAATGGTGCAAATGGGAGTTCTGCGTAGAGAAATGTAACAGAAAGAAAGGGAGTGGAGAGAAAGGAAATGTTGCAGTGCAAATGGGAGTGGAGCGGAACGAAATGGGAGTGGAAATAAAGGGACTGCAGAGAACAGAAATGTTGCAGCTCCAATTGGAGCGGAGCGGAGTGAAATGGGAGCGGAAAGAAATGGATAGGAAAGAACTGAAGGGCTGTGATCCACACAAGAGCTAAGAGGAGTGACATGGGAGCGGAAAGAATGGGAGTGGAGAGAACAGAACTGCTCGGGTTCGAAGAAGAGCAGAGTGAAGCGAAATAGGTGCGGAAACAAAGGGAGTGAGAGAACTGTAGAACTGCGAAGCAAATGGGTGCGAATCGGTGTGAAATGAGTGTGGAAACCAAGGGACTGGAAGGAACGGAAATGTTGTGGTGCAAATAATAGCGGTATGGAGCAAAATGGGAGCGGAAACAAAGGGAGTGGAGAGAACTGAAATGTTCCGGCACATGAACATGTGGAGAGAAATGAAAGGCTTTGGTGCAAAAAGGAGCGGCGCAGAGCGAAATGGGAGTGCAGAGAACTGAAAGGTTGCAGCGCAAATGGGAGCGAAGCGGAACAATATGGGAGCTGATACAAAGGGACTGGAGAGAAGAGAAATTTAGCAGTGCAAATAGGAGTGGAGTGGAGTGAAATAGGAGCGGAAACAAAGAGAGAGGAGAGAAATTAAAGGTTGCAGCGCAAATGGGATCAGAGCGAAATGGGAGCAGAACCAAAAGGAGGAGAGAGATCTGTAAGGTTGTGGTGCAAATGGGAGCGAAGCAGAGTAAAATGGGAGTGGAAAGAAAGGGAGTGGAGAGAACTGAAAGGTTGCAGCGCAAATGGGAGCGGCACGGAACTAAATGGGAGCTGAAAGAAAGGGACTGGAGAGAAAAGAAATGTAGTAGTGCAAATAGGAGTGGAGTGGAGAGAAATAGGATCGGAAACAAAGGGAGTAGAGTGAAGTGAAATGTTTTGGCGCAAATGGGAGCGAAATGGCAGTGGAGTGAAGTACAATGTTCCAGCGCAAATGAGAGCAGAGCAAAATTGGAACGGAAAAAAAAGGAGAGGAGAGTACTTAAAGCTTGTGGTGGAAATGGGAGTTGTGCGTAGCAAAATGTAACGAAAAGAAAGGGAGTGGAGAGAACAGAAATGTTGCAGCGCAAATGGGAGTGGAGCGGAACGAAGTGGGAGCGGAAATAAAGGGACTGCAGAGAACAGAAATGTTGCGGCGACAGAAAAAAATAGGGAGGAGAGAACTGAAAGGTTGTGGCGCAAATGGGAGCAGCGTGAAACGAAATGGGAGCGGAAACAAAGGGAGTTGAGAGAAGTGAAAGTTTTTGGCGCACCTGGAAGCAGAGCGAAAATGAAGTGGAGAGAAGTGTATGATTTCAGCATAAATGGGAGCGGAGCAAATTTGGAGCGGAAACATAGGGATAGGAGAGAATTGAAATGTTGCGGCACAAATGTGAGCGGAGCGAAATGGGAGTGGAAGCAAATGGATTGGACACAAGGGAAAGGTTGCCATGCAAATGGGAGCGGAGCAGAATGAAAACGCAGCTGAAACAATGTTACTGGAGAGAACAAAAATGTTGCGGAGCAAAAAGGAGTGGAGTGGAGCGAAATGGGAGCAGAAACAAAGGGAGTAGAGAGAACTGAAAGGTTGCAGCTAAAGTGGTCGTGGAGCGCAGCGAAATGGTAGTGGAAACAATGGGAGTGGAGAGAAATGAAAGGTTGCGGCTCAGGAGGGAGCAACGCGGAGCGAAATGGAAGTGCAGAGATCTGAAATGTTGTGACACAAATGGGAGTGGTGCTAAGCGAAATGGGAGTGGAAACAAAGGTAGTGCAGAGAACTGATAGGCTGCAATGTAAATGGGAGCGAAGTGGAACAAAATGGGAGTGCAGAGAACTGATACGTGGCAGTGTAAATGGGAGCGGAGGAAAGTGAAATGGGACTGTAGGGAATTGAAAGGCTGCAGCGCAAATGGGAGCTGAGCAAAATGGGAGCAAACCCAAAAGGAGTGGAGAGAACTGTAAGGTTGCGTCGGACATGGGAGTGGAGCGGAGCGGAGCGAAATGGGAGCGAAAACTAAGGGAGTGGGAAGAAATTAAAGGTTGTGGTGCAAATGGGAGTGGAGCGGAAACAAAGTGAGTGGAGAGAACTGAAAGGTTGCATCGCAAATGAGAGCGGAGTGGAGCGAAATGGTTGTGGAAACAAAGGGAGTGGATAAAACTGAACGTTTGCAGTGCAAATGGGAGCAGAGCAAAATGGAAGAAGAAACAAAGGGAGTGGAGAGAACGGAATGTTTGAGGCGCAAATGAGAGCGGAAGAAAAAAATCGTAGCAGAAAAAAAGGGACTGGAGAGAACTGAAGGTTTGTGGCGCTAATGGGAGCGGAGCGAAATGGGAGCGGAACAAATGGAGAGAAGAGAACTGTAAGGTTGCATCAGAAATGGGAGTGGAATGAAATGGGTGTGGAAACATAGGGAGTGGAGAGAACTGTAAGGCTGTGGTGCAAATGGGAGTGAAGCGGAGAAAAATGGGAGTGGAAACTAAAAGAGTGGAGAGAAATGAAAGGTTGCCGTGAAATTGGGAGCGGAGTGAAATGGGAGTGGAAACAGGGGGAGTGAATTGAACTGAAAGTTTCCGGCACAAATGAAAGCGGATCGGAACAAAATGGGATCGGAAAAAACGGAAGGGAAAAGTACTGAAAAATTGCGGTGCAAATAGGATTAGAGCGGAGAAAAAGGGAGTGGAGAGAACTGAAAGGCTGAATCGCAAATGGGAGCGGATCGGAGCGAAATGGTTGTGGAAACAAACGGAGAGGATAGAACTGAAAGTTTGCAGTACAAATGGGAGTGGAGTGAACTCTAAGGGAGTGGATAGAACTGAAGGGTTGTGGTGCAAATGGGAGCGGAGCAAAATGGGAGAAGAAACTAAGGGAGTGGAGAGAACAGAAAGTTTGCGGTGCAAAAGGGAGTGGAAGAACTAGATCGTAGCAGAAATTAAGGGACTGGAAAGAACTGAAGGGGTGTAGCGCAAATGGGAGCAAAGCAAAATGGGAGCGGAACCAAATGGAGGGAAGAGATCTGTAAGGTTGAATCAGAAATGGGAGCGGAGCGGAGCAAAATGGGAGCGGAAACAAAAGGAATGGAGAGAACTGAAAGATTGCAGTGCAAATGGGTGCGAAGTGGAGTAAAATGGGAGCAGAAAAACAAGAACTGGAGAGAACTGAAAGGCTGCGGTGCAAATGAGAGTAGAATGGAAATGATGTGAGTGGAGGGAACTGAAAGGTTGCCGTACAAATGGGAGCAGATTGGAGTGAAATAGGAACGGAAACTAAGGGAGTGGAGAGAACTGAAAATTTGCGGCGGAAATGGGAGCGGAGCAGAGCAAAATGGGAGTGTAGAGAACTGAAAGGCTGCAGCACAAATGGGAGTGGAGCGAAATGGGAGCAGAAACAAAGGGAGTGGAGAGAATGGTAAGTTTGCGGCACAAATTTGGAATGGAGCGGAGCAAAACGGGAGCAGAAACGAAAGGAGTAGAGAGAACTGAATAGTTGCAGCATAAATGGGAGCAGAGCGGAAAAAATAGGAGTGAAGAGAACTGAAATGATGCAGCGGAAATCAAAGCGGATCAGAAGGAAATGGGACAAGAACCAAAGGCAGTGGAGAGAACTGAAAGGTTGTGTTGTAAATGGGAGTGAAGCGCAAATGGAGCGGAAACAAAGGGAGTAGAGAGAAGTGAAACATTCCGGCAAGAATGGGAGCAGTGCAAAATGGGAGTGGAGTAAACTAGAAGGTTGTGGTGCAAATGGGAACAAAGTGGAATTGGAGCGGGAAAAAAAGGAGTGGAGAGAACTAAAGGGCTGCGAAGTAAATGGGAGCAAAGAAAAGTGAAATGGGTGCGAAAACAAAGCAACTGGAGAAAAGAGAACTGTTGCAGCACAAATAGGAATGGAGTGGAGCGAAATTGGAGCGGAAACAAAGGGAGTGGAGTGAAGTGAAATGTTCCGGCGCAAATGGGAACGAAATGGGGGTGGAGAGTAGTGAAAAGTTGCAACACAAATGGGGGAAGCGTTAAATGGGAGTGGAAACAAAGTGAGAGGAGAGAACTGAAAGGTTGTGGTGCAAATGGGAGCGGCACAGAGCGAATTGGGAGTGCAAAGAACTGAGAGATTGCGGCGCAAATGGGAGCGGAGTGGTGCCAAATGGGAGAGGAAACAAATGGAGTGGAGAGAAGTGAAATGTTCCGGAGAGAATGGGAACAGTGCAAAATGTGAGTAGAGAGAAATTAAAGGTAGCGGCACAACTGGGAGCAAAACTGAGCGCAAATGGGAGAATAAACAAAGGGAGTGGAGAGAACTGAAGGGCTGCGAAGCAAAAGGGAGCGGAGCGGAGTGAAATGGGAATGAAAACAATGGGACAGAAGGGAACAGAAATGTTGTGGCATAAATACTAGAGGAGTGAAGCTACATGGGAGCGAAAACCAAGGGAGTGCAGAGAACTGAAATGTTCTGGCACAAGAGGGAGTGAAATGGGAGTGGAGAGAAATGAAATGCTGCAGCGCAAAGAAGAGCAGTGCGAAGAGAAATGGGAGTGGAAACAAAGGGAGTGGAGAGAAATGAAAGGTTCATAAGTTCATAAGTTCATAAGTTCATAAGGTTGGAAAGGACCTATAAGATCATCTAGTCCAACCATCCTCCTATCACTATCTCTACCCAACTACTAAATTAAGTCCTTTAGCACCTCATCTAAACGCTTCTTGAACAGCGCTAGGGATGGTGCCTCAACCACCTCCCTAGGCAGGCCATTCCAGTGCCTGACCACTCTTTCAGAAAAGAAATGCTTCCTCAGGTCTAATCTAAATCTTCCCCGGCGCAACTTGTGGCCATTCCCTCTCGTCCTGTCATTACTTATCAGGGAGATGAGACCTACCCCCTCCTCACCACAACCCCCCTTCAGGAAGTGGTAGAGTGCAATAAGGTCTCCTCTGAGCCTCCTCTTCTCCAGACTGAACAATCCCAGCTCCCTCAGCCGCTCCTCATAAGACTTGTGCTCCAGGCCCCTCACCAGTTTTGTTGCCCTTCTCTGAACACGCTCCAGGGCCTCAATGTCCTTCTTGTAGTGAGGGGCCCAAAACTGAACACAGTACTCGAGGTGCGAGTTGCGGCACAAATGTTAGCAGAGCGAAATGGGAGGGGAAACAAAGAGGAAAGAGAGAACTGAAAGATAGCGGCGCAAATAAGAGGGGAGCAGAATGAAATGGGAGCTCAAACAAAGGGACTGGTAAGAACAGAAATGTAGCGGTGCAAATAAGAGTGGAGTGGAGTGAAATAGGAGCAGAAACAAAGAGAGAGGAGAGAAATGAAGGTTGCGGCGCAAATGGGAGCAGAGCAAAATGGAAGCAGAAATGAAAGGAATGGAGAGTACTGAAAGGTTGTGGTACAAATGGAAGCTGAGCAATGAAAAATGGGAGCGGAAAGAAATTAAGTGGAGAGAACTGAAAAGTTGCAGAGCAACTTGCAGCAGAGCAGACTGAAATGGGAGTGGAGATAACTGAAAGGATGCAGCGCAAATGGGAGCAAAAAAGGGAGAGAAATGGTAGAGGAAATGATCGCAATGGAGAGTACTGAATGGTTGTCACAGAAATGGGAGCAAGGTGGAGTGAAATGGGAACAGAAAGGAAGGGAGTGGAGAGAACTGAAAGGTTGCATCGCAAATGGGAGTGGATCGGAACGATATGGGAAGTAAACCAAAGGGAGTGGAGAGAACTGAATGGTTGCAGTGCAAATGAGAGAGAAGCGATAATGGAGCAGATACAAAGGGTGTGTAGAGAACTGAGGTTTGCAAAGTAAATGGAAGTGGAAACAAAGGGACTGTACAGAACAGAACTGTTGCGCTGCAAATAAGAGCGGAGTGGAGCGAAATAGGAGCGGAAACAAGGGGAGTGGAGTGAAGTGAAATGTTCCGGTGCAAATGGGAGCGTAATGAGTGGAGAGAAGTGAAAGGTTGCGGCGCAATTGGGAACAGAGCGAAGTTGGAACGGAAAAAAAGGGAGAAGATAGAACTAAAAGGTTGCAGCGCAAATGGGAACAAAATGGAGTGAAATAGTAGCAAAAACAATCAGAGTGGAGAGTACTGAAAGATTGTGGCACAAATGGGAGTGGTGCGTAGCAAAATGCAACGGAAAGAAAGGGAGTGGAGAGAACAGAAATGTTGCGGTGCAAACACTAGCAAAGCGGAGCGAAATGGGAGCGAAAACAAAGGGAGTGCAGAGAAGTGAAATGTTCTGGTGCAAATGGGAGTGAAATGGGAAAACGAGAAGTGAAATGCTGTGGCGCAAAAAGGAGCGGCGCGGAGCAAAATGGGAGTGCAGAGAACTGAAAGGTTGCCACAAAAATGGGAGCAGGGAGGAACTAAATGGGAGCTGAAACAAAGGGACAGGAGAGAAAAGAAATGTAGCGGTGCAAATAGGAGCGGAGTGGAGCAAAAAAGTTGCGGAAACAAAGAGAGAAGAGAGAAATGAAAAGTTGCGGCGCAAATGGAAGCAGAGCAAAATGGGAGTGGAAAAGAAAGGAATGGAGAGTCCGGTAAGGTTGTGGCACAAATGGGAGCAGAAAGAAAGTGGGAGGAGAGAACAGATGCAGAGAAAATTGGTAAGGTGCTGAACGAAATGGGAGCGGAAACAAAGAGACTGGAGAGAACAGAAATGTAGCGGTGCAAATAGGAGAGGACTGGAACAAAATAGGAGTGGAAACAAAAGGAGTGGAGAGAAATGGAATGTTTTGGCGCAAATGAAAGCAGAGCAAAATGGAAGCAGAAAAAAAGGGAGAGGTGAGAACTGAAAGGTTGTGGCGAAAATGGCAGCGGAACGGAACGAAATGGGAGCTGAAACAAAGGGACTGGAGAGAACAGAAATGTTGCGGAGTAAATATTAGCATAGTGGTGCAAAATGGGAGCGAAGAGAAAGGGACTAGAGAGAAGAGAAATGTTCCGCCGAGAATGTGAGCAGTGCAAAATGAGAGTTGAGAGAACTGGAAGGTTGCGGCACAAATGGGAGCAGAGCAAAATGGGAGCGGAAAAGAAAGGAAAGGAGAGTAATGGAAGGTTGTGGCACAAATGGGCGCAGCACTAAGCAAAATGGGAGTGGAAAGACTGGGAGTGGAAATAACTGAAAGGTTGCATCACAATTGTGAGTGGAACTGAACGAAATGGGAGCGGAAACAAAGGCAGAGGAGAGAACTGAAAGGTTGCGGCACAAATGGTAGCAAAACAGATTGATATGGGAGAAGAAATGATCAGAATGGAAAGTACTGAATGGTTGTGGCGCAAATGGGAGCGGTGCAGAGCGAAATGGGAGCAGAAATAAAGGGAGTGGAGAGAACTGAAAGGTTGCAGCGAAAACGGGAGTGGAGTGGATCAAAATAGGAGCGGAAACAAGGGGAGTGGAAAGAAATGAAAGATTGTGGCGCAAATGTGAGTAAACCAAAATGGGAGTGGAGAGAAGTGAAACGTTGTGGTGCAAATGGTTGCTAAGTGGGGCGAAATGGGAGTGGAAACAAAGAAAGTGGAGAGAAATGAAAAGTTCCGTCGAGAATGGGAGCACTGCAAAATGGATGTGGAGGGTAGTGAAATGTTCCGGCAAGAATAGGAGCAGTGCAAAATGGGAGTTTAGGGAACTGAAAGGTTGCGGCACAAATGGAAGCAAAACAGAGTGAAATGGGAGCGGAAATGAAATGAATATTGAGAACTGAAAGGTTGTGGCACAAATGGGAGTGGAGCGGAGCGAAATAGGAGCGGAAACAAAGGCAGTGGAGATAAATGATAGATTGCGGCGCAAATGGCAGCAGAGCTAAGAAAAATGGGATTGGAAACAAAGGGAGTGGAGAGAACTGAATGGCTGCAGTGCAAATGGGAGCGAAGCAGTGCAAAATGGGAGTGCAGAGAACTGATACGTTGCACTGTAAATGAGAGCGGAGGTAATTGAAATGGGAGTGTAGGGAACTGAAAGGTTGCGGCGCAAATGGGAGCTGAGCGAAATGGGAACAGAACCAAAAGGAGTGGAGAGAACTGTAAGTTTGTATCAGAAATGGGAGCAAAGCGGAGTGAAATGTGACTAGAAAGAAAGGCTGTGGAGAGAACTGAAAGGTTGCGGTTCAAAAGGGAGCGAAGCGGAGCGAAATGGGAGAGGAAACTAAAGGAGTGGAGAGAAATGAAAAGTTATGGTGTAAATGGGTGTGGAGCGGAAACAAAGGGAGTGGAGAGAACTGAAAGTCTGCAGTGCAAATGGGAGAGAAGCAATAATGGAGCAGATACAAAGGCTGAGGATAGAACTGAGGTTTGCAGAGCAAATGGAAGCGGAAACAAAAGGGTCTGGAGAGAACAGAAATGTTGTGGTTAAAATAGGAGCGAAGTGAAGCAAAATGTGAATGGAAAGAAAGGGAGTTGAGAGGCGTGAAATGTTCTGACACTAAAAGGGGGTGGAGCAAAATGGGAGCGGAAAAATAGGGAGAGAATTGAAATGTTGTGCGCAAATGGGAGCGGAGCGGAGCGAAATGGGAGTGGAAACAAATGGAGTGTAGAGAAGGGAAAGGTTGTGGCACAAATGGGAGGAGAGCAAAATTATATGGGAGTTGAAACAAAGGGACTGGAGAGAATAGAAATATTGCGGCACAAATAGGAGCACAGTGGAGCGAAATGGGAGTGGAAACAAAGGGAGTGGAGAGAACTGAAAGGTTGGGACTCAAGTGGGAGCAACACGGAGCAAAATTGGACTGCAGAGAACTGAAATGTTGCGGTGTAAATGGGAGCGGAGCAAAGCAAAATGGGAGTGTAGAGAATTTAAAGGCAGTGTCGCAAAAGGGAGCAGAACGAAATAGGAACGAAAAGAAACAAAGTGGAGAAAATTGAAATGTTACAATGTAAATGGGAGCGGAGCGGAGTGAAATGGGAGTGGAAACAAAGGGAGTGGAGAGAACTGAAAGGTTGCGGTGCAAATGGGAGAGAAGCGGATCAAAATGGGAGCAAAAACAAAGTGAGTGGACAGAAATGAAAGGTTGGGGTGCAAATAGGAGTGGAGTGGAGAGAAATAGGAGCGGAAACAAAGAGGAGAGAAATGAAATGTTGCGGTGCAAACGGGAGCAGAGCGAAATGGGTGCGGAAAAGAAAGGAATGGAGGGTACTGAAAGGTTGTGGCACAAATGGGAGCCGAGCGGAGCAAAATGGGAGTGGATTGAAAAGGAGTAAAAAGATCAGAAAGGTTGCAGAGCAAATTGCAGCGAACCTGAATGAAATGGGAGCAGAAACAAAGGGACTGGAGAGAACAGAAATGTATCGGTGCAAATAGAAGCGGAGTGGAGCAAAATAGAAGCGGAAAAAAAGCAGTGGAGAGAAATGAAATGTTTCGTCGCAAATGAAAGCAGAGCAAAATGGGAGCAGAAACAAAGGGAGAGGTGAGAACTGAAAGGTTGTGGTGCAAATGGGAGCGAAGCGGAGTGAAATGGGAGTGGAAAGAAAGGGTCTGGAGAGAACAGAAATGTAGTAGTGCAAATAGGAGTGAAGTGGAACGAAATGGGAGGGGAAAAACAAAAAATGGGAGTGGTGCAAGAGCCTACCAGGGGAGATGCCTTGCTAGACCTACTTTTCACTAACAGGGAAGGACTAGTAGGAGATGTGAAGGTTGGAGATTGTCTTGGCCAGAGTGACCATGAAATGGTGGTTTGCTATTCTGGGTGACATCAAGAGGGTGACTAGCAAAACTACTACCTTGGTCTTCCAGAGGGCAGACTTCGACCTGTTCAGGGTGCTTGTTGCAAGGGTCCCTTGGGACTTGCTCCTGAGGGGTAAAGGGGTCCAGGAAGCCCGGATGCTCCTCAAGATGGAAATCTTAATGGCACAGGAGCAGGCTGTCCCAGAGTCCCGTAAGTCCAGCCGGAGGAGAAAAAGACCAGTGTGGATGAACCGGGAACTTTTGTTGAGACTCCGAGAAAAAAAGAGAGTCTATGTCCTCTGGAAGATGGGACAGGCTACTTGGGGTGACTACAGAGAACTGGCCAAGATTTGCAGGCAGAAAATTATAAATGCTAAAGCCCAGCTATAACTTAGACTGGCTACTGCTGTAAAGGAGAACAGGAAACCCTTTTACAAATATATTAACAGCAAGAGAAAAACTAAGGAAAATTTCCCTCCTTTACTCAACGAGGCAGGGAATGTAACCACAGATAAGGAAAAGGCTGAGGTTCTCAATGCCTTCTTCACATCTGTCTTTAATAGACAGAACAGTTGTCCACAGGGTACTTGCCCTGACCTGGAAGTCGGGGACGGGACGCATAATGCACCCCCTGTGATCCAAGCAGAGACGGTCAGAGATCTTCTCCTCCATCTGAACTGCCACAAGTCCATGGGGCCAGATGGGATCCACCCAAGGGTGCTGAGGGAGCTGGCAGAGGTGATTGCCGAGCCACTTTCGGACATCTATCAGAATTCCTGGTTATCTGGAGAGGTCCCACAAGATTGGAGGCTTGCCGATGTGACTCCCATCTACAAGAAAGGTCGTAAGGAAGACCTGGGGAACTACAGGCCTGTCAGCCTGACCTCAGTATCAGGGAAAGTTATGGAGCAGATGATCTTGAGGGAAATCACACGACACGTGCATGGCAACAAGGGGATCAGACCCAGCCAGCACGGGTTCACCAAGGGCAGGTCATGCTTGTCCAACCTCATCTCCTTCTATTACTTGGTGACCAGACAGGTAGATGAGGGAAAGGCTGTTGACATAGTCTACCTGGACTTCAGCAAGGCCTTCGACACGGTCTCCCACAGTATTCTCCTGAGGAAACTGGCAGCCCGTGGTGTGGACAGGTTCACTCTTCTCTGGGTGGAGAACTGGCTGGAGGGCCGTGCCCAGAGGGTGGTGGTTAATGGAGTTAAGTCCAGCTGGTGTCCTGTTACGAGTGGTGTCCCCCAAGGGTCAGTTTTGGGGCCCATCTTGTTTAATATCTTTATTGATGACCTAGATGAGGGAATTGAGTGTACCCTCTGTAAGTTTGCATATGACACCAAGTTGGGAGGATATGTCAAACTGCCTGAGGGTAGGGCGGCCCTTCAGAGGGATTTGGATAGGCTGAACAGCTGGGCTGAGCTCAATGGGATGAGGTTCAATAAGACCAAGTGCCGGGTCCTGCACTTTGGCCACAATAACCCCATGCAATGCTATAGGCTTGGGGCAGAATGGCTTGAAGAATGCAGAGAGGAAAAGGACCTGGGGGTGTTGGTTGATGCTCGGCTTAACATGAGCCGATAGTGTGCCCAGGTGGCCAAGAAGGCCAACAGCATCCTGGCCTGTATTAGAAATAGTGTAGCCAGCAGGAGCAGGGAGGTGATCATCCCCCTGTACTCAGCTCTGGTACGGCCGCACCTCGAGTACTGTGTTCAGTTTTGGGCCCCTCACTACAAGAAGGACATTGAGGCCCTGGAGCGTGTTCAGAGAAGGGCAACAAAACTGCTGAGGGGTCTGGAGCACAAGTCTTATGGGGAGCAGCTGAGGGAGCTGGGATTGTTTATTCTGGAGAAGAGGAGGCTCAGAGGAGACCTTATTGCACTCTACCACTTCCTGAAGGGGGGTTGTGGTGAGGAGGGGGTGGGCCTCTTCTCCCTGATAAATAATGACAGGACAAGAGGGAATGGCCACAAGTTGCACTGGGGAAGATTTAAATTAGACCTGAGGAAACATTTTTTTTCTGAAAAGTTGTCAGGCACTGGAATGGCCTGCCTAGGGAGGTGGTTGAGGCACCGTCCCTAGCGCTGTTCAAGAAGCGGTGCTAAGGTTCAAGATGAAGTGCAAAGGGATTTGATTTAGTAGTTGGGTAGGGATAGTGATAAGAGGATGGTTGGACTAGATGATCTTGTAGGTCTTTTCCAAACTTATGAACCTATGAACCTATGAACTTATGAAAGTAAGGGAGTGGAGAGAAATGAAAGGTTGCGGCACAAATGGGAACATAACAGTTAAATGGTAGAAGAAATGATCAGAATGGAGAGTACTGAAAGGTTGTGACAGAAATGGGAGCACTGCAGAACAAAATGGGAGCGGAAAGAAAGGAAGTGGCGTGAACTGAAAGGTTGCAGTGCAAATGAGAGCAAAGCGGAATGAAATGGGAGCAGAAACAAAGGGAGAGGAGTGAACAGAAATGTTGAGCTGCAAATAGGAGTGGAGTGGAGCAAAAAAAAAAAAAGCGGAAACAAAGGGAGTGGAGAGAAATGAAAGGTTAAGGTGCAAATGTGAGCAAACCGAAATGTTACTGGAGAGAAGGGAAACGTTGCAGAGCAAATGGGAGTGAAGTGGTGCAAAATGGGAGCGGAAACAAAGGGAGTGGAGAGAAGTGAAATGTTCCAGCGAGAATGGGAGCAGTGAAAAATGGGTGTGGAGAGAACTGAAATGTTCTGGCGAAAATTGGAGTAGAGCAAAATGGGAGTGGAGAGAACTGGAAGGCTGTGGCGCAATAGGAAACAAACTGAAATTGAAGCGGAAAGAAAGAGAGTGGAGAGAACTGAATGGCTGCGAAGCAAATGGGAGTGGAGTGGAGTGAAATGGGAGTGGAAACAAAGGGACTGGAAGGAACAGGAATGTTGCGGTGCAATTACTAGCGGAGTGGAGACAAATGGGAGCGGAAACAATGGGAGTGGAGAGAAATGAAAGGTTACAATGCAAATGTGAGCAAACCGAAACGAGACTGGAAAGAAGTGAAACGTTGCAGCGCAAATAAGAGAGAAGTGAAATTGGAACGGAAACAAAAAGACAGGAAAGAACTGAAAGGTTCAAATGGGAGCAAAATGGAGTGAAATGGTAGAGGAAACAATCGCATTGGAGAGTACTGAATGGTTGTTGCGCAAATGGGAGCAAAGCAGAGGGAAATGGAAGAAGAAAGAAAAGGAGTGTAAAGAACTGAAAGATTGCAGCGGATATGAGAGAAGAGTAAAATGGGAGCAAAAATGAAAGGAATGGAGAGTACTGAAAGGTTGTGGCAGAAATGGGTAAGGGGCAGAGCGAAATAGAAGCAGAAAGAAACAGAGTGGAGTGCACTAAAAGGCTGCAGTGGAAATTGGAAGGGAGCAGAACGAAATGGGAGCTAAAACAAAGGGACTGGTGAGAACAGAAATGTATTGGTGCAAATAGGATCAGAGTGGAAAAAAATAGAAGCGGAAACAAAAGGAGTGGAGAGAAAGGTTGTGGCGCAAATAAAAGCACAGCAAAATGGGAGCAGAAACAAAGAAAGAGATGAGAACTGAAAGGTTGTGGCGCAATTGAGAGCAAAGCGGAGTGAAATGGGAGTGGAGAGAACTGAAAGATTGCAGTGCACGTAGGAGTGGAGCAGAGCGAAATTGGAGCGGAAAGAAAAGGAGTGGAGAATTGAAATGTTTAGGCGAGAATGGGAGCAGTGCAAAATAGGAGTGAAATGATAGGTAAAGGCGCAAATGGCATCGGAAAAAAAGGGAGTGGAGAGAACTGTAAGGTTGAAGTGCAAAGGGAGCAGAGCGAAATTGCAGCAGAAAAAAAGTTAGTGGAGAGAACTGAAGGGTTGCCACGCAAATGGGAACAAAACGGAGTGAAATGATATCTAAAACAATCAGAGTGGAGAGTACTGAAAGGTTGTGGCGCAAATGAGAGTTGTGCATTGCGAAATGTAATGGAAAGAAAGGGAGTGGAGAGAACAGAAAGGTTGCGGCGCCAATAGGAGCGGAGCGGAGTGAAATGCAGTGGAAACAAAGGGAGTGGAAAGAACTGAAGGGCTGTGAAGCACACGGGAGCTAAGCGGAGTGACATGGGAGTGGAAAGAAAGGGAGAGGGGAGAACAGAGCTGTTGTGGCACAAATAGGAGCAGAGTGAAGTGAAATAGGTGCGGAAACAAAGGGAGTGGAGAGAAGTGAAATGTTCCAACGCAAATAAGAGCAGAGCGAAATGGGAGTGGAAAGAAAGGGAGAGGAGAGAATGGAAAGGTTGTGGTGCAAATGGGAGCGGCGAAGAGCGAAATGGGAGTGCAGAGAACTGAAAAATATAGGCGCAAATAGGAGTGGCGCGGAGCAAAATGGGAGTGCAGAGAACTGAAAGGTTGCAGCGCTAATGAGAGCGGAGTGGTGCGAAATGGGAGCGGAAACAAAGGGAGTAGAAAGAAGTGAAATGCTCCGGCAAGAATGGGAGCAGTGAAAAATAGGTGCGGAGAAAAGTGAAATGTTCTGGTGAGAATGGGAGTAGTGCAAAATGGGAGTGGAGAGAAGTGAAAGGTAGCGGCGCAAATGAGAACAAAATGGAGTGAAATAGTAGCAAAAACAATCAGAGTGGAGAGTACTGAAAACTTGTAGCGCAAAAGGGATTGGTGCGTAGCAAAATGTAACGGTAAGAAAGGGAGAGGTGAGAACTGAAAGGTTGTGGCGCAAATATGAGTGGAGTGGTGAGAAATGGGAGAGGAAACAAAGGGAATGCATAGATGTGAATTGTTCTGGCAAGAATGGGAGCAGTACAAAATGGGAGTGGAGAGAAGTGAAAGGTTGCGGTGCAAATGGGAACAAAGTGGAATTGGTGCGGAAAGAAAGAGAGTGTAGAGAAATGAAGGGCTACAAAGCAATTGGGAGCAGAGCGGAGTGAAATTGGAGAGCAGACAACTGAAAGTTTGCAGCGCAAATAGAAGTGGAGCAAAACGAAATGGGAGCTGAAACAAAGGGTCTGTAGGGAACAGAAATGTTGCGGCACATATACTAGCGGAGTGGAGTAAAATGTGAGCGGAAACAAAGGGAGTTGGGAGAAGTGAAATGTTCCGGCGAAAATGGGAACAAAATGGGAGTGGAGAGTACTGAAAGGCTGCAGTGCAAATACAAGCGGCGCGTAGCGAAATGGGAGAGCACTGAGCTGAAAGTTTGCAGCGCAAATGGAAGTGTAGTGGAACGAAATGGGAGCTGAAACAAAGATAGTGTAGGGAACAAAATTGTTGTGGTACAAATAGGTAAGGAGTGGAGCGAAATAGGAGCGGAAACAAAAGGAATGGAGAGAAATGAAAGGATGCAGCGCAAAAGGGAGCAGAGCAAAATGGGAGTGGAAACAAACGTAGAGGAGACGAAAGGTTGCAGCGCAAATGGTAGCAAAACAGAGTGAAATGAGAGCAGAAATGAAAGGATTGGAGAGTACTGAAAGGTTGTGGCACAAATGGGAGCAAAGCCGTGTGAAATGGGAGTGGAAAGAAAGGGACAGGAGAGAACTGAACGATTGCAGTGCAAATTGGAGCAGAGCGGAACGAAATGGGAGCAAAAACAAAGGGAGTGGAGAGAACTGAACGGTTGTGGCACAAATGGGAGTGGCACGGAGCAAAATGGGAGCTCAAACAAAGGGACTCGAGAGAACAGAAATGTAGCGGTGCAAATGAAAGCAGAGCAAAATGGGAGAGGAAACAAAGGGAGAGGTGAGAACTGAAAGGTTGTGATGCAAATGGGAGCGAAGCGGAGCGAGATGGGAGAGAAAAGAAAGGGACTGGAGAGAACAGAAATGTTGTGGCGTAAAAAGCAGTGGAGTGGAGCAAAATAGGAGCACAAACAAAGGGAATGGAGAGAAATGAAAGATTGCAGCAGAAATGGGAGTAGAGCAGAACGAAATGGGAGCGGAAATAAAGGGAGTGGAGAGAAACGAAAGATTGCAGCGCAAATACGAGCAGAGTGGTGCAAAATGGGAGCAGAAACAAAGGGAGAGGAGAGAACTGAAAGGTTGTGGTGCAAATGGTAGCAAAACAGAGTGAAATGGGAGCGGAAATGTGAGGATTGGAGAGTACTGAAAGGCTGTGGCATAAGTGGGAGCAGGGCAGAGCGAAATGGGAGCGGAAAGTAAGGGACAGGAGAGAACTGAATGATTGCAGCGCAAACTGGTGCAGAGCAAAACTAAATGGGAGCAGAAACATAGGGAGTTGATGAGAACTGAAAGGATGCGGCACAAATGTGAGCAGAGAGAAATGAGAGGGGAAATAAAAAGGAGGAGAGAACTGAAAGGTTGTGCAACAATGGGAGTGGCACGGAGCAAAATGTGAGCTCAAACAAAGGAACTCGAGAGAACAGAAATTTAGCAGTGCAAATAGGAGAGGAATGGAGCGAAATAGGAGTGGAAACAAAGAAGGACGAGAGAAACCAAAGGTTTCAACTCAAATGAAAGCAGAGAGAAATGGGAGCGGTAACAAAGATTGAAGAGAGATCTGAAAGGAAGCGGTGCAAATGGTAGTAAAAATGAGTGAAATGGGAGAAGAAATGAACGGATTGGAGAGTACTGAAAGGTTGTGGCACAAGTGGGAGCGGAGCGGAGTGAAATGGGAGCGGAACAAAAGGGACTGGAGAGAACAGAACGATTGTAGCGCAAATTGGAGTAGAGCAGAACAAAAAGGGAGTTTAAACAAAGGGAGTGGAGAGAAATGAAAGGTTGCAACACAAATGTGAGCAGAGCAAAATGGGAGGAGAATAAACGAGAGAGGAGCGAACTGAAAGTCTGTGGCGGAAATGGGAGCGGAGCAGAGAGAACTGGGAGTGTAGAGAACTAAAAGATTGCGATGCAAATAGGAGCAGTGCAGAAAAATGGGAGCTGAAAAAAATGGATCCGAGAGAACACAAATGTAGCAATGCAAATAGGTGCGTATTCAAGCAAAATAGGAGCGGAAACAAAGAGAGAGGAGAGAAATGAAAGGTTGTGGCGCAAATGAGAGCAGAGCGAAATGGGAGAGGAAATGAAAGGAATGGAGAGTACTGAAAGGTTGTAGCACAAATGGAAGCGAAGCGGCGCGAAATGGGAGCGGAATAAAAATAAGAGGAAAGAACTGAAAAGTTGCAGAGCAAATTGGAGCAGAGCGGAACAAAAATGGAGAGGAGAGAACTGAAAGTTTGCAGCGCAAAAGGGAGCAGAGCGGAATGAAATGCGAGCTGAAACAAAGGCACTGGAGAGAACAGAAATGTTGTGGTGCAAATCAGAGAGGAGTGGAGCGAAATAGGAGAAGAAACAAAGGGCATGTAGAGAAAAGAAAGGTTGCAGCGCAAATGGGAGCAGAGCGAAATGGGAGCTGAAACAAAGGGACTGGAGAGAACAGAAATGCAGCGGTGCAAAGAGGAGCGGAGTGGAGCGAAATAGGAACGTAAATAGAGAGAGAGGAAAGAAATGAAAGGTTGCAGAGCTAATCATAGCAGAGCGAAATGGGAGCGGAAAGAAAAGGAATGGAAAGTACTGAAAGGTTGTGGCACAAATGGGAGTGTAGCGGAGCAAAATGGGAGCGGAAAGAAAGTGAGTAGAGAGAACTGAAAAGTTGCAGAGTAAATTTTAGCAGACCTGAATGAAATAGGAGCAGAAACAAAGGGACTAGAGAGTACAGATATGTTGCGGTGCAAATAGGAGAGAAGTGGAGCAAAATAGAAGTGGAAACAAAGGGAGTAGAGAGAATTGAAACATTGCAGCGTAAAAGAAAGCAGAGCAAAATGGGAGCGGAAACAAAAGGAGAGGTGAGAACTGAAAGGTTGTGGCGCAAATGGGAGCGGAGCGGAACAAAATAGAAGCTGAAACATAGGGACTGGAGAGAACTGAAATGTTTTGGTGCAAATAGGAGAGGAGTGTCGCGAAATAGGAGAGGAAACAAAGGGAAAGGAGAGAAATGAAAGGCTGCGGCGCAAATGGGAGCAGAGCGAAATGGGAGCGGAAACAAAGGGAGAGGAGAGTACTGAAAGGTTGTGGCAATAATGGAAGCAAAACAGAGTGAAATGGGAGTGGAAATGAAAAGATTGGAGTGTACTGAAAGGTTGTGGCACAAGTGGGAGCGGAGGGAAGCATAATGGGAGTGGAAAGAAAAGGAACTCGAGAGAACTGAACGGTTGCAGCACAAAGTGGAGAGGAGCAGAGCGAAATGGGAGCGGAAACAAAGGGTGTGGAGAGAAAAGAAATGTTCCGGCGAGAATGGGAGCAGTGAAAATTGGGAGTGGAGAGAACTGGAAGGTTGAGGCGCAAATGAGAGCAAAGTGAAATTGGAGCGGAAAGAAATGGGGTGGTGAGAAATGAAGGGCTGCGAAGCAAATGGGAGTGCAGTGGAGCGAAATGGGAGCGGAAACAAAGGGAGTGGAGAGAAATGAAATGTTCCGGTGCAAATGGGAGCAAAATGGGAGTGGAAAGTAGTGAAAGGTTGCGGCGCAAATGTTAGCAAACCGAAATGGGAGCGGAGAGAAGTGAAATGTTGCAGTGCAAATGGGAGCAGAGCAAAATGGAAGCGGAAATGAAAGGAATGGAGAGTACTGAAAGGTTGTGGCAGAAATGGGAGCAAGGCTAGGCGAAATGGGAGCAGAAAGAAAGGGAGTGGAGAAAACTGAAAGGCTGTAGCGCAAATTGGAGCGGAGCTGAACTAAATGGGAGCAGAAACAAAGGGACTGGAGAGAACAGAATTGTTGTGGCGCAATAGGTGTGGAGTGAAGTGAAATAGGAGCAGAAACAAAGGGAATCGAGAGTAATGAAAGGTTGCAGTACAAATGGGAGCAGAGTGAAATGGGTGCGGAAACAAATAGGGAGGAGAGAACTGAAACGTTGTGGCGCAAATGGGAGCGATGCGGAGCAAAATGGGAGTGGAAAGAAATGGAGAGATCTGAAATGTCGCGGCACAATAGGAGTGGAGTGTAGCGAAATAGGAGCGGAAACAAAGAGAGATTCGATAAATGAAAGCTTGCGGCGCAAATAGGAGCAGAGCGAAATGAGAGCAGAAAGGAAAGAAAGAAAAATTCTCAAAGAGAGAAAGGAGAGTACTGAAAGGCAAAAATGGGAGCGGAGCGGAGCAAACTGAAAGATGAAATAAAGTAAGTGGTGAGAAGTGAAAAGTTGCAGAGCAAATTGGAGCTGAACGGAACGAAATGGGAGTGGAAACAAAGGGAATGGAGAGGACAGAAATGCTGCGGCGCAATATGAGTCGAGTGCAGCGAACTAGGAGCGTAAACATAGGGAGTGGAGTGAAGTGAAATGTTTAGGCGAGAATGGGAGCAAAATGGGACTGGAGAGAAGTGAAAGGCAGAGGCGCAAATGGCATCGTCAAGAAAGAGAGTGGAGAGAACTGAAAGATTGCGGTGCAAATACAAGCGAACTGGTGCGAAATGGGAACGGAAACAAAAGGAGTGGAGAGAAGTGAAATGTTCCGGCGAGAATGGGAGCAGTGCAAAATCAGTGTGGAGAGAAGTGCAAGGTTGCAATATAAATGGGAACGGAGTGGAATTGGAGCGGAAAGAACAAGAGTGGAGAGAAATGAAGGGCTGCAAACAAATGGGAGCGGAGTGAAGCAAAATGGGAGCGGAAACAAAGGGACTGGAGAGAACAGAAATGCAGCGATACAAATAGGAGCAGAGTGGAGCGAAATAGGAGAGGAAACAAAGGGAGTGGAGAGAAATGAAAGGTTGCAACGCAAATGGGAGAGAAGCTGAACGAAATGGGATCGGAAATAAAGGGAGAGAAATGAACTGAAAGATTGCGGCATAAAATGGGATAAGAGTGGTAAAAAAGGTAGTGGAGAGAAAATAAAGGTTGTGGCGCAAATGGGTGCGGAGCGAAATGGAGGTGTAGAGAACCGAAATTTTGCGGTGTACATGGCAGCGGAGCAAAGATAAATGGGAGTGTAGAGAACCGAAAGGTTTGATTGCAAATGGGAGCGGATCGGAACGAAATGGAAGGTAAACCAAAGGGAGTGGAGAGAACTGAAAGGTTGCGGTACAAATGGGACAGAAGAGATAATGGAGCAGATACAAAGGGTGTGGAGAGAACTGAGGTTTGCGGTGCAAATGGAAGCGGAAAAAAAGGGTCTGGAGAGAACAGAAATGTTGCGGTTTAAATAGGAGCGGAGTGGAGCGAAATCTGAACGGAAACAAAGAAAGTGGAGAGGAGTGAAATGATTCAGTATTAAAGGGGGCGGAGCAAAATGGGAGTGGAAAAATAAGGTGAGAATTGAAATGCTGTGCGCAAATGAAAGCGGAGCGGTGCAAAATGGGCGTGGAAACAAATGGAGTGTAGAGAAGGGAAAGGTTGTGGCACAAATGGGAGCAGAGCAAAATTATACGGGAGCTGAAACTAAGGGACTGGAGAGAACAGAAATGTTGCGGTGCAAATAGGAGTGGAGTGGAGCAAAATGGGAGCGGAAACAAGGTGAGTGGAGTGAAGTGAAATGGTCTGGCGCAAATGGGGGGGTAATGGGAGTGGAGAGAAGTAAAAGGTTGCGGCGCACTTGGGAGCAGATCGAGATTGGAAAGGAAAAAAAGGGAGAGGAGTAAACTGAAAGGTTGCAGCACAAATGGGAAAAAAAAGGAGTGAAATGGTAGCAAAAACAGAGGGGAGAGCACTGAAAGCTTGTGGCGCAAATGGGACTGGTGCGTAGAGAAATGTAACGGAAAGAAAGGGAGTGGAGAGAACAGAAATGTTGCGGTGCAAATAGGAGCGGAGCGAAGCGCAATGGGAGTGGAGAGAACTGAAAGATTGCGGCGCAAATATGAGCGGAGTGGTGAGAAATGGGAGAGGAAACAAAGGGAATGCATAGAAGTGAATTGTTCTGTCGAGAATGGGAGCAGTGCAAAATGGGAGTGGAGAGAAGTGAAAGGTTGCGGTGCAAATGGGAACAAAGTGGAATTGGAGCGGAAAGAAAGGGAGTGTAGAGAAATGAAGGGCTACAAAGCAAATGGGAGCGGAGCGGAGTGAAATTGGAGAGCAGACAACTGAAAGTATGCAGCGCAAATAGGAGTTGCGTGGAACGAAATGGGAGCTGAAACAAAGGGTCTGTAGGGAACAGAAATGTTGCGGCACATATACTAGCGGAGTGGAGTAAAATGGGAGCAGAAACAAAGGGAGTTGGGAGAAGTGAAATGTTCCGGCACAAATGGGAACAAAATGGGAGTGGAGAGTACTGAAAGGCTGCAGTGCAAATACAAGCGGCGCGTAGCGAAATGGGAGAGCAGTGAGCTGAAAGTTTGAAGCGCAAATGGAAGTGTAGTGGAACGAAATGGGAGCTGAAACAAAGGGAGTGGAGGGAACAGAAATTTTGCGGTGCAAATAGGAGTAGAGTGGAGCGAAATAGGAGTGAAAACAAAGAGAGAAGAGAGAAATGAAAGGCTGCGGCACAAATGTGAGCAGAGCAAAATGTCAGGGGAAACAAAGAGGGAGGAGAGTACTGAACGATTGTGGCGGAAATGGGAGCAGCGCAAAGCGAGATGGGAGTGCTGATAACTGAAAGATTGCGGCGCAAATAGGAGCGGAGCGGAGTGAAACGGGAGCTGAAACCAAGGGACTGGTAAGAAAAGAAATGTAGCGGTGCAAATTAGAGCGGAGTGGAGCAAAATAGGAGCGGAATCAAAGAGAGAGAAGAGAAATGAAAGATTGCAGCGCAAATGGGAGCAGAGGGAAATGGGATAGGAAATGAAAGGAATGGAGAGTACTGAAAGGTTGTAGCACAAATGGGAGTGGAGCGGAGCAAAATGGCAGCGGAAAGAAAGAATGAGGAGAGGACTGAAAAGTTGCAGAGCAAACTGAAAGAAGAGCTGAACGAAATGGAAGC
The DNA here is from genome assembly GCF_038088225.1 of Cyrtonyx montezumae. Lineage (NCBI taxonomy): Eukaryota > Metazoa > Chordata > Aves > Galliformes > Odontophoridae > Cyrtonyx > Cyrtonyx montezumae. Next base: position 3,681,474 of record NW_027072025.1, read on the forward strand.
TGAAACAAAAGGACTGGAGAGAAAAGAAATGTTGTGGTGCGAATAGGAGAGGAGTGGAGCAAAATAGGAGCATAAACAAAGGGAATGGAGAGAAAGGAATGGTTGTGGTGCAAATGTGAGCAGAGCGAAATGGGAGGGGAAAAAAGGGGGAGGAGTTAATTGAAAGATTGTGGTGGAAATGAGAGCAGAGCGGAGCAAAATGAGAGCTTAAACAAAGATACTGGAGAGAACAGAAATGTAGCAGTGCAAATAGGAGCAGAGTAGAGCAAAATAGGAGTGCAAACAAAGAGAGAGGAGAGATATGAATGGTTGCGGGGCAAATGAGAGCAGAGCGAAATGGGAGCGGAAATGATAAGAATGGAGAGTACTGAAAGATTGTGGCACAAATGGGAGCGGAACAGCGAGCAAAATGGGAGAGGAAAGAAAGTGAGTAGAGAGAACTGAAAAGTTGCAGAGCAATTTGGACCAGAGCTGAATGAAATAGGAGCGGAAACATAGGGAATGGAGAGAAATGAAAGGTTGCAGCGCAAATGGGAGCAGAGAGAAATGGGAGCGGAAAGAAAGGGAGAGGAGAGAACTGAAAGGTTTCGGCGCAAATGGATGTAAAACAGTGTGAAATGGGAGCAGAAATGAAAATATTGGATAGTACTGAAAGGTTGTGGCACAAATGGGAGCGGAGCGGAGCAAAATGGGAGCAGAAGGTACGTAAGTGGAAAGAACTGAAAAGTTGCAGAGAAAATTGAAGGAGAGCTGAACGAAATGGGAACAGAAACAATGGGAGTGGAGAGTACAGAAATGTAGCGGTGCAAATAGGAGTGGAGTGGAGCAAAATATAAGCAATAACAAAGGGAGTGGAGAGAATCGGAAGGTTGCGGCCGAAATAGAAGCAGTGCAAAATGGGAGAGGAAACAAAGGGAGAGGTGAGAACTGAAAGGTTGTGGCGCAAATGGGAGTGAAGCGGAGCGAGATGGGTAAGAAAAGAAAGGGACTGGAGAGAACAGAAATGTGGTGCAAAAAGCAGAGGAGTGGAGCGAAAAAGGAGCGGAAATAAAAGGAGTGGAGAGAAATGAAAGGTTGCAGCGCAAATACAAGCAGAGTGGTGCGTAATGGGAGCGGAAACAAAGGGACAGGAGAGAACTGAAAGGTTGTGGCACAAATGGTAGCAAAACAGAGTTAAAAGGGAGCAGAAATGTAAGGATTGGAGAGTACTGAAAGGCTGTGGCATAAGTGGGAGTAGAGCAGAATGAAATGGGAGCAGAAACATAGGGAGTTGAGAGAATTGAAAGGATGCGGCACAAATGTGAGCAGAGCGAAATGAGAGAGGAAATAAAAAGGAGGAGAGAACCGAAAGGTTGTGGCACAAATGGGAGCAGCGCGGAGCAAAATGTGAGCTCAAACAAAGGAACTCGAGAGAACAGAAATGTAGCGGTGCAAATAGGAGCAAGGTGGAGCATAATAGGAGCGGTAACAAAGAGAAGAAAGAAATGAAAGTTTGCTGCTCAAATGGGAGCAGAGCAAAATGGGAGCGGAAATGAAAGTATTGGAGCGTACTGAAAGGTTGTAGCGCAAATGGGAGCGGAGCAGAGTGGAGCAAATGGGAGTGCAGAGAACTGAAAGATTGCGGTGCAAATAGGTGTGGAGCGGAGCGAAATGGGATTGGAAGCAAAAGGTGTGGAGAATTGTTAAGTTTAGGCGAGAATGGGAGCAGAGCAAAATAAGAGTAGAGAAAAGTGAAAGGTAGAGGTGCAAATGGCATAAAAAAAAAAGGTGTTGGGAAATGGCTGCAGGAGCAGGGAAGTCACGGTGATATGCACGAGCAGTTTGCACTGCAGCACAGACTATATGCTCATGGAAAAGTATTAGATGTTGATAGGAGGTCATGATGCTCCTGGGCCAAGTGACAAACAACTCAAAGCGGACATGAACTGCTTCAGCTGAGCAACCCAAGTTGCCAAGATGTCTATGGGAAACTTCTGTGATTATGTTGTTCACCCTGCTTTCAGTGAAGAAGGCTTCACAGGACTGTTGATAATTGTAACTATAGGTATTTTTAGAGTAAGCTGTCCTTGGTAGTCTATTCTGTTTAGCTAGCAGGTGTTCCCTTTGGGCTCTGTGTTATGCACTGGCCACGCTGATACCGTGCTCAAAGGAAACTACACTGTTTGAACCTTGAGAAAAGTAAAAGCAGGAGATGGTCTGTGGCGAGTGGGAGAGGAAAAGTGCACTTTGAAACAGGGGACGCCCTGCCAGCACTGCCTTTCACATCCGCCGCCGACGCATTCCTGCCTGGTTTCTTAGGATTAGGATGATAACAAGAGTTACCTCCCTCAGGATGGTTTCTCACTGCTGTTAATTGTTGGGAACTGCTCAAAGTTGTCTTTCTCTGAGGCTCTCAGCCAATGATTGTGTGCTATTCTCTGTACGCCCCTGTCTTAAACACTATAAGAATAAGGCTGTCCGGGTAATAAAAAAAAGCCTGATCATTCATGTATTGAGTCCTGTCGTGCTCCCCGCCCGAGAGCAATCCACTCGGACCCTGATATCCGCAGCAATTGGCGCCCGAACAAACGGAGGATTGACTCGGAACCGGGCGGACGGAGAGCACCAGCATCGCATTGCCGAGCTGGGGGGCGATTTCGCCTACACCGACCACGAGGGGTCTGCACGGATCCGGAGGGCACGGAAGTGGAGCTCCAGCACATCCCAGAGTGGGCACTGCGTGCAGCGGTGGGACGCGGGTTGCAGTGCACCATGGAAGGACAGGTAGCCCTGCATTTTTTTCAGAGCTTCTTAGCAAAGCAGGAGGTAGATTCTAGCACTATTAAGCAGGTGCCGGGGTTAATAGCCTTTAGTGAAGCAGAGGGATTGTTTGCTTGTTCAGACGGGTTCTTTGGGGACAAAGAGTGGTGCAGGCTCGGGGATATTCTCTGGTATAAGGTTATTAAAGGGGCAAAGAAATTGATGAAGCCATGGCGGAATGTAATAGATTGCATTAAGAAGTATAAAACAGAAAAACAGGTAGAGGCTCCGGCTTCACGCCAGCTGGAAGCCTTCAGTCCATACGCAGGCCGCAATAAGCCCGGGGTCGACTATATACCAACACCCCACGTAGGCGGCCCTGTGCCAGTTCACCGTGGTGATGCCTTGGGAGACGGGTCGGTAGCGGCCCCTCCCGCCCCTCCCCAGGATGGCCTTTGCTTTGATGATGACGATGATGGGCCCGATTTGTTTCCACTGGACCCTGACAGCGGCAACAGCCAGGAGCCAGGAGCTGCACCCCCTCCCACCCCCCCCTCCATCCCCCCCTCCGCGCCTGTTGGCGGGGGATCTGGCTCCACAGTGGCTGCTTCGCCCCCCCGTGTCGTTCGCGGCCCGCGCCCCTTGCGGCTAAACTGGTCAGCAGTGGCCAGAGAGGCTATAGGTGCCGGGAATATGGGGATGATGGAGGCGGTGAGTCAGGCATTCCCGGTCATATATGAGCACGGGAATGATGGAGGCTGGCAGGGGGACTATGCCCCGATAGGTTGGAAAACCCTTTCCCAACTAAGGGCTACAGTCAATGATAGTGGCTTACATGGGGAGCCCACTAAACAGATATTAAATTATATTTGGGGGATTAGTGTGCTTGTTCCGGAGGATATCAAGGTGATAGTACGTATGATAATGAGCCAGTCAGAGCAGTTGTTATGGCAGGCCCATTGGCAGAGACTGTGCGAAATTAGTGCTAACACTCCGCGTGCTGACACCGACCCTTTGTTCGGAGTAATAGCCCAGCAATTAATGGGTACGGGGGCCATTTGCCACTCCCGGGATACAGATGCAAATGGGGCCTAATGTGTGTTTAGAAGGTATGCGGCTCACGCGGCAGGCAATGGAGATGGTTAAGATATCTGCACCAACTCCTTCATACATGTCCCTAAAGCAGGGCCGTGAGGATTCTTTTGCCAGTTTTATAGATAGAGTAACAGATGCTATTGATCGAGCTGATGTTCCAGATTGGATGAAGCAGGCATTACTTCGTCAGTGCACAATGGAGAACTGTAACTCCTCCACTAGATCCATATTAATTACTCTTCCTATGGATGCTACTATTGAAATGATGTTAGAGCGCATGAGTAGGGTGCCCGTAGGACCACAGGCACTGCTGGTGGAAGCAGTGCGGGAGTTGGGGGGTAAGCTGCTAGAAGCACAGACTCAAGCCTTAGCCGCTTTAGCACCACTGACAGGGGGAAGGGGGCAGAAAGCTCAGAGACCGAGACGGAGCCAGGGTCTTAACTGTTTCCGATGCGGAAAGGCAGGACACATGAAAAGGGAGTGTAGGGCTAGGGTCTGGTGCGACAACTGCAACTCCGCAACCCACAGCACCCTAGCGTGCCGCTCGTCGGGAAATTCCCAGCTGAGTGCAAAGGGCCGTCGCGCGCTGACGACAGTGACGGCTCCAGTGATCAGCTCCCCGGGGAGGGTACCCCCCTCTCCGAGCCAGCAGCACCTGATAACAGCCACCAGCATGCATTCACAAGGGTCTCCGACTTGCAACCGGCAACAAAAGAAGCCTCGGCTTGGACGTGGCAACCGCAGTAGACGTAACTCTCTTTGACAGCCGACTCACTCGGATACCTACAACAACTCGGGGACCATTGGTTATATCTGGAACAACTGTGGGTGCTCTCCTGATTGGACGTTCTTCTACTGGACTTCGTGGAGTACCTGTTTTACCGGGACTTATTGATGCTGACTTTAATGGAACTGTACAAATAGTGGCATAGATGCAATTTCCACCTATTCAGATTCCAGCTTGCTCAGTTAGTGCCACTACTTGTCTTGACACAGGACTTGCAGCCGCTCACTTCGGCAGATTGAAGTGAGAGTGGCTTTGGAGCCACCAGAGGACTGGTGCTACTTACAATACCGATAAAATATTTTGGTCAAATCATCTCAACACGGGCTGTCAACCACCGTGATCCATCTCTCCCTATAGACATCACCATCCTCAATGGACAAAGGCAACTGCTGGGTGCACTGACGCAGTGCAAAAAGAAAAAGGGGGAGAAAATGGACATAAGGGTCCTGGAATGGCTATTCACAAGTCTGCAACCAAAGACAACAATTCAGCAGTTAATTGACAATCTCGTGGAATTAATTCAAAAAGGATGCCAGAGGATACTTAGTATAGCTGGAGAAGAACCGGGGACAATATATCTGCCCTTAAAGTGCGTGGACTTTTGATTGGTATCTGCAGAACTCAGATGAACTGGCAGCAAGCCTGCTGACCTCGGGAGCTGCTTTGACAGTGCACTCTCTTGCTTCTCCAGTATTGAAATGGATGACACAACAACATTGTCTGGTGATACCCAAACGAAGTAAAGTTCCCTCAAAAGACGCCATCACAGTATTTACAGATGCTGGCTGAAAATCATGCAAGGCAGCGAGGATCATCAGTGGAAGCACAAGATTCTACAAGCACAGCCCAGAGACTCTCTTCAAACTCTGGAAACTGTCAGCTGTGGTGTGGGCCTTTATGGAATGGCCACGGAACCCTATTAACATAGTGTCAGATTCACTGTATGTAGTAGGCTAAGTAGAGAGAATAGAAGATGCCAGAATCAGAGAAGTTAAAAATCAGCGTCTCTTTGAATTACTAATCATGTTACAAACTGCAATAACAATCAGGGATGAAAAGTATGCAGTTATTCATATTAGAAGTCACAAATGGGCAGAAGGATTGGGAGAAGGGAATCAGAAAGCAGATGACTTGGTTGCCATGTCTGTTCCTATCAATAAATCAGTACAAGCCCAAGAGGCTCACAATATCTTTCACCAGAATGCTAAGGGTCTGCAAAAGTTATATGGGATCAGTTTAAATGAGGCCAGGGGAATCGTGTGAACCTGCCCAACTTGTGCCGACCATGGACCCGGACTAGAGTTAGGGGTCAGCCCCAAGGGCCTTGGTCCTCTAGAGATATGGCAGATGGATGTGACCCATTTTCATGAATTTGGCAAACTGAAATATGTGCATGTTACCATAGACACTTATAGTAAATTCATTTGGGCTACGGCCCAAGTCGGGGAAAAGGTATTGCATGTAACTCGACATTTGACAGTGTGTTTTGCTGTAATGGGACTTCCACAGGTAGTAAAAACAGACAATGGCCCTACATATGCTAGCAAAAGTTTTCAACAATTATGTAATAAGTGGGGTGTATGACATGCTACTGGTATACCTAATTCTCTGACAGGACAAGCTGTAGTAGAAATGGCAAATCAGACACTCAAAAGGTACATAAATAGACTCTCCAATGTGGTGGATATTCAGGAACGCCTATCCAGAGCACTGTTTGCAATTAATTATCTGTGTATTTTTGGGGAGAATGAGGAGATGCCTGATATCCGCAGCAAAAAGGGAGTGGAGAGAACAGAACTGTGGCGGCGCAAATAGTAGCAGAGTGGAGGAAAAAGGGAGCAGAAAAAAAGGGAGTGGAAAGAACTGAAATGTTCAGCCACAAATGGGAGTTAAATGGGAGTGGAGAGAAGTGAAATGCTGCGACGCATATAAGAGCAGAGCAGAACGAAATGGGAGCTGAAACTAAGGGACTGGAGAGAACAGAAATTTAGCGGTGCAAATAGCAGAGGAATGGAGCGAAATAGGAGTGAAAACAAAGAAGGAGGAGAGAAACCAAAGGTTTCAACTCAAATGAAAGCAGAGCGAAACGGGAGTGGTAACAAAGGTTGAAGAGAGATCTGAAAGGAAGCGGTGCAAATGGTAGTAAAAATGAGTGAAATGGGAGAAGAAATGAACGGATTGGAGAGTACTGAAAGGTTGTGGCACAAGTGGGAGCGGAGCGGAGCGAAATGGGAGCGGAACGAAAGGGACTGGAGAGAACAGAACGATTGTAGCGCAAATTGGAGTAGAGCAGAACAAAAAGGGAGTTTAAACAAAGGGAGTGGAGAGAAATGAAAGGTTGCAACACAAATGTGAGCAGAGTGAAATGGGAGGGGAATAAACGAGAGAGGAGAGAACTGAAAGTTTGTGGCGAAAATGGGAGCGGAGCAGAGAGAAATGGGAGTGTAGAGAACTAAAAGATTGCGATGCAAATAGGAGCAGTGCAGAACAAAATGGGAGCTGAAAAAAAATGCATCCGAGAGAACACAAATGCAGCAATGCAAATAGGATCGGATTCAAGCAAAATAGGAGAGGAAACAAAGGGAAAGGAGAGAAATGAAAGGCTGCGGCGCAAATGGAAGCAGAGCGAAATGGGAGCGGAAACAACGGGAGAGGAGAGTACTGAAAGGTTGTGGCAATAATGGAAGCAAAACAGAGTGAAATGGGAGTGGAAATGAAAGGATTGGAGTGTACTGAAAGGTTGTGGCACAAGTGGGAGCGGAGGGAAGCATAATGGGAGTGGAAAGAAAAGGAACTGGAGAGAACTGAACGGTTGCAGCACAAAGTGGAGAGGAGCAGAGCGAAATGGGAGCGGAAACAAAGGGTGTGGAGAGAAGAGAAATGTTCCGGCGAGAATGGGAGCAGTGAAAAATGGGAGTGGAGAGAACTGGAAGGTTGAGGCGCAAATGAGAGCAAAGTGAAATTGGAGCGGAAAGAAATGGGGTGGTGAGAAATGAAGGGCTGCGAAGCAAATGGGAGTGCAGTGGAGCGAAATGGGAGCGGAAACAAAGGGAGAGGAGTGAAGTGACATGTTCCGGCGTAAATGGGAGCGAAATGGGAGTGGAAAGTAGTGAAAGATTGCGGCGCAAATGTTAGCAAACCGAAATGGGAGCAGAGAGAAGTGAAATGTTGCAGCGCAAATGGGAGCAGAGCACAATGGAAGCGGAAATGAAAGGAATGGAGAGTACTGAAAGGTTGTGTCACAAATTGGAGTGGAGCTGAATGAAATGGGAGCGGAAACAAAGGGACTGGAGAGAAAAGAATTGTGGTGGCGCAATAGGAGTGGAGTGAAGTGAAATAGGAGCAGAAACAAAGGGAGTGTAGAGAAATGAAAGGTTGTGGTACAAATGGGAAAAGAGCGAAATGAATGCGAAAACAAATAGGGAGGAGAGAACGGAAACGTTGTGGCACAAATGGGAGCAAAGTAGAATGAAATGGGAGCGGAAACAAAAGGAATGGAGAGGACAGTGTCAACGGTTTACGGGCAGGTTCGGCCCGGTTCCGTGACGATTGGTGCGGGGGACCCACGGACCCACGCCCCAGGAAAGGGGAAGGGGGAAAGGGAGAAGGGAAAAGGGAGATGGGCCTAGGAACAAAACAGCGGCAACGATCTGAGGAGGAAAGCTAATTTACTAAATAAGATATCGGAAAGCAAAATAACACAATATAATACAGTATAATTGGAATTAAAGCTAATAAATCAGATAAAATGAGCAAGAGAGAGAGTGTCCGATAAACCGAAGGCCTTACGCTAACGCTGAAGGCGGACGGCAGCGAGCACCCACTGCTGAGTCGATCCCAAAGGAAAGAGAGTGTCCCGTGACCGCAGACAGTTTTTATCTTTCCCTCTGAGCGTAAACACGTAAGAACGCAAAGCATCGCAAAGTCCTCTGGGGAATGGAGTTCTTCTTCTCTTCTGAGACAGGTATACCTGGAACTATTGATGATCCACGGAGCTGGAGCATTAACTCTTTAACTCTAAATGCACTACATGATGTTATGATGTGGAATACCAGTACCAAAAATCATAAAACCATGACAGACAGAAATGTTGCGGTGCAATATGAGTCAAGTGCAGAGAACTAGGAGCGGAAACAAAGGGAGTGGATAGAAGTGAAATGTTTAGGCGAGAATGGGAGGAGAGCAAAATGGGAGTGGAGAGAAATGAAAAGTTATGGTGCAAACGGGAGCAAAGTTAAACTGGAGTGGAAAGAAAGGGAGTGAAGAGAACTGAAAGGATGCGGCACTAATGGGAACAAAACAGAGTGAAATGGTAGACGAATAGGTAGGAATGGAGCGTACTGAAAAGTTTTGGTGCAAATGGGAGCGGTGCAGAGCGAAATGGGATTGGAAAGAAATGGAGTGGAGTGAACTGAAAGATTGCGTTACAAATGGGAGCCGAATGGAGCAAAATGTGAGCAGAAAAAAAAAGGAGTGGAGAGAACTGAAAGGCTGTGGTGCAAATTGGAGCAGAGCAGGGCGAAATGGCAGTGAAGAGAACTGATATGTTGCGGTGTAAATGGCATTCGAGCTAAGCAAAGTGGGAGTGTAGAGAACTGAAAAGTTCCGGCACAAATGAGAGCAAAACGAAATGGGAGCGGAAACAAATGGATTGGAAAGAACTGAAAGGTTGCATCTCAAATGGGAGCGGATCGGAGCGAAATGGCTGTGGAAGCAAAGGGAGTGTATAGAACTGAAAATTTGCACTGTAAATGGAAGCGGAGCAAACAGGGAGCAGAAACAAATGGAATGGAGAGAACGGAAAGTTTGCGGCGCAAATGGGAGCAGAGGAGCAATATGCTAGCAGAATAAAAAAGACTGGAGAGAACTGAAAGCCTGCAGTGCAAATGGTAGCATCGTGCAGCAAAATGAAAGCAGAAACAAAGAAACTGGAGAGAACTGAAAAGTTGCGGCGGAAATGGGAGCAGAGTGGAAACAATGGGAGTGAAGAGAACTGAAACGATGCAGCGCAAATAGGAACGGATCAGAACGAAATGGGAGGGGAAACAAAGGGAGTGGAGATAAAAAAAAGGTTGCAGTGCAAATGGAAGCGAAGCAAAAATAAAGCGGAAACAAAGGGACTGGAGAGAACAGAATTGTGGTGGCGCAATAGGAGTGGAGTGAAGTGAAATAGGAGCAGAAACAAAGGGAATGGAGAGAACTGAAAAGTTGCGGCTCTAGTGGGAGCAAAGCAGAGCGAAATTGGAGTGCAGAGAACTGAAATGTTGAGGCACAAATGAGAGTGGAGCGGATCAAAATTGGTGTGGAAACAAAGAAGTGTGAAGTACTGAAAGATTGCGGTGCAAATAGAAGTGGAGCGGACGGAAATATGAGCAGAAACAAAAGGAGTGGAGAGAAGTGAAATGTTTAGGCGAGAATGGGAGCAGAGCAAAATAGGGAGTGGAGAGAAGTGAACGGTAGATGTGCAAATGGCATCGTAAACAAAGGGCGTGGCGAGAACTGTAAGGTTGCGGCGCAAATGGCATCGTCAAGAAAGAGAATGGAGAGAACTGAAAGATTGCGGTGCAAATACGAGCGAAGTGGAGTGAAATGGGAATGAAAACAAAGGGAGTGTAGAGAAGTTAAATGTTCCGGTGCAAATGGGAGCAAAATGGGAGTGGAAAGTAGTGAAAGGTTGCGGTGCAAATGTTAGCAAGCCGAAATGGGAGCGGAGAGAAGTGAAATGTTGCAGCGCAAATGGGAGCAGAGCAAAATGGAAGCGGAAATGAAAGGAATGGAGAGTACTGAAAGGTTGTGGCAGAAATGGGAGCAAGGCTAGGCGAAATGGGAGCAGAAAGAAAGGGAGTGGAGAGAACTGAAAGGCTGTAGCGCAAATTGGAGCGGAGCTGAACTAAATGGGAGCAGAAACAAAGGGACTGGAGAGAACAGAATTGTTGTGGCGCAATAGGTGTGGAGTGAAGTGAAATAGGAGCAGAAACAAAGGGAATGGAGAGTAATGAAAGGTTGCAGTACAAATGGGAGCAGAGTGAAATGGGTGCGGAAACAAATAGGGAGGAGAGAACTGAAACGTGGCGCAAATGGGAGCGATGCGGAGCAAAATGGGAGTGGAAAGAAATGGAGTGGAGAGATCTGAAATGTCGCGGCACAATAGGAGTGGAGTGTAGCGAAATAGGAGCGGAAACAAAGAGAGATTCGATAAATGAAAGCTTGAGGCGCAAATAGGAGCAGAGCGAAATGAGAGCAGAAAGGAAAGAAAGAAAAATTCTCAAAGAGAGAAAGGAGAGTACTGAAAGGTTGTGGCAAAAATGGGAGTGGAGTGGAGCAAACTGAAAGATGAAATAAAGTAAGTGGTGAGAAGTGAAAAGTTGCAGAGCAAATTGGAGCTGAACGGAACGAAATGGGAGTGGAAACAAAGGGAATGGAGAGGACAGAAATGTTGCGGCGCAATATGAGTCGAGTGCAGCGAACTAGGAGCGTAAACATAGGGAGTGGAGTGAAGTGAAATGTTTAGGCGAGAATGGGAGCAAAATGGGACTGGAGAGAAGTGAAAGGCAGAGGCGCAAATGGCATCGTCAAGAAAGAGAGTGGAGAGAACTGAAAGATTGCGGTGCAAATACGAGCGAACTGGTGCGAAATGGGAACGGAAACAAAAGGAGTGGAGAGAAGTGAAATGTTCCGGCGAGAATGGGAGCAGTGCAAAATCAGTGTGGAGAGAAGTGCAAGGTTGCAATATAAATGGGAACGGAGTGGAATTGGAGCGGAAAGAACAAGAGTGGAGAGAAATGAAGGGCTGCAAACAAATGGGAGTGGAGTGAAGCAAAATGGGAGCGGAAACAAAGGGACTGGAGAGAACAGAAATGCAGCGATTCAAATAGGAGCAGAGTGGAGCGAAATAGGAGAGGAAACAAAGGGAGTGGAGAGAAATGAAAGGTTGCAACGCAAATGGGAGAGAAGCTAAACGAAATGGGATCGGAAATAAAGGGAGAGAAATGAACTGAAAGATTGCGGCATAAAATGGGATAAGAGTGGTAGAAAAGGTAGTGGAGAGAAAATAAAGGTTGTGGCGCAAATGGGTGCGGAGCGAAATGGAGGTGTAGAGAACCGAAATTTTGCGGTGTACATGGCAGCGGAGCAAAGATAAATGGGAGTGTAGAGAACCGAAAGGTTGGATTGCAAATGGGAGCAGATCGGAACGAAATGGAAGGTAAACCAAAGGGAGTGGAGAGAACTGAAAGGTTGCGGTACAAATGGGACAGAAGAGATAATGGAGCAGATACAAAGGGTGTGGAGAGAACTGAGGTTTGCGGTGCAAATGGAAGCGGAAAAAAAGGGTCTGGAGAGAACAGAAATGTTGCGGTTTAAATAGGAGCGGAGTGGAGCGAAATCTGAACGGAAACAAAGAAAGTGGAGAGGAGTGAAATGATTCAGTATTAAAGGGGGCGGAGCAAAATGGGAGTGGAAAAATAAGGTGAGAATTGAAATGCTGTGCGCAAATGAAAGCGGAGCGGTGCAAAATGGGAGTGGAAACAAATGGAGTGTAGAGAAGGGAAAGGTTGTGGCACAAATGTGAGCAGAGCAAAATTATACAGGAGCTGAAACTAAGGCACTGGAGAGAACAGAAATGTTGCGGTGCAAATAGGAGTGGAGTGGAGCAAAATGGGAGCGGAAACAAGGTGAGTGGAGTGAAGTGAAATGGTCTGGCGCAAATGGGGGGGTAATGGGAGTGGAGAGAAGTAAAAGGTTGCGGCGCACTTGGGAGCAGATCGAGATTGGAAAGGAAAAAAAGGGAGAGGAGTAAACTGAAAGGTTGCAGCACAAATGGGAAAAAAAAGGAGTGAAATGGTAGCAAAAACAGAGGGGAGAGCACTGAAAGCTTGTGGCGCAAATGGGACTGGTGCGTAGAGAAATGTAACGGAAAGAAAGGGAGTGGAGAGAACAGAAATGTTGCAGCGCAAGTGAGAGCGGAATGGAACTAAATGGGAGCTGAAACAAAGACTGGAGAGAACAGAACTTTTGCCGCGCAAATTCGAGCAGAGTGGTCCGAAATAGGAGTGGAAAGAAAGGGAATAGAGAGAAGTTAAAAGTTCCAGCGAGAATGGGGGCAGTGAAAAATGGGTGTGGAGGGAAGTGAAATGTTCCTGCGAAAATTGGAGCAGTGCAAAATGGAAGCGGTGAGAACAGAAAGGTTGCGGTGCAAATGGGAGCGGAGCAAAATGGGAGTGGAAACAAAGGGCCAGGAAGGAACAGTAATGTTGCGGCGAAAATACTAGCGGAGTGGAGCGAAATGAGAACGGAAACAATGGGAGTGGAGATAAATAAAGGGTTATGGCGCAAATGTTAGCAAACCGAAATGGGAGTGGAGAGAAGTGAAACGTTGCAGTGCAAATAAGAGCGAAGCGAAATTGGTACGGAACAGAAAGAGAGGAAAGAATTGAAATGTTGTGGCTCAAATGGGAGCAAAATGGAGTGAAATGGTAGAGGAAACAATCGCATTGGAGAGTACTGAATGGTTTTGGCGCAAATGGGAGCAAAGCAGAGAGAAATGGGAGAAGAAAGAAGGGGAGTGGAGAGAACTGAAACGTTGGGGCGCAAATGAGAGCAGAGCGAAAAGGGAGAAAAACAAGGGAGTGGAAAGAAAGGTAGAGGAGATAACTGAAAGGTTGTGGCGCAAATGGGAACAAAATGGAGAAAAATGGCAGCAAAAATAATCAGAGTGGAGAGTACTGAAAGGTTATGGCTCAAATGGGAGTGGTGCATAGCGAAATGTAATGGAAAGAAAGGGAGTGGAGAGAACAGAAATGTTGCAGCGCAAATGTGTGCAGAGCGCAACGAAATGGGAGCAGAGACAAAGGGAGTGGAAAGAACTGAAGGGCTGTGAAGCACACGGGAGCTAAGCGGATTGACATGGGAGTGGAAAGAATGGGAGTGGGGAGAACAGAACTGTTGCGGCACAAATAGGAGCAGAGTGAAGCGAAATAGGTACGGAAACAAAGGAAGCGGAGTGAAGTGAAATGTTCCGGCGTAAATAGTAGGACAGCAAAATGTTAGTGGAAACAAAGGGAGAGAAGAAAACTCAAAGGTTGTGGGGCAAATAGGAGCAGCGAAGAGCGAAACGGGAGTGCAGAGAACTGAAAGATTGCAGCGCAAATACGAACGGAGTGGTGCGAAATGGGAGTGGAAACAAAGGGAGTGGAGAGAAGTGAAATGTTCCGTCAAGAATGGGAGCAGTGCCAAATGGGTGAGGAGGGAAGAGAAATGTTCCAGTGAGAATGGGAGCAGTGCAAAATATGAGCGGAGAGAAGTGCAAGGTTGCAGGGCAAATGAGAATGTTGTGAAATTAGAGTGGAAAGAAAGGGAGTGGAGAGAAATGAAAGGTTGCAGTGCAAATGGGAGTGAAATGGGAGTGGAGAGAAATGAAAGGCTGCAGTGGAAAAAAGAGCGGCACAAAGCAAAATGGGAATGCAGAGAACTGAAAGGTTGCAGCGCAAATCGGAGCAAAGGGGAACGAAATAAGAGTTGAAAAAAAGGGAATGGAAAGAAGAAAAAAGTAGCGGTACAAATAGGTGCAGAGTGGAGTGAAAAAGGAGCGGAAACAAAGAGAGAGGTGAGAAATGAAAGGTTGCAGCGCAAATGGGAGCAGATGAAATTGGAGCCGAAACAAAGGGACTGGAGAGAACAGAAATGTTGCGGCGCAAATGGGAGTGAAATGGGAGTGGAGAGAAATGAAAGGCTACGACACAAAAAAAAGCGACGCAAAGCAAAATGAGAGTGCAGAGAACTGAAAGGTTGCAGCGCAAATGGGAGCGGAGGGGAACAAAATGGTAGCTGATACAAAAGTGACTGGAGAGAAGTGAAATGTAGCGGGGCAAATAGGAGCGGAGTGGGGTGAAATATGAGCGGAATAAAAGAGAGAGGAGAGAAATGAAAGCTTGAAGCACAAATGGGAGCAGAGCAAAATGGGAGCAGAAAAGAGAGAAACTGAGAGTACAGAAAGGTTGTGGCACAAATGGGAGCAGCGCGGAGCAACAAGGGAAGGGATAAACAAGGAGTGGAGAGAACTGAAAGGCTGTGGTGCAAACGGGAGCAAAGTGGAGCGAAATGGGAGCATAAAAACAAGGAGTTGAGAGTTTTTTATGTAAATGGAAGCGAAGCAAAATGGGAGCAGAAACATAGGGAATGGAGAGAACGGAACGTTTGCGACGCAAATGGGAGAGGAGGAGCGAAATGGTAGCGAAAATAAAAGGACTGGAAAGAACTGAAAGGTTGCGGCGCAAATGGGAGCGGAGCAGAGCAAAACAGGAGCAGAAACGAAGGGAAAGGAGAGAACTGAATAGTTGCGGCGTAAATGGGAGCAGAGCGGAAACAACAGGAGTGAAGAGAACTGAAAGGATGCAGCACAAATCGGAACGGATCGGAACTAAATGGGAGGGGAATCAAAGGGAATGAAGAGAACTGTAAGGTTGCATCACAAATGTGAGCGGAGCGGAGAGAAATGGTTCTGGAAAGAAAGGGAATGGAGAGAACTGAATAGTTGTGGTGCAAATGGGAGTGAAGCAAAGCAAAATGGGAGGGGAAACAGGGAGAGGCGAGAATTGATATGTTGCGACACATATGGGAGCGGAGTGGAGTGAACTTGAAGTGGAAACTAAGCGAGTGGGGACAAGGGAAAGGTTGCGGCGAAGATGGGAGTGATGCAGAATGAAATGGGAGCTGAAACAAAAGGACTGCAGAGAACAGAAATGATGAGGTGCAAATTGGAGATGAGTGCAGTGAAATGGGAGTGGAAGCAATGAAAGAGGAGAGAACTGAAAGGTTGCAACACAAATGGGAGCTGAGAAAAATGGGTGCGGAACCAAATGGAAGGGGAGAGAACTCTATGGTTACGGTCCAAATGGGAGCCAAGCAGAGCGAAATGGTTGTGGAAAGAAAGTGAGTGCAGAGAACTGAAAGGTTGCGGTGCAAATGGGTGTGGAACGGAAAAAAAGTGAGTGGACAGAACTAAAAGGTTGCAGCGCAAACGGGAGCAGATCAGAGCGAAATGAGAGCGGAAACTAAGGGAGTGGATTGAACTGAAAGATTGTGGCACAAATGGGAGTGGAGGAGAGGGAAATGGGAGTGTAGAGAAATGAAAGACTGAAGTGAAAATGGGAGCAAAGCGAATGAAAATGGGAGCGGACATAATGGGAGTGGATTGAACTGAATATGTGCGGCGCAAATGGGATTAGAGCGTAGAAAAAGGGAGTGGAGAGAACTGAAAGGTTGCATCACAAATGGAGCATATCGGAGTGAAATGGTTATGGAAGCAAAGGGAGTGGACAGAACAGAAGGTTTGCAGTGTAAATGGAAGTGAAGCAAAATGGGAGCAGAAAGAAAAAGGAGTGGATAGAACTGAAAGACTGCGGTGCAAATGGGAGCAGAGCGGAGCAAAATGGCCATGAAGAGAACTGATATGTTGCGGTGTAAATGGGATTAGAGCAAAGCGAAATGGTAGTGTAGAGAACTGAAAAGTTGCGGCGCAAATGGGAGCGGAGCAAATTGGGAGCGGAAATTAATGGATTGGGGAGAACTGAAAGGTTGCATTGCAAATGTAAGCGGATCGGAGCGATATGGTTGTGGAAACAAAGGGAGTGGATAGAACTAAATGTTTAGGGTTCAAATGGGAGTGGAGCAAAATTAATTAGAGAGGATAGAACTTAAAGGTTCTGGTGCAAGTGGGAGCGGAAGAACAAAATAGTTGCAGAAAAAAGTGACTGGAGAGAACTGAAGGTATGTGGCGCAAATGGGAGCGGAGCGAAATGGTAGCGGAAGCAAATGGAGGGAAGAGAACTGTAAGGTTGCTTCAAAAATGGGAGAAGAGCGGAGAGAAATGGGAGTGGAAACAAAGGGAGTGGAGAGAACTGTAAGGTTGCGGTGCAAATAGGAGCAAAGTAGAGCAAAATGGGAGCAGAATCAAAGGGAGTGGATTGAACGGAATGTTTGCGGCGCAAATGAGAGCGGAGCGGAATGAAATGGAATCGGAAACAATATTAGAGAAAGGAACTGAAAGGTTGCATCGCAAATGGGAGCATATCGGAGTGAAATTGTTCTGGAAGCAAAGGGAGTGGATAGAACTGAAAGTTTGCAGTGTAAATGGAAGTGAAGCAAAATGGGAGCAGAAAAAAAAAGGAGTGGATAGAACTGAAAGGCTGCGGTGCGAATGGGAGCAGAGCGGAGCGAAATGGCCGTGAAGAGAACTCATATGTTGCGATGTAAATGGGATTAAAGCAAAGCTAAATGGTAGTGTAGAGATGTAAGAGACTATTATCTTATACCATTGCCTCAAAGGTTGCTGATGAACATGTCCGAACACGTCCAAGCTTGTCCTGGGCAAGGGTTGTGAAATCCCTTGTCTATGGGACAAGCTGATGGGCATGTCCTGGGCCAGCCTAAGCTGCAGCTCAGTGGCCATTGAACACTCTTTTGTGGAACTCACCTCCAGGGGAAGATAACAATCTCAGGTGATACCCGCCTGATGCCCAAGCAGGAGGGGTTCGAGGGGTTCGTCACGTAGACTGGAGAAATCTGGGAGATAAATAGAGGGGTCCTGCAGCCACGAAGTTGGAGGGTTTTCTCTGGAGTGGCTTCCTCTTGGAGAAGCTTTCTCTTAGGAGAGACCTCCCGAGCTGATCACTGCCTGCTGCTTCCTGGAGAGGCCTTCTCTTTGGAGAGACCTCACGAGCTGATCACTGTTCACTGCTGCCCCTCCGGGAGTTGACCCCTTGCCGCTTCTCCTGTGCAGACCCCGCACCCCTCCTCCTGTGCTGACCTGGGGCTGCTTCTACGAACAGCTGCTTGCTGCTCAAGGCTGCCCATCGCTGCTGCTATTCTTCTGCCGCCCCTGCTCTTCTGCCTCGGACCATCTGAGCTCCTTGCAACCGGACCGCCCCTTGGATCCTGGCTGGTGACTATCCCTGCTTTGTACAAGCCCTTGCTTCCTTCCTATCTTTCCTATCGCTCGCCTTCCCTTCCCCATCACCCTAACAGTGTCCGCTTTCCCCATCTCCCTGGTTTATAGTGGTAATAAACTGGTCGGACAAACATCTGAACAGTTGTTTCTTAATCTCATGCTGGGTATATACATAATCAAAGAACCTTCGTCGCCCTCATTTGTATTGGAGTGTGATGAGAGAACTGAAAATTTCCGGCGCAAATGGGAGCAGATCGGAGCGAAATGCTACCAGAAACAAAGGGACTGGAGAGAAATGAAAGGCTGCAGTGCAAATGGGAGCAGAGCGGAGCAAAATGGGAGTACTAAGAACAGATATGTTGCGGAGTAAATGGGAGTGGAGAGAACTGAAATGGAACTGTAGGGAACTTAAAGTTTGCGGCGCAAATGGGAGCGGAGATAAATGGGTGCGGAACCAAATGGAGGGGAGAGAACTGCAAGGTTGCTTCCCATATGGGAGCGGAGCAGAGCGAAATGGTTGTGGAAAGATAGCGATAGGAGAGAACTGAAATGTTGCGGCGCAAATGGGAGCAGTACAGAATTGAATTGGAGCTGAAACAAAAGGACTGGAGAGAACAGAAATGTTGAGGCGCAAAGAGGAGCGGAGTGGAGCAAAATGGGCGCAAAAACAAAGGAAGTAGAGAACTGAAAACTTGCAGCGCAAATGTGAGCAGTTCTGAGCAAAATGGGAGTGGAAACAAAAGGAGTGGAGGGATATGAAAGGTTGCGGTGCAAATGGGAGAGGAGTGAAATGAGAGCAGAAACAATGGCAGTAGATTGAACTGAAAGTTTGCGGCGCAAATGTGAGCAAAGCGGAACAAAATGGGATCGGAAACAACAGCAGAGAAAAGAACTGAGTAATTGCGGCGCAAAGAAGATTAGAGCAAAGAAAAAGGGAGTTGAGAGAACTGAAAGGTTGCGGTGAAAATGGGAGAGGAGCGGAGAAAAATGGGAGCAGAAACAAAAGGACTGGAGAGAACTGAAAGACTTCGGTGCAAATAGGAGCAGAGTGGAGCGAAATGGGAGCAGAAAAAAAAAGGAGTGGAGAGAACTGAAAGGTTGAGGTGCAAATGGGAGGAGAGCAGAGTGAAATGACAGTGAAGAGAACTGATATGTTGCGGTGTAAATGGCATTAGAGATAAGCGAAGTGGGAGTGTAGAAAACTAAAAAGTTCCGGCGCAAATGGGAGCAAAGCGAAATTGGACCAGAAAAAAATGGATTGGAAAGAATCCCTAGTGCTGTTCAAGAAGCGTTTAGATGAGGTGCTAAAGGATTTGATTTAGTAGTTTGGTAAGGATAGTGATAGGAGGATGGTTGGACTAGATGATCTTGTAGGTCCTTTCCAACCTTATGAAGCTATGAACCTATGAACTGTAAGGTTGCGGTGCAAATGGGAGCAAAGTGGAGAGAAATGGGAGCAGAAACAAAGGGAGTGGATTGAACTGAAAGTTTGCAGAGCAAATGAGAGCGGAGTGGAACGAAATGGAATTGGAAACAATAGGTGAGAAAAAAAAACTGAATGATTACGGCGCAAATGGGATTAGAGTGGAGATAAAGGGAGTGGAGATAACTGAAACGTTTCAGCGCAAATGGGAGTATATCAGAGCGAAATGGTTGTGGAAGCAAAGGGAGTGCATAGAACTGAAAATTTGCAGTGTAAATGGAAGCGGAGCAAAAAGGGAGCAGAAACAAAAGGAATGGAGAGAACGGCAATTTTCGGCGCCAATGGGAGCGGAGGAGAGAAATGCTAGCAGAAACAAAGGGACTGGAGAGAACTGAAAGGCTGCAGTGCAAATGCGAGCGAAATAAGTGCAAAATGGGAGTGCAGAGAACAGATATGTTGCGTTGTAAATGAGAGCGGAACGAAATGGGAGCTGAACCAAACGGAGTGGAGAGAACTGTAAGGTTGCATCGGAAATGGGAGTGGAGCGGAGCGAAATGTGAGTGGAAAGAAAGGTAGTGGAGAGAACTGAAAGGTTGCGGTTCAAATGGGAGTGAAGCAGAGTGAAATGTGAGTGGAAACAAAGGGAGTGGAGATAACTGAAAGGTTGCGGCGCAAATGGGAGCGGAGCACAGTGAAATGGGAGTGGAAACAGAGAAAGCCGAGAGAAACGAAAGGCTGTGGTGCAAATGGGAGCGGAGAAAAATGGGTGCAGAACCAAACGGAGTGGAGAGAACTGCAAGGTTGCATCGCATACGGGAGCGGAGCAGAGCGGAGCGAAATGGATGTGGAAAGAAAGGGAATGGAGAGAACTGAATAGTTGCGGTGCAAATGGGAGTGAAGCGGAGCGAAAAGCGAGTGGAACCAAATGGAGTTTGGACATGGGAAAAGTTACGGCGCAAATGGGAGCAGTGCAGAATGGAATAGGAGCTGAAAATAAAGGACTGGAGAGTACAGAAATTATGAGGCGCAAATAGGAGCAGATCTGAGCGAAATGGGAGTGGAAACTAAGGGAGTGGGGACAAGGGAAAGGTTGCGGCGCAAATGGAGCAGTGCAGAATGAAATGGGAGCTGAAAATAAAGGACTGGAGTGAACAGAAATGATGTGGCGCAAATAGGAGTGGAGTGCAGTAAAATGAGAGTGGAAACAACGAAAGCGGAGAGAACTGAAAGATTGCGGTGGAAATGGGATCAAAGTGGAGCAAAATGGGAGCAAAAACAAAGGGAGTAGAGAGAACTGAAGTGTTGCAGCTCAAATGGGAGTGGAGCAGAGCGAAATGGGAGTGGAAACAAAGGGAGTGGAGAGAACTGATAGGCTGAAGTGCAAATGGGAGCAGAGCGGAGCAAAATGGGAGTGCAGAGAACTGATATGTTGCGGAGTAAATGGGAGCGGAGCAAAGTGAAATGGGACTGTAGGGAACTGAAAGGTTGCAGCGCAAATGGGAGCGGAACGAAATAAGAGCGGAACCAAAAGGAGTGGAGAGAACTGTAAGGCTGCATCGGAAATGGGGACGGAGCATAGCGAAATGTGAGTGGAAACAAAGAAAGCGGAGAGATCTGAATGTTTGCGATGCAAATGGGAGTGTAGCGAAATCAAAGGGAGTGGATAGAACTGAAAGGTTGTGGTGCAAATGAGAGCGGAGTAAAATGGAAGAAGAAACAAAAGGTAGTGGAGAGAATGGAAAGTATGCGGCGCAAATGGGAGTGGAATAACAATAGAGTAGCAGAAACAAAAGGACTAGAGAGAATTGAAGGGATGTGGCGCAAATGGGAGCGGGGCGAAATGGTAGCGGAACCAAAGGGAGGGAAGAGAACTGTAAGGATGCATCAGAAATGGGAGCAGAGCGGAGCGAAATGGGAGTGGAAACAAAGGGAGTGGATTGAAGTGAAAGCTTGCGGCAGAAATGAGAGCAGAGCAGAACGAATTGGAATCGGAAACAACGGGAGAGAAAAGAACTGAAAGATTGCTATACAAATGGGGTTGGAGTGGAGAAAAAGGGAGTGGAGAGAACTGTAAGGTTGCGGTGCAAATGGGAGCGAAGCGGAGCAAAATGGAAGTGCAGAGAAATGATATGTTGAGGTGTAAATGGGAGCGGAGCAAAGGGAAATGGGACTGTAGAAAATGGAAAGGTTGCGATGCAAATGTGAGTGGAGTGGAATGAAATGGGAGAAGAAAAACAAGGAGTGGAGAGAACTGAAAGGCCACTGTGCAAATGGGAGTGGAGCGGAGCGAAATGGCAGTGAAGAGAACTGATATGTTGCGGTGTAAATAACAATGGAGCAAAGTGAAATGGGAGTGAAGAAAAATGAAAAGTTCCAGTGCAAATGGGAGTGGAGTGGAGCGAAATGGGAGTGGAAACAAAGGGTCTGTAGAGAACAGAAAGGTTGTGGCTAAATTGGGAGCAACGCAGAGCGAAATGGGAGTGCAGAGAACTGAAATGTTAAGGCACAAATGGGAATGGAGCTAAGCGAAATGGAAGTGGAAACAAAGGGAGTGGACAGAACTGAAAGGTTGCAGTTCAAATGGGAGTTAAGGCTAGCGAAATGGTAGGGGAAACTAATTGAGAGGAAATCAATGAAAGTTTTTGGTGCATATGGGGCCAAAGCGGAGCGAAATGGGAGTGGAACGAAAGGGAGTGGAGATAACTGAAAGGTTGCAGTGCAAATGGGAGAAGAGAAAAATGGGTGCGGAACCAAATGTAGCTGAGATAACTGTAAAGTTGCCTCGCAAATGGGAGCGGAGTGGAGCAAAATGGTTGTGGAAAGAAAGGGAATGGAGAGAACAGAAAGCCTGCAGCGCAAATGGGATCAAATCAGAGCAAAATGTGAGCGGAAACATAGGGTTAGGAGAGAATTAATATGTTGCGGTGCAAATGGGAGCAAAGCGGAGTGAAATGGGAGTGGAAACAAAAAGAGAAAAGAGAACTTAAAGGTTGAGGCGCAAAAAGGAGCGGAGCGAAATGGGAGTGCTGAGAACTAAAATATTGCGGTGCAAATAGGAGTTGAGAGGAGCAAAATGGGAGCGGAAACAAAAGGAGGGGAGAGAAGTGAAATGTTTAGGCGAGAATGGGAGTGAAATGGGAGCAGAGAAAAGTGAAAGGCTGCGGCGCAAATAGGAGCGGCGCGGAGCGAAATGGGAGTGCAGAGAACTGAATGGTTGCAGAACAAATAGGATTGGAGCAGAACAAAATGGGAGCTGAAACAAAGGACTGGAAAGAACAGAAATGTAGTGGTGCAAATAGGAGCGAAGTGGAGAGAAATAGGGGTGAAAAGAAAGTAAGTGGAGAGAAGTGAAATGTTCCGGCGAGAATGGGAGCAGTTCAAAATGGAAGTGGAGAGAAATGGAGTGGAGAGAACTGAAAGGTTGCAGAGCAAATAGGAGAGGCGCGGAACGAAATCAGAGTAGAAGCAAAGCGACTGGAGAGAACAGAAATGTTGAGGCGCAATAGGAGCGGAGTGAAGTGAAATAGGAGCGGAAACAAAGAGAGAGGAGGGAAATGAAAGGTTGCGGCGCAAATGGGAGCAGAGTGAAATGGGAGCAGAAATGAAAGGAATGGAGAGTACTGAAAGGTTGTGGCACAAATGGGAGCGGAGCGGTGCGAAATGGGAGCGTAAATAAAGGCACTGGAGAGAAAAGGAATGTTACGGTGCAAATAGGAGTGGAGTGGAGCAAAATAGGATAGGAAAAAAGGGAGTAGAGAGAAACGAAAGCTTGTGGCACAAATGTGAGCAGAGCGAAATGTGAGAGGATACAAAGGGAGAGAAGAGAACTTAAACAGTTGCACAAATGAGAGCGGCGCAAAGCGAAATGGGAGTGCAGAGAACAGAAAGATTGTGGTGCAAATAGGAGTGGATGGAGTGAAATTGGAGTGGAAACAAAAGGAGTTGAGAGAAGTTAAACGTTTAGGCAAGAATGGGAGCAGAGCAAAATGGGAGGGGAGAGAAGTGAACAGTAGAGGTGCAAATGGCATTGTAAACAAAGGGAATGGAGAGAACAGTAAGGCTGTGGTGCAAATGGGAGCAGAGCGAAATTGAAAAGAAAAAAAAGAAAGTGAAGAGAACTGTAGGGCTGCGACACTAATGGGAGCTAAGTGGAGATAAATGGGTGTGGAAACAAAGGGACTGGAGAGAAAAGAACTGTTGTGGTGCAAATAGGAGTGGAGTGGAGCGAAACTGGAGCGGAAAGAATGGGAGTGGAGTGAAGTGAAATGTTCCGGCGCAAATGGGAGTAAAATGAAAGTGGAGAGTAGTGAAAGGTTGCAGAGCAAATGGGAGCGAAGCAAAATTGGAACAGAAAAAAAGGGGGAGGTAAGAACTGTAAGGTTGTGGCGCAAATGGGAGCTAAGCAGAGTGAAATGGGAGCAGAAACAAAGGGACTGAAGAGAACAGAACTGTTGTGGAGCAAATGGGAGCGGAGCGGAGTGAAATGGGAGTAGAAACAAAAGGGAGTGAAGTGAACTGAAGGTCTGTGAAGCAAATGGGAGCTAAGCAAAGTGACATGGGAGTGGATACAAAGAGAGTGGAGAGAACAGAACTTTTGCAGCGCAAATAGGAGCAGAATAAAGCGAAATAGGAACTGAAACAAAGGGAGTGGACGGAAGTGAAATGTTCCGGCGCAAAAGGGAAGAGAACAAAATGGGAGTGGAAACAAAACGAGAGGAGAGAACTGAAGGGTTGTGATGCAAATGCTAGCGGCGAAGAGAGAAATGGGAGTGCTGAGAACTGAAAGATTGCGGCGCAAATAGGAGCGGAGTAGTGCAAAATGGGAGCAGAAACAAAGGAAGTGGAGAGAAGTGAAATGTTCTGTAGAAAATGAGAGCAGTGCAAAATGGAAGTGGAGAGAAGTGAAATGTTTCAGCGAGAATGGGAGCAAAACTGAGAGCAAATGGGAGCGGAAACAAAGGGAGTGGAGAGAGCAGAAATGTGGTAAAAATGGGAGCGGAGCAAAATTGGAGTGGACACAAAGGGAGTGGAGAGAACTGAAGGGCTGCGAAGCAAATGGAAGGGGAGATTAGGGAATTAAAGGAATTTAGAGATTAGCGGAATAAAAGGAACTGGAGGGAAAAAAACTGTTGCGGCGCAAATAAGAGCGGAGTGTAGCGAAATGGGATTAGAAAAAAAGGGAGTGGAGAACAGTGAAATTTTCCAGCGCAAATGGGAGCAAACCAAAATGGGAGTGGAGAGAAGAGAAAGGTTGTGGCGCAAATGAGAGCAGAGTGAAACTGAAACGGAAAAAAAGGGAAGGGGGAGAAATGAAAGGTGGCAGCGCAAATGAGAGCGAAGGGGAGTGAAATGGGAGTGTAAACAGAAGGACTAGAGAACAGAACTTTTGTGGTGCAAATTGGAGCAGAGTGGAGCGAAATAGGAGCAGAATCAAAGGAAGTGGAGTGAAGTGAAATGATCTGGCACAAATGGGAGTGAAATGGGAGTGGAGAGAAGTGAAAGGTTGCAGCGCAAATGGGAGCAGAGCAAAATTGGAACAGAAACAAAGGGAGTGGAGAGTACTGAAAGATTGTGGGGCAAATGGGTGCAGTGCGAAGCGAAATAGGAACGGAAAGGAAGAGAGTGGAGAGAACTGAAAGGTTGCGGTGCAAATGGGAGCAGAGCGAAATGGGAGTTGAAGCAAAGGGAGAAGAGATATCAGAAAGGTTGTGGTGCAAATGGGAGCGGCGCAGAGCAAAATGGGAGCTAAAAAAAAGGGACTGGAGAGAACAGAAATGATGCAACACAAATAGGAGCGGAGTGGAGCGAAATGGGAGCAGATAGAAAGGGAGAGGAGAGAACTGAAAGTTTGCAGCGCAAATGGGAACAAAACAGAGTGAAATGGTAGTAAAAACAATTGGAGTGGAGAGTGTTAAAAGGGTTTTGGCACAAATGGGAGCGATGCGGAGCGAAATGGGATCGGAAATAAAAGAGATGGAGAGAACTGAACGGTTGCAGTGCAAATTGAAGAGGAGCGGAGTGAAATGGTAGTGCAGAGAACTGAAAGGTTGCCGCGCAAATAGGAGTGGAGCAAAAAGAAAAGGCAGCTGAAACAAAGGATCTGGAGAGAAGAGAAACGATGCGGCGCAAATACAAGCGGAGTGGTGCGAAATTGGAGCGGAAAGAAAGAGAGTGGAGAAAACTGAACGGTTACAGCGTAAATGGGAGAGGAGCGGAGGGAAATGGGAGTGCAGAGAACTGAAACTTTGCCGCGCAAATAGGAGCGGAGCGGAATGAAATGGGAGCTGAAAGAAAGGGGCTTAAGAGAAAAGAAATGATGCGGTGCAAATGTAAGCGGAAGGGTGCGAAATAGGAGCGGAAACAAAGGGAGTGGAGAGAAATGAAAGGTTTCAGAGCAAATGGGAGAGGAGCAGAACGAAATACTAGCTGAAAGAAAAGGACTGGAGAGAACAGAAATGTCACGGAGCGAATAGTAGCGGAGTGAAGCGAAATGGGTGTGGAAGCAAACAGAGTGGAGACAAGTGAAATATTCCGGCGCAAATGGGAGCAAAATAGGAGTGGAGAGAAGTGAAAGGTTGCGGCGCAAATGGGAGCAAAGCCGAGTGAAATGGGAGCAGAAAAGAACAGAATGGAGAGTACAAAAATGTTCTGGTGCTAATGGGAGCAGAGCTGAGCAAAATGGGAGCGGAAAGTTAAATAATGGAGAGTACTGAAAGGTTGTAGCACAAATGGGAGCATAGCGAAATGGGTGCGGAAAAAAAGAGAGTGGAGAGAACGGAAAGGTTGCAAAGCAAAAGGGAGCGGAGCGGAGTGAAATGGGAGTGCAGAGAACTGAAAGATTGCCGCGCAAATAGGAGCGGAGCGGAATGAAATGGGAGCTGAAACAAAGGGGCGGGCGAGAACAGAAATGATGCGGCGCACATTTGGGCAGAGTAGTGCGAAATAGTAGCGGAAACAAAGGGAGTGGAGAGAAATGAAAGGTGGCGGGACAAATGAAAGCAGAGTAAAATGGGATGAGAAAAAAAAGGGAGAGGAGAGAACTGAAAATTTGTGGCATAAATGGGAGCGAAGTGGCGTGAAATGGGAGCGAAAACAAAGTGACTGGAGAGAACAGAACTGTTGTGGCGCAAATAGGAGCAGAGTGGAGCGAAACTGACGCGGAAAGAATGGGAGTAGAGTTAAGTGAAATGTCCAGCGCGAATGGGAGAGAAATGGGAGGGTAGAGAAGAGAAATCTTGCAGCGCAATTGAGCGGAGCAAACAAAAACAAAGGGAGATGAGAGAACTGAAAGGTTGCAGTGCAAATGGGAACAAAACGGAGTGAAACGGAAGCAAAAACAACTGGAGTGGAGTGTTCTGAAAGGTTGTCGCACAAAAGGGAGCGGTGCAGAGCGAAATGGGAACGGAAAGAAAAAGAGAGGAGAGAACTGAAAGGTTGCAGCGCAAATGGGAGAGGAGCAGAGGGAAATGGGAGTGTAGAGAACTGAAAGTTTACCACACAAATAAGAGCGGTATGGACCTAAATAAGAGCTGGAACAAAGGGAGTGGAGAGTAATGAAAGGTTGCAGTACAAATGGGAGCAGAGCGAAATGGGAGTGGAAGCAAAGGGAGAGGAGAGAACTGAAAAGTTCTGGCACAAATGGGAGTGGTGCAGAGCGAAATGGGAGCTGAAAAATGGTCTGAAGAGAACAGAAATGATGTGGGGCAAATACGAGTGGAGTGGTGCAAAATAGGAGCGGAAACAAAGGGAGTGGAGAGAACTACAAGGTTGCAGAGCAAATGGGAGCAGAGCAGAACAGAATATGAATGGTAAGAAAGGGAGTGGAGAGAATAGAAATGTTGCGGTGCCAAGAGGAGCGGAGTGGAGCAAAATGGAGGTGAAAACAAAGAAAGTAGAAAGAAGTGAAATGTTCCAGCGCAAATGGGAGCGAAAAGGGAGTGGAGAGAACTGAAAGGTTGCGATGCAAATGGGAGCTGAGTGAAATGGGAACTGAAACAAAGGGAGAGGAGTGAACTGAAAGGTTACGGAGACAACTGACAGGTTGCGGTAAAAAGGGAGCAAAGCAGAGAGATATGAGAGCGGAAAAGAACGGAATGGAAAGTACAGAAATGTTGTGGTGAGAATGCGAGCAGAGTTGAGCGAAATGGGAGCGTAAACAATGGGAGATGAAGGAACTGAAAGGTTGTGGCACAAATGAAAGCAGAGCGGAGCGAAATGGAAGTGTAGAGAACAGAAATGTTGTGCCCAATAGGAGCTGAGCAAAATGGGGATGGAACGGAAAGCAAATGGGAACCAAACGGAGTGAAACGGTAGCAAAAACAATTGGAGTGGGGAGAACTGAAAGGTTGCAGCGCAAATAGGAGTGGAGCAAAGTGAAATGTTAGTGCCAAGATCTGAAAGGTTGCCGCGCAAATAGGAGCGGATTGAAACGAAGTGAGAGTTGAAACAAAGGGGCTTGAGTGAACAGAAGTGATTCGGAAAAAATACGAGCGGAGTTTTGCGAAGTAGGAGTGGAAAAAAGGAGTGGAGAGAACTGATAGGTTGCGGCACAAATGGGAGCAAAGCAGAGTGAAATGGGTGTGGAAAAGAACGGAATGGAGGGAACAGCAAGGTTGTGGCGACAATGCGATCAGAGCTGAGCGAAATGGCAGCAGAAACAAAGGGAGAGGAGAGAACTGAAAGGTTTTGGCACAAATGAAAACAGAGTGGAGCGAATTGAGAGTAGAGAGAAGAGAAATGTTGTGGCACAAATGGGAGATGAGCGAAATGCGAAAGGAATGGAAAGGAATGGAGAGTACTGAAAGGTTGTGGCACAAATGGGAGTGGAATGGAGCGAAATGGGAGCGGAAAGAAAGAGAATGGAGAGAACGGAAATGTAGCGGCACAATAGGAGCGGAGTGGAGCGAAATAGTAGCAGAAGCAAAGGGTGTGGAGAGAAATGAATGATTGCGGCGCAAATAGGAGTGGGGTGGAGAGAAATGGGAGCGGAAACAAAGTGAGAGGAGAGAACATTGTCATGGTTTTATGATTTTTGGTACTGGTATTCCACATCATAACATCATGTAGTGCATTTAGAGTTAAAGAGTTAATGTTCCAGCTCCATGGACCATCGATAGTTCCAGGTATGCCTGTCTCAGAAGAGAAGAAGAACTCCATTCCCCAGAGGACTTTGCGATGCTTTGCGTTCTTACGTGTTTACGCTCAGAGGGAAAGATAAAAACTGTCTGCAGTCACGGGACTCTCTCTTTGCTTCGGGTCCGAGCTCGGCAGTGGGTGTTTGTTGCAGCCGTCCCCCTTCAGCGTTACCGTAAGGCCTTCGGTTTATCGGACACTCTCTCTCTTGCTCATTTTATTTGATTCATTTGCCTCAATTCCAATTATATTATATTATATTGTGTTATTTTCCTTTCTGATATCTTATTTAGTAAATTAGCTTTCCTACTCAGATCGTTGCCACTGTTTTGTTCCTGGGCCCATCTCCCTTCTCCTTTTTCCCTTTCCTCTTCCCCTTCCCCGGGGTGTGGGCCCGTGGGTCCCCTGCCTCAATTGTCACGGTACCGGGTCGAACTGTCCCGCAAACCGGTGACAAACATAAAGATTGTGGCACAAATGGGAGCGAAGCGGAGTGAAATGGGAGCAGAAAAAAACGGAATGGAGAGGACAGAATGGTTATGGCACAAATGTGAGCAGAGCTGAGTAAAATGGAAGTGGAAACAAAGGGAATGGAGAGTACTGAAAGATTGTGGCGCAAATAGGAGAAGAGTGGAGCGAAATGGGAGCGGAAAAAAAGATACTGGATTGAAGTGAAATGTCCGACACAAGTGGGAGTGAAATAAAAAAGGAGAGAAGTGAAAAATTGCAGCACAAATGGGAGGGGAGCGAAATTGGAACAGAAACAAAGTGAGAGGAGAGTACTGAAAAATTGTGGCGCAAATGGGTGCGGTGCGGAGCGAAATGGGTACAGAAAGAAAAAGAGTGGAGAGTAATGAAAGGCTGAGGCACAAACGGGAGAAGAGCGAAATGGGAGTGGAAGAAAAGGGAGAGGAGATATCAGAAAGGTTGTGGCGCAAATGGGAGCGGCACAGAGCGAAATGGGATCTAAAAAAAGGGACTGGATAGAACAGAAATGATATGGCGCAAATACGAGAGGAGTGGAGCGAAATGGGAGCGGAAAAAAAAGGGAGAGGAGAGAACTGAAAGTTTGCGGCGCAAATGGGAACAAAACAGTGAAATGATAGTAAAAACAATAAGGGTGGAGAGTGCTGAAAGGCTGTGGTACAAATGGGAGCAGTGCGAAGCAAACTGGGAACGGAACGTAAGAGAGAGGAGAGAACTCAAAGGTTGCAGCGCAAATGTGAGAGGAGCAGAGGGAAATGGAAGTGCAGAGAACTGAAAGTTTCCCACTCAAATAGGAGCGGAATGTACCGAAATAAGAGCTGGAACAAAGGGAGTGGAGAGTAATGAAAGTTTGCGGCGCAAATGGGAGCAGAGCGAAATGAGAGTGGAAGCAAAGGGAGAGGAAAGAATTGAAATGTTCTGGTGCAAATGGGAGGGGCGCAGAGCGAAATGGGAGCTGAAAAAAAGGGACTGGAGAGAACAGTAATGAAGGGGGGCAATTACGAGTGGAGTGGTGCGAAATAGGAGCGGAAACAAAGGGAGTGGAGAGAAGTGAAAGGTTCCGGAACAAATGGGAGCAAAGCAGAGTTAAATGGGAGCGGAAAAGAACGGAATGGATAGTTGTCAGCGGTTTGCGGGACAGTTTGACCCGGTACCGTGACAACTGAGGCAGGGGACCCACGGGCCCACACCCCGGAGAAGGGGGAGGGGGGAAAAAGGGAAAAAGGAGAAGGGAGATGGGCCTAGGAACAAAACAGCGGCAACGATCTGAGGAGGAAAGCTAATTTACTAAATAAGATATCAGAAAGGAAAATAACACAATATAATATAATATAATTGGAATTGAGGCAAATGAATCAACTAAAATGAGCAAGAGAGAGAGTGTCCGATAAACCGAAGGCCTTACGCTAACGCTGAAGGCAGATGGCTGCAACAAGCACCCACTGCCGAGCTCGGACCCGAAGCAAAGAGAGTCCCGTGACTGCAGACAGATTTTATCTTTCCCTCTGAGCGTAAACACGTAAGAACGCAAAGCATCGCAAAGTCCTCTGGGGAATGTAGTTCTTCTCTTCTGAGACAGGCATACCTGGAACTATCGATGATCCACGGAGCTGGAACATTAACTCTTTAACTATAAATGCACTACATGATGTTATGATGTGGAATACCAGCACCAAAAATCATAAAACCATGACATTCCACCCCTTATTCAACATCATTACATCATGCTTAATATATATATACATAAAGAAACAATGATTAACAAGCATTAAATACAAACACATACAACATACATATATACATATATACATATATACATATATACATACATATATACATATATACATATATACATGTATACATATATACAAATATACATATATACATATATACGCATATACATAGTAATAGAATTACTGAGGGCACTCTCCCCACATCAAATTCCCTTGTGGTACACACTGAACATCCCCATTCTTCTGCATCACCCACCAGGTAGACCCAGGTCCCTGAGAAAACAGATCCACAGAGAGGTTTGCCCTCCCCAGAAGCTGGAAGAACCCAAACCGCTTTTCCCAACATGTTCTTCACATGTACTACAGGGACCTTATCTCCTTCTACAGTAGGTAGAGAGCTGGATTGGGCAGGACCATCGCGATTGATGGATCCTCTGGTGTTGACCAACCAGGTGGCTTCTGATAAAATTCTTCTCCCAGTGCTTAAATGTTCCACCACCTATTGCTTTCAACATTGTTTTTAACAACCCATTGTACCTTTCAATTTTACCAGAAGCTGGTGCATGATAGGGGATATGATAAATCCACTCGATGCCATGATCTTTGGCCCAAGTATTTACAAGAGAATTTTTGAAATGAGTTCCATTATCAGACTCAATTCTCTCTGGAGTGCCGTGTCGCCATAGGACTTGTTTCTCGAGCCCTAAGATGGTGTTCTGGGCGGTAGCATGGGGTACTGCGTATGTTTCAAGCCACCCAGTAGTTGCCTCTACCATGGTGAGCACATAACGCTTACCACTGCGAGATCGTGGTAAGGTGATATAATCAACCTGCCACGCCTCCCCATATTTATACTTTTGCCATCGCCCTTCCTCCCAAAGAGGTTTCATCCTCTTGGCCTGTTTAATTGTGGCACATGTGTCACAGTCATGGATAACCTGTGCAATAACATCCATAGTTAAGTCCACC
Source organism: Cyrtonyx montezumae (assembly GCF_038088225.1). Taxonomy (NCBI): domain Eukaryota; kingdom Metazoa; phylum Chordata; class Aves; order Galliformes; family Odontophoridae; genus Cyrtonyx; species Cyrtonyx montezumae. The sequence continues at coordinate 3,712,784 of NW_027072025.1, forward strand.
CCTCGGTCTCTAGCCCACTTATATGTTGCATCTCTTCCTTGATGGCCCGAGGTCTCATGGGCCCACAGAGCTAGAAATAATTCACTTTTGTGTTGCCAGTCCAAGTCTACTTGAGCCACCTTAACTTTGGCAGCTCGATCTACCTGATGGTTATTTTGCTGCTCTTCAGTTGCCCGGCTCTTAGGAACATGAGCATCTACATGGCGCACCTTTACAACCATATTCTTTATTTGGGCAGCAATGTCTTTCCACAGTTCAGCAGCCCAAATAGGTTTACCTCTCCATTGCCAACCATTTTGTTCCCACTGTTGTAACCACCCCCATAAAGCACCATTTGCCACCATCCATGAGTCAGTGTAAAGATAAAACACTGGCCACCTCTCTCGTTCAGCAATATTTAAGGCCAGCTGGAGAGCCTTTACCTCTGCAAATTGACTTGATTCTCCTTCTCCTTCAGTGGCCTCTGCAACTCGTCGTGTGGGGCTCCACACAGCAGATTTCCATCTGCGGTGCTTACCCACAATGCGACACGATCCATCTGTGAACAGGGCATATGTCTTTTCATTGTCTGGTAGTTCATTATATGGTGGGGCTTCTTTAGCACGTGACACCTCCTCAGCTGGCGTTGTTCCAAACATTTTACCTTCAGGCCAGTCCATGATCACCTCCAGGATTCCTGGACGGTTGAGGTTCCCCATCCGAGCTCGCTGTGTAATCAGTGCAGTCCACTTACTCCAAGTGGCATCAGTAGCATGATGGGTAGAGGGAGCTGTTCCTTTGAACATCCAGCTCAGCACTGGCAGTCGAGGTGCCCGAAGGAGCTGCATTGCAGTACCGATTACTTCGGAAGCAGCTCAAACCCCCTCGTACGCGGCTAAGATCTCCTTCTCAGTTGGAGTGTAGCGCTCCTCAGACCCCCTGTACGCCCGACTCCAGAATCCAAGGGGTCGGCCTCAGGTCTCTCCAGGAGCTCTTTGCCACAAATTCCAAGTGGGACCTTCCTTTCCAGCAGCAGTGTAGAGGATGTTCTTTACACCCTGTCCTGTCCGCACTGGCCCCAGGGCCACGGCACGGGCTATCTCCTGCTTAATTTGTTCAAAAGCCTGCTGCTGCTCAGGGCCCCACACAAAATCATTCTTCTTCCGCGTCACCCGATAGAGAGGGCTCACAATGAGACTGTAGTTTGGAACATGCATTCTCCAAAAGCCCACTACACCCAGAAAAGCTTGGGTTTCTGTCTTACTGGTGGGTGGAGACATGGCAGTAATTTTGTCAATCACATCTGTTGGGATGTGAGGACGTCCATCTTGCCACTTTATACCTAGGAACTGAATTTCTTGTGCAGGCACTTTCACTTTGCTTCGCTTGTTAGCAATGCCAGCTTGTAAGAGAATTTGGATAACCTGCTCACCTTTCTCAAAGACTTCCTCTACTGTATTGCCCCATACAACAACGTCATCAATGTACTGTAGATGCTAAGGAGCACCACCCTGCTCCAATGCAGTTTGGATCATCCCATGGCAAATGGTTGGACTGTGCTTCCACCCCTGGGGCAAACGGTTCCAGGTGTACTGAACGCCCCTACAGGTGAAGGCAAACTGTGGCCTGCATTCTGTGGCCAGAGGAATTGAAAAGAAGGCATTAGCAATGTCAGTGGTGGCATACCACTTGGCTGCTTTTGACTCCAGTTCGTACTGGAGTTGTAACATGTCCGGTACAGCAGCACTCAGTGGGGGTGTGACTTCATTCAGGCCACGGTAATCTACCGTCAGCCTCCATTCTCCACTGGCTTTACGCACCGGCCATATGGGGCTGTTAAAAGGTGAGTGAGTTTTGCTGATCACTCCCTGTCTCTCTAGCTGACGGATCAGGTTATGAATGGGGAGCAAGGAATCCCTGTTGATGCTGTACTGCCGTCTGTGCACCGTTTTTGTAGCAATCGGTACCTGTTGCTCCTCCAATTGGAGCAACCACAACAGACAGACAAATCTTCTGATAGGCCAGGCAAAACAGATAGCTGCTTAATGTTGTTTGTGTCCACAGCAGCTATTCCAAAAGCCCATCGGTACCCCTTGGGATCCTTAAAGTGCCCCCTTCTGAGATAGTCTATACCGAGTATGCATGGAGCCCCCTGTCCGGTCACTATAGGATGCTTCTGCCAGTCTTTACCAGTGAGGCTTATTTCTGCATCCAACACAGACAATTCCTGAGAGCCCCCAGTCACTCCAGAGATATGGATCAGTTCTGTCCCTTTATAACTCGAAGGTATTAGAGTACACTGTGCACCAGTATCCACCAGTGCCTCATATTTTTGTGGTTCTGATGTGCCAGGCCACCAAATCCACACAGTCCAATACACTCTATTATCCCTCTCCCTCCTCTGGCTGAGGGCTGGGCCCCTCTATTGGTTACCTGTAGTGACAGGAACAACTTCACTGGTCGTTGGTCTGTGTTGTAATTCTCTCACCCGTGCTCGCAGTGCAGGGGTGGGTTTTTGATGCCATTCCTTCATATCTTCTCCATTTTCACGTAAGTAACTCCACAGAGCCGCGCGTGACATGAAGCTAGTGCTGTCATTTGCTCGAGCAGGACGGCGTTTGCTTCTGAAAGCTGCAATCTTTTCAACCCTATCAATCAGTCGGGATACTTTCTCTAACACGTCTTCCATCTGTCCTTCTAACCTTGATATGGCTGAAATGGAAGCGTGTGATGGCGGAAATTTTTGTTCAAAGTTTTGAATTGTAAGAATCAGTTCAAAAACTGGGGGTTTTCTGTCTTGGTCCTCATAGCTGTTGAATGTTTTCACTAGTGTACCAGCGTACCTTTCTGGTGCTGTTTTTGAAAGCTTCTGACATATTTCAGGTGTACTCCTTACTTTCTCTGGATCATGGTCCCGATCTTCAGGATCAAACGTGGGATCATACAGCATTTCCGCCACAGCTGTTTCTCTCAAATACTGGATGCCTTCCTCAATAGTTTTCCATCTTTTCACTTTAGGTGCCAGGTCACTCTTGTAGGGATATCTTTTTTTCACAGCTACTCACATTCGTTGCCAGAGGCTGGCGATTCCATCCATATACCTGCTGATCCCTCTGTCGACAGCTGGGTCACGGGCAATGTTTCGTAGTTGTCGAGCTTCGTTACTGTCGAGGGACACGCTGTTGGCCCCGTTGTCCAAACACCGAAGCAACCAAGTGACAATACTCTCATCTTGACGTCGAATAAACTCCTTTCTTGAGCCTTGAATCTCAGACATTTTCATGTGTCCACAAAACGTGGTAACTTTGACTCTCTCATCATCCTCATCATCACTATGTCCATGCCTCTCACTTTTCATTGTTGCCTTTCTTGGTGGTGGTGGTGCTGAGGACCCCCCCTCGCCTGGATCTTCCTCTTCTTTCACCACCTCTTCTTTGCGTTCTAGGCATGAGGACACACGTTTCCATTTCTGGCCTTCCACCGGGGCAATCGACTCTGATACGGGTGCTTTCTCTGGCTGGGTAGATGTGCCTGGGAGGTTTTCCTCTTTGGTCTGAGCCTCAGTTTGGACACTCTCTCTCTCCAGAACAGTATATATACCTCAGTAAGCATAAGCCAAGCCCCAGATAAGCTGTTCCACCTCAGATCTTTCTGAGCCGCAACACCCATTACTCAGATACAGGCCTAGCTCCTCAGGATCCTGCAAGTGTTCAGGAGTAAAATCCCATGGCACTGGGGGACCCCATGCTTCTAATTTCTTTCCTAAAACTCTCCACTTTCCCTGCCATTCAGCATTCTCTGTTTCTGGGAAAAGCTTCCTCCATGCGATGTAAAATCCTATTACAGAGAGTACGTTCAGGAGGACTAATATCCCAAATGCTAACATAGTCCCTATGCTGTAATCTTGAAAATTCATAAGGAACGGAGAGGAGAACCTGGACACCCATTCAAATATTGTTTGGTTTGTTAACATGGTATCATTTGTTACATTATCCGGGGTGCCCAGGTATCTGGTAGATTCCACCATACTGCTTTTAGTTTGTCATATAGGGACCAGGCTCCACAGATCAGACTGGCAAGCTTAACCAAGTTCCAGTACGTTTTGAGCATTAAAAGGGAAAAAGCAATGAAATACAATCCCTGTAAGGGCAGTTTTAACAGAAACAGTAAAAACATTTTTTTTCTTTTACTCAAACAAGCCGGCAGCACCCGAAAAGTTTACAAATATCCCAGAAGAACTGGAAGTACGCCTGGATTTCAAGGTCGTGTTTTGCCATACAGGACCTGCAGTACAGATAAGCTTCCTAACAGAAGACAGAGATTCACTCTAAAAGTATGTCTCTGTCCGGCTAAGGCAGCTAGTTTTGTCCCACGTTGGGCGCCAAAATTGTCAGCGGTTTGCGGGACAGTTTGACCCGGTACCGTGACAATTGAGGCAGGGGACCCACGGGCCCACACCCCGGGGAAGGGGGAAAAAGGGAAAAAGGGAAAAAGGAGAAGGGAGATGGGCCTAGGAACAAAACAGCAGCAACGATCTGAGGAGGAAAGCTAATATACTAAATAAGATATCAGAATGGAAAATAACACAATATAATATACTATAATTGGAATTGAGGCAAATGAATCAAATAAAATGAGCAAGAGAGAGAGTGTCCGATAAACCAAATGCCTTACGCTAACGCTGAAGGCGGACGGCTGCAACAAACACCCACTGCCGAGCTCGGTCCCGAAGGGAAGAGAGAGTCCCGTGACTGCAGACAGTTTTTATCTTTCCCTCTGAGCGTAAACACGTAAGAACGCAAAGCATCTCAAAGTCCTCTGGGGAATGGAGTTCTTCTTCTCTTCTGAGACAGGCATACCTGGAACTATCGATGATCCAAGGAGCTGGAACATTAACTCTTAAACTCTAAATGCACTACATGATATTATGATGTGGAATACCAGCACCAAAAATCATAAAACCATGACAAGAGTACAGAAAGGTTGTGGCGCAAATGCAAGCAGAGCTGAGCAAAATGGGAGCTAAATAAAAAGGGAGAGGAGAGAACGGAATGGTTTTGGCGCAAATGAAAGCAGAGCGGAGCGAATTGGGAGTGGAGAGAACAGAAATGCTGCGGCGCAAATGGGAGCAGAAGGAAATGGGAGCCGAAAGGAAAGGAATGGAGAATACGGAAAGGTTGTAGCACAATTCGGAGGGGAGCAAAGCGAAATGGGTGTGAAAGGAAAGGGAGTAGAGAGAACTGAAGAGCTGCAGCGCAAATGGGAGCGGAGCGCAGTAAAATTGGAGTGCAGAGAACTGACTGATTGCCGCGCAAATAGGACCTGAGCAAAACGAAATGGGAGCTGAAACAAAGGGGCAGGAGAGACCAGAAATGTTGCAGCGCTGATATGAGCGGAGTGGTGCGAAAATGGATCGGAAACAAAGGGAGTGTAGAGAGATGAATGGTGGCTGAGATAAAAAGGGACTGGAGAGGACTGATAGGTTGCAATGCAAATGGGAGCTAAGCAGAGCAAAATGGGAGTGCAGAGAACTGATAGGTTGTGGTGTAAATGGGAGCAGAGCAAGGTGAAATGGGACTGTAGGGAACTGAAAGGTTGCAGCACAAATGGGAGTGGAAATGGAGCGAAATGGTTGTGGAAACAAAGGGAGTTGATAAAACTAAATGTTTGCGGTTCAAATGGGAGTGGAGCGAAATCAAATATAGGATAGAACTTAAAGATTGTGCTGCAAATGGGAGCGGAGCAAAACGGGAGAAGAAACAAAGGGAGTGGAGAGAACGGAAATTTTGAGGTGCAAATGGGAGCGGAAGAACAAAATAGTAGCAGATAAAAAGGGACTGGAGAGAACTGAAGGTATGTGGTGCAAATGGGAGCGGAGCGCAGTGAAATGGGACTGGAAACAAAGAAAGAGGAGAGAACTGAAAGGTTGCAACGCAAATGGGAGCTGAGAAAAATGGGTGCGGAACCAAATAGAGTTGAGAGAACAGTAAGGTTGCGGTGCAAACGGGAGCGAAGCGAAATAAAATGGGAGTGCAGAAATCTGATATGTTGTGGTGTAAATGGGATTGGAGCAAAGTGAAATTGGACTGTAGGGAACTGAAAGGTTGCGGCGTAATGGGAATGGAGCGAAATGGGAGCGGAACCAAAAGGAATGGAGATAACTGATAGGTTGCTATACAAATGGGACCAAAGCTGCGCAAATTGGGAGCAGAACAGAAACAATGGGAGTGAAGAGAACTGAAAAGATGCAGCACAAATAGGAACGGATCAGAACTAAATGGGAAGGTTAGAAAAGGGAGTTAAGAGAACTAAAAGGTTGCGGTGCAAACGGGTGCGAAGCGAAGCAAAATGGGAGTGCAGAGAACTGATATGTTGCGATGCAAATGGGAGTGGAGCAGAAGCAAAGTGATTGCAGAGAAATGAAAGTTTGCAGAGCAAATGAGAGCGGCGCAAAATGGGAGTGGAAACAAAGAGAGAGGAGATAACTGTAAACTTGCAGCACAAATGGCAGCAGATCAGAGCGAAACGGGAGCAGAAACTAAGAAAGTGGAGAGATATGAAAGGTTGCGGTGCAAAAAGGAGAGGAGTGAACTGGGAGCGGAAACAAAAGGGAGTGGATTGAACTGCAAGTTTGCGGCGCAAATGGGAATGGAGTTGAGGGAAATGGGAGTGTAGAGAACTGAAAGGTTACCGAGCAAATGGGAGTGGAGCGAAATGGGAGCGGAAACAAAAGGAGTGGAGAGAAATGAAAGGTTGAATCGGAAATGGGAGCGGATTAGACCAAAATATGAGTGGAAAAAAAAGAAAGCGGAGAGAACTGAATGCGGTTCAATTGGGAGTGGAGTGAAATCAATTAGAGAGGATAGAAATTAAAGGCTGTGGTGCAAATGGGAGCGGAGCAAAATGAGAGAAGAAACAAAGGGAGTGGAGAGAACTGAAGGGCTACGAAGCAAATTTGAGCGAAAGAACAAAATAGTAGCAGAAAAAAAAAGACTGGACAGAACTGAATGTATGTGGCACAAATGGGAATGGAGCGATATGGTAGAGGAACCAAATGGAGGGAAGAGAAATGTAAAGTTGCATCAAAAATGTGAGCAGAGCTGAGCGAAATGGGAGTGGAAACAAAGAGAGAGGAGAGAACTGATAGGTTGCAGTGCAAATGGGTGCAGAGCGAAATGGGAGCAAAGCAGGGTGAAATGGGAGTGGAAACAAAGGGACTGGAGGGAACAGAAACGTTGCCGCGCAAATACTAACAAAGTGGAGCGAAATGGGAGCGGAAACAAAGGCAGTGGAGAGAAATGAAAGGTTGCGGCGCAAATGGGAGCGGAGCGGAGTGAAATGGGAGTGGAAAGAAAAGGACAGGAGAGAACTGAAAGGTTGCAGCACAAATGGGAGCGGAAATGAACGAAATGGGAGCGGAAAAAAAGGGACTGGAGAGAACAGAACTGTAGCGGTGCAGATAGGAGCGGAGTGAAGCAAAATAGTATCGGAAACAAAGGGAGTGGAGAGAAACGAAATGTTGCGGCGCAAATGAAAGCAGAGCAAAATGGGAGCAGAAACAAAGGGAGAGAAGAGAAAATAAAGGTTTTGGCGCAAATGGAAGCGGTGCGGAGCAAAATGGGAGTGCAGAGAACTGAACGATTGCAAAGCAAAGTGGAGTAGAGCGGAGCGAATTGGGAGCAGAAACAAAACGAGTGGAGAATTGATATGTTTAGGCGTGAATGGGATTAGTGCAAAATTGGAGTGGAGAGAACTGTAAGGTTGCAGTTAAAACGGGAGCAGAACGAAATTGTAGCAGAAAAAAAAAGGGAGTGGGGATAACTGTGGGGCTGCCAAGCAAATGGGAGCTAAGCGGAGTGAAATAGGAGTGGAAACAAAGGGACTGGGGAGTACAGAACTGTTGTGGAGCAAATAAGAGCAGAGTGGAGCAAAATGGGAGCGGAAACAAGGGGAGTGGAGTGAAGGCCAATGTTCCAGTGCAAATGGGTGCGTAATGGGAGTGGAGAGAAGTGAAAGGTTGCAGCGCAAATGGTAAGAAAATGGTGTGAAATGGTAGCTAAAACAATCAGAGTGGAGAGTACTGAAAGGTTGTGGCGATAATGGGTGTGGTGCGTAGCGAAATGTAACGGAAAGAATGGAAGTGGAGAGAACAGTAATGTTGCAGTGCAAATGGGAGCAGAGCGGAACGAAATGGGAGCGGAAATAAAGGGACTGGAGAGAACAGAAATGTTGCGGCACAAATAGGAGCGGAGCGGAGCGGAGCGAAATGGGAGAGGAGAGAACTGAAAGGTTGCAGTGCAAATGAGAGCAGAGTGAAATGGGAGCGGAAATGAAAGGAATGGAGTGTACTGAAAGGTTATGGCACAAATGAGAGCGGAGCGAAATGTGAGCGGATACAAAGGGAGAGAAAAGAAAAGAAAGTTTGTGGTGCAAATGGAAGCTGGGCAGAGCGAAATGGGAGTGCAGAGAACTGTAAGATTGCGATGCATGTAGGAGTGGAGCAAAGCAAAATGGGAGCGGAAAGAAAAGGTGTGGAGAATTGAAATGTTTAGGTGAGAATAGGAGCCGAGTAAAATGGGAGTGGAGTGAAGAGAAATGTAGAGGCGCAAATAGGAGCGGCGCAGAGCAAAATAGGAGTGCAGAGAACTGAAAGGTTGCCGCAAAAATGAGAGCTGAGAGGTACGAAATGGGAGCTAAAACAAAGGAACTGGAGAGAAAAGAAATGTAGTGGTGCAAATAGGAGAGGAGTGGAGTGAAAAAGTTGCAGAAACAAAGAGAGAGGAGAGAAATGAAAGGTTGTGGCGCAAATGGGAGCAGAGCAAAATGGGAGCGAAGCGGAGTGAAATGGGAGTGGAAACAAAGGGACTGGATGGAACAGAAACGTTGCCGCGCAAATACTAACAAAGTGGAGCGAAATGGGAGCGGAAACAAAGGCAGTGGAGAGAAATGAAAGGTTGCGGCGCAAATGGGAGCAGAGCTAAGCAAAATGGGAGTGGAAACAAAGGGAGTGTAGAAAACTAAATGGCTGCAGTGCTAATGAGATCGAAGCAAAGCAAAATGAAATTGCAGAGAAAAGATATATTGCGGTGTAAATGGGAGCAGAACAAAGTGAAAGGGGACTGAAGTGAAATGAAAGGTTGCAGCGCAAATGGGAGCGGAGCAAAATGGGAGTGGAACCAAAAGGAGTGGAGAGAACTGTAAGGTTGCATCGGAAATGGTAGCGAAGAGGAGCAAAATGGGAGCGGAAACAAAGGGTCTGTAGAGAAGAGAGATGTAGCGGTGCAAATAGGAGCGGAGTGGAGCGAAAACGTTGCGGAAACAAAGAGAGAGGAGAGAAATGGAAGTTTGTGGCGCAAATGGGAGCGGAGTGAAATGGGAGTGGAAACAAAGGGACTAGAGGGAACAGAAATGTTGCCGCGCAAATACTAACAAAGTGGAGCGTAATGGGAGCGGAAACAAAGGCAGTGGAGAGAAATGAAAGGTTGCGGCGCAAATGGGAGCGGAGCGGAGTGAAATGGGAGTGGAAAGAAAAGGACAGGAGAGAACTGAAAGGTTGCAGCACAAATGTGAGCGGAAATGAACGAAATGGGAGCGGAAAAGAAGAGACTGTATAGAACAGAACTGTAGCGGTGCAAATAGGAGCGGAGTGGAGCAAAATAGTATCGGAAACAAAGGGAGTGGAGAGAAACGAAATGTTGCGGCGCAAATGAAAGCAGAGCAAAATGGGAGCAGAAACAAAGGGAGAGAAGAGAAAATAAAGGTTTTGGCGCAAATGGAAGCGGTGCGGAGCAAAATGGGAGTGCAGAGAACTGAAAGATTGCAAAGCATAGTGGAGTGGAGCGGAGCGAATTGGGAGCGGAAACAAAACGAGTGGAGAATTGATATGTTTAGGCGTGAATGGGATTAGTGCAAAATTGGAGTGGAGAGAACTGTAAGGTTGCAGTTAAAACGGGAGCAGAACGAAATTGTAGCAGAAAAAAAAAGGGAGTGGGGATAACTGTGGGGCTGCCAAGCAAATGGGAGCTAAGCGGAGTGAAATAGGAGTGGAAACAAAGGGACTGGGGAGTACAGAACTGTTGTGGAGCAAATAAGAGCAGAGTGGAGCAAAATGGGAGCGGAAACAAGGGGAGTGGAGTGAAGGCCAATGTTCCAGTGCAAATGGGTGCGTAATGGGAGTGGAGAGAAGTGAAAGGTTGCAGCGCAAATGGTAAGAAAATGGTGTGAAATGGTAGCTAAAACAATCAGAGTGGAGAGTACTGAAATGTTGTGGCGATAATGGGTGTGGTGCGTAGCGAAATGTAACGGAAAGAATGGAAGTGGAGAGAACAGTAATGTTGCAGTGCAAATGGGAGCAGAGCAGAACGAAAAGGGAGCGGAAATAAAGGGACTGGAGAGAACAGAAATGTTGCGGCACAAATAGGAGCGGAGCGGAGCGGAGCGAAATGGGAGAGGAGAGAACTGACGAGAGAACTAAACTTCATGTTTAGGCGTGAATGGGATTAGTGCAAAATTGGTGTCACGGTGTTGTCCATGACAGTAACCCAAGGGAAACCGAGAAGGGAGAGGGGAGAGAAAAAAAAACTGCGTCAGTGGCCGCGCGGCCGCCTGAGCAGAGCCGCGCTCCGGGAAGGGGAGGGGGAAACAGCGGGAAGAGATGGGTCTACAAGAAAACAACGGCACGATCTGAGAAGGAACGGTAACTTTACTAAATCTAATAAAATTGAACAATTGAGAGAGAGATAAAAATTTCCAACCCAAAAGCTGTGAGCTTACGTTAAGGAGGACCTGCAGGGGAAGCACACGTGCTGAACCTCCATGGCAGCCTAGAGCAATGCGCCCAGACCGAGCGCCAACTCGCATCCGGTGCGGAGGTCCGCCCCTCCCCTCTGCTGCTCCCCCAGCATTAACTCCTTAACTGCTGCATGATGCTCTGATGTGGAATACCGGCATCAAAACCACAAAACCACAACATTCCACCCCTTTTTCCTCATCATCACATCATGCTTAACACACATCTATACATAACCAAACAGTAATAACATAAGTTACATAGAAACATATATATATATACATACATACACACGTAATTACAGACTGCATTCCCCCAGCATCAAATTCCCTTGTGGGACACACTGGACGTCCCCATTTTTATCCATTACCCACCAGGTGCACCTAGGTCCCTGCGCAAAAACGGTTCCACGGAGGGGTTTGCCCTTTCCAGAGGCTGGAAGGACCCACACCGCTTTTCCCAACATGCTCCTCACATGTACCACAGGGACCTTATCTCCCTCTATGGTCTGTAGGGAGCTGGACTGTGTAGGACCCTCTCGGTTGACTGATCCCCTAGTGTTGACCAGCCAGGTGGCTTCTGCCAGATGCTTCTCCCAGTGCTTGAATGTCCCACCACCCATTGCTCTCAACGTGGTTTTTAACAACCCGTTGTAGCGCTCGATCTTACCAGCAGCTGGTGCATGGTAGGGTCTCTAGCCCACTTATAGGTCGCATCCCTTCCTTGATGGCCTGAGGTCTCATGGGCCCACCGAGCTAAAAATAGCTCTCCTTTGTTCTGCCAGTCCAAATCGATCTGAGACACCTCAATTTTGGCAGCTAGATCTACCTGATGGTTATTTCTCTGCTCTTCAGTAGCTCAATTCTTGGGCACATGAGCATCTACATGGCGCACCTTTACACCCAGCCTTTTTGTTCGGGCAGCAATGTCTTTCCACAGTTCAGCAGCCCAAATAGGTTTACCCTTCTGTTGCCAGTTGTCCTGTTCCCACTGCTGCAACCACCCCCATAAAGCGTTTGCCACCATCCAAGACTCAGTATAAAGATATAGCATGGGCCACCTCTCCCGTTCAGCCACATCTAAGGCCAGCTGGACAGCCTTTACGTCCGCAAATTGGCTTGACTCTCCTCCTTCGGTGGCCTCTGCAACTCGTCGTGTGGGGCTCCACACAGCAGCCTTCCATCTGCGATGCTTCCCAACAATACGACACGATCCATCAGTGAAGAGGGCATACGTCTTTTCATTCTCTAGTAGTTCGTTATATGGTGGGGCCTATTTAGCACGTGGTATCTCCTCTGATGGGGATGTTCCAAATTTCTTGCCTTCAGGCCAGTCCATGATCACCTCCAGGATTCCTGGACGGTTGAGGTTCCCCATCCGAGCTCGCTGTGTAATCAGTGCAATCCACTTACTCCAGGTGGCATCAGTAGCATGATGGGTGGGGGGAACCTTTCCTTTGAACATCCAATTCAGCACTGGTAGTCGAGGTGCCAGGAGGAGCTGTGTCTCAGTACCAATTACTTCAGAGGCAGCCCGAACCCCCTCGTATGCAGCCAAAATCTCCTTCTCAGTTGGAGTGTAGCACTCCTCCAAACCCCTGTACGCTCTGCTCCAAAATCCAAGGGGTCGGCCTCGGGTCTCCCCAGAGGCTCTTTGCCACAGACTCCAAGTGGGACCTTTCTCTCCAGCAGCAGTGTACAGGATGTTTTTCACATCCTGTCCCAACCAAACAGGCCCCAGGGCCACAGCACGGGCTATCTCCTGCTTAATTTGCTCAAAGGCCTGCTGCTGTTCAGGACCCCATGCAAAATTATTCTTTTTCCGAGTCACTTGATAGAGGGGGCTTACTATGAGGCTGTAGTTTGGGATGTGCATCCTCCAAAAACCTACTACACCTAGAAAAGACTGTGTCTCTTTCTTGCTAGTGGGTGGTGACATACTGGTGATTTTGTCAATCACATCTCCTGGAATGTGACGACGTCCATCTTGCCATTTTACTCCCTGGAAATGAATTTCTTGGGCAGGTCCCTTCACTTTGTTCCGTTTAATAGCAAAACCAGCACCCAGAAGAATTTGGATTATTCACTCTCCTTTTTTAAAAACTTCCACTGCTGTATCACCCCACACAACAATGTCATCAATATACTGGAGGTGCTCAGGTGCCCCACCCTGTTCCAGTGTGGTTTGAATCAGCCCATGGCAGATGGTTGGGCTGTGTTTCCACCCCTGGGGCAAAAGGTTCCAGGTGTACTGAACGCCCCTCCAGGTGAAAGCAAACTGTGGTCTGCACTCTGTGGCCAAAGGAATAGAAAAGAATGCATTGGCAATGTCAATAGTGGCATACCACTTGGCTGCCTTTGACTCCAGTTCATATTGCAGCTCCAACATATCTGGCACAGCAGCACTCAGTGGGGGTGTGACTTCATTCAGGCCACGGTAATCTACCGTCAGCCTCCATTCTCCACTGGCTTTACGCACCGGCCATATGGGGCTGTTAAAAGGTGAGTGAGTTTTGCTGATCACTCCCTGGCTCTCTAGCTGATGGATCAAGTTATGAATGGGGAGCAAGGAATCCCTGTTGGTGCGGTACTGCCGTCTGTGCACTGTTTATGTAGCGACAGGTACCTGCTGCTCTTTCACTTTCAGTACCCCCACAACAGACAAATCTTCTGACAGGCCAGGTAAAACAGACAGCTGCTGAATGTTGTCTGCATCTACAGCAGCTATTCCAAAAGCCCATCGGTACCCCTTGGGATCCTTGAAACGTCCCCTTCTGAGATAGTCAATACCGAGTATGCATGGATCCCCCTGTCCAGTCACTATGGGATGTTTCTGCCAGGTTTTACCAGTGAGGCTTATTTCTGCCTCCAACACAGACAGTTCCTGAGAACCCCCAGTCACTCCAGAAATATGAATCAATTCTGTCCCTTTATAACTCGAGGGCATCAGAGTGCACTGTGCACCAGTGTCCACCAGTGCCTTATATCTTTGTGGCTCTAATGTGCCAGGCCATCTAATCCACACAGTCCAATACACCCTATTATCTCTTTCCCACCCCTGGCTGTGGGCAGGGCCCCTCTATTGGTTACCTGCAGTGACGGGAGCAATTTCATTGGTGGCTGATCTCTGCTGTAGTTCTCTCACCCGTGCTCGCAGTGCGGGAGTGGGTTTTTTATGCCACTTCCTCATGTCCTCTTTGTTTTCTCGTAAGAAGCTCCACATGGCCACACGTGACATGATGTTACTGCCGTCATTTGCTCGTGCAGAGGGGCGGTTGCCTTTGGTGGCCGAGACTTTCAACAGTTTGATCAATTGCTTCATCAGATTCTTTGGGTCATGCTCGTCTTCATCAGGTGTTTCCAATACTGACACAGGTTCATCCCTATTCATCAGTAATGACAGTTCCTCCAGTATAGTTTTCTGTGTCTCCTTAATCTCACCTACTTCTTCTGCTACTATAGCTGCAATGGAAGCACGTGATGGTGGAAACTGTTGTTCAAAGTTTTGGAGTGTAATAGTTAATTCATAAACTGGGAGTCTTCTGTCTTGACCCTCGAATCTATGGAACATTGCTACCAGTGTACTTGCGTACCTCTCTGGTGCTGTTTTTGAGAGCTTGCGATATACATCAGGTGTGCACCTTACTCTATCAGGATCACGGTCCTGGTGTGGATTGTTAGGGACGAAATTGGGATCATACAGCATCTCTACTACGGCTGTTTCTCTCAAAAATTGGATGCCTTTCTCCACGGTGTTCCATCTTTCCACCTTAGGCTCCAGATCATCTTTGTAAGGGTATCTATCCTTTACAGCCACTAGGACTCGTTCCCAGAGGGTAGCGACTCCATTCAGACATCTGCCAATTCCTCTGTCGATAGCTGGGTCTCGGGCAATGCTTGCCAGTTGGCAGGCTTCGCTGCCATCTAGGGACACGCTGCTGGCACCTCTGTCCCAACACCGCAGCAACCAGGTGACAATAGATTCACCCAAGCGCCGTACAAACTCCTTTCTTGAATCTTGTATTTCAGTCATCTTTAGGGGCCGACGAGTAGTGGTAACAGTGACTCCATCATCATCGCTGTCTTCTCCATGTCTCTCACTTTTCTTAGTGGCCTTTTTAGGTGGTGGTGGTGGTGGTGGTGGTGCTGAGGAGGGCCCCTCGCCTGGATCTTCCTTTTTTTTCTCGTCTTCTTCTTTCCGTTCTAGGCGCGAGGACGGCCGTGTCCATTTCTGGCCTTTTACAGGGGCAACAGACACTGATACCGGTGCTTCCTGTGATTGGTCAGGTCTAACTTCGAGGTTTTCGTTTTTGCTTTGGACCTTGGTTTGGAAACCATTTCTCTCCAGAATATCAATTATGGCTCGATAAGCACAAGCCAGACCCCAAACAATACATTCCTTCTCAGATCGTCCTGAGTCACATGACTCCTTACCTAAACACTCACTGAATTTCTCAGGATCCCACAGGTGCTCAAGATCAAAATTGCATAACAAGGGGGGTCCCCACGCTTCTAATTTCTTTCCTAATTTTTTCCACCTTCCCTGCTGTTATAAATAGATTCAACGGACTAGGAATCAAAAATTCAACTATTGAATTTTATTAATCAAATTGAGCAAAGAGCAAAGAGGCAATGCAGCGCTGGGCGACAGGGGACTCTGCGTTCCACCAACTGTCGCAACAATTGAACCAATACCCGATCCTTTTATACAGTCCGTCTTCCGTATACGTGTCCTTGATCCAGTTGTTGTTAGGGGGTCTTCTTCTGCCTCCCGGTGGTCGTATGGGTTGAAGTAAGTAATCTTCCTCTTGACCTTGTCTGGTGGTTTTACCTTCTCTGGTATGTTATTCATATGAACAAATCTCATTGGTTAATTGCATAATCACTAGTCCTTGAGCACTTGAGCGTGTTTAGGCTAGCTCCCGGTTTTTGTGCAAGTTTTGTGTTTTCGCAAGCTAGGCTTCTTTATAGTAGTGTCTATCCTTTGTGGCAAGTGTTTTCGCATGCTAAGCTTCTTTATACGTTACATGCTAAATCACAAACTACAGTTACTTATTTACAGGTTCCTTCCCTCTTACCACGAACAAAAAGATTACTTTCTCACAATTCCCTCCTTTTTCTTTTATTACTATTTTTGTTCGTGGTATCCCTGTACCTCTCTTTCATTAAGCTCCAGATAATCCCCTGTCCTTGTTTCATGGAGGGGCTCATATTTGGCCCTCAAGAGCATCAAATGGAAAGCCTCTAATCTCCTTTTCACTATAGAGATTAGTTTATTGAAAATACAAGGCCCAAAGGTTAACACTAGGATCAGTAGTATTAAAGGACCCGCTATAGTGGACAAAAGGGTTGTCATCCATGGGGAGCGATTGAACCAAGATTCATACCAACTTTGTTGCTCTTCTCGTTCCCTTCTCCTCTGTTTTAGTTGTTTTCGTAACTCTGTCATGGTGTCAATTACTACCCCAGTATGATCTGCATAAGTGCAACATTCTTCCCTTAGAGCTACACACAGTCCTCCTTGTTGTAAGAATAGAAGATCCAGTCCTCTTCGATTTTGGAGTACTACCTCTGATAAGGACCTGACTGATTTCACTAATGCATCTATTGCCTTCTCAATTTGGCTTAGATCCTCATCTACTGTGTGTCTCAAGTCCTTGAATCCCTGTTGTTGGGTTACTAGAGATGCTACCCCAGTTCCCATCCCTGCTCCCCCAACACCTAATAGCACTGCTATTGTTAGTGCAGTGAATGGTTCTCTTTTTATTAGATGGTATTCCGGGGTAATCTGACGCTCATATACATAATCCTTAGGATGATATGATATTCGGGGAAGAATTAAAACTTGTATGCAATATTCTGATGTCTCGTTAAAATTATCAGTCGACAAGCATGGAGTAACTCCCAGGTTATTACAAATCCATTTTGTGTTAACTGCAGGAATGAGCCATTTGGCTGGCTTTTTCGGATCTGAGATTGATACCTTTACTTGGCAAAGGTGTTTTCTTTTTTCGGGTATACTTCCTACACACATTCCTTTGCCTTTCACCTGTGCCATTGATAATCCAGGTGTATTTTCTTTTCCCTTTCTCCAAACACATTCCCTGGGGTTTGTTCCATTACTTCGTCCTGGCTTAGCAGGGGATCCTACGGCTTCATAAAAGGGCGGTCTTGCTATATAGCACAACCAACATCCCTCAGTTAGATTTGGGTGAGTCTCATTTAGGACTTTAAATGTGGCCTGCATTATTTTCCACAGTGCGTTATATTCTTGAGTGGACTGATCATCTGGCCAATTAGTGGATTCGTTTTCACTCTGGGTCTCTTTTACTCCTGGGGTTATATTATTAGGACGCTTTGTTGTGCTCGTCAGACTTTCAATGTTAGCAACTGGATTGGGTCCTATAGGTACTGGGTCATGTGAGACTGATTCCTTTTTTATGAGGAAGTATCCTCCCCGGTCTTTTCCAGATTCCCATAACCTGGCTCCCCAAAGTTTTCCCGTCAACCATACTGGATCATTAAGTCGATCCCTGATAACATCGATTTGTATTGCCTGGCAATTACCAATGCTTACTGGTGCACTACTCCATGATTCTATTACAGGAGGGTTACAACCGCGGGGGAACCACCCGAGAGTTATATATTTATCCCGTTCCCCTCCGGGGGTAAATCCATGAGCTACTGTCTCACAACCCCAATATCCACAAAAATAATGTCCAGGATAATTACAGTAAGGTTTCCCAGGGTTGGATGCAGGGCAAAAATAAAATCCGATCCTGTTTAAGCAAGGTTCTACCGGAATAATGTCGCAGGGGTTGCATCTAAATGAGGGACTTCCTGAGGTTATGACTACATGGAGGACCCGATGATCTTTCCATCTTATTAATGACCATTTGAAAGGTTCATGGCTTTCATGATTTGTCTCTGCTGTTACAATAAGGGGTCCTATAAGTTCTTTAATCATACATAATTTGAGAGCTAGGAGAAGTCCACTGCTGGATTTATTTAGCTTTTCGCCATTCTTTCTTTTCTTATTCCCAATGCTGTTCCCCATCCAGCCTTGGGTCTCCAAAAGTTCTGGTGCCATCTCAGTGTTTACGTTCCATGGGAGTTCCCTGTTTCCGCCTTTTATCCCTCTGCCTCGCCCGCCAACCAGGTTGCTGCTGGCTGCGGGGTAACCCATCTTCACGGCAGCAAGGATCTCAGGGGCAGGTATCACTCCTCTCTCCTTCCGGTGGTGAGGTATTACACTGAGGTTCCTTTGTGCACTTTATTTTTATAATACTTATGTTGGGTGGACCCAAAGGCTCATCGGGGTGATGATAGTAAGATTCAGAATTTATTTCTTCAAAATATATCTATCACTAAATTGGGGATCCCACTTGTAACTTTCGAGCTGCCACCTTCCGGTTCGGGACCGGAGCAGTCAGCTCGCGCTGCCCCTCCCAACAGGGCTGACACATACGCCTAGGAGCCCTCCCTTTTCCAGCAGTGAACTTACCACAACTCTTTACAAATTTCACAACAGGAGCAAGCAATAAGTGACAATTGCAATTTAGTCATTTACAGATCGCCCCTATATCATTATGTCTTGCGTTATTTTAGTTTTCCCTATAGGGTTAACATGCAAACCCTTCTAGATATTTACTCAGTCAATCCCTACATCTGTGCATCAATTATATTCAGGGCAAATTTGGTAGACTGACCTCACTTAAAGTTCCATCAAACATTTGTCCTTCAAGTTTTAGGAAATGATTTTCATTCTTCTCTATACATAAACACAAATTCCTTTCCCACACTTAACGACTTTCCATAAGTAATACACAATTAATGACAAAATTAATGCTATCACAAACCCTATTAAACACTGTACAGCGAAGGGTAGGTGTTCAAACCATGCCCCAATCATTTTGCTTCTTCAGGTAGATTGAGATTTCATCAAAGAGATTATATTGGTCTTCTTCAATTGTTCACAGAGGTCCCTGTGATGAAACAAATTCCCCAGATTAAGTTTTGTTTATTTCGATTTTCTGGACAACGTTATCTTCAGATCCCCTGCTGGGCTAGTGACTTCCCATTCATTGTTTTCTACTGGACCTTTAACACGACTGGCGTGTGTCCATCCTTTTTCTGCAGTTCGAACTGCCGTATTAGTGGTTAAGAGTACTAAATAGGGTCCCTCCCAACGGGGTTGTAAAGTGGCTTCTTTCCATGATTTTATAAGAACCCAATCTCCTGGTTTAATCTGATGTAGTTTAATATCAAGAGGAGGTCTTTGGGTTATTTGACCTCTTTCCCACAACTCTTGTCTGTATTTCATTAATTCACTGATATAGGTATTAATGGTCTTATCCAAGATATTTGGATGATCATTAGGAACTCCTGCATCGTAAGGCATTCCATATAACATTTCGAAAGGAGATATTCCAATATCGGCCCTAGGTTGTGCCCTAATATTTAACAATGCTAAAGGGATACATTTTATCCATGAGAGTTTAGTTTCTAGTGTCAGTTTTGCCAATTGCTTTTTCAACTCTCCATTCATCCGTTCCACACGCCCCGAGCTTTGGGGATGCCAAGGAGTGTGTTCTTCCCACTTTATTCCCAGGGCTTCCGTCAAGTTCTTTATAATTTTAGATGTAAAGTGGGGACCTTGATCAGAGTCAATGACCTCAGTGACTCCGTGTCTAGGGATTATTTGTTCTAAAAGGATCTTCGCAACAGTCTGAGCAGTCGCTCTAGAGGTAGGGAAAGCCTCAATGAAATGAGTGAGGTGGTCTATAATAACTAAAATATATTTGTAGTGTCCTACTTTGGGGAGTTCTGTAAAGTCAATTTGGACTCGAGAAAATGGTCTTACCGCTAGGGGTCTTCCACCCATAGGTACCCGTCTTTGTACAGCTCTATTGATCTTTAGGCATGTAGGGCATCCTTGGGTAATTTTCTTTGCTAAGTCGTGGAGACCTATAGCCATATACTTGGTGGCGAAGTGGTCTACCAGACCCTGGCTTCCCCAATGAGTTTGTTTATGTAAGTTAGTTAGGATATTAAAAGCTATCGATTTTGGTAGAACTTCTCTTCCATCTGATAGATACCATTTCCCTTCCTCGCTCTTAGTTACTTCCATTTGAGTAAGTTTCAGTTCTTCCTTAGGAGTGAACACGAGAGGTACTATCTTCGATTCTGTATATTGTGGTTTATCTTTTGTTAGTACTAATACACGCAACGCAGCTTGTTTAGCCTCTTGGTCTGCCATGTTGTTTCCCCGCGTTTTATAGTCAATTCCTTTTTGATGCCCCCTTACATGTACTACAGCTATTTTAAGCGGTCCCCTTAATGCCTGCAAAACTTCCCTTATTAGTTCCTGATGTACTAAGTCCTTTCCCTGGGAGTTAATTAATCCCCTTTCTTCCCAGATTTTTCCAAAAGTGTGTACTACTCCGTAGCTATATTTAGAATCGGTATATATTGTTCCTGATTTTCCCTCCAATCTTCTTAAGGCTTGCAGAACCGCATATAGCTCACAGGCCTGTGCCGACCAGGAGGGGCTCAATGGTCCAGATTCCAGTACCTTTAAGGTTCTCCCGTTTATTAGTGCATATCCTGATTTCCTTTTTCCATCTATCACCCTGGAGGACCCGTCTACAAAGATCCTTTCTCCCTCATCTAATTCTTCCTCCTCTAAGTCCGGTCTAATCTTCGTCTGATTCTCAATAGTTTGAAGGCAATTATGTAATAATTGTGATTCCTCGGGTCTGCCATATAAAAATTGTGCAGAATTTTGTAAATTAGTAGTTTCTAGGGTTAAATTTGGTGCTTCTAGCAAAATACCCTCATATTTCAGTAAACGAGAATCTGAGATCCACTTTTCAGCTTTCTGTTGTAAAACATTCCAGATATTATGGGGGGACAACACCCTTATGTCGCTGTTAAAGGTAATTTTTCTGGCCTCTTCTACCAATAAAGCACATCCTACTATTGCCTGCAGGCAAGTGGGCCATCCCCTACTCACTGGATCTAATAATTTTGAAAAGTACCCTATGGGCTTTTTCTTTCCAGCCCATTCCTGAGTCAGGACTCCATATACTGTATCATCGTCTATATTGACAAACAAATAGAAAGGTCTCTTAAGATCAGGGAGACTTAAAACCGGGGCATTGACTAGATCTTCTCGCAATGCCTGCCACTTTCCCTCGTCATCTTCACCCCAAGTTATCCTTCCCTCGAGGGTTAACTTTTGATATAAAAATTTTACTTTCTTACTATAGTTCTCAATCCATTGCCTACAATATCCCACTAATCCTAAAATCTGCCTTATTTGTCTTTTACTCTGGGGGGGTAGCAGGGACGATATTCCTCTTATTCTTTCTGGATCTATCTTCTTTTCCCCCTTAGCAATATAGTGACCTAAATATCTGACTTCTTCTTCTACAAACTGTAATTTTGTCTTTGAGACTTTGAGGCCTTTTGACCCTAGAAAATTAAGGAGTTTAACACTTTCTCCCCTAACCTGTTCCTCCTCTTTTCCCGCAACCAACAGATCATCAACATACTGGATAAGAGTAATTTCTGGAGCTGGTTGATATTCTTGCAAAATTTGTTCTAGGGCCTGCCCGAACAGATTTGGGGACTCGGTAAAGCCCTGTGGTAGTACTGTCCACCTCAGCTGCTGTTTTCTCCCTGTGTCCGGGTCTTCCCATTCAAATGCGAAATAATCCCGGCAAGACTCATCTAGAGGGCAAGCCCAAAATGCATCTTTCAAATCAATTACACTATACCATAGGTTTTCAGGGCTTAATTTACTCAATAAGGTATAAGGATTAGCAACTACAGGAAAGCGAGATATTGTCCTCTTATTTATTTCCCTTAAATCATGTACCAAACGATAGGTACCATTAGGTTTCTTTACTGGCAATATGGGAGTGTTGAATGGGGACATACAAGGTTCCAGTAACCCCTGCTTTATAAGCCTCTCTATTTCTGGCTTTAGGCCTCTCCTTCCCTCCAATGAAATGGGGTACTGTTTTATTTTTATAGGAATTTCAGGGTCTTTAAGTTTAACTGAAAAAGGAGGTATTTCCAGACGTCCTACACTTTCGATTGTATACCATACTTCAGGGTCAATCCTTTCTTCATCCTCCACCCTTAAAGGGCAAAGTTTAATCTTTATTTCCCTGTTCTTTACTTCCAAGCTTATCCCCAGTTCTATAATTAGATCTCGTCCCAACAAATTGAATTCAGCTTCTGGTACAATTAGAAAATCTCCCAATCCTAATTTAGATTCTGTTTCTATTTTTACATTTTTAACGACCCCTACCTTAAAGGGTTCTCCCTTAGCTCCTACTACTAGGGCTGTTTCTCTGGACAATTTACATCCAGAAGGTAGTTGTTGTATGGTGGATCTCTCAGCCCCCAAGTCCACTAAAAATTCTATCTCTTCTTGTTGGGGACCTATCTTTAATTTTATCAAGGGCTCACGGTGTTTCTGGGTCCCCAAAAGGTAAAGCCCCTGACCTCCCTAATCTTCTTTAAACACCTTTTCATCTTGTATCCTACTTCTACAATTTTTCTTTAGGTGGCCTTTCTTCCCACAGTAGAAACAACACCGTTCTTCCTTTCTTTCTTTTGCTCCCCCGCTCTTCCCCTGATTAGAGGGAGGCTTTTGTAATGTTCGCCTTTCCTGCTTGTCTAATTCTCGGCTCTCTCTAACCGCAGCCACCATCATCCTGACTTGCCTCTTTTGGTTCTCATCGTCCCTGCGAACATAAACCTTCTGAGCTTCCCTTAATAATTCATCCATTCCTCTGTCCTGCCAATTCTCAATTTTTTCGAGTTTCTTTCGTATATCGTCCCAGGCTTTGGCCACAAACTGTGTTTTCAACAAAGCTTGTCCTAACGGGGTTTCAGTATCTAACCCTGAGTACATTTGTAAATTCTTTCGTAACCGCTCCAGCCAGTCATTAGGGGATTCCTCTTTCTTCTGTCTTTCATTGAATGCCTTATTGATATTCTGGCCTCTAGGGACTGCTTCCCTAATTCCTTGGATAACTATACTTCGTAAATCTTGCATATGTATCTGGTGATTTGGGTTTTGGTGGTCCCACTGGGGCCTTTGTAGGGGCCATTTTACATCTGCCTGGGGTCCCTGGGCATGTTGGGCGTCCCAAACCCTCATTCCTGCAGTCCTAATCATATGTTTTTCTTCAGTTGTAAATAAGATGCCTAGGATGGACTGTAACTCATCCCACGTATATGTATTGGGGCCTAGAAATTGGTCTACCCTTTCCGCAACCCTTAATGGATCTTCCAAAAGTTTGCCCATCTCTTTCTTAAATTCCCTAACATCTCCCGAATTTAAAGGTACTGAAATGAACCCCATTTGCGGATTGGGACCCCCCATAGGTACCTCTCGTAATGGATATAGATTCTGTTGACGTGTCCGACTCCTAGTTTGAGGGCCCAAATTAGGGTCCATTTCCTGATTATCTGGATTGTCCTGATTATTTATTTCAGGCTGTGGAGAAGGGGGATCTATTGGCTGCGGTGGGACGTATGGCGGGGGCCCCATAGGGATCTCCTCTTCTCTACGAGACTTCGGTCTCTTAGTCTTTGTATCTATTTCGGACAATTTGAAAATTGAAACTCCCGGTCCCCCTGGGCGTGTGACCCAGATAGCCGCATATTCACTTTCTTCCTGACTAAAGGGAGTCTTAGGGTTTACCCAGAAATTTAGACGCCGCTGTACCCAGTCTTCACTAGATCCATATTTCGGCCATCAGACCTCGGGGCCAATCTTTTGATCTCCCTATACTTCTACACAATAATGAATCATCTTGGCTTTACTCTTATTTCCTGTCCCAGGATAATACCTCCACATTTCTAACATGAATGCTAGAGGAGAATCCTTTGGGACTGGAGGACGTTTCATGGCTACAGGGGCCTTGCTTTTTCCCTGTCCCATCTTCCGGAGTGCCTTCACTCAGCCGTGTATGCGTTCCACTCGCTTCCCCTCGTTAGTGGCTCACGCCTTCGCAGGCAATGAGAACCGCACTACTAGAGGGTCCACACTCACTTGGGTTAGTCCGAGCTACCGGCCCCCTCTCACACACACACACCACTCGTCACACTCCGGGAAACCCAACCCCGAACGAACGGAAAACTCCAGCCAAAACGGCAGTTACTTACGTGTCCCTCGTCTTCATCCGGACTTCTGTGCACAAAATTTATGGGGTCGACCGGTCCTGTCTTGCCTTTTTGCTCTTAAATTTCGGATCTTCGGTAGGAGTGAGGCAGGGAATCAAGAGTGGGGCCGCCAATTCCGGCGGGGCGCCTCCCCAACCCTCAGAACCCGGCCATTATTCCTATCCGAGTCACAGCACCAATTGTTATAAATAGACTCAACAGACTAGGAATCAAAAATTCAACTTTGATTTTATTAATCAAATTGAGCAAAGAGCAAAGAGGCAATGCAGCGCTGGGCGACAGGGGACTCTGCGTTCCACCAACTGTCGCAACAATTGAACCAATACCCGATCCTTTTATACAGTCCGTCTTCCGTATATGTGTCCTTGATCCAGTTGTTGTTAGGGGGTCTTCTTCTGCCTCCCGGTGGTCGTATGGGTTGAAGTAAGTAATCTTCCTCCATATCTTCCTCTTGACCTTGTCTGGTGGTTTTTTCTTTTCTGGTATGTTATTCATATGAACAAATCTCATTGGTTAATTGCATAATCACAAGTCCTTGAGCGCTTGAGCGTGTTTAGGCTAGCTCCTAGTTTTTGTGCAAGTTTTGTGTTTTCGCAAGCTAGGCTTCTTTATAGTAGTGTCTATCCTTTGTGGCAAGTGTTTTCGCATGCTAAGCTTCTTTATACGTTACATGCTAAATCACAAACTACAGTTACTTATTTACAGGTTTCTTCCCTCTTACCGCGAACAAAAAGATTACTTTCTCACATGGGGACAAGGGAAAGGTTGCAGAGCAAATGGGAGCGGAGCAGAGCTAAATGGGAGTGGAAACAAAAAAAGCGGAGAGAACTGAAAGTTTACAGTTCAAATGAAAGCGAAGCAGAGTTAAATGGGAGCAGAAACCAAGGGAGTGGAAAGAAATGAAAGGGTGCGGTTCAAATGGGACCGAAGCGGAGCGAAATGGTTGTGGAAAGAAAGGGAGTGGACAGAAATGAAAGGTTGCTGTGCAAATTGGGGGTGGAACGGAAGTAAACTGAGTGAAGAGAACTGAAATGTTGCAGCGCAAATGGGAGCAGATCGGAGCGAAATGGGAGCGGAATCTAAGGGAGTGGAGAGAACTGAAAAGATGCAGTGCAAATGGGAGAGGAGTGAAATTGGAGCAGAAACGAATGGGAATGGATTGAACTGAAAGTTTGCGGCACAAATGAGAGTGGAGTAGAGGGAAATGGGAGTGTAGGGAACTGAAAGGTTGCGGCATAAATGGAACTTGAGCAAAATGAGATTGAAAAAAAAGGAGGGGAGAAAAGTGAAAGGTTGCATCGCAAATGAGTATGGATCGGAACAAAATGGTTGTGGAAACAAAGGGATTGGATTGAACTGAATGTTTGCAGTGCAAATGGGAGTGGAGCGAAATCAAAGGGAGTGGATAGAACTGAAAGGTTGTGGTGCAAATTGGAGCAGAGCAAAATGGGAGAAGAAACAAAGGGAGAGGAGAGAACGGAATGTTTGCTGCACAAATGGGAGCAGTAGAACAAAATAGTACCAGAAACGAAGGGACTAGAGAGAATTGAAAGGATGTGGCGCAAATGGGAGCGGAACGAAATGGAAGCGGAACCAAAAAGAGGGAAGAGAAGTGTAAGGTTGCATCAGAAATGGGAGCAAAGCGGAGTGAAATGGGAGTGGAAACAAAGGGAGTGGAGAGTACTGTAAGACTGCAGTGCAAATGGGAGCAAAGCTGAGCGAAATGGGAGAGGAAACAAAGGGAGTGGATTGAAGTGAAAGTTTGCGGTGGAAATGAGAGCGGAGCAGAACGAATTCGAATCGGAAACAACGGGAGAGAAAAGAACTGAAAGATTGCTACACATATGGGATTGGAGCAGAAAAAGGGAGTGGAGAGAACTGAAGGGTTGCGGTGCAAATGGGAGTGTGGTGGAGTGAAATGGGAGCAGAACAACAAGGAGTGGAGAGAACTGGATAGTTGCGGTGTAAATGGGAGCGAAGCGAATATGGAGTGGAAATTAAGGGAGTGGAGAGAACTGAGTTTTGCAGAGCAAATGGGAACGGAGCAGACTGAAATGGGAGCGGAAACAACAGGTCTGGAGAGAACGAAAATTGTGCGGTGAAAAGAGGAGCGGAGTGGAGCGTAATGCGAGCGGAAACAGAGTAGAGAGATTTAAAAGGTGGTGGCGCAAATGGGAGCAGTGCGAAAATAAAGTGGACAGAAGTGCAAGTTATCGATGCAAATGGAAGCGTAGCAAAATGGGAACGGAAACATAGGGAGAGGAGAGAATTGAAATGTTGCGGCGCAAATGGGAGCAGAGCGTAGTGAAATTGGAGCGGAAACAAATGGAGTGGGGACAAGAGAAAGGTTGCAGAGCAAATGGGAGCGGAGCAGAGCTAAATGGGAGTGGAAACAAAGGGAGTGGAGAGAACTGAAAGGTTTCGGCTCAAGTGGGATCAACGCAGAGCGCAATGGGAGTGCGGACAACTGAAATGTTGCGGCACAAATGGGAGCGGAGCTAAGCGAAATGGGAATGGAAACAAAGGGAGTGGAGAGAACTGATAGGCTGCGGTGCAAATGGGAGCGAAGCAGAGTAAAATGTGAGCAGAAACAAAGGGAGTGGAAAGAAATGAAAGGTTGCGGTGCAAATTGGCCCGAAGCAGAGTGAAATGGTTGTGGAGAGAAAGAGATTGGACAGAAATGAAAGCTTGCAGTGTAAATTGGGGGTGGAACGAAAATAATGTGAGTGGAGAGAACTCAAATCTTGCAGCGCAAATGGTTGCGGAGCGAAATGGGAGCAGAACCAAAAGGAGTGGAGAGAATGGTAAGGTTGCATCGGAAATGGTAGAGGAGCGGAGCAAAATGGGAGTGGAAACAAAGGGAGTGGAGAGAACTGAAAGGTTGAGGTTCAAATGGGAGTGAAGCAGAGTGAAATGGGAGCAGAAACAAAGGGATTGGAGAGATATGAAAAGTTGCACTGCAAATGGGATAGGAGTGAAATTGGAGCAGAAACGAATGGGAGTTGAATGAATTGAAAGTTTGCGGCACAAATGAGGGTGGAGTAGAGGGAAATAGGAGTGTAGAGAACTGAAAGGTTGCAGCGCAAATGGGAGCGGAGCTAAGCGAAATGGGAATGGAAACAAATGGAGTGGGGACTAGGGAAAGGCTGCGGCGCAAATGGGAGCGGAGCTAAGTGAAATGGGAATGGAAACAAATGGAGTGGGGACTAGGGAAAGGTTGCGGCGCAAATGGGAGCAGAGCAGAATGAAATGGGAGCTGAAAGAAAAAGACTGGAGAGAACGGAAATGTTGCGGCTCAAATTGGAGTGGAGTGGAGCAAAGTGGGAGCAGAAACAAAGAGAGTAGAGAGACTTAAAAGGTTGCGGCTCAAATGGGAGCGCAGCAGAGCTAAATGGGAGTGGAAACAAAGGGAGTGGAGAGAACTGAAAGGTTGTGACGCAAGTGGGATCAACGCAGAGCAAAATGGGAGTGCAGAGAACTGAAATGTTGCGGCACAAATGGGAGCGGAGCTAAGCGAAATGGGAATGGAAACAAAGGGAGTGGAGAGAACTGATAGGCTGCGGTGCAAATGGGAGCGAAACGGAGTGAAATGGGAGCAGAAACTAAGGGAGTGGAAAGAAATGAAAGTTTGCGGTTCAAATGGGAGCGAAGCAGAGTGAAATGGGAGCAGAAACTTAGGGAGTGGACAGAAATGAAAGCTTGCAGTGCTAATTGGGGGTGGAACGAAAGTAATGTGAGTGGAGTGAACTGAAAGTTTGCAGCGCAAATGGGAGCAGATCGGAGCGAAATGGGAGCGGAAACTAAGGGAGTGAAGAAATATGAAAAGTTGCGGTGCAAATGGGAGAGGAGTGAAATTGGAGCAGAAACGAATGGGAGTGGATAGAACTGAATGTTTGCAGCACAAATGAGAGTGGAGTAGAGGGAAATGGGAGTGTAGAGAACTGAAAGGTTGCATCGCAAATGGGAGTGGATCAGAAGCAAAATGGTTTTGGAAACAAAGGGAGTGGATAGAACTGAATGTTTGCGGTGAAAATGGGAGTGGAGCGAAATCAAAGGGAGTGGAGATAACTGATAGGCTGCAGTGCAAATGGGAGCGAAGCGGAGCAAAATGGGAGTGAAGAGAACTGAAATGTTGCGGTCTAAATGGGAGTAAAGCGGAGGATACTGGGAGAGGAATCAAAGGGAGTGGATTGAAGTGAAAGTTTGCGGCGCAAATGAGAGCGGAGCGGAACGAATTGGAATCGGAAAGAACAGGAGAGAAAAGAACTGAAAGATTGCTACACAAATGGGATTGAGGTGGAGAAAAAGGGATTGGAGAGAATGGAAATGTTGCGTTGAAAATAGGAGTGGACCGAAGCAAAATGGGAGCGCATAATAAGGAATGGAGAGAACTGATAGATTGCGGTACAAATGGGAGTGTGGTGGAGCGAAAGGGGAGCAGAAAAACAAGGAGTGGAAATAACTGAATAGTTGCGGTGTAAATGGGAGCGAAGCAAAAATGGAGCAGAAACAATGGGATTGGAGAGAACTGAGTTTAGCAGAGCAAATGGGAACGGAGAGGTGAAAAATGGGAGCGGAAACAGAGGGTCTGGAGAAAACAGAAAATTTTGTGATGAAAATAGGAGCGGAGTGGAGCGAAATGCAAGCGGGAAAAAAAGGGAGTAGAGATTTGAAAGGAGGGGGCGCAAATGGGAGCAGTGCGAATAGGAAGCGGAGAGAAGTGGAAGTTTTTGACGCAATTGGGAGCGGAACAAAATGGGAATGGAAAGATAGGGAGAGGAGAGAATTGAAATGTTGCGGCGCAAATGGGAGCAGAAACAAATGGAGTGGAGACAAGGGAAAGGTTGCGGCGCAAGTGGAACCGAAGCGTAGCGAAATGGTTGTGGAAAGAAAGGGAGTGGACAGAAATGAAAGATTGCAGTGCAAATTGGGGGTGGAACAGAAATAAAGTGAGTGGAGAAAACTGAAATGTTGCGGCACAAATGAGAGTGGAGTAGAGGGAAATGGGAGTGTAGAGAACTGAAAGGTTGCATCGCAAATGGGAGTGGATCGGAGCAAAATGCTTGTAGAAACAAAGAGAGTGGATAGAACTAAATGGTTGCTGTTCAAATGGCAGCGAAGCAGAGCGAAATGGGTGTGGAAAGAAAAGAACAGGAGAGAACTGAACCGTTGCAGCACAAATGTGAGTGGAAATGAACAAAATGGGAGCGGAAAAAAAGGGACTGGACAGAACAGAAATTTAGCGATGCAAATAGGAGCAGAGTGGAGCAAAATAGGATCGGAAAAAAAGGGAGTGGAGAGAAACGAAATGTTGCAGCACAAATGAAAGCAGAGCAAAATGGGAGCAGAAACAAAGGGAGAGAAGAGAAAGGAAAGGTTTTGGCGCAAATGGAAGCGGCGCGGAGCAAAATGGGAGTGCAGAGAACTGAAAGATTGCAGTGCAAAGAGGAGTGGAGCGGAGCGAAATGGGAGCGGAAACAAAACGAGTGGAGAATTGATATGTTTAGGCGTGAATGGGAGAAGTGCAAAATTGGAGTGGAGAGAACTGGAAGGTTGCAGTTAAAATGGGAGAAGAGCGAAATTTTAGCAGAAAAGAAGGGAGTGTAGGGAACTCTAGGGCAGCCAAGCAAATTGGTTCTAAGCGGAGTGAAATGGGAGCGGAAACAAAGGGACTGGAGAGAACTGTTGCGGTGCAAATAGGGGCCGAGTGGAGCGAAGAAGTTGCGGAAACAGAGAGGAGAGAAATGAAAGGTTGTGGCACAAATGGGAGCAGAGCGAAATGGGAGCAAAGCAGATTGAAATGGGAGAGGAAACAAAGGGACTAGAGGGAACAGAAATGTTGCCGTGCAAATACTGACAAAGTGGAGCGAAATGGGAGTGGAAACAGGCAGGGGAGAGAAATGAAAGGTTGCGGCACAAATGGGAGCAGAGCAGAATGAAATGGGAGCTGAAAGGAAAAGACTGGAGAGAACCGAAATGTTGCGGCACAAATAAAAGTTGAGTGGAGCAAAGTGGGAGCGGAAACAAAGGGAGTAGAGAGACCTAAAAAGTTGCAGATGAAACGGGAGTGGAGCAGAGCGAAATGGGAGTGGAAACAAAGGGAGTGGAGAGAACTGAAAGGTTGCGGCTCAAGTGGGATCAACGCAGAGCGAAATGGGAGTGCAGAGAACTGAAATGTTGCAGTGCAAATTGGAGAGGAGCTAAGGGAAATGGGAAAGAAAACAAAGGGAGTGGAGAGAACTGATAGGCTGCGGTGCAAATGGGAGTGAAGCAGAGCAAAATGGGAGTGCAGAGAACTGAAATGTTGCAGTGTAACTGGGAGTGGAGCAAAGTGAAAGAGGACTGGAGGGAAATGAAAGGTTGCAGCGCAAATGGGAGCAGAGCGAAATGTGAGCGGAACCAAAAAGAGTGGAGAGGACTGTAAGGCTCCATCGAAAATGGGAGCGGAGCAGAGCGACATGTGAGTGGGAAAAAAAAGGAGTGGAGAGAACTGAAAGGTTGCTGTGCAAATGGGAGCGAATCGGAGCGAAATTGTTGTGGAAAGAAAGGTTGCAGTGCAAATTGAAGGTGGAACAGAAATAAAGTGAGTGGAGAGAACTGAAATATTGCAGCGCAAATGGGGGCAGATCGGAGCGAAATGGGAGTGGAAACTAAGGGAGTGGAGAAGTATGAAAAGTTGTGGTGCAAATGGGAGAGGAGTGAAATTGGAGCAGAAATGAATGGGAGTGGATAGAATCTAATGTTTGCGGCGCAAATGGGAGTGGAGCGAAATCAAAGAGAGTGGATAAGACTGAAAGGTTGTGGTGCAAATGGGATAAGAGCAAAATGGTTTTGGAAACAAAGGGAGTGGAGAGAACGGAAAGTTTGCGGCACAAATGGGAGCGGTATTACAAAATAGTAGCAGAAAGAAAGGGACTAGAGAGAATTAAAGGGAGGTGGCGCAAATGGGAGTGGAGCGAAATGGTAGCGGAAACAATGGGAGTGGAGAGAACTGAAATTTTCCGGCATAAATGGGAGTGAAATGGGAGTGGAGAGAAGTGAAAGGCTGCGGCGCAAATCGGAGCAGCGCGGAGCGAAATGGGAGTGCAAAGAACTGTAAGGTTTCAGTATAAACGAGAGCGGAGCGGAACAAAATGGGTGCTGAAAAAAAGGGACTTAAGAAAATAGAAATGTAGCAGTGCAAATAGGAGCGGAATAGAACGAGATAAGAGCGGAAACAAAGAGAGAGTAGAGAAATGAAAGGTTGCAGCGCAAATGGGAGCAGAGGGAAATGAGAGCGGAAAAAAAGGGAGTGGAGAGAACTGAAAGGTTGCAGCACAAGTGGGAGCGGATTGGAACGAAATGGAAGGCAAACCAAAGGGAGTGGAGAGAACTGAAAGATTGAGGTGCAAATGGGACAGAAGCGATAATGGAGCAGATACAAAGGGTGTGGAGAGAACTGAGGTTTGCAGTGCAAATGGAAGCTGAAACAAAAGGGTCTGGAGAGAACAGAAATGTTGTGGTTAAAATAGGAGCGGAGTTAAGCGAAATGTGAACGGAAAGAAAGGAAGTGGAGAGGAGTTAAGAAGAGAAGAACTGCATTCCCCAGACGACTTTGCGATGCTTTGCATTTTTACATATTTCCGCCCAGAGGGAAAGATAAAAACTGTCTGCGGTCACGGGACTCTCTCTTCCCTTCGGGACCGAGCTCGGCAGTGGGTGTTTGTTGCAGCCGTCCGCTTTCAGCGTTAGCATAAGGCCTTCGGTTTATCGGACACTCTCTCTCTTGCTCATTTTATTTGATTCATTTGCCTCAACTCCAATTATATTATATTATATTGTGTTATTTTCCTTTCTGATATCTATATAGTAAATTAGCTTTCCTCCTCAGATCATTGCCGCTTTTTTGTTCCTAGGCCCATTTCCCTTTTCCTTTTTCCCTTTCCCAGTTCCCCTTCCCCGGGGTGTGGGCCCGTGGGTCCCCTGCCTCAATTGTCATGCTACCGGGTCAAACTGTCCCGCAAACCGCTGACAGGAGTAAAATGTTCCAGTACTAAAGGGGGCGGAGCAAAATGGAAGCCGAAAAATAAGGAGAGAATTGAAATGCTGTGCGCAAATGGGAGTGAAGCGGAGAGAAATGGGAGTGGAAACAAATGGAGTGTAGAGAAGGGAAAGGTTGTGGCACAAATGGGAACAGAGCAAAATTATATGGGAACTGAAAAAAAGGGACTGGAGAGAACAGAAATGTTGCGGTGCAAATAGGAGCGGAGTGGAGCAAAATGGGAGCGGAAACAATAGGAGTGGTGTGAAGTGAAATGTTCTGGCGCAAATGGGACCGTAATGGGAGTGGAGAGAAGTGAAAGGTTGCGGCGCACTTGGGAGCAGATAGAAATTGGAACGGAAAAAAATGGAGAGTAGTAAACTGAAAGGTTGCAGCACAAATGGGAACAAAATGGAGTGAATTGGTAGCAAAGACAATCAGAGTGGAGCGTACTGAAAGGTTGTGGCGATAATGGGTGTGGTGCGTAGCGAAATGTAACGGAAAGAATGGAAGTGGAGAGAACAGAAATGTTGCGGCGCTAATAGGAGCTGAGCGGAGCGAAATGGGAGTGGAGAGAACTTAAAGGTTGCAGTGCAAATGGAAGCAGAGTGAAATGGGAGCGGAAATGAAAGGAATGGAGTGTACTGAAAGGTTTTGGCACAAATGGGAGCGGAGCAAAATGTGAGCGGATGCAAAGGGAGAGAAAAGGAAAGAAAGGTTGTGTTGCAAATGGGAGCGGAGCGGAGCGAAATGGGAGTGCAGAGAACTGAAAGATTGCGGTGCAAATAGGAGTGGAGCGGAGCGAAATGGGAGCAGAAAGAAAAAGAGTGGAGAATTGAAATGTTTAGGCGAGAATAGGAACCGAGCAAAATGGTAATTGAGTGAAGTGAAAGGTAGAAGCGCAAATAGGAACAAAACGGAGGTAAATGGTAGCAAAAACAATCAGAGTGGAGAGCACTGAAAGCTTGTGGCGCAAATGGGATTGGTACGTAGCGAAATGGAACGGAAAGAAAGGGAGTGGAGCGAATAGAAATGTTGAGGCGCAAATAGGAGCGGAGTGGAGCAAAATGGGAGCAAAAACAAAGGGAGTAGAGAGAACTGGTTGCGGCGCATATGGGAGCAGAGAAAAATGGGTGCGGACCCAAATGGAGTTCAGAGATTTGTAAGGTTGCATCGCAAATGGGAGCGGAGTGGAACGAAATGGTTGTAGAAAGAAAGGGAATGGAGAGAAATGAACAGTTGCAGTGGAAATGGGATCGAAGGGGAGCAAAATGGCAGCGGAAACATAGGGTTAGGAGAGAATTGATATGTTGTGGCGCAAATGGGAGCGGAGCGGAGAGAAATGAGAGGGGAAACTAAGCGAGTGGGGACAAGGAGAAGGTTGCGGCGCAAATGGGAGCGGTACAGAATGAAATGGGAGCTGAAACAAAAGGACTGGAGAGAACAGAAATGATGAGGCGCAAATAGGAGCGGAGCGCAGTGCAATACGAGTGGAAACAACGAAAGGGAACAGAAAGGTTGTGGCACAAATGGGAGCAAAGAAAAATGGGTGCGGAACCAAATGGAGGGGAGAGAACTGTAAGGTTGTGGTGCAAAGGGGAGCGAAGCGGAGTGAAATGGTTGTGGAAAGAAAGGGAGTGGACAGAAATGAACGGTTGCAGTCCAAATGGGAGCAGATCGGAGCGAAATGGGAGCGGAAACAAAGTGAATTGAGAGAACGGAAAGGTAGCGGCGCAAATGGGAGCGGAGGAGCGAAATGCTAGCAGAAAGAAAGGGACTGGAGAGAACTGAAAGGCTGTGGTGCAAATGGGAGCAGAGCAGAGCGAAGTGGCAGTGAAGGGAACTGATATGTTGCGGTGTAAATGGGATTAGAGCAAAGCGAAATGGGAGTGTGGAGAACCGACAAGTTCTGGCGCAAATGGGAGCGGAGCGAAACGGGAGCGGAAACAAATGGTTTGTGGAGAACTGAAAGGTTGCATCGCAAATGGGAGCGGAGCGGAGAGAAATGTTTGTGGAAGCAAAGAGAGTGCATAGAACTGAATGTTTGCAGTGTAAATGGAAGTGGATTAGAATGGGAGCAGAAACGAAGTGAATTGAGAGAACGGAAAGTTAGCGGCGCAAATGGGAGCGGAGGAGCGAAATGCTAGCAGAAAGAAAGGGACTGGAGAGAACTGAAAGGCTGTGGTGCAAATGGGAGTGGAGCAAGGTGAAATGGGACTGTAGAGAACTGTAAGGTTGCATCGGAAATGGGAGCGGAGCGGAGCGAAATGTGAGTGCAGAGAACTGATATGTTGCAGTGTAAATGGGAGCGGAGTGGAGCAAAATGGGAGTGGAGAGAACTGATATGTTGCGATGTAAATGGTAGTGAAGCGGAGCAAAATGGGAGTGCAGAGAACTGATGTGTTGCGGTGTAAATGGGAGCGGAGCGAAATCAAAGGGAGTGGATAGAACTGAAAAGTTGTGGTGCAAATGTGAGTGTAGTGGAGAGAAATGGGAGCAGAAAAACAAGGAGTGGAGAGAACTGAATAGTTGTGGTGTAAATGGCAGCGAAGCAAAAATGGAACGGAAACAAAGGGAGTGGAGAGAACTGAGTTTTGCAGTGCAAATGGGAGCGAAGCGGAGGAAAATGGGAGTACAGAGAACTGATATATTGCGGTGTAAATGGGAGCGGAGTAAAGTGAAATGGGACTGTAGGGAACTGAAAGATTGCGTAGTGAAAGAGCGTAGTGAAATTGGAGCGGAAACAAATGGAGTGGGGACAAGAGAAAGGTTGCAGAGCAAATGGGAGCGGAGCAGAGCTAAATGGGAGTGGAAACAAAGGGAGTGGAGAGAACTGAAAGGTTTCGGCTCAAGTGGGATCAACGCAGAGCGCAATGGGAGTGCGGACAACTGAAATGTTGCGGCACAAATGGGAGCGGAGCTAAGCGAAATGGGAATGGAAACAAAGGGAGTGGAGAGAACTGATAGGCTGCAGTGCAAATGGGAGCGAAACGGAGTGAAATGGGAGCAGAAACTAAGGGAGTGGAAAGAAATGAAAGGTTGCAGTTTAAATTGGGGGTGGAACGAAAATAATGTGAGTGGAGAGAACTCAAAGCTTGCAGCGCAAATGGTTGCGGAGCGAAATGGGAGCAGAACCAAAAGGAGTGGAGAGAACGGTAAGGTTGCATCGGAAATGGTAGAGGAGCGGAGCAAAATGAAAGTGGAAACAAAGGGAGTAGAGAGAACTGAAAGGTTGCGGTTCAAATGGGAGTGAAGCAGAGTGAAATGGGAGCAGAAACATAGGGAGTGGAGCGATATGAAAAGCTGCACTGCAAATGGGAGAGGAGTGAAATTGGAGCGGAAACAAATGAAGTGGGGACAAGGGAAAGGTTGTGGCATGAATGGGAGCGGAGCAGAGCAAAATGGGTGTGGAAACAAAAGGAGTGGAGAGAACTGAAAGGTTTTGGCTCAAGTGGGATCAACGCAGAGCAAAATGGGAGTGCAGAGAACTGAAATGTTGCGGCACAAATGGGAGCGGAGCTAAACAAAATGGGAATGGAAACAAAGGGAGGGGAGAGAACTGATAGACTGTGGTGCAAATGGGAGCGAAACGGAGTGAAATGGGAGCAGAAACTAAGGAAGTGGAAAGAAATGAAAGGTTGCATTTCAAATGAGAGTGAAGCAGAGTGAAATGGGAGCAGAAACTAAGGGAATGGAAAGAAATGAAAGGTTGTGGTGCAAATGGGACCGAAGCGGAGTGAAATGGCTGTGGAGAGAAAGGGAGTAGACAGAAATGAAAGGTTGCAGTGTAAATTGGGAGTGGAACGAAAATAATGTGAGTGGAGAGAACTGAAAGGTTGCGACTAAAATGGTAGAGGAGCAGAGTGAAATGGGAGCGGAACCAAAAGGAGTGGGGAGAACTGAAAGGTTGCGGCTCAAGTGGGAGCGAAGCGGAGCAAAATGGGAGTGCAGAGAACTGATATGTTGTGGTTCAAATGGGAGTGGAGCAAAGTGAAATGGGACTATAGAGAACTGAAATGTTGCAGCGCAAATGGGAGCAGAGCAAAAAGGGAGTGGAACCAAAAGGAGTGGAGAGAACTGTAAGGTTGCATCGGAAATGGTTGCGGAGCAGAGCGAAATGTGAGTGGAACCAAAGCGAGTGGAGAGAACTGATAGGCTGCGTTTCAAATGGGAGCGAAGAAAAGTGAAATGGGAGCAGAAACTAAGAAAGAGGAAATAAATTAAAGGTTGTGGTTCAAATGGGACCGAAGCAGAGCGAAATGGTTGTGGAAAGAAAGGGAGTGGACAGAAATGAAAGGTTGCTGTGCAAATTGGGGGTGGAACGGAAGTAAACTGAGTGAAGAGAACTGAAATGTTGCAGCGCAAATGGGAGCAGATCGGAGCGAAATGGGAGCGGAAACTAAGGGAGTGGAGAGAAGTGAAATGTTGCGGTGCAAATGGGAGAGGAGTGAATGAGCAGAAACGAATTGGAGTGGATTGAACTGAAAGTTTGCAGCACAAATGAGAGTGGAGTAGAGGGAAATGGGGATGTAGGGAACTGAAAGGTTGCGGCGAAATGGAACTTGAGCAAAATGAGATTGAAAAAAAAGGAGGGGAGAAAAGTGAAAGGTTGCATCGCAAATGAGTATGGATCGGAGCAAAATGGTTGTGGAAACAAAGGGAGTGGATTGAACTGAATGTTTGCAGTGCAAATGGGAGTGGAGCGAAATCAAAGGGAGTGGATAGAACTGAAAGGTTGTGGTGCAAATTAGAGCAGAGCAAAATGGGAGAAGAAACAAAGGGAGAGGAGAGAACGGAATGTTTGCTGCACAAATGGGAGCAGTAGAACAAAATAGTAGCAGAAACAAAGGGACTAGAGAGAATTGAAGGGATGTGGCACAAATGGGAGCGGAGCGAAATGGTAGTGGAACCAAAGAGAGGGAAAAGAACTGTAAGGTTGCATCAGAAATGGGAGCAAAGCGGAGTGAAATGGGAGTGGAAACAAAGGGAGTGGAGAGAACTGTAAGGTTGCGGCGCAAATGGGAGCAAAGTAGAGCGAAATGGGAGAGGAATCAAAGGGAGTGGATTGAAGTGTAAGTTTGCGGCACAAATGAGAGCGGAGCGGAACAAATTGGAATCAGAAACGACGGGAGAGAAAATAACTGAAAGTTTCCTACACAAATGGGATTGGTGCAGAGAAAAAGGGAGTGGAGAGAACTGAAAGGTTGCGGTGAAAATAGGAGAGGAGCGAAGCAAAATAGGAGCGGAAAATAAAGAATGGAGAGAACTGAAAGGTTGGTGTGCAAATAGAGTGTGGTGGAGCGAAATGGGAGAGGAAACAAATTGAGTGGGGACAAGGGAAAAGTTGCGGCGCAAATGGGAGCAGTGCAGAATGGAATTAAAGCTGAAACAAAAGGACTGGAGAGAACAGAAATGTTGAGGCGCAAATAGGAACGGAGTGGAGCAAAATTGGAGGAAAAACAAAGAAAGTAGAAAGAACTGAAAGGTTGCAGCTGAAATGGTAAAGGAGCAGAGCAAAATGGGAGATGAAAAAAAGGAGTGTAGAGAAATGAAAGTTGCAGCTCAAGTGGGAGCGAAGCGGAGCAAAATGGGAGCAGAAAAAAAAAAGGAGTGGAGAGAACTGAAAGGTTGCGGCTCAAGTGGGATCAACGCAGAGCGAAATGGGAGTGCAGAGAACTGAAATGTTGCGGCACAAATGGGAGCGGAGCTAAGCGAAATGGGAATGGAAACAAATAGGGTGGAGAGAACTGATAGGCTGCGGTGCAAATGGGAGCGAAGCGGAGTGAAATGTGAGCAAAAACAAAGGGAGTGGAAAGAAAAGAAAGGTTGCGTTTAAAATGGGAGCAAAGTAGAGTGAAATGGGAGCAGAAACAAAAAAACTGCAGGGAAGAGAAATGTAGTGGTGCAAACAGGAGCGGAGTGGAGCTAAAAAGTTGCAGAAACAAAGAGGAGAGAAATGAAAGGTTGCTACGCAAATGGGAGCAGAGCGAAATGGGAGTGGAACCAAAAAAAGTGGAGAGAACTGTAAGGTTGCATCGGAAATGGGAGCGAAGCGGAGCGAAATGGGAGCGGAAACAAAGGGTCTGGAGAGAAGAGAAAT
This sequence comes from Cyrtonyx montezumae, assembly GCF_038088225.1. NCBI lineage: Eukaryota > Metazoa > Chordata > Aves > Galliformes > Odontophoridae > Cyrtonyx > Cyrtonyx montezumae. Next base: position 3,750,877 of record NW_027072025.1, read on the forward strand.
GTAGCAGTGCAAATAGGAGCGGAGTGGAGCAAAAAAGTTGCGGAAACAAAGAGGAGAGAAATGAAAGGTTGCTACGCAAATGGGAGCAGAGCGAAATGGGAGCGAAGCAGAGTGAAATGGGAGTGGAAACAAAGGGACTGGAGGGAACAGAAACATTGCCGCGCAAATACTAACAAAGTGGAGCGAAATGGGAGCGGAAACAAACTCAGTGGAGAGAAATGAAAGGTTGCGGCGCAAATGGGAGCGGAGCGGTATGAAATGGGAGTGAAAAAAAAGGACAGGAGAGAACTGAAAGGTTGCAGCACAAATGTGAGCGGAAATGAACGAAATGGGAGCGGAAAAAATGGGACTGCAGAGAACAGAAATGTAGCGGTGCAAATAGGAGCGGAGTGGAGCAAAATAGTATCGGAAACAAAGGGAGTGGAGAGAAACGAAATGTTGCGGCGCAAATGAAAGCAGGGCAAAATGGGAGCAGAAACAAAGGGAGAGAAGAGAAAATAAAGGTTTTGGCGCAAATGGAAGCGGCGCGGAGCAAAATGGGAGTGCAGAGAACTGAAAGATTGGAAAGCAAAGTGGAGTGGAGCGGAGCGAATTGGGAGCGGAAACAAAACGAGTGGAGAATTGATATGTTTAGGCGTGAATGGGATTAGTGCAAAATTGGAGTGGAGAGAACTGTAAGGTTGCAGTTAAAACGGGAGCAGAACGAAATTGTAGCAGAAAAAAAGGGAGTGGGGAGAACTGTAGGGCTGCCCAGCAAATGGGAGCAAAGTGGAGTGAAATGGGAGTGGAAACAAGAGGACTGGGGAGTACATTGTTGTGGAGCAAATAAGAGCAGAGTGGAGCAAAATGGGAGCGGAAACAAGGGGAGTGGAGTGAAGGCCAATGTTCCAGTGCAAATGGGTGCGTAATGGGAGTGGAGAGAAGTGAAAGGTTGCAGCGCAAATGGTAAGAAAATGGTGTGAAATGGTAGCTAAAACAATCAGAGTGGAGAGTACTGAAAGGTTGTGGCGATAATGGGTGTGGTGCGTAGCGAAATGTAACGGAAAGAATGGAAGTGGAGAGAACAGTAATGTTGCAGTGCAAATGGGAGCAGAGCGGAACGAAATGGGAGCGGAAATAAAGGGACTGGAGAGAACAGAAATGTTGCGGCACAAATAGGAGCGGAGCGGAGCGGAGCGAAATGGGAGAGGAGAGAACTGAAAGGTTGCAGTGCAAATGAGAGAAGAATGAAATGGGAGCGGAAATGAAAGGAATGGAGTGTACTGAAAGGTTGTGGCACAAATGAGAGAAGAGCGAAATGTGAGCGGATACAAAGGGAGAGAAAAGAAAAGAAAGTTTGTGGCGCAAATGGAAGCTGGGCAGAGCGAAATGGGAGTGCAGAGAACTGTAAGATTGCGGTGCATGTAGGAGTGGAGCAAAGCGAAATGGGAGCGGATAGAAAAGGTGTGGAGAATTGAAATGTTTAGGTGAGAATAGGAGCCGAGTAAAATTGGAGTGGAGAGAAGTGAAAGGTAGAGGCGCAAATAGGAGCGGCGCGGTGCAAAATAGGAGTGCAGAGAACGGAAAGTTGCTGCAAAAATGAGAGCTGGGAGGTACGAAATGGGAGCTGAAACAAAGGAACTGGAGAGAAAAGAAATGTAGTGGTGCAAATAGGAGCGGAGTGGAGCTAAAAAGTTGCAGAAACAAAGAGAGAGGAGAGAAATGAAAAGTTGTGGCGCAAATGGGAGCAGAGCGAAATGGGAGCGAAGCGGAGTGAAATGGGAGTGGAAACAAAGGGACTGGAGGGAACAGAAACATTGCCGCGCAAATACTAACAAAGTGGAGCGAACTGGGAGCGGAAACAAACTCAGTGGAGAGAAATGAAAGGTTGCGGCGCAAATGGGAGCAGAGCTAAGCAAAATGGGAGTGGAAACAAAGGGAGTGTAGAAAACTCAATGGCTGCAGTGCTAATGGGATCGAAGCGGAGCAAAATGGGATTGCAGAGAAAAGATATATTGCGGTGTAAATGGGAGCAGAACAAAGTGAAAGGGGACTGAAGTGAAATGAAAGGTTGCAGCGCAAATGGGAGCGGAGCAAAATGGGAGTGGAACCAAAAGGAGTGGAGAGAACTGTAAGGTTGCATCGGAAATGGGAGCGAAGCGGAGCAAAATGGGAGCGCAAACAAAGGGTCTGGAGAGAAGAGAAATGTAGCGGTGCAAATAGGAGCAGAGTGGAGCGAAATGCAAGCAGAAACAAATGGAGTAGAGAGATTTGAAAGCTTGGGGTGCAAATTGGAGTGGAACAGAGCAAAATGGGAGTGGAAAGAAAGGGAGTGGAGATAACTGAACGGTTGCGGCGCAAATGTGAGCGGAGCGCAGTGAAATGGGAGTGGAAACAAAAAGGGCGGAGAGAACTGAAAGGTTACAGTTCAAATGAAAGCGAAGCAGAGTTAAATGGGAGCAGAAACCAAGGGAGTGGAAAGAAATGAAAGGTTGCGGTTCAAATGGGACTGAAGCAGAGCGAAATGGTTGTGGAAAGAAAGGGAGTGGACAGAAATGAAAGGTTGCTGTGCAAATTGGGGGTGGAACGGAAGTAAACTGAGTGAAGAGAACTGAAATGTTGCAGCGCAAATGGGAGCAGATCGGAGCAAAATGGGAGCGGAATCTAAGGGAGTGGAGAGAACTGAAAAGATGCAGTGCAAATGGGAGAGGAGTGAAATTGGAGCAGAAACGAATGGGAATGGATTGAACTGAAAGTTTGCGGCACAAATGAGAGTGGAGTAGAGGGAAATGGGAGTGTAGGGAACTGAAAGGTTGCGGCACAAATGGAACAGGAGCAAAATGAGATTGAAAAAAAAGGAGGGAAGAAAAGTGAAAGGTTGCATCGCATATGAGTATGGATCGGAGCAAAATGGTTGTGGAAACAAAGGGAGTGGATTGAACTGAATGTTTGCAGTGCAAATGGGAGTGGAGCGAAATCAAAGGGAGTGGATAGAACTGAAAGGTTGTGGTGCAAATTGGAGCAGAGCAAAATGGGAGAAGAAACAAAGGGAGAGGAGAGAACGGAATGTTTGCTGCACAAATGGGAGCAGTAGAACAAAATAGTACCAGAAACGAAGGGACTAGAGAGAATTGAAAGGATGTGGCGCAAATGGGAGCGGAACGAAATGGTAGCGGAACCAAAAAGAGGGACGAGAACTGTAAGGTTGCATCAGAAATGGGAGCAAAGCGGAGTGAAATGGGAGTGGAAACAAAGGGAGTGGAGAGTACTGTAAGACTGCAGTGCAAATGGGAGAAAAGCTGAGCGAAATGGGAGAGGAAACAAAGGGAGTGGATTGAAGTGAAAGTTTGCGGTGGAAATGAGAGCGGAGCAGAACGAATTCGAATCGGAAACAACGGGAGAGAAAAGAACTGAAAGACTGCTACACATATGGGATTGGAGCAGAAAAAGAGAGTGGAGAGAACTGAAGGGTTGCGGTGCAAATGGGAGTGTGGTGGAGTGAAATGGGAGCAGAACAACAAGGAGTGGAGAGAACTGAATAGTTGTGGTGTAAATGGCAGCGAAGCAAAAATGGAACGGAAACAAAGGGAGTGGAGAGAACTGAGTTTTGCAGTGCAAATGGGAGCGAAGCGGAGGAAAATGGGAGTACAGAGAACTGATATATTGCGGTGTAAATGGGAGCGGAGTAAAGTGAAATGGGACTGTAGGGAACTGAAAGATTGCGATGCAAATGGGAGTGGAGCGGAAACAAAGTGATTGGAGAGAACTGAAACTTTCCAGCGCAAATGAGAGCGAAGCGGAGCGTAATGAGAGTGGAAACAAAGGAAGTGGAAAGAACTGAAAGTTAGAGGTGGAAATGGGACCGAAGCGGCGCAAAATGGGAGTGGAAACAAAGAAAGAGGAGAGAACTGAAAGGTTGCGGCGCAAATGGGAGTGGCAAAAAAATTGGTGAGGAACAAAATGGAGGGGAGAGAACTGAAAGGTTGCGCTGCAAATGGGAGCGAAGAAGAGCGAAATGGTTGTGGAAAGAAAGGGTGTTGACAGAAATGAAAGGTTTCCGTGCAAATGGGAGTGGAACGGAAATAAAGTGAGTGGAGAGAACTGAAAGGTTGCAGCGCAAATGGGAGCAGATCGGCGCGAAATGGGAGCGGAAACTAAGGGAGTGGAGAGATATGAAAGGTTGCGGTACAAATGGGAGAGGAGTGAACTGGGAGTGGAAGCAAAAGGGAGGGGATTGGACTGAAAGTGCGGCGCAAATGGGAATGGAGTAGAGGGAAATGGGAGTGTAGAGAACTGAAAGCTTGCGGCGCAAATTGGATTGGAGCGAAATGGGACGCAAACAATTGGAGTGGAGAGAAGTGAAAGGATGCTTTGGAAATGGGAGTGGATAAGAGCGAAATGGTTGTGGAAACAAAGGGAGTGGATAGAACTAAATGTTTACGGTTCAAATGAGAGTGGAGCGAAATCAAGTAGGGAGGATAGAACTGAAAGGTTGTGGTGCCAATGGGAGCAGAAGAACAAAATAGTAGCAGAAAAAAAGGGACTGGAGAGAACTGAAGGTATGTGGCGCAAATGGGAGCATAGCGAAATGGTAGCGGAAGCAAATGGAGGGAAGAGAACTGTAAGGTTGATAAAAATGGGAGCAGAGCAAAGCGAAATGGGAGTGGAAACAAAGGTAGTGTTGAAAACTGTAAGTTTGCGGTGTAATATGGGAGCAAAGTGGAGCGAAATGGGAGCAGAAACAAAGGGAGTGGATTGAACTGAATGTTTGTGGAGCAAATGAGAGCAGAGCGGAAAGAAATGGGATCGGAAACAATGGGAGAGAAAAGAACTGAATGATTGCGGCGCAAATGGGATTAGAGCAGAGAAAAAGGGAGTGGAGAGAACTGAAAGGTTGCGGTGAAAATGGGAGCGGAGCAGAGCAAAATGTTAGCGGAAACAAAAGGACTGGAGAGAACTGAAAGATTGCAGTGCAAATGAGAGTGTAGTGGAGCTAAATGGAAGCAGAAAAACAAGGAGTGGAGAGAACTGAAAGGTTGTGGTGTAAATGGGAGCGAAGCGAAAATTGAGCGGAAACAAAGGGAGTGGAGAGAACTGAGGTTTGCATAGCAAATGGGAGCGGAGCGGAGTGAAATGGGAGCAGAAACAAAGGGTCTGGAGAGAACGGAAATTCTGCAGTGAAAATAGGAGCGAAGTGGAGAGAAATGCAAGTGGAAACAAAGGCAGTAGAGAGATTGCAAATGGGAGCGGAGCAAAATGGGAGCGGAAACATAGGGAGAGGAGAGAATTGAACTGTTGCGGCACAAATGGTAGCAGAGCGGAGCGAAATGGGAGTGGAAAGAAAGGGAGTGGATTGAACTGTAAGGTTGTGGTGCAAATGAGAGCAAAGTGGAGCGAAATGGGAGAAGAAACAGAGAGAGTGAAGAGAACTGAAAGTTTGGAGCGCAAATGAGAGCGGAGCGGAACGAAAAGGAATCGGAAACAACGGGAGAGAAAAGAACTGAATGATTGTGATGCAAAGAGGATTAGAGTGGAGAAAAAGGGAGTGGAGAGAAATGAAAGGTTGCGGTGAAAATGGGAGGGGAAAAACAAGGAGTGGAGAGAACTGAAAGGCTGCGGTGCAAATGGGAGCAAAGTGGAGCAAAATGGCAGTGAAGAGAACTGATATGTTGCAGTGTAAATGGCATTGGAGCAAAGCGAAATGGGATTGGAGAGATATGAAAAGTTCCAGCGCAAATGTGAGTGGAGCGAAATGGGAGCAGAAACAAATGGATTGGAGAGAACTGAAAGGTTGCATCGCAAATGGGAGCATATCGGAGCAAAATGGTTTTGGAAGCAAAAGGAGTGCATAGAACTGAATAGTTGCGGTGTAAGTGGGAGCAAAGCGAAAATGTAGTGGAAACACGGACTGGAGTGAACAGAAATGTTGTGACGCAAATAGGAGTGGAGTGGAGCGAAAAGGGAGTGAAAACAAAGATTCTGGAGAGAACAGAAAGGTTGCGGCTCAATTGGGAGAAATGCGGAGCGAAATGGGAGCGCAGAGAACTGAAATGTTGCGGCACAAATGGGAGCGAAGCTAAGCAAAATGGGAGTGGAAACAAAGGGAGTGGAGAGAACTGAATGGTTGCGGTTCAAATGGAAGTTAAGCCTAGCGAAATGGTAGGGGAAGATATTGAGAGGAAAGTAATGAAAGTTTGCGTTGCAAATGGGGCAGAAAGAGGAGTGAAATGGGAGTGGAAAGAAAGGGAGTAAAAGTAAATGGAAGGTTGCAGCGCAAATGGGAGCGGAGTGCAGTGAAATGGGAGTGTAAACAAAGAAAGAGGTGAGTACTGAAAGGTTGCGGCGCAAATGGGAGCAGAGAAAAATAGGTGTGGAACCAAATGGAGTTGAGAGAACTGTAAGGTTGCATCGCAAATGGGAGCGGAGCGGAGCGAAATGGTTGTGGAAAGAAAGGGAATGGAGAGAAATGAAAGGTTGTCGTGGAAATGGGATCGAAGCAGAGCAAAATGGGAGCAAAAAGATAGGGATCGGAGAGAATTGATATGTTGCAGCGCAAATGGGAGCAAAGCGGAGTGAAATAGGAGCGGAAACTAAGGGAGTGGGGAGAAGCGAAAGGTTGCGGTGCAAATGGGAGTGGTACAGAATGAAATGGGAGCTGAAACTAAAGGACTGGAGAGAACAGAAATGATGAGGCATAAATAGGAGCGGAGTGCAGCGCAGTGAAATGGGAGTGGTAACAACGAAAGAGGTGAGAACTGAAAAGTTGCGGCACAAATGGGAGCAGAGAAAAATGGGTGCAGAACCAAATGGAGGGGAGAGAACTGTAAGGTTGCGGTGCAAATGGGAGCGGAGTGGAACGAAATGGAGCGAAATGTAGCGGAGCGAAATGGTTGTTGAAAGAAGGGGAGTGGACAGAAATGAAAGGTTGCCATGCAAATCGGAGTGAACGGAAATAAAGTGAGTGGAGAGAACTGAAAAGTTGCAGTGCAAATGGGAGCAGATCGGAGCGAAATAGGAGCGGAAACTAAAGGAGTGGAGAGATATGAAAGGTTGCGGTGCAAATGGGAGTGGAGCGGAAACAAAGTGAGTGGAGAGAACAGCAAGGTTGCGGCGCAAATATGAGTGGAGCACAGTGAAATGGGAGCGGAAACAAAAGGAGTGGAGAGAAGTGAAATGTTTAGGCAAGAATGGGAGCAGAGCAAAATAGGGAGTGGAGAGGTGTGAACGGTAGAGGTGCAAATGGCATCATAAACAAAGAGCGTGGAGAGAACTGTAAGTTCGCGGTGCAAATGGGAGCAGACCAAAATTGGAGAGGAAGAAAAGGGACTGGAAAGAACTGAAGGGTTGCAGCACAAATGTGAGCGGAACTCAACGAAATGGGAGTGGAAATAAAGGGACATGAGAGAAACAAAAGGTAGCGGCGCAAATGTGAGCAGTGCGAAATGTGAGCGGATACAAAAAGAGAGAAGAGAACTTAAAAGTTGTGGCGCAAATGGGAGCGGAGCAAAATGGGAGTGCAGAGAACTGAAATATTGCGGTGCAAATAGGAGTTCAGAGGAGAGAAATGGGAGCGGAAACAAAAGGAGGGGAGAGAAGTGAAATGTTTAGGCGAGAATGGGAGTGAAATGGGAGCAAAGAAAAGTGAAAGGCTGCGGCCCAAATAGGAGCGAAATGGGAGTGCAGAGAACTGAAAGGTTGCAGCTCAAAGAGGATCGGAGCAGAACGAAATGGGAGCTGAAACAAAGGGACGGGAAAGAACAGAAATGTAGTGGTGCAAATACTAGCGGAGTGGAGAGATATAGGAGCTGAAGGAAAGTAAGTGGAGAGAAGTGAAATGTTCCGGAGAGAATGGCAGCAAAGTGAAATAGGAGTGGAAAAAGAGTGGAGAGAACTGAAAGGTTACGGCACAAATGGGAACAAAACAGAGTGAAATGGTAGAGGAAAAGTTCGGAATGGAGAGTTCTCAATGGTTGTGGCGCAAATGGGAGCGGTGCAGAGCAAAATCGGAGCAGAAGCAAAGGGACTGGAGAGAACAGAAATATTGAGGCGCACTAGGAGCAGAGTGAAGCGAAATAGGAGCGGAAACAAAGAGAGATGAGAGAAATGAAAGGTTGCTGCGCAAATGGGAGAAGAGCGAAATGAGATCAGAAATCAAAGGAATGGAGAGAACTGAAAGGTTGTGGCACAAATGGGAGCGGAACGGTGCGAAATGACGGTGAAAGAAAAGGGAATGGAAAGAACTGAAAGGCTGCAGCACAAATGTGAGCAGAACTGAACGAAATGGGAGCAGAAATAAATGGAGAGGAGAGAAAAGGAATGTTGCGGAGCAAATAGGAGTGGAGCGGAGCAAAATAAGATAGGAAAAAAAGGGAGTAGAGAGAAACGAAAGGTTGCAAGGAAAATATGAGCAGAGCGAAATGTGAGAGGATACAAAGGGAGAGAAGAGAACTTAAACATACTGGCGCAAATGGGAGCGGCGCAAAGCGAAATGGGAACGTAAAGAAAGAAAGTGGAGAGAAGTGAAAGGTAGCAGCGCAAATGGGAGTGGAGCAGAGTGAAATGGGAGTGCAGAGAACTGAAAGGTTTCAGCACAAATAGGAATTGAGTGGAGTGAAATAGGAGTTGAAAAAAAGAAAATGGAGAGTAATGAAAGGTTGTGGCGCAAATTGGTGCGGTGTGGAGCAAAATGCGAGTGGAAAAAAATGGAGAGGAGAGAACAGAAAGGTTGTGGTGCAAATGGGAGCATCGCAGAGAGAAATGGGATCTGAAAAATAGAGAATGGAGAGAAAAGAAACAATGAGGCGCAATTACAAGCGGAGAAGAGCGAAATGAGAGTGGAAATAAAGGTAGAGGAGAGAACTGAAAAACTGCTGTTGAAATGGGAGCGGAGCAAAGTGTAATGTAAGTGCAGAGATCTGAAAGGTTGCCGTGAGAATAGGAGCGGATTGGAACGAAGTGGGAGTTAAAACAAAGGGGCTTGAGTGAATAGAAATGATGCGACGCAAATACGAGAGGAGTTGTGTGAAGTAGGAGCGAAAAAAAGGAGTGGAGAGAAGTGAAAGGTTGTGGCACAAATTGGAGCAACGCAGAGTGAAATGGGTGAGGAAAAGAACGGAATGGAGGGAACAGAAAAGTTGTGGCGCAAATGCAAGTAGAGCTGAGCAAAATGGGAGCAGAAAGAAAGGGAGTGGAAAGAACTAAAAGGTTGTGGAGCAAATGAAAAAAGAGCGGAGCGAATTGGGAGCGGAGAAAACAGAAATGTTGCGACGCAAATGGGAGAGGAGTGAAATGGGAGCAGAAAGGAAAGGAATGGTGAGTACTAAAAGGTTGAGGCAGAAATGGGAGTGGAGCAGAAAGAAAGGGAGTGGAGAGAACTGAACGGTTGCAGCGCAAATGGGAGCGGAGCGGAACGAAATGGGAGCGGAAACAAAGGGACTGGAAAGAACGAAAATGTTGCGGCACAATAGGAGCGGAGTGGAGTGAAATAGGAGCGGAAACAAATGGTATGGAGAGAAATGAATCATTGCAGTGCTGATAGGAGTGGAGGGGAGAGAAATAGGAGCAGAAACAAAGGGAGAGGAGAGAACTTAAAGATTGTGGCACAAATTGGAGCTAAGCGGTGCGAAATGGGTGCGGTAAGAAAGGGAGGGGAGAGAACTGAAAGGTTGCAACACAAATGAAAGTAAAGCAAAGTGAAATGGGAGCAGAAAAAAAAAAGGAATGGAGAGTACAGAATGGTTTTGACGCAAATGGGATCAGAGCTGAGCAAAATGGGAGTGGAAACAAAGGGAGTGGAAAGTACTGAAAGGTTGTGGCTCAAATGAAAGCAGAGCGGAGCGAAACGGGAGTGGAGAGAACAGAAATGTTAGAGCGCAAATGGGAGCAGAGCGAAATGGGAGAGAAAACAAAGGGAGTGGAAAGTACTGAAAGGTTGTTGGGCAAATGGGAGCGGTGCAGAGCTAAATGCGAACTGAAAGAAAGAGAGTGGAGAGAAGTGAAATGTTGCAGCGCAAATGGGAATGGAGCGGAGGGAAATGGGAGTGCAAAGAACTGAAAGCTTGCCGCGCATATAGGAGCGGAGTGGAGCGAATTAGGAGCTGAAACAAAGGGAGTGGAGACGACTGAAAGTTAGAAGAGCAAATGGGAGCTGAGTAGAACAAAATGGGAGCTGAAAGAAAGGAACTGGAGAGAACAGAAATGTTACGGTGCAAATAGGAGCGGAGTGAAGTGAAATGGGTGCGGAAGCATAGAGAGGGGAGAGAAAGGAAGTGTTCCGGTGCAAATGCGAGAGAAATGGAAGTGGAGAGAAGTGAAAGGTAGTGGCGCAAATGGGTGCGGAGCGAACCTGGAACAGAAACAAAGGGAGAGGAGAGAACTGAAAGGTTGCTGCACAAATAAGTGCAAAGCAGAGTTAAATGGGAGCGGAAAAGAACAGAATGGAGAGTACAGAAAGGTTGTGGCGCAAATGCGAGAAGATCTGAGTGAAATGGGAGCATAAACAAGGGGAGAGGAGAGAACTGAAAGGTTGTGGCGCAAATAAAAGCAGAGCGGATCGAATAGGGAGTGGAGAGAACAGAAATGTTGCGGCGCAAATGGGATCTGAGCGAAATGGGAGCAGAAAGGAAAGGAATGGAGAATACTGAAAGGTTGTAGCACAAATGGGAGGGGAGTGGAGCGAAATTGGAGTGTTAAGAAATGGAGTGGAGAGATCTGAAAAGTTGCAGCGCAAATGGGAGTGGAGCGCAGTGAAATGGGAGTGCAGAGAACTGAAAGATTGCCGCGCAAATAGGAGCGGAGCAGACACGAAATGGGAGCTGAAACAAAGGGGCAGGAGAGTCCAGAAGTGATGCAGCGCTAGTGGATGAGCGGAGTGGTGTGAAACTGGATCGGAAACAAAGGGAGTGTAGAGAGATGAAAGGTGGCTGAGCAAATGAATGCAGAGTAAAATGGGAGCAGAAACAAAGGGAGAGGAGAGAACTAAAAAATTGTGGAACAAATGGGAGTGAAGCTAAGCAAAATGGGAGCAAAAACAAAGGGACTGGAGAGAACAGAACTGTTGCAGCACAAAAACGAGCGAAGTGGAGCAAAATGGGAGGGGCAAAAAAGTGAGTGGCGTGAAGTGAAATGTTCCGGTGCTCATGGGAGTGAAATGGGAGTGCAGAGAAGTGAAAGGTTGCGGCGCAAATGGGAGCAGAGCGAAATTGGAATGGAAACAAAAAAAGAGGAGAGAACTGAAAGTCTACAGCGCAAATGGGAGCGGAGCAGAATGAAATGGGAGCGGAAACAAAGGGACTGGAGAGAACAGAAATGTAGCGGCGCAATGCGAGCGGAGTGGAGCAAAATAGGAGCGGTTACAAAAGGAGTGGAGAGTAATGGAAGGTTGTGGCGCAAATTGGAGCAGAGCAAAAAGGGAGTGGAAACAAAGGGACTGCAGAAAACTGAAAGGTTCTGGCACAAATGGGAGCGGCGCATGGCGAAATGGGAGCTGTAAGAAAGGGACTGGAGAGAACAGAAATGATGCAGCGCAAATACGAGCGGAGTGGTGCAAAATAGGTACAGAAAGTAAGAGAGTGGAGAGAACTAAAAGGTTGCAGAGCAAATGGGAGCAGAGTGGAACAGAATAGGAATGTAAAGAAAGGGAGTGGAGAGAATAGAAATGTTGCGGTGCAAACAGGAGTGGAGTGGAGCAAAATGGGGGTGAAAAGAAAGAGAGTGGAAAGAAGTGAAATGTTCCGGCGCAAACGGGAGCGAAATGGGAGTGGAGAGAACTGAAAGGTCACGACGCAAATGGGAGCAGAGTGAAATTGGAACAGAAACAACGGGAGAGGAGTGAACTAACAGTTTGCGGAGTGAACTGACAGGTTGCGGTACAAAAGGGAGCAAAGCAGAGAGAAATGAGAGTGGAAAAGAACGGAATGGAGAGTACAGAAATGTTGTGGTACAAATGCGAGCAGAGTTGAGCGAAATGGGAGCAGAAACAACGGGAGATGAGAGAACTGAAAGGTTGTGGCACAAATGAAAGCAGAGCCAAGAGAAATGGGAGTGTAGAAAACAGAAATGTTGTGGCACAATAGTTGCTGAGCGAAATCGGGATGGAACGGAAAGGAATGGAGAGTACTGAAAGTTTGTGGCACAAATAGGAGCAGAGCGAAGGTAAATGGGAGCAGAAAGAAAGGGATTGCAGAGAACTGAAAGGTTGCAGAGCAAATGGGACCAGAGTGGAACGAAATGGGGGCTGAAAAAATGGGCAGGCGAGAACAGAAATGATGTGGTGCACAAACGAGCGCAGTGGTGCGAAATTGGAGTGGAAACAAAGGGAGTGGAGAGAAATGAAAGGTGGCGGCACAAATGAAAGCATAGTAAAATGGGAGCGGAAACGAAGGGAGAGGAGAGAACTGAAAACTTGTGGCACAAATGGGAGCGAAGCAGAGCGAAATGGGAGAGAAAAAAAAGTGACTGGAGAGAAAAGAACTGTTGCGGTGCAAATAGGATCAGAATGGAGCGAAATGGGAGCGGAAAAAAAGGTAGTGGAGTGAAGTGAAATGTCCGGCGCAAATGGGAGCAAAATGGGAGAGGAGAGAAGTGAAAGGTTGCAACGCAAATGGGAACAAAACGGAGTGAAATGGTAGTAATATGAATCAGAGTGGAGAGTACTGAAAGGTTGCAGCGCAAATGAGAGTGGTGCAAAGCGAAATGGAACTGAAATAAAGGGAGTGGAGAGAACAGAAATGTTGTAGCACAAATGGGAGTGGAGCAAAGTGAAATGTTAGTGCCGTGATCTGAAAGGTTGCCGCGCAAATAGGAGCAGATTGGAACGAAGTAGGAGTTGAAACAAAGGGGCTTGAGTGAACAGAAACGATGCAGTGCAAATACGAGCGGAATTGTGCGAAGTAGGAGCGAAAAAATAGAGTGGAGAGAACTGAAAGGTTGCGGAACAAATGGGAGCAAAGCAGAGTGAAATGTGTCCAAAAAAGAATGGAATGGAGGGAACAGAAAGGTTGTGGCGACAAAGCGAGCAGAGCTGAGTGAAATGGGAGCAGAAACAAAGGGAGAGGAGAGAACTGAAAGGTTGTGGCACAAAGGAAAGAAGAGCGGAGCAAACTGAGAGTGGAGAGAACAGAAATGTTGCGGTGCAAATGGGAGCTGAGCTAAATGCGAGAGGAATGGAAAGGAATGGAGAGTACTGAAAGGTTGTGGCACAAAAGGGAGTGGAGCGGAGTGAAATGGGAGCGGAAAGAAAGGGAGCGGAGAGAACAGAAATGTAGTGGCAAAATAGGAGCGGAGTGGAGCAAAATAGTAGCGGAAACAAAGGGTGTGGGGAGAAATGAATGATTGCGGTGCAAATAGGGGTGGGGTGGAGAGAAATGGCAGTGGAAACAAAGCGAGATGAGAGAACTTAATGATTGTGGCACAAATGGGAGCGAAGCGGTGTGAAATGGGTGCGGTAAGAAAGGGAGTGGAGAGTACTGAAAGATTGTGGCGCAAATAGGAGCAGAGTGAAGCGAAATGGGAGCGGAAATAAAGGTAGTAGAGTGAAGTCAAATGTCCGACGCAAATGGGAGTGAAATGGGAAAGGATAGAAGTGAAAAATTGCGGCACAAATGGGAGCGGAGAAAAATTGGAACAGAAACAAACCGAGAGGAGAGTACTGAAAGGTTGTGGTGCAAATGGGTGCGGTGCAGAGCGAAATGGGTACGGAAAGAAAAAGAGTAGAGAGTAATGAAAGGTTGCGGCGCAAACGGGAGCAGAGCGAAATGAGAGTGGACGAAAAGGGAGAGGAGAGAACTGAAATGTTCTGGCGCAAATGGGAGCCGCGCAGAGCGAAATGGGATCTAAAAAAAGGGACTGGATAGAACAGAAATGATGCGGCGCAAATACGAGAGGAGTGGAGCGAAATGGGAGTGGAAAGAAAGGTAGAGGAGAGAACTGAAAGTTTGCAGCACAAATGGGAACAAAACAGAGTTAAATGGTAGCAAAAACAATAGGAGTGGAGAGTGCTGAAAGGTTGTGGCACAAATGGGAGCGGAAAGAAAGGGAAAGGAGAGAACAGAAAGGTTGCAGAGAAAATTGGTAAGGTGCTGAACGAAATGGGAGCCGAAACAAAGGGACTGGAGAGAACAGAAATGCAGCGGTGCAAATAGGAGCGAAGTGGAACGAAATAGGAGTGGAAACAAAAGGAGTGGAGAGAAACGAAAGTTTTCAGCGCAAATGAAATCAGAGCAAAATGGGTGCAGAAACAGAGGAAAAGGTGAGAACTGAAAGGTTGTGGCACAAATGGGAGCGAAGTGGTGCGAAATGAGAGCAAAGACAAAGGGAGTGGAGAGAAGTGAAATGTTCCATTGAGAATGGGAGCAGTGCAAAATGGGTGTGCAAGGAAGTGAAATGTTCCGGCGAGAATGTGAGCAGTGGAAAATAGGAGAGGAGAGAACTGGAAGGATGCAGCGGAAATGGGAGCAAAGTGAAATTGGAATAGAAAGAAAGGGAGTAGAGAGAAATGAAGGGCTGCGAAGCAAATGGGAGAGGAGCGGAGTGAAATGGGAGTGAAAACAAGATGAGAGTTGAGAAATGAAAGATTGTGGCACAAATGGGAGCAAGGCAGTGAGAAATGGGAGAAGAAAGAAAGGGAGTGGAGAGAACTAAAAGGGTGTAGTGCAAATGGGAGTAGAACAAAATGGGAGCGGAAATTAAAGGAATGGAGAGTACTAAAATGATGTGGCAGAAATGGGAGCAGGGCGGAGCGAAATGGAAGCGGAAATTAAAGGAATGGAGAGTACTAAAATGATGTGGCAGAAATGGGAGCAGGGCGGAGCGAAATGGGAGCAGAAAGAAAGGGAGTGGAGAGAACTGAAAGGTTGCGGTGCAAATAGGAGTCAAGCTGAACGAAATGGGAGCGGAAGCAAAGGGACTGGAGAGAACAGAAAAGTTGTGGCGCAATAGGAGCGGAGTAAAGCGTAATAGGAGAGGAAACAAAGGGAGTGGAGAGTAAGGAAAGGTTGCAGCGCAAATGGGAGCAGAGCGAAATGGGAGCGGAAACAAATCGGGAGGAGAGAACTGAAAGGTTGCAGTGCAAATGCTGGCAAGACAGAGTGAAATGGGAGTGGAAATGAAAGGACTGGATAGTACTGAAAGGTTGTGGCACAAATGGGAGCGGAGTGGAGCGAAATAGGATTGGAAACAAAGGGAGTGGAAAGAAATGAAAGGTTGCGGTGTAAATGTGAGCAAAGCGAAATGAGAGCGGAAGCAAAAAGGGAGGAAAGAACTGAAAAATTGTGGTGCAAATGAGAGCAGTGCAGAACGAAGCGGGAGTGCAGAGAACCGGAAGATTGCGGTGCAAATAGGAGTGTTGCAGAGCGAAATTGGAGCGAAAAAATAAAGGGAGTGGATTAAACTGAAAGTTTGCAGTGCAAATTAGAGCAGAGCAGAATGAAATGAGAGCGGAAACAAAAGGACTGGAGAGAACAGAAATGTAGGAGTGCAAATAAGAGCGAAGAGAACCAAAAGAGGAGCAAAAACAAAAGGAGTGGAGAGAAAAGAAGATTGAGGCGCAAATGGGAGCAGAATGGAACAAAATGGGAGTTTAAAGTAGTGGACTGGAGAGAACAGATACAAAAGAAAGTGGAGTGGAGAATAATGAAAGGCTGCGGCTCAAATGGGAGCATAAAAAAATGGGAACAGAAACAAATCGGGAGGAGAGAACTGAAAGGTCGTGGCGCAAATATGAGCGGAGTACTGCGAAATAGGAGCGGAAACAATGGGAGAGCAGACAACATTAAGATTGCGGCACAAATGGAAGCAAAACAGAGTGAAATGGGAGCGGAAATGAAATGAACATTGAGAACTGAAAGGTTGTGGAACAAATGGGAGCGGAGCAGAGCGAAATGGGAGTGGAAAGAAAGGGACAGGAGAGAACTGAAAGTTTGCAGCGCAAATGGGAGCAGAGCGGAATGAAATGGGAGCTGAAACAAAGGGACTGGTGAGAACAGAAATGTAGCGGTTCAAATTGGAGCGGAGTGGAGCAAAACAGGAGCGGAAACAAAGGGATTGGAGAGAAATGAATTGCTGCAGTGCAAATGTGAGCGAAGCGGAGCAAAATGGGCGTGCAGAGAACTGATATGTTGCAGTGTAAATGAGAGCGGAGCAAATTGAAATGGGAGTGTAGGGAACTGAAAGGTTGCGGAGCAAATGGGAGCTGAGCGAAATGGGAGCGGAACCAAAAGGAGTGGGGAGAACTGTAAGGTTGCATCGGAAATGGCAGCAAAGCGGAGAGAAATGGAAGCGGAAACTAAGGGAGTGGAGAGAAATGAAAGGTTACGGTGCAAATGGGTGTGGAGCAGAAAAAAAGTGAGTGGAGAGAACTGAAAGTTTGAAGCACAAATAAAAGCAAAGCGGAACTAAATGTGAGCAGAAACTAAGGGAGTGGAGAGAAATGAATGTTTGTGGTGCAAATGGGAGCAGAGTGGAGCAAAATGGGAGCAGAAAAAACAGGAGTGGAGAGAACTGACAGATTGCGACTCAAATGGGAGAGGAGCGGAACGAAATGGGATCAGATATAATGGGAGAGAAAAGAACTGAAAGATTGTGGCGGAAATGGGATAAGAGAGGTAAAAAATGTAGTGGAGAGAAAATAAAGGTTGTGGTGCAAATGGGAGTGGAGCAGAGCGAAATGGGAGTGTAAAGAACTAAAAGGTGGCATCGCAAATGGGAGCGGATCAGAACGAAATGGAAGTAGAAAGAAAAGGACTGGAGAATTGAAATGTTTTGTAGAGAATAGGAGCCGAGTAAAATGGGAGTGGAGAGAAGTGAAAGGTAGAAGCGCAAATGGGAACAAAACGGAGTGAAATGGTAGCAAAAACAATCAAAGTGGAGAGTACTGAAAAATTATGGCGCAAATGGGAGTGGTGCGTAGCGAAATGTAATGGAAAGAAAGGGAGTGGAGAGATCAGAAATGTTGCAGCGCAAATGGGAGTGGAGTGGAACAAAATATGAGTTGAAAAAAAGGGACTGCAGAGAACAGAAATGTTGCGGGGCCAATGGGAGTGGAGAGGAGCGAAATGGGAGCAGAAACAAAGGGAGTGGAAAGAACAGAAGTGCTGTGAAGCACACAAGTGCTAAGCGGAGTGACATGTGAGCGGAAACAATAGGAGTGGTGAGAACAGAACTGTTGTGGCGCAAATAGGAGCAGAGTGAAGTGAAATAGTTGCGGAAACAAAGGGAGTGGAGAGAAATGAAGGGCGGCGAAGCAAATGGAAGCGGAGTGAAGAGAAATGGGAGTGGAAACAAAGGGACTGGAGAGAACAGAAATGTTGCGGTGCAAACCCTAGCAGAGTGGAGCGAAATGGGAACGAAAATAAAGAGAGTGGAGAGAAGTGAAATGTTCTGGTGCAAATGGGAGTGAAATGGGAGAGGAGAGAATTGAAAGGCTGTGGCGTAAATAGGAGCAGCGCAGAGCAAAATAGGAGTGCAGAGAACTGAAAGGTTGCAGCAAAAATGGGAGTTGGGAGGAACGAAATGGGTGCTGAAACAAAGGGACTGGATAGAACAGAAATGTAGCAGTGCAAATAGAAGCGGAGTGGAACAAAATAGGAGTGGAAACAAAACGAGTGGAGAGAAATGAAAGTTTTTGGCACAAATTAACGCAGAGCAAAATGGGAGCAAAAAAAAAAGGGAGAGGTGAGAACTGAAACGTGGCGCAAATGGGAGCGAAGCGGAGTGAAATGGGAGCGGAAAGAAAGGGAGTGGAGAAAACAGAAAGGTTGCAGCGCAAATGGGAGTGGAGCGGAACGAAATGAGAGCTGAAACAAAGGGACTGTAGAGAACAGAAATGTTGTGGTGCAAATAGCAGAGGAGTGGAGCAAAATAGGAGCGGAAAAAAAGGGAATGGAGAGAAAAGAAAGGTTCGGCGCAAATGGGAGCAGAGAAAAATGGGAGGAAAAACAGAGGGAGAGGACAGAACTGAAAGGTTGGAGCGCAAATGATAGCAAAACAGAGTGAAATGGGAGGGGAAATGAAAGCATTGGCGAGTACTGAAATATTGTGGCACAAGTGGGAACAGAGCGGAACGAAATGGGAGAGGAAACAAAGGAAGTGGAGAGAAATGAAAGGTTGCAGCGCAAATCTTAGCAGAGCGAATAGGGAAGGGAAAGAAAGGGAGGGGAGAGAACTGAAAGTTTGCTGCTCAAACTGGGGGAAAGCGGAATGAAATTGGAGTAGAAACAAAGGGAAAGCAGAGAATAGAAATGTTGTGGTGCAATAGGAACGGAGTGAAGCAAAATAGGAGCGGAAACAAAGGGAGTGTAGAGTAATAAAAGGTTGCGTCGTAAATGGGAGCAGCATGAAATGGGAGTGGAAACATAGGAAGAAGGAGAGAAGTGAAAGTTGGTCGTAGAAATGGGAGCCGCACAGAGCGAACTGGAAGTGCAGAGAACTGAAAGATTGCGGCGTAAATGGGAGCAAATTGGTGCCAAATGGGAGCGGAAACAAATGGAGTGGAAAAGTGAAATCTTCCAGAGAGAATGGGAACAGTGCAAAATGGGAGTAGAGAGAGAAATGAAAGGTAGCGGCAGAAATGGGAGAAAAACTGAGTGCAAATAGGAGCGGAAACAAAGAGAGTGGAGAGATCTGAAAAGTCACGGTGCAAATGGTAGAGAAGTGAAATTGGAGCAGAAACAAAGGGAGTGGAGAGAATTGAAGGGCTGCGAAGAAAAAGGGAGCAGATCGGAGTGAAATGGGAGTGGAAACAAAGGGACAGGCAGGAACAGAAATGTTGTGGCGTAAATACTAGCGGAGTGGAGCGCCACGGGAGCAGAAACAAAGGGAGTGCAGAGAACTGAAATGTTCCAGCACAAATGGGAGTGAAATGGGAGTGGAGAAAAATGAAACGCTGCGGCGCAAACAGGAGCGGCGCTGTCACCAGTTTGCGGGAGAGTTTGACCCGGAACTGTGACAATTGAGGCAGGGGACCCACGGACCCACACCCCGGGAAAGGGGAAGGGGGAAAAGGGAAAAAGGAGAAGGGAGATGGGCCTAGGAACAAAACAGCGGCAACGATCTGAGGAGGAAAGCTAATTTACTAAATAAGATACCAGAAAGTAAAATAACACAATATAATATAACATAATTGGAATTGAGGCAAATGAATCAAATAAAATGAGCAAGAGAGAGAGTGTCCGATAAACCGAAGGCCTTACACTAACGCTGAAGGCGGACGGCTGCAACAAACACCCACTGCCGAGCTCGGTCCCGAAGGGAAGAGGGAGTCCCGTGACTGCAGACAGTTTTTATCTTTCCCTCTGGGAGGAAATATGTAAAAATGCAAAGCATTGCAAAGTCCTCTCGGGAATGCAATCCTTCTTCTCTTCTGAAACAGGTACACCCAGAACTATCAACGATGCACAGAGCTGGAGCATTAATTCTTTAATTCCCAGTACTCCACATGATGTTATGATGTGGAATATTAATAATACAACAATAATCATAGAACCATTACATTCCACCCATTATTCAACATAATTACAAAAGGCTTAATATATATATATATATACATAAAAACACAATGATTAACAAGCATTAAATACAAACACATAAAATATATATATATACATATATACATATATACATATATACATATATACATATATACATATATACATATATACATATATTCATATATACATATGTACATATGTACATATATACATATATAAATATGTACATATATAAATATGTACATATGTACATATATACATATATACATGTATACATATATACATATATACATAGTAATAGAATTTCTGAGGGAGCTCTCCCAACATCAAATTCCCTTGTGGTACACACTGAACATCCCCATTCTTCTGCATCACCCACCAGGTAGACCCAGGTCCCTGAGCAAAAACAGTTCCACGGAGAGGATTGCCCTCTCCAGAAGCTGGAAGAACCCAAACCACTTTTCCCAACGTGTTCTTCACATGTACTACAGGGACCTTATCTCCTTCTACAGTAGGTAGAGAGCTGGATTGGGCAGGACCATCGCGATTGATGGATCCTCTGGTGTTGACCAACCAGGTGGCTTCTGACAAATTCTAATCCCAGTGCTCAAATGTTCCGCCACCCATTGCTTTCAACATTGTCTTTAACAACCTATTGTACCTTTCGATTTTACCAGAAGCTGGTGCATGATAGGGGATATGATAAATCCACTCAATGCCATGATCTTTGGCCCAAGTATTTACAAGAGAATTTTTGAAATGAGTTCCATTATCAGACTCAATTCTCTCTGGAGTGCCGTGTCGCCATAGGACTTGTTTCTTGAGCCCTAAGATGGTGTTCCGGGTGGTAGCATGGGGTACTGTGTATGTTTCAAGCCACCCAGTAGTTGCCGCTACCATGGTGAGCACATAACACTTACCACTGCGAGATCGTGGCAAGGTGATATAATCAACCTGCCACGCCTCCCCATATTTATAATTTTGCCATAGCCCTTCCTCCCAAAGAGGTTTCATCCTCTTGGCCTGTTTAATTGTGGTGCATGTGTCACAGTCATGGATAACCTGTGCAATGGCATCCATAGTAAAGTCCATCCCTCGGTCTCTAGCCCATTTGTATGTTGCATCTCTTCCTTGATGGCCCGAGGTCTCATGGGCCCACCGAGCTAGAAATAATTCACTTTTGTGTTGCCAGTCCAAGTCTGCTTCAGCCACCTTAACTTTGGCAGCTCGATCTACCTGATGGTTATTTTGCTGTTCTTCAGTTGCCCGGCTCTTAGGTGTCACGCTCCAATATAAAGGAGGGCGACGAAGGTTCATTTGATTATGTATAAACCCAGCGTGAGATTAAGAAACAACGGTTCAGATGTTTGTCCGACCAGTTTATTACCACTATAAACCAGGGAGATGGGGAAGGCGGACACTGTTAGGGTGATGGGGAAGGGAAGGCGAGCGATAGGAAAGATAGGAAGGAAGCAAGGGCTTGTACAAAGCAGGGATAGTCACCAGCCAGGATCCTAGGGGCGGTCCGGTTGCAAGCGGCTCCGACGGTCCGAAGCAGAAGAGCAGGGGCGGCAGAAGTGGGGAGAACAGCAGCAGCGACGGGCAACCCTGAGCAGCAAGCAGTTGTCCGTAGAAGCAGCACCGGGTCAGCACAGGAGGAGGGGTGCGGGGTCAGCACGGGAGAAGCGGCGAGGGGTCAACCCCCGGAGGGGCAGCAGTGAACAGTGATCAGCTCGTGAGGTCTCTCCAAAGAGAAGGCCTCTCCAGGAAGCAGCAGGCAGTGATCAGCTCGGGAGGTCTCTCCTAAGAGAAAGCTTCTCCAAGAGGAAGCCACTCCAGAGAAAACCCTCCAACTTCGTGGCTGCAGGACCCCTCTATTTTTCTCCCAGATTTCTCCAGTCTACGTGACGAACCCCTCGAACCTCTCCTGCTTGGGCATCAGGCGGGTATCGCCTAAGGTGGTTATCTCCCCCTGGAGATGAGTTCCATAAACGAGTGTTCTCCGGTCATTGAGCTGCAGCACTCCGGTCATTGAGCTGCAGCGTCAGGGGAGTATCACCTGAGATGGTTATCTTCCCCTGGAGGTGAGTTCCACAAAAGAGTGTTCAATGGCCACTGAGCTGCAGCTTAGGCCGCCCCAGGACATGCCCATCAGCTTGTCCCTGAGACAAAGGATTTCACAACCCTTTCCCAGGACTAACTTGGAGATGTTCGGACATGTTCATCAGCAACCTTTGAGGCAATGGTAAAAGATATTAGTCTCTTACAAAACCCCGTGACTCAAAGGTTGCTTAAAAATTGGGCACTGGTGATCCATGATGGTGAGAAAAAGATAGGAAGCAGAAGGGTAAAGGAGGGATGGGTGTAGTGAATCAAAATGTTCATATAATTGTTACACACGTTTTTTTAGTCTTGGTTACAATCGTCGCCCTGATATGTCTCACTTCTCCATCAGCAGAGGAGGTTGTACAGTACATAGAAGCTACCACATGTTGTCCAAGTTTACAATTGAATAAAACAGGGTATCATACAAGGAACAAACATAAGAGTTGCAATAACACACAATAAAAATCTGTTTAGCCATGGGCCACCTGGGAGCCAGGAAGAGGTCAAGGTCTGGGCTTTTCCAAGTTTGGACAGGAACATGTGCTATTTTTCATATACCTTGAACAATTTGTTTGCATCAATCCCATTATCATTAATTTTAGACAAAAAGTAGAATAATATAATTTGCCACAGACACCCCCTTCTTCAGCTAGCAGGTAGTCCAGAACAATGCAATGCTGGAGTACTTCTGCTCGTGTCTGTGAGGCTTGATCTGCAAGGAGATCAAGGGCATAACATTGGGCGGATTACTCCAACATAACATACCCCAGTCCAGTTTACAGGTAGTCGTTTATATGCATAATGAAAACAAATCAAATAATGTCCCTTCAGTGCTAGTTGTGAGCTTCCTAACATTCACCCTTCACCCCCCCGCTCACTTGAGAGGTGAAGGAATTAGTTTCCTGATGACTCTGGTAGTTCTTCTGGTGCTGGAGAGGCAACTAGGACCTAGGGTTTTGCTTTCCTCAGATCTAGTCGGCCATCCAGTCACCAGCATTTCAAGCCTATCTGTTGTCAGTCCATCCATCATATTTCGTGGAATGCCCTTTTTCCAGCCCAGAGTCCAAAGACCATTACGTTTATGATCAATGCTTTGCCTACCCGTTCTTAGTGGGCATGAAAGCTTTTCAGTTCCATTAAGCTTTGGGCTAGGTGGCCTGAGGACAAGTCTGGCTGCTGCAAGCCTTACTCCTCTTGGCTCAAATTTACTGGAGGAGGAAACCACCGGCCCATATTTTCTTCCATAATTAATTAACTCTTGGGCAACCTCCCCCCATGTCCATACTTTGCATCCTGACTGCAAATTATTAGAGGTTGCAGTTCCTTCTAACATTGCCCGGGTTCTTTCTCCCTGAGGCATAGCCTGTATCTTTCCTTGCAACTGTATGCCTATGGGTTTCAGCGATTCTGGAAGCCCCCTGATTAGAGGGGTCATTCTCTCAGGATCAACAGGCAACATCATGGGAGATTCATGGTGTAACTGCAGCTTCCTGTCATACATCATTTGGAGACAGGCAGCCTTCTGAACATTCTCTACTAGTTGATCAACAGTTCCAGTAATGGCAAGGGGGTCTCCCCTTTCTAGGGGATTAAGACCACCTGCCCAATAGGCAGCTCTCTGTATAAGGGACCAAGGAGCACGATTGTTACCAGTAGTTAAAAATACTCCTGGTCCCCAATAACCTTCAGCCTCCTTTTCAGTTAAAAGTATCTGATCTCCACCTGTGAGGCTGACCCTCCATACGTACTCTGTTTCTGATTCTTTAGGAGAGCGGCCAAAATCTCTTTTCAATTTTGCTAGCTCAGTAGTAGAGAAAGGGATTTCTTTAACGTTCATTTGAGGATCTAAATCCTCGCTATTATCGTATGAATACTCAGTTTTTATTAAAGGACGCAACTGAGCTGGGGAGGCTTCTAATTTGTTTACACTTGCCTTTATACTTTGCAATTCCTCCCTTGGATAAGTTTTCTCTTGAGGTGCACTAGTACCACTGGCATCCTTACCCGTTAACACTTCCCTTAAAGCTATTTGCAACAGATCAGAATTATGTTTTTCTCTTTCTACTTGCTCTTCTAGGTTTGCAATTTGATATTGCAGAGCTTTTATCAATTCCTGACTTACTTTAACTGATTCATGCAATGCTTGTAAAGCTTGGCTCTCTGCTTTAAGCTGCTGGTCGCGGAATTCTACAGCTGCAACCAGAGCAGAGCCCAATACCGCACAAATAAATACCTTCCCTTTTCCAGCTCGGGTACGAGCATTCTTTTGCAGAACACTAATACGGTCAGAGACACTCTGCACGTTATACCAGTTCTGCCGTGCCCAGTCTACCCCTGTTAACCAGGGTTTAGCACCATGCTTTTCCAAAAGTTCAAATAATACATCTTCACAACTCATTGTGGCACTGTCACACATTTTCTCAATACCCACAAAAGGTCTACACCGAGGGAGAGAGGAGGTATTCAAAAGCACAACTAACACCTCACCCCACACAGGGAGGCACAACACACCTATCAAGCAAAGGTAAATACTGTTCAAATCACTCCACCCTTTTGCTGAGAAAAGCACAAAAAAAGACAAAAGCTAAAAACAACACTTTCTAAGGTAAACAAACTTCTTGGAGAGGTACACAGTTCCCCACTACCCAAGAGGCGCACACGAAAAAGCTTTAGTTATCAAACACCAAATGCAGAGAGATCTTCCCGAGGAAGCATGCACGTATAATCTCATAAGTCCTCGAGAGGTATACACATAAACAGTAAAGTTTCAGAATTTGGAGCGGTCTTCCTGGAGAGGTGCACACATCTAAGTTTTCAAAAATATCGCTCCTTGCATCTCCAGGAGGCACACACAGAAAAGGATTCAAATTATACCTGGAAGGACAACACTCTCACGAAGGGTATCCTGCCGACTACGCCATTAAAAATGTCACGCTCCAATATAAAGGAGGGCGACGAAGGTTCATTTGATTATGTATATACCCAGCGTGAGATTAAGAAACAACGATTCAGTTTATTACCACTATAAACCAGGGAGATGGGGAAGGCGGACACTGTTAGGGTGATGGGGAAGGGAAGGTGAGCGATAGGAAAGATAGGAAGGAAGCAAGGGCTTGTACAAAGCAGGGATAGTCACCAGCCAGGATCCTAGGGGCGGTCCGGTTGCAAGCGGCTCCGACGGTCCGAAGCAGAAGAGCAGGGGCGGCAGAAGTGGGGAGAACAGCAGCAGCGACGGGCAACCCTGAGCAGCAAGCAGTTGTCCGTAGAAGCAGCACCGTGTTAGCACAGGAGGAGGGGTGCGGGGTCAGCACGGGAGAAGCGGCGAGGGGTCAACCCCCGGAGGGGCAGCAGCGAACAGTGATCAGCTCGTGAGGTCTCTCCAAAGAGAAGGCCTCTCCAGGAAGCAGCAGGCAGTGATCAGCTCGGGAGGTCTCTCCTAAGAGAAAGCTTCTCCAAGAGGAAGCCACTCCAGAGAAAACCCTCCAACTTCGTGGCTGCAGGACCCCTCTATTTTTCTCCCAGATTTCTCCAGTCTACGTGACGAACCCCTCGAACCTCTCCTGCTTGGGCATCAGGCGGGTA
The DNA here is from genome assembly GCF_038088225.1 of Cyrtonyx montezumae. NCBI lineage: Eukaryota > Metazoa > Chordata > Aves > Galliformes > Odontophoridae > Cyrtonyx > Cyrtonyx montezumae. Next base: position 3,776,028 of record NW_027072025.1, read on the forward strand.
TCGCCTAAGATGGTTATCTCCCCCTGGAGATGAGTTCCATAAACGAGTGTTCTCCGGTCATTGAGCTGCAGCACTCCGGTCATTGAGCTGCAGCGTCAGGGGAGTATCACCTGAGATAGTTATCTTCCCCTGGAGGTGAGTTCCACAAAAGAGTGTTCAGTGGCCACTGAGCTGCAGCTTAGGCCGCCCCAGGACATGCCCATCAGCTTGTCCCTGAGACAAAGGATTTCACAACCCTTTCCCAGGACTAACTTGGAGATGTTCGGACATGTTCATCAGCAACCTTTGAGGCAATGGTAAAAGATATTTGTCTCTTACATTAGGAACATGAGCATCTACGTGGCACAACTTTACAACCATATTTTTTATTCGGGCAGCAATGTTTTTCCTTTGAACATCCTGTTCCTTTGAACATCCAGCTCAGCACTGGCAGTCGAGGTGCCAGAAGGAGCTGCGTTTCAGTACCGATTACTTCGGAAGCAGCTCGAACCCCCTCGTACACAGCTAAGATCTCCTTCTCAGTTGGAGTGTAGCGCTCCTCAGACCCCCTGTACGCCTGACTCCAGAATCCAAGGGGTCGGCCTGTAAGAGACTAATATCTTTTACCATTGCCTCAAAGGTTGCTGATGAACATGTCCAAGTTAGTCCTGGGAAAGGGTTGTGAAATCCTTTGTCTCAGGGACAAGCTGATGGGCATGTCCTGGGGCGGCCTAAGCTGCAGCTCAGTGGCCATTGAACACTCTTTTGTGGAACTCCCCTCCAAGGGAAGATAACCATCTCAGGTGATACATAATCAAATGAACCTTCGTCGCCCTCCTTTATATTGGAGCGTGACATTTTTAATGGCGTAGTCGGCAGGATACCCTTCGTGAGAGTGTTGTCCTTCCAGATATAATTTGAATCCTTTTCTGTGTGTGCCTCTTGGAGTTGTGAGGAGTGATATTTTTTCATTTAAATGTGTGTACCTCTCCAAGAAGATCACTCCAAATTCTGATAACTTAACTGTGAAATTTGAATGTTTTTCTGTGTGTACCTCCTGGAGATGCAAGGAGCGATATTTTTGAAAACTTAGATGTGGGCACCTCTCCAGGAAGACCGCTCCAAATTCTGAAACTTTACTCTTTATGTGTATACCTCTCGAGGACTTATGAGATTATACGTGCATGCTTCCTCGGGAAGACCTCTCTGCATTTGGTGTTTGATAACTAAAGCTTTTTCGTGTGCGCCTCTTGGGTAGTGGGGAACTGTGTACCTCTCCAAGAAGTTTGTTTACCTTAGAAAGTGTTGTTTTTAGCTTTTGCCTTTTTGTGTGCTCCTCTCAGCAAAAGGGAGGAGTAATTGGAACTGTATTTACCTTTGCTTGATAGGTGTGTTGTGCCTCCCTGGGTGGGGGTGAGGTGTTAGTTGTGCTTTTGAATACCTCCTCTCTCCCTCGGTGTAGACCTTTTGTGGGTATTGAGAAAATGTGTGACAGTGCCACAATGAGTTGTGAAGATGTATTATTTGAACTTTTGGAAAAGCATGGTGCTAAACCCTGGTTAACAGGGGTAGACTGGGCACGGCAGAACTGGTATAACGTGCAGAGCGTCTCTGACCGTATTAGTGTTCTGCAAAAGAATGCTCGTACCCGAGTTGGAAAAGGGAAGGCTTTTATTTGTGCGGTATTGGGCTCTGCTCTGGTTGCAGCTGTAGAATTCCGCGACCAGCAGCTTAAAACAGAGAGCCAAGCTTTACAAGCATTGCATGAATCAGTTAAAGTAAGTCAGGAATTGATAAAAGCTCTGCAAAATCAAATTGTAAACCTAGAAGAGCAAGTAGAAAGAGAAAAACATAATTCTGATCTGTTGCAAATAGCTTTAAGGGAAGTGTTAACGGGTAAGGATGCCAGTGGTACTAGTGCATCTCAAGAAAAAACATATCCAAGGGAGGAACTGAAAGGTATAATGGCAAGTGTAGACAAGTTAGAAGCCTCCCCAGCTCAGTTGCGTCCTTTAATAAAAACTGAGTATTCATACGATAATAGCGAGGATTTAGATCCTCAAATGAACGTTAAAGAAATCCCTTTCTCTACTACTGAGCTAGCAAAATTGAAAAGAGATTTTGGCCGCTCTCCTAAAGAATCAGAAACGTATGGAGGGTCAGCCTCACAGGTGGAGATCAGATACTTTTAACTGAAAAGGAGGCTGAAGGTTATTGGGGACCAGGAGTATTTTTAACTACTGGTAACAATCGTGCTCCCTGGTCCCTTACACAGAGAGCTGCCTATTGGGCAGGTGGTCTTAATCCCCTAGAAAGGGGAGACCCCCTTGCCATTACTGGAACTGTTGATCAACTAGTAGAGAATGTTCAGAAGGCTGCCTGTCTCCAAATGATGTATGACAGGAAGCTGCAGTTACACCATGAATCTCCCATGATGTTGCCTGTTGATCCTGAGAGAATGACCCCTCTAATCAGGGGGCTTCCAGAATCGCTGAAACCCATAGGCATACAGTTGCAAGGAAAGATACAGGCTATGCCTCAGGGAGAAAGAACCCGGGCAATGTTAGAAGGAACTGCAACCTCTAATCATCTGCAGTCAGGATGCAAAGTATGGACATGGGGGGAGGTTGCCCAAGAGTTAATAAACTATGGAAGAAAATATGGGCCGGTGGTTTCTTCCTCCAGTAAATCTGAACCAAGAGGAGTAAGGCTTGCAGCAGCCAGACTTGTCCTCAGGCCACCTAGCCCAAAGCTTAATGGAACTGGAAAGCTTTCATGCCCACTAAGAACAGGTAGGCGAAACATTGATCATAAACGTAATGGTCTTTGGACTCTGGGCTGGAAAAAGGGCATTCCACGAAATTTGATGGATGGACTGGCAACAGATAGGCTCGAAATGCTGGTGACTGGATGGCCAACTAGATCTGAGGAAAGCAAAACCCTAGGTCCTAGTTGCCTCTCCATCACCAGAAGAACTACCAGAGTCATCAGGAAACCTTCACCTCTCAAGTGAGCAGGGGGGTGAAGGGTGAATGTTAGGAAGCTCACGACTAGCGCTGAAGGGACATTATTTGATTTGTTTTCATTATGCATATAAACGACTACCTGTAAACTGGACTGGGGTATGTTATGTTGGAGTAATCCACCCAATGTTATGCCCTTGATCTCCTTGCAGATCAAGCCTCACAGACGCGGGCAGAAGTACTCCAGCATTGCATTGTTCTGGACTACCTGCTAGCTGAAGAAGGGGGTGTCTGTGGCAAATTAAATGATTCTACTTGTTGTCTAAAGATTGATGATAATGGGAAAATTGTCAAGCAAATTGCTCACGGTATACGAAAAATAGCACATGTTCCTGTCCAAACTTGGAAAAGCCCAGACCTTGACCTCTTCTCCTGGCTCCCAGGTGGACCATGGGTAAAACGTATTTTATTCTATATATTGTGTGCTATTGCAACTCTTATGTTTGTTCCTTGTATGATACCATGTTTTATTCAACTAATACAACGTGTAGTATCTTCTATGTACTTTACTTCCTCCTCTGCTGATGGAGAAGTGAGACATATCAGGGCAACAATTGTAACCAAGACTAAAAAAACGTGCGTAACAATTATATGAACATTTTGATTCCCTACACCCCTCCCTCCTTTACCCTTCTGCTTCCTATCTTTTTCTCACCATCATGGATCACCAGTGCCCAATTTTTAAGCAACCTTTGAGTCACGGGGTGGTGTAAGAGACTAATATCTTTTACCATTGCCTCAAAGGTTGCTGATGAACATGTCCAAGTTAGTCCTGGGAAAGGGTTGTGAAATCCTTTGTCTCAGGGACAAGCTGATGGGCATGTCCTGGGGCGGCCTAAGCTGCAGCTCAGTGGCCATTGAACACTCTTTTGTGGAACTCCCCTCCAAGGGAAGATAACCATCTCAGGTGATACTCCCCTGACGCTGCAGCTCAATGACCGGAGTGCTGCAGCTCAATGACCGGAGAACACTCGTTTATGGAACTCATCTCCAGGGGGAGATAACCATCTTAGGTGATACCCGCCTGATGCCCAAGCAGGAGAGGTTCGAGGGGTTCGTCACGTAGACTGGAGAAATCTGGGAGATAAATAGAGGGGTCCTGCAGCCACGAAGTTGGAGGGTTTTCTCTGGAGTGGCTTTCTCTTGGAGAAGCTTTCTCTTAGGAGAGACCTCCCGAGCTGATCACTGCCTGCTGCTTCCTGGAGAGGCCTTCTCTTTGGAGAGACCTCACGAGCTGATCACTGTTCGCTGCTGCCCCTCCGGGGGTTGACCCCTCGCCGCTTCTCCCGTGCTGACCCCGCACCCCTCCTCCTGTGCTGACCCGGTGCTGCTTCTACGGACGACTGCTTGCTGCTCAGGGCTGCCCGTCGCTGCTGCTGTTCTCCCCGCTTCTGCCGCCCCTGCTCTTCTGCTTCAGACCGTCGGAGCCGCTTGCAACCGGACCGCCCCTGGGATCCTGGCTGGTGACTATCCCTGCTTTGTACAAGCCCTTGCTTCCTTCCTATCTTTCCTATCGCTCGCCTTCCCTTCCCCATCACCCTAACAGTGTCCGCCTTCCCCATCTCCCTGGTCAATATTGGTAATAAACTGGTCGGACCAACATTTGAACCGTTGTTTCTTAATCTCACGCTGGGTATATACATAATCAAATGAACCTTCGTCGCCCTCCTTTATATTGGAGCGTGACACGGCCTCGGGTCTCTCCAGGACCTTTTTGCCACAAACTCCAAGTGGGACCTTCCTTTCCAGCAGCAGTGTAGAGGATGTTCTTTACATCCTGTCCCGTCCGCACTGGCCCCAGGGCCACAGCACAGGCTATCTCCTGCTTAATTTGTTCAAAAGCCTGCTGCTGCTCAGGACCCCACACAAAATCATTCTTCTTCCGCGTCACCCGATAGAGAGGGCTCACAATGAGACTGTAGTTTGGAACATGCATTCTCCAAAAGCCCACTACACCCAGAAAAGCTTGGGTTTCTGTCTTACTGGTGGGTGGAGACATGGCAGTAATTTTGTCAATCACATCTGTTGGGATGTGACGACGTCCATCTTGCCACTTTATACCTAGGATCTGAATTTCCTGTGCAGGCCCTTTCACTTTGCTTCGCTTGATAGCAAAGCCAGCTCGTAGGAGAATTTGGATAATCTGCTCTCCTTTCTCAAAGACTTCCTCTGCTGTATTGCCCCATACAACAATGTCATCAATGTATTGCAGATGCTCAGGAGCACCACCCTGCTCCAATGCAGTTTGGATCAACCCATGGCAAATGGTTGGACTGTGCTTCCACCCCTGGGGCAAACGGTTCCAGGTGTACTGAACGCCCCTCCAGGTGAAGGCAAACTGTGGCCTGCATTCTGTGGCCAAAGGAATTGAAAAGAATGCATTAGCAATGTCAATGGTGGCATACCACTTGGTTGCTTTTGACTCCAGTTCGTACTGGAGTTGTAACATGTCCGGTACAGCAGCACTCAGTGGGGGTGTGACTTCATTCAGGCCACGGTAATCTACCGTCAGCCTCCATTCTAAACTGGCTTTACGCACCGGCCATATGGGGCTGTTAAAAGGTGAGTGAGTTTTGCTGATCACTCCCTGTCTCTCTAGCTGACGGATCAAGTTATGAATGGGGAGCAAGGAATCCCTGTTGGTGCGGTACTGCCGTCTCTGGACTGTTTTTGTAGCAATTGGTACCTGTTGCTCCTCCACTTGTAGCAACCCCACAACAGATGGATCTTCTGACAGGCCAGGTAAAACAGATAGCTGCTTAATGTTGTTTGTGTCCACAGCAGCTATTCCAAAAGCCCATCAGTACCCCTTGGGATCCTTAAAGTGCACCCTTCTGTGATAGTCTATACCGAGTATGCATGGAGGACCCTGTCCGGTCACTATAGGATGCTTCTGCCAGTCTTTACCAGTGAGGCTTATTTCTGCCTCCAACACAGACAATTCCTGAGAGCCCCCAGTCACTCCAGAGATATAAATCAGTTCTGCCCCTTTATAACTTAAAGGCATTAGAGTACACTGTGCACCAGTATCCACCAGTGCCTCATATTTTTGTGGTTCTGATGTGCCAGGCCACCGAATCCACACAGTCCAATACACTCTATTATCCCTCTCCCTCCTCTGGCTGAGGGCAGGGCCCCTCTATTGGTTACCTGTAGTGACAGGAACAACTTCACTGGTCGTTGGTCTGTGTTGTAATTCTCTCACCCGTGCTCGCAGTGCAGGGGTGGGTTTTTGATGCCATTCCTTCATATCTTCTCCATTTTCACGTAAGTAACTCCACAGAGCCGCGCGTGACATGAAGTTAGTGCTGTCATTTGCTCGAGCAGGACGGCGTTTGCTTCTGAAAGCTGAAATCTTTTCAACCCTATCAATCAGTCGGGATACTTTCTCTAACACGTCTTCCATCTGTCCTTCTAACCTCGATATGGCTGAAATGGAAGTGTGTGATGGCGGAAATTTTTGTTCAAAGTTTTGAAGTATAATAATCAGTTTAAAAACTGGGGGTTTTCTGTCATGGTCCTCATATCTGTTGAACGTTGTCACTAGTGTACCGGCATACCTTTCTGGTGCTGTTTTTGAAAGCTTCTGACATATTTCGGGTGTACTCCTTACTTTCTCTGGATCATGGTCCCGATCTTCAGGATCAAACGTGGGATCATACAGCATTTCCGCCACAGCTGTTTCTCTCAAATACTGGATGCCTTCCTCAATAGTTTTCCATCTTTTCACTTTAGGTGCCAGGTCACTCTTGTAGGGATATCTTTCCCTCACAGCTACTAACATTCGTTGCCAGAGGCTGGCGATTCCATCCATATACCTGCTGATCCCTCTGTCGACAGCTGGGTCACGGGCAATGTTTCCTAGTTGGCGAGCTTCATTACTGTCGAGGGACACGCTGTTGGCCCCATTGTCCCAACACCGAAGCAACCAAGTGACAATACTCTCATCCGGACGTCGAATAAAGTCTTTTCTTGAGCCTTGAATCTCAGACATTTTCATGGGTCGACGAAACGTGGTAACTTTGACTCTCTCATCATCCTCATCATCACTATGTCCATGCCTCTCACTTTTCTTTGTTGCCTTTCTTGGTGGTGGTGGTGTTTAGGACCCCCCCTCGCCTGGATCTTCCTCTTCTTTCGCCACCTCTTCTTTGCATTCTAGGCGTGAGGACACACGTTTCCATTTCTGGCCTTTTACCGGGGCAACTGACTTTGATACCGGTGCTTCCTTTGGCTGGTCTGATGGGCCTGGGAGGTTTTCCTCTTTGGCCTGAGCCTCAGTTTGGACACTCTCTCTCTCTCTCTCCAGAACAGTATATATGCCTCGGTAAGCATAAGCCAAGCCCCAGATAAGCTGTTCCACCTCAGATCTTTCTGAGCCGCAACACCCATTACTCAGATACAGGCCTAGCTCGTCAGGATCCTGCAAGTGTTCAGGAGTAAAATCCCATGGCACCGGGGGACCCCATGCTTCTAAGTTCTTTCCTAAAACTCTCCACTTTCCCTGCCATTCAGCATTCTCTGTTTCTGGGAAAAGCTTCCTCCACATGGTGTAAAGTGCCATTATAAGGGATACATTCAGGAGGACTGATATCCCAATCGTTAACGTAGTCCCTAAGCTGTAATCTTGAAAATTCATAAGGAACTGAGAGGAGAACCTGGACACCCATTCAAATATTGTTTGGTTTGTTAACATGGTATCGTTTGTTACATTAGCCGGGGTGCCCAGGTATTTGGTAGGTGCCTCCATCACTGCTTTTAGTTTGTCATATAGGGACCAGGCTCCATAGATCAGACTAGCAAGCTTAACCAAGTTCCAGTACGTTTTGAGCATTAAAAGGGAAAAAGCAATGAAATACAATCCCTGAAAGGGCAGTTTTAACAGAAACAGTAAAAACATTTTTTTTTCTTTTACTCAAACAAGCTGGCAGCACCCGAAAAGTTTACAAATATTCCAGGAGAACTGGCAGTACGCCTGGACTTCAAGGTCGTGTTTTGCCATACAGGACCTTCAGTACAGATAAGCTTCCGAACAAAAGACAGAGATTCACTCTAAAAGTATGTCTCTGCCCGGCTAAGGTAGCTAGTCGAGCCCCACGTTGGGCGCCAAAATTGTCACTGGTTTGCAGGACAGTTCGACCCGGTACCGTGACAATTGAGGCAGGGGACCCACGGGCCCACACCCCGGGGAAGGGGAAGGGGGAAAGGGAAAAAGGAGAAGGGAGATGGGCCTAGGAACAAAACAGCGGCGATGATCTGAGGAGGAAAGTTAATTTACTAAATAAGATATCAGATAGGAAAATAACACAATATAATATAATATAATTGGAATTGAGGCAAATGAATCAAATAAAATGAGCAAGAGAGAGAGTGTCCGATAAACCGAAGGCCTTACGCTAACGCTGAAGGCGGACGGCTGCAACAAACACCCACTGCCGAGCTCGGTCCCGAAGGGAAGAGGGAGTCCCGTGACTGCAGACAGTTTTTATCTTTCCCTCTGAGCGTAAACACGTAAGAACGCAAAGCATCGCAAAGTCCTCTGGGGAATGGAGTTCTTCTTCTCTTCTGAGACAGGCATACCTGGAACTATCGATGGTCCACGGAGCTGGAACATAAACTCTTTAACTCTAAATGCGCTACATGATTTTATGATGTGGAATACCAGTACCAAAAATCATAAAACCATAACAGGAATGGAGATTACTGAAAGGTTGTGGCACAAATGGGAGCAGAGCGGAGGGAAATGGAAGCAGAAAGAAAGAAAGTAGAGAGAACTGAAAAGTTGCAGAGAAAATTGAATGAGAGCGGAACGAAATGGGAGCAGAAACAAAGGGACTGGAGAGTACAGAAATGTAGCGGTGGAAATAGGAGCAGAGTGGAGCAAAATAGAAGTGTAAACAAGGGGAGTGGAAAAAACTGAAGGGCTGTGAAGCACACGGGAGCTAAGCGGAGTGACATGGGATCGGAAACAAAGGGAGTGGGGAGAACCGAAATGTTGTGGCACAAATAGGAGCAGAGTGAAGCGATGTAGGTACGGAAACAAAGGGAGTGGAGAGAAGTGAAATGTTGTGGTGCAAATGAGAGCGGCAAAGAGCGAAATAGGAGTGCAGAGAACAGAAAGAGGTGCAAATTAGAGTGGCCCGGAGCGAAAAGGGAGTGGAGAGAACTGAAAGGTTGCAATGCAAATACGAGCAGAGTGGTGCGAAATGGGAGTGGAAACAAAGGGAGTAGAGAGAAGTGAAATGCTTTGGGAAGAATGGGAGCTGTGAAAAATGGGTGTGGAGGGAAGTGAAATGTTCCGGCGAGAATGGGAGCAATGCAAAATGGGAAAGAACTGGAAGGTTGTGGCGTAAATGGGAGCAAAGTAAAATTTGAGCAGAAAGGAAGGGAGTGGAGTGAAATGAAGGGCTGCAAAGCAAATGGTAGCAGAGCGGAGTGAAATAAGAGTGGAAACAAAGGGACTGGAGGGAACAGAAATGTTGCAGCGTAAATACTAGCAGAGTGAAGCGAAATGGGAGCGGAAACAAAGGGAGTGGAGAGAACTGAAAATTTTGGGCACAAATGGGATGAAATGGGAGTGAAGTGAAATGCTGCGGCGCAAATAGAAGTTGCGCGGAGAGAAATGGGAGAGGACAGAAATGAAAAGTTGTAGAGCAAATTGAAGCAGAGATGAACGAAATGGGAGCAGAAACAAAGGGACGGGAGAGTACATAAATGTAGCGGTGCAAATAGGAGCGGAGTGGAGCAAAATAGGATCGGGAACAGAGGAGAGAAATAAAAGAAATATTGAAATGGGAGTAGAAATGAAAGGAATGGAGAGTACTGAAAGGTTGTGGCACAAATGAGAGCAGGGCAGAGCGAAATGGGAGCAGAAAGAAAGGGAGTCGAGAGAACTGAAAGGTTGCGGTGCAAATAGGAGTCAAGCTGAACGAAATGGGAGCGGAAGCAAAGGGACTGGAGAGAACAGAAAAGTTGTGGCACAATAGGAGTGGAGTAAAGCATAATAGGAGAGGAAACAAAAGGAGTGGAGAGTAAGGAAAGGTTGCAGCGCAAATGGGAGCAGAGCGAAATGGGAGCGGAAACAAATCGGGAGGAGAGAACTGAAAGGTTGCAGTGCAAATGCTGGCAAGACAGAGTGAAATGGGAGTGGAAATGAAAGGACTGGATAGTACTGAAAGGTTGTGGCACAAATGGGAGCGGAGTGGAGCGAAATAGGATTGGAAACAAAGGGAGTGGAGAGAAATGAAAGGTTGCGGTGTAAATGTGAGCAAAGCGAAATGAGAGCGGAAGCAAAAAGGGAGGAAAGAACTGAAAAATTGTGGTGCAAATGAGAGCAGTGCAGAACGAAGAAAGGAATGGAGAATCCGGAAAGGTTGTGGCACAAATGGGAGCTATGCAGAGCAAAATGGGAGCCGAAAGAAATTAAGTGGAGAGAACTGAAAAGTTGCAGAGCAAATTGGAGAAGAGCAGAACAAAACAGGAGTGGAGAGAACTGTAAGGTTGCAGTGAAATAAGTGCAGAGTGGAGAAGGAGTGGAAATGAAAAGAATGGAGTGTACTGAAAGGTTGTGACACAAATGGGAGCAGAACTGAACGAAATGGGAGCGGAAAGAAAGAAACTGGAGAGAACAGAACTGTTGCGGCGCAAAAAGGAGCGGAGTGGAGCGAAATCGGAGTGGAAACAAAGGGAGTGGAGTAAAGTGAAATGTTCTGGCGCAAATGGGAGCAAAATGGGAATGGAGAGAGATGAAAGGTTGAGGCGCAAATGGGAGGGGAGCGAAATTGGAGCGGAAAAAAAGGGAGAAGTGACAACTGAAAGGTTGCAGCGCAAATAGGAACAAAACGTAGTGAAATGGTGGCAAAACAATCAGAGTGGATTGTACTGAAAGGCTGTAAAGCAAATGGGAGTTGTGCATTGCGATATGAAATGGAAAGAAGGGGAGTGGAGAGAACTGAAATGTTGCAGCGCAAATGGGAGCGGAGTGGGGCGAAATGGGAGAGGAAATAAAGGGAATGTAGAGAACAGAAATGTTGCGACGCCAATAAGAGCGGAGCGGAGCAAAATTGGAGCAAAATGGGAGTGGAAAGAAAACAAGTGGAGAGAACTGAAAAGTTGCTGAGCAAATTGGATCAGAGTGGAACGAAATTGGAGTGGAAAGATCTGAAAGGTTGCAGTGCAAATGGGAGCAGTGGGAAATGGGAACGGAAACGTAAGGAATGGAGAGTACTGAAAGGTTGTGGCACAAATGGGAGCGGAGCTAAGCAAAATGGAAGTGGAAAGAAAGGGTGTGGAGATAACTGAAAGGTTGCAGCACAAATGTGAGTGTAACTGTACGAAATCGGAGCAGAAACAAAGGTACTGGAGAGTACAGAAATGTAGCGGTGCAAATAGGAGCGGAGTGAAGCAAAATAGGATCAGAAACAAAGGGAGTGGATAGAAACGAAAGCTCGTGGCGCAAATGAAAGCATAGCAAAATGGTCGCGGAAAAAAACGGAGTAGAGGGAAGTGAAATGTTTTGGCGCAAATGGGAGCGAAATGGGAGTTGAGTGCAGTAAAATGTTTCGGTGCAAATGGGAGCAGAGCAAAATTGGAACGGAAAAAAAGAGGAGGGAACTGAAAAGTTGTGGCGCAGATGGGAACAAAATGGAGTGAAATGGCAGCAAAAGTAATCAGAGTGGAGAGTACTGAAAGGTTATGGCGCAAATGGGCGTCGTGCGTAGTGAAATGTAATGGAAAGAACGAGACTGCAGAGAACAGAAATGTTGCGGCGCCAGTGGGAGCGGAGCGCAGCGAAATGTGAACAGAGAAAGGGTGTGGAAAGTACTGATGGGCTGTGAAGCACACGGGAGCTAAGCTGAGTGACATGGGAGCAGAAAGAATGGGAGAGGGGAGAAAAGAACTGTTGCGGCACCAATAGGACCAGAGTGAAGCGAAATAGGTGTGGAAACAAATGTAGTGGAGTAAAGTTCTGGCGCAAATAGGAAATGAGCAAAATATTAGTGGAAACAAAGGGAGAGGAGAGAACTCAAAGGTTGTGGTGCAAATGGGAGCAGCGAAGTGCAAAATGAGAGTGCAGTGAACTGAAAGATTGCGGCCCAAATATGACCACAGTGGTGAGAAATGGGAACGGAAACAAAGGGAGTGGAGAGAAGTGAAGTGTTCCGGTTAGAATGGGAGCAGTGCAAAATGGGAGGGGAGAGAACTCAATAGTTGCGGTGTAAATGGGAGCGAAGCAAAAATGGAGCGGAAACAAAGGGAGTGGAGAGAACTGAGGTTTGGGAAGCAAATGGGAGCGGAGCAAAGTAAAACGGGAGCGGAAACAAAGGGTCTGGAGAGAAGAGTAATGTTGCAGTGAAAATAGGAGCAAAGTGGAGCAAAATGGGAGAGGAAACAAATGGAGTAGAGAGAACTGAAAGGTTGGGGCGCAAATGGGAGCAGAGCGAAAAGTAAGTGGAAACATAGGGAGAGGAGAGAATTGAAATGTTGTGGCGCAAATGGGAGCGGAGCGGAGCGAGATGGGAGCAAAAACACATGGAGTGGAGACAAGGGAAAGGTTGTGGCGCAAATAAGAGGGGAGAGGAATGTAATGGGAGCTGAAACAAAGGGACTAGAGAAAAAAGAATTGTTGAGGCGCAAATAGGAGCGAAGCGGAGCAATATGGGAGGGCAGAGAACTCATATGTTGTGGTGTAAATGGGAACGGAGCAAAGTGAAATGGGACTGTAGGGTACTGAAAGGTTGCATCGGAAATGGGAGAGGAGAGGAGTGAAATGTGAGTGGAAACAAAGGGAGAGGAGAGAACTGAAAGGTTGCAGCACAAATGTGAGTGGAACTGAACAAAATGGGAGCAGAAACAAAGGTACTGGAGAGTACAGAAATGTAGCGGTGCAAATAGGAGTGGAGTGGAGCAAACTACAAGCGGAAACAAAGGGAGTGGAGAGAAACGAAAGTTTGCGGTGCAAATGAAAGCAGAGCTAAATGGTAGCGGAAACAAAGGGAGTAGAGTGAAGTGAAATGTTCTGGCGCAAATGAGAGCGAAATGGGAGTGGTGTGAAGTGAAATGTTCCAGCGTAAAAGGGAGCAGAGCAAAATTGGAACGGAAATAAAAGAGAGGAGAGAACTGAAAGGTTCTGGTGCAAATGAGAGTTGTGCGTAGCAAAATGTAACGGAAAGAAAGGGAGTGGAGAGAACAGAAAAGTTACAGTGCAAATGGGAGTGGAGCTTAACGAAATGGGAGCGGAAATAAAGGGACTGCAGAGAACAGAATTGTTGCGGCTCAAATAGGAGCGGAGCTAAGTGAAATGGGAGCGGAATGAAATGGATAGGAAAGAACTGAAGGGCTGTGATCCACACAAGTGCTAAGAGGAGTGACATGGGAGCGGAAAGAATGGGAGTGGAGAGAACAGAACTGCTGGAGTTCGAAGAAGAGCATAGTGAAGCGAAATAGATGCGGAAACAAAGGGAGTGAGAGAACTGTAGAACTGTGAAGCAAATGGGTGTGGATCGGTGTGAAATGAGTGTGGAAACAAAGGGACTGGAAGGAACAGAAATGTTGCGGCGCAAACACTAGAGGTATGGAGCAAAATGGGAGTGGAAACAAAGGGAGTTGAGAGAACTGAAATGTTCCAGCACAAATGGGAGTGAAATGAGAGTGGAAAGAAGTGAAAGGCTGCAGCGCAAAAAGGAGTGTCACGGAGCGAAATGGGAGTGCAGAGAACTGAAAGGTTGCAGCAAATGGGAGAGAAGCGGAACAAAATGGGAGCTGAAACAAAGGGATTAGAGAGAACAGAATTGTAGCGGTGCAAGTTGGAGCTGAGTGGAGCGTAATAGGAGCGGAATCTAAGAGTGGATAAATGAAAGGTTTCGTCGCAAATGGGAGTGGAGCGGAATTAAATGGGAGCGGAAACAAAGGGAGAGGAGTGAACAGAAATGCTGCGCTGCCAATAGGATTGGAGTGGAGCGAAATAGGAGTGGAAACAAAGGGAGTGGAGAGAAATGAAAGGTTGCTGTGCAATTGGGAACGAAGCAAAACGGTAGCGGAAACAAAGGCAGTAGAGTGAAGTGAAATGTTTTGGCGCAAATGGTAGCGAAATGGAAGTGGAGTGAAGAAAAATGTTCCAGCGCAAATGAGAGCAGAGCGAAACTGGAATGGAAAAAAAGGGAGAGGAGAGTACTGAAATCTTATGATGCAAATGGGAGTAGTGTGTAGCAAAATGTAACGGAAAGAAAGGGAGTGGAGAAAACAGAATTGTAGCGCAAATGGGAGTGGAGCGGAATGAAATGGGAGCGGAAACAAAGGGACTGCAGAGAACAGAAATGTTGCGGCGCCAATAGGAGCAGAGCAGAGCGAAATGGGTCCAGAAAAAAATGGGGAGGAAAGAACTGAAAGATTGTGGCGCAAATGGGAGCGGAGCGAAGGGAAACTGGAGCGGAAATAAATGGAGTTGAGGGAAGTGAAATTTTTTGGCGCACCTGGGAGCAGAGCGAAAATGAAGTGGAGAGAAGTGTATGATTTAGCCACAAATGGGAGCGGAGCAAATTTGGAGCGGAAACATAGGGATAGGAGAGAATTGAAATGTTGCGTCACAAATGGGAACGGAGCAAAATGGGAGTGGAAGCAAATGGATTGGAGACAAGGGAAATGTTGCGGTGCCAATGGGAGCGGAGCAGAATGAAAAGGCAGCTGAAACAACGTGACTGGAGAGAACAGAAATGTTGTGGTGCAAAAAGGAGTGGAGTGGAGCGAAATGGGAGCAGAAACAAAGGGAGTAGAGAGAACTGAAAGGTTGCGGCTCAGGAGGGAGCAACACAGACCGAAATAAAAGTTCAGATACCTGAAATGTTGTGACACAAATGGGAGCGGTGCTATGCAAATTGGGAGTGGAAACAAAGGCAGTGCAGAGAACTGATAGGCTGCGATGTAAATGGGAGAGAAGTGGAACAAAATGGGAGTGCAGAGAACTGATACGTGGCAGTGTAAATGGGAGCGGAGCAAAGAGAAATGGGACTGCAGGGAACTGAAATGTTGCAACGCAAATGGGAGCTGAGCAAAATGGGAGCAGAACCAAAAGGAGTGGAGAGAACTGTAAGGTTGCATCGGAAATGGGAGTGGAGCGGAGTGGAATGGGAGCAAAAACTAAGGGAGTGGGAAGAAATTAAAGGTTGTGGTGCAAATGGGAGTGGAGCGGAAACAAAGTGAGTGGAGAGAACTGAAAGGTTGCATCGCAAATGAGAGCGGAGCCGAGCGAAATGGGACTAGAAACAAAGGGATTGGATAGATCTGAAAGTTTGCAGTGCAAATGGAAGCGGAGCAAAATGGGAGAAGAAACAAAGAGAGTGGAAAGTACTGAATGGTTGTGGCGCAAATGGGAGCGGAAGAACAAAATTGTAGCAGAAAAAAAGGGACTGGAAAGAACTGAAGGGTTGTGGCGCTAATGGGAGCGGAGCGAAATTGGAGCGGAACCAAATGGAGAGAAGAGAACTGTAAGGTTGCATCAGAAATGGGAGCGGATAGAATTGGGTGTGGAAACATAGGGAGTGGAGAGAACTGTAAGGTTGTGGTACAAATGGGAGCGAAGCGGAGCGAAGTGGGAGTGGAAACTAAGGGAGTGGAGAGAAATGAAAGGTTGCCGTGAAATTGGGAGCGGAGTGAAATGGGAGTGGAAACAGGGGGAGTGAATTGAACTGAAAGTTTGCGGCGCAAATGAAAGCAGAGTGGAACGAAATGAGATCGGAAAAAACGGGAGGGAAAAGTACTGAAAAATTGCGGTGCAAATGGGATTAGAGCGGAGAAAAAGGGAGTGGAGAGAACTGAAAGGCTGAATCGCAAATGGGAGCGGATCAGAGCGAAATGGTTGTGGAAACAAACGGAGAGGATAGAACTGAAAGTTTGCGGTACAAATGGGAGTGGAGCGAACTCAAAGGGAGTGGATAGAACTGAAGGGTTGTGGTGCAAATGGGAGCGGAGCAAAATGGGAGAAGAAACAAAGGGAGTGGAGAGAACGGAAAGTTTGCGTTGCAAAAGGGAGCGGAAGAACTAGATCGTAGCAGAAATAAAGGGAGTGGAAAGAACTGAAGAGGTGTAGCGCAAATGGGAGCGGAGCAAAATGGGAGCGGAAACAAAAGGAATGGAGAGAACTGAAAGATTGCGGTGCAAATGGGTGCAGAGTGGAGCGAAATGGGATCAGAAAAACAAGAAGTGGAGAGAACTGAAAGGCTGCGGTGCAAATGGGAGTAGAAAGGAAATGATGTGAGTGGAGAGAACTGAAAGGTTGTCGTGCAAATGGGAGCAGATCGGAGTGAAATGGGAGCGGAAACTAAGGGAGTGGAGAGAAATGAAAGTTTGCGGTGCAAATGGGAGAGGAGTAAAATGGGAGCAGAAACAAATGGGAGTGGATAGAACTGAAAGTTTGCAGCGCAAATGGGAGTGGAGCAGAGCGAAATGGGAGTGTAGAAAACTGAAAGGCTGCAACACAAATGGGAGTGGAGCGAAATGGGAGCAGAAACAAAGGGAGTGGAGAGAACGGTAAGTTTGCGGCACAAATTGTAGCAGAAGAACAAAATCGCAGAAGAAACAAAGAGACCGGAGAGAAGTGAAGGGTTGTGGAGCAAATGGGAGCGGAGTGAATTGAGAGCAGAAACAAAGGGAGTGGAATGAACTGAAAGTTTGAGGCGCAAATGACAGCGAAGCGGAACAAAATGGGATAGGAAGGAATGAGAGATAAAAGAACTGAAAAATTGCGGCGCAAATAGGATTAGAGCAGAGAGAAAGGGAGTGGAGAGAACTGAAGGGTTTTGGTGAAAATGGTAGCGGAGCGGAGAAAAATGGGAGCGGAAAAAAAGGGAGTGTCACGGTTTGCAGGACAGTTTGACCCGGTACCGTGACAATTTAGGCAGGGGACCCACGGGCCCACACCCCGGGGAAGGGGAAGGGGGAAAAGGGAAAAGGAGAAGGGAGATGGGCCTAGGAACAAAACAGCGGCAACGATCTGAGGAGGAAAGCTATTTTACTAAATAGATATCAGAAAGGAAAAATAACACAATATAATATAATATAATTGGAATTGAGGCAAATGAATCAAATAAAATGAGCGAGAGAGAGAGTGTCCGATAAACCGAAGGCCTTACGCTAACGCTGAAGGCGGACGGCTGCAACAAACACCCACTGCCGAGCTCGGTCCCGAAGGGAAGAGAGAGTCCCGTGACTGCAGACAGTTTTTATCTTTCCCTCTGAGTGTAAACACGTAAGAACGCAAAGCATCGCAAAGTCCTCTGGGAAATGGAGTTCTTCTTCTCTTCTGAGACAGGCATACCTGGAACTATCTATGGTCCACGGAGCTGGAGCATTAACTCTTTAACTCCAAATGCACCACATGATGTTATGATGTGGAATACCAGTACCAAAAATCATAAAACCATGACATTCCACCCCTTATTCAACATCATTACATCATGCTTAATATATATATATATACATAAAAACACAATGATTAACAAGCATTAAATACAAACACATACAACATACATATATACATATATACATATATACATATATACATATATACATAGTAATAGAATTACTGAGGGCGCTCTCCCCATATCAAATTCCCTTGTGGTACACACTGAACATCCCCATTCTTCTGCATCACCCACCAGGTAGACCCAGGTCCCTGAGCAAAAACAGTTCCACAGAGAGGTTTGCCCTCTCCAGAAGCTGGAAGAACCCAAACCGCTTTTCCCAACATGTTCTTCACATGTACTACAGGGACCTTATCTCCTTCTACAGTAGGTAGAGGGCTGGATTGGGCAGGACCATCGCGATTGATGGATCCTCTGGTGTTGACCAACCAGGTGGCTTCTGACAAATTCTTCTCCCAGTGCTTAAATGTTCCACCACCCATTGCTTTCAACATTGTTTTTAACAACCCATTGTACCTTTCAATTTTACCAGAAGCTGGTGCGTGATAGGGGATATGATAAATCCACTCGATGCCATGATCTTTGGCCCAAGTATTTACAAGAGAATTTTTGAAATGAGTTCCATTATCAGACTCAATTCTCTCTGGAGTGCCATGTCGCCATAGGACTTGTTTCTCGAGCCCTAAGATGGTGTTCCAGGCGGTAGCATGGGGTACTGCATATGTTTCAAGCCACCCAGTAGTTGCCTCTACCATGGTGAGCACATAACGCTTACCACTGCGAGATCGTGGTAAGGTGATATAATCAACCTGCCACGCCTCCCCATATTTATACTTTTGCCATCGCCCTTCCTCCCAAAGAGGTTTCATCCTCTTGGCCTGTTTAATTGTGGCGCATGTGTCACAGTCATGGATAACCTGTGCAATAGCATCCATAGTTAAGTCCACCCCTCGGTCTCTAGCCCACTTATATGTTGCATCTCTTCCTTGATGGCCCGAGGTCTCATGGGCCCACCGAGCTAGAAATAATTCACTTTTGTGTTGCCAGTCCAAGTCTATTTGAGCCACCTTAACTTTGGCAGCTCGATCTACCTGATGGTTATTTTGCTGCTCTTCAGTTGCCCGGCTCTTAGGAACATGAGCATCTACATGGCGCACCTTTACAACCATATTCTTTATTCGGGCAGCAATGTTTTTCCACAGTTCAGCGGCCCAAATAGGTTTACCTCTCCGTTGCCAACCATTTTGTTCCCACTGCTGTAACCACCCATTACTCAGATACAGGCCTAGCTCCTCAGGATCCTGCAAGTGTTCAGGAGTAAAATCCCATGGCACCGGGGAACCCCATGCTTCTAATTTCTTTCCTAAAACTCTCCACTTTCCCTGCCATTCAGCATTCTCTGTTTCTGGGAAAAGCTTCCTCCACATGGTGTAAAGTGCCATTATAAGGGATACATTCAGGAGGACTAATATCCCAAATGCTAACATAGTCCCTAAGCTGTAATCTTGAAAATTCATAAGGAACTGAGAGGGGAACCTGGACACCCATTCAAATATTGTTTGGTTTGTTAACATGGTATCGTCTGTTACATTAGTCGGGGTGCCCAGGTATTTGGTAGGTGCCTCCATCACTGCTTTTAGTTTGTCATATAGGGACCAGGCTCCATAGATCAGACTGGCAAGCTTAACCAAGTTCCAATACGTTTTGAGCATTAAAAGGGAAAAAGCAATGCAATACAATCCCTGTAAGGGCAGTTTTAACAGAAACAGTAAAAACATTTTTTTTTTCCTTTTACTCAAACAAGCTGGCAGCACCCGAAAAGTTTACAAATATTCCAGAAGAACTGGCAGTACGCCTGGACTTCAAGGTCGTGTTTTGCCATACAGGACCAGCAGTACAGATAAGCTTCCGAACAAGAGACAGAGATTCACTCTAAAAGTATGTCTCTGTCCGGCTAAGGCAGCTAGTCGAGCCCCACGTTGGGCGCCAAAATTGTCACGGTTTGCAGGACAGTTTGACCCGGTACCGTGACAATTGAGGCAGGGGACCCACGGGCCCACACCCCGGGGAAGGGGAAGGGGGAAAAGGGAAAAGGAGAAGGGAGATGGGCCTAGGAACAAAACAGCGGCAACGATCTGAGGAGGAAAGCTATTTTACTAAATAGATATCAGAAAGGAAAAATAACACAATATAATATAATATAATTGGAATTGAGGCAAATGAATCAAATAAAATGAGCGAGAGAGAGAGTGTCCGATAAACCGAAGGCCTTACGCTAACGCTGAAGGCGGACGGCTGCAACAAACACCCACTGCCGAGCTCGGTCCCGAAGGGAAGAGAGAGTCCCGTGACTGCAGACAGTTTTTATCTTTCCCTCTGAGCGTAAACACGTAAGAACGCAAAGCATCGCAAAGTCCTCTGGGGAATGGAGTTCTTCTTCTCTTCTGAGACAGGCATACCTGGAACTATCGATGGTCCACGGAGCTGGAGCATTAACTCTTTAACTCCAAATGCACCACATGATGTTATGATGTGGAATACCAGTACCAAAAATCATAAAACCATGACAGGGAGTGGAGAGAATGACAAGTTTGCGGCGCAAATGGGAGTGGATGAGCGAAATGGTAGCAGAAAAAGAGGGACTGGAGGGAACTGAAAGGCTGCATTGCAAATGGGAGCATCGTGCAGCGAAATGAAAGTGGAAACATAGGGAGTTGAGAGAACTGAAAGGTTGTGGCGCAAATGAGAGCAAAACGGGAGCAGAAACGAAGGGAATGGAGAGAACTGAATAGTTGTGGCGTAAATGGGAGCAGAGCGGAAACAATAGGAGTGAAGAGAACTGAAAGAATGCAGCGCAAATCAAAGCGGATCAGAAGGAAATGGGACGGGAACCAAAGGCAGTGGAGAGAACTGAAAGGTTGCGTTGTAAATGGGAGTGAAGCGAAAATGGAGCGGAAACAAAGGGAGTAGAGAGAAGTGAAACATTCCGGCAAGAATGGGAGCAGTGCAAAATGTGAGTGGAGTAAACTAGAAGGTTGTGGTGCAAATGGGAACAAAGTGAAATAGGAGCGGAAAAAAAAGGAGTGGAGAGAACTAAAGGGCTGCAAAGTAAATGGGAGCAAAGCAAAGTGAAATGGGTGCGAAAACAAAGCAACTGGAGAAAAGAGAACTGTTGCAGCACAAATAGGAATGGAGAGGAGCGAAATTGGAGCGGAAACAAAGGGAGTGGAGTGAAGTGAAATGTTCCGGCGCAAATGGGAACGAAATGGGAGTGGAGAGTAGTGAAAGGTTGCAGCGCAAATGAGGGCAGCATGAAATGGGAGTGGAAACAAAATGAGAGGAGAGAACTGAAAGGTTGTGGTGTAAATGGCAGCGGCACAGAGAGAATTGGGAGTGCAGAGAACTGAAAGATTGCGGCGCAAATGGGAGCGGAGTGGTGCCAAATGGGAGCGGAAACAAATGGAGTGGAGAGAAGTTAAATGTTCCGGAGAGAATGGGAACAGTGCAAAATGGGAGTAGAGAGAAATGAAAGGTAACGGTGCAAAATGGAGCAAAACTGAGCGCAAATGGGAGTGGAAACAAAGAGAGTGGAGAGAAGTGAAATGTTCCGGAGAGAATGGGAACAGTGCAAAATGGGAGTAGAGAGAAATGAAAGGTAACGGCGCAAATGGGTGCAAAACTGAGCGCAAATGGGAGTGGAAACAAAGAGAGTGGAGAGAACTGAAAAGTTGCAATGCAAATGGGAGCGGAATGAAATTGGAGCATAAACAAAGGGAGTGGAGAGAACCGAAGGGCTGCAAAGCAAAAGGGAGCGGAGCGGAATGAAATGGGAATGGAAACAAAGAAACAAGGGGGAACAGAAATGTTGCGGCATAAATACTAGCGGACTGGAGAGACATGGGAGCGGAAACGAAGGGAGTGCAGAGAACTGAAATGTTCCGGCACAAGTGGGAGTGAAATCAGAGTGGTGAGAAATGAAACGCTGCGGCGCAAACAGGAGCAGCGCGGAACGAAATGGGAGTGGAAACAAAGGGAGTGGAGAGAAATGAAAGGTTGCGGCACAAATGTTAGCAGAGCGAAATGGGAGTAGAAACAAAGAGGGAAGGGAGAACTGAAAGATTGCAGCGCAAATAAGAGCGTAACGGAACGAAAAAGGAGCTCAAACAAAGGGACTGGAGAGAACAGAAATGTAGCAGTGCAAATAGGAGTGGAGTGGAGCGAAACAGGAGCAGAAACAAAGAGAGAGAAGAGAAATGAAGGTTACGGCGCAATTGGAAGCAGAGCAAAATGGAAGCAGAAATGAAAGGAATGGAGAGTACTGAAAGATTGAGGAACAAATGGAAGCTGAGCAATGAAAAATGGGAGCAGAAAGAAATTAAGTGGAGAGAACTGAAAAGTTGCAGAGCAACTTGTAGCAGAGCAGAATGAAATGAGAGTGGAGATAACTGAAAAGATGCAGCACAAATGGGAACAAAAAGGGTAGTGAAATGGTAGAGGAAACGATCACAATTGAGAGTACTGAATGGTTGTAGCAGAAATGGGAGCAAGGTGGAGTGAAATGGGAACAGAAAGAAAGGGAGTGAAGAAAATTGAAAGGTTGCATCGCAAATGGGAGCGGATCAGAACGAAATGAGAGGTAAACCAAAGGGAGTGGAGAGAACTGAAAGGTTGCGGTGCAAATGAGAGAGAAGCGATAATGGAGCAGATAAAAAGGGTGTGGAGAGAACAGAGGTTTGCGGAGCAAATGGAAGCGGAAACAAAGGGTCTGGAGAGAACAGAAATGTTGTGGTTAAAATAGGAGCAGAGTGGAGTGATATGTGAATGGAAACAAGGTGAGTAGAGTGAAGTGAAATGTTCCGGTGCAAATGGGAGCGTAATAGGAGTGGAGCGAAGTGAAAGGTTGCGGCGCATAAGGGAACAAAATGGAGTGAAATGGTAGCAAAAACAATCAGAGTGGAGAGTACTGAAAGATTGTGGCGATAATGGGTGTGGTGCTTAGCGAAATTTAATGGAAAGAATGGAAGTTGAGAAAACAGATATGTTGCAGCGCAAATGGGAGCGGAACGGAACGAAATGGGAGAGGAAATAAAGGGACTGGAGATAACAGAAATGTTGCGGCGCAAATAGAAGTGGAGCGGAGCGAAATGGGAGTGGAGAGAACTAAAAGGTTGCTGTGAAAATGGGAGCAGAGTGAAATGGGAGCGGGAATGAAAGGAATGCAGTGTACTGAAAGGTTGTGGTGCAAATAGGAGCGGAGCGATATGTGAGCGGAATTGACGTGTTTAGGTGAGAAAAGGAGCGTGGTAAAATGGGAGTTGAGAGAAGTGAAATGTTCAAGCGAGAATGGGAGCAGTGCAAAATGGGAGTGGAGAGAAGTGACAGGTAGAGGCGCAAATGGGAACAAAAAGGAGTGAAATGGTAGCAAAAACAATCAGTGGTGAGTACTGAAAGCTTGTGGCGCAAATGGGAGTGATGCGTAGGAAATGTAATGGAAAGAAAGGATGTGGAGAGAACAGAAATGTTGCGGGGCCAATGGGAGCAGAGCGGAGCGAAATGGGAGAGGAAACAAAGGGATTGGAAAGAACAGAAGGGCTGTGAAGCACACAAGAGCTAAGCGGAGTGACATGGGAGCGGGAACAATGGGAGTGGGGAGAACAGAACTGTTGCAACGCAAATAGGAGCAGAGTGAAGCGAAATAGGTGTGGAAACAAAGGGAGTGGAGAGAAATGAAGGGCTGCAAAGCAAATGGAAGTGGAGCGTAGTGAAATGGGAGTGGAAAAAAAGGGAGTGGGGAGAACTGAATGGTTGCAGCGCAATTGGGAGCGGCATGGAACGAAATGGGAGCTGAAACAAAGGGACTGGATGGAACAGAAATGTTGCGGCGCAAACACTAGGAGAGTGGAGCGAAATGAGAACAGAAACAAAGGGAGTGGAGAGAAGTGAAATGTTCTGGTGCAAATGGGAGTGAAATGGGAGAGAAGTGAAAGGCTGTGGCATAAATAGGAGATGCGGAGAGCGAAATGGGAGTGCAGAGAACTGAAAGGTTGAAGCAAAAATGGGAGCTGGAAGGAATGAAATGGGAGCTGAAACAAAGGCACTGGAGAGAAGAGAAATGTAGTGGTGCAAATAGGAGCGGAGTGGATCTAAAAAAGATCGTAAACAAAGGGAGTGGAGAGAAACGAAATGTTGTGGCGCAAATAAAAACAGAGGAAAATGGGAGCGGAAACAAAAACAGAAAAGAGAAAAGAAAGTTTTTGGCACAAATGGGAGCGGCGCGGAGCAAAATGGGAGTGCAGAGAACTGAAAGATTGCGGTGCAAAGAGGAGTGGAGCGGAACAAAATGGGAGTAGAAACAAAACGAGTGGAGAATTGAAATGTTTAGGCGAGAATGCGAGTAGTGCAAAATGGGAGTGGAGACATCTATAAGGTTGCAGTGCAAATCAGAGCAGAGCGAAATGGGAGCAGAAAAAAGGTAGTGGAGATAAATGAGGGGCTGCCAAGCAAATGGGTGCTAAGCGGAGTGAAATGGGAGCGGAAAAAAAGGGACTGGACAGAACAGAACTGTTGTGGTGCAAATAAGAGCGGAGTGGAGCGAAATGGGAGCGGAAACAAGGGGAGTGGAGTGAAGTGAAATGTTCTGGTGCAAATGGGTGCGTAATGGGAGTGGAGAGAAGTGAAAGGTTGCGGCGCAATTGGGAGCAGAGCGAAATTGGAACGGAAAAAAGGGAGAGGAGAAAACTGAAAGGTTGCAGCGGAAATGGGAACAAAATGGAGTGAAATTGTAGCAAAAACAATCAGAGTGGAGAGTACTGAAATATTGTGGCACAAATGGGAGTGGTGCATAGCGAAATGTAACGGAAAGAAAGGGAGTGGAGAGAACAGAAATGTTGCGGTGCAAACACTAGCAAAGAGGAACGAAATGGGAGCGAAAACAAAGGGACTGCAGAGAAGTTAAATGTTCCGGTGCAAATGGGAGTGAAATTGGAAGAAAGAGAAGTGAAATGCTGTGTCGCAAAAAGGAGCGGCGCGGAGCAAAATTAGAGTGCAGAGAACTGAAAGGTTGCCGCAAAAATGGGAGCTGGGAGGAACGAAATAGGAGCAGAAACAAAGAGAGAGGAGAGAAATGAAACGTTGCGGCGCAAATGGGAGCAGAGCGAAACGGGAGCGGAGCGGAGTGAAATGGGAGTGGAAACAAAGGGAGTGGAGAGAAACGAAATGTTGCGGCGCAAATAAAAACAGAGGAAAATGGGAGCGGAAACAAAAACAGAAAAGAGAAAAGAAAGTTTTTGGCACAAATGGGAGCGGCGCGGAGCAAAATGGGAGTGCAGAGAACTGAAAGATTGCGGTGCAAAGAGGAGTGGAGCGGAACAAAATGGGAGTGGAAACAAAACGAGTGGAGAATTGAAATGTTTAGGCGAGAATGCGGGTAGTGCAAAATGGGAGTGGAGACATCTATAAGGTTGCAGTGCAAATCAGAGCAGAGCGAAATTGGAGCAGAAAAAAGGTAGTGGAGATAAATGAGGGGCTGCCAAGCAAATGGGTGCTAAGCGGAGTGAAATGGGAGCGGAAAAAAAGGGACTGGACAGAACAGAACTGTTGTGGTGCAAATAAGAGCGGAGTGGAGCGAAATGGGAGCGGAAACAAGGGGAGTGGAGTGAAGTGAAATGTTCTGGTGCAAATGGGTGCGTAATGGGAGTGGAGAGAAGTGAAAGGTTGCGGCGCAATTGGGAGCAGAGCGAAATTGGAACGGAAAAAAAGGGAGAGGAGAAAACTGAAAGGTTGCAGCGGAAATGGGAACAAAATGGAGTGAAATTGTAGCAAAAACAATCAGAGTGGAGAGTACTGAAATATTGTGGCACAAATGGGAGTGGTGCATAGCGAAATGTAACGGAAAGAAAGGGAGTGGAGAGAACAGAAATGTTGCGGTGCAAACACTAGCAAAGAGGAACGAAATGGGAGAGAAAACAAAGGGACTGCAGAGAATTAAAATGTTCCGGTGCAAATGGGAGTGAAATTGGAAGAAAGAGAAGTGAAATGTTGTGTCGCAAAAAGGAGCGGCGCGGAGCAAAATTAGAGTGCAGAGAACTGAAAGGTTGCCGCAAAAATGGGAGCTGGGAGGAACGAAATAGGAGCGGAAACAAAGAGAGAGGAGAGAAATGAAACGTTGCGGCGCAAATGGGAGCAGAGCGAAACGGGAGCGGAGCGGAGTGAAATGGGAGTGGAAACAAAGGGAGTGGAGAGAAATGAAATGTTGCGGCGCAAATGTGAGCATCGAGAAATGGGAGCGGAAAAAAATCGAGAGGAGATAAATGAAAGGTCATGGCGCAAATAGGAGCGGCGTGGAGAGAAATGGATGTGCAAAGAACTGAAAGATTGCGGCGCAAATATGAGCGGAGTAGTGCGAAATGGCAGCGGAAACAAAGGGAATGCAGAGAAGTGAAAAGTTTAGGCGAGAATGGGAGCAGTGCAAAATGGGTGTGGAGGGAAATGAAATGTTGCGGTGCAAATGGTTGCGAAGTTAGGCGATATGGGAGCGGAAACAAAGGGAGTGGAAAGAAATGAAAAGTTCCGTCGAGAATAGGAGCACTGCAAAATGGGTTTGCAGGTTTGTGAAATGTTCCGGCGAGAATAGGAGAAGTGGAAAATGGGAGTTGAGGGAAGTGGAAGGTTGCAGCGCAAATGGGGAGTGTCAACGGTTTGCGGGACAGTTCGACCCGGTACCGTGACAATTGAGGCAGGGGACCCACGGGCCCACACCCCGGGGAAGGGGAAGGGGGAAAAGGGAAAAAGGAGAAGGGAGATGGGCCCAGGAACAAAACAACGGCAGCGATCTGAGGAGGAAAGCTAATTTACTAAATAAGATATCAGAAAGGAAAATAACACAATATAATATACTATAATTGGAATTGAGGCAAATGAATCAAATAAAATGAGCAAGAGAGAGAGTGTCCGATAAACCGAAGGCCTTACGCTAACGCTGAAAGCGGACGGCTGCAACAAACACCCACTGCCGAGCTCGGTCCCGAAGGGAAAAGAGAGACCCGTGACTGCAGACAGTTTTTATCTTTCCCTCTGAGCGTAATCACGTAAGAACGCAAAGCATCGCAAAGTCCTCTGGGGAATGTAGTTCTTCTTCTCCTCTGAGACAGGCATACCTGGAACTATCGATGATCCACGGAGCTGGAGCATTAACTCTTTAACTCTAAATGCACTACATGATGTTATGATGTGGAATACCAGTACCAAAAATCATAAAACCATGACATTCCACCCCTTATTCAACATCATTACATCATGCTTAATATATATATATATACATAAAAACACAATGATTAACAAGCATTAAATACAAACACATACAACATACATATATACATATATACATATATACATATATACATAGTAATAGAATTACTGAGGGCGCTATCCCCACATCAAATTCCCTTGTGGTACACATTGAACATCCCCATTCTTCTGCATCACCCTCCAGGTAGACCCAGGTCCCTGAGCAAAAACAGTTCCACAGAGAGGTTTGCCCTCTCCAGAAGCTGGAAGAACCCAAACCGCTTTTCCCAACATGTTCTTCACATGTACTACAGGAACCTTATCTCCTTCTACAATAGGTAGAGAGCTGGATTGGGCAGGACCATCGCGATTGATGGATCCTCTGGTGTTGACCAACCAGGTGGCTTCTGACAAATTCTTCTCCCAGTGCTTAAATGTTCCACCACCCATTGCTTTCAACATTGTTTTTAACAACCCATTGTACCTTTCAATTTTACCAGAAGCTGGTGCATGATAGGGGATATGATAAATCCACTCGATGCCATGATCTTTGGCCCAAGTATTTACAAGAGAATTTTTGAAATGAGTTCCATTATCTGACTCAATTCTCTCTGGAGTGCCATGTCTCCATAGGACTTGTTTCTCGAGCCCTAAGATGGTGTTCCGGGCGGTAGCATGGGGTACTGTGTATGTTTCAAGCCACCCAGTAGTTGCCTCTACCATGGTGAGCACATAACGCTTACCACTGCGAGATCATGGCAAGGTGATATAATCAACCTGCCACGCCTCCCCATATTTATACTTTTGCCATCGCCCTTCCTCCCAAAGAGGTTTCATCCTCTTGGCCTGTTTAATTGTGGCGCATGTGTCACAGTCATGGATAACCTGTGCAATAGCATCCATAGTTAAGTCCACCCCTCGGTCTCTAGCCCACTTATATGTTGCATCTCTTCCTTGATGGCCCGAGGTCTCATGGGCCCACCGAGCTAGAAATAATTCACTTTTGTGTTGCCAGTCCAAGTCTACTTGAGCCACCTTAACTTTGGCAGCTCGATCTACCTGATGGTTATTTTGCTGCTCTTCAGTTGCCCGGCTCTTAGGAACATGAGCATCTACATGGCGCACCTTTACAAACATATTCTTTATTCAGGCAGCAATGTCTTTCCACAGTTCAGCAGCCCAAATAGGTTTACCTCTCCATTGCCAACCATTTTGTTCCCACTGCTGTAACCACCCCCATAAAGCATTTGCCACCATCCATGAGTCAGTGTAAAGATAAAGCGCTGGCCACCTCTCTCGTTCAGCAATATCTAAGGCCAGCTGGACAGCCTTTACCTCTGCAAATTGACTTGATTTTCCTTCTCCTTCAGTGGCCTCAGCAACTCGTCGTATGGGGCTCCACACAGCAGATTTCCATCTGCAGTGCTTACCCACAGTGTGACACGATCCATCTGTGAACAGGGCGTATCTCATTTCATTGTCTGGTAGTTCATTATATGGTGGGGCTTCTTTAGCACGTGACACCTCCTCAGCTGGCGTTGTTCCAAACGTTTTACCTTCAGGCCAGTCCATGATCACCTCCAGGATTCCTGGACGGTTGAGGTTCCCCATCCAAGCTCGCTGTGTAATCAGTGCAGTCCACTTACTCCAAGTGGCATCAGTAGCATGATGGGTAGAGGGAGCTGTTCCTTTGAACATCCAGCTCAGCACTGGCAGTCGAGGTGCCAGAAGGAGCTGTGTTTCAGTACCGATTACTTCGGAAGCAGCTGGAACCCCCTCGTACGCGGCTAAGATCTCCTTCTCAGTTGGAGTGTAGCGCTCCTCAGACCCCCTGTACATGGGGGTAATGACATGGCAGTAATTTTGTCAATCGCATATGTTGGGATGTGACAACGTCCATCTTGCCAATTTATACCTAGGAAATGAATTTCCTGTGCAGGCCCTTTCACTTTGCTTCGCTTGATAGCAAAGCCAGCTTGTAGGAGAATTTGGATAATCTGCTCTCCTTTCTCAAAGACTTCCTCTGCTGTATTGCCCCATACAACAATGTCATCAATGTATTGCAGATGCTCAGGAGCACCACCCTGCTCCAATGCAGTTTGGATCAACCCATGGCAAATGGTTGGGCTGTGCTTCCACCCCTGGGGCAAACGGTTCCAGGTGAAGGCAAACTGTGGCCTGCATTCTCTGGTCAGAGGAATTGAAAAGAAGGCATTAGCAATGTCAATGGTGGCATACCACTTGGCTACTTTTGACTCCAGTTCGTACTGGAGTTGTAGCATGTCTGGCACAGCAGCACTCAGTGGGGGTGTGACTTCATTCAGGCCACGGTAATCTACCGTCAGCCTCCATTCTCCACTGGCTTTACGCACCGGCCATATGGGGCTGTTAAACGGTGAGTGAGTTTTGCTGATCACTCCCTGTCTCTCTAGCTTACGAAACAGGTTATGAATGGGGAGCAAGGAATCCCTGTTGGTGCAGTACTGCCGTCTCTGGACTGTTTTTGTAGCAATCGGTACCTGTTGCTCCTCCAATTGGAGCAACCACAACAGACAGACAAATCTTCTGATAGGCCAGGCAAAACAGATAGCTGCTTAATGTTGTTTGTGTCCACAGCAGCTATTCCAAAAGCCCATCGGTACCCCTTGGGATCCTTAAAGTGCCCCCTTCTGAGATAGTCTATACCAAGTATGCATGGAGCCCCCTGTCCGGTCACTATAGGATGCTTCTGCCAGTCTTTACCAGTGAGGCTTATTTCTGCATCCAACACAGACAATTCCTGAGAGCCCCCAGTCACTCCAGAGATATGGATCAGTTCTGTCCCTTTATAACTCGAAGGTATTAGAGTGCACTGTGCACCAGTATCCACCAGTGCCTCATATTTTTGTGGTTCTGATGTGCCAGGCCACCGAATCCACACAGTCCACTACACTATTATCCCTCTCCCTCCTCTGGCTGAGGGCAGGGCCCCTCTATTGGTTACCTGTAGTGACAGGAACAACTTCACTGGTCGTTGGTCTGTGTTGTAATTCTCTCACTCATGCTTGCAGTGCAGGGGTGGGTTTTTGATGCCATTCCTTCATATCTTCTCCATTTTAATGTAAGTAACTCCACAGAGCCGCGCGTGACATGAAGTTAGTGCTGTCATTTGCTCGAGCAGGACGGCGTTTGCTTCTGAAAGCTGCAATCTTTTCAACCCTATCAATCAGTCGGGATACTTTCTCTAACACGTCTTCCATCTGTCCTTCTAACCTTGATATGGCTGAAATGGAAGCGTGTGATGGCGGAAATTTTTGTTCAAAGTTTTGAAGTATAATAATCAGTTTAAAAACTGGGGGTTTTCTGTCATGGTCCTCATATCTGTTGAACGTTGTCACTCGTGTACCGGCGTACCTTTCTGGTGCTGTTTTTGAAAGCTTCTGACATATTTCGGGTGTACTCCTTACTTTCTCTGGATCATGGTCCCGATCTTCAGGATCAAACGTGGGATCATACAGCATTACCACCACAGCTGTTTCTCTCAAATAGTGGATGCCTTCCTCAATAGTTTTCCATCTTTTCACTTTAGGTGCCAGGTCACTCTTGTAGGGATATCTTTCCCTCACAGCTACTAACATTCGTTGCCAGAGGCTGGCGATTCCATCCATATACCGGCTGATCCCTCTGTCGACAGCTGGGTCACTGGCAATGTTTCCTAGTTGGCGAGCTTCATTACTGTCGAGGGACACGCTGTTGGCCCCGTTGTCCCAACACCGAAGCAACCAAGTGACAGTACTCTCATCCGGACGTCGAATAAACTCCTTTCTTGAGCCTTGGATCTCAGACATTTTCATGGTTCGACGAAACGTGGTAACTTTGACTCTCTCATCATCCTCATCATCACTATGTCCATGCCTCTCACTTTTCTTTGTTGCCTTTCTTGGTGGTGGTGGTGTTGAGGACCCCCCCTCGCCTGGATCATCCTCTTCTTTTGCCACCTCTTCTTTGCGTTCTAGGAGTGAGGACACACGTTTCCATTTCTGGCCTTCCACCGGGGCAACTGACTTTGATACTGGTGCTTCCTTTTGCTGGTCAGATGTGCCTGGGAGGTTTTCCTCTTTGGCCTGAGCCTCAGTTTGGACACTCTCTCTCTCTCTCTCTCGAAAAGTATATATGCCTCGGTAAGCATAAGCCAAGCCCCAGATAAGCTGTTCCACCTCAGATCTTTCTGAGCCGCAACACCCATTACTCAGATACAGGCCTAGCTCCTCAGGATCCTGCAAGTGATCAGGAGTAAAATCCCATGGCACCTGGGGACCCCATGCTTCTAATTTCTTTCCTAAAACTCTCCACTTTCCCTGCCATTCAGCATTCTCTGTTTCTGGGAAAAGCTTCCTCCACGTGGTGTAAAGTGCCATTATAAGGGATACATTCAGGAGGACTGATATCCCAATCGTTAACATAGTCCCTAAGCTGTAATCTTGAAAATTCATAAGGAACTGAGAGGAGAACCTGGACACCCATTCAAATATTGTTTGGTTTGTTAACATGGTATCATTTGTTACATTAGTCAGGGTGCCCAGGTATCTGGTAGGTGCCTCCATCACTGCTTTTAGTTTGTCATATAGGGACCAGGCTCCATAGATCAGACTGGCAAGCTTAACCAAGTTCCAATACGTTTTGAGCATTAAAATAGAAAAAGCAATGAAATACAGTCCCTGTAAGGGCAGTTTTAACAGAAACAGTAAAAACATTTTTTTTTCTTTTACTCAAACAAGCTGGCAGCACCCGAAAAGTTTACAAATATCCCAGAAGAACTGGCAGTACGCCTGGACTTCAAGGTCGTGTTTTGCCGTACAGGACCTTCAGTACAGATAAGCTTCCTAACAAAAGACAGAGATTCACTCTAAAAGTATGTCTCTGTCCGGATAAGGCAGCTAGTCGAGCCCCACGTTGGGCGCCAAAATTGTCACCAGTTTGCGGGACAGTTTGACCCGGTACCGTGACAATTGAGGCAGGGGACCCACGGGCCCACACCCCGGGGAAGGGGAAAGGGGAAAGGGAAAAAGGAGAAGGGAGATGGGCCTAGGAACAAAACAGCAGCAACGATCTGAGGAGGAAAGCTAATTTACTAAATAGATATCAGAAAGGAAAAAATAACACAAGATAATATAATTGGAATTGAGGCAAATGAATCAAATAAAATGAGCAAGAGAGAGAGTGTCCGATAAACCGAAGGCCTTACGCTAACGCTGAAGGCGGACAGCTGCAACAAACACCCACTACTGAGCTCGGTCCCGTAGGGAAGAGAGAGTCCCGTGACTGCAGACAGTTTTTATCTTTCCCTCTGAGCGTAAACACGTAAGAACGCAAAGCATCGCAAAGTCCTCTGGGGAATGGAGTTCTTCTTCTCTTCTGAGACAGGCATACCTGGAACTAACGATGATCCACGGAGCTGGAACATTAACTCCTTAACTCCCAATACTCCACGTGATGTTATGATGTGGAATATCAACAATACAACAAAAATCATAAAACCATAACAGTGGTGGTACATTTAAGCACTGGGAGAAGAATTTGTCAGAAGCCACCTGGTTGGTCAACACCAGAGGATCCATCAATCGCGATGGTCCTGCCCAGTCCAGCTCTCTACCTATTGTAGAAGGAGATAAGGTTCCTGTAGTACATGTGAAGAACATGTTGGGAAAAGCGGTTTGGGTTCTTCCAGATTCTGGAGAGGGCAATCCTCTCCGTGGAACTGTTTTTGCTCAGGGACCTGGGTCTACCTGGTGGGTGATGCAGAAGAATGGGGAGGTTCAATGTGTATCACAAGGGAATTTGATGTGGGGATAGCGCCCTCAGTAATTCTATTACTATGTATATATGTATATATGTATATATGTATGTTGTATGTGTTAGTATTTAATGCTTGTTAATCATTGTTTCTTTATGTATATATATATTAAGCATGCTGTAATGATGTTGAATAAGGGGTGGAATGTCATGGTTTTATGATTTTTGGTACTGGTATTCCACATCATGGCATCATGTAGTGCATTTAGAGTTGAAAAGTTAATTTTCCAGCTCCGTGGATCATCGATAGTTCCAGGTATGCCTGTCTCAGAAGAGAAGAAGAACTGCATTCCCCAAAGGACTTTGCGATGCTTTGCGTTCTTACGTGTTTACGCTCAGAGGGAAAGATAAAAACTGTCTGCAGTCACGGGACTCTCTCTTCCCTTCGGGACCGAGCTCGGCAGTGGGTGTTTGTTGCAGCCGTCCGCTTTCAGCGTTAGCGTAAGGCCTTCGGTTTATCGGACACTCTCTCTCTTGCTCATTTTATTTGATTCATTTGCCTCAATTCCCATTATATTATATTATATTGTGTTATTTTCCTATCTGATATCTTATTTAGTAAATTAGCTTTCCTCCTCAGATCGTTGCCGCTGTTTTGTTCCTGGGCCCATCTCCCTTCTCCTTTTTTCCGTTATCCCCCTTCCCCTTCCCCGGGGTGTGGGCCCGTGGGTCCCTTGCCTCAATTGTCATGGTACCGGGTCGAACTGTCCCGCAAACCACTGACAGCTATGAGGAACGAAATGGGAGCTGAAACAAAGGTGTGGAGAACTGGTTTAGGAAAGGAGGTTGTGTGTGCTTATCTTTGTAGCAGTGCAAACAAAACAGCATGTTCAGATCACTGAATTTTGAGAAGTGGTGTACCGTTGACCAGGCAACGATGAGGGAGTAAGTTTGCAGTGGAACCAGATGGCCCTGGTATGTGTGGGAAAAGAAGAACTAATTGGACACTACTTATCTTGCAAGGACAGAGCAAGAACCACTGCTTAACAATTATTCTAAAAATAGCCTATGTTCAAGGGGCATAAAAGTATGTAACCTGCGCAATAAATTTGGCTCAGCTGCATAATCATATTGATGTCTCTCTGAGTTCTTGCATCGGCATCTTAAGAAGATCGTTCCGGCGCGGCCGTGGTTCATCCTCCTGGGGTCACCGCAAAATCTGGCGCCCGAACAGGGACCCTGAAGCCACTGCCGAGCTTGGGACGTGAGGAAGGTGACCGGTGCTTTACAGATGGTTGGCACTGCAGCATTCTAAACGATGTAAATGTTGCGGTAGCTGGAAGTGGGGTTGCGACCTGCCCTCTGTGCCACCATGGAGTGGGAAGCTGCGGAGAAACTGCTTCTATGTATTCTCTCTAAGGGAGGCAAGCAGGCATCTCCAAAAGGCATTTTGGAGCTGATAAAATGGGCCCGAAAAAATGGACATTTATCAGAGTTTGCACTAATATTCAGTGTCTCTGAGTGGCGTGAGATTGGAAATCATATGTGGAACGCAGTTACAGAAGATAAAAAGGAGGGAAAACAATTCGTATCACTAGGCCCAACCTGGATGGCCATTATCAATAGCTTGAACCATATGCAAGGCAGAGCGT
This sequence comes from Cyrtonyx montezumae, assembly GCF_038088225.1. Classification (NCBI taxonomy): domain Eukaryota; kingdom Metazoa; phylum Chordata; class Aves; order Galliformes; family Odontophoridae; genus Cyrtonyx; species Cyrtonyx montezumae. The sequence continues at coordinate 3,810,156 of NW_027072025.1, forward strand.
CAGATTGCAGCAGCGGCTGTCCAAGCCCTGTCTGCTTCCTCCACTCCAACTACATCTCCAACAACTACGATAAACCTGTTAGGCTTTCCATCACCAGGCATAGGGCACCCCATTTGTTCAACAGCAGCCCAAGTAAAAGCAGCATTGGAATCTTCCTCTGTAGAGGGCAGAGAGGGGGCTCAGTCTGCTGAAATGACTGGTACTGAACGAGTAAATAAGCAGGATAGCCCTGATTCGGAAGCGCTCAAACTAACTCGACGGGAAAAGGGAAAATTCTTCCGACTGTTCCCCATGCCCCCCCCCCCCCCCGCCGCCGCCCCTTAGCATGGGAAACAGCTCCTGCCGGGACTCGATCTCGAATTCCAACCTCATCCGCGCCCGGGTAGCAGGGAACTCGACACCTTTTGCTGCACCCCTGCCTCCTTCCCCCCCCTCCACCCCGCACCGTTGCCGCTCACCGCTTCCCCCCACCCTCCCCCCGCAAGCTGCCCCTCTCCGCACCCCCCCCCTCTGCAAGCCGCTATCATGCCACCCTTGGAAACTGAGCCTGACGGAGAGACTCATACAGATCTGGCGCAGTTAGAAAAGGAGATGAAATCTCTAACAGAACGACTTTGGCAACTGGAGCTTAAGATTGCAACACCTGCAGCGCTGGGGTCTCAGATGGCCATTCCATCCGCTCCACTATTGCCGATACCACCAGCAGGGCCCCGGCCAGCGGCTTCTCAATGGTCTGGAGTTATACAGGATGCGATATTAGACGGGGAATGGCAAGCAGCCTCCCGTGTACTGTGTCCAGTCATCTATGATCAGACTGGTAAGGCTCGATGGGAGTCGCACGACTGGAAGCTATTGCAGCAGGCGAGAAAGACTGTTACTGAATATGGTTTAAAATCTGAGGCGTCTAAACAAATTATTCAGTGGATTTTTACTGCAGATGTTTTGTTACCACTTGATGTCAAAAATATTGCGCGTTTGTTACTAACCCCTTCTGAACTGCTTTTATTCAATCAGGAATGGGCAGATCGGGCAGGTAAAGTGACGGCGACAACTCATCAGCCCAACGTTCCCTTTTATGGTCTTACCACTGATATGCTGATAGGTGCTGGGCAGTACAGTAGTGGGGAGGTTCAGCTCACATTCCCAAGGAATTTCCATCAGTTATCTGCCCAACTAGCCCTAGAAACTATTTTTGCTATACCGGCTGGAAAGAGAGAGCCAGCTTTCACTTCTGTGCGTCAAGGGGTAACCGAGCCTTTTACACATTTTGTTGATCGTATGTGGATTGCGATTCGTGATAGTGAATTACCAGAGGAGACAAAACAGCAATTATTTCGAGTAATGGTTCATGATAATGCTAATGCGGCTACCAAGTCAATTCTTGCGACCCTTCCACAGGGTGTGTCGGTAGAGGTTATGTTACAACACATAGTGAGAACAGAACAGAGACAACAAGCATTACATATTGCCGCTGCTGTGCAAGCAGCAATAAGCAAAAACAGGAAGGAACCACGAATTTGGGAAAACATTAAATGCTATAAGTGCGGATCGCTTGGACATATGAGGCGTCAGTGTACAAAACAGGTGTGGTGTGATAAATGTAACCAACCTACACACGATTCCAAAACCTGTAGGAAGCAGGGAAACGAGAAGCACAGCGCAAAACCCCGTCAAGCAGTGACACAAAAATCGGGGCCAAGGGAACAGGATATCTCAATATCCACCATCCACAAAACCAAGGAAGCCTTGGAGTGGATGTGGCAATAGCAGTAGATGTTCATATAACAGATACACAGATGCAAAAAGTTTTATTTGATGTTGTGGGACCACTATCTACCACTTGTAAATGACATGTGATACTAATGGGACAGTCCTTTCCTGGAGTATCACATGGGTAATTGATGCTGATTATAAAGGGGTGATTAATGCTATGGTTTTTACAGTTAATGCTCCAATCTTTATCCATAAAGGGACTCGAATTAGGCAACTTATCTCCATTCTGGCCACTCCTCAGAATCCTGGAATGGACTGTGAGTGGTCAGGTGCTTTCGGTTCCACAGGGGCAATGGTCGGCTTAGTCACTGATCTAGGGGAGCGACCTACCATCAGTGTCACATTATGCTATCAAAACATATTCAGGTAACAGCATTACTCGATTCTGGGGCTGACATTTCGATTGTGGCAACAGACAAGTGGCCCTTGGATTGGCTGACAAAGGTAGTGACTGGAATTAGCGGGATGGGCTGTGCAGCTGAAACTAAACAGGCTGTTAATCCTGTAACAGTAAAAATAGTACATGAGAGACCAGTGCCATGCTTGGTGCATGTAGCCCCTCTGCCTGGAGGATTACAAATGTTGCTTGGACGAGACATACTCAGTCAATTGGGTGTGCAACTAACAAATCAAAATTTAGGATAGTGGCCACTGTTGCGCTGCCACCGATTGCTCTTAGTTGGAAAACTGACGAGCCAGTATGGGTGGAACAGCGGCCTATGACAAATGAGCACATTGAAATAACACGACAACTGGTTCAAGAACAAATGATGGCAGGGCATATTCGTCCCTCTACAAGCCGCTGGAATACTCCAGTCTTTGTAATCCTTAAAAAAACTGGAAAATGGCGTTTGCTATATGATCTCCAAAAAATTAATGATCAGATGGAGACTATGGGAACCTTACAACCTGGTATGCCATCTCTATGTATGCTGCCCAGAAACTGGCATATACTGATCATAGACCTTAAGGATCGTTTTTTTACGATTCCTATAGCAGAGCAAGATTGTAAACCTTTTGCCTTCTCAGTACCTGCCATAAACAAAATGCAACCTGCACAGAGATACAAATGGGTTGTTTTGCCGCAAGGCATGAAAAATTCTCCAACGTTGTGTCAACTTTTTTTAGCTATGGCATTGGTACCAATCAGGCAGCAAAATCCCAATACTATTATCTACCATTATATGGATGATATCTTTTTTTTTGCCAGCAGGAATCATTCACAAAACAATGGGAAAAAATCATTGTTGAACACCTTAAGGAGTTCGGCCTTAAGGTAGCTCCTGAGAAGGTTCAATGGTCAAGTCCTTATTTGTATCTTGGTTGGTCTTTGTCTGATGCAATGATTCGACTGCAAGTTGCAGAGCTTGATATGAATGTGCACAATGTAACTGATTTACAAACAGTTCTGGGCCATATACAGTGGTTACGACCTACAGTAGGGATTACAAATCGTCACTTAGAACCATTGGTACAATTACTTAGGAGAAAACGGTCCGCCAATACTAAAATTACCTTGACTAAGGAAGCTACGGATACATTGCAGGAAATCAGCAAAATAATCAAAGCAGGAATATCTTATCGGTATTGTCCAGACCTTAGGTTATCGGTTGTTATCTATGTCCAAAGTACTCATGCCTTTGCAGTTGTTCGTCAATGGCAAAAAGAAAAAAGGGATGTGGGGGATATTAGGCAGCAATGTCTACAATGTCTAAGAAGGATGCCATTGACAAACAAAGAGAAAGGCAATGACAGATTACCTATATCTAATAAGCTGAGAGAATATCATTCACCACAAAGGATTGCAGTGGCAGTTTCATATCAGTCAAGCTGATGCAAGACTGTTTGTACAAACATGTCCACAATGCAGTCATCATAATGGAGGTCTTGTTATAGGGATCCAACAACAGGAGAATGGTCTGGACCAGCCACACTAATCTTCTCCAGTAGGGGTTATTCTTGTGTCTCTACAGATCAGAATGGACCAATTTGGATTCCTGCTCGCTGTGTTTGCCCTTGGCATGACCAGAAATAACTACATCGCATGGATCAACGGGAAAACATGAGTACCTTACATGGATTCCAGCGTGATACATTTGGCCTTATCTCAAGGCAGAAAATAGCATCCAACCCTCATAAGGACTGGGATTGTGTGTTTCTTTCTTATTGTCTTTTTTTTTTTTTTTTTTGCAAATTGTACTTTTTGATAACTTATGTATGCCACAGTATGTGATGAGAAACAGCTGGATTAGCCACTGAATGGTATCGCGATAACACTGATCATGGTATGGTAAATATGGGTGATTTTTCTGTGTTACCAATGTAGCATTAAGAATCAGAATTATTAGGCATTATCTAGGTTGCTGTGTGCTTTTTCTATTTTAGTAGTAAATCGAGTATGAATTAGATAGGATTTGATGTTACTAATGTTGGAGTCTATGGAAATAGCACTTTTAATGTATTTAGAATGCACAGTTATGTTGTTAGCCTATCAATTAGCTCTTTTCTAATTTGCTAAAACAAACCTGAAAAATAATCCCAGGCAAAGGAATGATCTTGTTTTTAGAATGATCACTTCTCTTTCAATTCATTAATCAAGATAGTTCTTCATAACTATGCGGCGCAAAGGAGAGTGGAGCAGAGCAAAATGGGAGTGTAGAGAACTGAAAGGTTGCATCGCAAATAAGAGCGGATCGGAGCAAAATGGTTGTGGAAACAGAGGGAGTGGATACAACTGTAAGTTTGCGGTGCAAATTGGAGTGGAGAAAAATGGGAGAAGAAACAAAGGCAGTGGAGAGAACGGAAAGTTTGCGGCGCAAATGGGAATGGAACAAAATGGGAGCGGAATCAACTGGAGGGAAGAGAACTGTAAGGTTGCAACGGAAATGGGAGCGAAGCAGAGAGAAATGGGAGTGGAAACAAAGGGAGTGGAGACAACTGTAAAGTTGCGGTGCAAATGGGAGCGAAGCAATGTGAAATGGGAGCGGAAACTAAGGGAGTGGAGAGAACTGAAATGTTCCGGTGCAAATGGGAGTAAATTGGGAGTGGAGAAAAATGAAAGACTGCGGCGCCAAAAGGAGCGGCGCAGAGCGAAATGGGAGTGCAGAGAACTGAAAGGTTGCAGAGAAAATTGGAGAGGATCTCAACTAAATGGGAGCGAAAACAAAGAGAGTAGAGTGAAGTGAAATGTTCTGGAGCAAATGGGAGCAAAATGGGAGTGGAGTGAAGTAAAATGTTCCAGCACAAATGGGAGCAGAGCAAAATTGGAACGGAAAAATAGAGGAGAGGAGAGTACTGAAAGCTTAAGGCGCAAATGGGAGTTCTGTATAGCAAAATGTAACGGAAAGAAAGGGATTGGAGAGAACAGAAATGTTGCAGTGCAAATGAGAGTGGAGCGGAACAAAATGGGAGTGGAAAAAATAGGGACTGCAGAGAACAGAAAAGATGCGGCGCCAATAGGAGCAGAGCAGAGCGAAATGGGAGCGGAAACAAATGGAGTGTGTCATGGTTTTATGATTTTTGGTACTGGTATTCCACATCATAACATCATGTAGTGCATTTAGAGTTAAAGAGTTAATGCTCTAGCTCTGTTCTGGGTATACCTGACCGGGAATCGAACCCGGGTCGCGGCTGTGCAAGCACCGGCTCCTAACCACTACACCACAGCATTAACTCTTTAACTCTAAAACTCTAACTCTACCAAAAATCATAAAACCATGACAGAGTGGAAAGAACTGAAGGGCTGTGAAGCACATGGGAGCTAAGCCGAGTGACATGGGAGTAGAAAGAATGGGAGTGGGGAGAACAGAACTGTTGTGGCATGAAGAGGAGCAGAATGAAGCGAAATAGGTGCGGAAACAAAGGGAGTGGAGAGAACTGAAGAACTGCGAAGCAAATGGGAGCAGAACGGTGTGAATTAGGTGTGGAAACAAAGGGACTAGAACGAACAGAAATGTTGTGGTGCAAATACTAGCGGTATGGAGCAAAATGAGAGCGGAAACAAAGGGAGTTGAGAGAACTAAAATGTTCCAGCACAAATAAGAGCAAAATGGGAGTGCAGAGAACTGAAATGTTGCAGCAAAAATGGGAGCGGGGCGGAACAAAATGGGAGCTGAAACAAAGGGACTGGAGAGAACAGAAATGTATCGGTGCAAATTGGAGTGGAGTAGAGCGAAAAAGGAGCAGAAACTAAGAGGGGATAAATTAAAGTATGCAGCGCAAATGGGAGCGGAACAGAATTAAATGGGAGCGGAAACAAAGGGAGAGGAGTGAACAGAAATGCTGCGCAGCAAATAAAAGTGGAGTGGAGCAAAATAGGAGCAGAAAAAAATGGGAGTAGAGTGAACAGACATGCTGCGCTGCAAATAGGAGTGGAGTGGAGCAAAATAGGAGCGGAAACAAAGAGAGTGGACAGAAATGAAAGGTTATGGCACAAATGTTAGCAAACCAAAATGGCAGAGAGTAATGGGAGAAGAAAGAAAGGGAGTGGAGAGAACTGTAAAGGTTGCAGCGAAACAGGAGCAGAGCAAAATGGGAGCGGAAATGAAAGAAATGGAAAGTGCATAAAGGTTGTGGCAGAAATGGGAGCAAGGCGGAGCGAAATGGGAGCAGAAAGAAAATGAGTGGAGAGAACTGAAAGGCTGCAGCGCAAATTGGAGGGGAGCTGTACAAAATGGGAGCAAAAACAAAGGGACTGGAGAGAACAGAAATGTTGCGGCGCAATAGGAGCGGAGTGAAGTGAAATAGGAGCGGAAACAAATAGCGAGGAGAGAACTGAAAGGTTGTGGCGCAAATGGGAGTGGAGTGGTGCGAAATGGAAGCGGAAATAAAGGGAGTGGAGAGAAGTGAAATGTTTTGGCGAGAATGGGAGCAGGGAAGAATGGATGTGGAGGGAAGTGAAATGTTTATACAAGAATGGGAGCAGTGCAAAATGGGAGTGGAGAGAAGTGAAAGGTTGCAGTGCAAATGGGAACGGAGTGGAATTGAAGCGGAAAGAAAGGGAGTGGAGGGAAATGAAAGGTTGCAGTGCAAATTGGAGCCGAGCGGAACTAAATAGGAGCGGAAAGAAGGACTGGAGAGAACAGAAATGTTGGCGTGCAAATAAGAGCAGAGTGAAGCAAAATGATAGCGAAAACAAAGGGAGGAGAGAGAAATGAAAGGTTGTGGCGTAAAAGTGAGCGGTGCGAAGCGAAATGGGAGTGCAGAGAACTAAAAGATTTTGGCGCAAATAGGAGCGGAGCGGAGCGAAATGGGAGCGGAAACAAAGGGAGTGGAGGAAACTGAAGGACTGCGTAGCAAATGGGAGCTAAGCCGAGTGAAATGGGAGCAGAAACAAAGGGACAGGAGAGAATAGAATTGTAGCGGCACAAGTAGAAGCAGAGTGGAGCGAAATGGGAGCGGAAACGAAGGGAGTGGAGTGAAGTGAAATGTTCCAGCACAAGTGGGAACGAAACGGGAGTAGAGAGAAGTGAAAGGTTGCGGCGCAAATGGGAGCGAAGAGAAATAGGAACGAAAACAAAGAAAGAGGATACAACTGAAAGGTTGCAACGCAAATGGGAGTGGAGAAAAAAAGGTGCGGAACCAAATGGAGGGGAGAGAACTGTGAGGTTGCATCGCAAACGAGAGCAGAGTGGAGCGAAATGGTTGAGGAAATAAAGTGAGTGGAGAGAAATGAAAGGTTGCAGTGCAGATTGGAGTGAAGCAGAGCAAAATGGGAGCTGAAACTAAGGGAGTGGAGAGAAATGAAAGGCTGCGGCGCAAATGGGAGCTGATCGGAGCGAAATGAGAGCGGAAAGAAATGGGAGTGGATTGAACTGAAAGGTTGTGGCGCAAAGGAGAGTGGAGCAGAGCAAAATGGGAGTGTAGAGAACTGAAAGGTTGCATCGCAAATAAGAGCAGATCGGAGCAAAATGGTTGTGGAAACAGAGGGAGTGGATACAACTGTAAGTTTGCAGTGCAAATGGGAGTGGAGAAAAATGGGAGAAGAAACAAAGGCAGTGGAGAGAACGGAAAGTTTGCGGCACAAATGGGAATGGAACGAAATGGGAGCGGAACCAACTGGAGGGAAGAGAACTGTAAGGTTGCAACGGAAATGGGAGCGAAGCAGAGAGAAATGGGAGTGGAAACAAAGGGAGTGGAGAAAACTGTAAGGTTGCGGTGCAAATGGGAGCGAAGCAAAGTGAAATGGGAGCGGAAACTAAGGGAGTGGAGAGAACTGAAGGGCTGTGAAGAACATGGGAGCTAAGCCGAGTGACATGGGAGTGGAAAGAATGGGAGTGAAAGGGACTAGAGAGAACAGAAATGTACCGGTGCAAATTGGAGCAGAGTTGTGCGAAATAGGAGGGGAAGCTAAGGGGGGATAAATGAAAGGTTGCGGCGCAAATGGGAGCGAAGCGGAATTAAATGGGAGCGGAAACAAAGGGAGAGGAGTGAACAGAAAAGCTGTGCTGCAAATAGGAGTGGAGTGGAGCAAAATAGGAGCGGAAACAAAGGGAGTGGACAGAAATGAAAGGTTATGGCGCAAATGTTAGCAAACCAAAATGGCAGAGAGTAATGGGAGAAGAAAGAAAGGGAGTGGAGAGAACTGAAAGGTTGCAGCGAAACGGGAGCAGAGCAAAATGGGAGCGGAAATGAAAGAAATGGGAAGTACATAAAGGTTGTGGAAGAAATGGGAGCGGGGCGGTGCGAAATGGGAGCAGAAAGAAAATGAATGGAGAGAACTGCAAGGCTGCAGCGCAAATTGGAGGGGAGCTGTATGGGAGCTGAATGGGAGCGGAAACAAAGGGACTGGAGAGAACAGAAATGTTGCGGCGCTATAGGAACGGAGTGAAGTGAAATAGGACCGGAAACAAAGAGAGAGGAGAGAAATGAAAGGTTGCAGTGCAAATGGGAACGGAGTGGAATTGAAGCGGAAAGAAAGGGAGTGGAGGGAAATGCAGGGCTGCAAAGGAAATGGGAGCAGAGCGGAGGGAAATGGGAGCGGAAACAAAGAGAGGAAAGAAATGAAATGTTGCAGAGAAAATGGGAGCAGAGCAAAATTAGAGCGAAAAAGAAAGGAATAGAGAGTACTGAAAAATTGCGGAAAAAATGGGAGCAGAGAGGAGCAAAATGGGAGGCGGAAACAAAGGGAGAGGAGAGAACAGAAAGGATGCAGAGAAAATTGGAGAGGAGCTCCACTAAATGGCAGTGGAATCAAATGGATTGGAGAGAACAGAAATGTTTTGGTGCAAAAAGGAGCGGAGTGGAGCAAAATAGAAGCAGAAACAAAAGGAGTGGTGTTATGGTTCTATGATTTTTGTTGTATTATTAATATTCCACATCATAACATCATGTGGAGTATTGGGAGTTAAAGAGTTAATGCTCCAGCTCTGTGGATCATTGATAGTTCTGGGTGTACCTGTCTCAGAAGAAGAACTGCATTCCCCAGAGGACTTTGCGATGCTTTGCGTTCTTACGTGTTTACGCTCAGAGGGAAAGATAAAAACTGTCTGCAGTCACGGGACTCTCTCTTGCCTTTGGGACCGAGCTCGGCAGTGGGTGTTTGTTGCAGCCGTCCGCCTTCAGCTTTAGCGTAAGGCCTTCGGTTTATCGGACACTCTCTCTCTTGCTCATTTTATTTGATCCATTTGCCTAAACTCCAATTATATTATATTATATTGTTTTATTTTCCTTTCTGATATCTATTTAGTAAATTAGCTTTCCTCCTCAGATCGTTGCTGCTGTTTTGTTCCTAGGCCCATCTCCCTTCTCCTTTTTCCCTTTCCCCTTTCCCCTTCCCCGGGGTGTGGGCCCGTGGGTCCCCTGCCTCAATTGTCACGGTACCGGGTCAAACTGTCCCGCAAACTGGTGACAATTTTGGCGCCCAACGTGGGGCTCGACTACCTGCCTTATCCGGACAGAGACATACTTTTAGAGTGAATCTCTGTCTTTTGTTAGGAAGCTTATCTGTACTGCAGGTCCTGTACGGCAAAACACGACCTTGAAGTCCAGGCGTACTGCCAGTTCTTCTGGGATATTTGTAAACTTTTCGGGTGCTGCCAGCTTGTTTGAGTAAAAGAAAAAAAAAATGTTTTTACTGTTTCTGTTAAAACTGCCCTTACAGGGATTGTATTTCATTGATTTTTCTATTTTAATGCTCAAAACGTATTGGAACTTGGTTAAGCTTGCCAGTCTGATCTATGGAGCCTGGTCCCTATATGACAAACTAAAAGCAGTGATGGAGGCACCTACCAGATACCTGGGCATCCCGACTTATGTAACAAACGATACCATGTTAACAAACCAAACATAATTTGAATGGGTGTCCAGGTTCTCCTCTCAGTTCCTTATGAATTTTCAAGATTACAGCTTAGGGACTATGTTAGCATTTGGGATATTAGTCCTCCTGAATGTATCCCTTATAATGGCACTTTACACCATGTGGAGGAAGCTTTTCCCAGAAACAGAGAATGCTGAATGGCAGGGAAAGTGGAGAGTTTTAGGAAAGAAATTAGAAGCATGGGGTCCCCAGGTGCCATGGGATTTTACTCCTGATCACTTGCAGGATCCTGAGGAGCTAGGCCTGTATCTGAGTAATGGGTGTTGCGGCTCAGAAAGATCTGAGGTGGAACAGCTTATCTGGGGCTTGGCTTATGCTTACCTAGGCTTATATACTGTTCTGGAGAGAGAGAGAGAGAGTGTCCAAACTGAGGCTCAGGCCAAAGAGGAAAACCTCCCAGGCACATCTGACCAGCAAAAGGAAGCACCGGTATCAAAGTCAGTTGCCCCGGTGGAAGGCCAGAAATGGAAACGTGTGTCCTCACGCCTAGAACGCAAAGAAGAGGTGGCGAAAGAAGGCGAGGGGGGGTCCTCAACACCACCACCACCAAGAAAGGCAACAAAGAAAAGTGAGAGGCATGGACATAGTGATGATGAGGATGATGAGAGAGTCAAAGTTACCACGTTTTGTCGACCCATGAAAATGTCTGAGATCCAAGGCTCAAGAAAGGAGTTTATTCGACATCCAGATGAGAGTATTGTCACTTGGTTGCTTCGGTGTTGGGACAACGGGGCCAACAGCGTGTCCCTCGACAGTAATGAAGCTTGCCAACTAGGAAACATTGCCCGTGATCCAGCTGTCGACAGAGGGATCAGCAGGTATATGGATGGAATCACCAGCCTCTGGCAACGAATGTTAGTAGCTGTGAGGGAAAGATATCCCTACAAGAGTGACCTGGCACCTAAAGTGAAAAGATGGAAAACTATTGAGGAAGGCATCCAGTATTTGAGAGAAACAGCTGTGGCGGAAATGCTGTATGATCCCACGTTTGATCCTGAAGATCGGGACCATGATCCAGAGAAAGTAAGGAGTACACCTGAAATATGTCAGAAGCTTTCAAAAACAGCACCAGAAAGGTACGTCGGTACACTAGTGATACATATGTGTATGTTGTATGTGTTTGTATTTAATGCTTGATAATCATTGTTTCTTTATGTATATATATATATTAAGCATGATGTAATGATGTTGAATAAGGGATGGAATGTCATGGTTTTATGATTTTTGGTACTGGTATTCCACATCATAACATCATGTAGTGCATTTAGAGTTAAAGAGTTAATGTTCCAGCTCCGTGGATCATCGATAGTTCCAGGTATGCCTGTCTCAGAAGAGAAGAAGAACTCCATTCCCTAGAGGACTTTGAGATGCTTTGTTTTCTTACGTGTTTACGCTCAGAGGGAAAGATAAAAACTGTCCGCAGTCACGGGACTCGCTCTTCCCTTCGGGACCGAGCTCGGCAGTGGGTGTTTGTTGCAGCCGTCCGCCTTCAGCGTTAGCGTAAGGCCTTCGGTTTATCGGACACTCTCTCTCTTGCTCATTTTATTTGATTCATTTGCCTCAATTCCAATTATATTACATTATATTGTGTTATTTTCCTTTCTGATATCTTATTTAGTAATCTAGCATTCCTCCTCAGATCGTTGCTGCTGTTTTGTTCCTAGGCCCATCTCCCTTCTCCTTTTTCCCTTTTTTCCCCCTTCCCCTTCCCCGGGGTGTGGGCCCGTGGGTCCCCTGCCTCAATTGTTACGGTACCGGGTCAAACTGCCCCGCAAACCGTTGACACTGAGATTCCCCATCCGAGCTCGCTGTGTAATCAGCGCAATCCACTTACTCCAAGTGGCATCAGTAGCATGATGGGTAGAGGGAGCTGTTCCCTTGAACATCCAGTTCAGCACTGGCAATAGAGGTGCCCGAAGGAGCTGCATTGCAGTACCGATTACTTCGGAAGCAGCTCGAACCCCCTCGTACGCGGCTAAGATCTCCTTCTCAGTTGGAGTGTAGCGCTCCTCAGACCCTCTGTACGCCCGACTCCAGAAACCAAGGGGTCGGCCTCGGGTCTCTCCAGGAGCTCTTTGCCACAAACTCCAAGTGGGACCTTCCTTTCCAGCAGCAGTGTAGAGGATGTTCTTTACATCCTGTCCCGTCCGCACTGGCCCCAGGGCCACGGCACGGGCTATCTCCTGCTTAATTTGTTCAAAAGCCTGCTGCTGCTCAGGGCCCCACACAAAATCATTCTTCTTCCGCGTCACCCGATAGAGAGGGCTCACAATGAGACTGTAGTTTGGAACATGCATTCTCCAAAAGCCCACTACACCCAGAAAAGCTTGGGTTTCTGTCTTACTGGTGGGTGGAGACATGGCAGTAATTTTGTCAATCACATCTGTTGGGATGTGACGACGTCCATCTTGCCACTTTATACCTAGGAACTGAATTTCCTGTGCAGGCCCTTTCACTTTGCTTCGCTTGATAGCAAAGCCAGCTCGCTGAAGGATCTGGATTATTCTCTCTCCTTTCTCAAAAACTTCTCCTGCTGGGTCCCCTGCCTCAATTGTCACAGTACCGGGTCAAACTGTCCCGCAACTGCTGACACCCCTATCATGCACCAGCTTCCGGTAAAATTGAAAGGTACAATGGGTTGTTAAAAACCACGTTGAAAGCAATGGGTGGCGGAACATTTAAGCACTGGGAGAAGAATTTATCAGAAGCCACCTGGTTGGTCAACACTCGAGGATCCATCAATCGCGATGGTCCTGCCCAATCCAGCTCTCTACCTACTGTAGAAGGAGATAAGGTCCCTTATGGGAGAATGGGAGCAGTGCAAAATGGGAGTGGAGCAAAGTGCAAGGTTGTGGTGCAAATGTGAATGGAGTGGAATTGGAGCATAAAGAGAGGGAGTGAAGAGAAATGAAGTGATGCGAAGCAAATTGGAGTGGAGCGGAGTTAAATGGGAGTGGAAAGGAAGGGAGTGTAGGGAACAGAAATGCTGCGGTGCAAATAGGAGCGGAGTGGACCGAAATAGGAGCAGAAACAAAGAGGGAGGAGAGAAATGAATGGTTACGGAGCAAATGGTAGCAGAGCGAAATGGGAGCGGAAAAGAAAGGAATGGAGAGTAATAAAAGTTTGTGGCAGAAATGGGAGCGGTGCTAAGCAAAAAGGGAGAGGAAAGACTCGGAGCGGAGATAACTGAAAGGTTTCAGCAGAAATGTGATTGGAACTGAACGAAATGGGAGTGGAAACAAAGGCAGAGGAGAGAAATGAAAAGTTGCGGTGCAAATTATAGCAAAACCGATTGAAATGGGAGCAGAAAGAAAGAGAGTGGAGAGAATTGTAACACTGCGGCACAAATGGTTGCGAAGTGGGTCGAAATGGGAGTGGAAACAAAGGAAGTGGAGAGAAGTGAAAAGTTCCTTCAAGAATATGAGCAGTGCAAAATGGGTGTGCAGGGAAGTGAAATGTTCGGGCGAGAATGGGAGCAGTGAAAATGGGAGTAAAGAGAAATGGAAGGTTGCGGCACAAATGAAAGCAAAGTGAAATTGGAGTGGAAAGAAAGGATGTGGAGAGAACTGAAAGGTTGCAGCAAAAATTGGAGCAGAACGGAACAAAATGGGAGCTGAAACAAAGGAACTGGAGAGAAGAGAAATGTAGCGGTGCAAATAGGAGTGGAATGAAACAAAATAGGAGCGGAAACAAGAGGAGAGGAGAGAAATGAAAGGTTGCAGCGCAAATGAAAGCAAAGCAAAATTGGAGCAGAAATAAAGGGAGAGGTGAGAACTGAAAGGTTGTGGCGCAAATGGGAGCAAAGCGGAGCAAAAAGGGTGTGGAAAGAAAGGGACTGGAGAGAACTTAAAGGTTGGGGCCCAAGTGCAAGCAACACGGAGCAAAATTGGTCTGCAGAGAACTGAAATGTTGCGATGTAAATGGGAGCGTAGCAAAGCGAAATGGGAGTGTAGGGAATTAAAAGGTTGTGACGCAAATGGGAGCAGAACGAAATGGGAGCGTAAAGAAACAAAGTGGAGAAAATTGAAATGTTGCAATGTAAATGGGAGTGGAGCAGAGCGAAATGGGAGTGGAAAAAATGGGAGTGGAGAGAACTTTAAAGTTGTGGGGCAAATGGGAGAGAAGCGGAGCTAAATGGGAGCAAAAACAAAGTGAGTGGAAAGAAATAAAAGGTTGAGGTGCAAATGGGAGCGACGCGGAGCAAAATGTGAGCGGAAGCAAAGGGAGAGGAAAGAACTGAAAACTTGCGGCACAAATGGGAGCAGTGTTAAGCAAAATGGGAGTGGAAACAAAGAGAGCGGAGAGAACTGAAAGGTTGCGGTGCAAATGGGAGAGAAGTGGAGTGAAATGGGAGCAAAAACAAAGTGAGTGGACAGAAATGAAAGGTTGGGGTGCAAATAGGAGCGGAGTTGAGCGAAATAGGAGCGGAAACAAAGAGAGAGGAGAGAAATGAAATGTTGCAGCGCAAATGGGAGCAGAGCGAAATGGGTGCAGAAAAGAAAAGAATAGAGGGTAATTAAAGGTTGCGGCACAAATGAGAGCAGAACAAAGAAAAATAGGATTGGAAAGAAAGGGAGTGAAAAGAACAGAAAGGCTGAAAAAAAAATGGAGCAGAGCTGAACTAAATTGGAGCAGAAACAAAGGGACTGGATAGAACAGTAATGTATTGGTGCAAATAGGAGCGGAGTGGAGAAAAATAGAAGCGGAAACAAAAGGAGTGGAGAGAAATGAAAAGTTGTGGCGCAAATGAAAGCAGAGCAAAATGGTAGCAGAAACAAAGGGAGTAGAGGGAAGTGAAATGTTCTGGCGCAAATGGGAGCAGAGCGAAATTGGAATGGAAAAAAAGGGAGAGGAGAGAACTGAAATGCTGTGGCGCAAATGGGAACAGAACGGAGTGAAATGGCAGCAAAAACAATCAGTGTGGAGAGTACTGAAAGGTTATGGTGCAAAGAGAACTGCGAAGCAAATGGGAGAGAAGCAATGTGAAATGGGTGTGGAAACAAAGGGACTGGAAGTAACAGAAATGTTGCGGCGCAAATACTTTTGGTAAGGAGCAAAATGGGAGTGGAAACAAAGGCAGTGAAGAGAACTGAAATGTTCCGGCGCAAATGGCCGTGAAATGAGAGTGGAGAGAAGTGAAAGGCTAATGGCGCGAAAAGGAGTGGTGCGGAGCGAAATGGGAGTGCAGAGAATTGAAAGGTTGCTGCAAAAATGGGAGCAAGGCAGAACGAAATGAGAGCTGAAACAAAGGGACTGGAGAGAACAGAAATGTAGTGGAGAAAATTGGAGCGGAGTGGAGCAAAATAGGAGCGCAAACTAAGAGGGGACAAATGAAAGGTTGTGGTGCAAATGGGAGCAGAATGAAATGGGAGCGGAAAAGAAAGGAATGGAGAGTACTGAAAGGTTGTGGCACAAATGGGTGCAGTGCAGAGCAAAATGGGTGCAGAAAGGAATTGAGTGGAGAGAACTAAAAAGTTGCAGTGCAAATGGGAGCAGAGCTGGACGAAATGGGAGCAGAAACAAAGTAACTGGAGAGTACAGAAATGTAGCGGTGTGTGAAAGTCAGAAACTGTATTCCTTTGTCTCAAAGTTTGCTTCGTAAGGCCTTTTCTGGTGACAAGACTCTGACTGATAACTGCCGGTTATCTGGATGGGTGTTATGGTGCCATTGTCTCTGCTTATGGTTGTAAAGATAAGCAGAAATAGGTG
This sequence comes from Cyrtonyx montezumae, assembly GCF_038088225.1. Classification (NCBI taxonomy): domain Eukaryota; kingdom Metazoa; phylum Chordata; class Aves; order Galliformes; family Odontophoridae; genus Cyrtonyx; species Cyrtonyx montezumae. Next base: position 3,825,955 of record NW_027072025.1, read on the forward strand.
CAAATAGTCTTTTCTCTCTCTTTCTCCGTGTAGACCTTTATGCCTATTGAGAAATGAGCGACAGTGTAATCACAATGAAAGGTGAAGATGTATTATTTGACCTCTTAGAAAGGCATGGTGCCAGACCCTCGTTTACAGGGGTAGACTGGGCACGGCAGAACTGGCATAACTTGCAGAGTGTTTCAGGACCATATTAATGTTCTGCAAAAGAACGCTCGCACTCGAGCTGGGAAAGGAAAGGCATTTATTTGTGCGGTATTGGGTTCAGCTCTGGTTGCAGCCATAGAATTCCGCGACCAGCAGCTTAAAACAGAGAGCGAAGCTTTACAAGCACTGCAGGAATCAGTTAAAGTAAGTCAGGAGCTGATAAAATCTCTGCAAAATCAAATTGCAAACCTAGAGAAGCAGTTAGAAAGGGAAAAACATAATTCTGATCTGTTGCAAGTAGCTTTAAGGGAAGTGTTAACGGGTAAGGATGCTAGTGATACTAGTGCACCTCAAGAGAAAACTTATCCAAGGGAGGAATTGCAAGGTATAAAGGCAAGTGTAGACAAATTATTAGCCTCCCCAGCTCAGTTGCGTCCTTTAATAAAAACTGAGTATTCATACGATAATGGCGAGGATTTAGATCCTCAAATGAACATTAAAGAAACCCCTTTTTCTGCTACTGAGCTAGCAAAATTGAAAAGAGATTTTGGCCGCTCTCCTAAAGAATCAGAAACAGAGTACGTATGGAGGGTCAGCCTCACAGGTGGAGACCAGATACTTTTAACTGAAAAGGAGGCTGAAGGTTATTGGGGACCAGGAGTATTTTTAACTACTGGTAACAATCGTGCTCCCTGGTCCCTAACACAGAGAGTTGCCTATTGGGCAGGTGGTCTTAACCCTTTAGAAAGGGGAGACCCCCTTGCCATTACTGGAACTGTTGATCAGTTAGTAGAAAGTGTTCAAAAGGCTGCTTGTCTGCAAATGATGTATGATAGACAACTGCAGCCACACCATGAATCACCTATGATGATGCCTGTTGATCCTGAGAGGATGACTCCTTTAATTAGGGGGCTTCCTGAATCATTATACAACTACAAGGAAAAATAAAGGCTATGCCTCAGGGAGAAAGAATTCGGGCAGCGTCAGAAGGTGCTGCAACCCCTAATCGTCTGCAGTCAGGATGCAAAGTATGGACGTGGGGGGAGGTTGCCCAAGAACTAATTAACTATGGTAGAAAATATGGACCAGTGACTTCTTCCAACAGTAAATTTGAGATAAAGGCAGTGAGGCGTGCAGTGGCCAATTCGACCCCTCCCCTATCTAACCCGGACCCCACAGATCTAAAAGGTTCTCATTTTCAGTGAAACCAAGTGGGCGAAATATAAATCATAAACGTAATAGTTTTTGGATGCTGGGCCGGCAGAAGGGCATTCCGCGAGAACTCATGGATGGATTTCCTACAGACAGATTAGAGAAGTTAGTTAATGGCTGGCCAACACAAAAGCCCGAAAGAAGTGACACTCCACCTCCGAGTGCCCCCAGCTTTGGAATCAGCACGGGCACTAGGACCGCAGGAAAACCAATGCTCTCGCCCCTCTCAAGTGAGTGGGGGGGAGGAGGGTGGATGTACATTAGAAAACTTACAGCAAAAGGAAACGACCTGTTAAATACGCTTAGAAGGCTAAGGATGCCTGGGAAAAGGAATACCAAAATACCACTCACAGGATTATTCCCTCATCTTAACCATATTAACAAGCCCCAAAAGGGCAAGCCGATGTCCTCTTTTGTTTTACAGAAGACCCCCGTTGGACCTCGACTGAACACAGAAAGGCAGACAGCTGACTTTAATCATTTGTGTTTTGGGACAAATATTGAAGATTTGATCATACTAGAACGCTGACTATACCTCTTGATTACATTGTGTATTTTGGTTGCATAGTATCGTGTTTCAGGTTGTTGTGGGTGTGAGTGTTGTCTTTAGGTCTGTCACACTTGGGTTTGAGTTTTCACAGGTTTTGCTGGCTTATTGGCTACTCCCTGCACAGTAATGCCATTCCTTTTGATCCCTTCTTCTACCTCTTTTTATCAAACTGATTATGATTTGCATGTAACTCTGCTATAGTGTTTCCAACTTCCTAATAAATTTGGAAGTGAACAATCTAATATCTGTCAGATGTGGCCAAAAAAAGAAACACATTATGTTGTTTATTGTAACACCAGTCCAGGAGTTCCATCCAAAACATGGTTGTTGGAAAGTGTTTATGTTTTGTTAAGTAAGGTGTATGTTTCTGTGATGTTTCTGTGTATGTTTCTCTATTGTTTTATATTATGGGATATGCTAAACACACTATCCCGCAAAAGTTCTATAGATTATAACAATACTTGAACTTGCCAAACTAGTATATATCTCTCTCAGCATTTCAATCGCTTTTGAGATGCTTAAATTACAATTCTGTTCATATTTACCTTGAAGAAACATGCAGTATTGCAGCGTGGTGAAGTTATACCTTCACTCAGCCTATTAGAAAACATGTTTGTTCCATCTATGATCTTTGAAAACATTACATGGCAAATCCACGTATTGTTGAATTAGACTAGATATGCTTCCTGAGAATTAAAATCACCAATGCAACAAGTACTGATAATGGCATTGCAAAACCAGTTAATGCTTGGTATGTTGTTAAGGAATAGGTTGTTTGTGACAAAGTGAATAACTCTAGTTGTTGTCTAAAGATTGATGATAATGGAAAGGTTGTTAAACAAATTGCCCAGGGTATACGGAAAATAGCCCACGTTCCCGTTCAAACCTTGAAAGGCCTAGATGCTGATCTTATTTTTCCTGGCCTCCGGGTGGCCATGGGTGAAATGTATTCTATTTTAACTATTGTGTGTAGTTGCAACATTTCTGTCTATTCCTTGCATGATTCCCTGTTTTATTCAACTTATTCAACATGTTGTATCTTCAATGCACATTGTAACTGCTTCAACTAATGATGGACAAAACCAACAGATCAGAGTAACATTTGTAACTAAGCCCGAGAAATCTATTATAGCAATTTTGTAACATTTAACTCCCCATTACCTCCTCCCCTCTTTCCCTTATGCTTGTTTTCATTTTTTTTCCTCTCCTCCACCACCATGGACAGATGTTTTCGCATCAGTTTCAAGCAATCTTTGAGCCACCGGGTGGTGTGAAAGACAGAAACTGTTTTCCTTTGTCTCAAAGTTTGCTTCGTAAGGCCTTTTCTGGTGACAAGACTCTGACTGATAACTGCCGGTTATCTGGATGGTGCCATTGTCTCCGCTTATGGTTGTAAAGATAAGCAGAAATAGGTGCAAATAGTCTTTTCCGTGGGAGTACGGCTTAGAGAAGCTTACCACCACAAAGACAATGCTCCTGCATGGCAATGAAGGCAACATCCGCTGCTGGCTTATCTGTTGGGCCAGACATGTCACACACAAATAAACTCCTGAGAAATGGGGGATAAAAGGCCTTCACTGAACTAAGGATTTTGGAGAAGAACTCCCAAAGAAAAGACCTTTGAGGAGAACTCTCAAAGAGACTTAGGACGGACCCTGAGGCCTGCTTGCTGCCATCTCCCATCCCCCGCGGTGACCAGACAAGTTCCTGAGATCAATGGACCTACTACGAACCTTGCTGGATCCACGGTGGTGATTATATCTCTCTTGCTTTCTGCCAAGTTTCCTTGCTTTTCATCTCTTTTCTATCGCACACCTTCCCTTCCCCATATCCCTAAGCAACTAGTATTTGTAATAAACTGGTTGGGCTAACATTTGACCCGTTGTGTCTTAATCACGCCATTGGGTATACAAATACATATAAAGAACCTCGTCTCCATCCTTTATATTGGAGCGTGACATGGTGCAAATAGGAGCGGAGTGGGGCAAAATAGGATCGGAAACAAAGGGAGTGGAGAGAAGTGAAAGGTTACGGCGCAAATGGGAGCGGAGCGAAATTAGAATGGAATAAAAGGGAGAGGAGAGAACTGAACGGTTGCGGCACAAATGGTAACAAAACGGAGTGAAATGATTAAAAAAACAATCAGAGTGGAGAGTAGTGAAAGGTTCTGGCGAAAATGAGAAGTTGTGTGTAGCAAAATGTAATGGAAAGAAAGAGAGTGGAGAGAACAGAAAAGTTGCAGCGCGAATGGGAGTGGAGCGGAATGAAATGGGAACAGAAATAAAGGGACAGCAGAGAACAGAAATATTGTGGCGCCAATAGGAGCAGAGCAGAGAGAAATGGGAGAGGAAACAAAGGGAGTGGTGAGAAGTGAAACATTCCGTCGAGAATGGGAGCAGTGCAAAATGGGAGAGGAGAGAACTAGAAGGTTGCGGTGCAAATGGGAGCGAAGTGCAATTGGAGCGGAAAGAAAAGGAGTGGAGAGAAATGAAGGGCTGCAAAGCAAATGGGAGTGGAGCAGAGCGAAATGGGAGTAGAAACAAAGTGACTGGAGGGAACAGAATTGTAGCGGTGCAAATAGGAGTGGAGTGGAGCAAAACTGGAGTGGAAACAAAAAGAGTGGAGAGAAATGATATGCTATGGCCCAAATGTGAGAAAACAGAAATGGGAGTGGAGAGAAGTGAAACGTTGCAGCGCAAATGGGAGCGAAGTGGTGCGAAATGGAAGTGGTAACAAAGGGAGTGGAGAGAAGTGAAAAGTTCCATCGAGAATGGGAGCAGTGCAAAATGGGTCGGAAGAGAAGTGAAATGTTCCGGCGAGAATGGGAGCAGTGCAAAATGGGAGTGGAGAGAACTGGAAGGTTGTGGCACAAATGGGAGCAAAGTGAAATTGGAGCGGAAAGAAAGGGAGTGGAGAGAAATGAAAGGTTGTTGCGCAAATGAAAGCAGAGCAAAATAAGAGCAGAAATAAATAAAGTGGTGAGAACTGAAAGATTGTGACGCAAATGGGAGCGAAGCGGTGTGAAATGGGAGTGGAAAGAAAGGGAGTGGAGAGAATTGAAAGGTTGCAGCGCAAATGGCAGTGGCACGGAGCGAAATGGGAGATGAAAAAAAGGGACTGGAAGAAGAGAAATGTTGTGGTGCAAATAGGAGAGGAGTGGAACGAAATAGGAGCAGAAACAAAGGGAATGGATAGAAATGAAAGACTGCGGCGCAAATGGGAGCAGAGCGAAATGGGAACAAAAACAAAGAGAAAAGAGAACTAAAAGGTTGCGGCACAAATGGAAGCAAAACAGTGAAATGGGAGTGGAATTGAAAAGATTGGAAAGTACTTAAAGGTTGTGGCAGAAATGGGTGCTGAACGGAGCGAACTGGGAGCAAAAACAAAGGGAGTGGAGAGAACTGAAAGGATGCAGTGCAAAGAGGAGCAGAGTGGAACTCAATGGGAGTGGAAAGAAAGGGACTGGAGAGAATATAAATGTTGTGGTGCAAATAAGAGCGGAATGGAGCAAAATAGGAGCGGAAAGAAAGAGAGAGGAGAGAACTGAAATGTTGTGGCACAAATGGGGGTGGCGCGAAGTGAAATGGGAGTGCACAGAACTGAAAGATTATTGCTCAAATAGAAGATGTGAGAAAATCAAAGGGAGTGGAGGGATCAGAAGGGCTGCCCATCTTCTAGAAAGGCCGTAAGGAAGACCCGGGGAACTACAGGCCTGTCAGCCTGAACTCGGTATCAGGGAAAGTTATGGAGCAGATGATCTTGAGGGAAATCACACGACACGTGCATGGCAATAAAGGGATCAGACCCAGCCAGCACGGGTTCACCAGGGGCAGGTCGTGCTTGTCCAACCTCATCTCCTTCTATGACTGGGTGACCAGACAGGTAGATGAGGGAAAGGCTGTTGATGTAGTCTACCTGGACTTCAGCAAGGCCTTTGACACAGTCTCCCACAGTATTCTCCTAAGGAAACTGGCAGCCCGTGGTGTGGACAGGTTCACTCTTCTCTGGGTGGAGAACTGGCTGGAGGGCCGTGCCCAGAGGGTAGTGGTTAATGGAGTTAAGTCCAGCTGGCGTCCTGTAACGAGTGGTGTCCCCCAAGGGTCAGTTTTGGGGCCCATCTTGTTTAATATCTTTATTGATGACCTAGACGAGGGAATTGAGTGTATGCTCAGTAAGTTTGCAGATGACACAAAGCTGGGAGGATGTGTCAAACTGCCTGAGGGTAGGGAGGCCCTACAGAGGGATTTGGATAGGCTGAACAGCTGGGCTGAGCAAAATGGGATGAGGTTCAATAAGACCAAGTGCCGGGTCCTGCACTTTGGCCACAATAACCCCATGCAATGCTATAGGCTTGGGGCAGAATGGCTTGAAGAATGTAGAGAGGAAAAGGACCTGGGGGTGTTGGTTGATGCTCGGCTCAACATGAGCCGGCAGTGTGCCCAGGTGGCCAAGAAGGCCAACAGCATCCTGGCCTGTATTAGAAATAGTGTAGCCAGCAGGAGCAGGGAGGTGATCATCCCCCTGTACTCAGCTCTGGTACGGCCGCACCTCGAGTACTGTGTTCAGTTTTGGGCCCCTCACTACAAGAAGGACATTGAGGCCCTGGAGCGTGTTCAGAGAAGGGCAACAAAACTGGTGAGGGGCCTGGAGCACAAGTCTTATGAGGAGCGGCTGAGGGAGCTGGGATTGTTTAGTCTGGAGAAGAGGAGGCTCAGAGGAGACCTTATTGCACTCTACCACTTCCTGAAGGGGGGTTGTGGTGAGGAGGGGGTAGGCCTCTTCTCCCTGATAAGTAATGACAGGACGAGAGGGAATGGCCACAAGTTGCGCCGGGGAAGATTTAGATTAGACCTGAGGAAGCATTTCTTTTCTGAAAGAGTGGTCAGGCACTGGAATGGCCTGCCTAGGGAGGTGGTTGAGGCACCATCCCTAGCGCTGTTCAAGAAGCGTTTAGATGAGGTGCTAAAGGACTTAATTTAGTAGTTGGGTAGAGATAGTGATAGGAGGATGGTTGGACTAGATGATCTTATAGGTCCTTTCCAACCTAATGAACTTATGAACTTATGAACTTATGCGTAGCAAATGGTAGCTAAGCCGAGTGAAATGGGAGAAGAAACAAAGGGACAGAAGAGAATAGAATTGTTGTGGCGCAAATAGAAGCGAAATGGGAGCGGAAACGAAGGGAGTGGAGTGAAGAGAAATGTTCCAGCGCGAGTGGGAGCGAAATGGGAGTGGAGAGAAGTGAAAGGTTGCGGCGCAAATGGGAGTGAAGTGAAATAGAAACAGAAAACAAAGGGAGAGGAGAGAACTGTAAGGTTGCAGCCCATTAGGAGCAGAGTAGTGTGAAATGGGAGTGAAAAAAGGGAGTGGAGATATATGAAATGTTCCGTTGAGAATGGGAGCAGTGCAAAATCAATGTGGAGAGAAGTGCAACGTTGCGGAGCAAATGAGAACGCTGTGAAATTGAAGCCGAAAGAAAGGTAGTGGAGAGAAATGGAGGCCTGTGAAGCAAATGGGAGCAGAGCAGAGTGAAATAGGAGTGGAAAAAAAGGGACTGGAGGGAACAGAAATGTTGCGGTGCAAAAGGGAATGAAATGGGATTGGAGAGAAATGAAAAGCTGTGGTGCAAATAGGAGCAAAGTGGAACGAAATAGGAGCGGAAAAAAAGAGAGGAGAGGCATGAAAGATTGCGGCGCAAGTGGGAGCAGAGTGAAATTGGAACTAAAACAAAGGGAATGAAGAGAACTGAAGGGCAGCGAAGCAAATGGGAGTGGAACTGAGTGAAATGGGAGTGGAAACAAAGGGACTGGAGGGAACAGAAATGTTGCGGCGCAAATAGAAGCAGAGTGGAGCGAAATGGGAGCAGAAACTAAAGGAGGGGAGAGAACTGAAATGTTCCGGCGCAAATGGGAGTGAATTGGGAGTGGAGAGAAATTAAAGGCTGCAGCGCAAAAAGGAGCAGAGCAAAATGGAAGCGGAAAAGAACGGAATGGAGAGTCCGGAAAGGTTGTGGCACAAATGGGAGCTAAGCGGAGCAAAATGGGAGTGGAAAGAGAGGAAGTGGAGATAACTGAAAAGTTGAAGAGCAAATTGGAGCAGAGCGGAAAAAAACAAGAGTGGAGAGAACTGACAGGTTGCAGTGAAATAAATGCAGAGTGGAGCGGGAGCGGAAATGAAAGCAATGGAGAGTACTGAAAAGTTGTGGCACACATGGGAGCAGAACTGAACGAAATGGGAGTGGAAAGTAAGGGACTGTAGAGAACAGAACTGTTGCGGTGCAAAAAGGAGCGGAGTGGAGCTGAAATGAAATGAATGGAGAGTACTGAAAAGTTGTGGCACACATGGGAGCAGAACTGAACGAAATGGGAGTGGAAAGAAAGGGACTGTAGAGAAAAGAACTGTTGCGGCGCAAAAAGGAGCGGAGTGGAGCGAAATGGGAGTGGAAAGAAAGGGAGTGGAGTGAAGTGAAATGTTCTGGCGCAAATGGGAGCAAAATGGGAGTGGAGAGACATGAAAGGTTGAGGCGCAAATGGGAGCGGAGCGAAATTGGAGTGGAAAAAAAGAGAGAGGAGAGAACTGAAAGGTTGTGACGCAAATGGTAACAAAACAAAGTGAAATGGTAGCAAAAACAATCAGAGTGGAGAGTACTGAAAGGCTGTAAAGCAAATGGGAGTTGTGTGTTGCGATATGTAAAGGAAAGAAGGGGTGTGGAGAGAACAGAAATGTTGCAGCGCAAATGAGAGTGGAGCGGAGCGAAATGGGAGAGGAAATAAAGGTACTGCAGAGAACAGAAATGTTGAAACGCCAATTAGAGCGGAGAGGAGCAAAATTGGAGAAAATGGGAGTGGAAAGAAAACAAGTGGAGAGAACTGAAAAGTTGCTGAGCAAATTGGATCAGAGCGGAACGAAATGGGAGTGGAAAGATCTGAAAGGTTGCAGTGCAAATGGGAGCAGAGGGAAATGAGAACAGAAATTTAAGGAATGGAGAGTACGGAAAGGTTGTGGCACAAATGGGAGAGGAGCTAAGCAAAATGAGAGTGGAGAGAAAGGGAGTGGAGAGAACTGAAAGGTTGCAGCAGAAATGTGAGTGGAACTGTACGAAATGGGAGCAGAAACAAAGGTACTGGAGAGTACAGAAATGTAGTGGTGCAAATAGGAGCGGTGTGAAGCAAAATAGGATCAGAAACAAAGAGAGTGAAGAGAAACGAAAGTTTGTGGTGCAAATGAAAGCAGAGCATAATGGTAGTGGAAAAAAACGGAGTAGAGGGAAGTGAAATGTTTTGGCGCAAATGGGAGCGAAATGGGAGATGAGTGAAGTAAAATATTCCGGTGCAAATGGGAACAGAGTGAAATTGGAACGGAAAAAAAAAGGGAGAGGAGAGAACTGAAAGGTTGTGGCGCAATTGGGAACAAAATGGAGTGAAATGGCAGCAAAAACAATCAGAGTGGAGAGTACTGAAAGGTTATGACGCAAATAAGAGTGGTGCGTAGCGAAATGTAACGGAAAGAATGGGACTGCCGAGAACAGAAATGCCGCGGCGCCCATGGGAGCAGAGCGCAGCGAAATGAGAGCAGAGACAAAGGGAGTGGAAAGAACTGATGGGCTGTGAAGCACACGGGAGCTAAGTGGAGTGACATGGGAGCAGAAAGAATGGGAGTGGTGAGAACAGAACTGTTGCGACACCAATTAGACCAGAGTGAAGCGAAAAAGGTGAGGAAACAAAGGAAGTGGATTGAAGTTCTGGCGCAAATAGGAGCTGAGCAAAATGTTAGTGGAAAAAAAGGGAGAGGAGAGAACTCAAAGGTTGTGGTGCAAATGGGAGCAGCAAAGAGCGAAATGGGAGTGCAGAGAACTGAAAGATTGCAGCGCAAATACAAGCACAGAGGCGAGAAATGGGAGAGGAAAAAAAGGGAGTGGAGAGAAGTGAAATGTTCCAGTAAGAATGGGAGCAGTGCAAAATGGGTGAGGAGGGAAGTGAAATGTTCCGGCGAGAATGGGAGCAGTGCAAAATGGGAGTGGAGAGAGCTGGAAAGTTGCGGCGCAAATGGGAGCAGTGCAAAATGGGAGTGGAGAGAACTGAATAGTTTTGGTGTAAATGGGAGCGAAGCGAAAATGGAGCGGAAACAAAGGGAGTGGAGAGAACTGAGGTTTGGGGAGCAAATGGGAGTGGAGCCAAGTAAACTGAGAGCGGAAAAATGGTCTGTCAAGAAGAGAAAACTTGCAGTGAAAAAAGGTGCAAAGTGGAGAGAAATGGGAGCGGAAACAAAGGAAGTAGAGAGAACGGAAAGGCTAAGGAGCAAATGGGAGCTGAGCAAAAACGGAGCAAAAACGTAGGGAGAGGAGAGAATTGAAATGTTGCGGTGCAAATGGGAGCGGAGCGGAGCAAAATGGGAGCAGAAACACATGGAGTGGAGACAAGGGAAAGGTTGTGGCGCAAATAGGAGCAGAGAGGAATGAAATGGGAGCTGAAACAGAGGGACCAGAGAGAACAGAAATGTTGAGGCGCAAATAGGTGCAAAGCGGAGCAAAATGGGAGTGCAGAGAACTGATATGTTGTGGTGTAAATGGGAGCAGAGCAAAGTGAAATGGGACTGTAGGAAACAAAAAGGTTGCATCAGAAATGGGAGCGGAGAGTAGTGAAATGTGAGTGGAAACAAAGGGAGAGGAGAGAACTGAATGGTTGCGGTTGAAATGGGAGTGAAGCACAGTGAAATGGGAGTGGAAACAAAGGGAATGGAAAGAAATGAAAGGTTGCAACGCAAATGAGAGTGGAGCAGAGCGAAATGGGGGTGAAAATAAGGGAGTGGAAAGAACTGAAAGTTTGCGGTACAAATAGGACCGAAGCAAAGCGAAATAGGAGTGGAAACAAAGATTGGAGAGTAATGAAAGGTTGTGGCACATGTGGGAGCGGAGCAAAGCGAAATGGGAGCAGAAAGAATGGGACTGGAGAGAACTGAATGATTGCAGTGCAAATTGGAGCAGTATGGAACGAAATGGGAGCTGAAACAAAGGGACTGCAGAGAACGGAAATGTGGTGCAAATAGGAGAGGAATTGAGCAAAATAGGAGCAGAAACAAAGGGAGTAGAGAGAAATGAAAGGTTACAGCGCAAATGGGAGCAGAGTGAAATGGGAGTGGAAACAAAGGGAGAGGAGAGAAATGAAAAGTTGCGGCGAAATGGTAGCAAAACAGTGAAATGGTAGCGGAAATGAAAGGATTGGAGAGTACTGAAAGGTAGCGCACATGAGAGCAAAGCGGAGCGAAATATGAGCGGAAAGATAGGGACTAGAGGAAACTGAACTATTGCAGCGCAAATTGGAGCAGAGCTGAACTAAATGGGAGCAGAAACAAAGGGAGTGGAGAGAAATAAATGGTTGCGGCGCAAATGTGAACAGAGCGAAATGGGAGTTGAATCAAAGGGACTGGAGAGAACAGAAATGTTGTGGTGCCAATAGGAGAGGAGTGGAGCAAAATAGGAGTGGAAACAAAGGTAGTGGAGAGAAATGAAAGGTTGCGGCGCAAATGGGAGCAGATCGAGATGGGAGCGGAAACAAAGGAAGAGGAGATAACTGATAGATTGTGCCGGAAATCAGAGCGGCGCAGAGCTAAATGGGAGTGCAGAGAACTAATGGATTGCAGCGCAAATAAGAGCGGAGTGGAACTAAATGGGAGCTCAAACAAAGGGACTGGATGGAACAGAAATTTAGCGGTGCAATTAGGAGCGGAGTGGAGCAAAACAGAAGCGGAATAAAAGGAAGTGGAGAGAAACGAAAACTTGCAGCGCAAATGTGAGCAGATCAAACTGTGAGGTGATACAAAAGGAGTGGAGATGTTAAATGTTCAGGCGAGAATGGGAGCAGAGCAAAATGGGAGTGGAGAGAAGTGAAAGGTAGTGGCGCAAATGGCATCGGAAAAAAAGGGAGTGGAGAGAACTGAAGGGTTGCAAAGCAAATGGATGCTAAGCGGAGTGAAATGGGAGCGGAACGAAAAGGACTGGAGAGAACAGAAGTGTTGCGACGCAAATAGGAGCGGAGTGGATCAAAATGGGAGCGGAAACAAAGGGAGTTGAGTGAAGTGAAATGTTCCGGCGAAAAACGGAGCGAAATGAGAGTGGAGAGAAGTGAAAGGTTGCAGCGCAAATGGAAACAAAACAGAGTGAAATGGTAAAAAAAACAAACAGAGTGGAGAGTACTGAAAGATTCAACGCAAATGGGACTTGAGCGGAACGAAATGGGAGAGAAAATAAAAAGACTGCAGAGAATAGAATTGTTGCGGCGCCGATAGGAGCGGAGCGGTGCGAAATGGGAGAGGAAAAAAAGGGACTGGAAAGAACTGAAGGGCTGTGAAGCACACGGGAGCTAAGCAGAGTGACATGGGATCAAAAAAACAAAGAGTAGGGAGAACAGAACTGCTGCGGCGCAAACAGGAGCAGAGTGAAGTGAAATAGGTGCGGAAACAAAGGGAGTGGAGAGAAGTGAAATCTTGCGCAAATGGGAGCAGAGCAAAATGGAAGTGGAAACAAAGGGAGAGGAGAGAACTGAAAGGTTGCGGTGCAAATGAGAGCAGCGAAGAGTGAAATGGGAGTGCAGAGAACTGAAAGATTGCAGCACAAATGGGAGCGGAGCGGAACAAAATGGGACCTGTAAAATAGGGACTGGAGAGTAGAGAAATGTAGGGGTGCAAATAGGAGAGGGGTCGAGCAAAATAGAAGCGGAAAAAAAGGGAGTGGAGAGAATCGAAAGGTTGCGGCACAAATGAAAGCAGAGCAAAATGGGAGCAGAAACAAAGGGAGAGGTGAGAACTGAAAGGTTGTGGCGCAAATGGGAGGGAAGCGGAGTGAAATGGGAGTGGAAAGAAAGGGAGTGGAGAGAACTGAAATGTTGTGGTGCAAATAGGAGAGGAGTTGAACAAAATATGAGCGGAAACTAAGGGAATAGAAAGAAATGAAAGGTTACAGTGCAAATGGTAGCAGAGTGAAATGGGAGTGGAAACAAAGGGAGAGGAGAGAACTGAAAGGTTGCAGCGAAATGGTAGCAAAACAGTGAAATGGGAGGAGAAAAGAAAGGATTGGAGAATACTGAAAGGTTGTAGCGCAAATGGGAGCAAAGCGGAGCGAAATATGAGCAGAAAGATAGGGAGTAGAGGGAACTGAACTATTGCAGCGCAAATTGGAGCAGAGATGAACGAAATGGGAGCGGAAACAAAGGGAGTGGAGAGAAATGAAAGGTTGCGGTGCAAATGGGAGCAGAGCAAAATGGGAGCGGAAATGAAAGGAATGGAGAGTACTGATATGTTGTGTCTCAAATTGTAGCAGAGCAGAGCAGAGTAAAATGGGAGTGGAATAAATTAAGAGGAGAATATTTAGAAGTTGCAGAGCAAATTGTAACAGAGCGGACCAAAAAGGGAGTGGAGAGAAATGAAAGGCAGGAGTGCAAATGGGAGCCGAGTAAAATGGGAGCGGAAATGAAATGAATGGAAATGGAGAGTACAGAAAGGTTGTGGCGCAAATGGGAGTGGTGCGTTGCGAAATGTAACGGAAAGAAAGGGAGGGGAGAAAAAAGAAATGTTGCAGCGCAAATGAGAGCGAAGCGGAGCGAAATATGAGCTGAAAAATAGGGACTAGAGGTAACTGAACTATTGCAGCGCAAATTGGAGCAGAGCAGAACGAAATGGGAGCAGAAACAAAGGGAGTGGAGAGAAATGAAAGGTTGCGGCACAAATGTGAGCAGAGCGAAATGGGAGGGGAAACAAAGAGGGAGGAGAGAACTGAAATACTGTGGCGGAAATGGGAGCAGCGCAGAGCGAAATGGGAGTGCAGAGAACTGAAAGATTGCGGTGCAAATAGCGGAGCGGAACGAAATGGGAGCTGGAAAAAAGGGACTGGAGAGAACAGAAAAGTAGCGGTGCAAATAGGAGTGGAATAGAGCAAAATAGAAGCATAAAAAGAGAGGAGAGAAATGAAGGGTTGCGACGCAAATGGGAGCAGAGCTAAATGGGAGTGGAAGTGAAAGGAATGGAGAGTACTGAAAGGTTGTGGCACAAATGGGAAGGGAGCAAAGCGAAATGGGAGCAGAAAGATAGTAAGTGGAGAGAACTGAAAGGTTGTAGAGCAATTAGGAGCAGAGCGGAACGAAACGGGAGTGAAGAGTGTCACGCTCCAATATAAAGGAGGGAGACAAGGTTCTTTAGATTATGTGTATACCCAGCGTGAGATTAAGAAACAATGGATCAGATGTTTGTGCGACCAGTTTATTACCACTATAAACCAGGGAGATGGGGAAGGTGGACACTGTTAGGGTGATGGGGAAGAGAAGGTGAGTGATAGGAAAGATAGGAAGGAAGCAAGAGCTTGTACAAAGCAGGGATAGTCACCAGCCAGGATCCCAGGGGCGGTCCGGTTGCAAGCGGCTCCGACGGTCCAAGGCCGAAGAGCAGGGGCGGCAGAAGCGGGGAGAACAGCAGCAGCGACGGGCAGCCCTGAGCAGCAAGCAGTTGTCCGTAGAAGCAGCCCCGGGTCAGCACAGGAGGAGGGGTGCGGGGTCAGCACAGGAGAAGCGGCAGAGGGGTCAACCCCCGGAGGGGCAGCAGCGAACAGTGATCAGCTCATGAGGTCTCTCCAAAGAGAAGGCCTCTCCAGGAAGCAGCAGGCAGTGATCAGCTCGGGAGGTCTCTACTAAGAGAAAGCTTCTCCAAGAGGAAGCCACTCCAGAGAAAACACTCCCACTTCGTGGCTGCAGGACCCCTCTATTTATCTCCCAGATTTCTCCAGTCTACTTGACGAACCCTTCAAACCCCTCCTGCTTGGGCATCAGGAGGGTATCACCTGAGATGGTTATCTCCCCCTGGAGATGAGTTCCACAAACGAGTGTTCTCCGGTCATTGAGATGCAGCGTCAAGGGAGTATCATCTGAGATGGTTATCTTCCACTGGAGGTGAGTTCCACAAAAGAGTGTTCAATGGCCACTGAGCTGCAGCTTAGGCTGCCCCAGGACATGCCCATCAGCTTGTCCCATAGACAAGGGATTTCACAACCCTTGCCCAGGTCAAGCTTGGACATGTTCGGACATGTTCATCAGCAACCTTTGAGGAAATGGTATAAGATATTAGTGTCTTACAAAGAGAACTGAAAAGTGTCAGTGCAAATAAAAGCAGAGTGAAATGGGAGCGAAAATTAAAGGAAAGAACTGAACTGAAAGGTTGTGGCACAAATGGGAGCGGAACTGAATGAAATGGGAGCGGAAAGAAAGAGACTGGAGAGAACAGAGCTGTTGCGGCGCAAATAGGAGCGGAATGGAGCCAAATAAGAGTGAAAATAAAGGCAGTGGAGAGAAACGAAAGGTTGCAGCACAAATGGTAGCACAACAGAGTGAAATGGGAGCGGAAATGAAAGGATTGGAGAGTACTGAAAGGTTGTGGCACAAGTGGGAGCGGAGCGGAGCGAAGTGGTAGTAAAAGAAATGGACTGGATAGAACCGAACGATTGCAGCGTAAATTTGAGCAGAGCGGAAAAAAAATGGGAGTGGAAACAAAGGGAGTGGAGAGAAATGAAAGGTTGCAGCACAAATGGGAGTGGAACAGAGTGAAATGGGAGCCGAAAGAAAGTAAGTGGAGATAATTGAAAAGTTGCAGAGCAAATTGGAGCAGAGCGGAACAAAATGGGAGTGGAATAAACTGAAAGGTGGCAGTTCAAATTGAAACAGAGTTAAATGGGAGCGGAAATGAAAGGAATGGATGGTACTGAAAGGTTTTGCCACAAATAGGAGCGGAACTGTACGAAATTGGAGCGGAATCAAAGGGACTGGAATGAATAGAAATGTAGCTATGCAAATAGGAGCGGAGTGGGATAAAATAGGATCGGAAACAAAGAGAGTGGAGAGAAGTGAAAGGTTGCGGGGCAAATGTGAACAATACTGAGTGAAATGATAGAGAAAACCATCAGAGTGGTGAGTACAGAAAGGTTGTGGCGCAAATGAGAAGTTGTGCGTAGTAAAATGTAATGGAAAGAAAGGGAGTGGAGAGAACAGACAATTTGCAGCACAAATGAGAGTTGAGTGGAATGAAATGGCAGCAGAAAAAAAGGGGCTGTAGAGAACAGAAATATTGCGGCGCCAAGAGGAGCGGAGCGGAGAGAAATGGGAGCGGAAACAAAGGGTGTGGAGAGAAGTGAAACGTTCCAGCGAGAACGGGAGCAGTGCAAAATGGGAGTGGAGAGAACTAGAAGGTTGTTGTGCAAATGGGAGCAAAGTGAAATTGGAGCAGAAAGAAAGGGAGTGAGAGAAATGAAGGGCTGCAAAGAAAATGGGAGCGGAGCGGAGCGAAATGGGACTAGAAACAAAGTGACTGGAGGGAACAGAAATGTTGCGGTACAAATGGGAGTGAAATGAGAGTGGAGTGAAGTGAAAACTTGCGACGCAAATAGGAGCGGAGCGGAACGATATGGGAGCTGAGGCAAGGGGACTGGAGAGAACAGAAATGTTGCGGTGCAAATAGGAGTGGAATGGAGCAAAATTGGAGCGGAAACAAAAAGAGTGGAGAGAAATGATATGCAATGGCGCAAATGTGAGCAAACCGAAATGGGAGTGGAGAGAAGTGAAAAGTTCCATCGAGAATGGGAGCAGTGCAAAATGGGTCTGAAGGGAAGTGAAATGTTCCAGCGAGAATGGGAGCAGTGCAAAATGGGAGTGGAGAGAACTGTAACGTTGCGGCACAAATGGGAGCAAAGTGAAATTGGAGCGGAAAGAAAGGGAGTGGAGAGAAATGAAAGGTTGTGGCGCAAATGAAAGCAGAGCAAAATGGGAGCAAAAACAAAGAAAGAGGTGAGAACTGAAAGATTGTGACGCAAATGGGAGCGAAGCGGTGTGAAATGGGAGTGGAAAGAAAAGGAGTGAAGAGAATTGAAAGGTTGCAGCGCAAATGGGAGCGGAGTAAAATGGGAGCAGAAACAAAGGGACAAGAGAGAATAGAACTGTTGCGGCACAAATACGAGTGGAGTGGAGTGAAATGGGAGCGGAAACAAAGGGAGTGAAGAGAAATGTTCCAGCGCAAGTGGGAGCGAAATGTGAGTGGAGAGAAGTGAAAGGTTGCAGCGCAAGTGGGAGTGAAGAGAAATAGGAATGGAAACAAAGAGAGAGGAGAGAACTGAAAGGCTGTAGCACAAAAGGTAGCACAACAGAGTGAAATGGGAGCGGAAATGAAAGGACTGGAGAGTATTGAAAGGTTGTGCCACAAATGGGAGCGGAGCTAAGCAAAATGGGAATTGAAAAAAAGGGAGTGGAGATAACTGAAAGGTTGCAGCACAAATGTGTGTGGAACTTAAATAAAGGGCAGCAGAAACAATGGTACTGGAGAGTACAGAAATGTAGCGGTGCAAATAGGAGCGGAGTACAGAAAAATATAAGCGGAAACAAAGGGAGTGGAGAGAAACGAAAGGTTGCAGCGCAAATGAAAGCAGAGATAAATGGGAGCAGAAACAAAAGGAAAGGTGAATACTGAAAGGCTGACGTGCAAATGGGAACGAAGTGGAGCAAAATGAGAGCAGAAAGAAAGGGAGTGGAGAGAACTGAGAGATTGCAGCACAAATGGGAGCGTAGCGGAACAAAATGGGAGCAGAAAGAAAGAGAGAGGAGAGAACAGAAAGGTTGCAGAGAAAATTGGGCAAGAGCTGAACGAAATGGGAGCGGAAACAAAGGGACTGGAGAGAAAAGAAATGTTGTGGTGAAAATAGGAGAGGAGTGGAACGAAATAGGAGCATAAACAAAGGGAATGGAGAGAAATGAAAGACTGCGGTGCAAATGGGAGCAGAGCGAAATGGGAACAAAAACAAAGAGAAAAGAGAACTGAAATGTTGCGGCGCAAATGGAAGCAGAGCAAAATGGGAGTGGAAACAAAGGGAGAGGAGAGAACTGAAAGGTTATGTTTCAAATGGGAGCAGCAAAGAGTGAAATGGGAGTGCAGAGAACTGAAAGACTGAGGCGCAAATACGAGCGGAGCAGTGCAACATGGAAGCGGATACAAAGGGAGTGGAGAGAAGTGAAAGGTTCTGGTGAGAATGGGAGCAGTGAAAAATGTGTTTGGAGGGAAGTGAAATGTTCAGGCGAGAATGGGAGCAGTGCAAAATGGGAGTGGAGAAAACTGGAAGGTTGCTGCGTAAATGGGAGCTAAGTGAAATTGGAGCAGAAAGAAAGGGAGTGGAGAGAAATAAAGGCAAGCAAAGCAAATGGGAGCAGAGCGGAGCGAAATGGGAGTGGAAACAAATAGAGAGGAGAGAACGGAAAGGTTGCGGCTCAAATGGGAGCAAAACGGAGTGAAATGGAAGAGGAAACAATCACATTGGAGAGTACTGAATGGTTGTGGCGAAAATGGGAGCAAAGCAGAGAAAAATGTGAGAAGATAGAAAGAGAGTGGAGAGAACTGAAAGGTTGCAGCGTAAATTGGAGCAGAGTAAAATGGGAGCGAAAATGAAAGGAATGGAGAGTACTGAAAGACTGTGGCAGAAATGGGAGCGTGGAGGAGTGAAATGAGAGCAGAAAGAAAGGGATTGGAGAGAACTGAATGGCTGCAGTGCAAATTGGAAGGGAGCTGAATGAAATGGGAGCTGAAACAAAGGGACTGGAGAGAACAGAAATGTTGCGGCGCAATATGAGCGGAGTGAAGTGAAATAGGAGTGGAAACAAAGGGAGTGGAAAGTAATGAAAGGTTGTGGTGCAAGTGAGAGGAAAGTGAAATGGGAGCGGAAAGAAAGGGAGTGGAGGGAAATGAAGGGCTGCAAAGTAATGGGAGAGGAACGGAGTGAAAGTAGAGTGGAAAAAAAGGGATTGGAGAGAACAGAAATGTAGCGGTACAAATAGGAGCAGACTGGAGAGAATTAGGAGCGGAAAGAAAGAGAGGAGAGAAATGAAAGATTGCATCGCAAAAGGGAGCAGAGAAAAATGGGAGCGGAAAAGAAAGGAATGGAGAGTACTGAAAGGTTGTAGCACAAATGCTTGCGTAGCGGAGCAAAATGGGAGCGGAAAGAGAGAGGAGAGAAAAGATAGGTTGCCAAGAAAATTGGGCAGCAGCTGAACGAAATGGGGGCAGAAACAAAGGGACTGGAGAGAACAGGAATGCAAAGTTGCAAATATAAACGGAGTGGAGCAAAGTAAAAGCCGAAACAAAAGGAGTGGAGAGAAATGAAAGGTTGCGGCGCAAATGAAAGCAGAGCCAAAGGGGAGCAGAAACAAAGGGAGAGGTGAGAACTGTAAGGCTGTGGCGCAAATGGGAGCGAAGAGGAGTGAAATGGGAGTGGAAAGAAAGGGAGTGGGGAGAATTGAAAGGTTGGAGCGCAACTGGCAGTGGCACGGAACAAAATGGAAGCTAAAAAAAGGGACTGGAGAGAAAAGAAATGTTGAAAACAAAGGGAATGGAGAGCAATGAAAGACTGCGGCGCAAATGGGAGCAGAGCAAAATGGGAACAATAACAAAGAGAAAAGAGAACTGAAAGGTTGCGGCACAAATGGAAGCAAAACAGAGTGAAATGGGAGTGGAAATGAAAGGATTGGAGAGTACTGAAAGGTTGTGGCACAAAAGGGTGCTGAGCGGAGTGAAATGGGAGCAAAAACAAAGGGAGTGGAAAGAACTGAAAGGATGCAGTGCAAATTAGAGCAGAGTGGAACGCAGTGGGAGTGGAAAGAAAGGGACTGGAGAGAATATAAATGTTGCAGTGCAATTAAGAGCGGAGTGGAGCAAAATAGGAGCGGAAACAAAGGGAGAGAAGAGAAATGAAAGGTTGTGGAGCAAAAGTGAGCAGAGCAAAATGGGAGTGGAAACAGGGAGGAGAGAACTGAAAGGTTGTGGCGCAAATGGGAGCGGCGCGAAGTGAAATGGGAGTGCACAGAACTGAAAGATTGTGGCTCAAATAGGAGCGGAGCCGAACGAAATGTGAGCAGAAACAAAGGGAGTGGAGGGATCTGAAGGGCTGTGTAGCAAATGGGAGCTAAGCCGAGTGAAATGGGAGCAGAAACAAAGGGACAGAAGAGAATTGAATTGTTGAGGCGCAAATAGAAGCGGAGTGGAGCGAAATGGGAGCGGAAACGAAGGGAGTGGAGTGAAGTGAAATGTTCCAGCGCAAGTGGGAGCGAAATGGGAGTGGAGAGAAGTGAAAGGTTGCGGCGCAAATGGGAGTGAAGTGAAATAGGTACAGAAAAAAAAGGGAGAGGAGAGAACTGAAAGGTTCCAGCGCATTAGGAGCAGAGTAGTGTGAATTGGGAGTGAAAAAAGGGAGTGGAGATATATGAAATGTTCCGTCGAGAATGGGAGCAGTGCAAAAAGAATGTGGAGAGAAGTGAAATGTTTCTGCGAGAATGGGAGCAGTGCAAAATGGGAGTTGAGAGAAGTGCAACGTTGCGGTGCAAATGGGAACGCTGTGAAATTGAAGCCGAAAGAAAGGGAGTGGAGGGAAATGAAGGCCTGCGAAGCAAATGGGAACGGAGCAGAGTGAAATAGGAGTGGCAAAAAAGGGAATGAAATGGGACTGGAGAGAAATGAAAAGCTGCGGATCAAATAGGAGCGAAGTGGAACGAAATAGGAGCGGAAAAAAAGAGAGGAGAGACATGAAAGGTTGCTGCGCAAGTGGGAGCAGAGTGAAATTGGAGCCAAAACAAATGGAATGAAGAGAACTGAAGGGAAGCAAAGCAAATGGGAGGGAACCGAGTGAAATGGGAGTGGAAACAAAGGGACTGGATGGAACATAAATGTTGCGGCGCAACTACTAGCGGAGTGGAGCGAAATGGGAGCGGAAACTAAGGGAGTGGAGAGAACTGAAATGTTCCGGCACAAATGGGAGTGAAATGGGAGTGGAGAGAAATGAAAGGCTGCGGCGCAAAAAGGAGCAGCGCAGAGCGAAATGGGAGTTGTCACCGGTTTACGGGCAGGTTCATCCCGATTCCATGACGATTGGTGCGGGGGACCCACGGACCAACCCCCCAGGGAAGGGGAAGGGGGAAAGGGAGAAGGAAAAAGGGAGATGGGCCTAGGAACAAAACAGTGGCAACAATCTGAGGAGGAAAGCGAAACTATTAAATAAGATATCGGAAAGCAAAATAACACAATATAATACAATATAATTGGAATTAAAGCTAATAAATCAAATAAAATGAGCAAGAGAGAGAGTGTCCGATAAACCGAAGGCCTTACGCTAACGCTGAAGGCGGACGGCAGCGAGCACCCACTGCTGTGTCGATCCCAAAGGAAAGAGAGTGTCCCGTGACCGCAGACAGTTTTTATCTTTCCCTCTGAGCATAAACACGTAAGAACGCAAAGCATCGCAAAGTCCTCTGGGGAATGTATTTCTTCTTCTCTTCTGAGACAGGTATACCTGGAACTATCGATGATCCACGGAGCTGGAGCATTAACTCTTTAACTCTAAATGCACTACATGATGTTATGATGTGGAATACCAGTACGAAAAATCATAAAACCATGACATTCCACCCCTTATTCCACATCACTACATCATGTTTGATATATATGTATAGAAAAACAATGATTAATATGCATTAAATACACACAACAAATATATG
The DNA here is from genome assembly GCF_038088225.1 of Cyrtonyx montezumae. Taxonomy (NCBI): domain Eukaryota; kingdom Metazoa; phylum Chordata; class Aves; order Galliformes; family Odontophoridae; genus Cyrtonyx; species Cyrtonyx montezumae. Next base: position 3,847,420 of record NW_027072025.1, read on the forward strand.
TATATACATGGAATTAACGACTGCACTCGACCAACATCAAATTCCCTTGTGGTACTCATTGAACATCACCATTCTTCTGCATCACCCACCAAGTGGACCAAGGTCCCTGAGCAAAGACAGTTCCTTGGAGAGGTTTGCCCTTTCCAGGGCAAATAAATAATATATTATATAATTATTTATATTAAATATATATTATATATTAATATATTTTAAATATATATTATATATATTATAAATAAATTCCAATTATATTATATTATATTGTGTTATTTTCCTTTCTGATATCTTATTTAGTAAATTAGCTTTCCTCCTCAGATCGTTGCCACTGTTTTGTTCCTAGGCCCATCTCCCTTCTCCTTTTTCCCTTTTATCCCCCTTCCCCTTCCCCGGGGTGTGGGCCTGTGGGTCCCCTGCCTCAATTGTCACGGTACCGGGTCAAACTGCCTTGCAAACCGTTGACATTTTTGGCGCCCAACGTGGGGCTCGACTAGCTGCCTTATCCGGACAGAGATTTACTTTTAGAGTGAATCTCTGTCTTTTGTTCGGAAGCTTATCTGTACTGAAGGTCCTGTACGGCAAAACACGACCTTGAAGTCCAGGCGTACTGCCAGTTCTTCTGGGATATTTGTAAACTTTTCAGGTGCTGCCAGCTTGTTTGAGTAAAAGAAAAAAAAATGTTTTTACTGTTTCTGTTAAAACTGCCCTTACAGGGATTGTATTTCATTGCTTTTTCCCTTTTAATGCTCAAAACGTATTGGAACTTGGTTAAGCTTGCCAGTCTGATCTATGGAGCCTGGTCCCTATATGACAAACTAAAAGCAGTGATGGAGGCACCTACCAGATACTTGGGCACCCCGACTAATGTAACAAACGATACCATGTTAACAAACCAAACAATATTTGAATGGGTGTCCAGGTTCTCCTCTCAGTTCCTTATGAATTTTCAAGATTACAGCTTAGGGACTATGTTAGCATTTGGGATATTAGTCCTCCTGAATGTATCCCTTATAATGGCACTTTACACCATGTGGAGGAAGCTTTTCCCAGAAACAGAGAATGCTGAATGGCAGGGAAAGTGGAGAGTTTTAGGAAAGAAATTAGAAGCATGGGGTCCCCCGGTGCCATGGGATTTTACTCCTGAACACTTGCAGGATCCTGACGAGCTAGGCCTGTACCTGAGTAATGGGTGTTGTGGCTCAGAAAGATCTGAGGTGGAACAGCTTATCTGGGGCTTGGCTTATGCTTACCTAGGCTTATATACTGTTCTGGAGAGAGAGAGTGTCCAAACTGAGGCTCAGGCCAAAGAGGAAAACCTCCCAGGCACATCTGACCAGCCAAAGGAAGCACCGGTATCAAAGTCAGTTGCCCGGTGGAAGGCCAGAAATGGAAACGTGTGTCCTCACGCCTAGAACGCAAAGAAGAGGTGGCGAAAGAAGAGGATGATCCAGGCGAGGGGGGGTCCTCAACACCACCACCACCAAGAAAGGCAACAAAGAAAAGTGAGAGGCATGGACATAGTGATGATGAGGATGATGAGAGAGTCAAAGTTACCACGTTTCGTCGACCCATGAAAATGTCTGAGATCCAAGGCTCAAGAAAAGACTTTATTCGACATCCGGATGAGAGTATTGTCACTTGGTTGCTTCGGTGTTGGGACAACAGGGCCAACAGCGTGTCCCTCGACAGTAATGAAGCTCGCCAACTAGGAAACATTGCCCGTGATCCAGCTGTCGACAGAGGGATCAGCAGGTATATGGATGGAATCACCAGCCTCTGGCAACGAATGTTAGTAGCTGTGAGGGAAAGATATCCCTACAAGAGTGACCTGGCACCTAAAGTGAAAAGATGGAAAACTATTGAGGAAGGCATCCAGTATTTGAGAGAAACAGCTGTGGCGGAAATGCTGTATGATCCCACGTTTGATCCTGAAGATCGGGACCATGATCCAGAGAAAGTAAGGAGTACACCTGAAATATGTCAGAAGCTTTCAAAAACAGCACCATAAAGGTACGCCGGTACACTAGTGATACATATATGTATGTTGTATGTGTTTGTATTTAATGCTTGTTAATCATTGTTTCTTTATGTATATATATATATTAAGCATGATGTAATGATGTTGAATAAGGGATGGAATGTCATGGTTTTATGATTTTTGGTACTGGTATTCCACATCATAACATCATGTAGTGCATTTAGAGTTAAAGATTTAATGTTCCAGCTCCGTGGATCATCGATAGTTCCAGGTATGCCTGTCTCAGAAGAGAAGAAGAACTCCATTCCCTCGAGGACTTTGAGATGCTTTGTGTTCTTACGTGTTTACGCTCAGAGGGAAAGATAAAAACTGTCCGCAGTCACGGGACTCCCTCTTCCCTTCGGGACCGAGCTCGGCAGTGGGTGTTTGTTGCAGCCGTCCGCCTTCAGCGTTAGCGTAAGGCCTTCGGTTTATCGGACACTCTCTCTCTTGCTCATTTTATTTGATTCATTTGCCTCAATTCCAATGATATTACATTATTTTGTGTTATTTTCCTTTCTGATATCTTATTTCGTAATCTAGCATTTTTCCTCAGATCGTTGCCGCTGTTTTGTTCCTAGGCCCATCTCCCTTCTCCTTTTTCCCTTTTTTCCCCCTTCCCCTTCCCCGGGGTGTGGGCCCGTGGGTCCCCTGCCTCAATTGTTACGGTACCGGGTCAAACTGCCCCGCAAACCGTTGACACTGAGATTCCCCATCCGAGCTCGCTGTGTAATCAGCGCAATCCACTTACTCCAAGTGGCATCAGTAGCATGATGGGTAGAGGGAGCTGTCCCTATGAACATCCAGTTCAGCACTGGCAATAGAGGTGCCCGAAGGAGCTGCATTGCAGTACCGATTACTTCGGAAGCAGCTCGAACCCCCTCGTACGCGGCTAAGATCTCCTTCTCAGTTGGAGTGTAGCGCTCCTCAGACCCCCTGTACGCATGACACCGGAATCCAAGGGGTCGGCCTCGGGTCTCTCCAGGAGCTCTTTGCCACAAACTACAAGTGGGACCTTCCTTTCCAGCAGCAGTGTAGAGGATGTTCTTTACATCCTGTCCCGTCCGCACTGGCCCCAGGGCCACGGCACGGGCTATCTCCTGCTTAATTTGTTCAAAAGCCTGCTGCTGCTCAGAGCCCCACACAAAATCATTCTTCTTCCGCGTCACCCGATAGAGAGGGCTCACAATGAGACTGTAGTTTGGAATATGCATTCTCCAAATGCCCAGTACACTCAAAAAAGCTTGGGTCTCTGTCTTACTTGTGGGTGGAGACATGGCAGTGATTTTGTTAATCACATCTTTTGGGATGTGACGACGTCCATCTTGCCACTTTATACCTAGGAACTGAATTTCCTGTGCAGGCCCTTTCACTTTGCTTCGCTTGATAGCAAAGCCAGCTCGCTGAAGGATCTGGATTATTCTCTCTCCTTTCTCAAAAACTTCTCCTGCTGTATTGCCCCACACAATGATATCATCAATGTATTGTAAGTGCTCAGGAGCACCGCCCTGTTCCAATGCAGTTTGGACCAACCCATGACAAATAGTTGGGCTGTGCTTCTACCCCTGGTGCAAATGGTTCCAGGTGTACTGAACGCCCCTCCAGGTGAAGGCAAACTGTGGCCTGCATTCTGTGGCCAGAGGAATTGAAAAGAAGGCATTGGCAATATCAATGGTGGCATACCACTTGGCTGCTTTTGACTCCAGTTCGTACTGGAGTTGTAACATGTCCGGTACAGCAGCACTCAGTGGGGGTGTGACTTAATTCAGGCCACGGTAATCTACCGTCAGCCTCCATTCTCCACTGGCTTTACGCACCGGCCATATGGGGCTGTTAAACGGTGAGTGAGTTTTGCTGATCACTCCCTGTCTCTCTAGCTGACAGATCAAATGATGAATGGGGAGCAAGGAATCCCTGTTGGTGCGGTACTGCCGTCTGTGGACTGTTTTTGTAGCAATTGGTACTCGAGCAGGAGAGCGTCCTCTTTTGATAGCTGAGACATTACTGTTTTGGGAATCCTGGTTCCCATCAAATCTATCAGTTTTGTCAGAATCAAGCACAGTAGTCAGGTCGTCCATTATATCTTCTTGATTGCTCTGTAGTCTGTCCAGCATTTCAGTTACCTTTACCAAGGCTGAAACATAAGCTCGTAGAGGGGTTAAATGTAACTCAATTTCTTGAAGTTTGTTAATCTGGTCATTTATTAGGGGTCTTCTTTGTCTTCTGCCATACATTGCTGCTAATGTACTGGCATACCTGTCTGGTGCAGTCCTCGTGAATATACGCCACATAATTGGTGTACATCTGATTCTCTCAGGGTCATGGTCTTGGTTTGGTTCATCATGAATGAATGCAGGGTCATGTAACATTTCCACCACAGCATATTCTCTCAAATAATGTATGCCCTATTCCATATCAGACCATTTCTTCTTCTCAGGCAACAGATCATCTCTGAAGGGATATTTTTCTTTCACGGCTATCAGCATCTGCTTCCAGAGAGCGAAGGGTCTATTGTGGCATGTACTAATGCCTCTATCAATGGCAGAGTCCCTGGCAATGCTACCTAATTGGCGAGCTTTGTTACCATCTAGCCACACACTGTTGGCCCCACTGTCCCAACAGCGTAGTAACCAGGTGACAATAGGTTCACTTGCGTGGCATGTAAAGTCTTTTCTCAAACTTCGAATTTCATTCATTTTCAGAGGTCGAGTAACATCGGTAACAATTTCTCTTTCATCTCCTACTCTATCAGGACTCATTGCCCTTCTAGGCGTTGGTGACCGTGATCTTGTTGGGTGACTCTGCCCTCCTACTGGAAAATCTACTCCTTTCTCCTCTTCTCTTGCAGTGTCTGATTCCTCTACTTTCTCTTCTTCTCTTTCAGAGTCTGCTTCTTCCACTCTCAGCTCCTCCTCTTTCTTCTCTTCTAAGGGAGTTGAGACTTTTTTCATTTTCCGTCCTCTTACAGGGGCAACTGACATCGATTCTGGTGTCACCTGTGGTTGATCATATTGGTTAGTATTAATGATTATTCTCTCTAGCTCGGCTCGAAGTTCATCTCGCTGAGCTATGAGGGAATTCAGTTCACCTTGGAGCTTGTCTTGTTGAGCCCGAACATGGGTCAGTTCATTTTCGTAATGAAATAATGTACCTTGGCAGGAAAGATACTCAACTTTGAAGTGTTTTTGGTCAGATTGGAGGTTGTCTAATTCAGATTGGAGGGCATCTCGCTGGGACCGAAAAGCATCCATATTGGATCGGAAAGCATCTCGTTGAAACCGGAGGTTGTCTCTCTCAGACTGGAGGGCATCTTTCTCAGTCTGGAGTGCATCTCTCTCAGATTGGAGGGCATCTTGTTGAGACTGGAGGGTGTCTTTCTCAGTCTGGAGAGTGTCTCTCTCTATCTGGAGGGCATCTCTCTCGGTTTGGAGGGTGTTTTTCTCGGTCTGGAAAGCGTCTCACTCGGATTGGAGGGCGTCTAGATTGGACTGGAGAGTCTGATTGTCAGTTAAAAGACTCTCTTTCTGGATCAGGAGACTGTCCCTTTTGGCTCGGAGACTCTCTCGCTCTATTTCAAAAACTATATGCCTCTCTGGGATAGTATTGAATAAGGCCTGGTAAGCATAAGCCAGACCCCAAATAATTTGGGCCTCCTCAGATCTGTTTGAGCCGCAACATCCCTGTCTCAAATATCTGCTTAAGTTCTCAGGATCTTGCAGGTGTTCAGGAGAAAAGTTCCATGACACCGGTGATGCCCATTTCTCTAAAGTCTCTCCTAAGTCCCTCCAAACTCCCTGTCAGTCAGTATTCTCTGGCTCTGGGGAAGGCTTTCTCAAAGTATTATAAATACAGATACTGATGAAGAGTACATTCAGGGAGACTGATACCACAGTCATAACAAGCATTGGATGGGCATTCAGAAAATGCATAATGAATTCAAAGGAGAGGCCAGGAGTCTGTTGTTAAAATCACATGTTCCATAGAGTTAGCAACTTCATCTGGAGTTACTCCATCCAGAACTGAATGCCACGTCGCATACAAAAGCCAGGTAGGTATGTCCATCAGTGTTTTTAGTTTATCATATAGAGACCAAGCTCCATGGATCAGACTGGCAAACTTAATTAAGTCCCAGTACGTTTTGAGGATTACAAGGGAAAAAATGATGAAATGCAGTCCCTTTAAGACCAGTTTAAAAAGAGAAAGCATTTTTTTTCTTTTCTAAAACAAGCTGGCAGTACCCGAAAAGTTTACAAATATCCCAGGACAACTGGCAGTATGCCCAGACTTCAAGGTCGTGTTTTGCTGTACAGCACCTGCAGTACAGATAAGCCTGCTAACGAGAGACAGAGATTCACTCTAAAAGTATGTCTCTGCCCGGCTAAGGCAGCCGGTCGAGCCCCACGTTGGGCGCCAAAAATGTCACCGGTTTACGGGCAGGTTCGGCCCGGTTCCGTGACGATTGGTGCAGGGGACCAACGGACCCACGCCCCAGGAAAGGGGAAGGGGGAAAGGGAGAAGGGAAAAGGGAGATGAGCCTAGGAACAAAACAGCGGCAACGATCTGAGGAGGAAAGCTAATTTACTAAATAAGATATCGGAAAGCAAAATAACACAATATAATACAATATAATTGGAATTAAAGCTAATAAATCAAATAAAATGAGCAAGAGAGAGAGTGTCCGATAAACTGAAGGCCTTACGCTAACGCTGAAGGCGGACAGCAGCGAGCACCCACTGCTGAGTCGATCCCAAAGCAAAGAGAGTATCCCGTGACCGCAGACAGTTTTTATCTTACCCTCTGAGCGTAAACACGTAAGAACGCAAAGCATCGCAAAGTCCTCTGGGGAATGTAGTTCTTCTTCCCTTCTGAGACAGGTATACCTGGAACTATCGATGATCCACGGAGCTGGAGCATTAACTCTTTAACTCTAAATGCACTACATGATGTTATGATGTGGAATACCAGTACCAAAAATCATAAAACCATGACAGGAGTGCGGAGAAGTGAAAGGTTGCAGCGCAAATGGGATCAGAGTAGAACGAAATGGTAGCATATACAAAGATACTGGAGAGTACAGAAATGTAGCGGTGCAAATTGGAGCAGAGTGGAGCAAAATAGAAGCGGAAACAAAGGGAGTGGAGAGAAAAAAAAGTTTACGGCGCAAATGAAAGCAGAGCAAAATGGTAGCAGAAACAAAGGGAGTAATGGGAAGTGAAATGTTCCGGCGCTAATGGGAGCGTAATGGGAGTAGAGGGAAGTGAAATGTTCTGGCGCAAATGGGAGCAAAATGGGAGTGGAGAGACATGAAAGGGGGAGGCGCAAATGGGAGCGGAGCGAAATTGGAAAGGAAAAAAAGGGAGAGGAGAGAACTGTAATGCTGTGAAGAGAACTGAAATGTTCCGGCGCAAATGGCAGTGAAATGAGAGTGGAAAGAAGTGAAAGGCTAATGGCGCAAATAGGAGTGGCGCGGAGTGAAATGGGAGTGCAGAGAACTGAAAGGTTGCTGCAAAAATGGGAGCGGGGCAGAACGAAATGAGAGCTGAAACAAAGGGACTGGAGAGAACAGAAATGTAGCGCTGCAAATTGGAGCGGAGTGGAGCGAAATAGGAGCGGAAACTAAGAGGGGACAAATGAAAGGTTGTGGTGCAAATAAGAGCAGAGTGAAATGAGAGCGGAAAAGAAAGGAATGGAGAGTACTGAAAGGTTGTAGCACAAATGGTAGAAGAGCGGAGCAAAATGGGAGCAGAAAGGAATTCAGTGGAGAGAACTAAAAAGTTGCAGAGCAAATTGGAGCAGAGCTGGATGAAATGGGAGCAGAAACAAAGTAACTGGAGAGTACAGAAATGTAGCGGTGCAAATAGGAGCGGAGTGGAGCAAAATAGAAGCGGAAACAAAGGGAGTGGAGAGAAATAAAAGGTTGCGGCACAAATGGGAGTGGAATGGAGTGAAATGGGAGCCAAAAGAAAGTAAGTGGAGAGAATTGAAAAGTTGCAGAGCAAATTGGAGCAGAGCGGAACGAAATGGGAGTGGAAAGAACTGAAAGGTGGCAGTGCAAATTGGAACAGAGTTAACTGGGAGCGGAAATGAAAGGAATGGACTGTACTGAAAGGTTTTGGCACAAATGGGAGCGAAACTGTACAAAATGGGAGCGGAATCAAAGGGACTGGTGTGAACAGAAATGTAGCGGTGCAAATAGGAGCGGAGTGGGGCAAAATAGGATCGGAAACAATAAGAGTGGAGAGAAGTGAAAGGTTACAGCGCAAATGGGAGCGGAGCGAAATTGGAACGGAAAAATGGGAGAGGAGAGAACTGAAAGGTTGCAGCGCAAATGGGAACAAAACGTAATGAAATGATAGAAAAAACAATCAGAGTGGAGAGTACTGAAAGGTTCTGGCGCAAATGAGAAGTTGTGCGTAGGAAAATATAATGGAAAGTAAGGGAATGGAGAGAAACGAAAGGTTGCAGCGCAACTGAAAGCAAAGAAAATGGGAGCAGAAACAAAAGGAAAGGTGAGTACTGAAAGGCTGACGCGCAAATGGGAGCAAAGCGGAGCGAAATGGGAGCAGAAAGAAAGGGAGTAGAGAGAACTGAAAGGTTGCAGCACAAATGGGAGCGGAGCGGAACAAAATGGGAGCGGAAAGAAAGAGAGAGGAGAGAACAGAAAGGTTGCAGAGAAAATTGGGCAGGAGCTGAACGAAATGGGAGCGGAAACAAAGGGAATGGAGAGAACAGAAATGCACAGTTGCAAATATAAACGGAGTGAAGCAAAGTAGAAGATGAAACAGAAGGAGTGGAGAGAAATGAAAGGTTGCGGCGCAAATGAAAGCAGAGCAAAATGGGAGCAGAAACAAAGGAAGAGGTGAGAACTGAAAGGTTGTGGCGCAAATGGGAGTGGAGCGGAACAGAATGGTAGCTGAAAAAAAGGAACTAGAGAGAAAAGAGATGTGGTGGTGAAAATAGGAGAGGAGTGGAATGAAATAGGAGAGGAAACAAAGGGAATGGAGAGATATGAAAGACTGCGGCGCAAATGGGAGCAAAACAGAGTGAAATGGGTGTGGAAATGAAAGGATTGGAGAGTACTGAAAGGTTGTGGCACAAATGGGAGTGGCGCGAAGTGAAATGGGAGTGCACAGAACTGAAAGATTGTGGCTCAAATAGGAGCGGAGCGGAGTGAAATGTGAGCAGAAACAAAGGGAGTGGAGGAATCTGAAGGGCTGTGTAGCAAATGGGAGCTAAGCCGAGTGAAATGGGAGCAGAAACATAGGGACAGAAGAGAATTGAATTGTTGCGGCGCAAATAGGAGCGGAGTGGAGCGAAATGGGAGTGGAAACAAAGGGAGTGGAGTGAAGTGAAATGTTCCGGTGCAAATGGGAGCAAAATGGGAGTGGAGAGACATGAAAGGTTGAGGCGCAAATGGGAGCGGAGCGAAATTGGAGTGGAAAAAAAGGGAGAGGAGAGAACTGAAAGGTTGAGACGCAAATGGGAACAGAACGGAGTGAAATGGCAGCAAAAACAATCAGAGTGGAGAGTACTGAAAGGCTGTGGCACAAATGGGTGTTGTGCATTGCGATATGTAACGGAAAGAAGGGGAGTGGAGAGAACAGAAATGTTGCAGCGCAAATGGGAGTGGAGCGGAGCAAAATGGGAGAGGAAATAAAGGTACTGCAGAGAACAGAAATGTTGTGACGCCAATTAGAGCGGAGAGGAGCAAAATTGGAGAAAATGGGTGTGGAAAGAAAACAAGCACAGATAACTGAAAAGTTGCTGAGCAAATTTGATCAGAGCAGAACGAAATGGGAGTGGAAAGATCTGAACGGTTGCAGTGCAAATGGGAGCAGAGGGAAATGGGAACGGAAATGTAAGGAATGGAGAGTACTGAACGGTTGTGGCACAAATGGGAAGGGAGCAAAGCGAAATGGGAGCAGAAAGATAGTAAGTGGAGAGAACTGAAAGGTTGTAGAGCAATTAGGAGCAGAGCGGAACGAAATGGGAGTGAAGAGTGTCACGCTCCAATATAAAGGAGGGAGACGAGGTTCTTTACATTATGTGTATATGAAAATGGCAGCCACTCTGTACAGCCTTTGAAAACAGCATATGAGTCAGTATATAAGTCAGTATATGAGGCTTGGGCCTCATGATAGAGATCAAGAGCACCTGTATGTCCTCTTTTTACATGTAACCATTCTACAAGTCTCTCCCAGTTGTCACTATCTGGTTCTCCCTTGTCTCAATGGCGCAATCCTAGCAAGTTCATCAGCTTTGTTATTCCAATGACTAACAGGGGTCCCATCCTCCTGGTGTGATGCAACCCATGCAACAGAAAACTGGCCCTTCTTAGCAATAGAGAGAATCTCCTGCCATTTTTCCTTTTGCCAGACTGGGATGCGGTTAACTTCCCAGCCATTTTTCTCCCAAAATGGCAGCCACTCTGTACAGCCTTTGAAAACAGCATATGAGTCAGTATATATATGCACAGGTGTAGTGGACTTTGATTCATGTTGGAAAACACTCCATACTGCTACTAGTTCCCCAACCTGAGCACTCCACTCACCCTCAGTGGTAATAGTGAGATCAGTCCCTATCTGTAGGGCCACAGCACGATACTTCCATACTTTTCCTTCACGCTTGGAGGAGGCATCTGTGAACCAAACATTCTGCAACTGATCTGAATAGAGGGGAGCAATTTGAATCATAGAGGGAAGGTCAGTATCGGTCATAGAGAAAATATCATCTTGTACTGTGAGCGTTTTTGGAGCACCTTCTGTGACTACAAAGATATTGCAGTAGTGTTCAATCTGAGCATACCATTTTCGGACAGAAGCTCGTTGTGCCACCCCGTCAGGTGGAGAGGTACCAGACATAACAGACTTGATAACCTTAAATGGACCTCTTAATATTATAGGCTGCTGCCATATGGTTCGCTCAGCTTCCCGCAAAGCAAGGCTAACAACAAATAGCCCCTTCTCCAATTGAGAATAACGTTTTTCTGCATCTTTAAAGCTACGGGAATAAAATCCAATAGGTCTAATGGGACCTTCTGGACCCTTTTGCCAGAGATGTATGGACAATCCTGAGTAAGCAAATCCCCATTCTATTTGTACAGGGTCAGAGGGATGGATAGGACCTAAGGACTGATAGATGATAGCCTCAAAAATTAGAAGCTGCAATGCTTCTTCATGAACTGGAGACCATTCCCAAGACACTCCCTTCCGCAATAAATCATATAATGGACGGGCAATAATGGAGAAGTCAGGAATATGTTTTCTCCAGAATACTAAAAGTCCAAGAACATGCTGCAATTCCTTTTTATTCTCTGGCATTTTAAGTTGATCTAAAGCTGAGAGGGTATCCTGTGGAATGCAGGCCATACCACCCTTCCACCAGATACCCAAAAATTTTACTTCAGCAGAAGGAAACTGAATTTTATCTGGAGGAATAGTCAAACCCAGTCTTTCTAAGTGTTTTATTATTTTGTCATGCATTGTTTTTACTGTAGTCAACTGGTCTCCTCCTACGAGTATATCATCAATGTATTGATAAATCTTAATTCCTTCTTCTAAGGGAATCTGTTCAAGTTCTTTTGCCAGAGCATGATGAGCCAGAGTGGGAGAATGCTTGAACCCCTGAGGGAGGCGAGTAAAGGTATACTGTTGACCCTCCCATGTAAAGGCAAAACGGAGTTGGTCATCAGGATGCAAGGGCACCATAAAGAACATATCTTTAACATCGATGGTGGCCATAATAGGGTGAGCCTGTTCCTGGATAGCCGCTATTAATTCAGAAATGTTGGGTACTGCTGCAGTAAGTGGTCCAGTGTTGGCATTAAGCCTGTGATAATCAATAGTCAGTCTCCATTTGCCATTTGGTTTCCTTACAGGCCACACTGGAGAGTTAAAAGGGGAGTGGGTAGGTACCACAATACCTTCTTCTTTTAATTCTGCCAGAACTAGGCTGATACCACTACGTGCTCCTAAAGGTAAAGGGTAAGGTCTAACAGAGGTAAGGTGGGAGGGTGGAAGTTGAGGTGCTACTTGCAACAAGCAAATGTCTAGAGTGGGGGCGCCAAATACCCAGCTCCTTCCCTGGTCATCAGTCCAGCTTCTACCTTTCAAGACATCTAATCCTAACAAATTAAGCGGGAGAGTTCCCACTACCATGGGGACATCCTGAGACTGTTCTTCCCCAGGTAACCTTAGTCTCACTGTTGCCGTGGTTTGTGAATGTACACCTCCCATAGCATCAGCTAAAAAGATTTTCCTGCAGGATAGGGCTACACCCGCACGGTCAGCATCACCCCTTTTGATAGCTGAAATTTGTGCTCCTGTATCCACCAGAAAAGTTACTGGAACTAAATTGGGTTCAACAATGCAAGTAATTAATAGATCGTTTCCTTTTATTGTGAGCTTTCTAATATGCATCTATCCTTCACATCCCGGCTCACTTGAGAGAGGTGAAGAAATTAGTTTCCCGATGGTTCCTGCAGCTATTCTGGTGCTATGGGAGGAGCACTAGGACCTGGGGTTTTACTTTTCTCAAATCTAGTAGGCCAATCAGTCACCAGCATCTCAAGCCTATCTGTTGTCAGTCCATCCATCCATTTTCATGGAATGCCCTTTTTCCAGCCCAGAGTACAAAGACCATTACATTTATGATCAATGCTTCGCCTACCCGTTCTTAGTGGGCATGAAAGCTTTTCAGTCTCATTAAGCTTTGGGCTAGGTGTCCTGAGGACAAGTCTGGCTGCTGCAAGCCTTACTCCTCTTGGCTCAAATTTACTGGAGGAGGAAACCACCGGCCCATATTTTCTTCCATAATTAATTAACTCTTGGGCAACCTCCCCCCATGTCCATACTTTGCATCCTGACTACAAATTATTAGAGGTTGCAGTTCCTTCTAACATTGCCCGGGATCTTTCTCCCTGAGGCATAGCCTGTATCTGTCCTTGCAACTGTATGCCTATGGGTTTCAGCGATTCTGGAAGCCCCCTGATTAGAGGGGTCATTCTCTCAGGATCAACGGGCAACATCATGGGAGATTCATGGTGTAACTGCAGCTTCCTGTCATACATCATTTGGAGACAGGCAGCCTTCTGAACATTCTCTACTAGTTGATCAACAGTTCCAGTAATGGCAAGGGGGTCTCCCCTTTCTAGGGGATTAAGACCACCTGCCCAATAGGCAGCTCTCTGTGTAAGGGACCATGGAGCACGACTGATACCAGTGGTTAAAAATACTCCTGGTCCCCAATAGCCTTCAGCCTCCTTTTCAGTTAAAAGTATCTGATCTCCACCTGTGAGGCTGACCCTCCATACGTACTCTGTTTCTGATTCTTTAGGAGAGCGGCCAAAATCTCTTTTCAATTTTGCTAGCTCAGTAGTAGAGAAAGGGATTTCTTTAACGTTCATTTGAGGATCTAAATCCTCGCTATTATCGTATGAATACTCAGTTTTTATTAAAGGACGCAACTGAGCTGGGGAGGCTAATAATTTGTCTACACTTGCCTTTATACCTTGCAATTCCTCCCTTGGATAAGTTTTCTCTTGAGGTGCACTAGTACCACTGGCATCCTTACCCGTTAACACTTCCCTTAAAGCTATTTGCAACAGATCAGAATTATGTTTTTCTCTTTCTACTTGCTCTTCTAGGTTTACAATTTGATTTTGCAGAGCTTTTATCAATTCCTGACTTACTTTAACTGATTCATGCAATGCTTGTAAAGCTTGGCTCTCTGTTTTAAGCTGCTGGTCGCGGAATTCTACAGCTGCAACCAGAGCAGTTCCCAATACAGCACAAATAAATGCCTTCCCTTTTCCAGCTCGGGTACGAGCATTCTTTTGCAGAACATTAATACGGTCAGAGACGCTCTGCACGTTATACCAGTTCTGCCGTGCCCAGTCTACCCCTGTTAACGAGGGTTTAGCACCATACTTTTCCAAAAGTTCAAATAATACATCTTCACAACTCATTGTGGCACTGTCACACATTTTCTCAATACCCACAAGAGGTCTACACCGAGGGAGAGAGGAGGTATTCAAAAGCACAACTAACACCTCATCCCCACCCAGGGAGGCACAACACACCTATCAAGCAAAGGTAAATACTGTTCCAATCACTCCTCCCTTTTGCTGAGAGGAGCACACAAAAAGACAAAAGCTAAAAACAACACTTTCTAAGGTAAACAAACTTCTTGGAGAGGTACACAGTACCCCACTACCGAAGAGGCGGACACGAAAAAGCTTTAGTTATCAAACACCAAAGGCAGAGAGGTCTTCTCGAGGAAGCATGCACATATTTCACAAGTCCTCAAGAGGTATACACATAAACAGTAAAGTTTCAGAATTTAGAGCGGTCTTCCTGGAGAGGTGTCCACATCAAAGTTTTCAAAAATATTGCTCCTTGCATCTCCAGGAGGTACACACAGAAAAAGGTTCAAATTTTACACTTAAGTTATCAAATTCAGAATTCAGTGATCTTCTTGGAGAGGTACACACATTTAAATGAAAAAATATCACTCCTCACAACTACAAGAGGCATACACAGAAAAAGGGTTCAAATTATATCTGAAGGACAACACTCTCACGAAGGGTATCCTGCCAACTACGCCATTAGAAAAGTCACGCTCCAATATAAAGGAGGGCGAAGAAGGTTCTTTGATTATGTATATACCCAGCGTGAGATTAAGAAACAACGGTTCAGATGTTGGTCCGACAAGTTTATTACCACTATAAACCAGGGAGATGGGGAAGGCGGACACTGTTAGGGTGATGGGGAAGAGAAGGTGAGTGATAAGAAAGATAGGAAGGAAGCAAGGGCTTGTACAAAGCAGGGATAGTCACCAGCCAGGATCCCAGGGGCGGTCCGGTTGCAAGCGGCTCCGATGGTCCGAGGCCGAAGAACAGGGGCGGCAGAAGCAGGGAGAACAGCAGCAGAGACGGGCAGCCCTGAGCAGCAAGCAGCTGTCCGTAGAAGCAGCACCGGGTCAGCACAGGAGAAGCGGCGAGGGGTCAACCCCCGGAGGGGCAGCAGCGAACAGTGATCAGCTCGTGAGGTCTCTCCAAAGAGAAGGCCTCTCCAGGAAGCAGCAGGCAGTGATCAGCTCGGGAGGTCTCTCCTAAGAGAAAGCTTCTCCAAGAGGAAGCCACTCCAGAGAAAACCCTCCAACTTCGTGGCTGCAGGACCCCTCTATTTATCTCCCAGATTTCTCCAGTCTACGTGACGAACCCCTCAAACCTCTCCTGCTTGGGCATCAGGCGGGTATCGCCTGAGATGGTTATCTTCCACTGGAGGTGAGTTCCACAAAAGAGTGTTCAATGGCCACTGAGCTGCAGCTTAGGCAGCCCCAGGACATGCCCATCAGCTTGTCCCAGAGACAAAGGATTTCACAACCCTTGCCCAAGTCAAGCTTGGACATGTTCGGACATGTTCATCAGCAACCTTTGAGGCAATGGTATAAGATATTAGTCTCTCACGAAGAGAACTGAAAAGTATCAGTGCAAATAAAAGCAGAGTGAAATGGGAGCAAAAATTAAAGGAATGAACTGAACTGAAAGGTTGTGGCACAAATGGGAGCGGAACTGAATTAAATGGGAGCTGAAAGAAAGAGACTGGAGAGAACAGAAATGTAGTGGTGCAAATAGGAGTGGAATGAAGCCAAATAGAAGGCAAATAAAGGCAGTGGAAAGAAATGAAAGGTTGCGGCACAAACGGTAGCACAAAAGAGTGAAATGGGAGCGGAAATGAAAGGATTGAAGAGTACTGAAAGGTTGTGGCACAAGTTGGAGCGGAGTGGAGCAAAGTGGTAGTAAAAGAAATAGACTGGATAGAACCGAACGATTGCAGCGCAAATTTGAGCAGAGCGGAAAAAAATGGGAGTGGAAACAAAGGGAGTGGAGAGAAATGAAAGGTTGCAGCACAAATGGGAGTGGAACAGAGTGAAATGGGAGCCGAAAGAAAGTAAGTGAAGATAATTGAAAAGTTGCAGAGCAAATTGGAGCAGAGCGGAACAAAATGGGAGTGGAATAAACTGAAAGGTGGCAGTGCAAATTGAAACAGAGTTAAATGGGAGCGGAAATGAAAGGAATGGACGGTACTGAAAGGTTTTGGCACAAATAGGAGCGGAACTGTACGAAATTGGAGCGGAATCAAAGGGACTGGAATGAATAGAAATGTAGCTATGCAAATAGGTGAGGAGTGGGATAAAATAGGATCAGAAACAAAGAGAGTGGAGAGAAGTGAAAGGTTGCGGGTCAAATGTGAACAATACCAAGTGAAATGATAGAAAAAACCATCAGAGTGGTGAGTACTGAAAGGTTGTGGCGCAAATGAGAAGTGGGAATGGTGCAAAATGGGAGTGGAGAGAACTAGAAGGTTGTGGTGCAAATGGGAGCGAAGTGAAATATGAGCGGAAAGAAAGGGAGTGGTGAGAAATGAAGGGCTGCAAAGAAAATGGGTGCGGAGCAGAGTGAAATGGGAGTAGAAACAAAGTGACTGGAGGGAACAGAAATGTTGCGGCACAAATGGGAGTGAAATGGGAGTGGAAAGAAGTGAAAACTTGCGGCGCAAATAAGAGCGGAGCGGAACAAAATGGGAGCTGTAGCAAAGGGACTGGAGAGAACAGAAATGTAGCTGTGCAAAAAAGAAAGGGGTGGAGCAAAATAGGAGCGGAAAAAAAGGAAGAGGAGAGAAATGGAAGGCTGTGGTACAAATGGGAGCAGCGCAAAGCGAAATTGGAGTGCAGAGAACTGAAAGATTGTGGTGCAAATAGGAGCGGAGCGAAATGGGAGTGGAAACTAAGGAAGTGGATTGAAGTGAAATGTTCGGGCGCAAATGGGAGCAAAATGGGAGTGGAGAGAGATGAAAGGTTGAGGCGCAAATGGGAGCGGAGTGAAATTGGAGTTGAAAAAAAGGGAGAGGAGAGAACTGAAAGGTTGCGGCGCAAATGGGAACAAAACGTAGTGAAATGGTAGCAAAAACAATCAGAGTGGAGAGTACTGAAACGCTGTGGCACAAATGGGAGTTGTGCGTTGCGATATGTAACGGAAATAAAGGGAATGCAGAGAACAGAAATGTTGTGACGCCAATAAGAGCGATGTGGAGCAAAACTGGAGCGGAAACAAAGGGAGTGGAAGGAACGGAAGGCCTTTGAAGCACACGGGAGCTAAGCCGAGTTACATGGGAGTGGAAACAAAGGAGTGGGGAAAACAGAACTGTATCGGCGCAAATAGGAGCAGAGCGAAATTGGAGTGGAAACAAAGGGAGAGTAGAGATCTGAAAGGTTATGGTGCAAATGGGAGCAGCGAAGAGCAAAATGGAAGTGCAGAGAACTGAAAGATTGTGGCGCAAATACGAGCGGAGCAGTGCAAAATGGATACGGAAACTAAGAATGGAGAGAATTGAAATGTTCAGGCAGGAATGGGAGCAGTGCAAAATGGGAGTGGAGAGAACAGGAAGGTTGCAACGTAAATTGGAGGAGCAAAGTGAAATTGGTGTAGAAAGGAAGGGAGTGGAGAGAAATAAACGCCAGCGAAGAAAATGGGAGCAGAGCAGAGCGAAATGGGAGTGGAAACAAAGGGCCAGGAAGGAACAGAAATTTGGCAACGTAAAAACTAGCGGAGTGGAGCGAACTCGGAGCAGAAAAAATGGGTGTTGAGTGAAATGAAAGGTTACAGCGCAAATGTTAGCAAACCAAAATGGGTGTGGAGAGAAGTGAAACGTGGCAGCGCAAATAAGAGCGAAGCGAAATTGGAACAGAAACAACTAGAGAAGAGAGAGAACTGAAAGGTTACGTCTCAAATGGGAGCAAAACGGAGTGAAATGGTAGAGGAAACAATCGCATTGGAAAGTACTGAATGGTTGTGGCGAAAATGGGAGCAAAGCAGAGAGAAAAGTGAGAGGATAGAAAGATAGTGGAGAGAACTGAAAGGTTGCAGCGCAAATGGGAGCAGAGCAAAATGGGAGCGGAAATGAAAGGAATGGAGAGTACTGAAAGCTTGTGGCAGAAATGGGAGCGTGGCGGAGCGAAATGGGAGCAGAAAGAAAGGGACTGGAGAGAAGTGAAAGGCTGCAGTGCAAATTGGAAGGGAGCTGAACGAAATGGGAGTGGAAACAAAGGGAATGGAGAGAACAGAAATGTGGCGCAATAGGAGCAGAGTGAAGTGAAATAGGAGCGGAAACAAAGGGAGTGGAAAGTAATGAAAGGTTACAGTGCAAATGGGAGCAAAGTGAAATTGGAGCGGAAAGAAAGGGAGTGGAGGGAAATGAAGGGCTGCAAAGTAATGGGAGTGGAGCGGAGTGAAATTGGAGTGGAAACAAAAAGACTGGAGAGAAAAGAAATGTAGCTGTTCAAATAGGAGCAGAGTGGAGCGAAATAGGAGCGGAAACAAAGTGAATGGAGAGAAATGAAAGGTTGCGGCGCAAATGGTAGCACAACAGAGTAAAATGGGAGTGGAAATGAAAGGATTGGAGAGTACTGAAAGGTTGTGTCACAAGTGGGAGCAGAGCGGAGCGAAGTGGTAGTAAAAGAAATAGACTGGAGAGAAATGAATGATTGCAGCGCAAATTTGAGCAGTAAGTACAAAAAGGTTGTAGCAGAAATGAGAGCGGGGCGGAGCAAAATGGGAGCAGAAAGAAAATGAGTGGAGAGAACTGAAAGGCTGCAGTGCAAATGGGAGGGGAGCTGAACGAAACGGGAGTGGAAACAAAGGGACTGGAGAGAACAGAAATGTTGCGACGCAATAGGAGCGGAGTGAAGTGAAATAGGAGCGGAAACAAAGAGAGATATGATAAATGTTCCAGTTGAGGTGCAAATGGAAGCAGAGCGAAATGGATGCGGAAAAAATTAGAAAGGAGAGAACTGAAATGTTGCAGAGAAAATGGGAGCAGAGTGGTGCGAAATGGGAGCGGAAAGAAAGGGAGTGGAGAGAAGTGAAATGTTTTGGCGAGAATGGGAGCAGGGCAAAATGGGTGTGGAGAGAAGTGAAAGGTTGTGGTGCAATTGGGAACGGAGTGAAATTGAAGAGGAAAGAAAGGGAGTGGAAAGAAATGAAGGGCTGCAAAGGAAATGGGAGCGGAGCGAAGTGAAATGGGAGTGGAAACATAAGGACTGCAGAGAACAGAAATGTAGCGGTGCAAACAGGAATGGAGTGGAGCGAAATAGGAGAGGAAACAAAGAGAGAGGAGAGAAATGAAAGGTTGCGGTGCAAATGGGAACAGAGCGGAGTGAAATGGGAGTGATAAGAAAAGGAGTGGAGAGAACTGAAAGATTGCAGCACAAATGGGAGCAGAACTGAACAAAATGGGAGCGGAAACAAAGGGAGTAAAAAGAAACAAAAGGTTGCGGCGCAAATGTGAGCAGACCAAAATGTGAGTGGATACAGTAGGTGAGAAGAGAACTTAAAGATTGTGGCACAAACGGGAGTGGAACAGAACTAAATGGGAGTGCAGAGAACTGAAAGATTGCTGTGCAAATAATAGTGGAGCAGATCTAAAGGGGAGCGGAAACAAAAGGAGTGGAGAGAAGTGAAATGTTTAGGCGAGAATGAGAGCACAGCAAAATGGGAGTGGAGAGAATTGAAAGGTAGAGGCGCAAATGGGATTGTAACAAAGGGAGTGGAGAAAACTGTAAGGTTGCGGTACAAATGGGAGCGAAGCAGAGCGAAATGGGAGCGGAAACTAAGGGAGTGGAGAGAAATGAAAGGTTATGGTGTAAATGGGTGTGCAGCGGAAACAAAGGGAGTGGAGAGATCTGAAAGGTTGCAGCACAAATGGGAGCGAAGCGGATCGAAATGTTAGCAGAAACTAAGGGAGTGGAGAGAAATGAATGTTTGCGGTGCAAATGGGAGCAGAGTGGAGCGAAATGGGAGCAGAAAAAACAGGAGTGGAGTGAAATGACAGGTTGCGACGCAAATGGGAGAGGAGCGGAACGAAATGGGATCGGAAATAACGGCAGAGAAAAGAACTGAAAGATTGCAGCGGAAATGGGATAAGAGCGGTAAAAAAGGTAGTGGAGAGAAAATAAAGGTTGCAATGTAAATGGGAGCGGAGCGGAGCTAAATGGGAGTGGAATCAAAGGGAGTGGAGAGAACAGAAATGTTGCGGCACAAATAAAAGCAAAGTGGAGAGATATGGGAGTGGAAACAAAGGGAGGGGACTGAACTTAAAGGTTGTGGGGCAAATGGGAGAGAAGCAGAGCTAAATGGGAGCAAAAACAAAGTGAGTGGACAGAAATGAAAGTTTGAGGTGCCGATGGGAGCGACACGGAGCGAAATGTGAGCGGAAGCAAAGGGAGAGGAAAGAACTGAAAACTTGCAGCACAAATGGGAGCAGTGCTAAGCAAAATGGGAGTAGAAACAAAGGGAGTGGAGAGAACTGAAATGTTGCGGTGCAAATGGAAGAGAAGCGGAGTGAAACGGGAGCAAAAACAAAGTGAGTGGACAAAAATGAAAGGTTGGGGTGCAAATAGGATCGGAGTGGAGCGAAATAGGAGCGGAAAAAATAAGGAGAGAAATGAAAGGTTGCGGCGCAAATGGGAGCAGAGCGAAATGGGTGCAGAAAAGAAAGGAATGGAGGGTACTGAAAGGTTGTGGAACAAATGGGAGCAGAATGGGAGTGGAAAGAAAGGGAGTGGAAAGAACAGAAAAGTTGCAGAGCAAATTGGAGCGGAACGGAATGAAATGTGAGCAGAAACAAAGGAACTGAATAGAAAAGAAATGTATCAGTGCAAATAGGAGCGGAGTGAAGCAAAATAAAAGCGGAAACATAAGGAGTGGAGAGAAATGAAAGGTTGCGACGCAAATGAAATCAGAGCAAAATGGGAGCAGAAACAAAAGGAGATGTGAGAACAGAAAGGTTGTGGCGCAAATGGGAGAGAAGCGGAGTGAAATGGGAGTGGTAAGAAAGGGAGTGGAGAGAACTGAAAGGTTGCTGCGCAAATGGGAGAGAAGCGGAGTGAAATGGGAGTGGTAAGAAAGGGAGTGGAGAGAATTGAAAGGTTGCAGCGCAAATGGGAGCAGCACGGAACGAAATGGTAGCTGAAACAAAGAGACTGGAGAGAAAAGAAATGTAGTGGTGCAAATAGGAGAGGAGTGGAGCTAAATAGGAGCGGAAAAAAGGCAATGGAGTGAAGTTAAAGGCTGCAGCGCAAATGGAAGCAGAGCGAAATGGGAGCGGAAAAAAAGGGAGAGGAGAGAACTGAAAGGTTGCGGCACAAATGGTAGCAAAACAGAGTGAAATGGGAGCGGAAATGAAAGGATTGCAGAGTACTGAAAGGTTGCGGCACAAATGTCTGCAGAGCAAAATGGGAGGGGAAACAAAGAGGGAAGTGTGAACGGAAAGATTGTGGTAAAAATGGGAGCAGAGCGGAACAAAATGGGAGCTCAAAGAAAGGGACTGGAGAGAACAGAAATGTAGCGGTGCAAATAGGAGTGGAGTGGAACAAAATAGAAGCGGAAACAAAGGGAGTGGAAAAATCTGAAGGGCTGTGAAGCACACGGGAGCTAAGAAGAGTGACATGGGAGTGGAAACATAGGGAGTAGGTAGAACAGAACTGTTGTGGCGCAAATAGGAGCAGAGTGAAGCGAAATGGGAGTGGAAACAAAGGGAGTCGATTGAAGTGAAATGTTCTGGCGCAAATGGGAGCCGAGTGAAATGGGTGTGGAAACAATGGGAGAGGAGAGAAACAAAAGGCTGTGGTGGAAATGGGAGCAGCAAAGAGCAAAATAGGAGTACAGAGAACTGAAAGATTGTTATGCAAATAGGAGTGGCGCTAAGCGAAATGGGAGTGCAGAGAACTGAAAGGTTGCAGAGAAAATTGGAGAGGATCTCAACTAAATGGGAGCGGAAACAAAGAGAGTAGAGTGAAGTGAAATGTTCTGGCACAAATGGGAGCAAAATGGGAGTGGAGTGAAGTAAAATGTTCCAGCACAAATGGGAGCAGAGCAAAATTGGAACGGAAAAAAAGAGGAGAGGAGAGTACTGAAAGCTTAAGGCGCAAATGGGAGTTCTGTATAGCAAAATGTAATGGAAAGAAAGGGATTGGAGAGAACAGAAATGTTGCAGTGCAAATGGGAGTGGAGCGGAACAAAATGGGAGCGGAAAAAATAGGGACTGCAGAGAACAGAAAAGATGCGGCGCCAATAGGAGCAGAGCAGAGCGAAATGGGAGCGGAAACAAATGGAGTGGAAAGAACTGAAGGGCTGTGAAGCACATGGGAGCTAAGCTGAGTGACATGGGAGTAGAAAGAATGGGAGTGGGGAGAACAGAACTGTTGTGGCATGAAGAGGAGCAGAATGAAGCGAAATAGGTGCGGAAACAAAGGGAGTGGAGAGAACTGAAAGGTAGCAGCGCAAATGGTAGCAAAAAAGATTTAAATGGGAGCGGAAATGAAAGGAATGGAGAGTACTGAAAGGTTATGGCAAAAATGGGAGCGGAGCAAAGGAAAATGGGAGCGGACAGAAAGTAAGTGGAGAGATCTGAAAAGTTGCAGTGAAAATGGAAGGAGAGCTGAACGAAATGGGAGCAGAAACAAAGGGACTGGAGATTACAGAAATGTAGTGGTGCAAATAGGAGTGGAGTGGAGCAAAATAGAAGCGGAAAGAAAGAGAGTGGAGAGAATCGGAAGCTTGCGGTGCAAATGAAAGCAGAGCAAAATGGGAGATTAAACAATGGGAGAGGTGAGAACTGAAAGGTTATGGCGTAAATGGGACCGAAGCGGAGCGAAATGGGAGCAAAAAGAAAGGAAGTGGAGAGAACTGATAGGTTGTAGCGCAAATGGGAATGGCACGGAATGAAATGGGAGCTGAAAAAAAGTAACTGTCAAGAACACAAATGTTGTGGTGCAAATAGGAGAGAAGTGGAGTGAAATAGGAGCGGAAAGAGAGGGAATGGAGAGAAATGAAAGGTTGCGGCGCAAATGGTAGCAAAACAGAGTGAAATGGGAGCGGAAATGAAAGGATTGCAGAGTACTGAAAGGTTGCGGCACAAATGTCTGCAGAGCAAAATGGGAGGGGAAACAAAGAGGGAAGTGTGAACGGAAAGATTGTGGTAAAAATGGGAGCAGAGCGGAACAAAATGGGAGCTCAAAGAAAGGGACTGGAGAGAACAGAAATGTAGCGGTGCAAATAGGAGTGGAGTGGAACAAAATAGAAGCGGAAACAAAGGGAGTGGAAAAATCTGAAGGGCTGTGAAGCACACGGGAGCTAAGAAGAGTGACATGGGAGTGGAAACATAGGGAGTAGGTAGAACAGAACTGTTGTGGCGCAAATAGGAGCAGAGTGAAGCGAAATGGGAGTGGAAACAAAGGGAGTCGATTGAAGTGAAATGTTCTGGCGCAAATGGGAGCCGAGTGAAATGGGTGTGGAAACAATGGGAGAGGAGAGAAACAAAAGGCTGTGGTGGAAATGGGAGCAGCAAAGAGCAAAATAGGAGTACAGAGAACTGAAAGATTGTTATGCAAATAGGAGTGGCGCTAAGCGAAATGGGAGTGCAGAGAACTGAAAGGTTGCAGAGAAAATTGGAGAGGATCTCAACTAAATGGGAGCGGAAACAAAGAGAGTAGAGTGAAGTGAAATGTTCTGGCACAAATGGGAGCAAAATGGGAGTGGAGTGAAGTAAAATGTTCCAGCACAAATGGGAGCAGAGCAAAATTGGAACGGAAAAAAAGAGGAGAGGAGAGTACTGAAAGCTTAAGGCGCAAATGGGAGTTCTGTATAGCAAAATGTAATGGAAAGAAAGGGATTGGAGAGAACAGAAATGTTGCAGTGCAAATGGGAGTGGAGCGGAACAAAATGGGAGCGGAAAAAATAGGGACTGCAGAGAACAGAAAAGATGCGGCGCCAATAGGAGCAGAGCAGAGCGAAATGGGAGCGGAAACAAATGGAGTGGAAAGAACTGAAGGGCTGTGAAGCACATGGGAGCTAAGCTGAGTGACATGGGAGTAGAAAGAATGGGAGTGGGGAGAACAGAACTGTTGTGGCATGAAGAGGAGCAGAATGAAGCGAAATAGGTGCGGAAACAAAGGGAGTGGAGAGAACTGAAAGGTAGCAGCGCAAATGGTAGCAAAAAAGATTTAAATGGGAGCGGAAATGAAAGGAATGGAGAGTACTGAAAGGTTATGGCAAAAATGGGAGCGGAGCAAAGGAAAATGGGAGCGGACAGAAAGTAAGTGGAGAGATCTGAAAAGTTGCAGTGAAAATGGAAGGAGAGCTGAACGAAATGGGAGCAGAAACAAAGGGACTGGAGATTACAGAAATGTAGTGGTGCAAATAGGAGTGGAGTGGAGCAAAATAGAAGCGGAAAGAAAGAGAGTGGAGAGAATCGGAAGCTTGCGGTGCAAATGAAAGCAGAGCAAAATGGGAGATTAAACAATGGGAGAGGTGAGAACTGAAAGGTTATGGCGTAAATGGGACCGAAGCGGAGCGAAATGGGAGCAAAAAGAAAGGAAGTGGAGAGAACTGATAGGTTGTAGCGCAAATGGGAATGGCACGGAATGAAATGGGAGCTGAAAAAAAGTAACTGTCAAGAACACAAATGTTGTGGTGCAAATAGGAGAGAAGTGGAGTGAAATAGGAGCGGAAAGAGAGGGAATGGAGAGAAATGAAAGGTTGCGGCGCAAATGGTAGCAAAACAGAGTTAAATGGGAGCTGAAATGAAAGGATTGGAGAGTACTGAAAGGTTGTGGCACAAGTGGGAGCAGAGCGGAGCGAAATGGGTGTGGAAAGAAAGGGACTGGAGAGAACAGAACGATTGCAGCACTAATTGGAGCAAAGCGGAACGAAATGGAAGGGGGAACAAAGAGAGTGGGGAGAAATGAAAGGTTGTGGCACAAAGGTGAGCAGAGCGAAATGGGAGGGGAGACAACGAGGGAGGAGTGAACTGAAAGATCGTGGTGGAAATGAGAACAGAGCGGAGCGAAATGGAAGCTCAAACAAAGGGACTGGAGAGAACAGAAATGTAGCGGTGCAATTAAGAGAGGAGTGGAGCAAAATAGGAGTGGAATCAAAGAGAATAGAGAAAGGACAGGTTGCGGTGCAAATGGCAGCAGAGCGAAATGGGAGCGGAAATGAAAGGAATGGACTGTACTGAAAGGTTGTGGTACAAATGGGAGCGGAACTGTACGAAGTGGGAGCTGAAACACAGGGACTGGAGAGAACAGAAATGTTGTGGTGCAAATAGGAGCGGAGTGGAGCAAAATAGGAGTGGAATCAAAGAGAGGAGAGAAATGAAAGGTTTCAGCGTCAATGTGAGCAGAGCGAAATGGAAGCGGAAACAAAGGGAGAGGAGAGAAAGGTTGCGGCACAAATGGTGGCAAGACAGAGTGAAATGGGAGTGGAAATGTAAGGATTTGAGTGTACTAAAAGTTTGTGGCACAAATGGGAGCGGAACTGAACGAAATGGGAGCGGAAAGAAAGGGACTGGAGAGAACAGAAATGTAGCGGTGCAAATAGGAGCGGAGTGGAGCGAAATAGGAGCGGAAAAAAAAGAGAGAGGAGAGAAATAAAATGTTGTGGCGCAAATGTGAGCAGAGTAAAATCTGAGTGGATACAATGGGAGAGAAGAGAAAAGAAACGTTGTGGCGCAAATTGGAGCAGCGCGGAGCAAAATGGGAGTACAGAGAAGTGAAAGATTGCGGTGCAAATAGGAGTGGAGCGGAGCAAAATTGGAGTGGAAACAAAAGGAGTGGAGAAGTGAAATGTTTACCCGAGAATGGGAGCAGAGCAAAATGGGAGTGGAGAGAAGTGAAAGGTAGTGGCGCAAATGGCATCAGAAAAAGAGAGTGGAGAGAAATGTAAAGTTGCAGTGGAAATGGGAGCCGACCAAAATTGGAGCAAAAAAAAAATGAGTGGAGAAAACTGAAGGGTTGCGAAGCAAATGGGTGCTAAGCAGAGTGAAATGGGAGCGGAAACAAAGGGGATGAAGAGAACAGAACTGTTGCGGCGCAAATAGGAGCGGAGTGGAGCAAAATGGGAGCGGAAAGAAAGGGAGTGGAGTGAAGTGAAATGTTCCAGCGAAAATGGGAGCGAAATGAGTGGAGAGAAGTGAAAGGTTGCAGCAAAATGGGAGTGGAGCGGAACGAAATGAGAGATGAAACAAAGGGACTGGAGAGAACAGAAATGTTGTGGTGCAAATAGGAGAGGACTAGAGCGAAATAGGATCAGAAACAAAGGAAATGGAGAGAAATGAAAGGTTGCGGCACAAATGTCGGCAGAGCAAAATTAGAGGGGAAACAAAGAGGGAGGAGAGTACTGAACGATTCTGGCGGAAATGGGAGCAGCGCAGAGCGAAATGGGAGTGCAGAAAACTGAAAGATTGCAGCGCAAATAGGAGTGGAGCGGAGTGAAATGGGAGCTGAAACAAAGGGACTGGTAGGAACAGAAATGTACCGGAGCAAATATAAACGGAGTGGAGTAAAATAGGAGCAGAAAGAAAAAGAGAGAAGAGAAATGAAAGGTTGCAGAGCAAAGAAGAGCAGAGGTAAATGGGACTAGAAATGAAAAAAATGGAGAGTACTGAAAGGTTGCGGCACAAATGGGAGTGGAGCAGAGCAAAA
Source organism: Cyrtonyx montezumae (assembly GCF_038088225.1). NCBI lineage: Eukaryota > Metazoa > Chordata > Aves > Galliformes > Odontophoridae > Cyrtonyx > Cyrtonyx montezumae. Next base: position 3,873,977 of record NW_027072025.1, read on the forward strand.
TGGGAAAGGAAAGAAAGCAAGTGGAGAGAAGTGAAAAGTTGCAGAGAAAATTTAAGGTGAGCTGAATGAAATGGGAGCAGAAACAAAAAGACAGGTGAGTACAGAAATGTAGCGGTGCAAATAGGAGCAGAGTGGAGCAAAATAGAGGCGGAAACAAAGAGAGAGGAGAGAACTGAAAGGTTGTGGCGCAAATGAAAGCAGAGCAAAATGGGAGAGGTAACAAATGGAGAGGTGAGAAATGAAAGGTTGTGGCGCAAATGGGAGCAAAGCGGAGCGAAATGGGAGCGAAAAGAAAGGAAGTTGAGAGAACTGAAAACCCATTTGCAGCGCAAATGGGAGTGGCACGGAACAAAATGGGAGCTGAAAAAAAGGGACCGGAGAGAACAGAAATGTGGTGCAAATAGAGGAGTGGAGCGAAATAGGAGTGGAAACAAAGGAAATGGAGAGAAATGAAAGGTTGCGGCGCAAACGGGAGCAGAGCGAAATGGGAGAGGAAAAAAAGGGAGAGGAGAGAACTGAAATTTTGTGGCACATGTGGGAGCGGAGCGAAATGGGAGCAGAAAGAAAGGGACTGGAGAGAACTGAACGATTGCAGTGCAAATTGGAGCAGAGTGGAACTAAATGGGAGCGGAAACAAAGGGACGGGAGAGTACAGAAATGTAGCGGTGCAAATACGAGCGGAGTGGAGCAAAATAGAAGGGAAAACAAAGGGAGTGGAAAAAACTGAAGGGCTGTGAAGCACACGGGAGCTAAGCGGAGTGACATGGGAGCGGAAACAAAAGGAGTGGGAAGAACAGAACTGTTGTGGCGCAAATAGGAGCAGAGTGAAGCGAAATAGTTGTGGAAACAAATGGGAGTGGAGAGAAGTGAAATGTTGTGGTGCAAATAGAAGCGGCGAATAGCGAAATCAGAGTGCAGAGAACTGAAAGATTAAGGTGCAAATAGGAGTGGCACGGAGCGAAATCGGAGTGCACAGAACTGAAAGGTTGCAGCGCAAATGGGAGCAGAGCAGAACGAAATGGGAGTGGAAACAGAGTGGAGGGAAGTGAAATGCTCCGGGAAGAATGGGAGCAGTGAAAAAAGAGTGTGGAGGGAAGTGAAATGTTCCGGCGAGAATGGGAGCAGTGCAAAATGGGAGAGGAAAGAACTGGAAGGTTGTGGTGCAAATGTGAGGAAAGTGAAATTGGAGCGGAAAGGAACGGAGTGGAGAGAAATGAAGGGCTGCTAAGAAATCGGAGAAGAGCAGAGTGAAATAAGAGTGGAAAGAAAGGGACTGGAGGGAACAAAAATGTTGCGGCGTAAATACTAGCAGAGTGAAGCGAAATGGGAGTGGAAACAAAGGGAGTGGAGAGAAATGAAAGGTTACGGCGCAAATGGGAGCAGAGCAAAATGGGAGCAGAAACAAAGAGAGAGGAGAGAACTGAAAGGTTGCGGCGCAAATGGCAGCAAAACAGAGTGAAATTGGAGCGGAAATGAAAAGATTGGAGAGTACTGAAAGGTTGTGGCAGAAGTGGGAGCGGAGCGGAGCGAAATGGGAGCCGAAAGAAAGGGACAGTAGAGAACTGAACGATTGCAGCGCAAATTGGAGCAGAGCGGAACGAAATGGGAGCGGAAACTATGGGAGCAGAGAAAAATGAATGGTTGCAGCACTAATGTGAGCAGAGCGAAATGGGAGGGGAAATAAAAAGGAGGAGAGAACTGAACGGTTGTGGCACAAATGGGAGCGGCGCGGAGCAAAATGGGAGCTCAAACAAAGGAACTCGAGAGAACAGAAATGTAGCGGTGGAAATAGGAGCGATGTGGAGCAAAATGGGAGTGGAAACAAACAGAGAGGTGAGAAATGAAAGGTTGCGGCGCAAATGGGAGCAGAGCAAAATGGGAGCGGAAATGAAAGGATTGGACTGTACTGAAAGGCTGTTTCACAAATGGGAGCGAACTGAATGAAATGGGAGCGGAAACAAAGGGACTGGAGAGAACAGAAATGTAGCGGTGCAAGCAGGAGCGGAGTGGAGCAAAATAGGATCGAAAACAAAGAGGGTGGAGAGAAATGAAAGGTTGTGGCGCAAATGGGAGCAGAGCAAAGCAAAATGGGAGTGCAGAGAACTGAAAGATTGCGGTGCAAATAGGCCTGGAGCAGAGCAAAATGGGAGTGGAAGTAAAAGGTGTGGAGACTTAAAATGCTTAGGCGAGAATGGGAGCAGAGCAAAATAAGAGTGGAGAGAAGTGAAAGGTAGAGGTGCGAACTGTAAGGTTGCAGTGGAAATGGGAGCAGAGCGAAATTTGAGCAGAAAAAAAGGGAGTGGAGAGAAATGACGGGTTGCGAAGCAAATGCGGAATGAAATGGGAGCGGAAATGTAGGGACTGGGGAGAACAGAACTGTTGCGGAGCAAATAGCAGCAGAGTGGAGCAAAAAGGGAGCGGAAACAAAGGGAGTGGAGAGAAGGGAAAGGTTGTGGAGCAAATGGGAGCGGAGCGAAATTGAAATGGAAGAAAAGGGAGAGGAAAGAACTGAAAGGTAGTAGCGCAAATGGGAGTTGTGGGTTGCAAAATGTAACGGAAAGAAAGGGAGTGGAGAGAACAGAAATGTTGCAGTGCAAATGGGAGCAGAGCAGAACGAAATGGGAGAGAAAATAACGGGACTGCAGAGAACAGAAATGTTGCTGCGCCATTAGGATTAGAGCGGAGCGAAATGGGAGCGGAAACAAAGGCAGTGGAAAGAACTGAAGGGCTGGTAAGCACACGGCAGCTAAGCGGAGTGACATGGGAGCGGAAACAAAGGGTATGGGGAGGACAGAACTGTTGTGGCACAAATAGGAGCAGAGTGAAGCGAAATAGGTGTGGAAACAAAGGGAGTGGAGAGAAGTGAAATGTTCCAGCGCAAATGGGAGCAGAGCGAAATGGGAGTGGAAACAAAGGGAGAGGAGAGAACAGAAATGTAGAGGTGCAAAAAGGAGCTGAGTGAAGCGAAATAGGTGTGGAAACAAAGGGAGTGGAGAGAAGTGAAATGTTCCGGCGCAAATGGGAGCAGAGCGAAATGGGAGTGGAAACAAAGGGAGAGGAGAGAACAGAAATGTAGAGGTGCAAAAAGGAGCTGAGTGGAGCGAAATAGGAGCGGAAACAAAGAGAGAGGTGAGAAACCAAAGCTTTCATCTCAAATGAAAGCAGAGCAAAATGGGAGCAGTAACAAAGGTTGAGGAGAGATCTGAAAGGTTGCGACGCAAATGGTAGTAAAACAGAGTGAAATGAGAGCGGAAATGAAAGGATTGGAGAGTACTGAAAGGTTGTGTCACAAGTTGGAGCAGAGCGGAGCAAAGTGGTAGTAAAAGAAATAGACTGGAGAGAAACAAATGATTGCAGCGGAAATTTGAGCAGAGCGGAGCGAAAATGGGAGGGGAAACAAAGGGAGTGGAGAGAAATGAAAGGTTGTGGCACAAATGGGAGTGGAACGGAGTGAAATGGGAGCCTAAAGAAAGTAAGTGGAGAGAAATGAAGGATTGCGAAGCAAATAAGAGCGGAGCGGAACGAAATGGGAGTGGAAACAAAGTTACTGGAGGGAACAGAAATGTAGCGGTACAAATAGGAGTGGAGTGGAGCAAAATTGGAGCGGAAAGAAAAAGACTGGTAAGAAATGATATGCAATGGCACAAATGTGAGCAAACCGAAATGGGAGTGGAGAGAAGTGAAACGTTGCAGCGCAAATGGGAGCGAAGCGGAACGAAATGGGAGCTGATACAAAGTTATTGGATAGTACAGAAATGTAGCGGTGCAAATAGGAGCGGAGTGGAGCAAAATAGAAGCGGAAACAAAGGGAGTGGAGAGAAACGAAAGTTTGCGGTGCAAATGAAAGCAGAGCAAAATGGTAGCAGAAACAAGGGATTAGAGGGAAGTGAAATGTTCCGGCGCAAATGGGAGCGTAATGGGAGTGGAGTGAAGAAAAATGTTCCGGCGCAAATGGTAGCAGAGCGAAATTGGAATGGAAAAAAAGGGAGAGGAGAGAACTGAAATGTTGTGGCGCAAATGGGAACAAAACGGAGTGAAATGGCAGCAAAAACAATCAGAGTGGAGAGTACTGAAATGTTATGGTGCAAAGAGAACTGCAAAGCAAATGGGAGCGGAGCGGTGTGAAATGGGTAGGGAAACAAAGGGACTGGAAGGAAAAGAAATGTTGCGGCACAAATACTTGTGGAGAGGAGCAAAATGGGAGCGGAAAAAAAGGGAGTGAAGAGAACTGAAATGTTCCTGCGCAAATGGCAGTGAAATGAGAGTGGAGAGAAGTGAAAGGCTAACCGCTCAAACAGGAGTGGTGCGGAGAGAAATTAGAGTGCAGAGAACTGAAATGTTGCAGCGCAAATGGGAGCGGAGTGGAACGAAATGAGAGCTGATACAAAGGGACTGGAGAGAAGAGAAATGTAGCAGTGCAAATAGGAGCAAAGTGGAGTGAAATAGGAGTGGTAACAAAGAGAGAGGAGAGAAATAAAAGGTTGCGGTGCAGATGGGAGCAGAGTGAAGCGAAATAGGTGCGGAAACTATTTGTACAGTTCCATTAAAGTCAGCATCGATATGTCCCAGTAAAACAGTTACTCCACAAAGTCCAGTAAAAGAATGTCCAATCAGGAGAGCACCCACAGTTGTTCCAGATATAACCAATGGTCCCCGAGTTGTTGTAGGTATCCGAGTGGGTCGGCTGTCAAAGAGAGTCACGTCTACTGCGGTTGCCAGGTCCAAGCCGAGGCTTCTTTGTTGCCGGTTGCAAGTCGGAGGCCCTTGTGAATGCATGTTGGTGGCTGTTATCAGGTGCTGCTGGCTCGGAGAGGGGGGTACCCTCCCCGGGGAGCTGATCACCGGAGCTGTCACTGTTGTCAGCGCGCGACGGCCCTTTGCGCTCAGCTGGGAGTTTCCCGATGAGCGGCACGCTAGGGTGCTGTGGGTTGCGGAGTTGCAATTGTCGCACCCGACCCTAGCCCTACACTCCCTTTTCATGTGTCCTGCCTTTCCGCATCGGAAATAGTTAAGACTGGCTCCGTCTCAGTCTCTGAGCTTTCTGCCCCCTTCCCCCTGTCAGTGGTGCTAAAGTGGCTAAGGCTTGAGTCTGTGCTTCTAGCAGGTTACCCCCCAGCTCCCGCACTGCTTCCACCAGCAGTGCCTGTGGTCCTACGGGCACCGTACTCATGCGCTCTAACATTATTTCAATAGTAGCATCCATAGGAAGAGTAATTAATATGGATCTAGTGGAGGAGTTACAGTTCTCCATTGCGCACTGATGAAGTAATGCCTGCTTCATCCAATCTGGAACATCGGCTCGATCAATAGCATCTGTTACTCTATCTATAAAACTGGCAAAAGACTCCTCACGGCCCTGCTTTAGGGACATGTATGAGGGAGTTGGTGCAGATATCTTAACCATCTCCATTGCCTGCCGCGGGAGCCGCATACCTTCTAAACACACATTAGGCCCCATTTGCATCTGTATCCCGGGAGTGGCAAATGCCCCCCCCCCCCCCCCCCCCCGTACCCATTAATTGCTGGGCTATTACTCCGAACAAAGGGTCAGTGTCAGCCCGCAGGGTGTTAGCACTAATTTCGCACAGTCTCTGCCAATGGGCCTGCCATAACAACTGCTCTGACTGGCTCATTATCACGCGTACTATCACCTTGATATCCTCCGGAACAAGCACACTAATCCCCAAATATAATTTAATATCTGTTTAGTGGGCTCCCCATGTAAGCCACTATCATTGACTGTAGCCCTTAGTTGGGAAAGGGTTTTCCAACCTATCGGGGCATAGTCCCCCTGCCAGCCTCCATCATTCCCGTGCTTATATAGGACCGGGAATGCCTGACTCACCGCCTCCATCATCCCCATATCCCCAGCACCTATAGCCTCTCTGGTCACTGCTGACCAGTTTAGCCGCCAGGGGCGTGAGCTGCGAACGACAGTGGGGGGCGAAGCAGCCACTGTGGAGCCAGATCCCCCGCCAACAGGCGCGGAGGGGGGGATGGAGGGGGGGGTGGGAGGGGGTGCAGCTCCTGGCTCCTGGCTGTTGCCGCCGTCAGGGTTCGGTGGAAACAAATCGGGCCCATCATCGTCATCATCATGGCAAAGGCCATCCTGGGGAGGGGCCGCTACCGACCCGTCTCCCAAGGCACCGCCAGGGTGTACTGGCACAGGGCCGCCTACGTGGGGTGTTGGTATATAGTCGACCCCGGGCTTATTGCGGCCTGCGTATGGACTGAAGGCTTCCAGCTGGCGTGAAGCCGGAGCCTCTACCTGTTTTTTCTGTTTTATACTTCTTAATGCAATCTATTACATTCCGCCATGGCTTCATCAATTTCTTTGCCCCCTTTAATAACCTTATACCAGAGAATATCCCCGAGCCTGCACCACTCTTTGTCCCCAAAGAACCCGTCTGAACAAGCAAACAATCCCTCTGCTTCACTAAAGGCTATTAACCCCGGCACCTGCTTAATAGTGCTAGAATCTACCTCCTGCTTTGCTAAGAAGCTCTGAAAAAAACGCAGGGCTACCTGTCCTTCCATGGTGCAATGCAACCCGCATCCCACCGCTGCACGCAGTGCCCACTCTGGGATGTGCAGGAGCTCCACTTCCGTGCCCTCCGGATCCGTGCAGACCCCTCGTGGTCGGTCTAGGCGAAATCGCCCCCCAGCTCGTCAATGCGACGCTGGTGCTCTCTGTCCGCCTGGTTCCGAGTCAATCCTCTGTTTCTTCGGGCGCCAATTGCTGCGGATATCAGGGTCCGAGTGGATTGCTCTTGGGCGGGGAGCACGACAAGACTCAATACATGAATGATCAGGCTTCAGTTTATTACCCGGACAGCCTTATTCTTATAGTGTTTTAGACAGGGGCGTACAGAGAATAGCACACAATCATTGGCTGAGAGCCTCAGAGAAAGACAACTTTGAGCAGTTCCCAACAATTAACAGCAGTGAGAAACCATCCTGAGGGAGGTAACTCTTGTTATCATCCTAATCCTAAGAAACCAGGCAGGAATGCGTCGGCAGTGGATGTGAAAGGCAGTGCTGGCAGGGCGTCCCCTGTTTCAAAGTGCACTTTTCCTCTCCCACTCGCCACAGACCATCTCCTGCTTTTATTTTTCTCAAGGTTCAAACAGTGTAGTTTCCTTTGAGCACGGTATCAGCGTGGCCAGTGCATAACACAGAGCCCAAAGGGAAAACCTGCTAGCTAAACAGAATAGACTACCAAGGACAGCTTACTCTAAAAATACCTATAGTTACAATTATCAACAGTCCTGTGAAGCCTTCTTCACTGAAAGCAGGGTGAACAACATAATCACAGAAGTTTCCCATAGACATCTTGGCAACTTGGGTTGCTCAGCTGAAGCAGTTCATGTCCGCTTTGAGTTGTTTGTCACTTGGCCCAGGAGCATCATGACCTCCTATCAACATCTAATACTTTTCCATGAGCATATAGTCTGTGCTGCAGTGCAAACTGTGCTCGTACATATCACCGTGACTTCCCTGCTCCTGCAGCCATTTCCCAACAATATGGGAGCTTAAACAAACGAACTAGAGAGAACAGAAATGTAGCACTGCAAATTGGAGTGGAGTGGAGCGAAATAGGAGCGGAAACTAAGAGGGGACAAATGAAAGGTTGCGGTGCAAATGGGAGCGGAGCGGAATTAAATGCGAGCGGAAATAAAGGGAGAGGAGTGAAAAGAAATGTTGCGCTGCAAATAGGAGTGGAGTGGAGCAAAATAGAGCGGAAACAGAGGAAGTGGAAGGAAATAAAAGGTTATGGTGCAAATGTGAGCAAACAGAAATGGGAGTAGAGAGAAGTGAAACGTTGGAGCGCAAATGGAAGAGAAGTGGTGCTAAATGGGAGTGGAAAGAAAGGGAGTGCAGGGAAGAGAAAAGTTCCAGCGAGAATGGGAGCAGTGAAAAATAGGTGTGGAGGGAAGTGAAATGTTCCAGCAAAAATTGGAGCAGTGCAAAATAAGGGTGGAGAGAACTGGAAGGTTGCGGAGCAAATGGGAGCAAAGTGAAAGTGGAGTGGAAATTTCACCGGTTTGTGGGACAGTTTGACCTGGTACCATGACAATTGAGGCAGGGTACCCACGGGCCCACACCCCGGGGAAGGGGAAAGGGGAAAGGGAAAAAGGAGAAGGGAGATGGGCCTAGGAACAAAACAGCGGCAACGATCTGAGGAGGAAAGCTAATTTACTAAATAGATATCAGAAAGGAAAAATAACACAATATAATATAATATAATTGGAATTGAGGCAAATTAATCAAATAAAATGAGCGAGAGAGAGAGTGTCCGATAAACCGAAGGCCTTACGCTAACGCTGAAGGCGGAGGGCTGCAACAAACACCCACTGCCGAGATCGGTCCCAAAGGGAAGAGACAGTCCCGTGACTGCAGATAGTTTTTATCTTTCCCTCTGGGCGGAAATATGTAAAAATGCAAAGCATCGCAAAGTCCTCTGGGGAATGCAGTTCTTCTCT